>NC_089853.1:35417567-36827755 GCF_036373705.1 Amia ocellicauda
AATGCAATGTGTGTGTGTGTGTGTGTGTGTGTGTGTGTGTGTGTGTGTGTGTGTGTGTGTGTGTGTGTGTGTGTGTGTGTGTGTACGTGTATGCACATGCATAGGCTATATACAACATTGTATTTATACACGTGTAAAAACATCTGCTCTTCACACACCGAAGTAATAAAACACACACCCTGTTGCCGGTCTTCTTTTATTTTATCTTCTACACGTTGTATGCTTTGAATTGCCATTTACATCCCCATCAGTCACCCTCTCCCCATCACTTCATTCTCCCTCCTTATTGGCACTGGTTAACTCGTTAGAATTACCCTTAGTAACATAGTAATGTGGTTACACACTATTTGAAACTTATAAATCAACCTTTCTGAAGCCTTGACGCAACATTAAAAGGAAAGAAGGCGCTTACTGTGAATGCAATGCCGACCTCCGGAGGTTTTTCATCCCGTATCCAGTGCAGTCTCTTCCAAGTTTTTTTTTTTTCTCTTTGCAACCCCCCTGTTTTCACGTTTATGTAGATGTATATTTCTCGTACTCACCGTCTTATTTCGGGAGCAGTGTTGCTTATACGCAAAGCCAAGACATGCTCTACAAAAGGTAACTAGCGATTGAGATTTATTGGATTCAAAATGAAAAGATGCCTTCGATATAAGAGGTTAACCCAAAGTTGCTCTAACCGTGACTAGCATTGGCAAGAGCTGGTGCCTTGTCAGCACAAAGGGAGTTCAAAGCAAATCTTTCAAAATACACTCAGATATACATACACACAAACACACTCTCCCACTCCTGTCTCCACTGCAATTTTCTTTTCTTTCCCCCGCTTTCTACAATTACAAAGCCTTGTGCCCCCTTTGTAAGTCTGTGCAGTTTTTTCGAGATGAACTTTGCCATTTTGGTGTCGACCGGCCCCTTTCTTTTGCATCGGTACAGAGAATGCGGGGCTACCAGGGAAAAAAGAAAGAGGTCTTCATGCAGAAAGAGAAGTGGAAAGAAAGTTTGATAAAACACACATTGCACAAAAAAGCAACATAAAGCATGCTCGTAAAACACCCATCATAAGAGCCAGAGATGAAAGAATCCCCGAGAAAATAAGCATGAGATTGAGAAAGTAAAATTAATAATTTGGATGGTTGTTCATAATCTAGCACTAGTCTGGTGTGTTTGTGTGCGTCTCTGTCTGTGGTGGTGGGAGCTGAGTGGCTATGGTCTTGGAAATATAGAAGAATTTAGAGATAAATGAACATAAACTGGGGGAATGGAGGAACAGGGACTTCTACGGAGAGTAGGCAGCAGAGAGATTTGTGGTGCAGGAAGAGAAAAGGGAGGCTGGACAGATGTCTGTGTGTCAGTGTGGGGAGCTTGTGCAAAGGGAATGCTAATGAGGGAAAATTAACCCGTCCGTTTGTAACATTGCAGGGGATCAATGCCTGACCCAGAGCCTGGAAGAATGGCTCACTTCTGCTGTAGGTCTATGAGATAATCAGTCTGCAAACCCCAGAAATGGCAAGAGCCTACTGTACAGCACACCAAGCCCACAAGATAGGGTCTTCTTTGAAAATCCTGTGCTTATTCTGTCATGTAAGCACAATTGAAAACCTTGCTTTCCATTTCTGCTTTCGGTGGTCGGTGCTTTCCTACACTGAACACACCAAAGTATAAATCCAACCGTATAGAATGCGTTTTAAAAGTATATTTTATAAAGATCCTTGTGTATATATGTATGTACATGTGCAGGAATAAATACTGCCCATTGCATATTTTTGTTCCATTTTATGTAATTACTCTGCTAACAACACCACCATGAAAAGAGCTATTAACTATACGAATTAGCTAAGTATATTATGAGAGAAATAGTGTATTTTGCGGATATGTTATTAAAGTAAATCCTGTTTGTCGACTTTGATCTGTAATGTTGGGACCTTGCTATATGAGAAGTTCAGCGACGGTCATTTCATCCATTAAAGTATTCAGATATAAATTCGGCTTCTGGTATATAAAGTTTTTTTAGCTCGCCGAAATATATTTAAAACTCTTGCCTAGTAATTCATACTAATTCAGACAACATTAAACATTCCTGAAAGTTTTTGTAAAGTTTGCGATTTAAATGTGAGGTTAACTGCAGAAAGAGGTATAGACATCATGAAATTAAAGTTATGACATTCATATAATGTGTTATTAAGCATAGAGATTACTACCAAAATATTCCATATATATATATATATATATAATCTGCATAAGCCATATAGCAGTATCAATTCATACATTGGTATTGGGTACAGAATATGTTTCGTTCAATCTAAAGCGAATTAATTTCTAAAATAATGCCTCTATATTTTATTTATTTTATGTTTTAATGGGTACATACTTTTCATGGACTAACACACTGTAACCATTACGCTGCGGCTATGCAAGATATATGTATGCAAACATGGGACTGCTATGACTGCCTCGTAATAGACACAATTTTTAATTAAATTCCCTTGGTTAAATATTTAATTCATTCAATTATTACGAGATTTAATAATGAAAACAAAGGCGTAAAATGCATACCAATATCAGCGCACCAATTTGTCCACACACTTGTCGTGAATCTGTATTATTTTCCCCCCATGAGAGCCACATAAACAGAGAAAGTTCATCGGAACTAGAGTTTTTGTCAACCCCCTCCACATACACACCAAATAAATAAAAATTAACAAACACTGGCATCTTGCAGTATTGTTCTACATTCTCGAAATACTCTTGGTAGCATGTAGAGTTTCTTATTACTTTTTAAGTCATGTCTTAAAAAAGTGTATTTCATTAAAGTTAACTTAAATATTTTTCTGTGTATTATTTTTAATGATCGATTGTTTTTTTCTCGGGGAGACGGTAATCACTCAGTTGCCCAATGTGTCCTACACATGCATTAAACACACACATTTTTAGTATACTTCCCCCCACTTTTTTAACGGTTAGTTTAGCTGGAAACCTAGAAGGTTTTGTTGAACCACTTCCCCAACCCCCTCAGCCTCTCCCTTTGTATGGAAGTTGGCTGGAGGTCTTGGGAGGTCCTGGAAGTGACAGTTCTGTGAATAGCGGGTAGATGGCACAATTTTCTAACATTTAGAGAGAGGAACGCACGCTGGGAGCACCAAGTCCATTTAAAAGCACTTTATTTAAAAGAACAAAGATAACTGACAGTCAGTCAAAGTACAGATACATCTCAATGAAAACTCTTGGAATGAATATATTGCACAAAGAAATTCCATAATGTTTAACTACACATATATGTGCAAGTTGGTGTGAGTCTGTGTGAGTGTTCGACTATGTGCAGCATTTATTTATATATATAATGGATGTTAGATACTTATGCTAAAACTTGTATATAATTTATGAAATGCTGACATCGGATCCCGTGGACTTCATGCACCCCAGTCACATCATTTCCCGTAAATAGACGAGCGGAAATAAAGGCATGTTCTCATGCACACATACAACCTGTAATAAAAATGCATAGACATGTAATAAAATCAAGCGTTTTAATGTTATGAAACATGCATTTAAGTTTTACATTGAATATAAAGAGGAACTGGGGCACTGATAAATACAATAGCAGAATATCATTAAATCAGATAGAAAATGTGTCATCGGTAGCCATGACTGTTGCACTAAAATGGATACTGAACGTGACTGGAGGGGTCGTGACTCCCAATATCTTCCTGTGCGCCGGGCAGCCTGACTGACAGACGACACGGGCAGGTCTCAGGTCTCCGTATCTGTCTGGCCCCTGACTGGAAGAGGGGCGGCGTGAGCTTTTCGGGGTCTGGCTGTGGGTTTTCACTTGCAGGTTGGGAGACAAGTGGAGTGCTCTTCCTTCAGGAAGAGAGACACAAACACTGACTAGACGTTTGCTCTTGTTCTTCTGATGGCTGCAGTGGCATCCCTGACAAGCCCTGAAGCTGCCCGACAAAGGTCCCATTTCCTCCCCCTGTAGGTGTCGCCATGGAGATGAGAAACTGGGGTATCCTACCACGCAAACCAGGGGCACGTTGTCCTTGACTTATAAGAACACTTAAACAACCATACTGATAAACCCTTTGATGTATAGAGGCAGGATGAAATCGAGGTTAAAAGCAAATAGAACAAATGCAGTCGTTTGAACATATATGTGTGACATAAGAGTACATGTATACATGCACACGCACAAAATATAATGCACATTTCCCTTTTATTAGTGAAGGGTGTAAAGTAAACACAACGCAATGGGTATAATTGCAAAACACTTATTTAGCAGACATCACTATTGCTGTGCTCAAGGCGAAGCCCTGTTGATATATCCGTCATTACCATTTGGATTCAGGGAGGCTGCAGACTCACTGAATTTATCTTGCATTTCTAGCAGTTTAATAGACATTTATTAAATGCTTTTAGAGAGAGACATGCGGCGCCTGATTACCTCAAATTAGAGATTGAACATAAAAGGCACAAGTTAGCACCAATTTGCAGAGAACTAAGGGGGAGGAACGGCAGAGAATAATAGGACATTATAAACAAGCGATGTCAGTGAAAAGAAAGGCGCATAACTGGTATATGTTCACAAAGTGGGTAAATCTTACGTTGTTTTTTTGTTTGTTTGTTTGTTTTTTTACAACTTGTTAAACTATTAAATTCCTTACACTTGCACCTTCATTTGTGGTCATCATTTATTTGACCTCTGATCATTTTTCAACGTCTAGACCACATGCACAGATTTCTGTAGTGTGACTAGTTTGACTCCAAGAAAATCTCTGGGGACCTGATAAACTTGTGTAAAATATTTTAGCCCAAGTGTATTCTTAATGTCGAGTAACGGAATCATGTTACAAAGAAAAATCAACGATCCAAAATGCAGTTGTTAAGATGTTATTGATGATGTATGTATGTTTTCTACGTGTAGTAGCAGTAGGAGTGGTAGTAGTAGTAGTAGTAGTAATAATAATAATAATAATAATAATAATAATAATAATAATAATAATAATAATAATAATAATAACAACAACAATATATTAAGGGGTGATTCGTTTTCATATAGGCCTACGTTGGTGGGCCTCAGGCTGCATCTATCTTCAATGTACAGAGACGGCATAATTGTGTTTAGATTCATAAATAGTCTGTGTTGAAAATATCATGATGACACTTTGTCTAGTATTCATGCTTGGGTGTCAGCAAAATCAAACAATAGTCATCCAGTGCTTGTTTTCTAAATATGTACATAATGTTGAGAACTATGCCTGCTTAATATAATTACCCCAAATTACATTTCACTACATTGCATCCACCTATTTTACTTAAGACGGATCCCACAGAATATACCATATTGAATAAGGTATGGGAGAGCTTGGTTTGGCAAACATTATTCTGCATTAAATCTTTCCAATCGAGGTTACACGTATAATAGGTTAAATATTGAAGGCTATGTTTCTGTTTATTTTTAAATTATTATTTTTGTATTTTTGATGCAGTGGCGTATGAAAGTCAATCAATCAATCAATCAATCAATCAATCAATTTGTATTTGTATAGCGCCTTTCGCAGGGTAGCCACTGAGCGCTGTAGTGAAAGTGAAGTTCTATGCGCGAAAGTCACGGCAGACTGTTAGAATTGAGATTGTCCTTAACCAGAAACAATGTAGGGACTACTCTTCCTAAATATACACGAGCAGACTTCGCTTATTTCCTTGCATATGTAAACATTGCCATTTTGCTTTCCGGTATAGACTTTCCACTGAAAAGGAGCGGTAGGATATTATTGTCTCTGTAACAATTAAAAATCAAATAGGTAAACTAGGCAACGGAGACAAGAGCGCTCTCAATCAATAGGGATGCTATTAGTTAATCCGCTAGTTGCTTCATATCGCTGCAGCATTTTTTTCTCCAAAGATCTCCCCAAGAAAATAAAGTGACATTGTAGGGGGAGAGCCCATTAGTTCGGTGTCCGGCGCTAATAAAAGAGCAGGAGTGCAAATGGTGGAGTTCAGCCTCAACACACTCTGTCAACTGGAATCAGCCCGGTGTAAATGACTGCAAACTGACTCTGCTCAGACTCAGGGCTCAGGTGACTATTTTTGAGGCGAAATATAATATGCAATGATTGTATTTGTATGTAAGTATTTCTGTATTGCAGTAAAGCACAGGATATACCCCTTTACCTTGCATACACATTGTAATAAATCCATAACTGCAGATTGTGTTACGCTTTCCCCATTCAGTTTTTCTCTTGATTATTATTATTATTATTATTATTATTATTATTATTATTATTATTATTATTATTATTATTAATCATCATCATCATCTTGAAAAACTTACATTTCCAAAAATTATATAAAGGAGACAACACCAATAACAACAATAACAACAACAACAATAATATGAAATGGTGTTCATACCTATATCTAGATGCATGCATGTATATCTAATATCAAATAAATATCTGATTGTATGGGTATTGCGGCTGTTTGTGCATATACGATCATTCCCAGAGCTATCGTCGTGTTGAGAAGTGTTTCCAAGCGCGTAACTCGGTTACTTTAGAAAATGAAATTATATAAAACCTTCATGGAATAAAATAAGCAGCATCACTGAGATAGCTAAATGTTTCCCCAAAATGATTAAGTAGCAAAAACACACTTTTGATTCTTCTCGTAAACTGCAGTCTTGTTACACCAACGCCCAATGCTAACTGCTTTAAAATTACTGCGTAATTAGATTTAGTTGACTTTCACCATTAATTAGGTAGACGCATAGTAGGGAGCCTTTGAAATCGGAGAAAATAGAGGAAAAATCATCTGAAGCGAGATTTACTCAAATAAATAAATCTTGACAGTGGCTAGAATTCATGTCTGTGTGAAACAGTGGAATCACTACCCGCTTAATCTGCGTTTATTGGGGCTGTATAACATTTGTTTGCACTTCATTGACATGTAGGCAATAATAATAATAATAATAATAATAATAATAATAATAATAATAATAATAATAATATGAGTCATACAGCATATGAATACAAACTATTTATAATATTAATCATTAATCGGCACATTCGGGTTCGTTTTGTTCAAATGTTTTTTTAAACACACTTGTTAAAAGTCTGCTCCACATACTGCATATGACTGTTTTGTTTTCTTAAAACGAGGATCTAGTAAAGATGGCAAAGGCGGACTATTCGTGCTTCATATGATTGAATCTGTATATCCAAGTCCACAAGTGGAAACTGCTGTTCCTGTACCAGCAACTCAAACCAAACCACGAACTTCATGCACGTCGATAGGTTCAGTGCGAGTCTGAAATACACTTTACACGCAAAGTGCAATCGCAGATTTGGAAATCCAGAAGGTTAGTTTAGGATTCCGCGCATATGGGATATAGTTAGAAAATATAAATAAGATAACCGGCACCTTTACGCAAACGGTGAATTAATACTCATAAGCAAAACACAAGCCTGTCTCTCTGCAAGCTTTCCAGCGGAAAAACGAGCCCATACAGACTTTTAAGGGAGATTCTGCTACAAAATGTTTTCCCCGAAGACCCCCTCATGTTTAATGACAAAATAACCCAGGATCTGCTCATTCCTGCTGCTAATAGTTTTATTGGGGGCTCTGCGTCCAGATGGAGGGGGTCCCCTTTGCTTCTGCAATGTGGTTTCTATTACTCAACGCTGCTTTGCTCCGGAGAGCCGCAGCTTGCATGGCATTGCAAGACGCCATATTGACTCAACTAATAGGACAGCAAGTCAAAAGCGAGCTTAAAGGCATACTTTCACACGCCTGATCTCCCATTACAAACACCCCGAAAATACAATTTAACACACGGGTTTAATAGTGGCGAGTTAACAGGGGGAGATGTGGGAGCAAAATCACGGTCGCCTTCCTTATTTTGTATCGCATTTTGACACTAAATCGGAGTTTGCATCTAATGGAAACAAGAGGTAGCATCTTCTCTCAGAGTCGCTTGGAGACACATTGTATTTTAAATCCAGGAGATGGGGGGTGGTTTTGGGATGGCTGTTATGTGCTGCAGAAGAAGCAATAATAATTATAAGTGGCTCAAGCAGGATCACTGAAAAATATATTTCAGAGGGAAATGATTCCTTCACTACCACATCACTTATATATAAACTATTGTTGTATTAGACGTATTATTATACTATTTTATACATATGTAACACGGTGTGTGTATCACCAGCAATTATGAAATGTGTATTTGTTTTGCTCTGGTCGGTCAAAACAAGCTAAATCCATGTAGGTTTCAGACATTATTATTATTATTATTATTATTATTATTAGTAGTAGTAGTAGTAGTAGTAGTAGTAGTAGTAGTAGTAGTAGTATTGATACCCGAATCAAAATGACAATTACAATAAAAATCTACAAAATCCTTGAGATGTATACAGGAGTACTCGCATGGGTATTAAAGGAACCCAGTATAAAACGCCAACTCTGAGATTAACCCGACCCACACTCTCCTTTTCTTAGTTTTCTTAGGTCCTTTTCTGAATTCAAGAGTCAAATGCCTAATCCTCACATCGAAGGGAAAAAATAAAACAGAAAAGGTCTTTTGATTTCAAATTCATAAATTATAATTTAATACCAAGAACAAATTTACAACAGAATGCTTGTTTACAATAAGCTAACACAAACAAACAGGAATTGTTTTCAACTATAAACTTCCACACACACTCACGTATATCACTTGCAATTAATAATAATAATAATAATAATAATAATAATAATCATAATCATAATAATAATTAAAAAAGTATCTATACGTTATCAATACCCTGCAGTAATATATTTTTATATATTTATATATAAAAACGTGGGTCAGTTGTTTAAACTGTTCATAATTACAATCATGTATCATTCTCTGGTCCATATGTGGCATAAGAACAGCCAAAGATCACTGTTCAATCGGCTATACAAAATGATCCCTTTTTATCCAACCACAACATGGTGTCGTGTGTGGTGTAGAAAAGCCTCAAAACAAGGACAAAATTGCAAGCTTTCACACACACAAGGCATCTGTTACAGACCAAAAAGGAGCAAAACACTAAAACAAAATAGCTACCCTCCTCCAGACCAGCTCACCCTGTTAAGTCTTATTATTGAACCTTTTTTATTTTTCATTTTTTTAAATACAAGGGCTATTGTACTGAATGCACAGATTATATCTATACAATCAAAAACATTTACATTTATATATACCAAATGTAAAATAGGTTAGCGACCTGTGGCCATGCGTTCACAGTATATATATATATATATATATATATATATATATATATATATAGGCCTATACATATATATATTAAAAAAGAAGAAAATCAAATTATTTTCCGTATTATTTATATACATTACAAACAGAACCTTCAGTGCTACTAGCTAAGTCTGTCACTCATTTTGAAGACATTTTGAATTATAAAAAAAAATGGCAACCACAGATTTTTTTTTCTTAATCACATATATTTTGTATAAAGGAAATGTCTTTGAAAGGAATTGACCTATATTTACAACAATACTGCTTCTAACTGCTTGTCTTTTGTATGTAAAATACACAATCGTAAGACTGACGATCCAAACCCTATAGTGGTTCGAAGATTCGTAACACATTGTTTTATGTTATTAGAGATTAATATTTTCCCGCTTTACAGGCACTTAATGTTTGACATGTAAGGGCATTTGTCAAGATAATACATTTTAAAGATTTGGGGGGACTTTATAATACTGCTTATTCTTAGTTGCAACTAATATTAAAACGTCGAGAAGACCCCCACCCCCTTTTTAAAGAAGTTAAATAAATAAATATTTTCATGTATCAGCATTGCGAGGCATGTATAAAGCCCAAGGGTATACAAATTGAACGAGGGAAACCTGATTAAAATACACGTGTAAAGCCAAACAAGTTTCATTTATCAATTAATATTTTAATTCCCACATACTTTCATCTTATTGTCTTGGAATTTTACACACAATGACTCAACCAAACATTTCAATTATTTAAATGTTTACAGGATACATAATGAAGCACGTTTTTTTAAAAAAACAAACAGTTTTTTTATTTTTATATATATATCAACACAAACTTGTTTAAATCCTAGGAATTCTCCACGTTAACTATAAGTGCCAACAGTGTCTTTTCATGCTGAATCCAATGGACCGGTTCAAAGAGGGCAAAAGATGGACAATATACTATAAACGAGTTGCAAGTGTACAGTTGTAAAAATTCCAGTAAGATGCAAGATTTAGGAAACGTAATCTCAGTCATTTAACCAAAAAAGTTTGCCATTTCATTTTGAATTGTATTGTGTCTTGGACACAAGGCTCTACAGTAATATTAACTAGGAATTCCCAACTATTCAAATGTATGGCCTAATAGGTTAATATATACTTTAGTTTGGGGGTCACTAAAATGAGTTTAAAAATGAAGCCCAAAGTCACCCCAACCCCCGATAATTTATGGGTCACCATTACACTAAGTGCGCTTCCAGCATTATGTATTGTATAAAATGACGTTTCTTCCCCTAAACATTGAAGTGGATTTAGTTTTAATTCTTGCAGAACATATTTTATATAATACACAGTTTTTTCTGTTTGATAAGAAGCCATGGTTATATCAAAACTGTATACTACAGAACCACATAATAAGCCGGTTTGGAACCAGAAGAAAAAAAAAATACAAAAACATCTATAGATACATGGACACAGGACAATTTATAATAATTTGGAAAAGAAAACTTACTTTTTTTTTCCTTTCCTCCTAATTTTCTCCAAATTCTCCTTTTTTTAAATGCACTTTTATATAGTTTCTTTTTCTCCTCAAAAGTTTACCAAAAAGAAAAAAAAATCCTTTTTACAAAAATGATAAGTAGCAAGTTGTTCAGAACGACACAGGAGTTCTTAAATGTATTCGCAAGTTGGCTGAATGTCTTTTCTTATTTTCAGTCCTCTTTAAAAACGCCTCTCTTCTTTACAGTAAACTCGGGTAACAGCCGTTCTCCTTCTACTAGAAGAAGCGCTAACTATGGGAGTCTTAAGCTTTGCCTTTTTCCTTCTTCCCTCTTTATGATCTCCTTCTGGGCTTATTGAATCGACATGTAAGGCCAGTTAAAGCTGCTTCCAGATAGTAACATATCCCTGATGAGGGTTTCAATCGGGGTTTTACCTACCAACCGGACGAAAAACAATTGCTCTATGACTGAAGAAGAAACTGTACGAAGAGAAGGCAGGCGGAGTAAAAGCTTCCCAAATCGAGTTGGCTGGTTAGGATACTGGCTCCTAACGTATTCCTCCAGAGCACACTGGGACTTTTCCTGCAAACTTTCCACATGGGCCACATCTGAAAGACCACAAGCATCTAGAAGTAGAGCAAAAGCAAAAGAAAGTGTCAGATCAAGCGCTGGACTCAATTTGAAACACTAATTCGTATACAAGAAGTACAGCAGTCCATTAGATCGTGCAATTAAAAGTGACAAGTCATCCCCCCCCCCCCCCCACAACTTCAAAATAAACATCAATTGACACGGATCATATATGTACAATTATGTAACTGTATCGCAAATGGGATTTGTTTCAAATCCAAGGGAGAATGAAAGCTTATAATGGTTGTCAACCATTTCATCATGATCTACTGTTGATCGAAGCAGTTTGTTATTCTTTCGAAAATATCCTTGATTTTATACACACACACACACACACACACACACACACACACACACACACACACACACACACACGCGTATCACTGAATCGTTTAAGAGCTGTAGGCTATGGGTGTCTCGTTGGGTCAGCTTTATATAAGTACAAGAATAAATAAATTAAAGCAATGTAACAGTTAATTTATGATGATAGCACATGGAAGGTAATATGCATTTTCAGCAATGATCAAACTGTAAATTGCAAGTATAGCTTGCACAAAAACGTATATTATAAAAAAGTATATATATTATATCCGATACACAACAATGCGATACTTTGTAGTGTCTGCGTATTTAAATTACATTTCACTTTTTTAAAACATTGCTCTCTTAGGAATCTCTCAAAGTGCATAACACATAAATAAAGCTTATTTATATTTGTATGTATTTGTGTTTTATTTTTCAAATTGCTACGTAGCAAAATACTGACAATCCCTTCCAAATCTATGTCATTTCGGCCCATTCAAAATCCGCCGGCAAATAGCGACAAAAGAATGAAATTAAAAATATCCAGAAAAGTAACGATATGAGATCCAACATATTGTAATACAAAAAGCTGTGCTTCAGCTATAAACAACACCAGGGGTTGTGACCTGACCTTTGTACTGCATTTTTCATTTCGCTTAAGGACTAACACAAGCCTAATACAAACCCCCGTTTGACAGATAGGACGGCCACAGACATTCTCACAGATTCATACGCATAGAGCTGGGATCTCCAATAAATATGGCCGTCGCAGATTTGGAGCAATGCGAGCTATTTATATGTTTGCATTTTGCATTGTCTGTGCAGTGCTTAAGAGCCAACGTTGCGGTACAGAATCACTCTTCTCTCAATGCAGCAGGCCTCGGGTTTAGGCAATTCAGGGCTGCTGACTACTGCACCGATTCTAGTTTGTATTTCTTCTCCAAACGGTTAAAAAACAAAAGACCAATTTACTCAGTAGTCATGATAGAGTTATTGCTCTTTCATCTCACGGTGAACATTTCTGTAGATACTGACATAAAACCAAATTATATGGCTTATTACTGCACACTTGTGTCATATGTATATATGTATGTGTGTGTATATATATTTGTATGTGTAGTTCAATTATTTAATCATATAAACATTATTGTGAACATGTTTTTAATCAAGACCAATTTATAATTAAGAAACTTTTTAAATTAAGCTAGTTTTCTTTTCTTTCCTTTTAATGTGTGAAGTAATAATAAGGGGGGTGGGGGGGGTTCGGGTCATGACCCAGCTCTGGATCAGGTCCAGAGAATGTCTTGGATCCCCAGATCACCCTAACATAACAAGGAAAGGATTGTGAGTATTTTTCCCACATAGACTGAACATTTCTGTTTCCTGATATCAAGCCTTGAAACTCAGATGAGTAATTACTTTATTAATCTTAACTTCAGGGAGACATGTATTTGTGTAATTTAAGGCACACCGTGGCTGGCACGCTTCAACTTAAAAAAAATATAATGCACCAAGCCAGGGCTGTAATATGTGGGAATGCAACCAGGGGCCCATGTCTCATTTCTACTTCTTCCTCCTCCTCCTCTTCTCATTTTAAGCACGTGACAAACATGCATCCTCATCTGTGCCCATGTCCGTCAATACCGGCAGATCTTAAATATATTAGTAATTAAAAACAAACGCATTTACATTATTCACCTTGCTTTAGAGTGTTATCTAAATATAAATGTTACAATACTATATTTTAGCTGAAGTGTGTGTGTGTGTTTGTTTGTGTATATTTATATATATATATATATATATATATATATATATATATGCCAGAAAGCACGTGCATGCTATTATTTTAAATTCTTAATTATTATGATTTTTACCAGCGATTACAGTAGAAGTAGTTATTATTACTTGACAGCAGTTCTCTTGTTTAAAATGTATTTTTTTCAGGGCTACATTTAATAATGTAAATTCAAGTACTGGCTTAAGTTGTAGAAAATGAATATACTACTATTTTAGTTTTTAACAAATATTTACGTGAATGCCAACAAGAATAACGTGCTTTTATGGAAGGTGTGTCCAATTCTTATAAATCATTGGGCTTGTTTTGTAATTCATTTATTTAATTATTGCTATTAGTAGCAGTAATGGTAATAGTAGAAGTCGTAGTAATAATGGTATAATAATAATAATAATTATTATTATTATTAATAATAATATTATTGACATTCTTCTTATTATAATATTAATATTGAATTAAGGTGTTTTAAGCATTATAAGAGCAGACAAAAAGTAGGTAAATAATGCAACATTTTGTGTAAACTAACCTTGTAGCTCGTACACACATATATAGAGTGACTAATGGTTTCTCATAAAATATCACTCAAACACATTCATATGACTTTGTGGGAAAAAATGTGTTGCTTACCTGATGTGAAAAGCACAATGGCCTTTAAGCAGCTGTATTCTGCAGAGTCAACATGCAAAGCTTTGAGTTTCTCCACTTGCTCCTGAAAGATCCTAATGTGGTCCATGAAGGCGACAACTCTGTCCGCAGACATGGGGGAGGCGTGGAGGCCAGCCGCCGCCAATAGAGGGGCCACATGGAGCGGCATGGAGCACTGAGCGGCGTTCAGCACAAACAACTCGCTCCAGGTCAGCCTCAGCAGGGCCACCTGGTCCGTAATCTGGAGATCTGGAAAGAAGGGGATATTCCTAGCCCACTCCACGGCGCTAAAGAGCATCCTGGCCGCCAGTTCACAAATGTTTTCAATGCCCATGATGTTGTTGGGTTGCATGCATTGACTGCCATACCGGGAGGTCGGGTAGGGCTCCGCTCTCAGAAGAAGAGAGATATATCCGGATAAGTAGGAATGGCAGTGCAGTGGGTCCCCATTTGTCAAGGCGAACTGACCATGATGTGGCTGTGTGGGTGGCATCCGTCCCCTTTGAACCGCTGCAGTAAAAAGAGAAACTGCAGATATTGATGCCTGAATTCTACACATACAATACATATTCGCTAGCATTCATAGAATCATTATTTACAATTTAAACACACCGATGCTACATATATATATATATATATATATATATATAGACAATGTTGTATATACATATCTATATCTATCTATCTATCTATATATATATATTCTTACATATATATGCAAGAATCTCAATGTCGAAAGTTACTTATAAGAGTCTGCTACATGACAGCATGTTGGAAACTTCTGTGAACAAAAAGGTCATGTTTGTTATTGAAGCAAGCTATGCATGCTGCCGGTGCTCTTCACATTTGTTGTAAAGTAAATATCACTTTCAGCTGTACATATTCATGTCTTGTATAGTCGTATTACAGCAACGAAATACGGTTTTAAAAATACATTTTCAACGACAGCGTCTGACTTACTCTTTGAATGTAGTATTTGCGGTACTGATATTTATCTAGATTAGAACTAAAGCTGGTCATCTGAAAACTGTTTTCTGATTTCTTCTATAGTTGTCTGGGTGTAATAGGCCCAACATATATGCGTGTGTGTCTGTGTGGCCAACAAACAAACGCATATTACTATTATGATATGAAGCTCAGTAGTGTGTATTTCCAATAACATATTTAAGTGCACGCAAGCACAAAGAAAGCCAGGCAGCTCTATAACCCTTAACCTACTTAAAGCATTCAGGCAGTAGCAGACTCTAGACAACTACCGATCGGCATGATTATTTTAAAGCCCGGCATTGCAAATCTAATCGTGGTCATTTTACCCATTTTGCGTGTGTTTCGTTTCACAGCTATATTAGCACAGAAACACGACCAACAACGAAACCGGTTTACAACGAGCCTCGCCATAACACGGGCGGTATGGAAATCCACAGACCCATCGCATTTTATTTATTCCCCCCCATTCTGTAGCAGCACAGCACAATAACTTCCCTCTACAACAAGCCCCACGCAAACCTAGCATACAGAGACCAGCAACCCACACAAGAGACGAGTCAGAGCCCAACAAACGAAACAACACTTCGCGCAACACGGGAGGGGAAACCCAAGCCGGAGCCGCTCCGTCCGGGCAGCCCGCAGAAGTAGCGCAGGCGGAGATCCTGCACAGCAGAGCCGGGCTGCGTGGGGAGGGCAGCGGCACCCTACAGCATGGGCTTTGCTATCAACACGGACAGAGACAGACAGGAATAAAAACGAAAATCCCAATACCTTCCCGTCTCATGCCCACTTTGAGGCATTTTTTGAGGCGGCAGTACTGGCACTGATTGCGGTGGTGCTGGTCGATGGGACAGTTCCTGTTGGCGCGGCATGTGTAGCTCAGGTTCCTGCGGACGCTCCTCTTGAAGAAGCTCTTGCACCCCTCGCAGGTGAACTGGCCGTAGTGTTTGCCGCTGGACTTGTCCCCGCACACCACGCACTCGATGTGCTGCGGCTGCTGCTTCTCGCCCGTCTGGCCCTGGCTCGTCGGGTTGGTCGGCGTGGGCTGCGCCGTGGTGCTGGGAGGCCCGCCTTGCACGGGGGTCTGAGGGGTCGGAGGGGCGACCTGAGCGGCGGCCAGGTTCAGCTGGCCCGCTTGAGGGGTGGGCAGAGACAGTGGTCCTCCTTGCGGGGCTTGCGAGGAGAGGGTGCCCTGGGTTTCGGCCACATCGTCCTGGGAGCCTCTCCACACTACCATTGCCATATCTATCAGACAGCGTTAAGAAACTTTTTGTCTCCCGTGTTTGGCGTCGTGGTGCTCTGATCTCTGTGGTGAAAGACTACAGGCAGGCTGGGCACCAGTGAAAGTGCAGACGTCAAAGAAAAAAAATGTCTCTCACGTAGAAGCAGTGCGATAGTCCGTGGAAACTGGAGGAGATTGGCTTCAGACGGGTTTGGATAGATATAAATAGACAGATGGCGATATATATGATTCTGTTCTTTTTCTTAAACCTGATGTGAGGACAAGCTGAAGAGCAGCCGTGCGCTTAGAGGCCAAGTCCAGGGCTGCCTGCAGTCAGCCATTCAGGAAACCCATCAAGGCAAAAATAAAATAAAGCAGGAAAAAAACAAGGAGAAAGAAAATGCAAAAACAACAACAACAAAAACACACAAAAAAGCACCCGCGAGTAAAGGAAATGGACGGAGAGGTTAAGGATTAAGCAACACGCACCAAAAAGAAAAAAGGCAACTCTGAAAGATACCAGCGGCTTGCGATCCCCCGTTAAAGTCCTTGAGAAAACCATAAACTGGTCAAAAAAAAAGATATCTTATATAGACATATATAAATACATATATAGATCTCTCTCTCTGTATGACTGCTTCTTCTGGCTCTTCTGAGAGGTAGCAGCGGCAGCAGTTGTGCTTGAGACCAATATGAAGTCAACTCTCCGGCAAAGCAAGAGTAGTAATGATAATAATAATCATGAAAAAAAAAAGATCACAACCTATAGAATCTCCTTCATGCGCGCAGAAATAATCATAAAAAAACACCCAGCTCGGAGAATCAAAGTGATCAAATATGTTAAGCAGGGGGAGGTGAGGGAGTGAATGCGATTTGCGGCGCGGGGTGCGGAATGCTGTCCGTGTGATCCGCGCGCCGCGCTCTCTATATAGTGAACTTTGACACGACTGCTGCAACTCCGCGCGCGTTGCCATGGCGACCGGCGGCCTTATAAGGAGCGCGGCTGCGTGTGACTGGTCAGAGCGCCGGCCCCGCCCCCCGCTCCCCATTGGCCGGCGCCTGGGCTACTTGGTGCGCTGCCAGCGGCGGAGGGCGGGGGGGGCTGCGTGGTCCTAAAGGGAGTCCGCTCTGGTGCCGGAGCACGCTCCGTGTCCGATCTGTTTTTATTCTAGGCGAGACGCTACTCTGCAATAGAGGGGGGGGGGGGGGTGCACAGACATGTATGTTTACAAACTGTACTGGAGATTTCGGCCCATTCAAAGAGCAATGCTAAAACTAAAAACAACAAGAAAAAACCCCCAAAACAAAAAAAATCGGCCAGCATCTATGGCAGTTGTGCTAGCTCCATCAAATGAAGTGATGCTGAATAAAAGCGCGTCTGTTTCATTTATGCATAGTTGTGCTAACGCGTTTTGTTCAAATGTATACCACTTCACAGGGCTGTTCCTAAACATAAAACATCTACGATTATACATCTGTGTGCTAAGTACAGTAACTGCAATGTTTGCTGTGCTACTTGCTTACTCTATGTAAATCCCCGTGTTATCAGTCTGTAGTGTTTAGGGTTTCTTCTGCTGTTTGTGCTTGTTTGTGTTTTGTCTGGTGGCGATTAAATGGACATGTTTCTGTGTTTTATGTTTTATACATATAGTAGATGCAATCTATTTTATAAAGTTGGCTCTTACATACTGTTTAAACAAAACTAAAATCTGAAGTGATCAGTGGAGTACATCGCATGCATCCTTATCCTATATCTGTGTGTATATATATATATATATATATATATATACAAACGAGCCTACATTTTGTCAAATACATTGTTATTTTATTAAAGCGGTATTCCAGAGCCGAATCATATGCTTTCCATGCCGTCGATTCCACATAGGAAATTGTACTACTACTAATTCTCTTTCTATCTCTCTCTAGATATAATAATACAAACAACACATTAGCAAATGTGTATTTTTGTAATCTATATATGTTTATATGGGCCTGCATAGCCTTTATTTTCCAAAAAGTATATATATATATATACATTGTTGAATCATAACCTGTCTTACTGCTTTCTTACAGAATCAAATACATAAATAGAAATTGTTTACAGTTCTGGCAAATGTAGCGTTCCAGTTCCCCTTATGCTTAAAATGATTATTAATTGAACAGCCTTTTAAACAATTTATAATTATTGTCAAGTTTTTGTTTAGTTTTTTTTTTTTTGAGCAGTTATCTATTACATATTTACACCGTTATTTTCCATTTTATAGTGCGTGTGTTATTTTTGTCAGGAATGTAACCGTGAGGCTTACTATTTGCATAAATATGGATGGAAAACTATAGAAGAGCACAACAATTTAAAGAGGAAAACAACAACAACAATACATCTCTCACACTTCCCTGTTCAGTGTCTCCCCCTCTCAAACATACATAATAGTCATCTCACAATCAACCCCCTGTTTTACAGAGCTCTAATAAGAGCACTTAGTGGTTGTATTTAATAAAGCTATATTGACACACGCGTATCTATCTATCTATATCTATCTATCTAGTTAGCTAGCTATCTGTCAATGTATCTATCGGTGTGTATGAAGGTGTGAAGATACAAAATTCAGAAGATTGTATAGCACAACTTTAAAATACAATCCCACTATATGTATAAATTAAACTAATATTTTGCATTATAAGAACACTGTAAGAAAGGGCTAAGACCGTAAGCTTGAAGAAATAAGAAATATAAATTTAGTCTACTGTGTTTTAGACAATATTCATATTCAATATTTACAGAAAAATGAACGATGAAGTGTAAAAATGTTTTTTTCCCATATGCCCCGAGTTTAATAGTTTTAACATATACATTTGCAAATACCAAATATTTGAAAATAATAACGTATTATGTACAGAAAGACTATTCTAAAATAACTGTTAACTACCACGACTGCTGAAAAGCTCACAGAAGAATAACTCATGTTTTTATTATTATTATTATTATTATTATTATTATTATTATTATTATTATTATTATTATTATTATAGTTCTGTCATGTTGCTAATATACATGGTTCCCAAATATTGCAAATATGTTTAGAAATGTTTGTTTTTTAAATTTTAATAATAAAAAAAAAGACTTCCAATGAATCCTATGGACACAGGCTGATAAACTCATGTCTAGAATTGCTGTTCTCCTGATTTTTGAATGTGTCTGGGTGTGTTTTCATCCTCAGACCCTGAACCACCATGGATAGGAAAAGTGGCTCCCTGTGCGCTTCTGAACCTCCAAGTCGGTGCCATTTTTAACCGCTGGCTTGTGGTGCTTTGAAAATCACCAGGGGCTGTCAGAGTTGGGTCCACTGAAAAATTTACAGTGCTAAATCAGAGCATATGCTGGCCAGGAAGGAAAAAAATGCCAAAGACGGGATCTATTACAGTATCTGGGTGCCCCCTAGCGTATGAATCATTTCTGCCTCAAATCTAGCTTTAATATAGCGAAACTCTCTTAAAGGGAAACGGCTCCGATCTCACGCCTCTCACCAACACCAAAGAAACTTGTGCCCATTTTAATCTGATTAATGCTTAAGGATTTTCGACTAATTGGCTTGGACGTTGCAGAACAACGCATTTGGGTCCATGCTTGGCTTTTTTTCGTTTTTTCCCTGGGTTTTGGATGCATAACGGAGCTGTTTTGGAGCTTTTTGGCTTTTGTTTGACACAATTATTGTCATTTTCCTTTACAAACACTCCGTTTTTTCTCGTGTCATATCCCTGCTCCTTTCTTTTTGCGAAACCGGCTGCCAAAACGAATATGTGCTTTCTGTAAATCATATCGTCACATGTTGGACCTTGACCATGCCATTCCTATGGTGAGTATGTGCACATTTTGCGCCATTTGTTTGATACATGCAAGGATACTTGTCATGATTGTTTTCATTCCCGTGCAATCAGACAGGGCTCGTAAATAAAACGACTTTTAGCAAGGGATATACAATGTTGTAAATCAAATTAATATCTTAGAGCTGTTTAGCCCTAAAACCAAACATTTCATCCTTTGCAAAATGTTTATAAAATCTTGACTTTCTTCTCGTATTACCGCTTTTAGCAGAGTGTTCATGGAGCATAATACACTTTACCCTAAGGATATGAAGACTTTTCCATATTGAGCTATGGATGACTGATCTGCAACCTGTACGGATTTCTTTGACAAAAGGAACCTGATCAAAATGCACTTAATACGCCAGTAAATATAAAATATATACATTATTTTATGCACTATGTAAATGTCTATTAAAACAACAGTATATGTATAAGCTATACATATTTATAACTGTTTGTTATTGTATGAACTGAGACACCTCACCTGTGCATGGCTCACATTAACACAATATGACCGTCCATATAGAAAACAAATGCATTTTCTTACAAACGTACCAAAGGTCAATTTCCTTTGTTCATCTTGCGCTTGTTGCATCTTCTCTCTCAATTTGGAAAGAAAGAGCACGACAAGTCTTCTTTTGGTTTCTCAGAAGATGCGTCGTTGTCTTCCCACCTGACGTGTTTTTCGATTGCACAGACAAAAACACTTCTTTATGTTTATTTAAGCGACTATGCAAACTGATCAAAAAAAGTAGGCTGCAACCTTTAGTGAGCAGAAGAGGAAAAAAAAACACACATTAATATTAACAACCAAGCAGGGAGTGATTTCGATGTGTTTTAACTTTCACTCTTTTTCCCCCCTTTGTCAAATCCTCATGCCTAACTTTTGCAGACAGGTAAAGTTTTTAAAGATTTTCTTCACACACAAAAAAAGAAAAAAGCCGAAGTATTAGGGATGTCAAGTCGCGTCTTTAGGGAATTTGCCAGAAAGCGCCTATGGGTGCTGCCGCCCGTCTTTTCCCTGCTACACAGAAGGCATAGCGCAGTGGTGCAGCCTGCTGTATTGTGTGGGCTGGGGGAAGGTGAGAGGGAGGTATGAAGACACAAGAGACACCTGTCTTTCTCTAGCCACCATAGCCATTTATTTTATATATTTATAAACACTGGCATTGGCAAATGGTCACATTAATCTGCTGTATAGTTTCTTCTCTCCCATTCCATATATTTTAAAGGAAACAAATCTTATTAGCAAGAATAGTTAACATAGACATATGCTTTTTTTGTGTCCAATCTTATTATTATTATTATTATTATTATTATTATTATTATTATTATTATTATTATTATTATTATTATGTGTTATAATTTACATTTTCTGATAAGAACCAAATACAAGTAGGTTATTGTCAGTTAAAACAGTTTAGGCAAGTGAAGGAAAAAACCTAATTGGGAATACTTGAAAAAATAAAATTAGATAATGCTATGATATTTGGAAATGTTTGATTTCTAACAAACAACCCCTGTTTCAGTGTTAACATCAGGCAATGTGAATTATTTGTAAGTAAACAGAACTAAAAATAAAAACTAGACCCCGAGCAGTGTGAATCTTCACGTTTAGGTAAAAGACTCTTGTCATGTTAAATTCATGGACTTGTTTTGTAAAGCCCCAACCTAAAAATTATGATTAATATGGTACACTGACAAATGATTTATCTTGGGAGCCCGCACTCAGTCATTGACACTCCATGAATTTAATCACAGAAAATTAACCCTCCTAAACAGACCCATGCCACTACTACTACAAAAGCAATTATTATTATTATTATTATTATTATTATTATTATTATTATTATTATTATTATTATTATAGATACTACTTTATTTTAATAGCATATCATGTGAACTTTGGGGTGTGACATGTAGCTATGTCAACACAATAATCACTTGGATAGGAGAATATATATATATATATATATATATATATATATATATATATATATATATATATATATAACGCACATATATTTATCTCCGTAATTTGCATTATTTTCCATTTTAATCCTCTACATTAGCTCGTATGTGCATATACTCTTATATTGCAGGCTTTGTCAGCAGAGTTTGCAGGAATTTCAAACTTGCGTATAGGTTCGTAAAAAAGTGGTTTTCAAGAAGGAATTCCCAAGACATGGACCTTTGTCTCGGAAGAATTGCTCTCTGAGTTGTGAGAAAGGGACAGAGAGGGTCGCTTCAAATCGATTTTTATTTGTCTCCTCCTGTCTTTTCGGATCAGCGCCTTTCAATAGACACATAGGTGCTCTCTCAACCACAAAACTTGTGCAACATTTTTTGCCTCGATTGATGCTAAATACTACAAATAAAGCTCTGTAACTAGATCGAGTAAACCTGCACACATTCTCCAGCACCTCCGTTTCAAAACTTGTATTACAGACATTTATTAGTACTGAGAGTATACGCTTCTGTAGTGAAACCTTAACCACCAGACTTTATTGCAGATTGATTGGTATTGATTTGTGATGGGTCTGTATTCTGGGAAAGGCCTAAATTCTGCAACAACATTGGACTTAGCTTTGTGCATTAAACACATTAGTCACTTGAAAGCGCCGAGGATCACTTCAGAAATAGCAATAATGATAGTTTATACATAACCAGTTACGGTTTAATAAATTTAATAATAATAATAATAATAATAATAATAATAATAATAATAATGTACATTATTATTATTATTATTATTATTATTATTATTATTATTATTATTATTATTATACATGTCTTTATAATATAGTGTGTGCGTATATATGTTCTGTGATATAACAAAGATAATCGCACAACGTTTCTTTATTTACCCCTTTATGGCATAAACAAAGGCATCAAAACAGTTTGAAATGAATTAATTTACTAATTGGCAAGCGTACAAAGAAGGTGGATGGATAGATGGATAAACAATCGGTTTTAGAGCAAAAAACAACTTTTTTTTTCCCTGGGTACCCATGATGATGAAAGGCTTTGCCTCTCCACATAAAGAGTGTCTCTAAATAGAGCCCAGCAAGCCTCCACACACAATAGCGCACCTCCTATTGGGATCTCCATCGATTAGGACGAGAGCCGGAGATGTCACCACACTAAATATTTACTGATCACACACAAATAGCAGGGACTTTAACGATTTTTCCCTGTTCGGAGCTCCGAGAGAAAGGGGTAAATCACTTTATCATTGTTTGTAAAGCAAGGAGCACACTCTGAGCCACGGTGCTCCAGGATGTGTCCTGAGCGGGATGAGAGGAGTTAGGCGGATCGATAGCCAGCGATTAGGAGACCCGGGGTGTGGAGTGAGCGGCTCCCGGGGGCCACTCTGGATGACCTGCAACAAGGAATCAGTTTTGTCGGGTAAGGGATACAGACCAAAGAAACAAGGGAAACAGAAAAAGACACGGTTAAATAAAGCGGCATATGTTGAAGATAGATGTATTTGGAGCAAACAATGACAGATAAAGCTTACAAGAAACAGGTGAGAGGTAAAGCTAATAACCAAACCCCAGTTCCGTGGAGTTACTTACAACCAAGGTTTAAAGGCAGACGGAGAAATATGAAGTACAGGTTTGTGTGGGGAAAAAAAGGAACAAAAGCAATACAGAAACACACTGAAGTGTACAAATGTGTGACCAAGTACGCACTTCATAGTCTATCACGAAATCTTTAGTCATCTTTTAATGTACAGATGTAGATAGAGAGCTCTCCTCCGTCTCAGGTGTGCAGCACACGCAGTGTCCCTTAGAATAAATTCGGTATTGATTAAATGGAGGTTTGCAGGTGAGAGGCTCTGAGTGTTGAGGGGGAAAAAAAGTTCACTTTAATCTTATCACTGCCTTGACCAAGTCCTCTGAGGGGGAGATAGAGGGATTGTGACCCGCGGGTCACGGAGATCCTGGCCTGATTAACCCCTGCAGACCCAGGACAGAGCAAAGGTTAACCAGGCTAATCAACTTGGAGAGGTTGATTGAGTCAGAACTCAAGGAAAAAAAAGTAAATGAGGAAAATATATACTTCCTATGTACTGAGCAAACCAAAACCAATTCGCTTCACTGACTTCACCATATGTATGTATGTATGTATGCATGCATGCATGCATGTATGAATGTATGTATGTAGCCTATGTATGTATGTATAAATGATAGTATACATCTATCTATCTGTCTGTTGTGTTACATATTTGCAATTAATATATTAGAAATTAACTTGGAAGAGACAGACATTACATCTATAATGTCATTTTATTAATCGGCTTTAAGCATCTCCTTATTTAAGTGTCTTTGTGTAACCCTGATGCCACTCTCAATTTCAAAATTACACGCGTAACATTTTCGAATCCTGAACAAGGTAATGTAAGATTTAAATTGGTTTTCATTGTACATATCATCTTAAAATAAGTAAAGGGGGAAACAAGATTGAATAAAGAAAATTGCTTCAGAATTACATCTCCTAAGAAGTCTGTAACAAATACCTAAATGCCCTTGTGCCAACGCAGGGCACATACTTACCTGTCAGCAAGATATGAATAAGCGTATAACATAAAAAAAAAAAATCAAAAACCGCAGCTCATACACCTAATTATGCACAAAACGCTTAATGAAATAAATCATTAAGTGTTTTGGCCAAATGTGCAAAAGCGCGTATATATTTCACAGACATCAATGTACTAAACACGTACCTAATAATAATAGCTACACTACATTTTACTTATGTTTAAATCAAAATGATTAAAATGTATTTTCTGTGGCATGTAACACGATATACAACTCATATTTGAATGTAGGTGTCTGTCTAATACACCTTAAACATTCGTATATGTTAGTTAGCTATTCCCAGTTCCTCCAAACGGCATTAAGTATTTAATTTAATTAGTTTGCTGGCTGGACTTCAGTGGGTTTTAATTGTCACAGTCTTTACTGCAGTCCTGGGTAAGATGCATTTAGGATAACAAATGACTTAAATATGCCTATATATATCTATATAAGAATTGTTAATAATAATTTAATTCAAAATCAATCAATCAATTAAATCAATTATATTTCACAATCATATTTCAATAGTTAGCATACTCTTTGCCACAAGGCGGATTCCAAATTGCCTTAACATTAAAAAAAATATTGCACAGTAAAAAAAACTGTTAACGTACACCTGATCAAACAAGGTTACGTTTCGTTTGTTTGCTTTTGCACTTTTTAGGAAAAGGAATAATCTGAGCTGGTGTTGCTGGTAGTGACCTGTTTTTAAATTGCTACCGGAGCTCAACGTGTGGTGGTATATTATTATTACCAAACACAAAAAGAACAGAAAAAACTATAATAAGAATAAAACACCAAAGTACATTTATATTTACTTAGGCCTACCGTATGTGTATAGCCTTACATGTATACTACTACTATATTATGAAGATTATTATTATTACTAATAATCATAATCATAATATTACATGTGTTTGTAACAGTAGGCTATTCCTGTGCATGTAAGATGGAAGCTTATGCACTTCTTTTTCGTCGGAGACAGTATCGCTTTGAGGAATTGGGAACCGGGGCTGAGCTCCATCCTCAAGCTAATAGCAGTGAATTGTGAAAGGGATAGTCGTAGTGTGGTTTGGGTAAGTATGTAAGTAAGGCATGACCAGGTATCTTATTTTTCTTTTTAGCTTCAAGTTCAAAGAGCTTTGATGGCTCATTATACTGTTTTGCTTGACTGAATTGTGCAGTTGCTTGTTACAACTAAATTTCTTTACGTATCGTCTAGATATAGTGAAATAAGCGTTTTCTTTAACAAACAAACAAACAAGAAAAGCGACCTGTTACATGTCTTCTTCACTAAAATAATAATAGTGATAATAAGTATTATTATTTTGTATTCTGTGAAAAAAGTACTCTGTATTTTAAGTAATAAAAAGGGAATAAGTAAATGTATTTGTTGTAACCCCTTTGACAAATATATATATATATTCACACACAAACACACACACACACACACTTTTGGGAAAGAATAATCAAGATTAAATTAATGATATTTAAAATTCCCAGTTGGGCATTTTGAAGACTTCTAAGTATAATGCAGCATGGACAATTTTAAAATCCATCTGCCAGTCACTTTTGGAGCACACATTTATGCAAATGTGATCGAGGCTGGGACATGAACCAGCACTCTAATGATACAAATCAGGCATCTTTCTGTGGGTTAAAACATTTACAATAGTTACATTGCTTTAAGCTGTATTTGAAAAGTATTCTGTGTACTGTATGTATTGTAAGCTTGTATGCTGCATACGTGTAAATTGATATTGAGGGTTATGACATGGTGCTTATGCCCTGTCACTATTTTCTCTACTCTTGACACCTTGACCTTGCTTAAAGTACTAAGGTCGTCAATCCTGTTTTTAAAAGCTGAGCTGCAAGAGTTTCAAACTCTAGCTACATAACTGTACTTACAGATTGTTTTCAGAATACAATTGTAATTACTTTAGACTTTAATGTTTTATTGTTGCATATGTGAAACACTTTCTGGTCCTGACATAATTTTGGGGTTTAATATTATAACCTGGATATAGAACAATCTTTCCTATAACCTTTTTAAATGTTATGATTGTTAACTTACTAGAACAATACATGATGCTTTTAAGCTGCCACATTCTATGCTTACATATATGGCAGCAGACCAAACATTTGTGCTAGGTGGTTTATTATCTATGTCAGGAGTATGCAAATAGTACTTTTAAAACTGTCAAAAGAAACTCAGTGCTTTAAACTACTTTAACTTTCTCTATAGTCCCATTTTTCTCCATTAGAGTGAAAACATAAAAAAAGAATTTATCAGTATTGTTTAGCTTCAGTTTTTCTTATGCTGTTTACTTAAAGAAAATTAATAACCATTAATCCACAGCCGTGGAAAATATGTTGTGGAGTATTTTAATAGTTCTCATTATATATATATATATATATATATATATATATATATATATATATGGTCTTAAACATTATAGAAACAAATGTACGAAACGTACTTTATATTTGAAGTAGATTTTCTTTGTGTGTGTGGTTTGGTGCCCAATAAATTGGAGAAGCCAATTAAATTGTCTCCTTTTTTGTACATCAGTCTATCAAAATATATTTGATTGCCTTACACGAATGTCTTATTAAGCCTTCTTCAAGTTGAAAAAGTTGAATGCCATGTTCACTGTGCCTGAATAAATAAATAAAATAATAATAATAATACACAGAAAAGATTTTCTTTTTTTTCTGGGTGACTTGTAATGCAACTGCTTGGTCGTAACAATCAAAATGGGTTGGGCAGGAGGATCATTTTTGAAAGAAAGCTTAGGTGCTGGTGGAAATAGTTGGGGGATGGCTTTTGTTTTTTCTTCACACATTAAGTTTCTAAAAAATGTTTTTTTTTTTTTTACAGAAATCTCTAGGCTCTGCAAAAGTTCCTCATATCAGTTACAGTCAAATTGAATAGGATTATGGTTTTATTCTACACAGAACCCTGGCATGCTGCCCAAGTATGTTGTAATTTGTTCGACAATACTTTCAGCCTTAAAACAACATGGTTGCCTCAGGATGGTTTAAGACTGCACAGCACTTCAGAACACAATGCAACTCTACTTGGAAATTTTAGTTTGGGAAAAATACTGTGCTTTATGAGGTTTGCATGTCTGAAACATGTGTTTGCATTTAAGGGTGCATCTAGTGAGTCATGAAGTTTGAAGGCTGAGGTTTCCCTGATTGTCAGTGTAACAATAATATATCCTTAACCCCAAAAGCCAAATTAACCCCCCCACACACCCACTTTTTTTATAGATGATAATAATAATAATTATTATTAATTAATGATTATTGCAGGAATTGTCATTAAACATGTTACATTATCTTTGAATGCAATAATTGCTAAAAGTAAAAGTAATGAAACTTTGGGCTATTCTGATTATGATACCCTCACTGTAATGTAAGCCCAGTTTCATTCAGCTGAAGACCGTTAACAAGCAAATTCTGCAAAATTGTCAAGTGCTGAAAGTGGGACTAGGCTAATAAACACAAGGAGGGACGCAAACTAGGAACTCCAAGAATGCTTTTTTTTTTTTTTTTTTTTTCTTGGAGTGACTGCCATTATTTGTTTATTTATATATTTATTTAAAGGCAAGTTTACCATTGACAAGACTTAAGTGGAAATAGTACACTAGTGATCCTTATTTATTTATTTATTTATTTACTGACTCAATAACAAACTCTCGTATCCCTGTTTGTGATTACACTTGTAGTTGTCCAAAGGGTATTTTGTGCAACTAGAAAACAGCTTACTGAGTTGCAATAAGAAATTAATTGGGGGGTGGGGGGGAGAAAAGTTACGAAAGGTGTAATACAAGAAATGGAGTATAACAAAACTTTAAGATCAAAACAAATTACATACCCACTGGGGCTGCAAAGATTATGACCATGTTTGTGTGTGTGTGTCAGAATGACTGTGTCTGAATTGATAAATGGTGTAAATTACAGATAAATCCATCAAAATCACGTTAATTGGAAATAGTTCTATAGAAACAGGGTCACTTTCTGCTTTTTATGCATTTATTTTTTATGCTGAAGTGTGTGAGAATCTTTTTTTGTCATCTTTGCAAAAGATGCCATGTGCCACTCTCTTAACCAGATTACACTGGAAAAGAATTTAAACAAAATTGAACCTTTGGATTAAATTAAAGGTAAATAAAAAACAACAACTGGCCCACCTGTTTCTAACAGTTCATGTTGATGAGTCTCTTCTTCGCATATTTAAGATCAGAAACTATCCGGACAAACATTATTCTAAACATGACTGGTATAGTGTAGTGCAGCTTTAAGAGATGTTTACCCCTATGGATAAATTGTTGATACTTGGATTTCCATTTCAATCTCAGTGTTTAATGAGATGCATTGTTGTATTTGCCTATCTTAAATAAGAACTGACTTGGTGCCAGATGAGAAGTAGGAGTGTCTGTTTACTTTTTATGCTTGTTATAGATTGTAGCCCATTAAAGGCCCTGAATATTAACTCTTTTCTGAAACCATGATGTTAAATAACTCAGTGTAATAGCCCTGAAAAGAAAAATCACTCTGCATTTTCAAGCGCCATGCTTGTATGATTTCCTTCATTCTTTTTTATTTTTTAACAGTACCTAATATCGCTTCACTAACATCCTATTCTGTTGTTGAAATGTAAAAGTACCATAATTAATTTACGTGTCACTAGTCTTTGGAAGATAAAACTTCCTCAATGTAAGCACCTGAAAAATCTAAAGGGATGAATGCAAAACGAGAAGCAAAACAAGGAGGGGGCATTTGGAAAAAAAAGCTTTGTATTTTTCTTTTTTATTATGAGAAAGTATGATGTATTTGTCAATTCCGTTTCACACATTTTACTCCTCGATGAATAAAAAACAACAATGCAGGGAACAGCTTATGCACTTTCACAGATCTAAGTCGTTCCTTGCTGTAATGTTCCTTGACACTTTTACTTCACGGATAAAGAAAAAAACGGAAAACAGGTGCTCATCAGAAGGTGGAGAAAAAGACCAGGCAAACAGAACCTAATGAGACTTCATCCAAGCCACAGAGAAACCCACAATCACACCTACCGAGGTGCTTTTCAGCAGACCTTTAAGATGGCCTCTGACAGCTTCATTGTGTAAGTCTACACAGCTGAGTGAATCTGTAGATTGGCACTGGGACATGTAGCCTTTCACCTTGGTGTCACCAGTTCAATTCCAGCCAAGGTTAATATTGATCCAAAGCAGTCTCAATCTGTGGGTTACTGGTCTCCCATTGCCACTGGAATCCTTACTATCAGAGCCCATTTCAGAGAGGGCGAGAAAAAAAAATAAAGCCCTTCTCGAGTACTTCTCTGATTTTTGTTTTACTCTATTTTGTTTTAGTGAAAAGACCTCTTATGCTCAAGGATGTTGTTGAAGGTAAAACTTTAACAATAGCAGATAATTATTTTAACTCTTTTGGTTATGTTTGCTTTTCATGTCATATACATGTGTGTAAATATATAAGTGATTTTTTTTTAAAATGATGTACCTTGATATATGCATTCCTGCATGTGGTGTTCATTTTGCTTAACTCTATAAGTGTCTCTCCTTCAGCATGATTTCTTTACACGATCTTGATTACACTCCGAAATGACAAGTTAGAAATCATTGAAGAAAGAAAATAAAATGTAAAAATGCAATATATATTTGTGTGTGTGTGTGTGTGTGTGTATGTCTGTCTGTGTGGTATTTTACCATCTTCACCAGTTTCATCATGGTGGCACTGTACCAAACGCTGTCATGCGTCTCTCTCGTGTGTAGCGCACCTTTACAGTACGGTGCACCTGAAAATCATGTGTCAAGTTCAAGCTGGCTTGTCGAGAGCTTTGTATGGTGCCATGCTCCACACTGTGTCCTATTGCAGCGACACCAAAGCCAAGCATTCATGCAGCTCCCAGAGTGCATCAGTCCATACTGTCGTGAGTGTAACACCCTTCACAGAGAGAGATTTGCCGCTCAGACATTTCACTTTGATTGTACAGCTGGGCCAAGTACCACTCCAGGTAGAGCTAAGGTGCAGCGTGACGACAGCATGAGAGCACTTGTACTGAGTTCTGAATAGGGGCAATACGGGCTGATATCAAAATGCTACAGAGGGAGACTCCCAGCTGCATGCTGGACGGGCTGTCCGTATGCTCTCACATAGGAAGAGATGGAGGCTCATCTATCATCCCCATTAGAGGGTGGTCCCTCTGGGCACAGTTGAAGCACATTCATTTTGCTCCTGTGAGGGTGGGAGAGGGGGCACTGCCATCTTAATATCAGTCTCCATTTCCATACGTCCAGTCCCATTCATAACACCCCCACCCTGCCAAAGAAGAACAGGTTTAGCTATCCCTTTTGTATGATGAATACAAATGGCAAGTTACTATGACATTTAAAAGAAAAATAACTATTTATTTAGTTAGTTATGTATGTATGTATATATGTATGTATATTTTATAGGATGTGTAAGATATTAGAATGATGTTTAACATTATAACACTAAGAGCCAGTGCTGGTTTAACAGGCAGCTATAAATGCATGAAGGCTATTGGCTGCAGTCCCTGCATAATTTGAATCTTCCCACTTGTATGCTGATCCCATCCTTTTGTGTTTTATACAACAGTAGGTCGACAAAAAATAAAACACAAATATGATCTTTTTACACTAACACAGTCCAATTTTGAGAAGCTGGATGCCAGTTCAATAGCATTTGATCGATGTTTTGGTTCAGGTTTGATAAATCCTAAAATACCCATATGCCAGTCAAACTAAATTCCTGAAAACAAGACAATTTATACAATCGTACTGGAACAAACCAGGACACTTGTGGGAGCTAGTATGGTTTATTTTGTGATACAAAGGAGGGGACAAAATGCAATGGCAAATATGTTTTGAATAAAATACTTCAAAAATACCTTTGATGTTACAGGATCATATGGGGAACAAAAGGAATTTTTAAACACTGGACCTTAGAAAGGGAATACTACATCTTTAAGATTTTTTTTTCTCTCCAGTTGTTGTTAATTCAAAGGTGTTGGTTACTCTCTCTTACCCTCAATGTCTGTGTGCCCTGAGGGCCAATCTAAGAAAGCAGCAGATTCAAGATAGCTCACAGAGTTCGATTCACAGATGATGGATTATAGTGTCAATTTAAACGGCGAAGGATTAATTTGTTTCAATGATTTCTCTTTAGGCTGAATGCCAAACTCCTTTCTTCTATCTCTATCCTCTACATTTCTTTAAGAAAATGTTATATACACTTTAAAAGGATGATAATAGAAAGAGACAAGTTAGGTGTAATGTTGCACTAGTCTTATTCCATTAAGTTTTTATCTTTTCTTTAAAAAAATTGATGAGTCCAGTAACTTGCATTGAAATGAAATTCAAGCTTCTGTGTATTCAATAATTTCTTGTCATGTATTTTATCCACTACAGAAAGCTTCTCACACAGAAGGACGTAATTTGTCTTGCATAACTCTTGACTAGTACTAAGAATGATTTAGACTTGCCACCCACAACAAAGTGATTAATAAACACAAAGATCTGTGTTGGATGCAAGTTGCTGTTTTGGTATCATTTAATTGATTTAGTTTTTCCTGTTGAAATTCTTGACAGTGTTACTGCTTTTGAATGTTTTATTTTGCAGTGTGTATTTATTTTCGCATAACACTGCCATGAGATGAAGGCATTCTACTATTTTAGTTTTATTGTCAGCATCAACCTCTTCTTTTAATTCCTGAATATTTATATGCTTATTAAATTTAGTGACTGTGCAATAACAGTGTTACTGTGATTGATAAAATATGATCAGTAAACATCTGAAAACTATTGAGGAAATGCTTTTTTTTTCTTGCCAAAAACAATAAGGAGAAAAAAAATATGGCAATCCCACGAGATGCATATATATTAGGTCGTTAGAACTTGATGTTTTCTAAGATTTAATTTTAATCAAATATTATTTTATGCAAAGGTTATTTATTTTTCTTTTGGACAAAACTTTTACATTCTATACATTAAAGAAAAAAAAGAAAGAATAATAGCATGATTATTGTTGGTTTACAACAATTATTATTTTTTAGATTGTTTTGATGAAGATTTATTTAAAATTGTACATATACATTTTAGAAACAGGTTACAAAACCTACCTGTTTCAACATAATGTTTCATTTACATTTAAAGAGGATCCATTTATAGACTGGTAAATGAGTAAGAAGAAGCAATTACACAAAAATAAATATAGCAGAGTTGTAAAGGTTAAAAAACTATATATATATATATATATATATATATATATTTGCAATGCAGGTAATCTGAATAATGGATAGTAAATAAAGGTACATCAAATATTGTCTCATATGAATATAATTAGTCAGCTGATCTGCATTCTCTATTTTCTTTCAATCTGTCATATGATTAGATGCTGTTTATGTGTATTTGGTATATATTCAGGCAGCCCCCCCCCCACCAAAAAAAAAGAAAATCTTACATTTTCTTCTATTAAAAGGTTTTTCACACATTTTTAGACCACATGGACTGAAACAATTATTCAGACAGGAACAGAAAAGTGAGTGATTCAGATATTGTGCAGAAGCTCATGAGGAATGTGGTGTTAAGGTGTCAGCAAAAACAATAAGAATAGAAAGAAAAAGAGAGGATTTAATGGTTGAGTTGCTAGAAAGAAGCCCTTCATCAGTGCTGTCAACAAGGAGAAAAGCTTTGTTTTTGGCCAAAAACTAGTCCCTGAAAACCAGTAGCTTTGTTTATACCTAGTCACTTGGTCAGATCTGTCGAAATGCATTTTTGTTTGGAGGCATGACAGTGTGGAGAAAGCAATTAGAAAAATGCTTTAGGTGTTCAAGACCTTATACAAAAATACAAAATGAATGGAAAAGTGTCCAGCATAGCTGGGGAAAACAAGTGTTAGAAAAGTTTTTTACAGCACTGATCCTAAACACACATGTAAACATAGAGTTCTACCTGCTTACTATTATAAGTTGATTTAATCTTCCTTAAACCAAATATGTTTTAAATGTTGTCTGAATACACACAAAATGCATTTTTTTCTTTGATATTCTCTTTAACTAAAGTAGTAAAAACGTTTTAGCCATTTTCAAAAGTATATTAAAGTTTTTTTATTAAACTTATTTTCAGCCAGTTTACAGTTGTTCATACAAATAGGAATAACATGAAAAGTATGAGAAATTAATGAAAGTGTTTTCTTGTGTGTTTTTGGTACTTTTCAGTTGTCATAGCAATAAGTACACATCAAATGTATTTTAATTTAATTGGCAATAAAGTAAATCGGGTAATGTAATCTTTAGAAACTTTGCTTTTGAGCAGTTATACACCATCATTCCTCCATTGTTCATTTGCATTCTGATTGTTTAAGTTATTTCTTAATGTATAAAATAGCTCATAGTTCATGCATTATTTCTTGGAAGTTTTAGATTAAACATGGCTTGAACAGGTTTTCTAAACTTTATCTTATATAGGATAATTAATAAATGAATGTCATCTAAAGTAGTAAAGGTTTTATGATACAGAGTAATTGTATATATGTACACATTTATACTATATGCCCGTATACATTGATATATTAATAATGTTTAACATTTTTTTGTTCTCTGTACTGTGTGTTAACATCAAGGTTTAACTTGTGTTGCCCCTCGACAGGCTTTTGAAAGACATCCTTTTTCTTTAAAAAATAAAATACTAGTACTATTGTGCAGTGTGATCATGAAGCCCACAAGACACAGATTCACTTTCTCAGTTTTCCTGGATGTCAGACAGTTGAGACATTAGGCGTCACATGGTGCAGATGTAGCCACCTATTGAAATGTGTCTGAAGAAGATTAATAGGACTTGTCAGTGTTGAGAAAGCACTGCTTTGCTGTAAATTTATACTCAGACACAAGATAAATTACAGGCAAATGCTTAGTTATCAGACAATCAGGGCCATTAGACACTTAATCAAACAAAACCGAATTTTGGAAAACCTAAGTAATTGGAAGATGTCTCCCCTCTTTTTTTTCTTGGATAAGAAAAAATGTCCCCCTAAAATATTTTAAACTTTCAGTTTTATTTTGTTTGGAAACTGTATTTATTCTCTGCTCCCCTCTCCTCCCTGACATCTCATTTGTGAAATCAGAGACTATGGCTGTGTTTAAAAGCACCGTGAGATGTAGAATTCCTTTCCCCATTATCCTGATGTCAGAGATTAATACACCTGGAGGTTTAGCGTCATGCACCATTTATGGTAAAACAATGACATGCTGTACTGCAGTTCCATCTAATATGTCTTACCCAGCATTGAGGAGTCAAACACTGTACCAACAGTCTAATTATCCAACCTGACATGTATACATTGTTTCAGACATACGTATTGCCCCCCACTATGTAAAACAAAGTTATACACTGATATCTTAAGTGTGGTAAATATTTTGTAGATTTGTTAAATTACTTTCATTTGTGAATGATTCGTATTCAGTGTCATTGACCTCTGTCAAGCTACAAGGAATGTGTTCTAGTGAAATCATTAACAATTTACTATGTCTCTCTCAAGTTTCTATGTTATTTAGTACACATTTAATACCCAAATGAGAAAACAAAATAAACCAAACACCAGGTTGAAAATACAGCTGAAATATTTTGATCACCTACTGTTTTTCTTAATGCTTTAAAAAATGTGATGGGGGGCGGGATTTATTGGACTGCAGTCCAGTCTTTCAGTTTAATGAATGCAGTATAACCTTGTTACGGCAAAGTTCCAACTCCATTACTGTCCTAAAAATACACAGTTGTTTGGGATTATTGTATTATTAATAATTATGATGATGATGATGATAATGATGATGATTATTATTATTATTATTATTATTATTATTATTATTATTATTATTATTATTTCAGATATTGTAAGGACATGAGTATTTGTTTCTTAGTATTTAAGTTTTTGTTAAATGTATGATTTATATAGTTCAGTTGTGTTGCAGATATTTATGTTCAATTTTTCTAATGAACAATACAATCTGACAGTTACTGTAACATGAAATACAGCAGTTTAGGTTGGATGAAAATATTTAGACTTTTAATTTATGTAACACTTGTAACATTATATTGCAGGGTGTGATTGGATTCATAATCATAATACAAATTGACATGAAAAAAAAAACATATTTAAATTTTCCCAATTATTATTATGTTTTTAGGAACCCAGTTTTGAAGAACTGTATAAGTGATTTCACATATGTGACTTCAATATATAAAAGTGGAAAACAATAAGCAATTGTTATGTTTTACGAGACTGAAAATATGTTTTTTTTTTCAAAAATATGAACGCTAAGAAACAAAAAGTTCAATTTGGTTCAAGCGAAACTCTAAATCTTTATTTATTGCAGAACCGAAACTGACATTTTTACAGCTTCAAATTGCCAGGTTTCCATTTTCTCCGTAATAGCGAGGCACAATGAAAAAGGTATTATTTTCCACTCTCACCCTTTCTGCCTCCTTTCGCTGCCTCTGTCTGGGTTTAATCATGGGCCGCTGGACAAAATTCGAGTTATTAGGAAATATAAATATTTTCAGAAGTAATCAAAGAACGAGGGCAAGAGCGAAAGATTGATTCGGTGTGTGGATTGGACCTAATTGGAAGCAGCTTTGTTCTAATGAGGACTATGGGGAGAAATAGCCAGGAGCCATTTGTGGCCAACACTTGGAAATTATAGCTTATTATGCCTACCTGTCCAGGTCTTTGAAAAAAGCTAGTTAACACACCATAAGGAATGCCTTTTCTTGGCACTTCAGCAACACAATCTATGCTGTGTGTGACGTAACACTCACAGAGCTCAGCAGCTCCATGGCACAGGGCTACCTGGCCAATTATCACGTTACGTGGTACTGAATAATTCTGGAAAAGAAAATGACAAAGAAACTTTACAGTGGCAAAATGTTTGTTATATTCATATAATAAGGATAATAAAGAAAATGACATGTTAAAAGAATATACTTCATATTTGCAGAGTAAGTAAAAACCTTCTCTTGGATCAGTGACAGTTCAGTACCAGGAACAACATGGCAGAAAAGTAGTCTGTACTTGTCTAAATTATTCTGGTCACAGCTTCCTTTCTCTCAGACTTAGCTTCAAAGATCAGGTTTGATGTTACCACATAGGCTAAAAGGAAAAGGCCCCCAACAATAATTCAGAAGCCTTAACTTTGAACTAGACAGAAAGATGAGGGTCTTCAATCTTTTGGTATTCTTAAACACTGGAGGCGGAAAACATGCACCAACATTGTTGTTATTTTTTTAACTTGCTATTGCACTGAGCAGTTAATGTTCATTCAAGCAAAATTAAAAGAAAAAGCCCACATAGCTTCCTAGCTACTGGACTGGAATAAGTGTACCTCCTGCTGTTGGATGTTAAGCTGTCTACTGGGGTGAAAGGTCATGTCACTCATTCTTTGTTTTAATCCCCTGTTCCACCCATCCCTTAATAAACCGACTTGAAACAATGTGCTAATGAGTATATTTAACATCAATCATCATTCAGCTCATCTGCCATCCTGCATTTAAGCCTTTTATTCACAGGTGACTTTACCACTATATGTATATATATATATATATATATATATATATATATATATATATATATATATATATGACCAATGATGAAGTTGTCGTCCTTAATTTCCTGACGTTAAATCACAATGGATTATTTCTGTTCAGGTTCCTGATTGGTTTGTCATTTCTATTCCACTAGACCAACTAGGAAAGCTAATCAAACACATGAAGTGTCTGTTAGGAACTGGTGGCTGACATTTAAGTTATTGCCATGCACATTTGTGTTGATGTTGTTCCCCAAAACCAATTGCATTTCCTTTAAAAAATATATATATATGTATTCCTTTTTTTCCCCTCTTTAAGTGAGACTTGTTTATTGTTTATAACAATTGGCTGTCTTGGGAGACACCACTCCTTCCAACAGTCTTTAAGAGGTTCATCGCACCCCAGGTACACACAGGTCTGGAATGGCTCGGAAGTGTCCTCGCCGCGGGAGACACACCCTCGCACTCTCCTTCAAGATTGTGAAGAGCCTGCTGACGCTGATGCTGACGCTGATGCTGCGCGATTGTGAAGTTTCCAGAGTTGGTCCTGTAGTTGTCTTAGAAGTGTCGATATGTAAATAGCCCACCCTTTAGGCAGCCGTACCATTGCCTATAACTGTAGCTGGATAATATGTAATAGATACATATATAATAGATGCTATTGAACAAAACAAGTAGTGAAATCTTCGGGAGCCTTTATCCTTTAGTGGATTGACAAAGCCGGATGACATGATATACAGATATATGGCTACAAATTAATCATAGTTATCTCTTTTGGTAATTGTATAGTATAATCACATTCTTAACTTGACCTCCTCTATAGACTGTATCTCACTTTAGGACTTCTGTCTGCTCTAATTACTGCAAAGACCCTTAGGGGCACAGCATCAATGAGACATGGTACAGAGACTCAGCCATACTGAGCAGCGGAGGCATTGTAATACCAGGTATGTGACCCAGTATAGCAAAATACAGCATTACATATAGCTTTGTCTTTTCCATCTTACATGGGCTTCATTGATATTCCCATGTAGAGCACTCAGGCCCGTGCACAGGACAGTAGAGGGGCAGGCAAATTGTCAACCGTGGGGGCATTATGGGAGGGCGGGAGGGCAAAGGACAGGGAACGTTGCCCCTTTCGCCCCCCTGTACATGTGCCTGAGAGCACTAATAGGTATGATAGTGTTGTGAGGGCAGACATGTTGTAGGAAAGTGGATTATTTCATTATTTGGGGTTGTATCTCAGATTAATACGACAGAGCTTTTACTTTGAGCACATAAATACACACACAATAGAATATAAGATGTAACACAAAAACTTATGTTTGTGTACATTTATTTAAATAAGAAAAATATGTTGAAAACTATCATTTGCATATATAATTAAGGTATTTCAACATGTGAAATGAATGTGTGAATAAAGATGAGATCCTTTAGTCTCGGTGACAATATTTTTAATCTGGGTAAAAGTAAAAGACTTCAATCATGCCCAATATTCATCCATTAAAAATGTGTGATTCAGTGATGTTTAAAATTTATAACTCTTTATTTTATTGATTTATATCAGACTGCCCCTCTCCCCAAGTTAAACCTTCTGCTTGCCAGCCAGGAGTGTCTTTAACTTTATTACAACAGCTTATAGGGACAGATGACATACACGGTGCCTTTTTTCATTTCCATGGCAGGCTATCCAAGGAGGGGAAACCTCACACTACATGAGATTTAATGAGTGCTGAGTTGTTGTGGCATTCGCAGCGCTGCCAAAAAGCTCAGCTATGTTCAGTAAGCATGTGAAGTGTCTGCAATGAAAAGCGTTGTCAAACAGCATTTGGGATCAATTACACAGACAGAGTGTAATGTTTATATGATCTTTGCAAAAGCAGACCTGCACAAGGACTGACATTAGTAAACTTTAAACTTGTAGGACTACCGGACCCCCTGTTTGCTGTCTCCCTTCTGACTGCAGCTTCTTTTCCCCCTGCATTAAGCATTACTTGTGACACTTTCGTTGTGGTTGATTTTCCACTTAGCTGTTTTCATTTATTTTGCTGGTTCAAACAAGCTAGCTAGAATGGTCCAGGGTGTGTTTACCCCCTGTGAAAACCTTTTTCTTTTAAATCAGACATGACACAATTAAATATCCTACAGTTGGTAAAAAATAAAAACAAAAAATATGGTGTATGTGGAAGCAGCCGAGGTCATAACTGAAAATGTCTCTGCAGGGGTTTTATTTTCCATTTTTATTTTTCCTTTATTTAACCAGAGAAGTCACATTGAGATTTACATCTCTTTTACAAGTGAGACCTGGCCAAAAAGGGAGCACACACCAAATTATACCAGCATAAAAAAAACACAACATACAACATATATCAATGACTTGATGAATAACTAAAAAACGTAAAAGACATGATTTCCTAATGGTAAGTAATTTAAAACATGTACACTATGTGGTCAACAGCCCTGGGATGTTTGGGATTTAAAATCATCAATCAGTACAAAAGTCAAGTCCTTTTATTAAATGTTCCATGAAGATGAGGCAGCATAGCAAAAAGCACTTTTTATATTAGGGACGTTATATAATTAATCGGCCCCCAGTACACTGAAACACTACAAATGCGCTATCTGAAATACAGTACAGCGCATGCGCCATGAGGGGCACTTCCGCTTTCGTCACTGCATTACTGCACAGGAACGTAGTAAGTGGTTTAACGTTAAAACGTTACTGGAAAATCGCCTTTTACTGGTCCTTTATTTGGGGGAGACATCGTGTGGACACACTAGAACTACAGGGACTTGTCAGAAAGACTTGGAAACCTTGAAAGTTGCGCGCCTCACATGTAATGTAGTGTAACTGGAGGTGTGCTGGGCGAGGACTGCGCGGCACTGGGCGGCACTGGGCGGCAGGGGATGCAGCCGATCGGCAGAGCAGTTAAAGAAAGCAGGTACGTGCTGTGGAAAATCAGTGCCTGTATCAATACGAACTGACTTTGAAAAAGCCTGAGGAAACAGGGCTGCACCCACCCTTTTCTGTAGTGTTTCAATTCAGAGGAAGCCCCAAAATCATCCTTCCACTGCTCCTCAGTACATTGTCACACAGATCGTGTTTATTTCTCTATTTATATATAGGCCTTTACATTTGTAATGATTACGATTTATTGTACCAGGAACACATTATAAGTATGCAAAAAAACAACAATAACCTATCATTCTTAACAGGGTCTTTTGGATGAAGAACCATATCTTCATATATTCGCTCTCTTAAGATTTGAATTTCATCATATAGGCCTGGACCAAGTGAACATGCTTGATTGCCTGCCAACCACACATTGCTCTTCCAGTACTTGATGGCAGTTTTGCCAACTCCAATGCATGCCTCTTCCTAATGTAGCCCCGCTATCAAGTACTGTTTTTTTCATTTGCAATTCACAGGTGGGTCAGTTTTGAATTGGTACTGGTCTTATTTGAGTAACTTGAGATGTATACCAAGATAGAAAACGTCAACAAACGATCCTGGCCTGTAGTATTCAGTTATTATTTTACTGTAGCTTTCCTGTGTTGTTTTGCAATTGGACAAACCTTCTCAAAGTCAAAGGAAAGTAGTTGACTAACAGGAACACTATAATGAACTTGAGTTTAGGATGCAATTAAAACAGTGGATCATTTTAGACTTTTTTTCTGTAGTTACCTATTTATAACAAAAAAAAAACGTTTTTTGGCAGTGTTTTAGCATAGCTATTAAGGGTACACTCAGATGAATTATCTCATTAACAACAACATCCTTCTGGGGAAAAAAGAAATGACTCTTAAGGGGTGACCTATTTATGTAAAATAAAAAGTGAAAGCACAAAGCTCAAGAGCCTTCATGTTTAATCAATATTTGCTACTGTACCAATCTCAATCCTTAAGGGAATTTGCTATACATTCAAGTGACCCTCAGTAGAAGTTTGTAAAAGTTTTCTTCTTGTTGCCAGATTGATGGGACCACTGTGCACATTCCCATTTTGAGTTGTTTCTGTTTTACTCTACATGGGCAGAAAAGCCCTGCTGTAATGAACACACACCTATTTACAGAGAAAAGCTACGCAGGTGGAGAAATTCAGGGCCAACATTCTGCCCATTATCATTTCCCAGTTCTTTACACGTTCACCTCGGGTAATTCCTTCTGTTGGTATAACAGCGACTTCACGTGGGCAGCAATTCTTGAGGCACCAATTAAGAAAAGACTGAATGTGGTGAAGACAAGAATTGATGTTTCTCGTATTTAAAGGCAGATAGTTCAATTATTCCAAACAGCTTAATCCAGTGTTCACCTACTAAGAGAATTAATGATATCTGGCACAGTCTGGGCCTCTGTTTAGAAGCACTGGCTGTATACCTGGCAGGAGTCCTGGGTCAGCAGTGTGCATTGAAATCAAATATGTTTTTCTCTGTCTTAGTGATTAAGGCATCTGCACGGTTTGGTTACAAATAAGTACAACAGTTATTAATTGAAACCAGGATCAGATGGGCTCCCCCTCACACTGACTCAATAGCATTTTGAAGTTTAAGCTCAACTTCACATTTCTTACAGTTGAACACTATCCCTGGTCATAGCTGGAGCATATTTGAGTCCTGTATACCATCTGTTGTAGCATAAACAAAATGACCTGCATTACCTTTACCTCTCAAGAAAAGGTTAAGCAGTGAAAGTGTCAGAGAGGAAGGGAGGGGGATCGTAATCACTTCAACATGCCTTTGAGACCACATTGGAGGAGTGTTTAGTCACGTTTTGAGTCAGCAAGATTTTGGTTTTGTTTGACTGTAGTTGACCTTATTGTAAGTAACTTGTGTAATTATAGGGTAATGTGTATTTACATGTTTACTGAGACTTTCAGTGAACTATCATGTTATTCCTTGGCTGTATCACCAAACAATAATAAAAAAAAATGTGGTTAGATTTGAAAATGGAATTAGGTTTTTTATTTTTCTATTCTGTGCAGCACTATTCCCAAACATTAACATTTTGGGAGAATTGGTGGAATGTATACATCAGTGTTTACTGTTAACAGTCTACTGTTTTCTCAGAAAGCAACATGAGAATCATATTTTATTCAAATACATTATTTCACATGCATTCAGTGTAAATAGCTACTTTATTTGTCCTGCAAGTGATATATGCATAACTAATTGTAATAATAATAATAATAATAATACTTATTATTATTATTATTATTATTATTTATTTTTTTTTTTTTTTTATTATTATTAGTAGTAGTAGTAGTAGCAATGGTGTTTTTTGTTGCTTTTTTATTTATTATCTGTGGTAGGGCATGCAGCTTAAATTAATTGAAGGGATGTAGTGCTTTTTCCCAAAAGGTGTCTGATTGACTGATCAGCGTGGGGATGGAACTGAATTCCTTATTCTCATTGGACAGTCAATGAACTAATCAGACAGCTGGGCTAAATCCTTACAGTTTATTATATGTCCCAAACTTTGTGATAACGTCAGGACATAATTGTTTTACTACCAAATCAAGGCTTTTTTGTATTGTAGATAATGCTTACAGAGCCGCTCTTCAAGGGGGAAAAAGACAAGTGATGGGAAGGACTTTGTGGAGGGTCAGTCAGGGCAGTTCTGATTGGGGTGTGCTGATGTGTTAGGAGAAGGTTGTTTGAGTGCAGGCGTCGGGCGGAATCTTCGGATCAGAACTGGAGAAGTGATGTTCAAGATTGCTTTGAGCAGCTCTATCTACCGGCTCGAGAAACAAGAAAAGTATTGAAATAAATCAGTCTGTTTAAATTAGTTGTCCTCAAGTGTCCTTTTTTGGAATATTTGAAAATGGTGCCCATGATGTTAGAAGCATAAAATGAAGAAACCCTGTGGGGATAGTTTGGTAAAATGCTCTAAGCAGCCATCTGTTATCTTTAGACTGTGCAGGCCACTTTGAAGGAAAATGTGTTTGGAGTTTACAAGAACGTCTGCGTCGTTAGTCGCTCATTTGATTTTGGTTGGGTTTTGTAAGTCAGTGTTCTGCTTGTGTTTGATGAGGGGGATCCTTTCCAAGGTCCTTTCTGGATTTCAGAAGCTCATTGTTGCTAAGGTGGAAGAACAGGTCTATGGCTTTGATGAAGTAAAATCTACAAACTTCAGAAATTGCAATCCCAATTATTAATGGTGCATTTCAATTAGGTGGAAGGAGACTCCGTTGGTACTGGCACACCAATAGCTGCTGTCATACAGTGAACTCTAATTTGTAAGTTTTGCATTAGTTGCAAGAATATCTTCCTCCGTAATTTCTTAAAATAATAATAATAATAATAAAAAATAATAATAATCATTAAAAAAAAAAATATATATATATAAATATATAAAATATATTTATTGTAGTGGTACATACAGCTGTTCCCTTTGGCACGAAGGTAAAGTGAGCAAAATTGAGAATTGTTCTAGTGACTCCACAGGCAAGAAAATATTAGATTTTAGTTTTGCACTGATTGATTGACAGCAGTCATCTATGAGGACCCTAACATTGGCCATAATCTTTGCTGATCACTGTTATCCCCATTTTGACATTGAACAGATCAACAGATATATGTTCAGAAACATAAACAAGCAACCACAAAATCTTCTTTAACAGAACCCTCCCTTTATGTCTTTTTCAGGTGTTGACAACAAAATACAACAAATTACTCTTTAATAATGCTTTTTGCTGACATGCCAGCATGTTCAGCTGTAAAATAGCCCAGGGTTAAAACAAGGCAGAGACTGCTTTTGTCAGACAGAAATGTTTGAAAGCATGTGTTTGAACGTGAACAGGCTTTTGCTGCCATTGATCTCCAAAGAGAGCGGGCCTAAAAGCAGGAATGGAATTGCTCGGGCAGGGAGGTGCTGTATGTTAAAGGAGCCGTGTCGATATATTTCTGTGTCTGTTATTTGGATTATAGTGAACAGACAGTGGGTTAAAGATTTGCAAAGTTACATTTGCTTACACTAATGTTTGGTCTTTGTAGTTAAGTGATCGTCAGGTTTTCATAGCCGAGACCTTAACTCACCTTTACCAGCCATGTACAACCTAGTCAGGTAACAGATGTTACAGATTAGGATACACAGTGGAAGTGGGTTTTATTACAGAAGAGTTATATATTTCTCCTGTGTGTGAATGCATTTTTATGTTATTCCAGCCGAAGATGATTTGTTACAGTGACATGCACCTTTAGATGCAGTGTTAAACACCTCTCTCCCTGTCTGGTGTGAATTTGATCAGGGGAAAGGTCATCACATCAATGCATAATATTAGTCTGTATGGTGCTAATCCTTAATCCATAATTAGGCTGCCTTTTCTTGTAGCATTTGCACAAGTGTTTAATGAGTGTTTGAGAAGAAGCACATTGCCCACCTTTTGTTGGAGCACTTTACCTACTGAAATCAAAATCCCTAAATCAAGGTACTTCAAGATTTTATCTGTGGGGACAATATGCATTCGGTTTCACTGCTGTATCAACGTCTTTGGTCATTGGGTGTTCTGAGGTTTTCCTTTTCTAAATGAAACCTTATAAGAGTTAAGGTGGTGACAGTGGGTGGGGCCTCAGCAGGTCCAGAGGAGAAGGGGTGATCGTGGCTGAAAGGAGAGCCATCTCGGGGGACGTTGGTACACCTTGGCCTCGGCACATCAAATGCTCCCCAGTTTTAGCTCCTGCAACATTTCACTGTGTAAATCACACTAATTCAATCTCGAGATGCCACTGAGAACTGCTCTCTGGAATACAATAACACGTTTTCCATTTCCACACTCAATCCAGTTGTAAGCCAAAGCTATGTATACTTGGATAATGAAATCTTCTTTTACTTTGGGTAACCAGTCTCAAGGAAGTCAACAATTTCGTCAAAGGGAATTTCATTGACATCACTCATATCTCTCTGTCTTTCTGGCTAGCTGTATAGCTAGCTTTCAAATATTTTGCCTACAGTAACCTTGCTCATGCAAGCACTGTTCCTTTTTGAATGTGATCAGCGTGGCAGTGAATGCATTCCATCTGTTCTCAAACTCCATATTTTGCATTGCATGTTGCCTCAGCTCTAATAACAGAGTCTAACAGAAAGGGGTTTGGAAGCTCCCATTACTATGGTCCTCTTTACTTAAAGCTAGACCATTGCTATTGTTTTACATTGTTTTTACACAAGGGAAAAAAGTATGTAATTCATTAAAAACAATCCCTAAAATCTGTACGAAAACATTAAAATGGCTGTAAGTGATGCAAATTGTGTGAGTTTGTAGAAGAATGCGGCCTGCATATTTATAGTATGTAACTATGGACATTGACCTATAAATGAAAAACATAATACAGAATGCCTGCATTATGAGTCACAGACTTGAGAGTAATTGCTTCCACATTCGGGACGTTTTCTCTCCTTTTGAAAGCGTATCTGTTCTGACATCCCCAGGAGTACTGCCATGTGTTAGCAATAGGTTTGTTTTACTTTTAATTTGCCATTGTTTTCTGGTTCACTACACCTTTCTTCATAACAAACTCACGCTGGCCCCTCTTGGCTTACTTTTAAAATGCATACACAGAGATAACAATGCACTGCCTTCTTTCATTCTCTTTTGGTCAGGTTCACCTCATTCTGTTTTGGGAGGGGAGAAGGGGGGGACAATTCATATTAACCTTTAACTTGCTCTTAAGAGAAACACGGTTTATTCAAGCTGTTGGGCACTACTTCAGTTTTTCTCAACGCTCTTTATACATTACAGTGTATTAGAAGTTTTGTTCACTAACAAGTGACAAAAGATCAATTAGCCACATGTATTCCAAGAAAACCGATGTTGTAACCGAGTTTCAAAAACTCAGTTGTTTTCAATATTATGTATACATGTACAAGGTGGTAGTAGTGGCTTAACTGTTCCTAATCACCATAATTGTACCTCTGATTTAATCTGGGCTGACAAGACATTTTATAACTTTATCACCAATTTAGGGGAATCGGGCATAAACTCCAGTGGTCAACTGCATGACACATTGTTTCATGTACTTATTGACATTAATGTGTTTAGGTATGTTGTGTAACATGCTTAAACTCCAGGAACTGGATAAATAAAATCAGATATTAAAATTCAAGCCAATGAAATAGATGTTATTTTTAAAACAATGTATAATATGTAATGCTTACAATATGTACAAGGTGTACAATATATAATGCATAATTCCTACTGACATGTAAAGTATGAACAGTCTTTGTCCTGGCAGTGGTGGGGCCTGGGGCTTTGATTTAAAGCTCCAGGCCAGTAACATCAGAAAGTTCCATTCAGAGAAGAAAAGAGGTGCAACACTGGGGCTGCATCAGTGGCAGGACTTTGCTTTTTAAACTGGCAATGTGAACGCAAGACAAACTGGGTGAAAAGTAGACGGGGGGAAAAATGTGCCCACAGTGCCAGGACTCAAGGCGAACTTCAGTATTATTTTGTACGTGCCAGATAAAGTTCTTTGTCATATTGTCAAGCTGGCAAACTTATCCACTTCGCATCCAGCCCCACCTTCATCCCACAATACCCCCTCTTTGTTCTGTACAGAGCGCTCCACTTTGTATTATGTGCTCAATCCCCAAGCCAGCTGAGGTGCTGGTGTCAGCTGCTGGTACAGTACAGGACAAAGCCCTGTACAGTGTCATTGCACTTCCTGCGCAGCTCAAGGTGAAAATAATAGCATAAACAATCAGATACTTCATTATAATATCAGTTTACATATCCGGGATGCAAGGGGGAGGGGGGGGGGATAGGGGCCATTTCATCAAGCTAATTGCCTGCGAGTAAGAGGGAGCAAACTTTCTCCATTAGACTATTATAGAGCTTTTTTCTTAATCACAAATAGAGCCCATGCATCCCACTGAGACTTGCTTTTCTAATTTACAATTGAACCACAGACCAAAGCTATCAATCTTTCACAGCTCTTTTTATTTTTGTACAGGGTAATTGCAGAGACATAAGAACAAACAACAGGAACAAGGAAAAAAAAAAAAGAAAAGTTGCCCTGGCAGATGTATGGAAGGGGTGGTATCACTGTCATTTTTATGAGGCCACAAAGTACAGCACTTGATTCAGAAAGACATTATCAATTACTGAGCACAGTAAGGGGATATCTCTTTGCCACCCATTTGAAGCAAAGGGGAAACACACATGCTTTAATTAACTCAGTACTGAAACCACCCCGCTAGAGGACTGCTGAAGAGTTGTTGTTTTTTAACAGCTGCAGTAAGAGTAAACAAAAGTATTTTTTTTTATGGCTTTCCTCGTGTTACATGCCAGCTTCTCACTGTTAGTTTGTCAAATCAAATTCTGAGGGAATGCTTAGCCTATATTTTTGTTAATTTTAATTTTGAATCTCCAATATTCCCCCCTCCCCCCATTTTTTGCTCCAATGTGGGACCGCCAATCACTGAAATATGCTCACTACTATAATGTTGATACTGCATAGGTGAGATGAGACACACATGTCCTCCAACCCATTTGCCATCAAAGCCATCTGCTGTTTTTCCAGAATGCCATCTATCAAACCAAGAACAAAAATCTAAACAAACAAACCACAAAAAAGATTGAAAAAAAATCACCTGGAGTAAATACTTCAGCCCTGAGTAAATCAAACCTTTGACCTACCCATCAATCACAAATCACAGTTTCACTGCTTGAGGACAGTGCATTGTTTGACAGGATTCTTCCAGCTTCCTAATGCATAACCTCTCCCTAGTCCTTCACTGTGTTCTTAATCTGAGATTTGTGGGCTACTCAAAGGTTTAGATTTGGTCCAGGCTTTAGTGTACATGGAGAAAATGGCAGAAAAATCTGTTTTTTCCTGTTAATAAAATAACTAAAATAACAAAAAATACAAAGAAGCGACGACTTTTGAAATATTTTGTCTCCAGTATAAAATAAGGCCTGCTCCAATGAAATACCAACTCAGTCAATGCACAATAAGTTAATTTCGTTTCTCTCTGCCTTCCCTCCTTTGGTCCCTCCTAGATCTGTACCTTTGAACTTTTATACAAAATGTTTTCTGAAATTGTGCAGGGTGAACGTTTAACAGATTTTGAAAATCAGCCCTTTCTGTGTGTTTGTGAATTTACCAGTGGTGTATACATTCTGTCCCCTCAGTTTAGTTTTGTCATGTAAACTCTCAAAGCAGTTCAGAGCACGGAAGCACAGAATCCTCTTCATTATCAGAAGTCTGCCCGAGGATGGGGGATCCCAGCCCCCCCAGCACCACCCATTACCTCCTTGATGCCTCTAATGATGACTTTTGTCATTAACGAGTTAATACAAAACTTTCAAAGTCATCTGTGAAGATAAGGGGAAGAAAGAACCGCATTGTACACATAATGACAGGCTCCCTGCCTGCCCCCGAGATGTCACGGGTCAGCCATGTTAAGAATGTGTGCGCCCAATCATCTACTGATCTTTATCTGGCTGGCCTGAAGCTAAATAAGACACGGGCCCAATCAGGGGCTCTGATGAATGAACAATAAGCTCTTGTATTGTTCCGTGGGCCACATGACTGGGCCATGGACTTCTATACTAACACATGATGACATTAACAATCAATATAGCAATTACCAAACAAGTTATTGGACTAGGTGCACAAACACACAAGCCATGGAGGCCCTTTCTGTGCTCGGTCACTGCAACATGTGTAACCCACATTGTTGCCAGGCTTTTCAGTCTTCTCTTAGAGGGAGATAATAAAGCAATTCTTGCCACACAAACAGTGTTATGTGCCCCTAGCTGATGAACCCAAACTGCCAGAGCTATAGGAACTGCCCTTTGCCTACAGGGCACTTAGCGCTGCAAGAGACTGGCTCTTTCAGCTGTCTGACAACATGCAAAAATGCCACACTGTTCTGTGAAATTGCCAGCATCACTGAAGCCCCCGCGTTTGCATAGGCGTCCGCTTTTTCTGAAATGAAAATAATGGATTTGATTTGCTTGCGATAATGTGGCAATATTTGTTTTTGTCCTGATGTGAAGCATTTGTAAATGTTTTGCTGTAGCATTCCACACATGTGTACAGTGCAAGGAACACCATAGGCAAGTAGTTATGCCCAAGTGGGTAGGCAGGTAGTTGTACAAAGTTTCATAGATACATTGTGTGAGACTAAGGATAGATGGTACAACATATCTCTCTTGATCTATCTTATCTATCTATCCACTGAGCTGTCTATCTGTACATATTTGCCAGGTATAAGCCAGCATCACAGTTTTACCTACATAAAACACAAAACTGCAGATTAAGAAAAGCACCTGCAAATCAAGATTGGAAATGAGGTGACGAATTATGTGCTGCAAAGTGGCTATCCCCTCTGTAGTATGGGGAGGTTTTTAATAGGTTAAGGGATGGATTTCACCTGTCACAGACATCATGAAAACCTGACAAATTGTATTTTAACAGTTTCTGAAACCTGAAGCCTATTCATTCTTCTCTGAAGCACCCTGACACAGACAGTCTCGGATTCAGGTCTCTGGCTTGGCCTGGCGGAAAACAAAAGGCCCTGCCAGTTCAGTGGCATTTGTCTAGTCCTACATTATCTGAAATCAAATGCTCTATTCTACTCCCACAACTCCACACTGCACAATCAATGGCAATGTGGGATGTCTGTAATCCTTACAAAGGACGCTGACATTTATACCCATCAGAAATTAATATAAAAGATAGGTCTGTTTTTTTTATTACAGCTTTTGTGCAAGGTAAATAGGATGACGGGTGTACAGATAGTGTTAGTTAATAAAGGTGGCCAAATATATATATTTCTCTCTCTAGAAAAAGAGAAGGGATATCCTGGCAAAAACATACACCTGCTCACTACAAAAGCAGTAAATCAACAAGTAGAGAAAGTGACTTATAAATATTACCAAACTGATAAGTAGACAGGGACACTGCACAGATACAAAAACAGAGATAGATAGATAGACCGCTAAGTTCACAATGCAGCGATGCAGAGAGGTGAGCAGCAGACGTAAACCTTAGTGTTGTATTTATAGAAACAGGACAATCCCCAGCTCTGTACAATATTGGGATATAACTTGGTGTTGCTTATATTGTGGCTGAAAAGGAAAGATTTTATTAGGCAATGGTAGGAATAGGTAGACAGAGGAAGCATGGCTGAAAAAGGATTCCCAGCCTGTTATTTAAGACCCTAACAGAGTGCCAGCAGTTACATCCATTAGGTCAGTCTGGGCTACAGCTAAATCCTATAAAATGAGATTAGGTGGCTTTGACCTGGCTCTGGCATCCCTGGCACAACAATGACATCAGCGAATTAAGTTGCCTCGAGTGACGGCCAGCCCAGCTTTCTCCCCAGGGTTTGTCCCAAGTTCCAGAGTACAAACAAAAACTGTTGCCTTTGGATTCATTGAGATTATCTTCATTGCCACTGTTATTTTATTGTTAACAATTGATAACAAGGGTTTTTGTGATTTTTGTTTTTGTTCCAGGTATCAAAACACAGGCCTTGTGCTTAGGTGGAGTGGGTGTGAAAGAAGAAGAGAGAGGGGATGCAAACCAACACTTGTATTATTTATTATAGTAAAATCCTAAGAGGAATCTGCGGTAGCCTAAGCAGGAAAAAATGTTGCAAATGCATTTTCTTAATTTTAGCAGGTGGCATTTTGTTACAAAACTTTTTATATATTGCTAGCCAAGAGGCCCTTTATGAGCAGATAGGTAAAAGAGAAATTAAAAATATATATATTTATTGTTTAAAGTGTGAACCTCTGCATCATAACCTATAAACTTTAACAATACACTATTATAAAAATCGAATTGGATGTAGCTATATAGCATATGATTCGATTTTGATAAGCTTGTATTAGACTGGATAATGTTCCTGACCACATCTCTTTCTTCTGCTTGCTTTGCTTTGGTGCTACGTCACACTTGCACCATTAATAGTATAATATTTATTTTCACCTAAGTTGACAGTAACTTAATCCTAGCAGGGACATGCTGGACTAGATTCCAGTCTGCTCCTACAGTCTGTTCCTCAAAAAATATAAAATAAAAAGTTCTATATATAGTAATATACAGGCTTTGAGAAGTCTTTGGCAATGCATATCCTGCCCACTCATTTCCCCATTTTGGTGACCTTTTGAAATCAACGTGATTAAAATGGATGCTTCGAAAACCTAGGTTCCCTCCCCAACACACATGGATAGAGTTTTACTTCTCCTTTTGACTTTTGACATTATAGTAATGACCGTTTAATTTACAGCATCATTTGTGTCTCCTTTGTCACTCCTTGTGACTCCACTGTACTGTCTGTTGTTGTCAGGTCTTCTCAGATTTTCCATATCACAAGAACTAGCAATTTGCTTTCTTATTTTCCATTTGCACATTTCTTTATCTATTTTCAGAGATAATTTAAATGTGTGTGTGTTTTTTTTTCTTCTCAGATTAACCACTCTTAAACAAAATCAGCATGTTCTGTCTGAATTTAGCATTTATCAGTTTCCAGTTTGGGTCTCCTTGCAGTGAAAGTGTGTAATACTCTGTGTGTTTCACAGATAAAGTTGTTGTATGAGGGTTTCTTTCTAGTCATCTTAATGGTGGATCATGCTGAACTGCACATCGGTTTCGTTAGCTGATGTCTCTGTAGCCTTCAAGGTGCAGCAACATTGGGGAAAAATGAAGAGGAATACCATTCTGTATGACTCATTGCCCAGCTAACATTGTAACTTTGTGTCTATAGGTCAGCATTATGACATAAAAAATGAAATAATGTTGCATTTTGACCACACAATTTCTGCATGCATGCATTGTCTTTACTACACAGTTTGACAGTATTGTGAATCACATTGGGACAGCGTAACTCTACAACACTTAAGTATTTAAAATAATGTTAAATGTTGTTAGCTAATGTGGAAAACAGTATTGATTGATGTATATAATGATAGTTAGACAGGTATGTATTACAGATGTGTTCCATTAAAATAAGTAAAATACAAAAATATATGTATAAGTAAGTATATATACCATTGCTATCTATTAACATAACTCTTGCATTTGTGTTTATAGTCTTGATGTTATCAGTTAATAATTGGAACAATTACAAAAAAAAAAGAAATGTTCTCACTATGCATTTTATGAAACAACTTTTTAAACTAATCAAATTTAAAAAGATGAAAGCAAGCATGCTCACAATATCTGTGCAAAATTGTGATCTTCCAAAACTCCCACAAACAGTATCACAACACTTTTAAGTAAAACACACACACACACTCTCTCTCTCTTACTTAATGGCTACAAACAAGTTCAAAGTAAAAATAGAAAAAGGTGCGGGAAGAAGCCAAGTACCCTCAGCCATTGAACTCAGTGACCTGTGGGGTTTTCCAGGTGACCTTTCCAATAAAAAATGGTTTGGATAATTCAAATCAAATGTTGGTGAGGTGGCATGCGGTCATTTTCAAACAAACGCGGTGCACAGCTCCTCCTTAGGAGCCCAGATTCCCCAAACCAGATGTGCATTTTTTGTATTATTATTACGGAGAAGGAGAAGTGGAGAGTTGCAGGTGCGAGGCTGACACCAGGCCGGCTTTCACGAGTTTCACAGAGGGGATATCCATTGCTGGGGTTTAATCAGAACCAGTCAGATGGAATGAGTTCGTTGCTCTTTGATGGAGAGCACTATTATGAAGATGGACAGTCACTTTTCTCTTTAAGTGAAACCATCGCTTAGCCTTAATTCCCAGAGAAAAGTTCCCTCATTCCCCACGATGGAGGTTAGCGTTGGGCAGTGTGGTGGGGATGGATAAATGTACCAATGTGAAATAAAGGCCACCTCTGAATATATTTTAAAGCATATATGGAACTCTTGTTAAAGTGAGTTTCGGTTCACAAGGGATGTGTTCCAAAGGTAAACTGGTAAACCATTGCATGTTGCTCTTGGCTATGAAAATATTGGTCTTGAGGCACAACTGAGTGGTGAACGTATGTCTGTGAAGTATTTGCATTATTAAGAGTAGTCAGTAACTTTCTGCATTGACTCCCAGTCTGTCTCTGACATCTTTTCTTTGCTATGTTAATAGGACTTGTTGATACACTTCCTGCATCATAAAACTCAAGACCAGGGGAGTATGCTTATAGAACAGGGGATGAAATGTCTAAGACATGAAAAAGGAAAGAAGGTGCTAGTATTCATTTAATTGCATTGTTTGCTAGAGTTTATTTCAGGTTTTATTAGCAGTAAAACATTTAACAACTAGAATGCACCTTCTGACCACTGCTCCATGGCATTCATTCTGATTATTATTGTAGTGTATGGTGTAGCCCAGTAGTTAATGGCGAGGGTTTAAAACAAGATTTTGGTATGGATTATGTATATATTCCACTAACTGTATATATTCCACTTTTGCCTAAGGAGAATAAACCGAGCACTGTGATTGGTTGACCAGGGTTCCAGCCATCCATTTATTGGGTGTTCATTTGTAGTTGAAAGTAGTCAACTCTCTTTACTTGAAATTGTTATAAAGTGTTATAAATGTTGTTAATTAACATATTCTTATTTACCAATTATATGTTTTCATTTTTGTTGAACACTGATCCTGCCTAGAGACAACCGTACAGACGTTCAACTTAAAATTCAAAAGAGATCCAAAACAGATCATGAAGACTACAGAGCAGATGGGAAGATGAGATCAGAAGCTTTGCTGGCGTAATCTGCAAAAGAGAAGTAGATCGAAACAAGTGCAAACATCTTGGGGAGGCCTTCATCCAGCAGTGGATCAATATAGACTGATGATAATATCATCATCATCATCATCATCATCATTATCAGTCTGTATCGATCCACTGCTGGGTGAAGGCCTCCCCAGGATGTTTCCACTTGCTTCAATCTGTAGCTTCCCTTTTCCATATGCCATATTTATTTCATTTTCTAGTGAGACTAATCCCTAGACCCCCCATCCTAGTAGGAGGCACAACCATCGAGGTTTGGCTGCTTCTTAGCCCCAGCTGAATCTCAATAGTGTACCCATTTTTATTTTTTTATTTTTTTTGCTACAGTTCTGAAGGTGTGTATATGGACAGTATTGTCTTATTCTATTAGACATCACAACAAACTTTCACATACCCTGTTAGGGTCTTCAGTATCTAATAATGTTTATTAGATGATTGCTGATGTAGTTCAACCTTCTGAATATTCTAACTGAAGATATATTAGTATGAGGGTGTTAAATTACAGTATCTTAATTTTAACGGTTACATGTTATCTCTAACGGTGTATCTCTTGTAGTTTTTGTGTGGATGCCAAGCAAATCTAGGTCCCTGTAACACCTGAGAAGCCCAACAAATATCACATGTGTGGATTCCCTGCTCTACCTTACTGCAAACATTAATAACATGACACAAATTGTTTGGTGCTCACTGCTACCGCCTACCTCCTGCCATTTCCTCCACTGCATTCCCTATTGAGATGTACAATGATTTCCATGCTTGTTACAATTATTTCTGTTGCTTTAGAGTATAGCCTATAGATTCCTCCATCTGTAGAAATCCCTAATGTAACATGTATCTGTTCTGACTAACCTTATCATTTTAATTTTGGGGGGATGTTAACTGTTTAAATTGATATGTTTAACTCCTCAATAACATCGCGCTGCAGTAAAGCCATCATAAATCTGTCACTTTCTTGACAAGCCGATGGTTACATTTCAATTTTAAATAAATTCATAAAGAGCCTGTATGACTAACTGCAAATGAATGGGAGCTGCTAAGAGACAAAGTGCATGGAGAGAGAAATAAAGAAATAAAAGACAGGTGTATCTGCACTCCTAATTCCTAACTCAATCATTTCATGGGGATGGGAATTGCATTATGGATCATTTTGACAAGACAGCCCGCCCTAGTCTTAGACATGAGTAGAGACAGGGATTCCGATATGCAAAGCAGAAAGGGTGTCAGTGAGGTTAATATACAAAAGAAATACCTCCTTAAAGTTCTAATCTGTCTTTGGCGGCCAGGGGTCTCGCTTTCCTAATGACAATAACTAATAAAAATGCAAAGGAATCAATTAGTTTAATTAAATCTCCGGATATTTAATGCCTTCTAATTTGGAAGAGTAGGATTGCAGGCTAAGGACACTGTATAATCCTCCTCATCTTGACACCTCCTCTGACAAGGCAGGGCACACAATTCTTCAGCCCTACTTCTGACACTTAACTGCTTCCAAGTTAGAATGCTTTCTGTACTGTTTAAGCACAGTCACCTCCAGTGTGCAAGCACTGGATTCCTGCTGTACATATCAGTTCAATGAAGGAGCTGGGAATAACATTTGATTTGACTACTTATCCATATAATTAGATCAATTAAGGAGTGAAAATTGGGTGTGGAATGAAAATTAGGGGGAGTCTATGACCGCTGAGGACTGGATTCGCCCATCCCTAAAGCGATACTTTGTCTTGAGCTAATGCCTGGTTTTGAATTGCTGAAGGCACTCGGTACCCTTTGACCTTGCGTCTAGAGTTCGTAAGCTCTCTCACCTTGAAAACGCTGATACGGCCTTTATAACTGAGAGTATCTCGCTTGGACCAAATTGTTCAGTCACATCCTCTTTGTTCTCATTCCCCCTCTCCATTAGAGAGGCATAGTAATACATTTCTTCAGTGCAAAACATTAGAGGCATTCCTCACTTCCAAAAAGCACTGAGATTTACACTCCTGGGAGTTTTTCTTGTGACCTCCAAAATTTACTCCAGAACCATCCATTCCACCACAGTGGTTTGCTGAGAGCTTGGAGATAAATGGAAGGCAAACATCAAGGCACAAAACTATTGCCAAAGTAAGCAAACCAGCAAAAACCACCCAAGCAAATACAAAACTATGATCACACAAATAAGCATGAAAGGATACATTGTCATTTTGATTATGCTCATTATTAATAGTTAATGCTATATTAGGGATGTGTTTAAGAGCACCTTGACTATCAGGAAATAATGTGATGCTTTGGGTTACAGTGTAAATTGAATTATAATTGAAAGGATAGGACTATGGTATTGTACAAGGAGAACACTATTGAAATGCCTGCCTGCTCAATCCCACAGAACACCACTGGGATGACCTGGAAAAGCAAGTCAAGGAGGAGACCAAAGAGACTCTTAGACATCTGGGGGAGGATCACACTAGTCACTAAGGCCTAAAGGTGTACCTGCAACCTATTAAATACATTGCCAGCAGCGGTGTTGGATATTGTCTGCTGCTGCCAGTAGTAGAATGTGCCGTCATTTCCCTCCTAAAATTCAAGATACCTTTTAACTGCAATGGATCCCATTTTCGCTGTACATGAGAAACATCAAACACAGAGGTAAATATTCTTAATTGTGGGAAGAGCACGATACTGTGAATGATTCAATTTGCCTCATAAATGAGTCACTTGCCCGGTTAAGCACACCAAGTTGGCTGTGACCAAAGCGCCTGACCTCCATTCACCAGCAGCTTAACCCTGATTATCCTGCTTGTGCGCATTCATACACTACTGTATATACACACTGCATTAACCCTTAGCCAGTCACATGACATAGGAGTTAGACCACAGACAATAACAGTGAATGTACAGTGAGTGTTATGACCCAAGCACATTGACTAAGAGTTTGTGAGCAGCTATCTAAGTTGCTGTAGAAAGAGTATTGCCTATTATCTAATTGGTTCAAGATCAAAGTCTGTGAATTTACTATTCTACTCATGAGTGATTGTTTTCGTAATCCATTGAGATTCCATTGTATAATAATAATAATAATAATAATAATAATAATAATAATAATAATTGGGCTGTATAATCCCAGAGAGGGCAATCTGGATTTTTAAACTCTGCAAGTGTCAAACTGACAATGGAGACCGTAGTAACATGGTTAATTATTCTCTTTGGATCTTCCTCATCTTTTGATCCCGCTGTGTTTATTGTACAAATCAGGATGTACATTATTTATACTGTTGGTATCAATTTATTTATTTTAACCTGAAGAGAAACTGTGTTTTTTTAATTACTGGTGCAGCCATAATGTAATTGAAATCCACTTTGATAAGAAAGTGAATATTACATCCTTGCATTCTTGAAGACAAAATTTTTCTCAAAGTTTGTACCTTTTTATGGCTTGTTTGTTGTTCAAAATCATGCAATACATGGAAGCGGATCCCTGGCTAAACTCGTAAGGATCTCCACACATTCCACATTTGACTGACAATTGTTTCGATGCTCCATGTTGTCATCCTCCCCACATGTATGTATTTCATGTGCCCTTTTCACTAGAAAAAACAAAAGGAACAACCAAAGATTTCAAATAGATCTTCGTGTAGGGATTATGCATGATACAATCTGAAAAAAATGAATCAAAATGGCCTGTAGCCAGTATAGATGCTATCAAATCACAGGAAAATAAAAAAGAAAAGCACAGGAGTTTACCAATTCAGACCAATTTGACTTTTTTTCTTCCTCTTCTCTGTAGGATCCCTCCCTCGTTGATGAGAGCACTTTCATGTTTTGTTTTCAAATTCCTTTTGTTGCCGACAAATATGGTTTGACAGGCTACAATAAACTTATCTACAGGAGTGCGCTACAAAGAGCCCTGTGACTTACCAGCCACAAGCCGTACTTAGCACTTCTAACCAGTTTTCTCTGATAAGTCCTATCTATCACACCCGGTGTTGTGTTTAATGTTGTCTCCTGCTTTAGACCACTGATACCAGCCTGAGCGGTCACAGTGTTAGCTCTCCCCCAATATCTATTACAATTAGTTTTTGATTAAGAGGCCTGGTGCGGCTATTTGATGCCTTTAATGTTGTGTCAAATGGCTGATGATGGAGTGAGTAGTGTGGACACCTCCCAGTAACAAAGAGGCTAGTAAAAGGTTTCAAGTCAACCATTTTATCTTTTTAATGGAAACCAGATGACCCTGCTTTTTCTCTTCTTTAATGTAACTATTTGGCTGGGGGGGGGAGGAATCCTGCAGACTCATGCACGTCTCCCACATATTATTTATACTGCTGTTTGTGGGATTTATTCCCCTTTCCTGGGAAGTAATGTTTTTTTTTTCACTGCATTAAGGATGCGATTTGAATCTAAAAACAATTCCAAAGAACAAGGAAAACTACTAATCACTTACAATGTCTGTTTCAGTTAGAGAAGCAAACCTTGAACCACAACTTTGATTTGTGCCATGCCCTGTATCCACTTGACCTGAGAAGAAACATATTATTTAAACTGCACTGAATAAGGGTGCTGATATTAAGTGAAGTTTAGGGCCAGACAGATATCTCGGAGCACCGATATTATTGGTCGATAGGCCTTTTACAGAAATATCTGTATCGGCACATGTTCCACTGATAATGCACCGATATATTTTCTCAAACTACTGGCTAAATATTTTTTTTAATGAGCATAAAATACTTCAACAGACTTCAGACAATAAATAAATACCTGTTTATTTGGTTTAACAATCATTATTATAATTATTACCCATTATTTTTTAACATAGATATGGTGCTTTAGTTTTCTCTGGAAGCTTCCAACTCCACACTGATTCTGATGCGCAGCAGCGCCACGCACACTTCTGAACATCGTGTGACACAAACACACCCACTGAGAAACACAGGGCTCATAAACCCTCATAACCGATAGTGTTTTTGAAAGTTGTGCTGCATTTGAGTATCCATGGTTTTGATTATTGTTTATTTTTGTCTTGACTGACGATTACCGCATACTATGGTATAGAGGCGCATTTGTACTGAAAAATCATTTTTCAAAATGCACAATAGCAATTAAAATAATAATAAAAAAAGTAAATGTTTACTGAAGATGTTGACTGGATATCAGCATGCAAAAACTGTCTCCAAATGACAAGCAATCTCAGATCACAGTAAAACATCTAAAGAAAATTAGTGAAAAACACAGTTCTCAGACAATGTTGAATAAAACTGAAACTAAATTAATAATACAACTATTTCAATTCCTACATCGTGTTTTGGCTGTGATTCATATTGCAATACATTTAACATATGTATTAAATGCAAATGCAGCAATGCTGTGCTGCCTGCACTATAACCTGCCACTGTTGTATCGGCAGTATTGAGCACTGAGCAGGACTTGTGAACCTGAGAGAACCTGACACGTGTAAAATGCAAATATAAACTAGACCAGCTCCTAACACTATCTTATTATTTGCTCTAATGTATAGAACATATACATTTTTCTATTTGTCCTTTTGTTATCCCTTATTCTAATTGCATTTATTTTTACAATGTTTGATTTGTAGTTGTTATTTATGATGAAAATTAGTGTTAAGTTTATTATGTAAAATGTAAAAATCCTGCCTTCAGTGCAATTTGGCAGTTTCTCTCTCACAGGGAAAGATTTGAGGGATCCATGCTAGAAAATGTCTGTTTTGAATGCTAACAAAAAAAATATATCGGCAGATATATCGGTAATCGGGAAATTTAGCTTCCCAATTATCGGTATCGGTATCGGACCCAAAAAACCTGTATCAGTCAGGCTCTAATGAAGTTCTATAATAATGATGTCGCTAATTTCTATATTCTAGCTTCTTCTAGCCTTTACAGTATGCAGCACTCAAAACTACATTGATGTTTATGTACAAAACAAGTATCATTCTGGGTCTTTGTGGTTTTATATTTGAACTGTCTAAAATACTCCTCAGGGGATCTGGTAGATTGTGTTTCAGAGAGTCAAAAAGTGTAAAAAATAATCAAAGCAAAGTTTTTTCTTCTTCCTTTTTTACAAAAAGCTACGGAAATATGTTGCGGGTGACATTACTGAACTGCGTACTCTCCTCAGTCAAACAATGATGGATTAGATTTGGCTGCTTTACTCATAAAACTTCAACCGACCAGTTTCACACTCCACTCTGCCTTTGCTGGAATTTCCAGATGTTTTTTTCGCTCACACCCAGATTTCTGGCCTGAATGGACTGGGGCGTAAAATGTCAAAGGTTAAATGCTGAGGTCCTGAGCAAAAACAAGAGCTTAAACACATACTGCAAGTGCACATGATCAGAAGAGCACATTCCTTAAAAATGATCAAGTTTTTTTTACAAATCAATCAATTTCTCTTGGATGCTCATGTCAGCAGTTGTTTAAATTCCACCCGCTATTATAAATTGCATCCATGCTTCCAAATCCATGCTTAACAGTTTTAATACAAGTTCTGGAGAATGTTTTCCTTCTGAAAGTTGGGACCTGGACCCTGAAATTTATGTGCATACCAATTCATAATGACTGCAGCTTTACCATCATTTTGTACAGTATTATTTACACTTTAGAAAACATCTATTTATTCTTAATAACTCTTATATACATTTTGATAATTTTTGCATCTTTTTTTCTCTGAGAAAAGGTTACTGTTAGTCAGTCTGTCGTTAATTTACACTATGAGATAAGTGTCTCAATCGTGTCATGCTTGAGCTGCCCTGCAAGGCATCTTGAATTAATGTGGGAGATTTGAACTGGCCTGGCCACGACCTCCCAGGAAAATGTGGCGGAGAGAAACCTCAGGTCTAAACTGACCTTACAACCACCTCTTCCAGATAGCTACATTGTGTTGTTATAATAAATCACTGCAGGTCATACCGGACTTCTGTAGGCAGACAGAGACCTCTGATATTCCCCATATTCTCAGAAATCTTGTCTGGACATAAGCAACGGAGAGCAATTAAATACAAGAAGTGAACAATGGAACAGCCAGGGAACCTGTCGTTTTTAAATGGCCTGTCCCTGACAGAGATATGCGAGCACGAGACGACACCAAGTGCAAAATAGAGCTGACACTAACACTTCGGCATTCGGTAGCCTGGCTTTTGCTGTTGTTTATACTCAAACGAATAAAAGTGTTGTAAGCCATTTGTGCTAGATTTAGAGGGCACTCGTTTTAATGTGTCAGGCATGTTTAAATACAGAACAGGCTCGAACAGCCGCCTCTTTGACTGTAAGCTGACTCTAACCTGCAGTCTCTTCCTGTCTGCATGGCAATGAAGAGCACCGATGCTCTTGTGTTACCTTCCCAAGTTGCCTCGGCATTCTGCAGATGTCACAAAGAAGTGAAGGAGGTTATGGATGATCACCTGTTGAAATGGTTCATGCAGAAATCGACTTGCAAAAGCCCTGACACATTACTCAAGTGTCAGTAACATAGGGGCGAACAATGAGAAAATGCTTCATATTTCGACAAAATCAACAACAGATTTTCACGAGAGCAAAGATGCCAAATTCCATTGATGCTTATGATTACCCTCATGTTGCTCTGGGACCACCAAGGACTGATGAATGTCTGCTGTATTCAGATAGGACAGATACAGAATTGCCTGTACCCAGAAATGAAAGCAATACCCTAGAGCCAGCAATGGTGTTGGTTTTCCAGCAGAGAAACAAAAGGGGAAAATTCAGCATTTCACTGTCAAGTATTCACCGAACCTTTTCGAGTTTTGTGGTTAGGATGGAAAAAAAAACGAAGCAAATTCATGGTCCTTAAAATTGTTTTTAATCTCTGATGCCAAAAAATAAACATCTGTACAGTTTAAGAGCATGGTGATTTTCCACTTATCAAAGAAGATGGTACAGAACAGAACATTATAAAAATAACATGAGCTAATCATGCAAGTTTTAAGAAAAATCCTTAATGCAAAATATGCAATGAATCAAAACTTTCTTCAAATCGCCAGGGACACTGTGTGGTTCTTAATGTGTCTTTCTTAAGAGGTAGACAATTGAACTGGAGTTTTACAATGTACCTACAGCTTCTTTCTCGTTTTCCTTTTCCTACCTCTCCCAGGTAAAGCACTACGTTGTGCACACTCTTGATAAGTTACAGCTTGTGCTTTTGCACTCGGTCTGGCTCTTTCCTTAGGCTGGAAATGACCTTGTGAACCTGAGACACAGAGCCAGGCATTTTTACCTGCGGAGTCAACAATCCACCCCCTCTGTACCTGCATGACTTTTTTTGTTTTTTTCCTCCAGTGGCTGCGTCTATGTAGCTCGGGGATCTCCGCAGTGTTTTTTTTTTTTTTTTTCCGAGAGAGAGAGGTGTGCTGTTCCTTCTGAAATTACTGCCTTCACACATTATGAGTGGAAGGTCACCGTCCTAAAACAATTATGTGTGTGCCCCCCCTCCTGCGCCAGTACGAACCTGCTTTCCTCCGTGTATTTGTGCTGAGGTGTACAGCGCCTGTACCCTGCCCGCCCGGGTTAATCATTACTGTGACCTGTTTATCTACTAGTTATCCAGGTAACCATTAATAGGTGTTTACTCCCTGATGACCTTTTACAAATGCGTACCAGGCTTTCCGTCTCAAAATGTCAACAGTGGGCACAGGGGTGGGGCTCATCCCTTGTGACCCAGCGGTGATCTTGACCTATAAAATCCAAATTTGCTTTGATTAGGTCACAACCCAGCCTAAAAAAAGGAAATGGAGTCAACCCAGAGCAAAGCATAAAATAACCCCAAAAAGTTCCATATTCTGGGTTTCCATCAAGTGTAACACAATGTAAAATACCTTACACAAGCTGTTAATAATGTCACTTTAGTAGAAGCTTACACAGTTTAAGCACGCCATATATTTTTTAAATATACAAAAGTATACAGATCCCTCCCAGACTGCTTAACACAAGTAGTGCAAGCAGGCGTTTTCTGATTCATAACTCCCCAAAAAACAATACAACATTTTTCAACTGGGAAAAGCAGTGAAGAAGGTGCGGATGAAATACGAGGAGTACAGTATGCCCCGTCTCATATTCACACCGCTGCCCTGTTTGAAATGTTTTGTCTTCCATATAAAAAGAGGAGCAGACTTGGTGACACACCGCTTGATCTGACACGAACATAAGGAGCTCTCGTGTTCGGCTTCCAGCTTTCCCGAAAAACACAGAAAGTTCATCTTTGCTCTCGTCTGTGTGGCTTGTCAGGACTAACGCCTTTGTAACACCCTTCTATATTTAGAGAGAGGCTCTATGTTTTCCAGATGTGTCTCTCCTCCTTCCATTTAGCTGATGCAGAATGATAACTCACCCTTGTCTTCCTCACTGAGGTTGGTAATATATAGCTGTGAGGTGCCCTGACATAGTTAGATCTGCTGGTGTCCTAGAAAAGACAAGGAGACTCAATTACAAATGGCAGTGGAGCACCTTACGAATGTCAAATTTAGCACAGACATGTGTGATAAATAACATCTGACCTCACTCCAGGCTGCAATTCTTCAGCAGACCCCTACCCAAGCATGGACTAGAAAATAAGAGAGAGAGGTGCGTGTGTGTGTGTGTGTGTGGTGGGGGGGGGCAGGGTGTTGATTGGGCAGAAGGGGGCAACAGAAAACAAGCAAGTACAATATGTAAGTCATGATACATTGCAAAAAGGAACTGTATGCTGTCTTTCTAATATTTAAATGCACCGTGAGCAAAAGACAACAGATCAAACTTCACTTTGTGCTCTTGTTGGTTTGTTGTTTGTTTGTGTTTATAAACTGGCCTTACGAATCATTAACCATACACTTCATCATAAGCACTACATGGAACTGGTGACTGATGCAAAAGTAGATTTGGAAAATTTGATTGTACCAGGTTAACCACTGAAGCATTATAATTTTAGGTTTGCATAAATGTTTAACTAAGTTTACGTTACTGGGCCTAAAAGTACTGTAATTTTGTTCACTATATGTGTAGTGGGTCAACACAGGACAAATAAGTAATCCCGAATCTGGGCATTTTGAGGTAAACAAACAAGCCTGCCGAAATGTCCTAATGTGTTCCAGATTTTTTTTTTAGAACTGTCATTTAATGTTCTCTATTTTATAAGTTAAATTGAATAGAACAGCAGTAGCTACATTCTTGTTAGCAGTACTACTGCTGCTGATTTTACTACTACTACTACTTAATACTTAATAAATACTACTCCTCAATTACTGCTATAACTTCTGTTAATAATCAGAGAATGATGCCGTTCTTACATTATTTTTGCACTGAACCACAGAAGACATATTCTGTAGTTCGTCTGTGTCTTAACCTGTATCATTCCTCAAACCGGACAATAAAACTAGACGCACATCCAGCAGACGTGTGGTCTATTTGACCAAACGGCCATGTGTCTGCGGGTGTGTGTGTGTGGCAGTGGAGGTGGGGGTGGGGCATTGGAAGCTCACTCTGGGGATCAGACAGCGCTCTCTTGAAAATAACCTCTACTGACAGAAAACAAGCACTAGGATCGGACCATTTTACGGCGCACAATAATGTACTCCAAACATGTTTGAGTTGCAGGATTGATGGTTCAGACGCTCCGTCCTCAGAGACTGAAGGCCTTTCCTCCTGGCTTGAACTCCCTGACCCTCCCAGGGCAGACGGAGATAGTTGGAGGTCAGAGGCCGCTGTCGCCAGTATGAGATGTGACTGGTTGATTTCAGCTGGGCCCAGCCAGGCCAGGGCAGATACAGTCTATGCGGGAGGCGCAAACACACACTCTAGGGGGGGAAGCAGTGAGCAACAGGCCGGAAGGAGGAGACACAGATGTGTGCTAGAATCGAGGGAGATCATATCTATAATCTTAGGAAATGGAATTTATATGACTCACAGTATGTATAACTTTATGAAAATATTACAGTAATTACACCTCCTAAAGAAAGAGCAATACAAACAAAACTTTATTGTTGCCTTTTCCAGTTATTTATATAATTTATTATTTTGATTGTTATTAGTAGCAGCATGGTTTGTATCATTTTAGAATGTGATATTTAAATTTTGGGTTGTCTCTGAAGCTGTTTTTTTAACCACAGAACAATGGTTTGCTGTTTATTGCTTTCTTGTGGAGTGTTTTTCTTTATAACGACGATTTTCACTTTTCTAGTGGCTCATACAAAACACCACAATCGTATACCTAACAAAACATGTATATTTGAATGTATTTGTAGATGTTAAACTTTAACAATTAAAATATTCTAAAAAAGTTATATTTTCCAGTTTTTGTTGTGTTTGCTTGTTTTTGTATTTGATGCATGAGCATAGTGTGTGAAGCAATATAATAAATCTTGGAATTACTTCAGTTGTCCCAGTCGGCATTCTCAAATAGTTTAAACTATTTTTTTTAATAGACATTTGGAGCCAAGGCTGCTGTAACATGCCCTGAATGCTGTGTCGTGTGAAATGAGTGCCACAGTGACTGATTGATTATCGTTTTGGAGATTTTTACAACAGGATAGCTATTTACTGTCAGTGAGTCTCCAACTTTCTTTGCCATTATGGATTTATTATTATTATTATTAGATTTTATTTATTTGTTTTAGCATTTCTTGCTTTGTAAGTAATGAGTAGAACGTATTAAAAACGTATCAGGGTCTGGCTCAAGGGTGACCTTCCCCGCACTTCATAAGTAACCACAGTACACAATATTTAAGCAAACAGGGAAGAACATTCCAAGATAGCGTTTAACACAATTGATTTATTGAAGATTGCACAATGGGAGGTTATCGTTCACTAATTGACTCCGTAAACAAACTACATGAAGCCGTGGTGCTTTCAGTGTTATCACTAGTTTAACTTGCTAATACAAACATTAAGACCTATTCGGCTAACCTGGGTGGACATTCACTGGAAACAATGCCTGGGCTGTTTTTTCCACAACCTTTAACATCTCAGAAAAATAATACTATGACATGGTGTACTCTTGTCCCTTCAGTGACATTCCTCCCCCCCTCAATTATCAGTTCTCACATTTCTAAATAATTGTCAGTAAAAGTGACAAGGAAACACCTCGTTTTGACAGCCAAAAGCAACCTTTCTCTCCTGTCTTTGTAATACATGGTCTGCCTCGCGTTACTTTTTTATTTTATTTTGAGGGATTTGCATGTACTGTGACGAAATAATTTCACTACTCTTACTGTAACGTTGAACCAAATGAAAAAATAAAATAAGAGACATATGCCATATAAGTTAACAGGGCTTGTGATGTATGGTGCTAGTGTCCTGTGCTGTCTCAATGTCGTTTCCAAAGACAGGCTCTCCTCATGGGGATGAGGGATTCCCTCGTGGAATCGAACACTGGTATTCCCAGACCCCCCGCTCTTAATTAGAGTGGAGAGGCCACAAGGACCAAAAAAACATTTTTTTTTTTTTTAAATGTGCTGAAATGCTGAAGTTTCAACAGCCTTTTATTTATTTATTATTTAGCAAGAACTTATATTACAGAATATTGTAGCTTATATTGACGTTAAATGATTTCTTGGATTGAATTCCCCAACCTTCCTTGTGTTTCTCATAAGAGTTAAGAAATATTTTTAGATTTGTTTACTTATATCTTTATAATGAATTTTCATTGGCGGGACACTATTTGACTGTATTGGTGCTATTGCACAACTTTTTACTGGTTAAAGTAATACTAATTAACAACAACAACAATAATAATACAAATTATTATTATGATAATAAAATATTTATTTGAATATCAGCAGGTTTGTAAATTAAAATTTTTGTTTTTGTGTACTTGTGAAATATAGATCCCAGAATATAGTTCAGGCTGCATTACAGTTGTATTCCTGTATATCACAGCGCAAATTTTTCATATTATTCCTGGGAAAGCAGCAGTGCTCCCTTCAACCACAGCGAAATAACCCTGCAGTTTTGGACATGGGAAATTGATAAAGAAAAAAACTCATTAATAGCCGAGCAATCTCACAAACTCCAGCACACATTCTGAGGACACTTTTTTGGCAACGCACAGATGTGTACAATATAAATAACTTGCAAAAACGAAGAAGAAGAAGAAGAAGTGACAAGATGAACTCATTATTTTATGGGAAATTCCTTGGACAGTGGCCTGTGAAAATAGCACTGGGAGTGTTTCTTGAGTCAGTGCCCAATGTGTCAGCGAAACAGTTAACCGACATCAAATGATGATACTGGCTCTGCGGAGTTATTTCCATGATGTCAAGGGCACACTGCAGATTAAAGGGGGATTAGGGCCTACTTCTATGGTTAAAGCCTCCGACTAAATTGACTTGACTTGGCACGCTGCACTGAGAGGTTAAAACAAAACTTTTTGCGCTGGCTAATCGTGTAACTCCAGCTCTCTAACGTTAGGACGCTCTCATGCAGGCTGGCGGTGTGGAAACCTGAAGCTGTCGTGGTGGGAGGTTTTGAGGCTGGGTCTAGCCGAGGGAGTGGGAGGGAGGAAGGGTGGGGAAAACTGTCATCAAGCATTCCATATCTGCCAGCCAAAGGAGTGTTAAGTAACTAATGAACTTGCTTTACAAGTAAAGTGTATCTTTGTTGAAGAAACCCAGCTGGATTTGCACCCTGACGAGAAAAAAAATAAAAAATAAAAAAAATCTTCCAGCTAAAACATTTATTGTCTTAAGAGTAACCTTCCCATCAAAAGCACCCTCTTTTCCCCTAGATCATTAACGAAGAATAAAGGGTTTCACATGATACCGAAAAAGAAGGAAACAGCTGGATTTTGCATACCAGGATGTGGGGTTACTTTCCAATTTCATTAGTGGTGCATCAATAGAAAGAGAGGGGGCTGGGGGCAGAATGTGTGTGTTTGTGTGCGTGTAGTGCAGGGGTGGGTAGAACCCAGAGGAGGACAGACACTGGGATGACAGCCATGAGAGAGAGAGAAAGAGAGAGTGAGTGAAAGACAGAGAGAGAGGGAGGGAGGGAGAAGAAAAAGGAAACCACAGATCATAAAGAGCTAATAATGAAAAATGGAAAGTGAGCAAAAGCCAAGGAAAATAAGCAATAAATAGATTTCGGGAGAACGAAAAGCGGAAATGTCAAGCGAGTGACAGGAAAGGGGATGGATGAATCTGATTTGCAGAGGATGACATGAATTGAGCAGGACAGGGAAATGGCGGAGAGAGGTTGAGGAAGAGAACTGAAGTCACCTGTGCAAATAAAAGCGTTTTATTTACTCGTGCTGCAATAATCTTCTGACAGCTTTTTTCTTTATCTTCCTTAGCCCTTAGGAATGTCCATGAGCTAGAAAAACAAATGGATCTACTAGCAGAGAGACCTTTTGACATATGCTCAGTGACAGAAAGCTATATACATATCCTCATAAAAATATCAGCCAGATTGGGGAGAAAAAAAGAAAATATAATATTCCAACTAATATAATTATAATAAAAAAACATTTATAGTGAGATTATTCCAAGTTTTTAAAAAGTTAGGGAGTACAGGGTTGAAGGTGCTATATAGGTGGGATAGGTGGGTGGTAATTCAGATCTTATCCCCTTTATATATTTTGGATGGCCAGATTCATATGTAGATTTCTGCAGTTTTGTGAGTTTTGTCTTGACATTAAAAATTCAAGAAAACAAACAAACCAATAATAATCGTTTTCTTATTAGTAGTATTTTTAGAAGGAGGAGGAGAAGGAGGTGCTGGCACAGTCAAAATGATCAAAATGTTGCCAGTTAAGGCAAAGAAAAGCCATCTATCGTTTGCTGCGTCTCTAAAGTATTCTGATCCAATTGCTGATTACTTTTAATTTTACTTCATTTTGTGTTAAGTGTTAAATCTGTGTGCCTAGCTTAATTTTAATATTCAGTCTTGTGACATTTTTTGAAGTGCAGTTTTTGGACATTTGGATTTGGATATCTAATGTGATTATAAACTGTACTGGGAATACTTTGAAGCATTTATTTATATGTTGATTTATTTTGATGTAAAACCGTGCTCACTGTTATATTGAAAGGATACCCTTTCCAAAAAATAAAATCAAGCTCATGACAGACACTTTACAGTAGCTTAAACCTGGGATATTAACAGGACACATGTTCCCAACTAGTCTGGCAATGCATTTACCTAGGATTTACTGTTGTTCTTAATTAAATAGCTGTTTGGCAGCAAACAATAACATGTGTTGGGATGTTACATTGAAGCCAAATGAATGTTTCATATTATAACTCGTGAACTTGTTGGCCAGGCTTGAGCTCATGCTGTTTTGTGCATGTCCCTCTAAAAAAAATCTTCATAAGTCATTTTATATGCCAGTTTTCTGTTGGCTTGACGAAAAGAGGGAGGGGGAGGGCGGGAAATAGCATCTACCTTTTAAAACGGCAGCACTTTCCCTGTGTGAAAACCTAACATCCACAAAAATGCCATTTCTGGCACACAATATAACTCTCATTATATAATTCCTTGATCCTTATTTTTGTACCAGTAGATATATTTTCCACGACAATGAATAAGAGGGTCATTAAATATAAATCTATTATCCAAATCATTGGAAAAAGCCCTTTTATGCTGAAATAAAATTATTTCAAGTAATCTTTTCTGCATTCTAATCTTGTGTTGATGTTAATTATTGTGAGGACACTTATTATTATAAAGTATTGTGATAAATATATATGGGAACAATTTTTTTTGTACCTTTATTGAATTAAAGCAGTGGCTTATTGCACTACTCATTTTATTTATATACTGCAACTTCAGCATGGTTGTTATCAGAAAGACAGCCATACCAACATAAGTCCAGCTCTGTCTCCCTGGCTGTGTCTCCTCTGTTGAGCACAAGCTTGTGCTAGAACTGATGACATACCTACCCGCTCTTTAACTGCTCTTTTTAGTCATATGCTGCAAGCTGTAAATCAAAAAAAGCATGTTCTAATTCTCAAAACCACAGATTGGCTTATATGTGTCTTAATCACGTCACCCGCAAGTTAAGTAAAACATGCTTTAAGACATTTAAAAGCCAAGCTAAGTTTATCACATTACAAACTGTCTGGTTTTCGGTGCAAACCTAAGATAAACATAAATGTGGCTTAAGCAACTCCTATGTAAAGCTTCACGTATCTTAACCGTGGTGGAGTAAATCTCTAGCTGTAGCTTAAATTAAACCCATAATAAAGACCAAAACAAATTAATAAATCTGTATCTGTCACTTATAGGTCACCTGACATCTGTCAATGTATAGGACCGGCTGTTGCAAAATAGTTATCCTATGATGCTGATTTATAGATAAATAGATGGTCATATAGCCATTAATAGTGTATACCAAGAAGAAGAATATCTCCTCGCATTAAATCAAGTACCTTTTCCTAATTTGCCATGTCACTTCATCCCACAGGTGCTCAATGAGATCGAACTGGGATTAATGCACAGGTAAGCACATGTTTCACTTCTAGCTTTGTGTGGTAGATGTTCAGGCCCTCACAAAACAGAATTGCATAAACGGATGGTCAAGACAAAGATAATCTGAATAGCACCTGACCTGAGTTTTGGCCCATTACCTTCAGTGTATTTAGGATACACTATGAGAGGAGATATGCTTTAATGTGTAATGCTTTGCTCCAGTTTACTATGCACTTTTACATAATCTTTCTGCATTTAAAAAGTAATGAGTAACCAGTTATATAGAGTTTGTTTTGGTTGTGGTTGTTTTTGCTTTTTTTTAATTTTATGTTTTGCTTCGCTTCTATAAACCAGCCTGCATGTGCTATGTATGTTGAGAACTTTAAGGTAAAAGATCCTCCAAACAATTTATGCCTTGAATGTTTCACTAGGAAGGCATCCTGTGATTTTTTTTTTTTTAAATTATGAGGGAAGCCCTGTTGATAGCAACCCCATGGACCCATACCATAAATTTGGGAACCCATTTGAAACCCACACTTTATATTATGATGTTGTAAAAGCTGTGGGCTCAGTGTCCACCCTCGCTGCCTGCTGAGATTTCATGTTTCAGGAAACAATTAAGATGGTGAAAAATGAGGGAGAGAGAGGGGGATGGATTCAGAAGGAAGTTAAATATTTTTAATTGAACATTGGGGCCGGTTAAAACAATTTAATGCCTGTAACCCAATACAGTGTTTGCAGACGTTTACTTGCAACTCTTACTCCCATATATGTACAGCAATCTGTATAGCCAGGAAAGTCAAACTGTTTTTGTTGCTGTTGTTTTTTTTGGTTAGGCTGTATTACTGTAGATTTCTGATGAAATCTTAATAGGGGGGCTCGTTGACAGAGGCCCGGGGATCTGAAAGGCCCATAAAGCAGACGAGGAGGAAATTGCAGCATATTGAGACTACATGGGGATGGCTTGTCTGTTGATAGAGCAGGCCCTGGGTGTCCTTAAACGGAGATTTAACCTCTGACCTTGTGGCCCACAGGCATGGGTGCTGCCCATGGAAATAATTACTGTACCTTTTCTACGAGCCTTGTTGCTAATGATAATGCAAAAGACAGATGTTGCAATATCCTGGGGATTTTTGAATGACATTGGAGGATATTAGGATATTATAGGATTAGTCCAAATTACAGATGCACATATTGAGCTATGGAGAGAAATATCGAGTATTAAAGCCAGATATACATTATTGGGGGAAACCATCAATAATACGGGTACTAATGTATTATTATTACTTTTCATTTATGTTTTTTTCATGTCATTTTGCACGCATGAGCATAAAGGATATAATTGTTAGGTTGCTGGTCAAAATACAGTATGAACATTATGGGAAATTAATCCTTTAAGCTGTTTCAGTGCTGGTTGTTGACTAGGGCCAGGTGAGAGCATATCAGTTCCCCTAGTTTATTCTAAGCTGACTATGGTGTCTCTATGATGAACTCTGAAAGTGGCTTTTCTATTTAACAAGCTGTCTACAGCTGGATTATCCCTCCTTTGTTTCTAGTTTGAATTCGGTAACTAATGTTTGCATGCATCTACATCACAGATCACATCACATTTGCATCCTCAGGACATACCTATGTTAATAGTGTGAAATAAATTATTATTATGTATTAAATCTTGACCTACACATTAATTTGCCTTCATTACACATGCGTTTAGTTTGTTTCATTGTATTTTTAGATCACAAATACAGGGCAGCGCATATTTTATACAAAGGAGTGCTGCGTTTGGCTTGATTTGTGAGCAAGACATGATGCAACAGTGTGCAACTTGAGATGTTACCGGTCTGCCTGCTTTATAATGCATGGACACATGTTCTTGAGTTATTTTTTCCTTCTGATTTCCAAAACTCTTCCTCTGGATTTAGTTTTTTAATGTCCAAGATCTATAAATCACTCATTATTTCTCTTCGTAACACCCGCTTTTGCATTTCATTTTCCAGAATTTTTCCATCAGTTGAAACAATATCTTCTTTTGTGAGAGATCACTCATGTAGTCTCAGTTGTCTTTTCTTTCAACCAGCACCTGTCGGTTTGTGTCTGTTCTGATAATCTCTAAGACTGACCAAATCAGCTTAATAAAGGCAAACTCCATATAACGCTGCCATACATTGTACATGGTGTAACTTAAGCACTGTGAAAGTTGACTGGGGGGGCATTTTACAGTTCCATGTTGAATGTGACTCGCATCTGACAAAAGCGTCAGTAAATTATAATTATTGAGATACATGAAGCTTACTGTATTATGTTTCCCTTAGAAGAGAGGGGGAAAAAAAGTTACTCCCAGTGTGCCAAGCTGAAGCTCTAACTACAGTAAAGTCTAACGAGATAGGCCAGATGACCTATGTCATTTCATTATTGACAAATGTGTGCTGTATGAACCTTAGTCTATCATAAACACCAATAAAGAGCGACCTTACCTAGCTGATGGTGTTGAGGGTACAAGAGTGTAGACCTGGAACATTTGATAAGCCAGGGTCAAAAGTCAACAGATTGTTTGCCTTGTTTTGAGGGTTTAAAGAACCCAGAGCTTTTATGTTCTTTACGCTGTGCTCTAGCATCTAAAGGTGAACTTCACTGGCCAGTGACATTGTATAACAAACACATGGGAAAGTGTTGAGGAATGTTTGATTTTTGATTCTATTTTTGTTTTTGTGGACTGTCCTTTAAAATCCCTGATGTATCAGCTTCACTACTGAGATAAAAAAATGAATTAACAATTGACTGTATAGCCCTTACATCTGAAAAAAACACACATTTTCCTACCGGCAGGATGGGAAAACAGTTGTCATCTTTAATGCAAATAACAATAAACAAAGGTTTAGAAAGCATAATTCTTTGGAACAAAACTATTTTGTCTTTCTTGCAAGATTTGTAATTAATTTATTATGGGCTTTGGTGTATAACTAACATTATTGTAAATTGATAAACACACACACACACACACACACATTGACTTTGTTTTAATCACATTTTATGCTTTGCCAGTCAAATATATTTTATATTTACAAGATTGTAATGCTTTTATTAAGTCCACACTTACGTTGATTCAAAATGGTTTTGATACTCAGTTACCTACATCATTTGCTTGTGAATTAACAAATACACCCGTCTTCATCACCATTAGATTATACTGTTTTTTTTGTCTGCTTTAAAGACAGGAGGAATGTAATGTGATGCAGTTCAGTGTTTTTTGGTTTGTAATAATATGCTGAAAATGAAAAGGAAAACAGCCTTCATAGTTATTAAAACTGGATTCTAGGTTATTTTGTAAAGGTTGAGTTTTTTTAAAATTTGTCTTCTATTGAATTTGTTGGAACTGCAGACTCAGGAAGGCGAGCTCAGGATGAATAGTGTCCAAAAAAGAAAAAGTCTCAGCTGTTTCTCAGTTTTAAGAAACACTGCAGAGCACATAAGCACAACCTTGAACAAATTCAAGGAGAAGGCTGACATCAATTGCTGGGGCTATCATTTATTCCCTTTCCTTTATATGTTATATGTATAACCGTATTAGTTGTCCTTAATGCATAACTTCAACTGGCGGATATGTTTTGTAAAAGCCAGTTGAGAAACAAAACAACAACAACAATAAAGAAAAGCAAGGTTATACTTTTATTTAGAATAATACAAGAAATCCCCTCTGGCAAAAACTCATAACACTATGTTACTGTTTATATCCCCTGAATAGAACCATTGATTGAAAAACGTGCCTCTCACCTACCCTTTGTAGTCAAAAAAGCAAAGATTTCCCTTCTTTGATTATATAAACAGTGCAACCCACAGTAATTTCTCTAAACCTGTAATTGTTACCTTTGTCGGTGGGCCCCTGATCCAGGCAACTTCTGTCTATGCAGCGTTAGCACCTGAAACGAAGAAGCTGTTTTACCATCAGGAGGTGACCCATTTGTTCTCTTATTTAGACATACCAGTATATGTATGCATGTGCATACGTGTGGGTATATTTACTAGCAAATGGACATTTTCCCATCTGCTTCATTCCAAGTAGATTTGTTCTGTTAGCTCTGTATACTGAGTTGTGCTTCCTATGCCGTAATAGAATGATTGTCCAGATCAAGGCTGACATTTGCTTTGTGGAGGCCCCTTGTTTAGGTAGGGTGGTTTTATTTTGGTCAAAACTTCAAAGTCCCAATTTCTCAGCCCCGGCAAAGAAATCCTACGGTTAATCCACTCTTCGAAAACCCTTAAGACCGGGATCCTGGCACAAGTAATCCAATATGATACATTAGCCCTAGACTTATCAACAGCCTTCATACACTGATATCTGCTTGACATTCTACAGCTCAAACATCTGCCGTAATTAGAGCAGTGCAATGCTTCTTCCAGGACTTGTCTTAAACTAATAGGTGGTCACACTGGGTGGCAGGCAGAGACAGACAAGAATACTTTGTTTAGAGCCAACCCAGCAGTAGATAGCAGTCCACGGATTGTATCTTCCAAAGGTTTGTGTATGCCTTTGCAATCATTAAAAAGCAGGCATCAATTCAAGAGAAGAGATATAACGCAGGGCAAGAAAAATACAAAAAAAAAATGTGCAAATAAAATAGTGTATACTACTATGGCTATGTCTACACTTAGAAGAAACTATACAACACCTTGTCTTTCTCTTGTTTTGACATCTATTAATGACCATGATTCAAAATAATGAAATCATTGAAAATATAATGAGACTCAAGGTATTCCCTGGCATTCACTGTGCTGTTCAGACCGAATCTCTATATTTAGTGTCATCATTTTTTCTCTCTCTTGTGGCAAATCCCATCTGCCACCTTGATTACTACCAGTCACAACACTAAATCTGTCAAATGGCAGATAAATTCACCAATCAGAACCCTCAACTCAAGTTACCACAGATATGTATGTGAACACCAAAAGTCTAATTTCCTTTAGGCTCTCAGTGGTATCAAGTTCATAACAAAGTATCCCTAGAATGAACGGATGTGAACCCTTTTTTTCTGTAGTTTTCTAAAGTCGTAAATATAACATGCAAACTGTATCCCAAGCCATTTACATAAAAGTCAATTAAATTAATCATATTCAAGTGGATTTTTTGTAAAAACAAAATTCCATATTTGGAAAAAAGCAGACAGAACTCAATACACCATGATATTTCTTGGTAATTCAGAAACCTGAAGAATCTCCAAGGGGTTTGTAATTCACATTGCAACTAAGAAAGACTTAAGAAAGACTGAAAAAAAACAAAAAAAACAACTTTTGACTGTAGAAGTTCTGACCTCAGCTAATGTGTGCTGGTTTGGGAGGTGTTCTGTGTCCTTAACGGAAGTGCAAGCATAATTTGTTCTGTCAGCAAAAATTATGCTTCGTTAGTTTCATTACAAAATAATGACTTTCCTTTGCCCTGTTTGAATAAAGTAAGCTAATAGCCTTGGTGAAAGAAATATTAGGAATGGAAGATGAGGTATTTTGATGCATCCTGTTGGGTGGTAGCTAATTGTTAACTTACTTCAATGTTTTCAGTTATTTTGCAGATGTGTGCCAGGAAGTTAGTGCAAGGTTTTCCTCTTGGAAGTACTGAGTTCTCTGTGATCTGCATGAATGCATATCGAGACTAAATTGTCTGGACAATGAAATGAGTCAACAGAAGTGAATCTAAACATTATGGCTGCATTCAGAATCTTCTCATTAGGAACTGTGGATGTGTTTTCTTTAAGGAATAACTTTTGAAATCACTGCTAAATTAATCAGATATTCTGGAGCTTGGGCAACTGTATAACTGGATAATGTAAAAATAATGTGATATATTCTAACAATTGTAAGTCGCCCTCGGGTGTCTGCTAAGAAATATAATAGTAATAGTAATATCCTTTGTAATGTAATATGGACCATTTCTATTTAAAGGAAAACATTTAAGAAAACACCAAAATCCTTACCATGATCTTTGTGATCTTGAGGATGAAGCCTAAGACTCAAAATGAGAATCGGAATGCATCGCTCTCTAAAGACTGGGCTGCAATTGAAGATGCTAACTATTTAATATGTTAGCCAGAGGGAAGCTGTGAGGGAATTAAAGTCAAAATGGCCTGTTATCACTTAGGCCGCATGAACAAGAAGTACTGAAAAGAAAAAAAAACAGGTGTTAGGACATATCTTTTAACGCATGCTTCTGTATTTCAACCAATCTACCCCCACCCCACCCCCCTGCTCCTGTGACCCATTCTCTTTAGTTTATACAGGTTGGCTAGAAACCAGACTTCACTGAAAGAAAAATCTCCCTGGTTTCTACCCTGATAGAGACCATTGAATCTTAGACCCCACACAAAGACTAATAGCAATGGGAATCAGCTGAAAATATGTGACATAATCACATTAGTGTCTTAAAGGACACAAAGCGCTTAGTCAACTTCCTTGATCAAGGAACATCTGGAGGAGTAAGGGGACTTGAAACATATTCCTGGCTTTTCCCTCTCGAAATTAAAACAAGCTGTTGTAAAATGCCATGCTTCCAGGCCCTAGCAGGAAAAAAAAAAAAAAAAAGGAACCTTGATATAATAAAGGATTACTCCGGCAGCAATGTTGAAGAATGTGTGGCTTGTGAAAAAGGGGACAGATCTTAAAGAGTTCAGGAAAGACGCCCACTGCTTTCCCAGGGAGGTCGAACTCTGACCTGGAAGGCCTCGTCTCTAAAGAGGAAAATTCATTGAATGCCTCGTCCAGAACTTCAGACTGTACTGTATTGTGTGCTGGGTGTTGGTTAGCCAATTAAAAATTCCCCCCAAACCCAGCAATGCATTTTGACACTTCAGGGAAGAAGAAAAGAAAGCAATTGTGATCACTTGTTTCATATTCCCCGATTGCTTTATAATGAGGTACATTGAGAACTGCCTTAATCTAGCTGTTTTTCTGAACTTCCAATTGCTGTAATATAAGAAAAACTGCCCTGAGAGCAACTAAGAAGTAGTACAGAGTAAGTAACGAGGTTATCCTTCCAACTTAAACATTGAAAGTTGTTTGTTACTATTCAAGTATTTCCAATGATTTATTGTTTTCTGTTCTGCCTCACAATACTGACATATATCTTTCAATTAGATTAGATTTGGATTTACAGTTGTTTAAACCATATTATTTGTTTACGGACTGTACCAGAACTAAAAGTAATAATATAGCTAGTGTATAGGCCTATGCCTTAGAGCTTTTTTAGTACTTCACTGAAGAACTGTACTTGACCCAGATGGTTGCTTCAAGTACAGACCTAAATTCAACTCCAGGTTGTCTTAAAGGATGATCACTTTAGCACAAAACTATTTTTCCAGTGTTCTTGCTACATAAAACAAAATACTGGATTCAGTCTCCATCACTATATTGCTGTCTGGGATTTCTAATCATTACCTAGGTTTTTTTATTTTTATTTTGAGAAAGTTAACCAGTTTAGAGTGCACTAAGTTCCCACTTATAATTAGTTTTGGTTAAGACATTTTTGCCTCGTTGTCAAATATGTGCAATTTAATTATAATGACGCATTTGAATGACACTGATGAAGTAAAAAAAATATTTTTTTAGCAGTTGCTGTCTAAGCTATGTATTGTACAATCCAATATGTTTTTTTATGTTTTATGTACACTGCATTGTATGGATCTGTAAATGAACTTGATTATTCCTTTCTATTGTTGCAATAAATCGGACTAAAATAAGGCTTTATTATTATTATTATTATTATTATTATTATTATTATTATTATTATTATTATTTTTATTTCTTGGCAGACGCCCTTATCCAGGGCGACTTACAACATAAGTGCAAACAAAGTGCAAAAATACAGAGAAGTACAAGGCATCAATCCTTACAAATTCAACTTTAGCTATAACATAGCAATTCAAAATAATACATTTTACAAATTCCAATTTACAATTTACACAAGTACAGTAAGTGAGGTCCTACATCCTGGACGGTGAAAGCTAAGTGCTGTCAAGATGTAGGGTCACAGTCAAAGGCTACGGGAAAGGGAGCAAGGAGGAAAACAATCATGAACGCGAGAAGCATAATAAGAACTGTGAAGTGCTATCTAGCAGGGATAGAGGACTAATATTACAAGTACTGTCGGAAGAGATGTGTCTTGAGTAAGCGCTGGAATGAGGTCAAGGACTCTGCTGTTTTGACATCGGTGGGCAGGTCGTTCCACCATTTAGGGGCCAGGGATGAGAAGGAGCGGCTCTGGAGGAAGGAGAGTGGAGAGGAGGCAGAGTTAGCCTTCTGGCACTGGAGGAGCGCAGTGGTCTGGAGGGGATGTATGGAGAGACGAGTGACTGAAGGTATCTTGGTGCAGTGTGGTCAAGACAGCGGTAGGTGAGGGTCAAAGTATTGAACTGAATGCGTGCCGCTATCGGGAGCCAGTGGAGGGAGCGGAGCAGTGGAGTAGCATGTGCGAATCGTGGCAGAGAGAATACCAGACGAGCCGCAGAGTTCTGGATGAGCTGGAGTGGGCTTTATGGTGGCTCGTTGAGGCCATTAACAAATAAATGCTCATCATTGTCTTGTGATCACAAGATCATTCATCTCAGGGTCTCTGAATTATGATCCATTGTTGCATAGCTAGAAGGTATGACCATATTATAACAGAATTGTAATATCATACTCCTGAGATGATTTTTCTGAGATCCTGAGTTATATTTGGTCTTGGCCTTACTAAGCCACCATAGTAGATGCTTTGAGGCAGACTAAAGCATACTGTTCTTGAGCTTGGTTTGATGGCCAGGTAGTATATTATCATGATGATAACACCATACCCCCAAAATATAGATCTACATATTGTGATAACTATAGGATAGGATCAAAGACCGCAAGCAGTGATGGCCTAGAACAAAAAATCCACCCAGGCTTTTAAAGCATACTGGCCCAAGTTCTATCTGGAGTTATTTTTCTGTGCTTAATTCTGTTTTTTGAGCTCAAGTATTCGTTTAATACAAATATCCGTAAAGATTTAAACATACTTTATTTTGATTTACCTATTATAGCTATTTTATAGCATTGTAGGCTTATATGTAATAGTACAATTTCATTTATATTGTCGATTCTGTTTTTATTAACATAAACGAAAATGCGTAACATAATTGAAATTAAATAATGTAGTTTAAGCCCAGGCCCAGGGCCCAGGTGCTCACCAAATAACGCTGGTTTGATTTCTGGTCCTTCCAATCATTCCCAATATTATATCCAAGAAAACCAACTTCTCATCTCATCTTGTAACACTTACCAGGGCTTGACACCTGCCTCCTGTGGTCATTCCAGCACCTGCAAGAGATTGTCCAGGGCTTGTTTGAGCTCAGAAACGGTGGGTTCATTACAATGTATTGGTGATGCAGAGTTGTCACAATCCTCAACTTGTGCTAGTGATTTTCTTTGGTCTGGTAAATGATATGGTCCTTGCAGCATTCAGTTACCTATAGTCCTCACATAACTGCTGTCCGTCACCTTTTCTAGTTTCTAGGACAACAGGAGCAATCCACTGGCTCTCCAATATCTCAGTGAAACCATCTTCTCTCATCTAGGGATAATCTTCTCGTCAACTTCCTGTTGGGCAAATGGTTGATGGACACCCCTATCAATGGTTCCTACAGTGCATCCAGAAAGTATTCACAGCGCTTCACTTTTTCCACATTTTGTTATGTTACCGCCTTATTCCAAAATGGATAAAAATTAATTATTTTCCTCAAAATTCTACATACAATACCCATTTAATGACAACGTGAAAGAAGTTTGTTTGAAATCTTTGCAAATTTATAAAAAATAAAAAACAAAAAAAGCACATGTACATGAGTATTCACAGCCGTTGCTCAATACTTTGTTGAAGCACCTTTGGCACCAATTACAGCCTCAAGTCTTTTTGAGTGTGATGCTACAAGCTTGGCACACCTATTTTTGGGCAGTTTCTCCCATTCTTCTTTGCAGGACCTCTCAAGATCCATCAGGTTGGATGGGGAGTGTCGGTGCACAGCCATTTTCAGATCTCTCCAGAGATGTTCAATCAGGTTCAAGTCTGGGCTCTGGCTGGGCCACTCAAGGACATTCACAGAGTTGTCCTGTAGCCACTCCTTTGTTATCTTGACTGTGTGCTTAGGGTCGTTGTCCTGTTGGAAGATGAACCTTCGCCCCAGTCTGAGGTCCAGAGCGTTCTGGAGCAGGTTTTCATCAAGGATGTCTCTGTACATTGCTGCATTCATCTTTCCCTCAATCCTGACTAGTCTCCCAGTTCCTGCCGCTGAAAAACATCCCCATAGCATGATGCTGCCACCACCATGCTTCACTGAAGGGGTTGGTATTGGCCAGGTGATGAGCGGTGCCAGGTTTCCTCCAGACATGAGTTCAATCTTTGTTTCATCAGACCAGAGAATTTTGTTTCTCATGGTCTGAGAGTCCTTCAGGTGCCTTTTGGCAAACTCCAGGTGGGCTGTCATGTGCCTTTTACTGAGGAGTGGCTTCCGTCTGGCCACTCTACCATACAGGCCTGATTGGTGGAGTGCTGCAGAGATGGTTGTTCTTCTGGAAGGTTCTCCTCTCTCCACAGAGACACGCTGGAGCTCTGTCAGAGTGACCATCGGGTTCTTGGTCACCTCCCTGACTAAGGCCCTTCTCCTCCGATCGCTCAGTTTGGCCGGCGGCCAGCTCTAGGAAGAGTCCTGGTGGTTCCAAACTTCTTCCATTTACGGATGATGGAGCCACTGTGCTCATTGGGACCTTCAATGCTGCAGACATTTTTCTACAGACAATTCCTTGGACCTCATGGCTTGGTTTGTGCTCTGACATGCATTGTTAACTGTGGGACCTTATATAGACAGGTGTGTGCCTTTCCAAATCATGTCCAATCAACTGAATTTACCACAGGTGGACTCCAATGAAGTTGTAGAAACATCCCAAGGATGATCAGTGGAAACAGGATGCACCTGAGCTTAATTTTGAGTGTCATGGCAAAGGCTGTGAATAATGTGCTTTTTTCGTTTTTTATTTTTAATAAATTTGCAAAGATTTCAAACAAACTTCTTTCACATTGTCATTATGGGGTATTTTTTGTAGAATTTTGAGGAAGATAATGAATTTAATCAATTTTGGAATAAGGCTGTAACATAACAAAATGTGGAAAAAGTGAAGCGCTGTGAATACTTTCCGGATGCACTATATACTATAACACTCTCCTAATGGTCTCTAATGCATTTCTACTAAACTCTCTAGTAATAAACTCCCGACATCCTTTGTGGACAGGTCCTTATGCCTGGACAATTATGTCCACAGCAGAGCCCCATTCTTTATTTGAAGGCCCTCACACCCACAAATGCAGACTGTTCCCAAAACTTTCAGGGTATCTGAATCACAACGTGCTGGCTGCTCCTCTAATGCCTAAGTGTGAGCTATTACTTGTATTGGGTGGGCATTGTCAGTGCAAGGCCTATGAGTGAGGGCAGGTCTTGCGTGCACCCTTTACCCAGATTGCTTGAGGCTTGGATTGGTGCCACCCACCCTTCATATTACTGGGACAAAGACCCAACCTGGACTGTCATCTCACCTATTTTCAGATGGTGACAGGACCCCAGGTACCACCTTGTGAGCTGCCCAATGGACCCTTCATTCACTCCTGTACTGCTATAGTTCAGGACTGTAATCATCATTGTGGTCACTATGCACTTCTCCATCCCTTCTAAGTGTCTCCAAATCATTCATTACCTGCAGACTGTAATTCTCCCCTGTGGCTGTACCTGTACAGCACTTACTTCCCTTCATTCTCTGAGTGCTGTGCTTTCAGGGATTTAAGTTTCTGAAGGTATACGTGTCAGCGAGATTGAGTGCTGCAACAAACCACATGTGGGCTTGTTCTTCTGGGTGATGGTCTGGGGTATCTGTTTAGGCTGTACGAGAGTGACTCTTAATCTCTGCTGCAAGGACTGCTAAGCTTGTACCTGACCTCTGTGCTATGCACCTCAGCCTATGCTTGAGCCCTTCTCAGCTAGACAGTTTAAGTGGTATAGCGTGCCTTTGAGCATTGCAAAATGTTTCTGCGGATAGGTGTAATAACACAAGCTCCGCCTCTCCACCAGTGAAGTGAAATGCCTTATCGATATCACTCAGAGCGATCTAGTCTCCTGCTAGCTTCAAGTTATGTTAAATGTTGGCAGTTTCACACCCAATGATTGTCTCTCAGTTTTACGATGGCTCAGGATTTCCCACATTTGTTCATCTCTGGTGAGATTTGGGCAGTTGGTTGCACCTTGCTTACTTTCCAGTGCTCAAGACTGCCCCCGGTTGCTTTTGTTGCTGTTTGAATACCACACTCCCACATCTCCTGCTCACCTTCTCCAATGCTTTGTAAGCCGTTTGCTTTTAGTGACTTGAATCTGTTACCCTACTTCTGATAACCCATGTGGGTTGCAACCAGAGAGGAGTAGAAAGAGCAGACCAGGCAGATTAAAACAAACAACTTTTATTTGAAAAGAAAAGGCAGTGCAAGGGTGAGAAATAAGGGGAGTTGGAAACTAAATTCCTTTTGCAGTGACAAACAGGAACAGTTTCAAACTGTCTCCTTACATATGATCCCATAACAAAAAAGGGACATAAACGCAAATCAATGAGTAAAACATATTACCGCTAAGTTACTAGTTCCATCTATTTTAAGAGCAATAAACAATGTGGATTATGTCTTTCATTGGGAATTGTGTAGGACTATCCCCTATAGAGCCAGCCAAGTAGGGTGAGGTCAACTCCCGGTCAAGCTGTCTGATTGACTATTGACTCAGCCAATCCAAGTCCCAAGTTCACTCTCAGAGAGCGAATGAGACACTTGTATTACAATACTAAACATTAATATATGGCATCAAAAATGCTGGGAAAGGTTTGACAGTCATTGAAGTTTTAATTTAAAAGTTGATCTTGATTTGTGTTTCCTACACCAAATGTTGTCATTTGATTTTACCCCCTAGGTTTATGTTTCATGTTTTCAGACTGAAATGCATTAAACAAAGCAAATAAATCAAGACTGTTATTTGCATTCACCCACAATTGAATCTCATCCATTTATTTAAAATAACAAGAAAACATTTAGATAACATCTGAGTTTTATTTTGATTAAACCAGCTATTCTTAGAAATAGTTTCTAGCTTTTGCAAATTATATCAATATCTTACACCACATTCATTAACCATACAGTGATGCAGTGGTATGTGTGGTTGGAAGTATTTACCAGTAATGTGAAAGGAATTACATACACATTTTAACATAATTTGCATAAGATTTTTATTCAATAGCTAAATAAAACATATTTGAATGAAACATCATGATTTGTGGAATTCTGTGTATGGTTTTGATAATATTCAAATATTAAAGCAAATATTCATACTCAATATATTTGCATTCCTTCATGCAATGAAAATATGTATTTATTTATTGATATCACTTTGGCTGGTATTTTCTGTGGCAGTGTAGGCAGTAAGCTCAGTAAGTTTAAGACCTGGTGTGCTTTTTCCCAAAAAGGTGTCTGACTGTTAATTGAGCAACAGCAGAATGCAGTGGAATTCCTTATTCTCATTGCACAGTCAATCAGCCAATAAGCCACCTGGCAATATAAATGGCTGAGTTAAGGGCTCTTAGTTTGTTTTTAAATGCTGGGGCTACCCTTAAGCTATGTTTGTGAGTTGGGGTTGCATTTTGTTTTGTCTGGTGCATACATCTGACATTGGTCTTTATTTATTTTTTCTTTATTTTAAAATGTCTCTTAGAGGGACAGTGTTTTCCTTCTGAATTTCTTAAAAATATTTAAAGTAATCTCTAAATTCGTTTCCGATCCTTAGAAGGGCATTGTCTATATTAACATCTAGCTTTGAGCAGATCTTTATTGAAAATACTTTGACTCAACCAGAGGGTACAATTTTGCATTTGGTGGAAAAACAAAGAAACATAAAAGCACCCCACACATGCACTAAAAATTAACTTCCTATGAGAAATCAAGCTTATTATGTACATTTAATCCTTGTGTTTATTTTTAATGAAATGTGACTAACTTGGTTCTGGGAATATGTTGCATAGAAAGGTCTCTGTGTGAGACTTAAATCTAGTGTATTCTGCCGTAAAACAGTTTCCCAGCTTTACCCATTAGAGAGGTGACAGTCAGGCATACTGCCTTCTGTTGGCAAGACCTTTAGCTGATCATTTTTGCTGTAGGTGTGAGCTGTTGGTAATACTTTCCAGAGGCTTTTTTTTGGTCTTCTCACTGTCCAATGAGTACTACAAAGCTGGGTTTCTGTTTCTGTTCTCAGCCTGCTGTGAGAAAGAAGGCCTGGTCCTCCCATTAACACCCAACTCAACGTGTTCAATTCCAGTGTTGGGAGCTAATTACAAACACTGGCAGGCCTAAAGCCCTCTCCTAGGCAGCAAACACACAAAAACACTGACAAACTGAAAGGGGCCCAGGGAGAGAGGAGGGGGACCCAAAGAGGCTAATGAATCCAATGGAAACACCTCTCTATTGACACGTCAAACGGTTTCACTCTGAACAAAACAGGGCTTAAAGAATGTCCTTCCTTTGTCTCTCTTCTAATTCCTTAAGAAGGGTTGCTGTGTGTGTGTGTGTGTGTGTGTGTGCGTGTGCATGTGCGTGTGTGTGTGTGTGTGTATGCGTGTGTGTATGCGTGTGTGTGTGTATGCGTGTGTGTATGCGTGTGTGTGTGTGTGTAGGGACTCTCATTATAGGAGTTTATATCTCAAGGGATCTAAACAGTCTGAGAGAAAGTAGAATTAGAAAGCTAACATTATAAGGAGGAGATGCAAATTAAACATTGAAAATATGTCTTGAATCACCCCTTCAACCTCAGAGATTGTTTAAAAATACATCTTCTGTTAGTTGCTAATAGAGTATTTTCGATTGTTACTACTGTCACAGTATTACTCATGCTGCTGCTCTTCCTACTACTAATACTACTAATAATAAATAATAGTAAAAAATTATATTGGAAAAACAGATTGATAGATTACATAAACTTTTACCACAGTGTGACTTGCAGTCTGTTTTGCCAAACAAATCTTACCTATGTGATACATTTTACATACAGTTGGAATAATTGGGCTTCTTTTTATTAGCAGAAAATATTTCTGTCAACAGCCAAAGTATAAGGAGCAATATTTATTTATTTATTTTAATATTTGCTACCCAGGATGTATTTTTTTAACAAGTATTTATCCCAGTGGTCAAATGGTGACAAGAACTGCTCCTTATAAATTACATTTATGATTTATAGGAGTATTCCAGTAACTTTTAGAAACTATACCTTGACCTTAGGGCATGTCCTATAGACCTCTGATCCTCGATCACCAGGACACTGCAGAGGATGATCTGTGGAATGCCACTTTATCACAGGTAAATAAACACTCTTCATAACAAAAGTGAACTATTTTCATACAGATATGCGTTTGCAGCTTTTTTTTGTCTTTTTTTGAAGTTAACATATATATTACATATAGGAGAATCCGATATATACAAAAAAGCAGAGAAAACATATCAGGCTTCACATAAGTGGAATAAACACAGTGCTTTAACTACTGTCAGCAACCCCTAACAATCTAAAAGTTAGATTCCATCGACAGGAATGTGATTTCCAGCAGGGTCTTCTTAAAGCAAGATAAAGAGTTAAGAAGGTGATCGCTGTGTATTTTTGGTCAGTAATTCCTCGAAGTCTTGAAGAAGTTAATCCCATCTCGAGATAATCCATTAAGGAGAATCCTTCATTATGATGTTAAAAGCTAAGATCAGTGCTCTGAGACTTCAACAATAAAACCGTAGTCACCCCCCTGAACTGAACCCACATTCTTCCCTGGTTAGAAACAGCAATTGTTTGCCTTCGGGTTTCAAAGGGGAATCTGCAGGAGATCCTTCTCCAGCAGTTTTGGAGTTTTGTGTCACAGTTGAATTTCAATCCGCATTTTCTGGTTGGCATACTGTGGGGTGTGCTGTTCTTGTGTGCTTGCTGAATACCACTGCTTTGGGCTTCATTTCACCCAAAGATGTTTTCTAAGCCCCTTTGCTAATACAATTGAACTCTGAGAAGATCTCCTCTTTTAAGCTTAATACCGGGATGGGTGAAATAGTTGCTTAACTGATAAATCTGAATTCTATCAAGGGTTCATAATATAAAATACTTGCCCCTCCTCTAGGATGATTTTAACAGGTGGCGTTTCAAGAGGTATAGGATACAGTAGGCAAACACAATAGAGCTTATTTTTTTAACATGGACATTTTGTTTTTGGAATGTATATAAATGAAGATTAGTTTTTTTGGGGGGCTTGTCTGTTCCCTAGAGTTTCCTTGGCTACAAAGTATAGAGCCCTATATGTAAACTTCAATATCCAGCTGGGTCACTTAAGGATAAAGTCCTATGCAGGAAATACTGTCTCTGAAGTAACAACCTTTTGTTCAGCTTTAATTTTCACTGAACTTCAAATAGCCTTTCAGTGGCTACACTTGAAGGCCCAGACCAAATCAAATCTTTGACATACCCACTAATGACAAATTGCAAACTTGTATTAATTTTAAACATGTATTGTCACTTTCTACTATTTGTAAAAGGGAGATAGGGTACAGGTTTGTAATTTGGGATATACAGGTAGGGCAAAACATTTATTGGGTCTGGATTTAAGAGTTATTTATGTATTTCCACACTTTGTATTAATTGTTTAAATCTGTGATGCACTCTGTGGCGTCCTTGTGAAAGACGCTATACCATATAAAAATTTAGTGATTTGATTGAATTAATTGACTTAAGTCTTCTGCGCACAACACCTTTCCAAACTATACATTTTTTATTCCCTGAAGGTCACACAGGGAAGTATTAAGGACTTAAAGTACTTGAGGAACTGTGATCAGGAGGAGACTAGTAATAGGGTCTTATAAGCAGGAGATGTCTTCAGGGAAAGCAAATACAAGGCCTGAGGAAATTACATCCTTACACTACTCTTTGATATGCAATCCGCTATCCAAAGAGCTTAGTCTTTAAAGTCCACTCCATAGCTGGTCCCTTAACATGGCAGGTGTACCAGAGCTGTTCTCTTGCTTCAGATAAGCTGTGGACACACGGCGACAAAGCAATATATATTATACGATATATATGTATATATAGATATTACATTACTAATAATATTAATAATAATGTAGTAGTAAAAGTGAAACTAGCCCCATGGGTGCAGAAAACAATAATATTAATATTATGTTTATGCTAGCATCTAGCAATCGACTATGCAGTGTAGAAAACTGTAATAATAATTTAATAACTTTTTTTTTTTTAGAAGGGTAGACGTCTTTTAGAAAAAGGCTTTAGAAAAGCTTTTTGTGCTCATGGTTCTGAAGAGAGGGTCTCCCAGATTGAAAAAGGTTATGGGTTTTATACAAGCAGGGGAGGGCTGCTTGAGTGACAACGTACAGCATAGGCCCCTCCCCCTCTGGTTAGTATCCTCGACTCAAAAGATACCCATAATATGGTAACCTGTAGACAACAGGAACCCAGGGGTTGCAGGTAGAATTTGGAAACAATCAGAAGAGTAGTATGCAGGACGTATTTAATGCATTTCTAACATTTCATACTTCACATTTTTTTCTGTTTTGTATTTTTTATTACATTTTTTTTACCGTTCCCTGAATGGGTGACTATTTTCAGTGGCTTTCTGAAGGATGTCCTTGACAATATTATATAAATTGGAGAATGTCCTGTTTAAAAATAGAACTTAAGGAGAGCTAGAAAAAGAGAGAGAGAGAGATGGGAGAGGTGGCAGCAAATTAAAAGTACACTTCTCATAAGAGAAGGATGTAATTGCTTAAACAATATGTTGCCATCAGCAAAGATGAAGCCTTTCAGTTGTACACCTCTGCTAGTGGAGTATCATTCCTCAGGTGATTTTTTTCCTAATAATTATTGTTATTATTTGTATTTGTATTTGATGATTTTTTTCATGCCCAATTGGCTTGAGAGGCAAACTATCCAACTTTCACCTCAAGCTGTGGTTGGAGCAGTAGCTCACGGATGTAATTTGGGCTAATCAAGGCCTCGTCTCAGAAACAAATAGGCCTGCAGCACACAGATTGAACTGACCTCAAAGTACACCATCAGCCACAAATTACAGGCTTTGATTTTAGGTTAACTGCATGCTATTGCTATAAGAATAACAGTGATGGCTGCAATATGGAAGCAGTTAGAAACCTGCAATAGAATCTAACCAGGGGGCACATACACTGCTTACCACCAATAGGGGAAGGAAGGAAGACATAAGAGGATAACCGTTCTTTCCACTGGAAATCGAAAAGTATATTGAGGGGAGGAGTAAATGTAGGACTAGCAGAACCTTAAACTGAGCTGTTTTTATTAAACTTCAGATTAATTACTTCTAAACGTATTCCTTAGAGATGTGTTTTTTGTTCCTAATGGATCATCCCAGTTTTCCATGTACTCTACATGCTTTTTATTTCTAGAGGAGTACAGTGAGATGACATACATACACACACACACACTCCCTCTGTGAGGTGAGAATAGTTTATCCTTTTCACACTCTGGGCATAATATCTCCACCACACCGCCCACCACTGGCTTGTAATTGCTTTTAAAACCGCACTCGCTGTATGGCAGCGAGTGTTAGCCCACAATGCACAGCTGTTTTCTCCCTGCAGTTCCCGCCAAGCCCTGAAAATGCTTAAAAAAAAAAAAAAAAACCTCTCCAGACTCCGCATCTTTAAAATTTCAGGAGCTGTTTTCTGATATATTTCTTATTTGGCAGACATGTTGTCCTTAAAAATCAATAATTTAATACAAGTGGCGAATTAGTTAAATTAGTTAATTAGGCTCTTAATGGTGCTTACAGACAACATGCAGATAATTTGATCAAATGTAAACAAACTTTTTTACAATTATAAACTATGGAAGAAATAATTATTTAAAAAACTGTTAAATGCATTTATATGCAGTTATGCAATAATGTATAATAAAAATAAAATAAAAAAATTCTCTCAAGGAAAGCTAGGTAATTATGTGCTGGCCATAACATCCTGCATCTCTCCCAGTCGATATTTTATTTAATCCTAAAGTTCACGTCCTTTTGCCTGTGCAGAACAGTGCCAATTTCAACACCTGATAAAACAGATATAACAATAGTGACATGGATGCCAGCTAAAATAATTGCTTTGGTTGGAGGAGATTAGTTTCCAGCAGAAAATTACAAAGTAGGTGGTAAACAGTAAGAGTAAAATAAAGAGCCTTATTTAGAAATGCCCAGATAGGAATTTTGAGTTTTTTTGACAGAAGATGAAAGGAGACTAAATTACAATGACAGAAACCGGGCTGTTTTTTTAAAGAATGTAGCCATTAAAACAAAACATTCTAGGCACCCGGGAGCTGTCAAATCCCCAACCTGGACTTGTTGAACATAAAGCAAAAAAACTCATTATGTTTCAAGTAGGATGGATGAGAAAGACTTTGGCTGTATTCAAGGGCTCATTTTGATGGTTGTTTTGAAAATATAAAGGACTTGCTGAACTAATGTCTCATCTGTTACTTTGTTTTTCTTCTCATTAGCACCTATGCAATCCAGGCATCTTGAAATAATTTTCTGTTGTAGCACATCACTTAAAAAAACAACCTGTTTGCTAGTGAAAACTGAACTTTGGAAGGAGTTTGGATAGATTGTGTAAATCTGGTTTCTAATAATTCTCCATAGGCCATGCATCTTAAACCCATTCTTCACCTCTGGCTTTGAAAATGTTATATCCCTTCATTATGTAAAATCTCCTTCAGCAGGAGAGAGAACCAGAAGTGGAATGCTTTGTTCTCCTTAACTGATACAGGAGGGGAATTGCCATGACTTTTGTTGTTAGGAGAAATCCCCCTATCAAAAATCAACTGATAGTCTCTCTTATCAGGCCACAGAGAATATACAGAACAAAGAATATGATGTCACTTCCTCTGGGAAATGACATCAAGGAAATACTACTAGGTGACTTCCTGTATACAAAAATGATAATACAGAAAATCAAAGTAGAAACCTCCTTTTTATGTAAGGAAATAAATAAGTCCATTATTCAGTTCATACTCACGCTTTTATAGCATGTGATTTTGCAAGTAAAAGTCTAATTTCACCATTGTTTAAGAACAAAATGATCAGTGATTACATGATACATACATTATGGAATTGTATATTACCTTTGAACATCCATGAATAAAAACGCTTTCCAGTCCTTCTGCTATGGCACCATTTCTACTTCAATGTTCATCATTGCAGAAGAGGAGCTTCCAGTGGATACTGCCATATTAAAAAATAGCACAGCCATCATTCTAATCTCATCCCCATATAGCATGTTCTTGAGTTCTTAAAGCTCTTGGGATATGACAAAGTCTACACACAATGCCACGCCTTGCTGTATCCCTAATCCCCCCAAACCATCTTCTCAGTTACAGGTGGTATATATACAGGGCAAATGAGCCACATGTTTTCAGAAGTAAAGAATAAGTAGAGAAATTGGCCACCTGTACTTGCAGCTTTTGGCCATTGATGTCACCACATGAAGCTACTGTTCTGCTTGTGAAGCATCTCCGCTAATTATGGACTAACTTGGATTGAAAATTTTGTTTGTTTATTTATATTCCATCAACAATAATTGAGGCTCCAACTTACTTTATATGGGCCTTAACATATTGACTTTCTTAATTACTCTGTGTTGTTTGATTATTATTATTATTTTAGTTTTTTTTAATTATATAAAGATGGCAGGAGAGCAATGTGTTTCAATGGAGTTGCTCTGATAAGCATCTGAACTATAGTTCAACTTCACAGCAAATTGAATTGGCAGTATCCAAGTCAACTACTTTAGGAGAGTGCATACGTTCAAGTAGATCTATTTTTGGGTTTCACACATAGAATGAACCTCCCCCACTCTCCAAAATCACATTTTAAAACGTTGACCCTGAGTTTTAATTTGAGGGAGGGGTTGGTGTGATTGTCTTTTGATTAAAGAGGCCCTTGCATAATTTTATGTTGGAGGTCTATTTTATATATATTTTTGTACAAAAGATCAGCAAATATATGAAGTGAGATACAGAGAGGCAGTTGTTAACGTATAGCAAGTGCCTTTCAGCATTCCTAGGGTATTTTGGAAACAATAGGTTTGAGGATAAACACAGCCATCATTTGTGAAATAACACACTGTTTATGGTGGGTGGGAAGCCTGCAAGCCTGAACTGAAAATGTCTTGTTTATAGTTGGTCTGATAATACCATCGCTTGTGTACAAGCTTTAGTTGTTAACCCCAGACTCCCAGAAATGGAAGTGCTACCACTCACCCATTCTTTAAGAATTCCCTGTCTACCTCCAAGGCACAGTTTCTCTTAAGTTGCTTATATAGATATTAGTCGACAGAAAGGGATTTATTACAAAGGCACAATACTATCAAGACCCCGTGGCAGTTGTCAGAATTTGGTTGAAATCCACACCTCCTGTAAAACATAAAGAATAGTAACATTTGCCTTGATAATCTGGAAGTAAAAAAAAACAAAAAACTAAGGGATTTGCTTCAAGCAACCTGGCCATTTAAATGTGAAGTATTATATTTTAGATTTTTTGTGAGCATTTTCTTGCAGCAACAGCTTATTCAACATTGCAATGTTTTGCAAGTTAAAATGAAAACATTGTTCCTTTGTGGTTTGGATGGACTTTTTGTAACAAAATAAATGAATAGCTGGTCCAAGATGGTGCCTTATGATTGACATAAAGGCACACCTCTCCCATGTTCACCCCCAGTCTCCAGCTGAAGTGACAGTTCCTCTCTCCAATTTATGCCAATGACATGCCCTAATTTTTGCGTAACTAGTTTTAGACAAAAAAATCTCCTCCCTCAGAATGTCTAGGTTTCATGTCTCGCCAATTTCTCTGTAATGGACCATTTATTGCCTGGGAGACATTTATGGGAGGAAGATCTAATGTGATTGAAGAGGGAGAGAGAGAGAGTGTGAGATTCAGTAACCTGAGGGAAAGAAAAAGCAAAGATCACCCAATGCCACTTATTTTTACAGTCTTTTGTAAACTTTGCACTAGTGCAAAACTTTGGTAATTTTACCTCCTTTATTTTAGCTGATCTTAAAAGAATAATGGCTCCTCTTCTGTTATTTTAAACAGTGTCTAACTTGTCTTATATGTCAAACCTCAGTTTGTAGGTAAAAGGAAAAAAAAAGAAAACCTGCCTATAATTTATATATATATATATATATATATATATATATATATATATATATAGCTGTTCCCTTCCAGAGGTGATATATTAGCATACTTCTCAGATGAAGATATATTAGTCAAGAGAATCCCAGGCAGGAATGCAGTGCTTTTTTACCACACTTAGAGAAAAATGTGATGTTCCACCACATAACCACCATAACTCTGGGGGTGAGAACTGTAAATTGCCCAAACATGTTACAATCCCAGTTGAAGCCAGTGGATAGCTTACATTGCTCTTTTTTGTTTTTTCTTCTAGTCTGCACTATCAACTATAACAGTTGTGTCATATATGTGGAAAGACCCAATATTATTATTATTATTATTATTATTATTATTATTATTATTATTATTAATAAATAATTACACAACAAAACAAATACAAACACAACATAATAACACAACAAATATCCTTTAATTAATTAGTCATAATATACAATGTACCTTTCATGTGGATAGCAGGCATTATCTTAGAAACATGTATGCTGTCTATAGCACTTACATAATTTGTTGTCAGCTTTTCAAAATTAAACTTCTACAGCCCTATCCCGTTGGCCTCTCTGTAAGTTCTTACATTTTCTGTTCATTTCAAATCTCAGATGTATAAGTTTGCTTTAAAATGGCACTCTTTGTCTTCCTGATTAGGAAAAATGTAATAATGTTTAACCTAACTTATTTAGTTGACATCACAAAATGACACATGGTCAGACTCTTTTGTAATGTAACCTTATTGAAGGCAGAGTCTTATAAACCCCTTATAAATTGCAGGTTTCTTTGCAAGCCTAAGAGTGCTACTATCCTAACACAAATAAAGCACAGGATCACTTCAGTGAAGACCGCACAGGGTTCTCACAGAATTGGGAAAGACACATTATTATGACAGTTAAAGTTAATCTTACATAGGCAACAAGACGTGTCTTTTAAATACAGGTACTGCTGCTCTAATTACAGGTCTTAACTCTTCTTTTTCCATTCACTTACATGCTCTGCATATTTTTGCACTATTTAATAAATACTGTACTATACTTTTTGTAAAAGGAATTATTATTATTATTATTATTATTATTATTATTATTATTATTATTATTATTATTATCAGCATATAATACAATTATTGTCATTCTATGAATTCCTTTTGTAAGCAGGGTCCCAGCATAATGTTTTGTGACTTTGATAATGATAATAATTATCATGTTGGGCCTATTTCTTAATTTTGTGCCAGGTTTGAGGTATAGGCCATTGATCTGGGTGAATTATTACGGAAAGAGAATCTGAGCAAGGCAACTAAGCATGTTAATGTAGAGTGAATAAACTGTTGCTTCATTTAATTTGTGCTACTGACTCTTTTGCAGCCTTATGTGGCAGGTGAGTTAATCAGGCCAGAAGTCAGCTGAGGAGTGACTTGCACTGTTAAACTTTTGGCATCCGTGCAGGCGAGAGAGGCAGATCCAGGTTTTGGCTCTATGTGTTTAATATAGTAAACTTGCAAGTCACACTAGCCATGCAGACACTGCCGTTACAGCAGGCACCTCTGCCTCCTAAATATACCTCTGGAAGAATGTTCAGTCATCGCAGGGTTAGGAAGGGCAGGGCTGAAGCATTCGCTCACTAGTTGGCTGGGATAATTACTACTAGGCCCCAAATGTAGCCTGCCTATTCGCTTTAAGCTGTGTGCCAGCTGAGTTCATGCGGCTTGTGGGCAAGCTGCCAGCAAACAAGCGGCCTCCTACTGTTTAACGACAATGGATTTACTGCCTCACTCCATATTGCTGTTATATTGTGTAAACAAGGTTAATGCTCCTTTTAATTGAGCACCTGGTGACAGTATGTGACCTTGCCAGGCTATTTTACCTGGTCTGCTGTCGTAACAAAGTGATCCGTTTCTGGCTAGATTCAGTTTTTAATTTCCACCTGAACATTGCATAAGTGACTTTAGAAATCCAGAGAAAATGTTCCTTTTTTTAGTATTTGCTACCACTTGATATTTTAATTAAAATATTTCAATCGCATTTTTATGTATTAATTTTTTTACCTCAAGGTTCTCTATCATGCCTCTATTATAACCTTTTGGATCATATTTGCAAAATTAAATACCAGAAATCAATAGAAAATTAAATTAATTGTGAAGGTAATTATCTTTTTTTCTTTTTTCTTTGCTGTTTTTGTGATGGCTAAAGCAGCATGGGAAGGACTTCTGGAATTATTTAGCAGTGTCAACCATTAATGTCTTAATGTAGTTTTTATGTGTGATTATGTATGTGATAAAATTAAAATTGAATTTCTCCACAGTTGTCAAAAAAACCAAAACAAAAATACTTAACCTTGAAGAAACAGAAATGCACAGATAAAGAAACAAAGGAAGCCCACTTCAAATCATAATATTAATTCCAATTATTTTATCAACTCAAAACCGTACTGGTAATATTTTTCATGGCATCCATTGTGAAGCACCGTTAAACAAAATCTTAATGTTTTTGTTTTATTACAGACTTGCAAAATGGCCTATTAAAGTCAAATAAAGTATTATGTCAATGCAAAGAAATGGATACACCTATACAGTGCCATTTTTTTAAACTGTATATAGTACAGAACATAATGATATAGTTACTATCACATTTTTTTGTTTAAAAAAGAAAAAGAGTCTAGCAGAGAGAAAGAAAAAGAGAAGGTCTATATATTATTATGGGAAATCCTGAGGCTACCAGCATCAGCAAATATCCCTAATTCCATCTTATTTTCAGTTTCACTCTTTTCTTTGAGACTTAAACATGTAAAGCCCCTTTATTGTCATTTCAAAAGGAGGATTGTTGCTAATTGAGCACTGTAGCACTGTAATTGGTCCAGAGGGCCTATCCACATGAAGAGGGTGACCCCTCCAACCCAGGCCTGAAAGAGACACAAAGCCAGGGGGTGGAGTAATGTGAGTTAAGGGATTCTCACCAGCTCTTGTGAGAGCTTGTTTCACACACACAGCTAAAAGGGGGACTCAATAACTTAACACGTCGGTGTGTTATTGCTCTTGAGAAGCCTTTTCCCTGGAAGCTGGAAAATTCTTCCATATCACTAGGTAAGGACTCTTAAAGAGAGTAGTTTGGTCCTTCACACAAACACACACACGCACACAAGCACACACACACAAGGGCGTACACGATCGACTAGCTGCCACTCACTGTGAAAACTGGGAAGGGACATTGTCACTTGAAAAGCCCAAAGAGCACCTTTTCTTATAATACTGGACACCGTCTCTTTATTGTATGGGGGTAGGGAGGCCATTACTTTTAGTGAGTAGTAAAGTACTAGGCCTATGTACCATTTCTCCAAGTTCACTGTGGTTCTCAAAGGGAATGTGATTAAGATCTTGGAGGGTATATATTTTCCTAGCACTATTATGTAAGCCGGTTGGCAGGCTCGTTGAATCTTGATACCTAGTGGAGCATTCCCTTTTCACGGGTGAAATCAGGGCTTCAGATTCACAGAGATATACACTCCGGAGGCCAGTCCCTCTCCATGCTTGTACACACACAAAACAATGTGCACTGTTATCACACGCTCCAGAAAAGGTTCTGCCATTTTCTAAGAATTCTCACGGAGGCAAAGTCGTGAGCTTTTGGTGACGGGAAAGATTGCACAACTTGTTTTGAATCCCAAAAGCGTGTTAATGTGTGCTCCCATTATGCCACTAAAATATATTGCTTTAAGAAAATACAGATAGATGGATCAGGACTGCATTTTAATTTGAACTACAAATAGCTTTTTTACGTCCTTGTGAAAAATCCCATAAACCTGAGGTTCATTTATGAAAGCTAGATTTAACAGCGTGCCTTGCTGGCTTGTTTATTTGTATGTTTATTTATGTAATAGTAAATCCTACTTTCACATAATACATATTGGTGGTTCTCCCTTATTTACTAATAAGTCAGATGCTCCAACTTTTGTTTTGACTTTGTTGTGCCCAGCTTTATAACACCTTTCCCCAGGGAATATTAACGGTTTTCTAAAAATGCAATTTAGAAACATCAAATCTGTAAAACAGTTGGAGTTCATTTTTGAAAAGCTGTGTTTTATTACGCAGAAAATATGATTCATCCGTGTCTGTAGATTCCCAAATCCCTGCTTTATTTTTATTTTGGTGATATTCTCACACACAGGTTACTGAATGCAATATCCAGTACTAAGGTATCCATGCAAAGATCTGTAGTGTGGCTAAAGCACTCTATAGCACGCTATAGCTCTCTATAGCCTTTACTCTATACCTCTTCTCTCTTATTGGCTCGAAATCATATCTCAAGTTGGTCGTTTCAAAGCTCCTAACTATCACAACCACTGCTAAGGACTTTAGTTTATCACAAAGTATTTTTTATTTATATTTTCTAAGAAAATATCTCTGCCTGACATTTAATTACAAAGGAAAAAGCACTATGCAACCTTTGTACTACTCTCTTTTTCATTACTCTTAGTCGAGGTTTGGATTCCACACAGCAGCCTACGCAATTCAGAACCCATTGAATAGATCCAGTAATTAAATGTTTTGCAGGCATGGGTCAACATGAGGAAGGAGCAGGTTTGAGGGAAGGCAGACTAGTCTGTGTTAACGAGACAGATGCTGTAGGCTACAGACACTTTTCTCATTGGGCACATCGTGCTGCCTTGACTACTCCCCCAGGCAGGCAGCCGATGACAGCTCCACACCAGGTGGCTTTGAGTCCCTGTCTGGGGTTTGCGTTAGTGGCCCTGCTCTGATGACAGAAGGTTCAAGTGATTACCAAACACCAGGTCTCTGTGCTATGTGCCTGAGGTTACCCGTCAACTGAAGTGTAAGTGAACGCAGTCATTGGTCTTAGCCATGTCGTTTGAAGAGACGATTGAGAGAATGGGGGGTCTTTTCCACTCCCACAAGCCCTGGCAGACAGCTGGAAGTGGGTTTGTTTGGAAGATGCTGGATGGAGATCCCGATGCGCTATGATGGTATCTGGTGGTTAGCAAAAACACTGTCGGGGAATGGAGGAAAGACATTTTCCATACAATATTTTTCTGGCAAGTCCTATTGGTTTCACATTATAGTCAATACTATTACTTTCCAAAATCGTGCCAGTCCGGTGGGAGTTCCTGGCCACTGGTACCCTTTGAGATGATGGTGAATTTACAGCATTCAGAAGCAAGTGTGCAAGTGTTGGGTCAATATATGAAGACATTCACTGCAGGGTATTGTTCCTTATAGGCAGTGTTTAGTTATTTTAAAATGACAAGGGCTTTGACCACCACCACAACTTGTACTAATCATCATTTCTGAGTGATCAAAAATCAGAAGCAAAAAGTACACCATTTAGAAAAGAACAATGTAACCAAATACTCTATAATAAACTGTGTTTCTTGCTGTAATATTATTTTTAGATGTGTATATATACAACACAGATAGTTTTGAAGGGGAGATGCATGACCAGACCAATGGTCGTGCGACTGAATAGGCATTTGTTACAAACTGTGCTGTATGTTTGCAGTTTCATGGTTTTGCTGTTTTTGCTGGTTTTCTTCAGAGGCTTTCAACAACCTCTCTGCACTGCAGTACAAAGGACTAGTACATTAAGACCTGTTTATAATTTATGTATTTGATATGTGTATTCTGAGAAGCCCTCCGAGGTAGAAACTTTCACTTGCTGGTGTACCCAGTTGGCTGTAGCAGCAGCAGGAGGAGAGAGACAAGATTTGACTACTCTTCAAAGTTATAAATAAGTTATAAGGCAAAAAAACTCAACATCTTAAAATAGAAAGTGTATTTGTATCCTAAAGGTCTAAAAAAAAAAAGTTATTTTAATGTGTAAATCCTTACTATTGCTTAGGAGAGAAAATGTGAGTTTATATAAAACTGAATATCTCCTCCCCAATACGTGTAAACATGGGTCCTTTATAGGTGTAGGTTGTGACATCATTTATTTAGTCCCCATAATGTTTTAGATGTATTTGAATTTGACAATTTACTAATGCTCTATATTTCAACCTTAGCGATTACCTTGGAAACAAAATACTTTTAAATTCATTTTCAGTGACTACTAATAATGCTAAGAATCAACCTTTTGCAATAGTTTATCCTATATAGTAGTTTTTGCATAAAGGAAATATTGCTGCTTTATTATGACAAGTGAAAACTGAAAATGCAAAATCCGTGAACATGCCAAATCTTTTTATTCTCCTGTCACTCTAAGTAGATGTTCATATTCCACCTACAACCACAGTCATTTCGGGGATCAGTGTATACATTAATCTGTAAGAATGAAACAAAGAAACCAGTTGCAGTCCTTTAATATGAGGCTGCTTTGGTTTCTGCTTGAACTTCCAGCTGTAAATATGATCCCTACAGGGAAGTTGCTAAGCTTCCTTAAACACTCAGGAACAAGTGGTCCCAAGTCCGGGCACAAATGCTTCACTGGAGAAACTGACAGACATCTCTGTTTCGATGGGAAAAATAGTGCACTGGGGCCTGAACACTGAGCCTCTGTAGGAAACCATGAATGCTTAACCATGTTTCATTGGTGACCTATCTTGCCTGTGAAAGAAGAGGTTTGAATGTCTACCGCATTCTCCATTTGAAACATTTCCTGAGGAAAAAAATAAAAATCTTCACCTGGGGTTCAAGGCTGACTTCCCTAGCTAGATAAATCAAGTAGATAAATTCTTCTTGTATCTTTTTTTATTTTATTTCATTTTGAAATGGTTCATTTTAATGAATGTGTTGGTGTCCTGTATTGTGTTGTTCTCGTCTCATTGCTATCGAAGGTGTGTTCAGTAAGTTGACTGATTAACTAAATTCCTAGTTACTTCTTCTCTTTCTTACCCTGTTATAAAGTTCCACAACACATGAGAACAAAGCACAGACTTAAAAGTGCACAATACCTTTAGGTTCTTGCTTCATTTAAAACAAATAATAAAATGGCTGATTGTCAATGGGTTTGAGTTTCATGAGAAAAGGTTTTAGGTTTTTAGTAAAAAAGCATCCTCAGAAATATGCATTGTTGGGCCACCTGTGTCTCTTCACACTGCGAGTCCGTAGCGCAAATGGCAGAGCTACAGCTTCATATGCAGGACTGATGCAGATCTCACTCTTAGTACTGCAGGACTCACAGGTGCCCGTTAAGCTACAGAAGTCTCCATTGTGAGACAAACCTTTGAAGCCCTTAAGCCACGTGGGGAATGCTGGTCACAGTTGGCTACAATGAAAAAGAACATGAATGTATTAATGTCTTTAAAATACCCTCTTTCCACGTAAAGTAGATGGAAATGGCATTAAACTCAAACTCAAAAAGATCAACGGTTATGTGCGTTTTGGTCCGTTAATATCATCAGCCAAAAACCAGACGTACAAAATAAACAGACCGTCCAAAAGGGCTTGGAGTGCTTTCAGACGATTGCTAAAGGAGAACATTCCTTTGTGCTGTACAAGGAAATGCCATCAACCAGTGTCTGCTACCTGACGTGCCAAACCTGAATCCTGACTGCAAAGACATGAGGAGACATGGAAAGCAAAGACGTGTGTCAGGAATAACAAAACGAGACGGAGTAACAAAAAATAAATGCAAAAGGAAACTAATGAGTTCCCAATCCTGGTCCTGGGGACCCAGGGTCCTGCTAGATTTTGGTCCAGCTGAGATCTTAATACCTTAATTGAACTAATAATTTGCCTAATCAGAGCTTATTCATAATTTTAAACCATTGGAGACGTCAAGTTAAGTATATAAGCCCCTATATTCTCCAATGTTTTATAAGTCAAACCATTAAAAAAAAGTTGAATGAAGCAAATTAGAAGTTAAATTAAGGTTTCAATTAATTAATTGAGAGTGCAGCTGAATCAAAAACCAGCAGGACAGTGGGTCCCCAGTACCAGGTTTGGTGAAAAGTGGCTTAGAGTATGTGATTCCATTGCCAAGGACTAAAAACTAAATGTGACCCATTTAGGTTTAAGTCTCTGGCAACCATAAAACTAGAAGAATGCAGCATTACTGGATCAAAGTATAAGTCCACTGGATCCCAGAAGACACATATCGTCCAAAAAGAAGTTGAGGATGGCAAGAGTACATATTTTCAGGAGCTAGTTCAATGAGACTGGACAAACAGCAGGCAAAATACTTTCAAAATACTATGGAGAGGGCTTACCCAGCACGTGATGAACAAAGATTGAGAATGAACTAAATAAATATATATACACATTAACATTTATTTTATGTTGTCAGTCAAACTAAAAAAATTAACAAGGGAAGCAAGCAATTCATGATGGTTATATTTAGGGGATCGGGTACAAAATCAAGTTTGGCCATTTAAAATAGTTGCTGTCTCCTATGTATGCGTTTTGAGCACCACAGGGTAATTGCAAAGTATGGATTACTCAATAGCAATCCGAGAAACTGCTGCATCTCCAAAGCAATCAGGATAAAAGTGATTTAGGTTTCCGCTGTGAGAAAGGAAAGACAAAATAAATAAATAAATGTGAGTTTTTCTTCACTGGTGGACTGGCTCAGCAGTAGATAAAGAGATTAAACCTTTTCATCTGGGTTGTTGAAATTAGCCTAATTAAAGTCTACCTTAATCAGTGCTTCTTCGTGGTAATTTTGCCATCGCTTTGCTCTGATTTAGTCCCCTTTCACTTATTTAAGCAGTACTTGGCACATTGGTGTTAGAGTCTGAGCCACAGTCTCCCTGGCTATAAAACAAGCTAAGTGTTTGTTTAACACGACAGAATTAGCCCAGACGTATCACTTATCAACTTTCAGAGATCTAGGACCAGATTACAAATCAGGAATGATTGAAGGAGTACGAATTAATGCCTATATCCCTCTCCAGTCTCCTATAATATGGATTGTTTCTTGTTTTTTAATATTATGATTTTATTCTGTTATTCAATTAAAATATTTAGTTTACCATCTGAAATTCAACAACAAATCAGAAAACTGTTAAGTAAAGAACATTCTGAGATACATGTAAATCAAAAAGCAAAAACCTTTGTTGTTCACTGACTCCATTTAGTACTATTATAGAAATCATAGTTCAACCATAATGATAAGTTAGATATGCTTTGTGTTAAATCAATTTACAACACATTTGCTGTGGACTTGTGTGCTGTTGTCTGCTGTTTAATCTGATTTAATAATGTGTTTATGAATAATTGTTATTCTGTTGATTCTTTGGTCATAATTATCATAAGATTGTCCTTTAAAAATCACAAAAGCACATCAAAACATTCATTAGGGCATACTGATGTCTGTTCTGTATCTATTTAATATCATATGGCAATCTTGTGAGGATGAGTAGTGTGTTAACTCTGGGGTGACAGCCAAATTCTTGTAAAGGTCACAGTGTTGGCCTGTCTAAATTCCCCTTGCTTTGGCTGATATACAAATTGTCTCCAGTTGCTGTTGCACGCTACATGGGAGTAGGAAACTAGCCCTTGTATCTCTTTGGATAAATCCTGTTAAACTGTCTAAAATACATTAAAACAGGCACTGTACTGCATGCCAAAAACATAGCCAGTAAGTAAATGTAGCCTTTAAAACTGCAGCCCCTTTCACCAATGAGAGAATGTGATACACATTAGTCTGAGATATTGGATGGTTGAAGTTGAAAGTCTAATCACTAAGCAACACTTCCATTTTTGATATTACCTTTTTGAAGAACAAAGGAATAGCAAAGCAAATTAACTAAAGTTATCGGTCTGATGAAGAACAAACTCACTAACAGAATGATGGAATACAGCTGAAAAAACTGTTTAACCCAATCTCACACTTGGGAACATGATGATAGCAATTATGTGTACTTTATTCACATTTCAAGGACTTTATTCCCTTTGAGTGAAACCACTCCCTTAGCTCTGCAAGGAGGGTCAGAGAGGCTGCACAGATGGTATAAAGACTCTCCTACCAGGATCAGGAACACTCACCCATGAGATGCACAAGTCACTTTTAGCTGACAACTGAATTACAACTGAAATGTACCACACAATTAATTATGACGTTTAAAGAGAGTGGTTGTTTGCACATTGAACTGCTAAAAATAGAATAATACTGAAGGACCTTTTGACATAAAAAACATAAAAGTGATCCGGTGGTTAATGTGCTACAGCAACATTTGAGTAGGCCTATATGGTAGATATCGGATATATTGGATTTGAGTATATGGTAGATTTGCTGTTTATCCCTTCCCACCCTCCCCCCACCTTTGGTCAAATTCTAGTTTTTATATTATATTCAATTTTGTGAATGAAAACCACTCTTCTGTAATCCAAAATTTCTACATAGTGAAAAAGCAGGCAGTTAATTCCTATTTATCCATTGTTAGAATTGTACTAAATAAACTAAATATATAGATTTGGGACAATATGAATATTTACTAATTAATTACATCTGTAGCTTTTTTTTTAAGTAAAGAAAACTGCAGTTTAAAAACACTATATGATTTGAAGGGTCTTGTACACAAGGAAAAAACAAAAGGAGCCCTTGTATCCATTAGCTCTTGAATGGGATTTATTTGAACAGGTTTTTCCATTTGAGTAGAATTATTCATGATATCCCCCGTAGCTTTGCCTTGTACAGTAAATGCTGCTGGACTGTATGAAGAAATCCAAGGCAGTTCCCAGCAGTTAAACCACAGTAGCAGAAAGGTTAATGCACTCTGCACATGTTGCCTACTGCAACAGGTGGTATAAAGTACTCTGCAGCGTGCTGCATTCCACAGTTTCCATGCTGGTGGCCCCTGGTATTCTAGGATTTACACTGCCTCCCCTCCTTCCAACCACAGAGGCTGACTGACAAGCTAATCGCTGGGCTGGGATCCCCTTAGCTATTGATTCCACTGTAACACAACACCTCCCAGTCAATGAAACTGCAATATAATGCTTGAGCAGCGAAGAAAAGGGGGGAATTAGCGTGTTGAGCAACTGGAAGAAATTTGCTGCTGCTGCCGCCGCTGCTGTGGCTGCTGGTAGGTAGAGCAGAGCGGCACACATAAAGCGGGGGGAAGAAATGTGTCTCAGGGGCTGGCGCACAGAAAGCCAGGTTATTAAAAGCCACAAAGCAGAGCTCGTGCTGAGCGGGGAGAAATAGCTGCGGCTCAGTTAGGCACATCTGAAAAGAAAGGGGGTCGGCTTTCTAAATGGTCCTAATCTTCTGAGGGCTTTATTTCCTGGAGCTGGTAGTCGAGCTGTGCAGTTTCCACAGCCGCGCCACTCTGAACGGATGCAAAAGACACCCCTTGCTAAGGGACTGAAAAGTCCCATTAAAGAAAAAGGGAAGAAAAATAAAGAAAAGGAAAATACAACTAAGTCATGAGCTAATTTAAGGCTTTGTTGACTGTAATAAAGTTTCATAGACTGGAAGGTACTTCACCCCCTGTTTGGCTGCTACTGCAATACTGTTACAGCTGCTTTTTACTGGTGTTTGTAATGGTACTACTACTACAACAACTACTACTACTACCACTACAATAATATTATTAATAATCATTTAGCTTTTTTGTTTTTTAATTGTAGATGTTCTTGTTGTAACTGTTCACCTTTGTTTATGCTTAAAGGTGGCCCCTGCTAGCTTTTTCAATTTAGACATATGCGGGTTAAAACAAAACATATAAACCAAATACACAAACACTTTTTTGTTATTTTGTATTTTTTTTCCTAAATACCTAAATATTAAATGGTTTTCTTCTTCTTCTTCTTCTTCTTCTTCTTCTTCTTCTTCTTCTTCTTCTTCTTCTTCTTCTTCTTCTTTATTTTTCATCAAGTATTTGATATCTAGATACTCCATACAGTTAATTAAAATAAATATTTCACATATGCTCAGGTAGCTCTGACAAAATCTCTGGAGGCAGAGAAAGTCAATGAAGTAGAGTGGGGGGGTGGAATCAATATTTTTGGTCTATTATGCTGCTGGGAATCACTAAAACACTTGAATATTGACGACAATTACCCTGTCACCAAATGCTATCTTTCCCAAGGGCTGGGTGAATTATAGTTACATTTGGAGTACTACTTCTCAGGAATTTTCCTCCCTTAAACGACTTTCTGAACGATAATAAAACAAGTTGATACTGAAGGGAGGGGAGAATGCAGTTAACATTTTATTAAGTTTTAAAAGCTGCACCAAACACATGACCTTTTGGCTCTCTCCCCCGGGTACTTTCTGTAATACTTCAAAAATGTTAACTTGAAACTATCAGCACAGCTCCCCCAGGGCAGACTTTATGCGTTTTTATGCTCTGTGCAGCCCTAGCAACAGGCTACCTGACCTATTAACAAAACTAAATGCTGCAAACTTCAATCTTGCCACCCGATCACAAATTAATTTAAAAGCACTGGTGCCCCTATGAACACTGGGGCCTACTTATACTTTGTAAATACAAGCCAATGCACTCCTGTTGTCCACTCTCTATTACCTTTCCCATTAAACACTCTGGCAAAAAATCTCTCTAGCGGTGCAGTTCCTCTTTTAGCCATCTATACAATAGTATAGCTAAACTCTGCCCATGGGTATTGCAAACATTAGTACACACTGTGACATATTAGACTGCAAGGATACTATTTACAGCTTTAAAATCAATTGTTAATAGTATTGGTTCAGTTTAGAGATGTGTAGTTGTTGTTGTTGTTGTTGTTGTTGTTGTTGTTGTTGTTGTTGTTGTTGTTGTTGTTATTATTATTATTATTATCATTATTATTGTTAGTTGGAGCAACAGTGTTCAGTTTTTCATCTTTCATCAACAATAATGTTATCATCAGGAGTGTATTAATGTCAGTTTTGTGAAATACTTTTTCTAGTCTCCATCTAATTCAGACTGTAACACTTCACTGAAACACCACTCGTGATAGGATCTGACACACAAAGACAAATGTCACCAGACATCTATAGTATATTATTATTATTATTATTATTATTATTATTATTATTATTATTATTATTATTATGTATTTTTATTTCTTGGCAGACGCCCTTATCCAGGGCGACTTACAACATAAGTATATGGGCTGCTCATATGGTTAAAGCTGGACATATTTGTAAGATGACACACATGCAGACAAATATATGAACAATAACAATTGATTTGCCAGAAGGGTGGCAGATACAGTCGCAACTATCAAAAAGCATTTGGGAGGGAGACTGTTACGCTTTTACCATGGAGCCAAACAATGTGAAAAAGATTTGGCCACAGCCACGAAGGGAGTCTTTAAATTCACATCCATATTTGATTAAATTTATATATGGCCCATGCTTTTTATTTCTCTTTAATAATGAAGTTAGCTGTTGCAATCCTGTTAGTAATGTGATACATTTTCAATCTGTTCCACTAAAGGATGGCAGCTCAATGCGTGCCTACTGGTCATGTTTTGTTGAAATTTAAGTAAGATAACCAGAGAGAAAAGTGTCAGAGTGACCTCCACTGATTATCTGTTTGCCTGTTTATATGTGAGGCTGTACCTGTCAGTATGATTAGCTCGGATAATTATATTCGGATGCAATATAAGTAAGGTGCTTAGTTACTCGTAGCACTGTAATCCTCATGAAACAAAACATATTCTATTTGTGACATTAAGAAAGTGAAATTTGCAACATGATATGTTGGAGAGTCCACACGTACACACACACATTTGGCAAGTAGGGTCTAGTATAAATATAGAAGCTTGAGTGAGAAATCCAAAAATGGTTTTCAAATTAACTTTTGCTGAGCTGCCCCCTCAGATTGGAGAAGTTCAGAATTGAATCTTTCTGATTGCTGATGACTTTGGTGAAATGCTCAGCAACGGTTCATCTATTCCCAGGTCATTGCAACATCTGAGGTGGATTGACTTCTTCTGTTTACATATATTATCATCATCACCATCAATATAATTGCACTACCTTGGGGAATGGCTGTAGGAGAGATTAACCACTTACAGAGCTATACTGCATACAGTTTATCCATTCTGTTGAGAAATGTTCCATGATCTATTACTGCTTCCAGTGCTTTGGTTTGATTGCTATTCAAACATAAAGCAGCTTGTTGGTAGAAACTTCTATTTAATTGTGTTGAGGAGAATTTAATTTCCTTCTCTCTTATGTCAACAATCCATAAAGCTACAAATAAACTTCAAACAGGATGACATTATGTTCACTTTTTAAAAATGTATTTCTTCAGAAATACATTCCACACTTGCTAGATCAGGGAGTGGTATTCTAGTATTTGAGAAGTAATCGAGGACTAATTCATATCACAACCTATTCCTTAAAGGAAAAAAGAAAAGTATATTTTTTGAGATGATCACAAAACTCCTTTTCTGCTCAAAATGACACTCTATGCAACCTTATCACAAACTTTCGTAAAGTGACACATTTGTGCCCAGCTACGGATGCCACTCTGGGTAACTGAATACAGGTGAGGTCAACTGCATGCCAGCTGTAGTAAGCACCTGTGATGTAGAATTGCGTGTTGGTAACCATAGTGGCAAAATCTTGTTGTTGGAGCAATAGGCGGATGAAAAGTAAGAGAACAAAATTTGAATTCTGAATCAGCCACAATAGTGATTTTAAGAGTAATACACACAAATTGAGAAGATTTCTAAAGCCTGAGATCTTGAAATACTAGTTCTATTCTGTTTCTTCTATTTATTTTTTGGACTCTACAACGACCAAGTATAGCTTTAGCCTTCATCAGATTATGGACCCCATTGTTTGGTGTACAACTCATATACGTGGTATCTGAGTAATACAAATGGCAATAAGAGCTTAATTAATTTTATAGGCAAGAATAACAAAACACAAAATTTTATCAAATTGAACCATCTAAGAAAATGGAATCCACTTATGTCAGAAGAGTTGTGGTAAATGAATGGGAATGTTGAATTGGAGAGGTACAGGCATGCAGATCCCTTCTGGAATGTCAAGGCTTCATCCTCCAAAAGTTTTGAATCATTTCACTATAAAATACGACAATGAGAGCTTTTGGTTTAACTTTTCTTGAAATGCAGTTAAATCAGTCGCTAATCTTACAGCGAAAGCAGCTGTGTGTAAAAACAAAAGCAAGTAAGTGTGCGGTTTTAGAAAACATTTTATATTCTCCCTAATCATTCCTATAATATATGTTTTGACAATGATGAATGCTGTAGTGGAGCAAAATGGGTTTATCTTTAGTTAAATAAATGATGAAGTATTAATAAAATAATGGATTTAAATAGTCAATTAGCTTTTTGTAAAAATGCACATGCACATGGTCACACACACATAGACACACAGATACCTTTTATATATTAAGACACAAAATCTAAGTTTAAATTTGTTTATCTATAAAGGTATTTAACAATATTTTGTTGCAAAAGTATTTGTTGAAGTATTTCACTTATTTTTCTCTTTTGCAAAGTGGTGGTGCAAAGCTACTACTAGCTGTAGCTTTATAACTACCTTCTGTGGAGTGTACACTACCACTTAATTTGCTGTTCAGCAACTGTAATCTAAACTGTAACTAAGCAGTGTCTTATTTATGTGGCTCCACCTTTATAACAGCCTGCTAAAATCCCCTTTCCTGGCTGGCGATTGATTGATGTTGTATAGAAAGGGAAGGGGAAAAAATGTGAGGAAAACCTCAAAGTGGGGTTAACAGTGACAGTAAATTTATCTGACTGGGCCTAGCAGCAGTGTTGTAGCCCCTCCTTCAATTTAGCGGTTGCTTTCATGTCCTCACCTTCCCTCCGATCTACAATCCACTATGAATGGATTACTCCACCCAACACTCTCTCTGCTTTTCCTCCCCATCCCGCCCCCTGATCCTGCAACAGAGCAGGTGGGTGTGCTCGGCATGCCTCACACAGCGAAGGAAATCTACTCAAACTATAGTGTGCATATACACTCTTATAGTAAGGCCTATGGGCACTAATGCACTACCCAATTTAATCTGGGAGGGAGGGGCGGAGGTTCAAGTTTTCATCTTCAATAGTGATATTAACTGAAAACTAGGTATTGTCACAAAAAAAGGAACAATCTGCAAATATCAGAAAATAAAACATTGGGGATGGTTATCAGGTAATTAGTTAAACCTCAACTCACTTTGTTAAAGTAAATATTTACAACATGAACCACAACAAGGTGAGCATTATTCAAAGGTAATTCTTAGTAGATGCCCTCTTCCGGGGGACGTTGACACCCTGCAATGTATATCCTGTTTGTACAGTTGTATGGCAGTTTATTGTAATGCCCTCATTGCATCTATAGTGTTGATTTGTTTTACATAAGAAATCCATGGGAAGGTGCCAAAACAGCACATCATTGATAGTACAATTTTATTGATGATGGCAATTTTATATGCATCAAATTCATTCCCATTAATTAAAGAGAGAAGGATCAGCAAGCCACAAATAATCACATTCTTGGGAAGTCTGTGTCAATAATCTTCACAAAACACTCCGGATCAGCGCAAGTGACTCAGAAGTTTAGTCGTTTATTTCATACATTAAAATTTGATTCTGCAACCTTAATCCAGCTCACTTCTGCAAACCCCTCGATTTCATCTTAGCTGCAGGTTGTAATATTTTTATTGTTATCATTTATAGTAATAATGATAATAGTAACACCCCTTGGGATTCAGGGTGTTGATTCTTTGGTCCAACCATCCTGCTTCGTGCCCAGTTTTTGCCTTTTGCCAAACTTGAATGTAATCTAATGATGTAACTATAATGATGCAATATTGATTGTTGTACCTTGATTTGTTTTATAAAGTTAAGTATTTATTATATTGTGCTTTAGAAATATATATTTTTTTATTTCAAATATTATTTTTTTTCATTCATAACCATAAGATCAAATAAAGTTCTTTCGAATCAAATAAACTTCATGTGGTCTAAGCTAAATTTTCCAGAAGCACTAATGATGTCAGCCTGACACTTTTACAGTGCCTGACTGAAAATGTTCCATTCTCTTGTATCAAATATTTAGCAATGTAAGAATTACAGAGCAAAAACTCAGCATGTCTTGGCACTCACACTAAAACACCCAACCGAACCAGAACAGGAAAACGGCTAACTTTTTAAGCTTTTGTTTTACTATTGCCTTTGGATATGTATGGGGCTCTGCTCGTCTGTGCTACAGCTGAGCAGCTTAAAATCACTTAATGGCTTAAAAGTGAGCTTACTATAACATTAGTTTTTGACATTTGCCAACACCTTACACTAAAACGGTCTCATTACCCGTGCACACAAGCGTACACACGCACATGCACACACACCGATATGCAGACACACTCATAATGAGAATGACCCTCTAAGTGCAGCAGACATGACCTGGAAAACAGATTCCTTCCAGGTCACTGTCCAGGAACAGTGCAGTGTCATCCCACACTCCCACCGCTCCCCGTCAGCATTTGAAGGAAAGTAGGAGGATAAATACAAATCCTTAAGGAGCTTTGTGTTGAGTCTGGTTGAAATCCATTTTAAGAGTCATGCAATGTAGTCTTCATGGGCCCTCCCTCCTTCACGAGGGCTGAGGGGATTGTATGGGGTTGTGCTTTAATGTGTATGCTGCACAGTCCTGGGGCTGTTGTCCCTTGTTTATCAGCCAAGTGCGGTCAGTAAGTCCTAATGCTATCATGTGCTATTATCGTGTTTTCTTTTCTGTTTCTTCTTTTGGATGAAAATTACATTGTGTACAGTAGTGTTTTTATGAAGTACTGTGGTTGGTGGTTAAAGATGGTGTGTGGTAATTATTATTATTAATATTATTAATATGATCTATTTTAAGCTGCCACCAGTTTTTTCTTCTATTCTTTCTAGCATATAAGAAATAAACTATGCTTCCATGAGTATGAAGCCAAGTTATTACATGTTGCAGAATAAAAAATGTTCATGTAAACAATAAAAGCTAACTGTACAACTTTATTTATAAGCCATTTCTGTAGTCAGTTCCAGCAATGAAACTATTGCTTCTTGGTTTTCACTCCAAGGTATTTTTTCATCAGCATCTGACTAGACACACAAAGTCTTGCGTCTCTTGTTTGCTTGACAAAGCAATTTCTTTATGTGGGCACTTGGCCTTCTGAGCTTATTCTATTAGTTATTTAAGCATAACTGCAAGAAAGACTGACAGCATATGAGGACTGTAGATCACTGCTGCCTTGACGAGATAAACAAAGGTTGATTTTGCATTTGCCAGAAAGCATGTTTGTGAATGTGTCAATGCATATTCACAGTTTCATTTGAAAACATTCTAGCTGTCATTACCTGTTCACATTTCCATTCAGATTAATAAAGCCTGGTTTAATTTACCTGGTCCAGTACAAAATCTAACTGTTCCAATTTTTTTTAAATCACTTTCATTAACAGTACACAACCCATGACAGGCTTTATTTGCTACAGATTTGTGCATATGTGCTTAAATAAAAGTAACAGCAAAAAAAAGAATAGAAGAAAAAAGAGAGAGAAGAAAAAATCCCCTGCAGAAACCTCAGGGTTTTATAGCTTTCAAGCAGAGTGTGTAGTTCAGTCAATAAAGCAGAATAAAGCCTGAACCGCAGTACGAAGAGAGCCCCTGCATTCTAAAAACAAGCAATTTAGTGATAAAGCTGAAGGCAGTTATTACATAGTGACTTTTAATACAGAGACGATTTGCGGTCGCAAAACCCAAGGCTGCCTGAGGCGAGAGTTGTGTTGCGTTCTAATGGGACTAGTTTGTTGACTGTCAAGATAATGGAGAAATCAGTAACAGACGGCCAGAGTGCTGTAAATAGCAGAGGTAATTAGAAGGCCTGTCAGGAGCCGAATATGGGTTTGACATTCCTGGTAGTAACACTTTCAAAAAGTGCAGGCACAAAAAAAAAGAAAAAGAAAAAAGGAAACGGACGACATATAATCAGGATTAAGAGTAGATCGCCTTCGGTTATTTGGTTGACGCTGGCCGAGTACGTTATACGTGCTTGTTAAATCCTGGGGTCTTGCTACTGGTTTTCACACCGCAATGACTGTACAGTGCCAGGTTTAGTTTCAGCTGCCTGGTGACTAAGCAGAGGTGAATTCTCTGGATGACGTCACAGGTGGCTTTAATCTCTCTCCTGCATTGTATGCTGCAATTCTATAGCTGACACGCTGTTGGTTTTGTTAAAGACGGGCCTTAGGTGGATTTGAGGAACCTGTGTTATGATATCTTCCATGCTGCTGTTAAGTATGCTGTGTGATTTGATATACGGGAAGCGGATGTATGAAGGAAAATGAGAGAGAGCTGCAATTTAGTATCATTATTATTTTAATAAATATAGTTATTAATACTATATAATAATAATAATAAGTAGGAGGAGGAGCAGCAGCTACTTATTTGCAGATATGTATATTATTATTATTATTATTATTGTCAGTTGTACTTTCTCTTCTATATGTAAAACAAACCTGCACACAATATCGCAAACACAGGCTCTGAGAACTAGTTGTGAACTATTGAAAATAATTCCCAGGACCATATTAAAACTCGCAAATATATATATATATATATATATATATATATATATATATATATATATATATATACAATGGGTAATCTTGTAACTGTAACAAAAGCATATTCATAATAGCTGTTCTGAAAGTGTTGGATGACATGGGAAACAAACCACACACCACATCCCATGCCCCTGATCTAAATGAAAGCAATAATGACACATCTACATCTGTATTCCTTTACACGTTCTCTTTAATGTTATTTATTTATTTTCTCTCTGAACAATTTTTGCCCAGTGACAGGACTGGTTCTTGGTTCCTGTGAGATATGATTATCCCACAGTGTGACATTACAGCCCATAACCTTATAACTCAAGGTTATGGGCTTTTTAAGATGGGGCAGTCGTGATTTATTTCTCATAATCCACTCCTCGCCGCAAAGCAGAGCATGCTGTCTAATGCATCGCGAGGTTGCAAGGAAAGTGAAAATGACTCTCTGTAAATTATTAACTAGTAATATTCCACTGTTATTGGGTAGGCAAATAAAAAGACGTTAACCTGAGAAAATTATTATACATTTTGTTAAAAAAATATAATAATAATAGGTTAGAGATATTTATGCAACTGCAGATTTTGTATTTAAAAGGGTATCTACTTCCTATAAGGAATCTTTTGACTAGGCCAGTTGTGTTTCTGCAAACAGTTTATCTTCGGGTAGATTTGTTTGGTAAAGAAAGCAAAGATTAAGTAAAGGTCAGCTTTCTTGGAAAAGTGGAACACGTTTAGCTACATTGTGGTCTCACTGAGAGAGGGAAAAAAAATCCTTCTGTTTGGTTTGCTTGCTCTGACCCCAATCTCTGCATAAACAGTGGTTCTCTGCTAATAATATTTTTTAAGCCCTCATCTTCATGCCAGGGCAAGTTGGGTCTCTCTAGAAATATCCCAAATATCAAAGCTTTTGGCTCTGGTGCAATGGTTTGTATTATATTTGTTTCCTCAGGCTTACAAAAAAAGGCTGTTCGTGATGTCTGCAAATAGGAAATGTAGTTAAGCTACTAGCACGTTTGCAATTACTTAGTGCTTAAGTAAGTTTATTGTTTCTTTTTAAATTAATTTTAAATGAAGGTGTCTCTGAACACACAGTTCTCAACCAGCCTGCAGTGTGTTTCTGCTGGGTCTGAAACTGATATTAAACTTACATTTAGCATCTGCTGTGCTAGAGAACTGGGAACATCTTTTTAAAGAACATTTGTTTAAAATATGTAATTGTCTTTTTCTTTTCTTTTCATTTTCCTTTTTAACTCTCTAGGTTGTCATTTTAAATCTAAAACCAGCCAGCGATTGCCAAAACTCTCCTGTTGTTTCCATCTCGGATTACCTTGTCCTGTGGCTTGTGTTTGTCCTTAAACATCATTGATCCATGACTCTGAGCACTCCATCATAACATCATCAGTCAAAAGACAATACGTCTGGTAACAAGCATTTCAACATCTGTCTTCATCAGATTAATAACTGCTAAATACCAGCAGAGCATTCCCACATTGTCTTGCAATGGTGCTGTGAAAATACCCTCTTATAAATAGTTTAAATTACGCTAAACTTAGCTGCCTTCATAAAATGTCAGCTAATGAACCTGGGTGTACTATATACCTTGGATTGTATTTAAACTCACACATTTACAGGGATTGTAGGTTCCCGGTGATGACTTTGAGTTTTAATTAATGTATTTATTTTTTTACTTCAGAACATATGCTACGTCCTGTCAGGAGTGAATGATACCGTGAGCCTTGTCTCGTGGCGTGAGAGGAAGGAAGTGAGATGAGTAGAAGGAAAACTAATATGTGCTGGCCTGACTGTGGTGTTCGTGATTCACAGTGACCTCTTGGACAGGGTGTCAGGGTTTAAGTGCGGCTCCGCTCTCACTTCCCACTGAGGCTAGAGACAAGGGCCTTGGTTACTGACAGCCTCCCAAACTTGTGAGGACTGGACTGGGAGCTGTTTGTCCAGCCTTCGGGGTGTGGTGGGGATTGATGAGGTTTGGGCGGGTGGCGGGGAGCGGGGGGCAGGGGGGGTAGTCTACCAGGGCCTTGAGCTTAGAGGGCCTCAAAAATCACTCGAAAAATAAATCAATTTGTCTCCATAGAGCTTTGCTGATTAAAACTAATATTTCAAGTCACACCTGTGGAGATACTGTAACTGCAATAACTGGCTACTTTTCATGGCTGTTTTGTAAAATGTTTTTCAAGAGCCTTTTTCCAATGAATGGTTTAAATAACAATCCTTTAGATAACAGCAATTGTAATAGAGAATTATGCCTCTATGTTGTCTTGTGTTTTCTCCCTTTTCTGCAAATCAGTTTTGGAGGGATAAGCTGTTTTAAATGCTCTGAATTCTTCCATTTCCCTGTCATGCATTTAGCCAGGGTCTTATTATTATTGTAATTGATAGTAGTGGTAAGAGTGGTTGTAGTACTTTAATATGAGTCTAAGGCTGGGATTAAATCAAAACTTTGACCACCCACTAATAAAAAACTAAAGAACTGTACTCGGCTTCATTTTTAGTAAGATGGCACTTTCTTCTAGTCATAAATGTAACCACTATGATGAACAAGTTTGTAGTTTGTTATTAGCAGGTGGGTCAAAGTTTTGATTTAATCTGGCCCAAAATTTGATTTCACTGCTGATGGATGAGAGAGCAGGGGAGCAGACATACCAAAGTTCTGTGGGAGTCAGAAACCTTGGGAGGGTGATAAAGATCAGGGAATTTTCAACCTTCCAAGATAGCACATATGTTAGTAGTCATATTTAAAGATTTGTGGGAAAACAACTGCAAGGCTTTAAAGACTATAAAGTCTCAACTTTGATCACTCAATTTTTCCTAAATGTGGTGTGTTAAGAAACTAATAAAGCTTTGGAAGTGTTTTTGCTTAACTTCTGTTGCCATTCCTGATTCCCCTCCCTTCCAAACTGTCAAGAGATGCCACAAACACAGTGTCAAACTTACAATATGCAAGCTGTTGATCACTGGTCCAGCTCAAACCTTATTGTGAGCAAATAATCTACGTATTATCAACACAAAGTGTGTGTGTGTGTGTATGTGTCTGTATGTGTGCATCTACATGCCACTGTATTCTCACCACCAGCACACACTACATGCGACTATGGTGATTATGTCGAGCAGGTGAAGGGCTCTTTCAATATTGGACCTCTTTTTGAACAAACAAGCCCCGTCTACCTTCTAGTTGGTTGAAGCATTTCACCTTTATTGAACAGCAAACATGCTTTTCAATAGGCAACCTGCCTATTATTTGTCTACAGTACTGAGGTGGATACTCTTGTGTTTACCAGAGCTGTCAATGCTTGCTGCCCGAGTTCATACATCATGCTTTAGTTCCCATAACTTGTAATAGGGAACACTACCCGACACTAAATGAATAAATAAAGACATATTTCCATACATATATATTTGGCTGGGTACTATTATAAAGAAAGCAAGGCTTTAATCATAACAGTAATACAAGCAGTTAACAAGAACTGAGTACTCTAAATAAAACTTGAAATAATAGCATTAATTTCCTGTGGGCTTACTATTACTGTCATCAGAATCCTGCAATAGATCTAATACCGTTTCAAAGCCCTTTAAAACTTTCTAAGCGCAGTACTTATCAGTGCAGGCCTTTATAATGACGGCTCTCACTGAGAGGCACAGCTCGAGTATTACCTTACCCCTTTGATGCTACACGTCTAACGAATATATCTGGACCGAGCAAGGAGCGCAATTCAATATTTCCTTTTTTTTCTTCCTCTTCTTCTTTTCCCTTAATTCCTACAGATGGGACTCAAGTCCTTGTGTTTTGGAGGCACGAGGACGGTTAAAATTAATTAGATCAGGCTTTTACCAGCCATTCTGTTGACCACATGCTGCTTATTTTTTCCAGAATCTGTTCCCCCTCTCCTCCCACCCTCCCTCCCTCCCCACTGCTGCCTGCCCCCCCCACTCCCCCTTTTCCTTGCTTTGGATCATAAAGGTAACGGTGACTCTCGGATTTACGAGCCCAGAAAATAGGATGAAACCATTTGGATTTTATTATTCCATTTACTCTTACCCGGGCCACAAAGTGGTTCTGAGAGCCTGTTTTATGTATTCAGCTGCCTTCCCCTGACAAGCATGTGGAGCCCCTTAAATAAACCATCAACTGGAGCACAGCTGCAACAACAACCGATCGATTGGAGGCAGGTTATCGTCTGAATGTTGAGCCGCGAGCACGCTGGCTTCAGCAGGTGGGGTGGGAGTTGTAATTTGCTGCCGAAGGGCTTTTGTGCCTGTCTGACTTTAAACACTGTAACTCCTGCTTCCCTTGATAGCCAGCCACACAGGCTGATATAACTTGTGTGTTTGGAAAAGATTCACTGTTGTATAAACAATAGACTCCCTACCTTCCCCAACATCTGGGAGCTGTTATACTCTGGGGCAGAAAGAAATAACGGGAGACTAGTTAGTTTCTGATGAGTTTTTAAACAGCACACTGCAACACCCTAGGAATATTGAGAGTTGTTGTAAAACTATTATTTTTATTATTATTTATATATATATATATATATATATATATATATGCACATATTATTATTATTATTATTATTATTATTATTATATATTTTATAAATTGGCATGAAGTATATAATATTAAAATATAATGCATATTTTTGAAAATAATAAAAAATAGAAATTATTAATAATTATTGTGTTTCAATACAATGTACTAGAGGCTGAAATCTATGGCATCACAGAATGCTAGTGAGAAAATCTTCTTTGTTTGGAAGTGAGCATTTGAGCCAGATAGATGCTCAGGAACCGTTAGAGGGTTACGTATTCCCAAACACCCTTTCAACTCTCACAGACGCCTTCAAACGTGCTATGTGAACACTTTAAAACTGGACAGCCCTGGGATTTTAAATTAAGGAATGGATATGCCTCATTGAACTGCCAACACTGAAAGGGGAGGGGGTGAGGAGGAAAAAAAAAATATATATATATGCATGTTTGAAAATGCCAATCCCTTTTTGATATTTACCTTCCTGATTTCTGGGTTCTGTGGCTAATCCCTGCTTTCAAATTAATAGACAATAACATCAAATTCCTCTTTCACTCATTCAGCACTTGTGCATGTTTGCCAATGTGTCTAGAGTGAAGATTGCACACATTATCAGTAATCCCCCTGTCTACTTTAGTTAAAAGCTTAGTTAAGTTGGGACACTAAGATCTTAACCTTTTCCACTGCTTCCAGAAATTCAAAGCATTCTTCATTGCATCGGGGATTTCACATCCTCAGTGCATCTATATCTTTGTAACTTTACCCTTTCCACTCCTTCTCTTCAGCTGCATCTAAGGAATTGATAGACCTTCCCCTTCCCTTCTTCTGAAAGCTAGTGCATGCACATTGGGAAAAGGCAGTGTGTGTGTGTGTGTGTGTGTGTGTGTGTGTGTGTGTGTGTGGCCTAGTGATTTCCATTGAGGACTTGGTGACAGAAGATTTTATTTAAAGAACAACATAGTCATCAAGTTATGACACACTAGACAGCTTCTGCCTTCACACTGAGTTCTGATTTATGGGGAAAGCTTCAATTTCCAAAAAGAAAGACCCCCCGCCCTCCATATCTTGTTAATCACAGTTTTCAAATTCCTTTATCTGAAGTGTCACAAAATATGAATATTGTTATTATGTTATTGTCTTTGTGTGCCTTTATCCCAACCACAAGGCACTATGAGGTGTTACATAAAGCTTAAAGTTCAAACTTGAGTGGCATAATAAAAATCTATGTCTCAATATAAGCAAAACACTCCAAATGTTTTGTCCTAAGTAGCAAATGTTGGTTGAGAAAATATTGCCATTAGAGAATGGAATGGAGTGTAATGGAGGATGTACAGACTACAGAGAATTATAATATACAAAAAAGTAACAATAGAAAAGCATTTTAAAGTGCACGACATGAGGTCTAAACACTGCTTACACCTACAAAAAAAAGGGAAGAAGACTATTAGCCTACATTTCAAAGGAAGACTATGGGTTTGAAATGTTATACTTTTCTCTTTCATTCCTCTAGCATCTCCTTCTTGCATTTGAGTGCTCTGCTATATACAGGGTCTAGCCCTCTTGTGCTTTTCAGCAGAGATGATTCTCATTTCCAAATGTGCAGACTTCCTCTTCCAATCTCTTTTGCTCTGTGCAGTTAGTTCCTGCTACCTGAGCTCTAGATTGATGGCTCAGGGTGTTTTGTTGTTGCAGGTTAATGACACAAATGCTAATCACACCAATAAAAAGGTCCATTAATGCAACAACTGATTAGGCACAGGGCTCTGGAATGCTGTTTCATGAATTACCTTCAGTTAGATTTGTAATTTTCTCATCCCACCCCCTTTGGAGTTCCACAGGCAGACAGTAATTTCTTCAGCTCTGATGGTCCTCCAAGGTGTAACCTGAGTCTCCCTTATACAACTGTGGGGAAATCCAATTGCCAATTGCAGCCTTCCTCAGATTTAATTTGGAGCCCTTAACTTGGAGCTGTTATAATCCCATAGTCTGGAATATACTTAAACGATCTGACCTAATGTATGAGAACACATGCACAAACTTCCAACCCTGTACCTCTGTGCAAAGCTACATCATCCAGGGTGTATTGAGCAACAAAAGTCATCATAATAGAAAAGAAACAAAATAGCTAGGCCTTTGAATTTCAGTTTGTTAGTGTCTAGAAACTAAGACATCATTTTCCACAACGAATACAGTAATAGCTAATTTAGCAGAGGGTTTTGCAATTATGAGACGTTCAATAGTCTACCTGCTATACCCAGCTGTAGATGCATATAGGTACTGAAAGAATGTTTGTTTAGACAGTACAGGTTTGACAGGAGTTGATTTAAAGAAAAAGAAAATCCATTACCAAGCAAACTGTATAGTTTAGAAACTTGGTGTAGTACACTGAGAGTTTTAGAATGTCCAGAAACTTGGAAGTACGATAATGACCATTGTACTTGAAGTCTGATTGGCTGATCTGCGAGGATTATAATTACTTTTTAATGCCTGAATAATGAGAGAAGACATCAACTTATCATAGCTCAGCATAACTGAAACATTAGTAAGCCCTAGTTTGCAACCCACAGACACTTATATAGTGAACTTTGATGAGGTGAAATCCCTGGGTCTTATGACTGCTCTTCTTCCATCAGGGGTAATTTTATTGTTTTTAATGTAATACAAGAAAAAATTAAATCTGCTTTCTAGGAATGTTTAATTTGCTCCACAAATAGAGCTTCGGCTTAATACCTAGAGTATCCATCTCTGAAACAAAGCCTTGCTGCATTATTCTTTGCTCATTTCCTTTCTCTGATTAAGAGTGTTTGGATTGGACTGCTTTCCTTTTTCATTAATATCGTGAAGTAAAGAGGATATGCAGGTTTATTTTCTTTGTTTATTGACACAAATATTGTGCCAAAGTGTCTTGCTGGCAAAGGATCATATTTATTTTCATCAGGAAGATGCATCCAGTGTGCAATAGTTTAACAGTTCCCACATAGTTTAGTATAGTATGTTGTAGCATACAATGAATTGCAGTTTGTGTATGTTTTGTTTGACAGCACAGATTTTTCAGATTTTGGAGAAAACAGAGCTTGATAACGTACGCTGATAGGAAAGCTGCTCTTCTCTCCTGCAGCTGTATGTGGCCAAGTAACTCTTGTCAAAAATTCAGAGGTGACTAATCTTAATTTCCACACTTTCGGTCTCAACATTATCCTTTTGTTTTTGTTGCAAGAGCAAATTAGGCTGCACGTCCAAATACCATATATAACCATCTGCTTTCCTCCCAGCTTGTTTTAAATGACAATATTTTCAGACTCCTATGTGTTTTCCTGCCCCTATTAAGGCATGAATTTATCTCTTCCCTCACTTCGCAGATTATTGAGCATAAAAGGATTTCTGAATTTGTCTAAGACACTACATCATCCACACAAATGTGCAAATGATACACACACTAAAATGGAAGGTGATCTGCTTATTTTAAGCAGAAACCAACCCCCCCCCCCCAACCCCCCAGCCTCAAACACAACACACAACACACACACACACACACACACACACACCACAGCTCTCTGGCCTGCCATTCGCTGTTGAACTTTTGCACAGAGCATTAGGCTGGTTTCCCCCTGCAAATCCAGTTGCTACCCAAATTAAGCCAATTACAGTTTGAGGGCAAATGGTTAACCTCTATAATATACATTTCCCAGCCCCTTCTGAAGGCCGGCCTGTCATCCCCAGGGCAGAGTTATGTACCGGGCCCTGTGTTCTAGGCGACCCAGTCGAGTTGGCTCAAGTTATTAAGCCAGGCCCCGTGTATCAGGCCGAGTTCACACAGCGCAGACACTCGGAGCAAACAGCTGCTGCGCATTCCTGACAGGAGGCCAGGCAGATGTCCAAGGACAATCAAAGGGAAAGGGAGAGGAAAGTTTTAAGCCAACGTTTGCCTATCTCATGTTCTGGGCTTGATCCCCCTCCTCAAAGATAGGGCACAGCTGCTGAAATTCAAGGACCCCCATCCCGCTCGAACCCCCCCCCAGCACTCCCTCTCCCTGCCAACTCCCACTCTGCGCTCTGGCATCCCGTCAATATCAGTTAACTCCTTACCGCCGCCCGCCAGTGTGCTAGAGCCAACAACAACAACTGCAAAAAAATAAAAGGACAACAACAAAATTTTTTAGTGTGCAGCCATGGGCAAAAGAGGGAGTTAAGGGTGGAAACAGGGAGTCAAATAGCTTCGGCCTGAGAAAAGATTGCAATTCCTCTGAAATGATTTCAAAGAAAACTGCTCTATTTAAGAGACCACAAAAACAAAAGAAGTATATGAAGTCAGTTGCAGTTCATTGTTCATTGTGCTAGCTCTTCTCCTTTCCTGATTGTGTGTAAATCCGTATAGTAATACTGTGTGGTTGTACAGTATTTCCTTTTTTTCTGATATCACTACTACATACAAACCTCAGATGAATCCGTATGGTACATGATATTTGGAAAACTTTTATTTTTTCTTTCTAGCATTGCTACATCTCAAAGTCAGTTGAACTTTATACGCCACACTGTTTTAGTTTTTTACATCGTGGCATATTGGGAATTTGAAAGATACTGACATAAACAGTACTTAAATTGCCTAATAGTATTTTATTAAATTACTTCTAACATGTTGCTCTCACATCCAACATTTCTACATATCAGAACAATACATAATTTATCACGTAACTTTCTCAACAAATTATTCATCACGGTGGCATATAAGCATGAAGTTAAACAAGCCAATATATAGAACATGTTTTATCTGTCCTTTGCACAGGGAAATGTTAATCTTAACAAGCCTCTGTCTGTCATAATGATGTGGAGCTGAGCTCTGGTGACACCCTGCCTCAATCCTGCACATAATTAGATCTTCTGCTTCTTCCTGTAAAGACCTGGCGGACATCGTTGACTTAGGGCAGAGCTTTCCGTAACCTAGATGTGCACCAGTACGCCAAGATGGCACAATATAACACAACTATGCTTGAATAAGCTGACCTATCAAGTCTGGAAATTAACAAATTGCTTGACAGATGTTTTTTTCAGCCCCAGTGCCTTAGAAAAGGAAGCCCAAGGAAAACAGTGACCTTTACCAAGAATAAAGAGATCGCTGCGGTTTAGAGGTGCAATTGAGCGAATTAGGATAATCACCATGTATTTCTGTATATTGTTAATCCAGACCGATATCTCCTCTGCTTTGATTTCTTGTTCTTTTCTTTTTCTTCAACATTGATTTGACCCCAGAGCCCATCAAATACATACTTCTCTGTTTGTTTTAATTAACAAGTGTTATTTCTTCATCATTTGCCTTTAGGACACAGCAAGAGACAGATGTCAATTACTTTACCCTTAAAGGTCAAACAGGCTTTGAAAATCTATTAATATTATTATTAGTATGCAATGTTTATTTTATTTATTTAAATCTTAATATTGGCCAACCCAGAATGTTCTATTTTTCATGTAAACCAAATGTTTACGTATCTGGTTATTTAAAGCAGCACTTGCATTATAAATGAATAGCTGTCCAGACACTAGACTTATACTAAGGACCTATCAAAGGAACGTTATAGTTATGAAGCCCTTATATCACACTATATATGCTTTATATCTGATGATGAGGTGCAGCTATGTCCTGCGAGTGCATTTGGCTTTAATCTGTTTCACCATCACCTGACTAAAAGTTCAGTACCCCTGCTAGTCATTGTGGGATGGGAGACAGGGCAAGAGTGGAAGATCATCGCTCAGAGAAGTTCTCATTCCTTCTTGACTGTTGGCAATCCCTCAGTGCCAGAGATGCCTCTGGGTTACTTGGCTAGAGAGTGTAAAAGAGATATGAGCTCCCAGGATGAATACTTCAAAGACCTGCGCTTTGCTCTTCCAGCACATCCAGCAGTCAGACAGAGAACGGCTGCACTGGGCCCTTTAACCTTGGCATATTCTCATTGAAGAACCACATTTGAATGCTAGTACAAATTGGACTGTTTGGCAACATCCACCGTGGCTAAACGTTGCTGCTCAATCCTCACTGTGTCATGAGAGTTAAATGAACAAATTAATAAATAACCCCAAACTTGGTAAAGAATACACATGGAAGAAATCCTGGCCATTGCAAATTAGTGCTTCTATATGGTAGTGGTAACATTGTAAAAATGATAAGAAATAATTATGGATATGTCTATTGATATGCTACTACATTAATAATAATAATAATAATAATAATCATATGTATTACTGCACTTTTGTAGATTTGACAGTTTGGCTTAAACCCCTTTTTTAGCAGACAAACCTTATTCATGAATCTTAGAAATCTAAGTGGTGATGTTATACTAATTTAGTTAATTGTAATGTCTTCTGAGAACATGGTTATATAGGCTATAAGTTGCTGGGACAGTAGGGACCTTCGAGTCTACGGCAAGGAAATAGAATAGCTTCGATCCTGTCCAGGATCCCTCCAATTCACATGGTCACATTCTTAACAACATTGGAAAAAAATATAATAAATACAAAAAATATATAGTAATAATATCACAGACACATAAATAAATAAAACCATCAATTGAAAATACCCCTCCAATACACAAAAACATAAACATATATGCGTACAAGCTTTGTCTCGGCCTTCATTCAGCACTTGGATGTCTAAGGGAGGGACCTCCTTGCATATCAATAGAGCTCTGACAGCTGATGAAATCTTCCTAAGATCTGTTATCGCAGACCACTCCAAGGGGCTGAGCCTCTGAGATTACAGTGCAAGGTTACTCTGACAATTTGTTTACATGCAGGGGAAGATTGAGATCTTGTTGAAAAGGAATGGAAACGCTCACTCGTACACACACACACACACACACACACACACACACACACACACACACTCTCTCTCTCTCTCCTTTGTACAGAGGCTCAGCATGCTATCAGTTGTAATCACGGCTGGACACAATTTCAGGGACAATTTAAAGACAATTTATTATCTCCTGCAAATAAGAAAAAGGACTCCGGCTTTTTCGGGATGTTAATTTGAGATCTAATTAATAGACTTTTAAATACTTCCCAATTGCCTCACAGTCATGGCTATACATTCTCTTCAACAGAGCGCCACCTCCATATGCAATGTGGGTTTTAGGGCTTGTGTAGCAGACACCAGTGTGATCAGGAGCTCAGCACTGTCAATAGACAACTCAGTCTAGACATTAACTTATGCCGTAGTCTGTAAATTGTGTTAGAAAATATGTCCCTACATTTTACAGCAAAGGTCTGCACTTTGACATGGCCTCTTCTTATAGTTGAAAGGATTCAGTTTGAAGAGTGGAATTATTAATATGATATGAAGAGAAATACTATTGTGCACACACTTATGTATGGTTATGCACAGTCTATCCTTTCTGCAAAAAGCTAACCTTTGCTTGCTTTAAAAATGAATAATCCTCAGCACATGTTTTTCATCTGTTCCACCTGATTTTTAATAATAAGACAAGACTATATGAACCATTTGTTTGTTGGTTTGCATCAGCTAAAACATTTGGATGGACTCCTTGCCTCCACCCCTTTAGCTTTTGTCTCTCAGTTAGGAATCAATGATGTACAAGTAGGGGAATCATCTAAATGAGATCCCACACATTCTTGGTTTCTTCTTCTAAATACTGGGGCGGCCGCTGCTAACGATCATGACACAAATAAAGATGATTAATTTTGTGCTTTTTCTCTCTCTCAGTGTAAATAAAAAGGGTATATAAATAGATTTTAAATGTCAAGTAAGCATTGGGAATACAAACACAATATCCTTTGAGACATATAAAGTCAGTTCCCACGTTAAGAAAACAGCAGTGTTTAACAAAGCAATACGGGCAGTACTACTATTTTCTCAGCTATATTCAACTATCATGAATAGAAGACATTGACTTAGTTTTGGAAACAGTTGTAATTAATTTTTGTCTTATTGTCAGCAAGAATTAGTCGAAGGCTATCTTGTATAGCAGATTTTTTTAATTGCAGGATGGGTGCAAATATATAGGACAGAAACTAGATATTCTGTCCCTGCCTTAGGTATTAGCTATTTTCTTTTCTTTACTCGTCATAAGTTGTTTTTCTGATCAAAATACATCTTTTTCAGAGCATTTTTGCTTCAGAGAGAATTGCAAAGAGTTGACCTCTGTAAAAGCACATAAACATCAGCCTAGGTTTTAGTCATTGTTTTCCTAGATAACATATTTAGTCCTGGCAGTGTTGTGTGAAGTTGTAGTTTGGATGTAGTTTGGTTTTGACAAATATCATGAGAAAAAATGGAATACATGGACTGCTCGCTGTTGTTAGTGTTCTCCGTTGCACAGTAATGCTATGTGTAAAATATCAGAATTGTGCTTGATGTGGAACTGGAATTGTAATGCATATCAACCTCAATTATATTATTTTAGCATGCAAATATATTTGGTTATTTTTTGTACTTGGCTTAAAATAAAGGTTTAATTCTTTCTATTTTGTTATTTGTGTATTGCTTCTCGGGATTGTAGTTCTATAAATGTAATGATATTTTAAACTGTTCTTACCACAGATTTGTGTAGCCAGAAGATGGTACGGGTCTAAGTTCACTTTATTACAATGTCCCTACAATGTTTTTTTCGGTTAGCTGGATTCTGTTTACCAAGCTTTTGCCTTGCTGAGAGTCCTGAGTTTAAATGCAGTGAAGGAGTGACACCTCTCTTACAGGAGGTAAAGGAGGGGGACGGGGGACAGGTTGGGGGTGTGTGTGGGGATGTATGGGCCGGGGGGGGGCAAGAGGCATCAACTTTGCCAACTGTGCACCAGGTAACATTAACACTTAATTACAAACAAACAGCCACCATAGAGAGGGTTTAGCAGCAGGAAACCCCATTCCAGTCCCCCACCCCCTCCATGCCATCATTTGTGTAAGAGCATCTTTATGGAGTGTCCTTCCCCCCTCCTCTGTTTGCAGACTCGTTATCAAGCACTCGCTAGGTGACCATATTTGTTTAGCAACCTGTGGATTAATTCGTCTTGAAATTAGCAGGTAATGAAGTAAGGAAAGAAAAGAAAAAACAACATCAACATCAACAAACACAACTGTAGGTGTGACGTACCTCCCCTCTAGTTAACACGATAATAAGATTGTTTTGTGTTACGGGGGTACAATTAATAGGTAGGTGCTCGTTGCTGAGAAGAATGAAAGATCAATACAGCTGCTGCAGATATGGCTTGTCAAAAAGAAAGAACTGTAGAGAGGAAAATATGCCTGCCAGCTACATAAGGGCTTTTGAGCAGCACGTGGCTTCCTGTCGACATGAGGAGATCTTAGCGGCTGTTATCTTTGTGTGTGTTAACTTTGCATGCTGTTTTGCAGTTTGAACCAGACCTATTTGGGTGTTTATTTTCCCCTGAATGAATAAACAGGCCTAGCCTTTGAGTTTAACTTTGTAATCTATATAGCAGTGCTGTAAATCACGACTGGAAACTAAAGCCCTGTACCAACAATGATTTGCTGAACTGTATTATTTTTGTCATTGTGTAACTTGATTATTATTATTGTAGTTATTATTCATGTTTTTAGTCACATTCTTAGAAAGGGCATGACAATGAGAAATGCTCTATTATGGAAAATTACAGAATCATCATTCAGTGCTCCAGAAAAAGGCCCACCTGTGCATGGTCAGAAGAAGAGAATGGTGTTGTTGTTTTCTTTTTTGCCAGTGGTGCAAATGGAGACTGATTCCCCGTCTGCACGAAACGTTACTCGCAAACACAAATTCTTCCGCTTCCATGCCGGAGTAGCCCGATCCTTTGAAAATGACAAACAAGAACGTACAGTTCAGAAGCCAGATTGCAGCGAATGCAATCTGTAAGCAAACAGATATGACAAGCTTGAGAGAAGTCAGTCTTGCCTTTGTTATCGTTAACTCCTAATGATGCCAGAAGTACTGCCCTTGGAAGCTGTCGTTCCTGACCCTCATCTGTCTTGTTCCCTCCTTTTTTAGGAAACCCATCTTTACTTATTTGACCTAGACCTCATTTTTCACGTGTTGTGTGCCTCCTAACTATAGACAACATGCTTCCTAGTGAGTTTAACCTCTTACTGGTTGAGTACTTTTCTGTGCCGGTTCTAACACACAAAGTCATTCTCAGACTAGTGTAATACTTCTATACAAAGTATTTTGGTTATGCTTCAGTGTTGTTTTCTATAATTATGTATTTATTTGTATTGAACTGCACTTAGCAAGGAAGTGTAGGAAAGAATGTAGCACTTTTGAAGAGCTTACAGTTTGAAACACACATGTCTTCAGCATATGTCTTGCTCTTTTTAAGGCTAAAATGTTTCCATACTATAATTTGATAGCTTTGCCAGCTGGTCAGATATCAAAAAATGATCTAAACATAAAATGTGCAATATGTTTTTTTGACCATTGGTGAAATCCCTTTTCTATACCTTTTGGAGTTTGAAAATGTGAAAACAAGGTGCAATAAAGGATATTATGAGTTCAATTGAAGTTTGAATTAAGTAACTGAAGGCTTTAACGGTTCACAGTGTTATGCTCCAGCACCAGAGTTGAAACCCCTTGCCCTATGCACATCCATGTAGGGAAAAATGCACATCTGATCACAATCAAACAGTCGCATTGTAATGCTGTGAGATGCAAGCTGATGGCTGGAGGCTGGACCAGTTTCTTAACTTGATTAATGAAATTCTATTGAGGAAAAAAAACAAAAAAAACAACTTCTGAAGCATTCTTCAATTCAGGGCACTGCCCTCCCCATCACTTACAGTGGGAGAATTTATAGTGTTTATATAGCTGCCCCTCTGACCACCCCCCTCCCCACAAACACCAGCTTTTGCTCTAGCATTGGACAGATTGACCTTTTTTTTTAGGAAGTCAAATGTCACAACCAAGACAACAGTGGTTGAGTTTTGATTTATTGTGCCGGCAAATTAATGGAGAATTACAAAGTTTACCAGACTTCAAATGTCTTTGAGCTGATTTTTTCTGTTTGGACTGCTGGTTGCAATTTTGACAATGAGTAGCTTAAGAGCATACTAAAAAATACTCTACTATTAAAAAGACATACTGTAGGTAGTCACATTTGAGGAATACATGTTATTTCATGACTGACCTTTCTGATTATTGGGGTGCAATCTATCTCTTATGAGAAATGTGCTAATTTACACTGCAGGGATACTTTTGCATTTATAAATGTAAAACTGAGTTTAAAAAGCACACAAAGCCACCTGCTGTATATCCTTTGAACTAAGCAAGTAATATATATCTTAAAGCGTTTTTTATGGTTATCATTAATTAGCCATTTAACTTAATCACGTAGTACAGCAGTTCACTCCATCATTGTGTTGCAGCAGTCTGCAAGGAGAGCAAATCGAGACTCTTAGGTGAGAGGTTGGGGCTATAGAACAAGTTACTGTCTACCTCAGGGTTTATTCTTAAGCATCATGTGCCCTAATCGACAGCCATTCAAGTCTCCAGTGTCTAACATTAGATGGATAAAAGCTGTCCCAGCAAAGTCTACAATGAGCGTGTTGTCTAAGCAAGATGTTACCATGGCAGCTGGTGTGAAGGAAATGTCCTCAAAGACTCCTCCTCAAAGGCAGAAAAGTGACTGCAGATCAAACTGGGGAAGTGGCTGTGTGTTAGACAAGGAAGATGCAGAATGAACCACTTTTTAGCTCCCTCATACAGAAGGACAGTGCTTATGTTAGACCAGTTTGTTTTTTGCACCTCTTCCTGTAACTGACTTCATCATTTTTAGTTTCCCAGCCACTCTTCAGAATCAGAGGATGAGGCTTTTAGATAAACTGTGTGTTCTGTGGGTGTCCCCTGCCATTTCTGACAAGTTTATTGGGAGAAATCTGTTACTGCATGTGTACTCGCCTTTTCACAGGCAGGCAAGGGCAATAGACCCTTGGACTGAACAAATTTGCACAAGGTGACCTAAATAAAACATAAAGCAAGGTATTGAGAACATGTTTTCAAAAACAAAACTACACCCAGTAGAACAGTCTTACAGCTGGAAACAATGCATCTCTATTTATAATAGGGAGAGAGAGACAAGGATTTGTTTGATTTTTGTATTTGATATTTATGTTTTTATCCTTGCATTACACACTTGACATTACTGACAAGAAAAATAATATAATATTGGTATAGTACCTTTACTGTACCCAGGGATTCATTTTATAACCTTAAATTACACATCTGACATTTGACCTTTTAACAATATGCTACTAAGTTTAATAAAATTATTTAAAGAATAATTATGAACAAGAAATAATAAAAAGTTACTGTACAGTTTTTTTTGTGACCAAGATTTAAATGCATCACTTTTAAAACATCAAATGAAAATATTCAACATACAATTGAATTAGTTTTGTGTTACTGTTTTCATTCTAATGTATTAATTATTTTTTCACAAGTTAAGACCCACCTTGGGTTTCATGGAACACCAAGAAACCGTTTTTCTTTCATGTGAAAGATGTGTACTGAACATTTTTGGCATGTCCCGCATGTCTGGCCAACATATCCCACATGTGCATCTTCCTTGGTCCTCCTCATAGTGAGGCCAGTGAGTGGTTCCATGATGTTTCTGTTCAGGGGGTTCTTGTTCTTGCACATTGCTAGTAGGGATAACCTCGCTTTGTTTGAGTGTTTCTGCTAGACATGTCTTGAATTTTGTGGAGTTCTCTATTTGGGAAGTTCAAAGCTATTCTCTTCAAGTAGAGCCGCAATACATTCACACAGCATGCCAATCTTCTGAACAAGGTCAAGTTGGGATCTCACCTGAAGAGAATCGCTGTTTGGGTCATCCTCAGCATAGCATAATCATTGAGGTATAGATGTATTTGTTCCCACACCTTTAACGGTATCAGCAATTTGAAATATCCTACATTTTAGCTTATACGTCCAGTGCAAGACTTTGTAAGACAGAACAATACAAATCCAGTAGTAATTCCAATAAATTGCTTGCTATTACACAGTGCGGTGCAAGTGCTAACTTATGTGCTTTTGAAGGGCAGATACATTTGAGTGTTTATTATAATCACTGAAGTTGCACAATGTCATTAATAATAATACAATAAAGAAACTACACATATTTTTTAAATGGGGTCTCTTGACATTTTACCCCTCAAAATAAACTTACCATGTGGCTGTTTTGCAATGTGCTTTGACAGGTGCCAGATGTTATTTGTACTTCCCTTCTTACTAGTCAAGATGATCACATGATTTACCCCAACTCTTGTTCTGGATAGAAGAGAAGTCATGTATATTTAATAGGGTACAAAATAGACTTGAAATAGTTTTCTGTTATTTCAAGGGACAGTTTGTCTCAATGTCATTTGTGTATGATGAATGAAGTGCAGCAAAATCAGCTATTAGGCAATGTCTATTTAAATCACTATCTTGCTACTGTACATTGACAATATGACATTGCATAGTTTGCATGTTATATAATTGGCTTTCATGTCAACTGAAACGTCATGATTATTTTGTTGATTTGTTTGTTTTTCACACTTCACTGTATGCCTTCCACTGCTTCCACCATCAACACATTAAGAATCAAAGGACTGTGGTCTAGACCAGGAGAAAAAGTACGGGGCTGTTTTTTTTATTGAATGGGTCATTTTTTAAAATGTGTTCAGACCATGTTGTTTATAGAGTATCTTCATTATAAAATGTACTTTTCTGTACAGGGAATCTTTTTTTGAAATATACAGTGTATGTACTTATTTCCCTCATTAACATGCAAATCAATGTATAACTTTTTTGAAATGCGTTTTTCTGGATTTTTTTGTTGTTATTCTGTCTCTCACTGTTAAAATACACCTACCATTAAAATTATAGACTGATCATTTCTTTGTCAGTGGGCAAACGTACAAAATCAGCAGGGGATCAAATACTTTTTTCCCTCACTGTATGTATGAATGTGCGCAATTAAATAATACAATTTATGTTGACCTGAGCTGTCTTCAGTATGACCTCAGTCGTTTTCTGATCAGACTAAAGGAAACTGCTTTTCACCACAATTCTTGGGGTGAGCAAAAGAAAAGCCCTTTTGTTTTTTGCCACCTGTTTCATGCCAAAAAGCCCAATGCTTTTCTTGCTCAAACTAAACATTAGCCACTAAAGCTGGTGTTAAGGTCTCCCGTATGTAATTTATGCTCTCTGTGGAGCTGCTTAGCATCCCTGGGTGTCTAGTGAAAATCAATACCTGCACTAAAGTTCTCACAGTTCACATTCACAAAGCCCTGAATTGATCAGCGCTGTCTATCAATAAGATGCTGCAATTTCTATGCAAATTACGAAAAATATGGTGGATATATATCTTAGCCTATGGGTGTATTTCTAATCAACAAGTGTTTCTTTCTTCTGCGAATACAGAGTCAACCAATTTGAAAAAAAAAAAAAACTTCATGGATAAAGGCTCACTGAAGCACAAGCTTACACAATCTGAACCACAGGGTTCGTAGGGTATTTGGTTTCATGTTCTGTGGCTGGCATTAATGAATGCAACGAAAGCTCGTAGCTGATTAAAAGCTGTTGGTTTTGCATCAGTCCAAACCAGGATTTTGCTGAACACTGTGTACATATGATTTCTGATGTTGACTTTAACAGAAGGACAACAACTAGGCGCATGGCTTTTGAAGAAACCTACATTGCAGCAAGCAACGGTGAGATTGGTGACAGTGGAATACAGCATAAGTTATAAGTTAAATGTGATTAGCATGGGGGGATGCTCTGTCAGTTCAGCCTTGGCAGTATTGGTAAGGGAGATAGCATCAGGCCGAACACTGAAGGTTGCCATCCAATGTATTTCTCTCTTCATTTCAGCAGAGCCCAGTACACACACCACACAGAGAAGGAACAGTGTTAGAATAAACAGGGGAGTGAAATGCTTTAACCTTCTGTCTTCACCTTCCCTTAAACTGTTTGACCCGACCCCTTGGCCTTAAAGATTTAAGGGATTGTTTAAGTTGCTCTGTACCAATAACCCTCGTAAAGGTTTACTCCACTATGTAGGATGTAAAGTGAATGACAACGCATGCCACAAAACACCAGGCGACAAAATACAAAAGCAATGAATCACACAGTCAATTAAACCAGAATGTCTAAGAGACAACTGGTTAGTGAGTACCATTGCTTACTTAATATGTGTTTCTGTAAAATTATTATTAATTGTAAATGCTCTATTCTATTAGAGTTGAATAAGTGGTTCCTTTCAATTGTGTACAAAAGGAAATAGGTAATATATACATAGTGGTGTGGAGCAGTATACAACTGTGATATGCTCAAATGAATCATTCACCATGGGCAGCAGTGTGGAGCAGTGGTCAGGGCTCTGGAGCGGAGGGTTGTGGGGGTTCAGTCCCAGGTGGGGGACCCTACTGTTGTACCCTTGAGCAAGGTACTGTACAATGGGTAATTGGATGTAATTGTATTTGTAATGTGAACAATTGTAAAAGTTGTCAGTCGCTCTGGATAAGGGCGCCTGCTAAGAAATATAATGATAATTATAGTAATACATGAACAGTATGCAGTGAATTTAAATGAGGCACATATTTCTTCAAGTGCCTGTGCCTAAGACTTATTTTCTTTGGATCACTACCAAACCATCCTGCCTAGTACCAGAAAAAAGGTAAGCTATTGAATATGAATTGTGCTGTTAATTCTGTTTTTCACCTTCATTGAAAAAATATGAAAACAAAAACAAAAATCAATTTTTTTCCTCCATAGATTTTTTTTTTCTTTTGTGGATAATCCAGTGAATATCACCTGTTCTTTGTGTATCTATTTTAATAGATTTGTTTAATTTTCTATTAACAGACTAAGGCATTCAGCAATATTGCAATGGCCGTGACTGAGCAGTTATTCAAAGGTCTACATTATGATTATTATTTAAATTTTAATCATTGTGATTATAAAAGAACAGCAATTTGTGAGATTTCCGTCACTTCTCCCATCCCCTCCTTATGTCCTGTCAGTCGGTCCATATCTGCAGTTGAAGGTTTAAAATGTTTTGAGAGTGGACACCTGTAAATAGTATATATGTATAACGTTTTGTATCCCTGAAAGGAAACGCCTCTGCAAAATCTGCCTGCAGAAAAGCTTTCTGACCAAGAATTCGGTGGATGAAATGGAAAATGATTTTCTTACTGCAGCCTTTCCCATTCTAAATATGCAAACAATGGGTCTTTTGTGTTTTACCAAGGCTTTCAAAATTCACCCAGTTGAACTGCTCCAACTGTTTATCAAACTACCTGTTATTTACAGGAATTTGGGGAAGCAGGGGCACTTAATTGGCCCATTAAAAAAATAAAATAGAATCAAGTAAAGCCCAAATACCTGAAATATCCTTCAAAAGTATTTTGATAATACGCATCCCATCCTCCTCCAATGTTCATATTAGTTTGCAAAGCTTAATTGCTAACATGTACCCCAAGGAAGGAGTTTAAGGGTTGAATTGTCCTAATGGAGTTTGTCTGCCTCTTTTACAAGAGAGCAAGTGCGTACTTGAGGCCTTTTATATCGAGCTGCTAGGGGACATCTGCTACCCAACCGCTTGGACTTCGGCGTGTCCTTTAGGACCCGGGGGAGTGTGTGTGTTCTTTGGAATGCAGTGAGCGGCTTGTAAATTAGGGGCCCTAATGAAAACTCTCTGGTGTCCAACTGGAGCAATCATCTGGTTAAAATCAACCCGTAATTCCACTAATTTTTACTGCCCTTCTCCCAGCCCTCAACGCCTAATTTAGGAGAAAAGTATATGTTCCGCTCAGCACACCTGTGTTTTGAACTCCACAAAACTGCGCTCCGTTCCCCTGAGCAATCAACCTTTTCATTTTTTTATTTTTTAAGAAACCCAAAATTGCTTTAGAAGATGACATATGGTTTTCTTAAAGCCACAGAGCCCCCCCTTGACTTGCTTACCCTTAAGGGAGAAGTCGAAACTCTGGTGCACCTAGACCTCAGTACAGGTATATTCTTGATGAAACCATCTGGCACACTGGCAGTCCAAATGGTGGGCTCTTCTGAAATCTAATTAAGAAATTAACTGTTAAACTGTTGGATTTTGCTAAGGTTTATTGCCAAAAGGAACATGTAAACATGGGTTAAATTTTGCTGAGTATTTTACCTCAGTTACTCCCAAACTTGTATCTGTTATTACAAGGCTTCCTAATCTCGATCCAAAGGAGAGCAGTATATTCTGCCCTTTAGTCTCTCAGAGCTGCCAATTACCTGCCTCCTATAATGTTCCTGAGTAGATCTTAGCTCTACTCTTCAGCAGTAGGGGGTTTGAAGATTCCTGTACAATGTTATAATTTACATCAAATCTGACACTTTTATTGAAGACGAGAAACATAGACAAGGTCTAGTTAAGCAAACATTCTTTGGTTAAATGCATCCTTTGCTCAATTAGGAAGGGTATTTTGCTAAGGAAATCTTAAAAAAAACCTCTAATTTACTTAACTGGAATAGACCTCATTCAACATAGAAAACCGGGTGGCTATGTAAACAAAAGTGGCAAAAGAAAAGAAAGTAAAAGAGAGGATTAGTTGGTTTTGGGAAAGTGAAAGTACCAGTTCATTAATAGTATTTTTAACATAATTTGCCTTTATTATTCCCATTATTTAAGCCATTCATAACTAGCCAATTTCAAACCCTTGTAATATCTTTCAATATGAAAATAAATTGTGATGAGACAAAGAAGTTATAATGGGGGAGAATAAGAAAAGTCGACTATACAGTATATAAGAAGAGATTGTGAAAGTGCTGTACAGTACTTTGAGTAAAATATGGAAGTGTAGGATTGAAATGAAGGTGTGGAATTAGTGAAGAACTGCAGAATATTATTGGATTCCTCAGCATCAGTCAATACCAAAGGCAAGCTGTGTATGAAAGGTTTGTTTCTTAACATGATAATGACCCTAAACAATCAGCCAGACTAAATGAAATTTGATTTGGTGTGATGCAGATAAACATTACATTACATTATATTAATTTCACATTATCTTTTTTTTTCAAAAATGTTGCACATAAACATGTAAGTAACGTGGTTTTAGTAATTGCTCCCATATTAGCAGAGCTTTGAGGTCTGAGAGAGAGGAGTGGGGGAGGTGTATTGTGTGTGTGTGTGTCTTTTGTCAGTGTTCTTGTCTATCTATTAATCAGATAAACAAAAAAGAAATCTTAGCTCTCTAGAAAGTAAATACAGACAAGCACTGAGCTTAAATGGTACAAAATGGATAATTCTACAGCATGAGCTTTAGGGCAGCCGTGCTGATAGAATAATAACTGTTTCAAGACTCGTATCCTGCAGTGTTTTGTTATTAATGAACAAGTACACTGTTTGCTGTTGACTACAGATAAACCATCACACTTGTGGTAAAATAAACTATCATGTTGCTTAGAGTAAAATGGAAGATCAAAAAGGCACATTGTGATAACATAGTTACTTTCAGGACATAAGACATGACCTCACAGGTATGTGTATTTAAATGTATATTATTTTTCCCCAGAATATTTTACACCAGCTCTGTTATACTACTGTCTACATGGAGCAAAATCCTCTGCAAGCTTTAGGTGATACTGATCATATTATTTGGGGCAGACCCTGTTTGTGCCTGTTCTAAATCAGAGCTCTGTTGAGCAGGCAAAGCTGTGTGAGGAGCAACAGGCTTATGTAGGAACCTGCATTTCACACCATTGAGTGTTCCCAGGTGAGATGACGAAACACCTTTTGTGCAGTTTCTCCTAATGTGAGAAAACAGACGTAGATACCGAGGAGGAGAGAAAGAAGTGCAAACCTGTTTAACATCTCCGCGCTGAAACTGTTACTACTTTCCTTCAAGTTATTCAACCTTTCACCCACTGGGCCTCTGAAGCTGACCTTTGACCCCATATTTTTGCTTAAAACGTGTCTGCTACTGCCAACCTCTCGAATCTGCAAGACATTAGGAGCGGGAGAGGGGAGAGCGCGGCGAAAGATGGTTTGCTCAGTTATTAGTTTACTGATACAGTTTTACAAGGGTCAAACCTGATGGCAAGCCACAGGCAGAACAAGGCAAGGGAGAGAGGGGGAAGAAAGAAAGCCAGAGAGAAGCAATAGTGTGTTTTTAAAACCCTCTGTGCTTGATTGTTTCCTTGATAAAATGATAAATAACTTTTAAAGTTTATGCAACTAGAAAGGCAGTACCCTTGACAATCGGCAACATTGTGTTTTACCATATTATTTCCAATAACGTAACACACAGGCAGCAAAAACAGAGCTCTCCAAATGTCTAATGTATTTTTTCTAAATTAGAGAAGATCTGGGGGAGGGGGAGAGGTGTCTAAACCTTCAACTAATGGGTTAACTCTCGGGTCCCTCTGAATCCTAGAAGTGAGACTAACAAGCAGCACTATCTGAAACTCTGATGGGTGTGAGAGGAGCCTGTGTCATTGACCTGAGCTGGAAAATACCATCACGAAAGTGTCAGAGGGGTGCTGAAGCCTCAGACAGACAATGACGAAAACTTCATGTTTAAACATGTTTATAGGCTTTCCTATAAGCCTCCAGCAGCACAGCACCCATTTTCACAAAAACTCAAGTTAAGTTGTAGATTACTTGTTGAGCTGAGTTATTTTGCTGTTCCTGTAGTGCTTTTTTTAATCTAATTTTAGGGAAGGGTTGTTTTGTTTTGAACAACTAACAAAAAATAGAAAAGTAGGACATGTATTTGTCAGTGTAGTGCAAGTAGTGCAGTGCTTTATCACGTAAAATCATGCTTGTTGCTAGGAAAAAAAGTGTATTAGACAGATAAACAAAGCTAAAACAAACAAACAAACAAACATAAACCTCCCCTAGAGACATTTATGCTCTTTAATGGCATTAAATTAAATTTGGAAGTGCGTTAGATGAAATATGTAAGAGATTGAGAATGTAAATGAATTTTGTATTGGTTTTTACATTGATTTCAGTTGTGATTATATTCCTTTTTAAAAGGAATTTTAAGTTACTGATCCAATGATAAGTATCAGGCCTGGCTTAGTCATTATTTAGTCCTGGAGACTTGCAGCCTCCATTCTTTCCTCCGTTCTTTCTTTAGGATACTTTTTTTTGCAGCCATCCCAGTTTCCAGATTAGAAAGCGAGTTTGGAAAGGGCCAAGGCGAGTGGAGGCACTGATGTATAGAACACAGTTGCTTGTCTCTGCTAAAAGCTTTTGTTTCTTGGACTCCCATTCATAGCAAAAGCCTTTGGTGGGAGCAAAAGAAAGAAGGGGACTGACCTGGGTCTGAGGCCTCTGACCTCTGTGGAGCCAGGGGTCAGACTCTGAGCAACTGTGCAAGCGCCATTCCCCCGACTGCAGGCCCTCAGTGCAGAATAGAGGGGCATGAGGGTGAATAGAAGGGGATGGTGGGAAAGTGCGCTAATTTATAGAAGTTGAGAGTCTATTTCAAAGGGGCTATCCTGGATCAGCTGACAAGCGCAGGGTCAGAGGTGATGTTTGTGCCTGATTTCTTGGCCCTGTTACAGTAACATCTGCGTGTTAAGAGACTTCTGGGACTAAAAGTTTTTGACCCCTGGGCACTGACAAGGACAAAGTGAGAGATTAGATTGTTGGTGTCAATGGCCGGTGTTTGATTTAAAGTCTGTCTTTGTCCATCTCTCAGGGCTATGTATGGATCCTTTCATTTTTTTTAGATCTATATACATATTTATGTAAGTATGTATTATAACTTTCATCATTGTCACAGCTTTCCCATACTTTTCAAACAGATTGTCTTCCAATTATATGAATAATTGATATCGGATGCTTTCTCATGCTAAGTTGGCACTTGGTTTTAACTCTTCACCTTGAGGGAAGTGCAAATCCCACTCTGAAAAGAATGCAGTGAAACTGAGTAATATTTTCATTTAATTTTGATTATTCACACAGTCATGTCACTGCCACCTGATAAATATGGACTTATTATTTCCATTGAACCTGTTGGGCATATTCCCAAATAGTTTGACTCAGTGCACAGCTGAAGGAAGTTTATATAAAAAGAGGTGGGAGAGGGGCTCCATCTTAAAAGTAAAAATGGGTACGTTTTCACTTAGTTCAGAATGGCTCAGTTTATGCAAGGCTTAATAATATGTATGTTTGCTTAGATTTATGGCTCTTCTGTCTAATATAAAAATTGCCTGCTTTCAATTGAGCTAATTAATTTTGCCCCCTCTTGCTGTAAAGTAAGTTTTCACATCTGAAAATATGCCAGTAGGCCTTCAGGCTAGCTATTAGTTCAATTGCTCTCTACGGCCTAGTTGGCGATTCTGGGGCTGTATGGGGTTTGACCCGAGAATAGGAGTCAGGTACTGGCCAGCTGCTCTCTGTGACTCTTACAGGGACCCTGGGAAGAAGTTCCTAATTAGCCTCCCACACCCATAAATGCACACAGCCTCCTGCTCATACTCTCGCGGTGCATTGATTAGGCTGCTGTTTCTTTTTATATACCACGGTCTGTTCTGAAGTTTTCCCATCAATGGCAGCCAAGTTTGGAGATTCATTGTTTAATATACCTCTATCTATACAAACCTGTGCAGAGATTTCAAGAAAAGTCAAGTATCGATCCTTCCAGGTTTTCCACATCTGTACTCATAGAAATACCAAAAAAAGGTCAGATTTTTTTTCTTCAACTCTTCATATATAATATATATATATATATTTTTTTTCAGATTATAAATGTAAGAATGCAGAAAAAGCTTGAGAGGATGCGAAATCCGTTCTTAATTTAGATTTCCTTGATGTTCTTTTAAATGGATCAGTTTCCACACGTGTACCAGTATGCTACTCGTGAGCGTGACTATTATTACTACCATTGCAACTAGTACCGATAATTACAATAATAAATGAACGGAAGGATATTCTTGCCAGCCTCTACAATGTAAACTCCCAGGGTTCTTTCATTGGGGTCACACTATACAAGTTTGAGGGCCTGCCCTTTGAGATCAATGAGATAGATAGATATTTCTCCTTTTCCTTTTTTCCCCCCTTTTCTTACCCTCCTGTATTTTTCTTTCATTTAGCTGGCCTCCTCCAATAAACATGCAGGCCAATTTTCCAGTACATTAACCCGGGGAGATCTTTAATGCGCAAGAGTTTGGTGCGAAAAAGGGACAGCGAGGCCTAACGGAAGATGGATGAGCCTGCCGACTAAGAGTGGGCAGTTTTCCCACTGCCCTGGCCTCGGCCTGGGACAAAGGCCTCATTGAGTGGGATGCTTGACATCAGCATCATAAACTAGTTGTGGTTACAAAGGCTCTGACATTTTAAAGTACCAGCTACTGCCCCTCTCTTTCTTTACTCCCTGAGGTTGCCAGGGATGGCCCAAACTTAACAGTTGTGTCCCTTTGTGAGCTGCTGAGACAAGGGGGTTTAAGATAAATAGTGTCAACAAGAATACCTTCTCACAGTTTCTTTTTTTGCATTCTCAAAGACAACATTTCCTCATGGGGCTTTAGATTAGAATTGCCAGACATCACTTTCTTCCCCAGTTTCTTTTTTTTGTGCATCTCTCCACCCCCATTTCTCTTTCTCCCCTCTGTACTGCAGCACTGATGGAGGTCGCCAGTAATTTAATTTGTACCTTGTCCCAGTGAGGTGAGGTGTTCAGTTTTCATTGTCTGCTGCTCTCCTCGTGGACGAATCTGTCTTTCTCATGGGAAACTGCTTGTGAATGGGCTGGCCGGCTGAAAATGGGTGAAAGTAACCGAGTCTCTAATTGGTAATTGCTTTAGCTCAACATTTGGTGGGATGCTTAATCCAGTTTAGCTAATGTTTTGACACCAAGGGTTCCAGCATAATTATGCTTGACTGGTCTTCCATGCCAAGAAACCTTCTGTGTCGTAATGCTACTTGAAACGGTAAAACCTATATCTCACAGTCACGAACAAAGGGAGGCAGATAAGCCCGAGTTAAGATAATAAATCTGTTTTATCTGGATGCCGAAAATATGTTTTAGATGGTCTTGTATCTCAAAGAAGACTATTAACCAAAGTATAAGGAGAAAGATTTGTGACATGATTTGAAAAAAATAAAAATAAAATATGTATATATGTACATGCGGAGAAAATGAAATAGTGACATTAACTAACATTACTATGTTTTTTTAAGTGGATAAGGGGTGTCTGCCTAGAAATAAATACATACAATAATAAATCCTTGTACAGAGAATAGAACAGTAAATATGTCATATGGTGGAGAATATAATATAGTTTTCAAAGGAGAAACTGTTTGAATGTTTGTATTATTTTCCTTTACTTCCTATGCCTGGTGTTACATCATGCTTTTGGAAGTCATGTCACATGCCTGTTTAAATGTCAGGACCTCAAAGTGCAGGCCCAGGAACAGACAAAGGGATCTTTGTGTTGAGTTACCTCTGAAGTTCGACTGCACATCCTTTAAGTCTTCTCAAGACCCCACCCACAAGAAAGCTAAAACATCAGTGCGTAGGTTGTATTAGTTTTGCAATCCATCTGGACCTTCTCAAGTTCATAGGAAATAAAATAAACTGTGTTATTTTCACAAGAAGAAGAACAGGAAGAAGAAAACTAGAGAGATTAATTAAAATGATCATCAGAGCATCATCACCCAAGTTCAAGACAGAGGCTGATTGTGTGGTATGAGATATCCCATGTCTGTCTCTAGGGATGCTTCTCAAACCTTAGCAGTTCTATGTGGATTTACTGAAGTGAAAATTGATGCTAGTGTTTCCTCATTTTCATAGGGATAACATGTTACAGAAGAAGAGCTCATATTATTGATATAATTACCAACATATTCTGTATGTGCACCGATCATTTTAAGCTTTAGTGTTTATTCCTCAGGGAGGACTTATACACTGTAGGAAAGTAACTAATTGCAACTAACTGGACTGTTTAAATTAGACTCTTCAAAAGAGCAATTAAAAATAAAAATGCTGTCGACCAAATGTTTGTTCATAACTAAAGGTCTGCCTTTGTTATATTAACTTTCCAGCTTTTACCTTTGGTGCCTACTTGTACTTCTCCCATTGTCTAAAGATCATTATTTCACCTGTAGATCATTTTGATCTTTTTTTAGCTTAATGTTACTGATAAGGTGTAGATAATTTTATTATAGTTACTGTGTCAACAAAACCTTTTGAGTCTATTTGGAAGAAAGCGTCTGCTAAATGACTTCAAACTGTATCTAGTGCTCCACAAAGATTAGTTGACTTCTGAGCTGTTTGTTATTTTTTTGTCTTGGAGAGGTATGGGAACAACAATGACTGAAGTGGCTGACATTAGCCATTAATGAATAGCTACAAGTCTGTGTTGATTAATCACAGGAGGGGGATGGAATGGGAAAACAGTTTCACCTGGCAAGAGAACCACGTGAACCCTGAAAATGGGGTCATGTGAAGAGTTGCTCTTCTCTCTTACCAGGTGAATCCATTTCCCTTATTTCTTGCCACAGCACTTATGAATCAACATAACCTCTTTGAACTGATCCTTAATTTGAAGTGCCGATCACCTCAGTCTGTGTTGGTCTACCTATCTCGATTTAATCATTTGTGCATCACTAATTGTCCATAGAATTACTCCCCTTCAAATCAATCTGAATTGTTCGTTTTTGAGTCAGAATCATGGTTAATATAAATGTTAAATTAATCCCTCAAACCCCAATGAATAACAATTATTTAGCATCCAGAACAAATCAACAATCACTCTCCAATTACAAGCTTAAAATTCTAATGCTATTTGGATTCTTGTTTGACACAGGATTATTCCTGTACCTACTACAAACTTGCCAACCATTTGAGTTTGTGATTACTTTGGCAAGTAGGTTGAAGCAGTGAGGCCTTAGTTTGCATTGTTTTCATTGTAATTAGTAACAGTTTCTTATTTAAACTTTTGTTGAAGTAACAAGTACTTTTAATTTTTAAAAGTAACTTTCTCAAAACTTGAATCAAGCAGTGGGTGAAGACACTGAAACTGCTGTAAAATGATGAAGTGATTAACCACTTTGCTGTTCTTTATGTATACATATGCACCAGACCATACACAAGTACTAGTATAGGTACTAGGGTTGGGCAATTTACTGGTATAATCATTAGTACTGGTATTTTATATTCACTCATTCATTAGTTTGTTGTTGTTGTTTTTAGTAGTTTTTGATAGTGATTAGTGAATTTGAATTGAACAGGTTGGCTGCCCCACCCTTAATGAGTTCCAGAGGTTGTGTCATTACTGCCAGTGGTGTCTGATTGGATGACTGGTTCAAAGATTGTCATTTATACACATATTTGTATGCATTGTTTGATCTACATTTCTGAGGTTTTATTTAAATTTCTTTAGTGGTGTCCTACAATAATTTGGTTCACTGAACTATTTTTTTTTCTCATATGAGTCAAATTTCTTTGGTTTAAGGAAATAAGAGCAAGAAAACTGGTTCATTGCAAAGCATAAACTTCTGAATCCACAATCGTTAAACTAATGCCCTGCTGTGAAAATAACCACAATGGAGGGATAGGGGGATTACACCATTTGACAGTTGATGCAGTTCCACTGAAAATATTTGTATGTGTTATGCAACATCCAACAACTTCTTACCATCTGTATTATCAGTTCCAGGATACAGTGTTTTGTTTATTGTATACCTTTCAACTCCCCCTAAAGCAGACTATTAAGATTTCGATCATGCTGTCAGACTGAGAGAATTAAATTAGTAAAGCATATATGTTTTTAGTATAGGGCCTATTCAAGTTTTAAATGGCTTTTCCTTACAATAAGAAAGTATGTTAAAAGGCAGATCGGTACATGAAAAAAGTATTAAAATGGACTTCTGTTCAATATCAATTGAATTGTTTTGACCTCTCAATTATAACTGAGTTGTGAGTGGAACTGGTTGAATATACAGGGGCAGGTGAAAATGTGCTCTAAAATACTTCAAGACTTACTTTTCCATTTACAAACAGAATGTAGAAGAAACCGCATTCAACAAAGAGTGTAACTTTAATTGATTAATATTTTTTCTTTATTATTGCTTTTCTACTTTTCGAGTTGGGGATTTGATATTGTTACTTAACTTGGCTCACCACTACGTCCATCGTGCTAATGGGAAAGTGCCAACAGCATGCTTGTATCTCCTGATATGTGATTTGTCGAGCTAACCACTTCTTTTCACACATAGTAGAGCTCTGGCATTGGAGGGAGAACTAATGCAGGTCTCCCTGATAGCATTGCAGAGCTCACAGGCACTTCATATTAAGCCACAGGGCACACTCCTGCATTGGAAGCCAAGGAAATCCTGCCTTACTTCAAGGCCATCAAATTCCAGAAGCGCTCAGCCAACTGCACACTGGCCCTCAGGGAATCCCTCTCACAGTTATCTGTGACATAACCCACATCAAAACCAGCAATGTTTGAACTGTAGGCTCTACCATGTGGTACAGGTCACGAAGGAGCCCCTTCTGAACAAATTTGAATAAGTGACTAATGTAAATTTAATGGAGGAAAAGTTTTTAAGGTTACTGGTTATATCTGAAATGATTACATTCACATGCTCTTGTTAGAATCCAATTACTTATATAGTCAGCCATATCTAAGAGAGGTCATTGGGAATGCAGGCAACCATATTCAACTGTTTGTTATCTAGATCAGACGTTCCCAAACTGTGGGGCGCGCCCCTCTGGGGGGGCGCAAGACCCTTTATGGGGGGGTGCGGGGAAAGAGCTGAATGTGTAAAAAGTCAAGACAAGACGCAAGAAATCCACGAGGGGATCTGACAACTGTTGATTGCCGCCCCGCTGAAATCGCATTGGATAAACTGATATCTTTACATCGACCTCTCTCTGTGAAATGACTTTTTCTACACTTATACACATTAAAACAAACTGTACTGTCGACTCACAGAAGAGGAAATGGGTCTCGGTTATTGGATTCTTCCATCTCCAGTCCTGGGCAATCAGAATAGAGGACTGTCAGGCAGCAGCGTCTGTGAGCTGCTCATTGGTAGTTTCAGATCGGAATACACAGCAGTTTATATGAGGTGATAATTACCATAAAATAAATACATGAGAATAACTTGCAGCTCCAAAATGTCATCGAGTGGTAAACGAGCTCGCAAGGACTCTCTGCTGCAATATTTTGGAAACGCATTAACAAAAAATACGTTAAATGTGAAATAATGCAATGTGACAATTTTTGCAATTGCAAGAAGTTCTGAACTTTATTTTACAATACTCATCTAACACAACAACTTGGTCGCGTTCTGCAGAATTCCACCGATCCCATTGGTGGAGTCGTGCAGTTCTGTCATTGTCAGCCAATCACAGACAAGAAATAACAAATCCCACCCTCCTGTCAATCTTTATTACAGCTACATAGAGAGCCAATCAACTGTACAGGCTTTAAAATAAAATAAATATTATTATTATTATTATTATTATTATTATTTTAACTATCGAATGCTAGATTCATTTGTCAATAGTGGCCATCTTTAATGAATAGTTGCATTTTCATGCATTTCATGAAAGAGAGCGTTACTGTATCTTCTGTAACTATGTTGATTCAGGCTCATCCGTACTAGATGGAGTAAGAATAGGTTCATGCATAGAGAGATTCCAATGTAAATGGCCAAATAAAATTGTGAAAAGTGAAATGCAAACAAGTTGTAAAGTATATTAATTTTTGGTAAACGTTAGGGCTGCGCAAGCTGTGACCCAAATGTTTTTGGGTTGGCACCACTCAGAAAGTTTGGGAACCACTGATCTAGATGGTGTGGCCCAAATGCACCTATATGTGCAGGCGGGGAATAAAGTATAGGAGTAGGTTTGCCAAAAGAAAATGTGTGCAGATTGAGTGGTTTTTACTTTCTCACACTGAGCCACAACTCTGAGAAGATGAGACGATGGTTACTGTACCAGTATTTAATTTGGAAGTACATTCAGTAATGATTGTAACAGGGCTCACTGTGTACATGAGCCTGTTCCAGTGACATCAATCCCCTAGACTATGAGAAGTATTCTAACCCCCCATGTCTGTTGCTGATTTGGGTCTGTGTAGATCAGGCGCTCACAGGTGTGCCAAGTGAAGTCTGACCGAATGACTAAAATCATCATTATCGTAAAACTTTACACTTCGGATGAGTTTTTGTCCTGGTGTTCTAGTAAATTAACACAACTGTTTCTCATCATAGAGAGATAGGTAATTATTATTTAGTCAAACAAAATTACACCCTTCATCTGAAGGTTTTTCAGTGATTCAGTTATATGTTGTCTGGGGTTTATTGAACATCAATTGGGCCTAGAGAAAAGTGCTAAAAAATAACTAAATTAAACCTGAATGAACTGCGGATATGAAAACTTTGGATTGACACTCTATTGATTTATAGTCAAATATAATGTAATGTACACTATATTACACTTTATGAATCCTAAAATAGTATTTTTTTCAAATGATGGGTGTGAATACTTTAAGACTACAAGCATATGTCTATTGAACATATAATACAATTATGATGTATTTCTCAGTATTAGGGGTTAAAAGTTGTACAAGCTTAGACAAAGAGAATAAGTCACTCAACAGAGTGTATGTAGTTATAAGAGTAACTTAATTATTAATGCTGTGCTTTGGTAAATTCTTTGTTAATATTGCCCCGATGATGTTAGTAAACATAGTTAAAGCCCATTAATGGATTTCAAAATATTATTAGTTAAACTCCTTGAAATAACCAGGGTGATGAAAAATGACCGGTGTAATAGCACAGTCAGTCTGTCATCCATTTCTGCTCTCAAACAAATCACTTCCAAAACCTGGACCAGTGCTCAGATTAGAGATAGTCTGTAATTTGTTCTTGAAAAATATTAAAAAGAACAAGTGACTCACGAAGTTCACAATCATTTCCAGATTGCCAATGGAAGTATATGGAAAGTCTGATCTTTTTCTCACTTTTCTCTCTGTCACATACTTGTCTCTTCTTTTACAAATTCCTTTAATGTTAGTTTCTTTTTTGTTTTCAGTGAGAGCGAAATAAAACAGACTGTGGATCACACCCAGTAATTCGGCGATAATTGAAACGTAGTTGCAGGGCCTCTTAGTGTTAACTCTGAGAACAGCTCTCTGACTGCCTTGTGTTAATGGTAGCTCTATATGGCTGGCTTCACAGGGTGTTTTTTTTATTTTTTTCATTATTATTATTCTAGTGTCAGGTGGGACCATTTACACAGGTAATGCCTGCTTCTGTGAGAGAAACTGTTGACAGGTGAGGATTTTGTCCCCCTTTTTCTGTTTCTTAAGTGAGTAATTCTTAGGCCTTTGGAAGAGGAGACATGTTTCAAATGACCTCAAAGTCAAAGAATTAGGTGAGAGGAGTGGGGGGGGTGAGCTAGCAATAGTTAAAAAAAAAGTCCTATCCACATGAAATGTCAACATGTGAGAAAGCCCTCAGTTCTCAATGTCACAGAACAAAAGAAAATGAGCACAGATGTAGTGCACTTTGTGGGATTAAGCACCAAATGCCAGAGCACTGAAGGACAGGTAACTTGTTGAGGGATCTTAGACTGTTTAAACATTTATACCTACAGTGTTTCTTTTGGGGGGTGGCGGTGGCATGTGTGCATTGAAACATTGATGACATTTATTTTAGTGAGACTTTACCACATTAAGGGCTAGTTGCAGAGACTTAGATTAACACTGGTTGTGGACTAGCCAATGTTATTTTAGATAGGGAGGCCCAAAACTAAGAGCTATACATATGGAAGGATACTGATATGAGGAAAAGACAATTTGCTTTGCCCTTTTTCTGGCTTCTCTTTACTAGTTTTCAGTGGCTGCTACACATCCTCATACGGTCTGATCTACTTGGCCACTGTCAGATAATCCATCTGCGAAAAATTTAATTCATTCTTGTTCCTGTGTTAATGCCTTTAAAACATCCAGCATTGGTCGAGCCACGAGTCTTATCTCTAAACCCCTGATATTGCTTGCTGTATACCTTGCTCTTACTTTTCTTTGCTCTCAAATCCTTTGGCAAGAAACACATAGGATCATTCACACATCTTTTATTCCTTCAGATGCAGAGATTGGGGGGGACAGGGGAATGATGGGATGGGGAACTAAACAAAACCAACCACACCACAACAACAACAGAATATCTTATCAGTTTGCACCGATGGAAAAAGAGGTGATGGATACAGGTGTTTGGTCTGTGCTAAATCATAAATGGTCTGAATACAACCATAGAAACCTTAGAAATATTAGCGCAATAAAATAACAGGCCTTCCTGGTCAATAACTGGCCAGAGTTGGCATTAAATATCAATTTCAGGTCGACCCAAGCTTCCTCTGATAGTCAAGAGAGGTATATACAGGGGTTGCAATACATCTCTTGTCATCTGTCTCCAAGCTAACTCATCCATTCTTAATTTTAAAAAAAGACAGGAAAAAATAAAAGTCTATAAGCCTGAAACGGTTTGGGCTTGATTAGCTGAACCACCCAGTTCCTCCTGGGTTTGGAGCTTAGGCATAGATCCATACTAATGCCTCCTGGTGAAGAACAAGTGGTGACAGTTGGAGTTTGAAAAACCCTGAATTTGAGCTTCCAGTGGGAAACAGCTGCCTCACACTGCTAACCTCTGGGACAATGTGAATGTAGTATGTGTTTGGACAGGTTTGGGCAAGAATCGAGGTCACTGCGTTGTCAGAGGAATATGTCAGTGATGGCTGTCAGGGACTGGAAATGAGGCAGAAAAATAACATTATTTTCCATTTCCTTCTAATTAATTTTCATTTTCTTCCCCATATTTTTTTCATCACACAGGCCAGCCAGGGGGTTAAATAAGAAAAACGAGTTTAAGTAGATGGTTCACCCCTCAGGGACCTTTTGTGTGCTATATGATTTGAAGGCTTCAATTATCTTCCCTTTCTTCATCTCCTTTCTATTTTTTCCCGCCTGTAAAAATATAATTCAAGGAGCAGCAGACTGTAGTGTTATCAATGAAGTGAACTCACCAGTGAACAATAGCGATGGCAGATTGGGAAATGAACCTTAATCTACGCTGTATAGAGCAAGTGGCTGCCCACTGCTGTGCCTTTTGGTTTTAATGGATCATAGCATCTCCCTGGGCCAAACACATTATAACCTGTGACTCCCCTCCCAAAAACCCCCAAAAGAGCCCAGGATTAGACTACCAAAATCAGCATCTACATTCAATCAGTTACATGAGGATGGTATTGTTGATTAACAATAATAAAACATACAAAACATATGTTCTCATATTATGAAGACCAGGAATAAGTCCAATGTCAATCACATTATAATAACCAAACATTTTCTTTTTAAATAATAAGAACAATAGTGCCAAGATTAAGGCTTACATTAATCAGAGGCTAAGCGCACCATTGCAAAAGATGTGTATTTTACAAAAACAGGCACATGTAGCACCGATAATGGCAGCCCAGGCTATGCAGAGAAAATCCAAATCAGAGCAGCTTAAGGTCCACTCATCACTTTTCAACTCGTCCCTAGCTACTAATTTTTTAACCCTTTTGTAACATTGATTCTGGATTGTATTATATGTTTAAAGGGAACCAACCAATGGACTCTTCCATTCAGACTTTGCCTGTTACGCTGATATGCTGTCGTCCCCTTTTAAAATTGTCTAACATATCAATCCGACTGTATTTCTTTTTTCTTTTTTCTTTCTTTTTTTTTTTGTAGTTGGAGTTTAAATATTGTGACACTGGGCCCCGTGTGAGAGGCTGGTAAGGTGAGAGTGATATGTGGGAGATCAGTCAATGGGGTGCTTTAATAGTCAGCTGTTTGATTCGAAGAACTGTATCATAAAAACTGGGCACCGTGGAGCAGTGAAATTTGGCACACATACAAATGGGACCATGGGGAACAAGCAATCTTACATCATATTGCCCTCTTGAACACTGCGCAGCTTCAGGCAGCTGTGCACCATGTCCCTTCATGCATGCCTGCCATCATAGACACAGAAGTGCTGGTCACATTGTGTTGCTCTCGGGTGTGCACTATTGTTGTCCACAAGCACATATTTCTCGTTTGAATGTGTACCAAATGTCACTGCACAATTTTCAGGATGTGTGAATAGGATGATTAAGGATGGGCCTTTTCCAGCATTGGTATGTGATTTGTTCATGTGTCAAACTGAAATCTGTTTATTGCATTTTTCTTTTTTCTTTTTCATAATTAGCATAAGCTATAATAAGTACATTACAGTAACTCTAATAACTCCAATATACATTTGTACTGCCCTTACACATTATGAGCACCTAGAATATATTTTTGTACTTTTGGTCGTTACACCTCCAAGCGTTTATATAAAAAAAAAAAAACATGGAAAGAGATTCTGGTTTGGGCTTCACCAAAAACCTTGCTGGGGTCCACCACTAGTAGGGTATTATTGTTGCAGTATAAGTTAACATTTAAAGAGAGTTAGTTCCACATTACATCCACTAATGATTAACTACATGTTATTAAGAAATGGTCAACTGTTCCCCTATGCTCACACTTAATAAAAGTATAATGCATAGCCAAAATCATTGTTTTTGAATCATTTTTTTCAAGTTAGATTTGCAACCCCTAAACTAAACTGTTACCATTCATACATTGAGACATGTTGGCCACTCCTAATTTTAGTTGCTCCTCCGTGCTTGGTGCTCATTACAAAGCTGTAATGTGTACTTTATTAAAAACGCTGTATCACTGTGCTTCACTGTTCCCTTGCCCACTGAAATCAGTGAAGGCAGATTCCAAAAGTGGAAGGTGGGTGTGATTCCCGAAAGGCGGAAGCAGCTAAAAACCACAGACCATCTTGAATGCGAAGAGGGGAGCTGAACTCATTTGGCGGGATTAGGAAATGACAAGGCCATGCAACGTGAGCCCCAAGTGATTGAACTCAGCAATCAGCAATTTTGGGGCAAAGAAAAATAAGTCGGGGGAAAAAGTTTAAAGAAACCTGTTTCATTTACAGACAACCTAAAATAATTGATGCTGTTTTGAAGGCAAAGGGTGGTCACACCAAATATTGATTTGATGTAGATTTTTCTTCTGTTCACTCACTTTGCATTTAGTTAATTGATAAATATAATCTATTAACATGTCTATTTTTGAAAGTATTCTTTGCAGCATTTTTTCATACCTGCCTAAAACTTCTGCACAGTACTGTATGTTCAGAACTCCGTGCACATCTATTTATATTATTGCATCAGAAATGACGGAAGCAATCAGTGTGTGGAAGTAAATGTAAGATTTTCATTGGGCATCATGGGGCACACTACAGTGGCCCCCCGTCCCCGTCACTTGCGTCATGAGCCCCCTAGCTCATTTCTCCGCAGTCTTGGCAACTGAATCGGCCCACATTCTCTGGCACGCCACAATCCCTGCCCACAGCTACACAATTCCACCCCCACTATCCCCCCCCCACTCAGACAGCTGCCTTGCCGATCTGTACTTTAGGTGATGCACTCCGGTACACTTTTTGTCACCTGCTCATTCAAGCCTGCGTGCAATCAATCCCCTCATATTTATTTTTAAAAAAAGACTTCAAGGTCTGAGGATTAGCACCCTACTCAGCTGGTTTCACATGTGCCCTTTCAGCTAAATTTAAATACAGTAATAGCAACCAGTCCAAAAAGAGGAAAGGGAAAAAAGAAAGAAAGAAACTATTACTATTATGACACAGCAGAGGCAGCCTCTGCTAACACAAGGGTGCAGTTCAGAGGTGGCGTAATTACACCAAAGCAATCCTCTCTACTGGCCTAGCTTCCCATTGACCTTCATAGCCCACTGCTTCTTATTCCTCAGACTGCGTCCAGAGAGGGGAAAACAAGGTCAACCCCACTACAAGGCTTAAGGCTGTAAAAGATTACAATAGGTCTTACACGACTACAGGTTAGGAACTTTCATGGCATGTTTGTTTTTGTTTGTTTGATAGTCTATTTATATGTTTATGTATGTATGAATGTTTTTTTTATGTATTAATAAACTGTAGTTATCTTTCAAGTCAAAAATAGCATCTAAAGGGGACTATGGGACATTGTGCACGCACTGGGAAGTACTGAAAACTCATAACAAAGCTGCTGATGCTGTGCACTGTCACTCAGAAATATCCTCCTTTGTCTCCTTATCATCACGGAGGTGTTGTCGGTCCGAATCGGCATGCACCTGTTCCGTAAGACAGGCAGGATGTGCTGGAGGTCGAGGAGTTTTAAAACGCATTGATGTAGAAGATCTTGTTATGCTCCATCCAAGTCCTGCAGACTCCTCTCCCATTCCAGACAGCCTCACTGGAGTCAATATCTCTCGTGGTGTGTTGGCCCAAGGCCCACCCCAATGGTCAGATTCAAAGGGCTCCCTGTCACACCTGCAAAGATCAAGATTTCATCTTCCCATCAGTTATGTGACCATCTTCTAGGTCTTTTTTCATCCCTTGGTATCCATTAATTGGCTTCGGACACAGACAAGCCAGGCTTAATCTGACATGTTTTCACTGCGCTCACCAATCCTGTTATATAATTCTTCTCTGATAATCATGCACAGTTGCACTTCGAGCCCCACAGAGGAGATTCTGTAAGAGGCACAGCCAGTCTGGGGCTCAGCTGACACAGTCCTTCGATGGACCTCCAGCGGCAGGTATGCAGCTTCTCTCTTCCCAGTGGTTCAGGATGCCCCTCCAGCCTGTCACTGGAAATCCTGCATCTTTCCTGTTCTCAGTGGATGAGTGCGAGCCACTGTCTGACCTCAGAGGGAAAGAGAGAAGGGGAGGAAAAAAGAGATAAATTAATTCACAGTTCATTATTTCTGCTACTTAACAGTTCCACCCTTGTTAGTGTTTGCAACGTTGAGGGGCAGCGTCAGTCCCAGAGACACTGCTTCTATTAGATCAGTGTCTCCTGCCATAATATAATTTCCTTAGAGCAGATATTAGATTTGTTTGTTGAATTCTGTGGCCAGAGTGTGACATTTATTTGTTTGTTTTGTGTGGGGGTTTTGTTTTTATTATTTTTATTCTCACATATGATTATAATAGTAATAATAATGACATTATTCTTATTCTGTAACTTGTTCAGATATGTGCCACACTTACACTGACACACTTTCTCCCCTTTACAGCACACCACACATCATTTACTCTCACAATATAAATGTTTTCTTTACTTTTAGTTCTACTGTATGACGCTAGTTAATAAAGTTTTCCTTTGCCTCTTCCTTATCTTTTTGCTGGAAGAGATTTGTTTGCATCCCATCTTGTAAGGACAAGCAAAATCAACGGAAAGTTGATTTATATTTTCAATGTCTGTGCTGTAATTACTTTTGCCGTGACTCATATGCACCAGAAAGCAAAAAAAAAAAAGGAATACCTGCCAACACAGGAGGTGTGCTCTGTGCCTGTTTATATTCCCCTCCTGAAGTATTTTTTTTTCTATACATCACCTTTAGTAAATATATATATTTATATTTATGTCATCGAGCATTTACTGTTTTTTCTGTTTTTTACTGTTGTACACACCTTCCTTATTTCCGACAGTTTTCAATAAAGTTTGAGAAACCTAAAACAAAACCATAAACTTAATTAAAAACACCTAAAAATGTCAACTACTGCATCTGTACATTAAACTGTACCATAATGTGTGTTTAATTCAACTTGGACATTTGTGTAAAACCCTTGATGAATAGAAACCCACAGAACTATTTTAAGTCTCAGATGACATATAGATAGGTATTGTACTGGTCTGTATTCATGGTTTATCAATATATTTTGCTGACCATTACTTTTTTCACTCTAATATTTGTTAAGATTACTACTGAGCGTACCTAGACAGTAGTCTACAGTACTGTACAATATTTGTAATAATACTATATGATTTATCACACCCACACTAGAAGAGACAAAGATGTTGTGTGGTGCTGCAGCCGCCCTGTTGACTCTGTTCTGCATCTGTGACCCCTCACTTCATCGCCTTCCAACTGCAGCATCAAACCACTGCGCAATTAGTTTAAACAAACTAATAAATAAACACATTTTTTATTTTTACATAGAGAAGTATTGGTTATTTTTTTTATGATTTTGGAGTGTTGTTGGAATAAAACTTTACATAAGATGAAAACCTTCTTTTTCTATATAAGCAGATATTTACAAAAATAATTTTCAAGTGTTAATAGGCTATGAAAGGGAAAGATATAGGCTACTGTCCCTGTGTATTAAAACGGCATACTAAAATTTAATTTCCATGTCTATACATTCAGCCTTCTCTGTTATGAATCCCTTTTATCCATCATCCACTATTCATATATAGTTTATAAGGATATATGTATATGTATGTGTGTGTATATAAATACACACACACACTTTTTTATATACACATTAAGGTATATATCCTTTGCATAGTTTACATCTCAAGGGAGTACATGATATTGAGTAAGATGTAATAAAGTAGCAGGAGTTGCAGTATATAGGTAAGTCTTTAGGATCTAGATTGGCCACAAGCACTTTGATTCAAAACAAGGGTTGAAAAAGAGCACTAAGCATTAATCAGACTCAATCACCTTAGCTGTGGTAAAGGCTATGTGACTGGAGTAAGTAAGATGCCTGTCGAGCTGTCTCAAGCGTTTATATCCCAGGTCACCCCTGGTCTGCTTAACCCTATTACAGAGAAGGGTCTTTAATGCAGCCGTAAGTTCCTGATCATTTTGAAGCCGAACTTTCCAGTAGTTTGTAACGAAGGCTGACAACGTACAAATGAACCCTTCCTTACTGCAGCCAGCGCACACTATTGATGCCCTTGGGCTCTAGCTATCACACTGAGGTTAGCTGTTGTGCCATTGATTTATTATAATTTTTGTATAGGTTCGTTAATTTCAGGGCAAAAACCTCTTTTGAAGATCAGGGAAGGTTTTTCTTTTTTTCTTTTTTTCTTGGTCTGTTGTTTCTCCCAACCATTTCCATCCAAACTAGCAGTATTAACTTCCCACAGCGTACCTTAAACTCTGGTGAACAGCTTTTGTCACCGCACCTTGAGAGGAGATTAGGATTGTGCTTTGACCAGCCGCTCATATAATTCAGCTTTTCTCCACTGTCAATAGATGCCAATGTGGCAATTTTCCTTCAAAGAGTCCAATTCTTTCCAAAAAACTGAAGGAATAAAAAAGGAGGAGAAAGAAAACCTGATGAACTTCAGAATGCAACAGTATGGGGGAGCTTCAAAGGACTATTTATTTTCTATTTTATTTCAGAGAAACCACTGTAGCTTAGTTGGTATGCTCCCTGAAATGTAATACTGAGTCGTTTTCCCCTGTGCCCACGACCTGATTAAAGTGTGTGCCAAATATAAGTGGGCACGGGGCCCCCCTCTCCACAATAGAGACCCTCGACTTGTCAAAAGGCCAGAAGATCATTTGAATTTAAAAGCCATGGATTATAGGCTAATGATCCATGATGCCTTCATGGGGCGGGGGGTGCATTTCATTCTTGCACAGGCTTATGTTGTGCCTTAAGATACAGAAGGTGGAGGTTATATAACTGGAAGGACACGGTGTTGGAAGGACCTAATATTGGTTACTTCACCGAGAAAAAAACTTAACCCATTCAGCACCTGCATATGTAAAGACGATATATGGGCTATATGTTTTTTTTTTTTTTTTTTTTAAAGCAAACTTGGGTCATTGGTGTTATTGAACTCTGTCAACATTGTATCGTATATGAGGGCAAAATTGTAAAAATACACATTCTGTGGTTCTATGCCTTGAATAAACTACCCAACGTAACCATTGGCCGTTATATTCAAATTTGTAAATCACACTTCAGTGGTGAGTGTGGTGCCTATCCTGCTTTTTTCTTGGACACTGACCACTTGTGATTTGAAGTGTATTATATAGCACTCTAGCTTCTGTATTTACTCCCCCAGATAAAAATAAAGAATGTTAACGGTCAAACAGGACAGCAGTACAGAACCTCATTATAGCTTATCTGTGGATTCCCTCACATGTGCCGCTGTCCTGGTTCGCTCGTTCTCCTCTTGTGTCCCACAGTGGTGGAGCTGAGCTGTGTCAGCATCAGCACTGCACAGTGTCTTGACACCTTCTCGTGCCTCCTTCAGACCCATCTTGCAGAGTGCAAACTCTTATGAGAGGCAGTGGCCCCTGATTAATCAAAGCATTACCCTCCCTGCCTGAAGCTGTTAAATTGAGGCACACTTGTATTTTCCACTGCTGAACTCTGGCCCCTGGAAAAACACGAGACTGGCCATGCCCCTTTAAGAGGACTGGGTCAGAGCTGTTTTGTATACAAAGGTCTTTTTTTTAAGCACAGATCTGTCCTGGGTTCCTGGTCTGCAAACGAAACGACAAATGAACACCCAGAGCAAAATTAAATCAACAATAAATCCCAGTTAAACTAACAACTACTCCACTGCTTAGCGTTATTGAGGCTCTGAGAAACGGCAAACAAGAGAGGCTATGGCACTTAAATTAGAACCGCATGCATCAGAGTGATCAAATTGCACAACGCAATTATAGTTTCAAATGGTAGCTGTCTGCAGCTCTTAATAACATTACAATTGATGTGAGGTACCAGTCAGTAAACAAAATTGTCCCTAAGATTGGTTGACATTCTGATTTCCATCTGTTGTTTGCTTGTAGGGCACACACATTTCTGTATTAACTGGCACATTTTACAAGAGGTCGTACTCTCAGGGTACTCTCAGAACTTTTTTGGCGGTAAGGCATTTGGATTTTGAGGCCTCTACAGTCATAGGTCTCTTATACAAAGCTGCACAGAGACCTGCTGTAGGCTAAACCGAGTAACAGTACAGTAGGTGACATGAGATAACAATGAGCACAGCTAAGCCATTTGGAAAGGTTGGTTAAAAGTATGAAGTTCTTAAGGATCATTTATTTTAAGAGATAATTAGGTAATACATTTTATGACCAAGGATCAGTGTAAAACCAATAAAATGTGCACTGCATCTCTTTACAGTTAAGCAGCATGAAAATTAGGATGGTGTGCCTCCCTCCCCACCCCCCAGCAGCACCTGCCTAATAAAGACTCAGCCATCAAATCTGTCTTCCTTGGATAAACATTTAACTGAAGGGACGTGTGTTTGTTGCAAGTTGTCGTGCCGAATGACACGCCCTTATGTTGTGCAAAAAAAGAAACAATGTAAAAAGAAAACATGACTGCATCTCTAAGAAATGCCTCTGCTCTTTTTCCAAACACTTCTGAGATGTCTAAACAAACCAAGCAAATGTTACACCCCCCCTCCTGCACACTGCAGTTGTGAAGTTGTTCTGTTAATAGTTATCTGTCCTCAAGTCCTTGACCTCCTGAATTGTAAACAAGTTTTTTACACCACTCTCAGCACTCTGACTAGGACCGTTTTGTCAACAACAAGCACAGGAGATAAACGGCAGGATTGAACCTGCTCTCGGCCTGTAGTGCCCTCTGTAGCCCTTTTGGCCTATTCTGAGTCTAATCTTTCAGACCACATCCTGATCACATGGGTTAATCTCCCATGACCCTGACTCAGGACCTGGCTTTTTTCGGCTCAGTTCCATTCCAGGCAGCGCAGTAGTTATACACACAACACATACACACACTTTAAACAAAACAAGAAAAACACACCCAACAACTTAAATCTGCTGTGTTCCCTGAGAGGTTTGTCGTTCAGTCATGTAGAAAAAAACGAAAAGCGAAAAAAAAGAAAGAAAAAAAACTAGATAAATTTAAAGAATGTCAGGAAGTCTGACACCAGCAAGCGACTGGCAAACAAACATTTACAGACATCCACCAGCTTCCCCTCCCTTTGGTCCCCTATTCCTCTGCTTTTTAAAGTGACCACATCCTCCTTTCCTGCCCATTAATAAAATCCAGGGGGTCTCTTTTGAAAAACAAACAGATAATGAGTTTATAATGTGGTCAGTGTTGTGCCGAGAAGCTGTGAAAACAAAGGTCTGTGAAAGGGTATAAAATACACACACACACATGCCTGCACACAATTTTCATTACTGGTTTTTGTATTTATATATAATTATGCCATTGCAATTCAATGAAAGGACACTGATCGGAGTGATCTGGTATCTGCAGTTCCATATGAAATCTCAGCTTGTCTCTGACAACCCTCGCTCATAAAAGTATCCCTTTCTGGTGTAATTCTGTGGCTCCTCTACGAAATGTTTCCCTAAATATCTCTCCGTGGATCTATACCCAAAAGCTGACACAGAATCTGATCCTAATGATGTATTTTTAGTATTTTATTTCCCAGTCATCAGTAAATCTTAATATTAATGATCAAATCCTGCTTAGGACCTCTCTAGGGTGTGTCTTCCCTGTTTTTAAGCCAGTTAAAATGTCACCACTGATTTGTAACCTGAACCACAGAATTCAGTTTATTAGGGATTTTTACAGAGTCTTATACAGTATATAAGACTGTAAAAGTGACACAATTCTCTACTGAAAAAAAGCCTTTCAAGTGTTAAATGAAAAACATAACCACACAACTGACTCACAAAGTTGCAGCCTCAGAGCATAAAGATAAGATTAACAGAAAAGAATTCACGTTTTGTGCTGTTTTACGGTCACAGTAAGCTCAAGCATATTGTCCTCAGAAACGTCTTCAAAAAGTCAAATCTGATTGTGTAGGCCTAGTCCAAATCCAAACTTTGACCTGCTAATCTTAAAGTAGAAACTTGTATCCTGTTCTGTTTTTATTTATAGATATTATATCAGGAAAGTGGCTTCTGAGAATTAATTTTGTCACGAGAGGGTACAGGATTTTAATATGTGATCCGTGGATTGGGCAGTTTTGATTGTCTGTAAGCTGTGCTATGTTTGTGTGGGTGTATGAGGGTCAAATTTACATAAATAAATAAATCTCTATAATAAGTGTTGTATATCTGACTTTTCTGCAATGTGCATTGTTAACTTTATTATATTCCGTTTTTAAGTTAGTAAAGGTCTGACTGGAATTTATTTTATTTCTTTATTAGTTTCTTTATTTTTACCCGCACCCAGGCTAAAGTCAGAACTTCAATGTAAATGAGTACTAGGAAGAACTCTTGGCTAAACATAAAGTTTTCACATCTCCTAATTAAAGTTTGGATGTGTCTTGTGCCCTTAAAAAAACATGTAGCCTCTATTAATCTCTTTTGGACGAACTAGTGGGTTTTTACCCCAATCAGGATTGGCAAACAAAACAAAACAAGAACAGACAAATATCAAACGTAGGTATTATTTCTAGGGGTGTAACCACCAATATGCTATATGTTTCATGTGATTCTAGGTAGCGTTTTTAAAGTGAGAGGACCAGGATTCCCGTAGCTTGTCACATGACTGTGAGTCACCCCTGTGGTTTACAGGGGCATCTGAGAGTCGGCAGTGTTATCTTTTTAAATGCCCTCATGTGTAGCTCAGCTGCTTGGTCTGTGGGATTACACTCTGAAAAGATCTCTTCAGTCTTCATACAACAGCTATAGCAGTGAGGACTGCTTGGTAACAATCAACAACTGCGAGGCACTAACTAAAAAGAAAAATTGACAATTGCAGCTGAGAAAAAGAGCCCCCAGAACCAAAGTTAAATTGCCAACATCGCATCATCTTTGTGGCCTACAAGCATCTGCTTCAGTCACCACATGGTATGAAAGGCCAGACAACCAGATGCTGTTGTGTTTGTGTTTGCTTCGTTATGGGATTGGCATTATGTCACACAAATTAAACCTGTGCTCCTAGTAAAATAGCAGAACTCATTCAGTGAGTGAGTGTGTTTTCAAATTAAATATTACGGTTTATTAAGTACGTGCATATAGGGGCAAAGTCATTTCTAAAATCTTATGTGGGATCACTAAATACACTCCTTTAAAGGGCTTTGTATTAAATGTATCACTTATCCACTTTCTTCACCTTGAAAAATATTAACGAAGGGTTTTGGTTACATAAGTCAGAAGCATCAATAGCTTTCTTTGCGCCCAGCCTCTCTTGCCCCGTTTGAAAATGATGCGGTCAATGTGCCCGCACTTAGTTGAGCAAAAGAGAAATGAAGTCCCGAGTAATATACCGTGAGCCCCTGTTTCACTCGTGTGCTGAGGAATTGTTTCAGCGCAGCCAAGCACAGACTTAATAATTCCGCATCACAGACAGTCACAAGGTATTGCGTTTCATGTTTCGTGGCTGGCATTAATGATTGTGATGAAAGGTCTTAGTACTGGGGTCACATCAGCGGGTGCTAAGCCGATTAAAAGCCATGGTTTTTGTGCATCATCTCTCGCAAAGCCCAAACCAGGTTACTGTCTTCGAGTGGAACCTAGCGAAGAACTGCCTGAGACTTCCCACTTTGAAGAAGAGAATCCCTTTATCATCCTCAAAACCAGCCAAAAACCTCATCCCTCCAACCCTTGTTTTCGCTATATGGTGTTTTTTTTCTTTCTTTCTTTCCTTGCTGAGCTTTTAATGAACTCTAAATACCACTTATGCTATTTAATTAACAGTAATCAGCCACGTTAAGGTTTATGGGAGTCGCCTTTGATCTTGTGAACAGGCGGTGATTTCGGAGCACTGATAAGAATCTCCGACTTGAGAGAGAGAGAGAGAAAGAGGGAGGGAGAAAAGAAAATATAGCAAAGCTGGTCCCCCCCCCCTTTTTTCCCCCTGAAGATTCAGTGGGTCAGATGAAGACCTAATGAAGACTCCAGCCCAGCCCTGTGATTAACAGATCAACAAGCAACAGGCATTGATCCGTGGAATATAAAAAGTGCAGCCATTGTTAGGTTGAGAGCCTTTGATCACCATGATTTTCAGAGCAGTTTCAAAACAGAGTTGCTCTCACTCAGAGCTACCCCTTTTAAGAATCATAGCTCAGGAATAGAAGAAAGAAAGATGGCTTTGAAACAGCTATGTATGAAAAGCCCTTATATATATCAGTTCTACAGCCAAAGATTATCTTCTTATCTGAAGAATAAAAACAGAATAAAGAATTTATATGCACAGTATCATTGTTGCATGAACACCTAACTTCATCATCACCATCATCATTATTATTTTTGCAATGCCTGCTTTTGAGTCAACAAAGTTTATTTTGCAGCTCCAACTTAAATTTTATATTTTACCGAAATCTTTAAAATGCTGGCCGAAAGATGAAGCAGCACACAGAAACGCACTAAAGGATGGATACATAATTCATAACACGATAAATAAGAAAACATTTTTTTTTATAGATGTTTTCTACCTGAATAGTATGCAGAGTTTTCATAAACAGTATTAAGTATTTTTTCCCTGTAGTAATTTTGAAACCGGCATTGCTATTCTGAAACACTTTTTGTCTGTGTTAAATATTTGTTGGAAAGGAGATCAGCAGATATATTATTAGCTGCCCATTTGCACAATATGTATTTGGCAGTAATAATGATGTATTATTGTTACTCTGATAATTTGCTGAATGACTGTATTTCTGCTGAATGACAGAAGCGCACTCTTCTTCTCAGTCTCTCTCCCTCTTTCACTCTCATTCTGAAGAAGACAAAACAGAGGGTTGCAATCAACCCGCACCCCCCCTCTCCCATTGCCCTTCCCAAGTTGTGTGATGTAAGGCATAACAATGCTCTACTGTAAAACCAATTGACCTCTTCACTGTGGAGGGCAGAAACTTTTCTCAGCCCGCAGTCCCATCTGTACAGGCTCGGCCATGAATATGCATGGAATCAGATATGACATTGCCTGCACCATTAATAATCTTGTCATCTGACTTGGGCGTTCAAAGTTATTCAGCTCCCTCCCTTACATTTTCCCAACCCCCAACTCCCCCCACCTTCCCCAAGCCTCTTGCGCACACCAAGTCAAGTGCAGCCGGAATGAAAAAGAAAAGAGATGGGGGGGCGGGGGAGAACTGTGCTCTTTTTCCCCAGTTTTTTCTTTTTTAACTGGGATTAAGTGGTTTGAAATCTGGCAAGGGACTGTGCGGATATTTCTGAAGAAAGCCTGCTCTCAGTCTGGAGGCCTAGGGAGACCCCAAGTGTGTTGGGCATAAAGGTATGCAAGCTGACCTTGAATAGTGACTGCTGGAGTGGACGGCTTTTTTTTTTTGCACGAGGTAGCATTTGCAGTCAGGGTTTGGGTTTCAGCCTCTCCAGTCATCAATCATCCGAGCCTATTCTGCTCTTTGACAGCTCGCTACAAGGCCTGACATTTGACACTCAAGACCCCTGGAGCAGACTTGACTGAGGCCCAGGGGCTTCAGAAATATAAAATTGAATAGAATGACACTTTTTTTTCTTCTTCCTTAAGTGGTCGAATTGAAGCAAAGCAGATACAAATTAATAATTCCCAGCTGCAATAGATTTGAGAACAGTTAAATTACCTCTCTAAAAACCCCCGCCCCTTCTTTTTTTAAAACACACACACAAAAGGCAGAAAAAAGCCATCAATGCCTATTAGAATAGAGGTAAGTATGTGTGTGTGTGTGTGTGTGTGTGTGTGAGAGGGCTGTAGGGATTTTGTTTTTTGGGGTGAATAGCAGATGCTGTCAAAAAAAAGTTGAAATCATAGTAAAACAGATACAAATGAATGCGAAATGTCATCTTAAATGACATGTGGGGCTCAACAGCAGTATATTTTGGCCTCTGTAACAGCTTCCCAGGAGTATATGGTGAATGCAACTGTGTGGCCTTCCCTCTAGAACTGGAGACAGGGGAAAAATATATTAATCCATCCTGCTCTTTCCTATGTATAGAGAGGGTGCCAAATAATTTGTAAGTCATGTCTCTACACAGGACCTTTTGGGCCGCCTTGATCTCCGTGCCTCCAAGTAACCCATGGAGATAACAAGCATGGCAAATAAATCTTGTGTTTACTGCTAAAACAATGTTTCTCAATGGGCCTTTTTTCAAAAGACCTGTCAGGTGTCATTTTTTTGTCTACTGAATTGGTATGAGTTGACTAATTTCATAGCACAGGGCCTCATTTTTTTTTTTTTTTCTTTTTGGTTTTGTTTTCTATTTTTTTTTCCTTTGGGTGATTCCATCTGGTGTCTTCCCATCCTGCGAGCTTCTTTTCTTTTGTCCCTACGAGATCGAGTTTGCTCTTTACTGAATGAGTCTCATATGTATGTCTGTGATGACTCAACTGCTCTGTTTAAATTAGCTCTTACATACAAAAAGAAAAAAAAAAAAGAAAAAAATGTCTGTAACCTTTCTGGAACTATGATAAGATATGCTTGTGTACATAGCTAGTGCTGTGGCAAGAAGGGAAACTTTCTAGTACCAATGCAATATTTTTTTAATGTAGCTAATATATTTATAGAAATACAGAGATGCACATTGAGCTTATGTCACAACATATGGTATAGCATAAAGTTAGCCTTCGTCAAGAAGAATATAAATTAATTGTTCCAAACAATTATACATAGTTGCCATGCCAGTCCACAAACTATATCATCATCCCTTGAAAATGTGTGTCTCTGTGTATTAAATAAATAAAATAAATGTACAATTTTAACAGTGCCACCACACGCTCTACTTATACAGAAGATGCCACATTACTGTAAGTGAACAAGTCTGCAGAGCTTTCAGAACACTGTGGTTTAGTTTCAGAAATACTTTAGTTTCAAGGGTAGATCCTGCCCTATTTCTCTTTCTTGCTGTCAGATTACCAGAAACAGACAAATGTGCACTGCATATGTCTGTGGAGCTGCTCCTACACACAAGTCTTGCCCTAAATTAGATATTCTTGGGTAAACATTATCCCGAGCCTGCCAGAATGTGACAGTGTTTGCTTCAAAGCAGTTTCCCTCCTTGTGCTGGAGATCCTCAAGTTTACTTTCCCAGTTCCCTGTGGCTGGCCCACCAGTGCTAACTGCGAGTCTCTGGGCTAGCTATCACTTAGTTATGGCAAGAGATGAGCTGTGCAACTTTGATTATAATTCTTTGGAACAATAATACCAATGGACACATATATGTTGTTTAATCTGATTTAGTTTATTTATTTATTTTAGTTATGTAACATTTGTGTGTCTGTTTTGTGTTTTGGCCATTCCTATTTCTGGTTACAATGGTTACAGGTCCAGTAAAGTCTGCAAAAGAGATTTCAAATGCCATATTTTGCAGATGATCAAGTAGGCCTATGTGTATATATAATTTATTATTTTGTATATTTATTTGGTTGACATTATTATTGTTATTATTAGTAGTAGGCGTTAATATTAATATGTATTAATATTGTGGTGCAGGACTGGCTTGTTTATTTTACAATTATTATTGTCCAGTAACAGAAAATGAGCTTAGGTTTCAAAGGTTGTTTTCATCATTTTTTTAGGTCAGTAGGTCACATTAAATATATATTTATTAATATTTTAGTGTAAAAAAAAAAAAAAAAAGACTAGTCATCACCTCTAATTCATGATGACTCTTTGGAAAGCTGCCCAGTGTGAAATCAGATTTAAACAGCATTAAATTGGACTTGTGTCAACCAGGGCTTGCTTCAGATTAAATATTGTGCGTTAATTTGATCAACACAAATATTGCTTCACATCTACTCAATTAATTGCAAGAAATTATTATTTCCCTCAACATTTCCTTCTGGCTGAGAAGTAATAGAAGAATCTCTGAGCTTGGAATCACTGCTTTCAAACAACAGTGATGTATCAGCAATGAAAGGCCCAGGGCCCTGAGAACGATACACTACTACCCAGACAACAAACAGGACATACAAATGCTGCAATCCACAGATGCTTCAAAAACTGGCAATGTTAACAATTCATACCACACAGTGCATCACTGCTTTGATAACCACCAGTGTGCGCTTGTGTGAAGCATTTGTGAGAGAAAATACATACATACAAAATACACACACATTATATATATATATATATATATATGTGTATGTGAGGGAAAAAAGTATTTGATCCCCTGCTGATTTTGTACATTTGCCCACTGACAAAGAAATGATCAGTCTATAATTTTAATGGTAGGTGTATTTTAACAGTGAGAGACAGAATAACAACAAAAAAATCCAGAAAAACGCATTTCAAAAAAGTTATAAATTGATTTTGACACTAGTTAAAGGTTTCGAGGCTGACGTTTGGCAAATCGAACCTTCAGCTCCCTCCACAGATTTTCTATGGGATTAAGGTCTGGAGACTGGCTAGGCCACTCCAGGACCTTAATGTGCTTCTTCTTGAGCCACTCCTTTGTTGCCTTGGCTGTGTGTTTTGGGTCATTGTCATGCTGGGATACCCATCCACGACCCATTTTCAATGCCCTGGCTGAGGGAAGGAGGTTCTCACCCAAGATTTGACGGTACATGGCCCCGTCCATCGTCCCTTTGATGCAGTGCAGTTGTCCTGTCCCCTTAGCAGAAAACCCCCCAAAGCATAATGTTTCCACCTCCATGTTTGACGGTGGGGATGGTGTTCTTGGGGTCATTCCTCCTCCTCCAAACACGGCGAGTTGAGTTGATGCCAAAGAGCTCGATTTTGGTCTCATCTGACCACAACACTTTCACCCAGTTCTCCTCTGAATCATTCAGATGTTGGCAAACTTCAGACGGGCCTGTACATGTGCTTTCTTGAGCAGGGGGGCCTTGCGGGCGCTGCAGGATTTCTGTCCTTCAGGGCGTAGTGTGTTACCAATTGTTTTCTTGGTGACTATGGTCCCAGCTGCCTTGAGATCATTAACAAGATCCTCCCGTGTAGTTCTGGGCTGATTCCTCACCGTTCTCATGATCATTGAAACTCCACGAGGTGAGATCTTGCATGGAGCCCCAGACCGAGGGAGACTGACAGTTATTTTGTGTTTCTTCCATTTGCGAATAATCGCACCAACTGTTGTCACCTTCTCACCAAGCTGCTTGGCGATGGTCTTGTAGCCCATTCCAGCCTTGTGTAGGTCTACAATCTTGTCCCTGACATCCTTGGACAGCTCTTTGGTCTTGGCCATGGTGGAGAGTTTGGAATCTGATTGATTGATTGCTTCTGTGGACAGGTGTCTTTTATACAGGTAACGAGCTGAGATTAGGAGCACTCCCTTTAAGAGAGTGCTCCTAATCTCAGCTCGTTACCTGTATAAAAGACACCTGGGAGCCAGAAATCTTGCTGATTGATAGGGGATCAAATACTTATTTCCCTCATTAACATGCAAATCAATTTATAACTTTTTTGAAATGCGTTTTTCTGGATTTTTTTGTTGTTATTCTGTCTCTCACTGTTAAAATACACCTACCATTAAAATTATAGACTGATCATTTCTTTGACAGGGTTCTGACTGGCCAAGCACTGAGAATGTGGAAAAAAAAATATATATATATATGTATTTTTTTTTTTGCAGAACTGATAAGCAGCCCCTCCCTTAATTCAATCCAGGGCTGGAGTGCCATACTGATTGGTTGATTGATTGACAAGAGGATGTAGGCACATTCCACATTCTCAGTGCTTGGCCAGTCAGAACCCTCTGGGAGACAGCACTCCAGACTTGTAAAACTGTGTTTTGTAGTCACTTAAGTCTGTTTTATGTATGTATGTATGTATGTATTACTTATTTTTAAATTGCTGAAGACTGAAACTGTAGGAACGTTTTCTTTGTTTTTTTTCTCCTTTTGTTTAGTTACTTTGCATACAGAGTGGGATAAGAGACATCTTTCAGTTACAATTATGTTGAAACTAACCAAAAATTGAGCTCTGTAGCTGTGTATATTGTATATTTGTTCAAGTATATATTTCAAAAACAGCCTGCAGGTCTCTTTGGAGTCCCCGATTCATTCCACTAGAGATTTATTTTACCTCTGTACCTTCCTGAGTTGACATCAGCGAGGAATTCACATGTTGAGGCAGATAGCATCTCTTGGCTGCCAAAAGAGTCCATTCATACTTGTATGTTAGCGCCTTGATAGCTTATTCTGGATTGCCTGGGCCTCAGAGATAGACATTTCTTCTTTTATCTTCATATACTCCGCTTCACGAATACTAAACATGTTGGGAGACAGCTAGATACATCTTAACTACAAACTGGCCACTGTTGTTCTCCCAGTCATTGTACATGCTTCAAAGAACTCTAAAGGGCTTTCATGCGGCCTCTTTGGGAGTGTTTTTTTGTTTGTTTGTTTGTTATTGTTGCCCTGAATATTAGACACTAGATACTATCTAACGCAAACTCTCCTTACCAGTCCTGTGCCATTGGCAATGCTGGGGTATTGCCTTGATACCTGTTTTCAAATAAGCAGACTCCCTCAAAAGGGAACTTAGAAGCTTTCACTGTTATTTTGATGGAAGCATATTATCATAAATGTTCAAGATCAGAAAATGTGTGTGTTTAAAGCAAATCAATAAATAAAAAGAGAGAGGGTTTGTTTTTCAATTTCTGCTACAATGTATTTCTATTGTTCCACATCATCTCTCTGGTTTTCATCCATGTTTTTTTTTCCACACCTTGTGCTTAAAAATGAAAAGGCCTACTGTATTTAAGAACAGGGCCTTGCAGCAGTTCATTCCTGCTATTGGAGAGCAAGTTATGCATTTCACTCCATACATACTATGTCCAGCTCATCCTACAACTATGATACAACAGAGATGGGTGGTTGTTTGGCCTTTAGACATACAGAGGGTTCATTTCAGATCGAGAAAATCTGGCTTAGAAGATCGTTCTTTCTTTTGTTTATTTCTGTGATAAACTCCAGCGCTGTCTTTGGCTTTCTTCCTGTCTGTAAATGTACTTGGGTTGATGTAATCGCACAGTCTGCCTATGGAAGCCAATGAGATACTGACTGAGACACAGTGAGTGAGGCTGATGAGCTCACATGGGAATGTGTTTGGGTGGGGGTGGGGGTAAAATAAAAATCCAGAATGTTTGATAGCTGGCAACATTCAGCCAATATGAGCCCTTCCTATTTAATAAGTCCATAGCTCCAGATTCAGCCAGCACATTGGAATGTGGACGTGTTCACATGAAAATCTCTGCAGTTCCCACAGTCAATCATGAGACTCAGAGTGGAGATGATCAAGTAAAACGAAGCATCTACTGCTACATAGAATATATGCATGGGAGGAATTCAACCTTATAAACAGGAAACAAAATACATTCCATGATAGTGACAACAAGTCACATTGTCTAACATTTCCCCCAGAACCCCAAGTGTGAATCAGGTACTGAAACAAATATGTTCTGCTTATGCAAGTCTATAGTACTTCATGTTGAGAACAGCTTGAGGCAATGTTTAAACAATATAACCAAAATGTGTGTTTGCCATTAAGCATTGACTCAAATAGGGCTTAAATTACAGGTAAACATTTGCTTTATTGTTGTTGTTATTATTATGAATCACAGAAACATGTTAATTACGGTTTGTTTAACTTTTTAGTCAGAACCAAAGAGGAATGTAACTTTTGTGGCTGAGTTGTCAGTCTGAAGTGTATTCTCTCCCGGTTGGCATCTGAAGAAACTGGAGATCAATCAAAGTTCTGAATTGAAATAATAGCCGGGTCTTCTGTCTCTAACAATTATATCTGTTCAGTGACTAGTTATGTTATGGTTGGCTTAAACCCATGTTATGTATAAGGTCAAAGGTTACTTAAAACTGTTGAAAACAGCAGATTAGGAAATCACAGCTTAAAGTTTGTGACACCATTCCATAGGAAGGCAAAACTGTCAATAAATAAGAGAAAACCAAAGAAAATGTATTAAACTCAGATCTAGGAGGTTATCAATATATTTTTACATTTGTCTAACTCTTGATTGGCAGATAATAATAAGCATTTCAATATGTCATATTTATGATTGTAGTACAGCACACCTCATCTTGCCAGAGCTTAAATTTGCACACTCTGGAAGTGAAGAAACCTTAAAATCCCATCGTGTCTCAAACATGTCCTGGTGACTGCAGGGTCAAAGGGTCACTCTTTATTTTGTTCAAACACACAAATGAAACCAACAAACCAATCACACTCATTTTTTTGGTTGTAATGTTTCTTGTGGGATCTCCAGCATGCAGCATACTTAACCACTCTCTCTGCCTTGCTGTCTCGATCCACGTCTGTGAAGAGACAACCAAGGTCTGCCTACAATCTCTGCCCACCTTCCTCCATTTGCTGGCACAGCCTTCACGCCAGTTGGCAGACTGTGACGTCAGCCTCACTCGAGATGGCCTCATTAGATCATGGATGTCCTGAGCTCCTTTATCTGAAGCTGACGAACTGCGCCATATGGTTCACTTCTAAGCCGACTGATCGAGTATTTTGTACAGGGAATGGATGTACTGCACACTGCTGGGAAAGAGGGGATAAAAATCTTCATCATGGCTTAGCCCTGCAAGAGCCACTGAGTGAAAAAGGAGAGGAGTGGGGGGGGATTAAAATGAGAAACCTTCCCAACAGTAGTAACAAGGTAGGCATTAACGTTCTACAGCCATAGATTAATGGGCAGTAATGAAAAGAAAACACCAAATCACGCCACTAGAGAAGAACCCGTATTAGTGTCATACTCAGATAACTTTTTACACTGCCTGTGCTGAGAAAGACAGGAGACTTTCTTTGAAGCAAAACAGTACATTTGCAAACTTGAAACTAGGAACATTCGTTCTCTATTTACCTACGTGTTGGTATTTTATCAAAAGGGTTTATTTTTCTGGATTACTTACACTTAGGGCTAGACCAAATCAAAACCTTTACCCACCTGCGAATAGCTAATGGCGCAGTTGTACCCTACAGTGGTTTGATTTATAAATAGTATAAAGTGGCTTCTAACGATGAATGAAACTCTGATAAGGTGCAGCTTTGTACTTTGCGATTCATGGAGAGGTCAAAGTTTTGATTTGGTCTAGCCCTTGGTCGCAAAACTTTTGCAGCAATCCTGTTTATCCTGTAGTTGGAAAACCACCAAATGCATCACAATAGCAGTCATTCTAAGAAATGATTATCTGTCATACCTATCGGCAGACCTTGTGTACTTATAATACATTTGGTGCAAGGGGAAAATACAACAACACACAATCTAGGGAATGAGAATACAGCCATAGTGTATGCTTGTTATCAAAACCATTTAAATTCACTTGTGGGACAAAGTTTTTTTTTAGTTTGTTTATTTTTTCGCCTTGCTTTATGACCTCCCTTAAGGTTCTGGCATACTTATTAAAACAGTCATATTCACAGTGCAGCCTAAACCCTGCCTTTGGAGCAGCTAATCTTAGACTGGCTTTTTTGAATAGGGGAAAACACACACGCACACACACCCAAGCATATACAGCGGTGGGAGGTTATTTCTCTTGGCAAATACACACAGCTGCTTGAGGCAAGATGCTGAGATGTGTCCACAAAGAAAGACCTGCACCCTGATGAATGTTTGCCCAGGCGTTGAGCTGCGTGATGGCTCCCTGATTTTATTTTGCATGCCAGCCACTTGCTTGAGAGTATAGATGGGGTCGGTCTTCTTCCCCCCACCCCTCATTAAAGGAATCCTTCTTTTTTTGTATTTGCCTTATTATATTACTTTGTGTATGTATGCTGGTGTTTGTGTGTATACATATATACAGTTCTGGATGAAAGTATTCACACAACGTTATCTTTAGTTCACTTAGTTGAGGAGAATATCAGTCATTAAACAACACTTGTTTACCAATGCTCAATTCAATGCAGCTCCAGTTTTATTCAGTATGGTGCCCTTTGCGTCCAGTTTCCACAGAGCGCTTCACCCTGTGAAAAGTAAAGAAAAGAAATAACTATTAGGCATAGAATATCTTGTCATAGTTTGTCTAACACTTAATCAGCTGGGAGAAAAAACATAAAAGATTCCATTTTACTATACTGACAGGAGGGGGTGGGGTAATATTGCTCTCCCACTCCATAGAAAGTATCATTTCAAATGGAGGTAGTAAATATTTTTGACTGCAACGGTATATAAAATCACTTTCTATAAATGCTCAAATACCCCTGTGAGGTTTTATGGGTGCAACTTCCAAGGATACATTTCTTCAAACCATTAATTGTGAGATGTTCATTTGTTTGTTTAAAAACAGTTTGCTGTAGTTCAGTGTCATTGTTCTGTTGCTCTCTGTTTTAGGAATGTCATTTCCTGATTTGTGGCTGTCTCTTAGTATCTTGTGTAATGCTCTCAATAAGAAAGCTCTCGCTAGATGTCAAGGATCAGAATTGCTACCTTCAGACACAAAAATTATAGTACTAATATCAACATATTAATATGCATTCAATTATTCTGTGCAGGTTATTGTCATTGGTTTCTACTTCGGGAGTTGTGTGCAACGTGCTGACTGTTGTGGCCCATAAGTCAATCAATAACGTCCCGTCCCGTTTTTTTTTTTTCTGGAAAGGATTTTTTTTCCTTCTTCATGCTTTTCAATATCCACTAGCAATTTGTAAATATGGAACATGGGGGGAATAAAAAAAAGAAGTCTACTTCAGGGAGGAAAGCCTTCCGAGATTTAACCTGGACACCACAGTATGCGTCACACAATAATATTACCACGGTTGTTGTGAAATGGGGAGTGGAGGAGCCTTACTGAGGAGGGGGGGGGGGACAAGTGTGATTGATGGAGTTCTGGTTGGTCTATAAAGGGCAGCCGAGAGAGTGGGGAGATAATCAGAGAAAGGGCGTCTGTGGGCTCGCCTCTCCAAGCCGAGAGAGAGATGAGACCAGGGCCTCCGAATTATTAAGTTGTCAGGAGCGCTGATGATGAAATTCTGAAGGTCAGCCGTAACAAGAGGCACCTTACAGGGGTCACAACCTTTCTTGCGTTTTTGTTTTTGTTCTTCTGCCTCCTGTTTTTTTTTATATCCATGTATGTTGGATTGGAGGGGGGGTGGATGGGTGGGTGGCAGTAGAGAGCGCGGGGGGTGGGGGGAGTCTGGGTCTGGGGGTTGTAGAAAGGGCTGTGTTACTCTCCTGTTTATCTGCACCTGACCTCTACCGAGCAATTCTGTATTTGATAAGAGGAAAGGCTGGCCTCATAATGTGCGTGGAGGCTGATATCAGCCCTGTATCCTTGCGAAATTGATTACCGAGACCGGGGGAGTGTGTGGAATATAATAAATAGAAAAGACACCAAAGGCACACAAAGAGAGGGTGGGCTGATGTACAACACCGCCTCAGCAATTACCTGCAGCCCACTTAAAACACATGGGGGTGGGGGGGTTGTAGGGAGAGTCATAGCTATTCTTCCTGTCCAGCACTGGTCCCCACTCCCCAGAAACGGCTTTTCTGCATTGGGTGACATGAATACATCACAGTAGGAAACACAGGATTTAACTCACTTCAGTGCTTCCAATGCTACAAATAATAATAAACATGTCAATAACAATCCCAATACCAGGGACACTAGTAATAATCATATCTGTGCACTCCTCCTCCTCTGTCTGTACCAGTCAAGGTTTTAAAAAATCTCAAAATACGACATGACATTAATTTGGCCAAATTGAAATGGTCACAGATATATCCTGAAGTAGAAGCCAGACAGCCGCTCTCTGGTCTCTTTTCCAACTGTATTGGTCCTGTCCAAAGTTCTCTTCTCAACTTTGGCCTTTTTTTTCCCCTCTCTCAGATTTCGATGATTCCCTCTTCCTTGCCCTCTTCTGACATAGTTTTTAAAATGTGGTTGCCCAGCAGGACAGGTGCTTTGAAATTCGACTTGCTCCCCAATAAATACACCTGCCTGACTTTTCGCATAAAGGTTATGCATGGTTATAAGCAGGAAGCTTGCTGAGGACTGCCAAGTGCCTAATATGATAATGGGAAATGCATACTTTGTAGGTCGCAAGTCCATTTCTGATGTCCATTCCCGGGCATGTAATCTATTGAAGAAGCCCAACAGAACTTGGAACCTGCGTCGGGCAGTTGGGCGGTCCCTTATATCGAACCATGAGGTGGGGGGGTGGAGGTAAAGCTGGGTTTATTGGAAGCATTCTACATTCACATTGACTGCGATTTTCAAATATGATGTTTATGCTTAGGTCCCATTGTATGATCAATCAAGAATATTTGTTTTCTTTGTTGCTTTGCCTCATTTAAATCGCAGTATGTTGATCTATGTCAGCTTATAGGACAACTTCCTCTCTCATACACTTCTTTCTTTCCTTTCTATCTGCTGGATGCCCCTCTATTAACACTGCTTTGTTTGTAGTATATACTTAAAGCATTGGCTTTACTGCTGTCATATTTCGTGATCTAAAAATCAAGAAAACATATACATATGTATTTGATTATGCTCATGTTTAAAGCAGGTTAATATAACTGGTTGCTACATCTGGAATGGTGTGCAACTCTGTCTGTCGTGGGTGTAGGTCAATCAATAATGTCCCATGCAAATAAGCACATTGTTTCACTGCAAAGTGTTTTTTTTTTTCCTTCTTCATGCTTTTAAATACCCAGTAGAGGTAAAAAAATAAATAAATGCTTGTGGAAAAAAATGTTTAAGGTTAAAATACATATTAGTAATGTGGGTACCGTACTATATCACGTCTCAAGACTCAAGTTTGGTGCTTGTAAACTTCTGTGAATTCAAAATATGTGCTCATGCTATCCTGACATATCCCTGAGTTCTACAGAGTTAACCAGAATTAGAGTTTGGACAGGTAACAGACTACATGAACCAGCTAAACTGGTGGGTTCTTCCTGAGCACACGAAAGAGAAACTCGACAGACCGAGATAAGTTTTCTGTCTGCGGAGCAATCCAACTTCCTAGCTTGCTTTGTTCTTACACCTTCTGCGTTGTTTTGATGGATTGCGGGAGCCTAAAATTGGACGGTAAAGGGAATTATTTCTGTGAGGGGCACACAACTTGATGTGCCATTATAGACAGACCTTTTAGTGTGAGGGGCAGTTGTGGAATGGGCCGCAGGCTTATGATTCATCAGTACGGTACACCTCATCAGCAAGGCAGAGAGTACACGGAGCATTTGAATGAGGGAGAATGTTGCACAGGTTTATATTACATTGCGGATAGAGGTTGTTTTGTCTGTTTCAGAGACATCGCACTTCCCGAGTACAACAGCTCCTGGCCCACTGACACAATAGAGGTATTGATAGCGGGCTGTCTGTGTAGCACTCTTGGATACATTCCCCCCACTAAAGTGAATCAATATTGTCTTAATGTTAGGATTAGGCTTGACTTTTCCCCTCCTCTTTTCTGGATGGAAGTTTAAAGAGGACTTGTCTGGAGTTGTGTAGGGGTTGGGTTTTCAGGTGTACAGTATGAGCTGGTGTAAGAGGGAGGGGCTGCAATCCCCAGGCCTTTCAGAATAGAAGCAGACTTTTGCAGAAAGCTCCCTCCTCCAGTTTCTTTGTACTCATGTGTTTAATAGAAGATATATCCTTTTATCTCTAAAGTGTGGAAATAATGATGATAGCCGTTATTATGTTTACATTTCAACACAATGTACAGTTGTGAGTTCGGTTCAAGGTCTTACACAGTTTAAGTGTATGATTAGACATTGATATACACTGATTTTAATACAAATACAAAATTGTTGTTAAAGTCAGTAACAAGTGTTGGTATAAATGGCAAAAACTAAAACTAATGTGTGTGTATGTGTCTTTGTTTCTTGTTTTAACAACAATACACACTTTAGAACATAACAGATGTTTGACAGTGAAAACCAAAGTCATGTGTGTCCCGTCTCGACAAGTAAAGCCTGGAGATCATTGACCTTTTGCATATTAGTTATATATAGTCCCTCTTCTAGTAATGTGGAATGTGCAGTCAGAACCTGCTAAGGTTCAAACTGCCATCTCAAGCATCCCTCACAGCCCTGAATGAGCAACAAACTCACTGTGCCAAAGGATCAGTCTCCTGACACAGGCAGTTTAACCACTCTTCCAAGTCCAATGGAGTGACATCACCCAAACAGACTAAATGGCCTCAAAGCCAGAAACACATTGAACAGGTCCCACAGTTGACTTCATTTTCATTATGAAAGAACCGACTTCACAAGAAAGCGCTTGCATTCTTTCTTTCCTACACTAGCAGAGTGCAGGCTGTCATCCTTGCCCCCCGAGTAATTAAATAATTACATTTCACAAAGAAATCACCACCGCTACTCTTGTTTGGAAAGCCAACAAATGCTTCTTCACTGACTTTTCCTCACCCCATTGATGGAAACAAAAAGGAAAAAACAAGCACACAAAAAAAAAATTCAACCATTGCAGAGAACGCTTTCCAAAAGTCACATTAATTTCCCACCACAGGCATTGCTGTTAGTATCAGACAGTAGCCAATGCTAAGGCCAGCGGCCCATAGTCCGTTTTCAAGCCGAAGATTTCACAGCTATGATCAAGGGCATAGATATTGATTTGCTGGCAGCGCTCTCATCCTGAAGCCTTAATTCAGTGGCCTGGCACAAGGACAGTTCCACATTATAAAACATGAAGAGATACACAGGACTGCTTTCTAGGAACAGACTAATGAGAAAACATTGCATAAGACACTAGAGCTGATGATCATTAAGCCCATTGTTTTATATTCCACCACGTATGAGTGACTTTTTCCAAATGGGGAGTCACATTTGGGAAATATTATGGCTGGTCAATGGGAAGTGCTGGCAACGTTACAATCCTTATTGTTCACAGAGGTGTGAAAGCGAGGGCCAAAATTCTGAACTGCATCTGAGTTTTCCTTTGTTATGATGGGTCTTATAAAACGTGGAGCATTTTTTTTTTTTCCTCCTCCACAGTTTTGGAAAAGTAGCTGGTTTGTTTGGAGTAAATTAAATAAAAAGGAATTTAGCCAACCAGAAGAGAACAGTGGAAATATAAAACACGGAAATGCTTATGACGTGCATGCTAGTCACCTGAATTTATGTGTATTGATTTGTCTGAATCGGATCAGGTTTTGTAACATATCAGTTGTAATATATGCATTTCCAAATTTGAAACACTGGTCTATACTGCTGTGTATTATTTGTTTTGTATAATAATGAAGCTTTAAATTCACACCATAGACTGCCTGGGCTGCAAGGTGAAAACACTCAAAAGCTTGCTTTCTAAAAAGTGTCGGTGAGCTTCTTTTTACCCTTCTTTGGATGTGTACACGACTGGAGGTATAATGGTTTCTCAGACTGAAGGAAAACTGTAGCCGAGTGACTTGATTTTGAGAACACATCAATTTATTTATGAGTCTAGACATAAATTAATTGGGGATGTTCCCTCTTGACCTGGTTACAAGGTTATTGTTGTCTCTTTTCTCTTGGCTGACCTGTGTTTGCCTCCGATGTTTGGAACAAGCTCAAGTGTTTACAGTCAGGAGGTAGAGTCCACAAGGCCACCCATTCCCTCCCCATACAATAAGTGCTCAGACATCCGTCTGAAACTGGTGCCATCCCAGGAATACTCTGAAAAATGGCAGAGGACCATTGACAAATATATGAACAGTTTCCGGACTTCCAACATAATATATGGTATACTTACTCCAGGCTTTCCCACAGCAATCCTTTATCAGGGGGAGGGACAATTGACATGACCCGTCTATCCATTTTACCAGAGCATGTGAAATGAATCTAGCATTTGTCTTTGCATTCTTTCATGGGAAACACCTTTCATGCACTGTTCAATCCTTCACATTGCAGAAAGACAGGAGGGTGCAGTCCGACTGTACGCAGCCCAGGTGATTTTTTTTTTTTGTGATTTTGGGTCAGTCCTGCTTCATAATCTAAGTGTGACAGGGCCTTGCAACCTCAAGAGGATTTGGCACTTGCTGTGTGAATAAAGAACTCTGAATTGCTGGAAGCTGCCGGGCAGACCTTTGCTTCATTTTGTTCCACTCGCCTGGCTCTCAATGAGTTTAATCAGCTGGGATAAATTTGTGAAAGGGCGTCGTCCGTCTTTCCCCCAACCTGACCCCCCCATAGCCACCCCCTGCCCACCCCCCTGCCTTGCCTTGCCTTGCCTTGCCTGCCTGCCTGCCTGCCTGCCTGTCCCAGAATAGGTCTCCCTCTGCCTTCTTGCATCGAGGATTATCAAGAACACTTCAATTACTGTCGATCGATACACTTCAGCCTGCAAAGGAGAGAGCGTGGAAGGAGAAATTAGAACGACTTTGGGTATGGACATGACTACAAAGCAATGGATTAATAGTGATATGCATCTCTTAATTTACATCAGGAATGGGCAGTTTCACCCCCAACACGCAGCTCTCTCTCTCCATCTCTGACATTATAGACACACGGTCTCTAATTGAAAGCAGACTTTTTAAAGGATTGCTTCTTTAAGTGCTAAGCAAGGTGAGAGCAGCCCCGTCAGATAGTGTGTGAGAGATTAAAGCGTTCAGCAATCATTAGAGTGATAAAACAGGGCCTGTTACTATAAATCCGAAAAGAAAAGAAATACATGAATAAATAAGATTGCACGGTCCAATTATATTGAAATAAACTGCCCTACAGCGCAGGGATCCTTAATTGCTATTTCTTTATGTGTATCCACACTAAAGTTGGGCAACAAGCATGCAGAAAGACAGCGGTATAAAAACGACAACATATAATTGCTTGTAAATCATAATAGCATAAGGGGAAGGGATAAACTGCTTGGTCCTAATGAAACTGTCATCAATCTCTAGTTTTTGGTTCTGTACTGTAAGATTTCTTGCACACTTTCCTGAAAGAACAGCATCGTTTAAGGTGATCATTGTGTTTGTATTTTGAAATTGACCTTGGCGTACAATTATCAATGGCCTTGCCTGACACTTTTTTTGCAACAAAATAGTAAAATCAATTAGGGAAGAGAAGAAAGGAGTATGTTTCAAAATAACACTACCCTAGGGACAGCAATGTATCCAGACCTCCCAATGCTAGGCGAAAGAAAGAGGGGAAAAAAAAAGATGTTACATGCAGAAAAAGCCCTCTCCACAATGAGGAGCCCTTTCGTGGATTTCTGTATGGCAACGGATGTGGAAGGATTTTGACAACAGATTTTTCTCTACCATGTATCAGCAGCAGCAGCAGCAATAGCAGATTGCCTGCATGAGTTGTCAGGACAACTAAAACAATACAGTTTGTGACCGGTACAAATGACCCGCTGATGTTCAGATAATCTGACACCTTTTACCGTCTTTTTGTGGTGACTTTTTCAAGAGTATTGTCTGTACTTTAACAAAAAGGAAAAAAACTATAATGAACAAACAACAATAAATACAAAAAAAAATGTAAAAAATAATCTGCTCGCCTGTCAGTTGAATGAGGGGAAATGAAGAGGAGAAAAAGGGAAAACATATGCGATGCTTGCAGTCCCCCTGTGCCGGGAGTGGAGGTCTCGGTGTGGCTGACCTCTGTTTCTGAACCTCCTCCAGGTCAAATAGCCTCTATCCCCTTGCCTTTCTCTCAAGGGACGTAGTAAAAACACTCTGACACACAGCCCCCCAAACACCTGGACTCTCTCTTCCTAGACTTTGCAAATTTGTGTTATTTTTTTTTCTTCTTTTTCCCAGAGGCAAAAACGGTGCATCAAACTGGACAAAGTAGAGCCACATATTTTATGTTTTTCATCTCTTGAAACTCCCACTTGGTGTTGGCTGTGTTTTTCCTTTCTTTTTTCCAGATGAGCTTTAAATGTATTATTTGATCTCTGAATTCAACACATTGTGTATTTAATCAGACCCCTTTTTAGTTGTTTTTCAGTTCCTGAATATAACAAAGATTCACAGGGAAAAACAAGAAAAGGTTTGAAATATAAGTAGAGCAACATATCCTAATTGTATTTTAATCAGAATTTGCCAATAATTGGTTACAATTCTTAACTTGACTGAAAAGGTGATTACCTTATTTCAAAGTCAATTGTATTGTTATTATTATTTATACTTCATGCAGAAAAAAAGTAAAATTGTGTGAAAAGCTGTATAAAATATTGCATAGCTTTATCTGACCTATCATCTTAATTTAATTTTGCCTCTGAGAAAATTTGAGAAAATAAAGCAATTTGCCTGATAAAGAGCAGAGCTTGCTTTTTGTCTGTCTGTCTTGTAGCTGTTATGTCCTGTTTCTGTATGTTTTCAAGACAGAGCTAAAAACATTAAAAGCAAAAAATAGATGGAGATATTATTTTCTTACCTAAACAAAGACTGATCTAAGAGATATCAATATGAAAACTCATGTATTTGGAGATATTCATGAAATTAATGTTTTACTATTATTATTAGTATTAGTATTATTATGAAGCACATTAGAAACAATAATTCAATACCATTGTTGTTTTTGTCATTTTAAGAGGAACTCCCCCCACTGGTCTGATTGACTGAGAATGCCAAGTTATTTTAAACTGTATAATGAGCACCTGCTACCACTTTCCAAACAGTCAGATCTCGCAAATTCTTGCTCCGTTTTCATCAATCAAATCCACATTTTGAATGTGATTTCCTTTCATGTTGCGGGTGAAGCAAAATTCACCTGTCCAGGTTAAAACAGTGCACATAAAAAAAAAAAAAAAATACAAGAAAACCAGAGCAGCTTCTCATTCAAAGATTAAATTTATTCAGAGATTCCAAACTTGTGTCATGGCCTTGACACAGACTAATTATCCTCGGACTTAAAATAACGATGTTGTCTGGAAATGTCCCTATGCAATTTGCTTTAAATACACGTGATTCCCATTAAAGGTTAAACAAGCAAACTGTTCAAGTATACCTAGTCAGACAGACAGATTAGATTTGAAAATCTTTATTTCAATAATTGTCAAATACATTTCACATTCCTCACATGCATAAACAACAATACAAACCCTAAACACTCATGAAACTACATCCAAATTAGTCTGAAATTAGTACAGAGTTTTACAACGACAGATTAGTCTTTGAGCACCCTACCTAGGCCAAGACTAGTGTGAATCTGGGATCTGGGTCTGTGAAATCAGCCCGATACGTGTTACATCACACTTTGCATGTTTCCCGTTCCCCGTCTCCCTCTGTTCTGTTTAATCATTTGACCCATTTAGAAACCTCCCAGTAGTCTGCATTTCATTTAACAGAACAAAGTGGTACACCAATGACAGGCACTGTCCCAGGGTGTTCCCCATTCGTATTTTTTTTTCTCTTTTGCTTTGCTTGTGGAGATGGAATGGGAAACGCAGCGAGATGGCATAATTTGTTTCCAATTAATCCTTAAACTGTAGGCTATTCACACTACTTTAATGCAATAAATCTATATGCAGATACAAGAGACAAGCCAGGCACACTTCGGGGAAGGGAGGCTGTTAATCCATATTTGTCAATCAGAGGAGTAAGGAGACCTACCTCAGCAGGTGCAGTCATCTTGCGTCAATTCATATTGAGTTGTGACACTGAGCCATACTGAGCTATGAAGTGGAGGATCCAATGGCTACTAAATACTGATCTGCTGTGTAAAAGTGATTTAAGACTGGATTATTCCTTCTAGTGTCACCAGCCCAGACATCCATTGGATATAAAGAAAATGGACAGTTTTTTTTCCCCCTCAGTTTTAATGATCTGCTTATTTTTGTTCAGTTCATTTCTTTGGGAAAAGTGCAATGGATACATTGTTTGTAGAAGATCATAGAATTACACAGATATTGGGTGAAATAGGAACAAATTTACAAATGCACACTTTAAAACCAACACCAACATTAACATAAACACATAAACAAACTGAGAGCTATCCTTGAATTTGTGTTTTGTATCTTCTTGTATTCTTCTTTTCTTAGAATGGTATTAAACACGAGATTATTGCCCTCAGAGAAAGTGTGGTGAACCATATCCACTTGATCGCTCTTTCCCCCGGGGTCAACATTGCTATACAGTACTTCACACAACTTTAAGTGCAACCTTTTTTGGGGGACCTAATGCAGGCGTATAGAAAAGGCCTCAGTTGACAGAAAAAAGACGCCTCCCCTTGTTCAAAGCCTGGTTTTCTTCCCCAGGATCTCAGCTCCCCTGCAATCTGCCCTGCCAGCTCCCACGGTTTGTCTTTGGAAGTGATCTGTCCCCAAGCGTTTCTAAACCACTGCAAGTTCATATCCCCCTGAGGACCTATCAAGCCTGCCCACTACTCTACTCTCTTTGTCAGCCAAATGGATACCAATTAAATCAACTGTTCTCCAATTAGAATTTGGAAGAATTTATCTTGTTCAGTGTTCAAACTCCCAGGCCTGCCTTTCTTTCCTCCATTTATCCTTTTCTTCTCTTCCTTTTTTTCTTCCCCTTCCCTGGAATCAGTTACCGAGAGTGAGAGCACTTATTTCCTGCAATCCGATACTCCTGGGTTTCTCAGTCTGTCCATTTGCACAATATGTTAACAGGGTATTTCAGCAAACATTCGCAAGATATAGGATGTAGGAGGCAGTTTTGCACAGAAGGATTTGGACACAGTGCAATTATTTTTCTCAGGCCCTAATTACATGTTAGTAAGTGCTTCATCAGTGTTACCCAATTCATAAAACTAATGAGGTTTGCACCTTATATTCTGCAAGTCCCTAAGTTGTGTTTGTCCAAAACTCAGTTACAAATTTCTGTTTTTGAAATTAAATGGAGAATAGAATCTCCTAATTTATTATCCTGTTCTTTTTCATACACTATTTTCATTGTTTTTTTTTGTGTGTTTAATACATGTCCAGCAAACTGGTGTCAACTTATTCTGCCAAAAAGCAGCAGCATAACAGCAAAAGTGTTGCATACTCACATAACCTGTTGTAAATGTATATTATTTAAACACAAGTCATGTTTAATATGGCTGAAAAATTGATGGTGTTGACCATCAATTGACTTTCCAGCAGTTTTACAATCACTGTATTGTAGTGTTACACCAATCTCCACAGCCACCTTTTGCTTAACTATCTCCCCTTCAGAACCAAGCAGGTATAGTCTTGCTTAGCTTGAGGTGCTGCTTAATTGTGCCAGGTTATATATACATGTTTCCCAGTTCTGATGGTTCTGCTGAACTAACAAATTCAATTAACTCTCCCTGCAGTATAGCTTGTGGATACTACTGTTATTTGTCAGATGTAGGTATTTGATAACTGTGATAACTGTGAATACTACAATATTTTAAATGGGGGAAAGTGTGTGACGCAGGGGGCATCTGAATTCATAATGACAAATTCAACTTCCATAATGAAAATGAGCAGTGGGAAAATAGGTTTGGAAAAATACCAAGCAGAAAATGGAGCAGAAATGCCCCTCTGGTGACAGACAGATTATGATGCGCGCAGACAGGTGTGATGTGTGTATCCATGGTGCAAGTACCCTGATAAGATGAGAACAACATAATGGGTACCCATTTTAATGCAGCATGTCTCTTCGGAGACCCACAGATATGCGAGACAGAGGACAGACAGAAACCAAACAAGAATGTCACACGAGAAAGCAAGAAAACGCTTAGACAGGAATGATTACCTGCTGAGATTTATCAGGAGAAGAATATTTCCATCCACAAAGACCTACTACTGTCTGCTTGGACCGGGGCCACATCATTATTGCCTATTAGTCTTGTTTAGAAAGTAAGTTCCATTGTGTTCCAACAATTAGCCAACAGTCCCTCCCACCAATCGGAATCACATCCAGTTAAACAAACCACCCAGCGCAGCTTCCTGCGGTGAGGTGATTAAACTGCCTGGCTCTGCAATGGGAAGAGCTCCTATGATTCGAACAGGCTGCTATCCAAACACGTGTGGAAACCCCCCACTCCCAGCACCCCCTCCACCCAGGTCCCAAGATTAATGAAGATTCCCGTATTGTTTTGTAAACCTGTCAGAACTCTGCACTCGTCCTCGGGCCTCACCTCTACTTGTTTATATTAGCCCACTTTACGCGCCCTCCTTCTCTGTCATAAACTCTGTAATTTTTGACAACACTGGGGTCAGTCGCTAATTGTAAGTGTGTCAGCTCTGAGGAAAGGTTTCAGTAGGGCTTTATTAATCAGATTATCACATGCGTGCTCTCCACAGCCTGAGCAAAGGGAACGCTGAGGAGTTCTCAACTACATTAAGACAGATATTAGAGCAGTTCTGCTACTGGAGATGGCAATGGAAGGCACTTATATCAGTCACCTAAAGGCAAATAGTGAGATGATGATGATTATTATAATTAGTGGGACTAGTATTGTTGTTGTTGTTGTTGTTCTACAGTGATTTGTCGTAACGTCTCTATTTCTGGCCAAACGAAGGAACAGTGTAAATGATTATAGTGACAGACAGAGTCCAAGCAGAATGCCAGTAAGCCTACTATGTGATTCACGTAAGACAGACATTAAGACAGTTATTTCTTTTAATTCCACCTGAGCTCTTAAATGACTCAATTTAATGAATTCGAGATTTGCCCGATCTAAATGGCTACCGTTTCCAAATCTTTAGTAATTGGGTAGTTTAGGAAATATGGAAATGTGTGAAATGTAATGAATTTGAACTTTTCTGTGAGCAACTCTAGTTTATAAATATATAAATATAGCCTATATGCAATAATATAACTATATATAGATAGATGTTTGTGTGTATAGATGTATGTGTACATAAATAACACAGAGAGCTTGGTTGTACAGATTATACTGCTATGTGTAATATGCCTAATGATGACTGCCACCACAGAAAGACTGACCCATGTCTTCATCTTAAAGCTCTACATCAAAGTGTCCTGGTGATACTGGAATATCTGTTCCAGTGCAAAATGTAGTTATCGTCTGAGAATACAACATGTACGAGACGTTTGCAGTGCATTCTGGTATTTTAACACAGCATCTCAAAAGCAGACTGGTATCCACAATCACAAACGTACAGTATTAAACAACACAATCCAGTGTAAGAGGAATGCCAGTTTGTTTAAGGGGGGAGAAAGGTGCAGCTGGTACAGCAGAAGTGAACTCAGCCTGTAATGTTAACAAGAAGGAAATCCTATAATCCTTCACATAAGGGCTGTTTACATGTAGTGCAATAACACTGTCATTTTAAGAATAAAAAAATTATAGGTTAAGTTGGAGTGGATTTGGATAACATCTCCATATTCTTTTGTTTTATTTCATTGCTCTCTTTTTTATTGTGAGGATGCTGGGAGAATAACATTTATGTGTGCATGTTTTATAGTATGGTTTCAAACAATATATAACTGAGTTACCTCTAGGTTGGCACAAGTAAGAAAATTATAGGCTTGCTATTACCACTACCAATGCTGATTTGTGTTTTAGGTAGGTAAATTCAGTGTTACGTAGATGATATGTAAATGCATCATTACCATTATCTCTGGTTGTATTTGTACAGACTTCTTCTTCAATTCTAGTTATACTTGTTTATGTAATTGAATAATGAATTGCACTTAATTCAACAGAGAGTTCTGTGTACAGCAGATCCCTGGTCCCATGATAAAGCAATTACCTTGACCTTTTCATTTCTTTATTTTTTGCTTTCAAAATAATATTCTGCTCTAGTAGCCCAGCGTACACGTTGTTTTGCCCAGATGCGCTGGCATTCTTTACAGTTCCATTGAAACTAAATCACACAATGCTACTGGAAGCTATGGGGAATGTACAAATATAGTGCCCAGATAACCAAAAGGTGAAGGTTGGCATTTCAGTGCTGTTTAATATATATATAAAAGGTTGTTCTATAAAAACTGGGTAAAAGGACTTCAGTGACTTTGAAGAGATGAGCTTAAACCAAAATACAGTCGTTCAGCCTTGGGATTTGACCTCAGATTGTTCAACCCCATGATTGCCCCTTAACTTAGACGCTTTGGCTTCGTTATCTACTTTTAATGTAAGAAAGAAGTCCAATTGTTCTAGCACTATAAAGGGCCTTTTAAGTCCATCACTGAACAAAGATGGTAAGTGACATTGCGATACAAAGGATTGACCTGCGTGACCCCAACAAGGACCTGCGCTGTGTTATATGCTGAGAAAAGCGACAGGCCATGTCTCCAGAAAACATCCTTCTTTCTTCTGTGAACATGGGAAGCATAAATCTCCATTTTTTTCAGTTGCTGCTGCTGCTTTTAACGGACGAGGAAACTGACAGTTGCTATACATCACTTTCCGACAATGGCAGACACAAATAAACATATCAAATAAGATAATTGTACAACTATTTTAAGCTGGCTCACTGTGTATTAGCCAAGCTTCATTATTATTATTATTATTATTATTATTATTATTATTATTATTATAAGGGGAGTGAACTTTTTGTGTGATCAGTTATTTTTTTTTTTCATTTTAAACAAGACAATTTAACAAAGATATGAACCAGTACAATACAGAGCCTTTGGCGTACAAGCATATATATATATATATATATATATGAGAGCGAGAGAGAGATTCATATTTATTTATATATTATATACATTTATACACACACACAAACACACATAATGCTACATGCCTACCATAGCCTACACTTTATAGAATTCAACCCATTTGCATCTTAAATCCCTGATGAAGAACCTAAGCTTTGTCTGTGTGCCATATAAGTGAGCAAGAACATTTGTACCAACAGTATGTGAGTGAAGTTCAAAACATCATTAAAATGTCTGGGGATATGGTTACTCTATAAAGACCAGCAGCATTTATATTCTTACCATATCCAACACTATTTGTCAGTCAAGCCGCACTTTTAAAATGCAGCGTCTTACAAATAGATAAAAAACAATCTCTACAAAACACTGTCAAATTACACTTCTTTATTTAAAAAACTAAAGCCCCAATGGAAAATAAATGTTTCTATATAATAATTAAGATAAATAAATCTCTATAATTTTGCTTTCTATAAAGGAATCGAATTAAAACAGACCTTATTTTACAGGCCTCGATAAAATGAAATTGAAAAGGTCAGATAACAAAAAGAACTAAAGAATCTGCCTTGCTCAGATTGCCCAGAAATTCACTATAAATCTGTCAGTCAGTAAACATAGTAACTGTCACTATCTATCTATCTATATATCTATCTATCTAATCTACCTACCTACAATATCTGTTTATTCACGTATATGTTGGTTAATCTTTCATCTCATTCCCATGACAATGCAAACTCCTGCCTTACAAAGAAACTGTGTATCAACATTGCTGAGGCAAATTTTCAAGCCAGCACAAATAACATCTGTCTTCAGTATTCCATGAACTTCTAAAAGCACACCCCCAGATCTGAACTGAAAAATACCCCAGTCAGGAAACTGTCTGATTTTTTGCCTTTAATGAACCTAAAAGGACTGCCCTTGTTATTCCAGCTGTTGTTTAAAGCAAGTTCAGAAAAAGAAAAGAAAAGAAAAAATCAGATTGTTCTGTTCAATGGGTCAGTTCACTTTTGCACACACCACAAGAACAGGCTACCATTACAATACATTGATGGAGGTGGGGGGGCTGGGAGCACAACTGTTCTCATTAAAAGAATGGAAGAATGAAAGAAAGAGGGGTCACTTTAATTTTGAGAATGAATGCATCACAACCTTTTTTTTCCTTTGCTTTGTTTCCATCTTATTGTTTTCTCAGTCAATCAAATGAGTAACTTTACGTAACTTCCACACAATTATAAATGATGTGCTGACACTTTTTCATTTTATAGATTATAGATTAATGATTAATGGCAATTTGAGAAAGTAAATATGAAATATATGCTTGATGTATAGAAATATGTGTATATATACTTAAATTGAGAGTGAAGTTTTGCAATTATTTACACACACATAAAAAGATAAAACTGCAGCAAGAAGGAATGTTAGAAGTTCTTGTTCTCTGTATTCAACTCTTAACCTTTCTGCCCTTAGCTCTGCTGTGATTTATTCTCACATAAAATAAATAAATTAACAATTACGGTACTTTCCATTAACCACTGCGGGCTGAATAACATTGCAGCAAAGCGAAAACCTCCTTCTTCCCATCCCGAAGATTCCCACGCAGTGTTTTTTGGCAGGGAGTCTCTGACGATCTCCAGAGGGACCTTTTTTTTTTTCATTTCCAGAAAAGTGAGTAACTGGTCAGGAAAAACCAGTGATTCCCAAAGAGGAGAGGGTGAGAGTCAGAGAGAGAGAGAAAAAGGAAAGGATGACTGAGACGGAGGATGAGAACAAGCAGGGGAGAAAGTAGGGAGGGGAAACAGGGAGGGAGGGAGAGAGAGGAGAGGAAGAGAGGGAGACAGAAAGGCAGGTTCAAAGCATGACTGTAGAGAGATGAAAAGGGAAAGGGAAAGGAGACAGAGGTTGGGCATAAATTACAAGATGTTGCGGTCTACACAAAAGTGTTATTGTACATATGTACATAAGAGGTGAATTAAAATACCACCTCTAAAAATCAATATCCCATTACTAGAATAGAGCAACAAGGTAGGGCCAGATGTAGTAGTTTGCACAAATGTGTTGCTAATAGCTCCCATGTTCTGTGGATGACCAGCCTGTCCTATCCTCTCTTAGGCTAGTGCCCTTCAGTCAGAGTGGGACAGCAATATCCTGACCCCCTTCACCCCTGTCCCACACTGCCTGGTTTAGGGGGCAACCCTCAGCCCTAGGTTTGGGTCAAAGGTTTAAAGACAATAGACAGCTTATTTTATTTCCAGAGCTTTTGAATGGCAATAGTTTTTCACTTTTCCTATGACGGATTGGGCTTTGGGTTTTTATTGTGCTCATCAGTTCTGTTGATGCTAATATTCAAGTTTGGGCTGGGGGGAGGTGTGAAAGGTCTGGAGTCTTCATATTCTTAGAGGGGACCAATCCAGAAGGTTGTGTAGGTGACCCTTCTGTCTATAACAAGTGGTTTGGGGTTTTCAGTGATTTGGAAACATATCGTTCTGTAGGTGAATTAAGCCTGTGGTCTTGTAAATTTGATAATTTATTCTGGTCCAATTCAGCCAACAAGAACCATATTTCTGAGCAACTGAACAAGGGACTTGCCTATATGATCAATAACTAACATGCCTACCCAGCCTTAAGAAAATGGTGAATAAGAATGCGCTCTGAAATTCTCTGGATTCAGTCTTTTCAGGACCAGGGTTGGAGACCATTGTGAGACATTGACAAGGCACACTGTTTTGTTCTCATCAGTTGTAAAGTTCTACCACAGACACACAACTCTCATTCTCCAATAAAGTAAAATAGATCTCTTAAAGCAAAGGGAAAACAATATTCTATTAGTCTAGTTAGGACTAGTCGTTGGATCCGTAATTCCAGAAATTTTCACTGTCTTGCGCCCTATGTCTACCACGACCCTGTACTGGATGAAGCAGCTATTGAAATGGATGGATGGATGTTATCAGTGAATGATATACCACCCTGTATATACCACATTATCTCTGTATCTAATTAGTAAGTAAAACTGATCACTATTCCTACCAATCAGACTGAGAGAACAACTGATCAGTATTTCTGATTAGATCAAGGAGAGTCTGTGCAAATGAGTGCAATGAGTCAATTTTCAAGAGGAAAAAAAAGAGATGTGACAGAGATAAACTTGTCCTGTCTCAAAGTGTCCTGGAATTATGAGGACCAATGGTAATGCTTCCAATCTTGGAGCAGGAGAGCTGGGTAATCTATTGCTTTTCATATTTGAATCAATGATGGGCTGATTTTAACAATACAAATGATAGCATGGAGTACCTGGGCAATTAGGGTAATTTCCAGGCCAATTATTGATAGAAACGTGAATTTACCTGCAAGTGCTAGAAATGTACCTTTTATAAGGGAAAGGAGAGGACGCAGAGGGGTTCCTGGGGCAGAACGACAGCTGTCTTTTATATACAAACATTCTTCTCAACCCCCAAAACATCAGTTCACTTAAAAAGGGATTAGATTCTGTTTCCTGGTTCACTTCAGTGTTTATTTATTTGTTATTGTTCCTTTTGAATTCATCCTAATGGCTTGGAAAAGGGACTTAAGTCACATAACTTCAGGTCGCCTGTTCAACCCTGGTAATCTGAAAAAGCAAATAGCTCCCAAAGGGGGCTATGGGATATTACTGCACACAATGGGAAGTGGTGAAGAACTTAAAACAAAGCTGTCGATAGGCCTCTATGTGCTGTCACTCAGGCAAGGCCTCCCACTTGTCTGCTTCATCTAGACAGTGAACAGACACACTTCCTCTTGCGCTGTAGCCTGAAGGCTCACAAGGCTCATAGGCCAGGATTAAAAGTCATCTAGCGGAGTTACCAGTAGGGAGAGTGCAGTGTGTGCTCCACCCAGTAGAATAACGAAGCCTGCTCCCAGTCTCCCAGTTTCTTCTTTTGGAGTATTCACGTTGTGCTTCCAAATTTAAAAATTCACAAAAAAAAATTACATAGGGACTGCTTGTTAGGGTCCCACGTATGCTTTTACTAGGTTATATTTGGAGTGCAAGTTGACTCAAGGTTGGAAGTGATAAGATATGGCTATCGTGGGCTATCCTGGATGGAATGGGTTTTTGAGAAAGTCAGTAGTAACATTAGTGGATGCGGACTGTTCTACCTGTAAGTAAAAACATACATTTAAAAAAGGACCTCATCTTTTCATTCCAGCAATTATTGGGCGGTACCTGTCTAATCCTCTTAAGGAAACATCATATGCTGTATTTTTATGAAGACTTGACCTTGGTTTTCTAATTGACATTTGTTATGCTCAGTTCAGATAACGTACCCCCCCCCCCCCCGACAAAAGTACATGGGTGAATGGCCCAGCATACACTTAAATTGATACATCACTCATTTGCCCTCATATCAGTTATTGGGTGCAACATGAATTGCAGTATTCTGTCTTTACAATTATATGCCAGTCCAATGTGAAGGTGAACCTACCTTTTCAAATATTCTTTGGACATAATGTTTAAAAATAGACCTTGCAGTCAAGTCATTAATTGAAAAAAAAAAATGTCTTCATTCCAGCATTACTTTGATAATCCTCCCTCTTTTTCCAAAATCTGTTTCATAAAAACAAAATGACAGAAATACACAAGCCAGGGGTTCTGGAAACACTGGGCTAATTTCCTGTACCTGCCATCAATGGCGATGCACAGGAAAGCGTAGTTTAGTTTGTCTTTATTTAGCAACAAGCAGGTTTAATCAACGGGAGGCAAGCAGTATCCTTTCCTCTTTCTAATGTGCTATTAAGCTCTATTCAAACTGACTGAACAATTGTCACATGAAGTGGAGAAGCACAAAGTAATCAATGATAGTTAAGAACAGTAATTTATCACCTTGCCACAGCAGGTTGCCGCACAGGCCCTCTTGCTCTCCAGAAGACACTAAAGAAGAAAGAGCTGGGGATGTGGGCGACCGCAACGATACATAGGTCAGGGCACAGCTAATCCACAAACTCAATCAGTAAGGGGAGAATTCATCCTCATTACCTACCAAATAAAATATATAATTACACTACATCCAATAGCAAGCAAGTTGAAATGAAACATTTAAGGTGTTGAAATGAAACTCAAGGGGTAAAAAAGAAAGAAATTGAAACAAAAAACAATAACCCCAGTGCTATGCCCTTTGGGGCAGTGTGATGTTCATCATCTGGCCTGGTTCTGTTTGAGCTATGTGGTAGTTATCCTTACATACGCCTTCAAACTGCATCACTTGTTACTGTTTTAAATATCTGTTTTTATCGTTTCACGGAACCAACAATTCCTCTTACATGGGGGTCACTGTTGTGCAGGAGGCTGAGGGACCCCTGCCTCAGCAACGCTTGGCAAATGGTGCCACACCCTGTAGTCTGCTTTAAAAACGGACTGTATAAATAGACTTACCACATTATATGTCTTAACAATGACACTCAATGAAGTATAGTTTTCAGACTAAAGTTGAAAGTGCAGCTAAACTGGTAGTAAAGAGGAGTTTCCTTCCCAACCCCCTGCTCTCTTGACCCAACTGATCTTTTCTACCTTTTCTATCTTTTCGCTCTCGCCCCTCTGTTCCTCTCCTACAGGTCCACTAGTCAAGCCTTCCTTCAGGTGTGCTAAGGGCGCACTCTTTCTACCTTCATTTTAGATTCAATTATAACAGTGAGTTTCAGTGTATTAAATATTATAACAAATGAACACCAAGAATTACGTCAGTATTTTTTTTATGTTTACCATATGTTTTTTTTTACCACTCCAAACCTTCCGTGTGCAGAAATCAAGTCCCCCCTCTAGTGTTTGAATTTTTATTTTTTTCTAGATGCATTTTATGCCATTTAACATTTCAAGATCATTAGAAAGCAGGGGAATCAATGGCTAAACAGAGGTTCTCAAAATGAGGGTCAATAAAGGAACATTGAAAATAAAATGATCTTCTAGAATTAAGACTAAAATCAGATTTCTATCCTGAATCAAGTAGATGAACAACACAATAGAATGGTAAGAGCGATCAAATGGTAATGTTAATAGAAAGGGGGAACAACCAAATATTGGAAGGGACTGGACGTATATCATGTAGGATATTGAAGATGTTACACACAGGGAAACGAAAAATGCCTATAACCTTATGCACATAAATAATTAAATGTGTCAGGCTTTCTGGGGAACTACCTTATGGATTATCAAAACTCCCCTAATAGCCATTTGTGTTTGCTGGTGGAAGAGAAATATTCAAAATGCTTTATCTTCAAGGGAAAATCTGACATATGAAGAAAAAAAAATGCTGTCCAGACATCTGCTGAAAACTATGTCTACACTTCAGGACTCAATCTTGAGGTGAAAGGAGGGGATTCAATAAAGGCCGGTGTTTTGTTTTTTAGATCCCTCACTGATAAAAGCTATGGTGCATTTTATAGAAAAGGACAGTGTTCCCTCTTGGGACCTCAGCCCAGCAGAGCAGATGTAATGAAAAAAATAAGGGGATATTCTCTCTGAATATTTATTTATCTATGATGTTTGCTGGTATTTAGCTTCAGAAACGGAGCATATTGCATGGATGACTTTCATCAATGATTCCTTTATTTTTATCTTCTTTGTCTTATTATTATTATTATTATTATTATTATTATTATTATTATTATTATTATTATTATTATTATTTTCACCGCTTAAATGTAGCCCATAACACTGCAGTATTAATAGGTTATGGTTGGAATATTTAGTTATTTTTAAATTAATCTATATCTGTAAAATTAGGTCTATACCTGTGGTGCTAACAATGATATGAGTGTGAGCTGAATGCTAATATAAAGAACTTGTAAGGCTGAAACCTGCACAGTCCATGCCCAATCTCTTTAGACATCTTGTCTGAATATCTCCCATGAAAATCAGTGTTAATTTTGATTTATATAAACCTGTTTTATTATTTCCTGATAATGTTCAAAGATGTCTGTCACCCTTTTCCTTTCATTCACTGTAGCTGAGCATCATTTCATGTAAAGCTCTTTCATCAATAAAGCGAAACGCAACATGTATTTTGAACCATAACCAAAGGTATGGGAGTGAAAGGAAAACAAGATAATTTCAGAAAAAGAAAGAACAGGACACGTGACGAGGATATAAAGACCAAAGCAACAGATGTGAAAAAGCCTTGGTTAGTCCGGGAATGATGGTGAGGAAAGCAGACGCTCACTCGAAGAAAACGGAAAGGACCCTGGGCTCAAGGACAGTCATCTGAGAGAACAAGTGAAGGCCGTATCCCAAGACTACAAAACCAGGCCTGGGAAACTGGTTGAAATATATTCAGCTTCATTCATATCTTAAAGGAATGAGAGTTTTTTTTGTTTTTTATTTTTTAAATGTCGTTATCCCTCAAGCTTTACAACAACAGGGACAATCATGCACATTTTTATGATCAGTCAAATGAAGTCCATTCAGACCAAGATGTTGCCCCGGCTTTCCATTTTGACAGATAAGATATATCAAGGTAAAAATCCCATCTTTGTGTTTGAATGGGCTCCTATAGATAGACATGAATAGACTTAAGATTTAAACAGTAAGCACCTCAACAAAAGCTGCAGATTGAACCACCTGTCCACTTTCAAGCTTCTAGTTTTTCTTGTGTCCTGTGGTGGCAGCTTCTTTTAACTTTAACAAATAAGTAACATAACTCTCTCTGCTGATCACACATCCACAAGGTCGCAATAGATCTGAGTTGTGAGTTTGATGATGGTGAGTCCTACCAAGTCTTATATAGCTGTAAATAAATTATTAAAAATGTGCCTGTTAAGTGATTGCTACAGTGGGCAACACCAAATAAAAACTTTGACCAAATTTGTACCCTATCACAGTTTAATTTATTCTTAGAAGTCACTTTATACTATTTTAAATCAAAACATGACCAGGTACAACTTTGTCATTTGCGATTCACTGGTGGTTTGATCATCTCATTATCAAGATAATTTATCTCAGGAACTGTATATTAGGCAGCCATTATTTTCTGTTCATGAGATAATTTATCTCAGGATTTCTAACTTATCTCAAAATCATGAGATGATGGCTTGTAATATCTAGGCTATCTTGTGTTCTTGAGATAATGCCCCTCCCCTCAAAAAAATACCTCATTCATCAGATGGCCAAAACAGGCTACTATAGATTGCTGATTGTTTGTTAGACCTTGGTCTGTTTTTCAGGAATATTAAGTGACAGAGCCACAGTGTGCAGAGTTTATTTGTGACAACATAAGTGGAAGCTTCACACAGAAGAGTACACAGGGGAAGCCGGGCCATATGGCAACACAGCATTGACACCAGTCAGGTTATGTGGTGGCAACATCACAATACTGATGCCATCTAGGCTTCATTTTAAATGGTGTTGTGTTTCTAGCATGAAAAGCATCAAGTTTGAATCTGAATACGTATTTACAATGACAACTGTAGTTCTAAATAAAGACGCACATTAATGGCATGATTTTCTTTAGGGGCTAAACACATAGGGGAAGAAGTCTCTTTGAAGGATTTGTATACGAGGTGTCATCTGCAACCAAATGCTTGCGTGCCTCCCCCAAAGAAATCAATTGAATGTCCTTTAGTAAGTTGTAATGAGTAAGCCTTTTCATTTGCTTCAAGATTTATTCTAATAAAGAGATTTGCAATTAAAAATGCCACAGATCTTCGAAGAAAAACAGCAACAATAAAATAATTCATGGCCCATCCATTTTCTTAAAGAGCTATGGACAGGACATAAACATCTGTATGACACGTCCTGTCTTCCACAGTACAAACAGTGTTTCCTGAGCAACGCAGTAGGTGGCAGCACTATGAACCGTATTATAGCTGTCATTCAAACAGCGTTCCCTTGAGTTGATCTCAACCTGACACATAATAGGCTAATAATTATAACCATAATAAACTATATATTTCCATTCAGTATGTGCCTTTTGTGCATGATCAGACCTGATCATACATAGCTTAGGGGGTTGTTTTTGTTCCTGGCTATTTACCTTGCATTATAAAATGTCATGCATGCCTTTGTAGACCTGAATCAGACTGAATCAGTATCTGAATCAGACTCTATCATAATGGATCAACAGTCATCAGAACTGCAGGAATGATAGCACCTAACAAGCATAATAAATCATGTGTGCTTGTATACTAGTAACTGTGATATTTAAAGCTTCATTCACATTGTACTTCTCCACTGGGTTTCTGTGGGACAGAAAGATTTTGTTTCAGATTGTATATTTGTTTGGGTCATATATTTGTCTGTTGAGGTTTCATTATAATTGTTGTGTACTCGGAAAACTGGTTGCCACGGATACACCCTACGTGTCATTGTTCTTGTTCATATCCTGCAAAATTAATATTTTTAATAGCCATTAAACAATAACAGCATATATCTTCATACACCTATGCTGTGCATTGACATGGTATACCTAGGGAAAGCAATAAGTAGAAATATTATTACATTAATAATAGGGTCAGTGGATAAATATCAATATTCACTACTTTCAAAGTGATCGATAGCTTAATAATTATGAAATACGAATATACTTTGTATTGCTCTTATATTTTGTAAGTCGCCCTGGACAAAGGTGTCTGCTAAGAAATAACTAATAATAAATATAATAATAATAATAATAATAATAATATGAAAATCTGTCACTTACACAAAATAATGTAATTGAAACACATATTCCATATTTAATCAAATTCCGAAAAGATTCACTTTTGTTTGCACTCAAGGACGATTTGTGCATCCGGATGAGAATGTAAACAATCACTTGTTTCTGTAGGGACATCATGACTTGAAGAACACAGAACACAGAGTTTTAATGTATGCTTTCACTAAGACCTCTGAGTTCAAAGAAAGTGTGTTGGACTCATCATTTAGAGATCATGGTAATTTAAACACTCTTTTATATATATATATATATATATATATATATATATATATATATATACTATTTATCTTCATTTTCCTTTAACCTTTAGTGAAGAACATGAAAAAGAAGCTCTCACAGTATGCACAGCCTATTTGGAAATCCTTTGTTTTCTTAGGCTACTTATACACACATAGGCAAGATGTGTTTTAACACCAGATGTAGTATGTTATAAATGTCAGCGCAAAGCCAAATGGATGCATTACAAAGGGTGAATGATAGTTTAAGTGTTCCAGAATTAGGAGGCTGGAATGACTGCAATACTGAGCAGCATTATGACCTATAATAAGAACAAAGTGACTTGTAGGTCAGCTCTACGTTTATTCCCTTTATGGTAGCGAAACGTATGGGGTGACCCTTGAATTTTCTTTATTGGTTGTAGGTTGGTAATTTGCACCCAGCAAGGAAAGGTTCATTTCTGAAGGGCAAGACAGTGGAATCAATTTGAGAAGCTATCGCATCTCTGGATATTCCTTATTTGTTCTATTTTATTAATTAATTTATTTTGATTTGGATTACAGATTAACTGGCATCCCGATCGAGTCATTACTTTTTCTGCTTAGTAAGCAGGCAGGGGAATGAGGGAACAAAATGCCCCCAGTGATTGGCACACAAATCATCTGCCATGCGAGCACCCGGGATAGGCCTGCGGAAAAGAAAGGAAGGGGGGAAAGAGGAGAGGGGAAAAAAAAAGAAAAATTTCAATTTCAAGACCATTATTATTTTCATTAATCATAGCTCCGCCGTCACCCCTATCCTTATGCTTTAGCGAGAGATCTATTATACGCTCCATTTAGCCTCAGCCATATTACCTCATATGTTTTCCTGGCTGACCAAATAAGACTTAAGAGATAAAACAATTTACTGTTCATTATGAGCCATGTCACCGGAATCAATCTATTAACCTGTGTTAACTGGGCTAGGTGGTGATATCTCATGCTCCCTCGTCAGAGAGAGGGAGGGGGTGGGGTGGGGGGGTATATATTTATATATTATATATCTGCGGTCATAAAGAGTGGCAGACATTTAATTTGCCCTGGAGGCGATGGCTTTATTTTTCTGGTGGCCGAGGCACCCTCCTCGCCTTCATGCAGCCCCTGACCTGTGAAAGATTCTAACAAATTGGCTTCTATTGTGGAGCCAAAGGTGCCATCAATGAGGGAACGCTCCGCTGAGCCTAAAGTATGATGGGAGAGCAAGCGACAGAGCAAAAAGCTTCAGTGTGATTGAATTAACCCTTCACAGGAAGTGCAGTAGGGAGGAAAGAGAAAGGTTGTTCATCCCTGCCTTTGTGGGAACAGGTGCCATTTACCGAGGTCTTCCACTATAGGCCATATCCATTCAGCCTTCAGTCTCTGAAGTCCTTTTATTTTTATCCCGTTACCTAATCAGAATCCTTTTTTCTGGCACTAGGATTTGTTTCATTGGTTCAGTTTTTTCTATTTTCAGCAGCCTGCACAAAAACTGTAACCGTTACCATTTTAACATGCTGTTTGTACATCGATAGAGATAGATATATAAAAATGTATACATTGCAAATATATATATTTATAACTTGAGCAATATCAGAGATAAATAGATGCTATGACTTAACTGAATACCAGATTCTCTGATTAAATTTGTAGTATTTCTTCTATTATACTCTTTTTTTCTCTATCTCATTTCTTCACAATGGTTTTCCCAGCTGCCATTATTAAAGATGTGGATTTTTTTGGCATGTTGCAATCAGGGCTGGTATCGAATAAGAACTGTAGTTCAGTAGGTAAAAAAAAAAAAAAAAACTTGTACAACTGTCCTAGTGTGTTACAGAAGTGTAGAAGAAAGGGGAAGAAATCAAAAGCAAGATTCCTTTGTTTCTCTTCTTTTTACACAAGGCGAGTACTGCTGGAAATGTACGGGTTTACATCAATGTAATTGTTTGGTTCTGGGCAATTACCCACCTACAGTATTGATCCTAGCATATTTTTGCTGCTGGAATGGCCAATTGAATGCTTTCTGTAGAATCTAGTTTGAGTTCTAAATTTACCTCTTTTTCAAGCACTATGCTAATGAAATTGTTTTTAAAATAGCGGTACGATCTCAAATGCAGCTAACTGCACTTCAGATGCTATCTGGCAGAATTACTTTAATCCCACTACAGTACCACACTAACAAAACATTATCAAGCAACACTTAAATATCTGATTTGATTGCTTTTTATCTGCTCTGACTAACTGTTGACCAACATTCTGCAGAACTGAATAGGTAGCAGGTTGAGCCGGCTTCTGTTGTTTCACCTTATGGGTTTAATCTGCTGTATGATACAATCACGTGATGTGTGCCATACTACACAATAGAAACTTATACAAGTTTGCAACATCTTGAAAATTAGTGATAAAATTGATGCAGAGGACTGTGTTGGGATAGATAAGCGAAAAAGAAAAACAAGGGCAGAGGTGGTAAGAATGAGGAAGTGTATTTCAGCAGGAAAATACAAGACAAGGGTCATGGGGGTGTCTGGAACAAGATCTCCTGCCACATTGTGGAAGCAGATTCCATAGAGTCCTTCAAGCAACAGCTGGATGAGAACCTCAGATCAATAAGATCCTAGCAACCAAACGAGCAAGGGGGATACAGAGTCTCCTCTTGTTTGCCACCTTTTGTAGTATTCTTAAATGTTCTCAAAATACTACACAGAGCAAGTAGTGCAGTAAATATATCACGGCAGCTAACCAACATCACTCATGACAACTGTGTCACACCACTCTAAAGTGTGACAGAAACTGTAGCTGAGAGGGACCTCAGAAAGGGTTAGAGAAAAACCCTATATTACAGGGCTCGTAAACTACATTATCCTGTTGCAATGATTTAATTACCCTAGACTTGGAAGAGTATTCAAACTCCCTGTATATGTTTTAGTGCAGAATGTTCAACACTCCTTCGGCATGGGACCAGTTCAAGCTGCCCATGGTTTTGAATCCCAGCAAGGTCTGACTGCACATGCCACACTGGTTTGCTTACTTGTTTAAAATCATGAATGATTCAGGGCCATGATATTGAGACTGCAGGAAGCACAAGATATGTGTGTTGCTTCAAACACACAGGTTTCTGTTCTCACCTCTGTACTGGTGAGGCCTACACTTTCACATTAGCGTCACTGGAAAAGCAGCTTCAGAAAATCAAATATTTATCAACATGAAGCAGCTATGATATCCTTCCAGCCACAAAGCTGTTCTGTGTTGGACCCGACTTCTAAAAAAACTCCAGCTTGTGCTGAAATTGCATTCCTTATCCCATGTTGCTCCTCTGACAAAAAGAAAAAAAAGAAAAACTAAAACAAACACAAACACAAAGCAAATGCACAAAACGATTACATTAATATAAGAAACCAAAAAATACAGTCAAAAATAAGGAGTCAAAAGTGCATTATGACAAGAAACCGATGCTATTTTTGACCCTGTGATTAGTGTCATAAGTAGCATCAGACTGGGGTTCATTAAAATAATTTTGAAATTGCGCTAAACAAGCTGTGTCACCGAGGTGGCCCCGGGGCATGTCAGTGCAGCTTCACTCGACTCCTCCACCCCTTTCCACAGACATCTGCATCAACACAAACATACATTTGTGTCAACTAAAATAAAAGCTGCCCCAGGTGATGTTTTATTATTTTGATGAAAGCAGACATAGATGATAATTTTGTTTGAGAATCAATAACAGTACAAAATGTAGGCTAGATTATTGTGGTTGCATTTTCTCATTAGACAAATTAGAATAATGCCGTGTTTCTCTTTCGTCAGCTAATATTCTGTAATAAGGCAGAGATGACATTATAATTGTGGTTTGTACATGTATACCTTAAATGCACACAACTGATTTCCTCACAAGAGTAACACTGTGTTCCTTTGAACTCTTCTTGAGATGTAATCAAGTAACATTACATGTTGGCAAACAGTTATTCTTTGATTGTGTTAGCCTAGCTTAATGCTGGGACTTATATGCTGCTTATGACTTTTATGAATGCTGGGATAGATAGTGAATGTTGATCTGTACAGAATCTTTTGGTTTTTGTTGTTGTCACAAGATCACTGTTGAACATTAAGCATAGTCGCAAACCAGCTGAAGACATCCAGTTTTGGCTCACTAGATACGCACTTTTGTCACACATGTGATATCATTGTTAGCACAGGACTGAGATGCATGCCAAGTTTGGTTAAGGGTTGGTATAGTTCAGTATATTCACATTTACTTGGGTCCATAGTAGCCTTGCTGATGTGATTAACACATACAAAGTGTTCATCACTGTGTCCACCACTGTGTCCATACTTTGTGAAAATTAAATATGATTGTTTTGAGATTCCAAATGTATAAGGTCACGAATCCATTTAACACTGAACAAAACAATGCACTGTCTAGGTACTACTTGTAAAGAAGAATTGAATTACGGCACAATCGTTTTTAATTTTTAAAGCTACTACCTTTGTAATCTGTTTTTGCCTGCAGTTTAAGCAGGAGATATGGTCAGTCATCTTAACTGATTTAGTTTTGATATTAATTTTGAAATTTACAGCCCCTCTTTGTAATTGTGTCCACATGTAACTGAAACAAAATCTGCGACACCGTCAATGCATGTCACATTACATACCTGGACAATAAAAGTGAAGTGCCTTAACTCCGCCTACTATTACATTGCGGACAAAAACGGCGTCTGCATTAAACAGCGCATTGCCAACACTGTGCCAACAATAACAGCGCCTGTCCTATAAAGAGCATCCCAGTCACAGTGCATTGACCCCAAAACTGTATTTAATCTTTGTTATTGAATAATAATAATAATTATAGTCAAAATAATAATAATAAATTCCTGTTGAGTCTGTGTCATGTTATACGCAGTTTGTTTGGTTTGTTTAACAGCAATTGCCATTTTTGTTGGCCTGGGGATGGCACTACACTGTATATGGCATGAACAGTTTTTGTCCACACTGTAATATTTGCCGTGGTTATGGTACTTCACTGTGAATGTCATTTGCTGTTACGTCCGTGCTGGATGCATGATGATGTCATCAAGGTTTTGGTTTTGCTGTAACTTTGTGATACCATAAGGTAGGGACAATAGGCTGAGGTTGTAAAATACTGTTGAGGTATTCATGAAACACACATGGTCTACATAATCCGTATGCAGACCTTTGTTATGTTCCCCTTGAAGTCTTAAAGTGGAGTGCCTGCGCATGGTAAAAGCAACCGTGAGACTGGAAGTCAACATTTACAGTTTTGGCCATAAAACGAAATAATAGTAAATATTTGTATTTTGCGGTCGCCTTTAATGATTAAAGATTAAGATGGAAAAAAGAAGAAGAAAACAGAAACTGGTTTAGGGGTTAAATATATAATTAATGTCTCCGTAATAGATGCGGGGAGATAATATGCAATCGGCGTGGCCGTGGAAATCCCTGTGCACTTTGTAAAGGGCTTGATTCAGTCAGGTTTAATTAGAACAACAAATTTATGATTACATTTCAACTCCCATCTGAAACATTAAATTGCCTTAATTTTCATCCCACTGAGGATCCGTTTGCCAGGCCTTCCTTTGTGTTCTTACAGGGTCCCTCGGCAGACAGCATCTCAAAACCCAACTCTACGTGAAGCGGGCAGAGGCGTTTCGTTAAGGTTAATGGGAGGAGCAGATCCACTGACGGGGTGGCTCGTTGAGAAGTCCAGGGGCATTGTGGGTAAGTGTTACACCTCGTCTTGTTCAGCTTCCAAGGTTCATAGCTTTCCTTGAAGATACAGTGGAGACTTCTGTGCCATTCAAGGTCATGCTCATTTGAACCTTCACAGTATGCAGGAAACCAGGTGTGCAATGAATATGAAACAGTTTTTTGTGTGTGTGTGGAGGTGGTCATACAAATTTACATTTCACCTGGAGAGAGGATTGCATGAAGTGCAAACTGTGGACTATGCCACGATATTGATTTCAGTGGAGTGGCAGGCGCCGATGTTTTCAAACACCTGGTCTTAACTCAGTTCAGTCTTCTGGTATCTGTACATAATCGGTGAATTCAGCACACCCTGAAATGATACCATTAATAAACAAGTGTAGTTTAAAACATAAAACTGAATTGATCACCGCATAGCTTTGTTTCACATGAAGAGGGTGAATACTTTCAGCTACAGCTTTATACTCTGTGCAGCTGAGGCTGTTTGCTCTGTCGAGGGTGGGTAGAAATAGGACTGCATAAATTAATAAATAAATAAATACAAAAGAGAGACAGAAAGAGGGAGACTTTGGTATTCCAAGCGAGACAAAAGTCAATTTCCTATTTTAAAGATGAACAAATTAGGAATGAAAACCCACAGGGGGAAAACAGCAATAGGATACAGGATAAATAAAGGCACGCAGCAAAATAAATAAATAAATAAATAAATAAATCGAACTGATCTTTAAAAAGATAATTGCGTCAAACAACAATTACCCCGGCAATGAAGTGAAATTATCAGAGTCATTCTAATTTGAAAGCTGTGAATGTGTCTGTGTGTGATGGCAGAAAATTATAAGGTTTGCAGCAAGGTGGCCTATTAAAGTGTGAAGGATCTAATCTTTATCCCCCCCCCCCATCCTTCTCTAATGTCAGAACTGTTCGACCTGGCAAAGAATAACAAAAATAAATAAATAGAAACAAAACAAAAATAAAATAAAATAACATATCACTAACACACATTGGTTCTAAACCATAGAATTCCCATTTACTTTAATTGGCTGGCTCACAGACTAAATGCACTAGCACACATGAGGTTGTTGACCCTTGGGATATAACAATCATATTTTATTAAAGTATCACATTCTTCTTCATGGACCAGCAGATTGAGTTTTTATTAACAGGTTGTTCTGAATAAATATAGAAATGCTATCCATTATATTGAAACCGAATGCAAAAAGGTCTGCAAGGGATTCTGGTGTACATGTCCATTGCGAATACCAATCGTAAGGATTTCCTTGTTTTGTGGAAGTCTCTATCATCGTGTAGTAAAAACACACATAGTGCATTTCATATTATGCATGGCTATTGTGTTCAATATCCAGATTTAGATGGGGAAATATGTAGGTAAATGTGTTTTGGTTTAAATAATTTCTAGAACTAGCCAGCACTAATCACATATGAACCAACGGCCTCAACACAAAGCTAATAATTGTTACGTTGTCATGATTTTCTGTTCTTTACAACATAAAGGGAATAGAGAGGGAAGCCAACTCAAATAAACAAGCTTTTATACCAGAAAAGGTTAAATAATCATGGACGAAGTAATTCAGTTTGTTTTGGTGGAATATTAAACCGAAAAGACCAGTGACTCTGCTGCAGGTTCCCACACGAGATGGACAGTGTAGACGGGATTTATTTTTGCACAATTGAAAAGGTCGCCTCTTGTAATATTTGTATTTATTAAATTAGTGCTGTAATAAATGTGTTGCTTTCGAAATGCTTCACTCGACTTGGGAGGTTTGGCTAAACTGACTTTTCACAGGATGCAAAAAAACAGAAAGAAACGAGGAAAGTTATTTTCTTGTCAAGATCTTTATTTTCTTAACCTCGAAGGGAAACTTCTTTAGAAAACAAACCCATATTAAACCCATCAGCCTCGGAGATGAATTTCATGTCATGTGGAGCCTTTGAAATTAATAAGCTTTGTCTACAAACATTAATTATTTCATCTTAACCCGTTATTGCTTGCTTTCCTGCCTTACCAGCAATTCTATCAAATATGGATTAATTGACTTGTAACAACCTTCATAAAGTGTACTGTGCTTTACCATTGTGAAAGCAGTGTAGATTATGATAAATACCGGTGATGTGTTTGGTAGAGTATGGAGAGAGAAGGCAAACTATGGTAAACCCCTGTACTGTACAGTAAATGTATAGTATTACAATTGATCTGTTGACTAAGATAAACATTCAGATGGAACATGTTATTGCATGATCTTTATCCATCTGTATTTGTATTAGAATAATTTGACCTTAGTAGCAGGGAGGTTTGGTTATGATATAATTTGCCATACAATGGAGACAAATGAAATAAATACATGCACCCCAACCCTTAACCTTTCTAACATGCAGTAGGAACTACAGTCTCCATTGCTGTTTTCAATACAGATTTAAAGTCTTTCCTAAGCAGATGTATATCCACTCACTGCAAGACAGACCAATGCTTATAAAGTGCTTTTCATCTGCAAATATGTCATTAAAGGAGGTTGCCTTTAGGTATGTTGGATGCAGATCAGGGTAATCATAGAAAAATCCCCTGTGAACTGCAGTGTATTAGGCATCTAATGGTGTAGCCAAATTAATTGTTTTTGTTGTTGTTTGTTTCCCCCTCAAAATGTGTATATAACAAGGACATACATATAGACTTTAAAATTTAAAAAGCGATACTGATTACAGCATGGGATTCTCTTATGAAAGTGCTCCCTCTCTCTTTACATTGTTGAAGCTTTGATGTGTGCATCTTGTTTTGTATGTTTTGAGAACCAACTATCTGGCCTGGATTGCTTTCCTTGCCACCTTGCCCGTATGGGCTGGCAGAGCATGCTTCCCTCAGTGCCTGCCTGGTGAAAGCCAGAAGACGCAAAACATCCACAGGGAAAAGCTGCAGGTTACACTGTGTGCCTGCTAATATTCACTGTAACTCAGAAACCCGAAACATGAAGAATCCTTATCAATAATAATCTTAAACATCCCTGTGTTTCTGCTAATGGTATAAGTATATTGGAGCATTATATATATATATATATATATATCATCTAGCTTCATCCAGTAGTAGATTCATATGGACTAATGATGATATACACTCACCTAAAGGATTATTAGGAACACCTGTTCAATTTCTCATTAATGCAATTATCTAACCAACCAATCACATGGCAGTTGCTTCAATGCATTTAGGGGTGTGGTCCTGGTCTCCTGAACTCCAAACTGAATGTCTGAATGGGAAAGAAAGGTGATTTAAGCAATTTTGAGCGTGGCATGGTTGTTGGTGCCAGACGGGCCGGTCTGAGTATTTCACAATCTGCTCAGTTACTGGGATTTTCACGCACAACCATTTCTAGGGTTTACAAAGAATGGTGTGAAAAGGGAAAACATCCAGTATGCGGCAGTCCTGTGGGCGAAAATGCCTTGTTGATGCTAGAGGTCAGAGGAGAATGGGCCGACTGATTCAAGCTGATAGAAGAGCAACTTTGACTGAAATAACCACTCGTTACAACCGAGGTATGCAGCAAAGCATTTGTGAAGCCACAACACGTACAACCTTGAGGCGGATGGGCTACAACAGCAGAAGACCCCACCGGGTACCACTCATCTCCACTACAAATAGGAAAAAGAGGCTACAATTTGCACAAGCTCACCAAAATTGGACAGTTGAAGACTGGAAAAATGTTGCCTGGTCTGATGAGTCTCGATTTCTGTTGAGACATTCAGATGGTAGAGTCAGAATTTGGCGTAAACAGAATGAGAACATGGATCCATCATGCCTTGTTACCACTGTGCAGGCTGGTGGTGGTGGTGTAATGGTGTGAGGGAAGTTTTCTTGGCACACTTTAGGCCCCTTAGTGCCAATTGGGCATCGTTTAAATGCCACGACCTACCTGAGCATTGTTTCTGACCATGTCCATCCCTTTATGACCACCATGTACCCATCCTCTGATGGCTACTTCCAGCAGGATAATGCACCATGTCACAAAGGTCGAATCATTTCAAATTGGTTTCTTGAACATGACAATGAGTTCACTGTACTAAACTGGCCCCCACAGTCACCAGATCTCAACCCAATAGAGCATCTTTGGGATGTGGTGGAACGGGAGCTTCGTGCCCTGGATGTGCATCCCACAAATCTCCATCAACTGCAAGATGCTATCCTATCAATATGGGCCAACATTTCTAAAGAATGCTTTCAGCACCTTGTTGAATCAATGCCACGTAGAATTAAGGCAGTTCTGAAGGCGAAAGGGGGTCAAACACAGTATTAGTATGGTGTTCCTAATAATCCTTTAGGTGAGTGTATATCTATATATGTCTGTCTATCTGTCTGTCTGCATATGTGTGCGTCTGTGCATGTATGTATATATAAATAATTATATATCAGTTCAAACCAGAAAACTGGATTTAAACCCCCCTGACCTGGCAGTGCTTGAACAGTTGTGCATTACTGCTTTGGGAATCACAGTCACAGCCAACTATGACGTTGCACAGATTAGAGGAATCATATTTAACCTAAATAATCACTGATGATTGACCTTGTTAGCCTGAAAGAGTAAAGCCTTAATAAAACAATGAGAAATGAGAACGTTGCTACTTTTAATGGTGCAATACGTATGACGGCATTGTTGATTCCCAATTGAATACTGAATACAGATACTGAAAACAAACTGCATTACCCTTTTGTGCTGAATGACCAAGTACATTGTGCTCTGTGCTTAGTGCATGATTTAACCTGAACAATCTGGTAAACACATGTTAACAGGCACTTTCAATTTTTTTATATATATTTGAAGACACAGAGAAAATGCTCCTCCAAGCATCCTCTCTGTAGCATGGATCTGACAATCAATAATACCCCCAGACAGACACATTCCTGTAGGAGTACTGCTTCTGTAGCTGCTGGCAGCTGAGGATTTGTGAAAAAAACAGCCTCGCACACACACAAACACACACACACACGCGCATACACACACACACACACACACACACACACACACACACACACACACACACACATGCATATAAATATAATTAAAATAAATAAAAATGTGCTTAAACAAGGAAAAAAGAGATCAAGGACTTTTCAGAAGTGAATGAAGTCATGGCTAAATAAAATGCCCTCTTTCAGAGTTGAATATTTAAGTTGCTGATAAAGGATTCCCCGTTTGCTGCGTGTCTAAGTGTATTAAAAGCAGTGCATCTTAAGGAAGAGGAACAGAGGGACTGGGAGAGAAGAAGGCAATGAGTGTAAAATGACCTTTTTTTGTGTGTGTGCACAGGCTTGAAGATGAGACAAGGTGCTCGGCTAATCCCAGCTCTTCCCCGATTGGCCAATCGGGCCCTGTGTTGAAAATGTCTCCATCTGGGATAATCTGCTCTCACTTGGATGAACAGAGGCCTTTCTGAGTTAACCTGACATTTTACAATAATTAGCCTTTCAGGTGACCTAACCGTTCCAATCTCCCATATATTTGGAAATATCTCTTCTCTTATTTATTTATTTATTTATTTATTTATTTGGCTATGAAATCAGACAAACCCCTTTACTTCCTTGCTTTCTGTCACTCTCTCTTTCACTTTCAAAACAGAGGAAAGAATAGCAGACTTTTTAAAGATAAATCACAGAGAGATATTTCTGATCTCTCGTTAATTTATACTGTATATGCACCATCATATTATTATTAGTAGTAGTTGTGATAGAAGAAGTAGTTGTTGCATTTGTGCAGGTAGTAGCTCTTAGTTCAGTCGATGTTATTTAAGGCAAAGCAATTAAAGTTTCTAGAATCCTGCTGTAAACAAACCTATATATATGAACCAAACATATATATATATATATATATATATATATATATATAGAAAGGGTGTGTGTAGTCACACTGTCATTGTAGACCAATTGGACAAGACTATTATGTTTTAATCAAAACAAAGGTTCATTTTATTTCTGATATACAATGCGTTGTGACACCCCCATGGCTCCATGAGGTAGCCATGATATACGGCTCTGGAAAAAATTAAGAGACCACTCCAAGTTCAGAAATCAATGTTAAGTGTCTCTTAATTTTTTTCCAGAGCTGTATAAATATATATATTTATATAGTAGAACTGAAAAAATTAAGAGTCTAGGGGTAGAACAAGCTGTCTACTTGAGAAAAACAGATTCCAAAGCCACCTGGTTGCTACATGATTTAAGATACATAAAAGGTATGTGATAGGATAGTTTCCTTGGCTGTTAGGAATCATCAGGTGTATTATCCAGTTCCTTCATATCTATATGTATTTAATGACAAGCTTTTAAAAATGCACTGTTTTCATATTTAAAAATATACTGAGATAATTTTAACTAGATAACACTGTCTCTCTCTCTCTCACACACACACGCACACACACACACACACACACACACACACACACATATATATATATAATTCTCCAACCCTTCTCTTAACAGAAATCCAGCCACTTACTCCATTTATATTTTTCCCATCTTTTTTTGTATTGTTGAAAACTGTGAAACACATAAGGCATTAGGTAATGACTGCTTATTTAGGCTTATCTTCCCCGAAATAAAATATGTCTCTAATCAGGCCTCACTCATGCACCGGAGACCCTTATCAGCACTAAAGGGGGGGCAAATGGTGCATGGAAATAGGTTTGGATAGAAAATTAAGTTCAAAGGTCATGAAGCACGGTCTGAAGGGTAACTGCAGATGAAATGTGGCTATTTGTTTTAAGCCGAGACTGATTTCATCTTGGTTGGAAAGGTCAATGTGACATGAAAAAGGGATTTATCTCCATTGGTGCGGGTGTGCTGCTTGCTCTCTCAGCTCCAGTGTTTACTTACATCTTTACACACAAGCCTGCTAACCAGCTCATTATTCACACACCAGGCGTATCTCTAAACCTCTGCTCCGGCCATCCTGTTTAGACCTAAATAGTGTCCCTGTTTTATTGGTGTTGTGTTTGCTTGTTTTATATATTTTATTCTGTTGCTCTTAGCTTGTTTTCAGTGCGGCACAATTTAAACTAAGGCCGCCTGGACTCTTTGCGAATCTGGAGTCAAATAACCTTGAGACGCTGGGGGTACTGTTCCAAATAAACAAACAAACAAACAAGACATACACAGCTGTAAAATAGGAAGAAGTACAAGGTAGCAGCAATTTGGAATGGCCAGGGATTTGGAATAGGAATTTTCTCTCCTCTACCACCTTTCTGTCAACGTTTTCAAATTTGGGGTCAGTTAAGCTAGAAACTATCTGCCTACTGAAAAGCAGGATTTTATCTGTATTATAATTTGCTATATATTTTCTATAATTATACATATATATATATATATATATATATATATATATATATATTAATATATATTATTATTATAATTTGATGAAAGGCCTAAGTCTATATTAAAATGCTTCCTGTTTATTAATAAAGAAAATGTTTGAAACTCAAGGCCTTTTAAAGCCACTCTCATTTGTAAAACCGAAGTAAAGGAGAGGAGAGGGATTCAATATCAGTGGATGATTTCTTGGGGATTGGGAGTGTGGACAAGACTTTGGGGTCAGTATAACTCCATTTATATCTGATATCCTGTGGGAATTGAGAACAGACAGGCCAGCACTAGTTGTCTGCTCTTTAGGTAGCCAACTACTCCCAAACACTATGCAGGGATACCAGTAGATGAATTAGGTCTATACCCCCCCAAGCTACAAAAAAAAGAATCCTGGAACACAGCCATGCAGACAGAGCCGACCCAGAGCAGTTAAAATAGCTTGCCACACAATAGTGCAGTAAAGCGTGTTAAACTGTTTGAGATAAATACAAATATCTGTAACAACACATGCAGTAAGAATAATTACTATTGCAAAGCTCAACATCCTATTTCATTATGGATTGTCTAAGGGTCACCTAAAACAAGGAGATATCTTTTGGTTTTGGTTTTTCGCTGATCAATTGCTATGCATTCAGTTTCCTTCTTTTTTTTTATTATTTTCTTCCTGGTGGATGAAACCCAAGTACAGACAAATCCCCCGCACAAGGCTGTGAGACCTTATCAAGAGTACAGGACGCTTAGATATAAAACGGCAGCAGCAGTAGTGAGAAAGTTCTTAAACACTAGCAATAACAGAACTAGGCCAGGAGCCGACAAGAGCGATTGTCCACATTAAGCACCTGGTGAGATGTCCTCTCTGAAATATGGAGCCACACATTTTCTCCTTCCTGTCTCGGGAACATTAGCAGATACAATAATCACAGGCTGTTTAGCATGATACCCCCCTCCCCCCGCCCTCATCCTTATAACCTGATGGTGATAAATTTATTGGACGCCCGTGTTGTGTAGCAGTGGAGTAATTAACAGCACAGACGGGCAACATCGCAGTCTCACCTTGTAGGGAGTGGGTGTCTGAGTATGTGGTCTCTTTCGTTTTAATTAAAACAACAAGAAAAGAAGAAAAAAAAAAACTTTCCAAGGGAACAGGGAAAGGTCATGCCTTACAAAAGTGTATATCTCACATCTTTGGATGCCTCCTGTTGAGATTTAAATTTTACACAGTACTGAACATCATGTCACTGGAAGGACATGACAACAAGGTTATTAGAATATATATATAGTTTATATATTTAAACAAAGGACTAAAATTGTATATAATAACGTAACACAAATTAAGCAGTATAATCATTTAAACTTGACATTTGAAACTGTTTTATTTGTTGATATTCCACAAGATGCTCGTTTAAAGGCCTGTGTTGGATAAATGTTTGATCGGTCAGGGCAACTTTGCAAAAGGAAATTAAACTGAAAAACATTCCTTAGAATTAGCCTTTGTATTATAAACAAATTAATTTTCTTCAGGGAATGGCTTTTGGCATTTTTTTCTTACCATTGTGCAATATTTGCGGAATTCTGTAGTCACCTGCAAACTGTTTATTTCCAATGCATGCACTGATAATAAAACAGAGACCCCAGTACCTTTACAATAAAATTACAATCTTGTCTAAGCCAAGCATACACTTTCCAGAGTCTGAGGAGGTATTAAAGGTAGACATTAAATTCAGCTCTTTGCTCTCCCATTTTCTAGCTACAAGGTGATTGCATTTCCAATATAATAATATCATAATAATCAGAGACCCATGAGGGACAAAAGCTACAATAATGATATTTTATGCTTCTCTTTGTTTATTATCTGATTCATTAGCTCCGTGTTGACATCATTCCGTCGGGCCCATCGTAAGCCAGCTGGAAAATCAATAAGAATAAGATTACCTAGTTAGCAGGAGGTTATGGGGCAACGTGCAAGGTTCACAGCCCAACACCTTTAACTGTATCTTTATGTCTTTATTCTTAAGCACTGTGTGTGTGTGTGTGTGTGTGTGTGTGTGTGCGCTGAGGGAAGGAGGCAGCGCTGTTATAACAGTGTAAACACAGGAGGGTGCTAGTATACATGAAGGATTACATCACTGAGGTTTGGAATAGACGACACCTAAATTGTGGCACAGGGAGAGTTTTAGGATTATAAAAATCAGAAAGCTTTCGCTGCTGTGTCTTTGGAGATACAGAGATACATCTTTTGTCATCAGCAGCTTAGAATATAGCAAACAACAGTGTGCTTCTGGATTGTTTTTATAGGTGCCTTATTGTAAAAAGCCTTTTAGGGATTGTTTAAGGCATTTTGTCTTGAGAGGCTTCAGGGTGAGGGGCTTGTACCAAATCACTCCAACCAAAAATAATTTGCCACCCTATATAGTTGTTGCTTGTTGATTAGGTTAGGAATTGAGATATGGTTTTAAGAATTTTTTCTTAAGAAATATCTAGAGTGTGAATGAAATGCATTGTTTTGTGTCACGTTCAAAAGCAACCCTGGATTGCACCCGGTTTGAAGAGGCCCTGAGCTTCTGTTCTGATCTCCAGTCTTACCATGCTGCACATAGTTAAAAAAAATCATAATCCCTCTGGTTTTATAGGTATGGCTATGAAAGCCGACTCGTGAAAGGTAGTAATACGACGGCGCAGTGTCAGCCAACTGGAAAGCCTGTGTGCCATACAGAGGTGACCAAAAGTGAGAACTTTGTCTCTCAGCCGTCAAGGTCAATGTTTAAATGCTTTTAAATGGCGAAATCTCGTCTGATCCGCTCTAAGCTCATCATTCTCATGCAGTGGCTGGAGTCCCACGTACTAAAATCCAGGTCACACAGAGCTAGACCTGATTAATTGTAATTCCCAAAGGTAAGTGGCCTTTACAACTATGACCTGCTTTACATCCCTCTTGACTTAGCCATAAGAGCTACCACTCCGCTCTAATGTACATTTACTTTTTTTTTTGCTTTCTTTACTTTTTGTAACTGTTCATTTTAACAGCATGGCACTAATGTATCATTGGTTCACAATGCGCTTTACCTACATTTACTGAGAGATATCATTCCAGGAGCCTACCTGGCTTTTTGCCTTTGCTTGTGTATTTGCCAAGTGTAGCCAGGTTTGGCCAGGGTTTTCTTAATTTGCTCCTTGACAACAGCTGTGAGCTTGTAGCGTTATCACGGAGAGCTATATCATGTCCCTTGCCTTTTGTGGAGTATTATTTTGCATTCTGTCTTCACCTCTCCCCTGCTGGTGTGAGGGCTATAAAACCGTGCCAATTTCTCAACTGGTGAATCCCAATTAGAAAGGATTACAAATGCAAAGAGAAAATAATGACTAAGGTATACAGTCTATTTAAATGATTATGGTGCACTTTCAAATTGGCTGTAGTCACAAAGCATTGTGCTAATGGCAAAATCAGGGTATCCAATGTTCAATTAAACAATAGGCACTGATATTTTAAAGAACTCTTATTATGTCTGTAATGAATAGATGCATAATGTGTAAGTCTCTATAATGGCTGAACAGTGTTGGGGATATTTACGTTAACATATAATACCTACGCACAGTTTAGGTACTTATGTTTCTAAAACCTTTTCCATTACTTGTGGTCATCTCTAATTAGCGTCCCATGATAAATGAGCCCGGCCTCACCCAGTTTATGACAGTGATTTGAGGTATTATCATGCGGTCTGGGTATTTTTCACAGTGGCTGACTAGCGGTGTCGGAGACATTAAAGGTATTGCTTAAGAACACAGTTGCGTTACAGTTCACTATTAATTGGGAGATGCTATGAATCTATATTAAAATGAAGTGCAAATGTAAATAGATTGAGGAGGAAATAGGGGGCAGTAACATTAATCAGAGCAAGCAAGGAGCAGGGAGAGCATATATTTGCCAACATACTGGTCCACAGAAAAAAAATATTTAACACTTTCAAAGCCAAGTAAAGTGTGGTTTCTCAGGAGCAACGACGGGAAGAGACAGTCTTGCGTCTATCTCCCAAGAACAGCCTTGTTTCCTCAGCTGACAGTGTCAAAGTTGTTTGTGAAATCTGCCGATTCTGACTCTGGTTTGGCACAGAACAATTTAGACAGGGAAGCCCCTTTTCATTACTTTAAAGTAGCACATCTTTCATCAATTAGAAAGTAGGGGAAAAAACTAAATCGTAAAGCTTCCCTTGAGTTACTCCCAAGGACCAGTTAAAAGTCTCTGCTAAGTTTTGGTTTGTTCGTTTTTTTTATTTTGGTTTGATGTTCAAAACAGTTAGCAGGGCAGAGAATGGTTTAGGAATATGGACCTCAGTAGTGGCGTCTGATTGTTGCTCCATTTAACATCTCCTCATTTTCCAAGAGGGCTGGGCGGCAGCAGTGCTCAGCAGGTCTCGGCCTGGCACCAAGGCTGCAGCAGTCAGTTTCAGCGCAGTGTCCAAACACCCTAGAAGAGGGGGAGGTTACAGATGGTAATATCCCCTGTTCCTTTTATTCTAAGACTCACAGACTTAATCCATTATCACATAAGCCTGGAGATACACATGCATACACACACGCACACACTCACACTCACACACATGCACACGCAAACACACGCACACACAAAAAGAGCCGATTGATTGGAAAGTGGGGCTTCTTCTCATTTTCCATCTCCTGGAGTGCCACTTGAAGTTTCTGTTCGACATAACTGCATTAAGGGTCAGATTCTGGAGGGCTAATGGAGACCTCTTCATCACTCAATCCCTCCGCCAAGAGTCCTTTTTATTAAGTGTTTTGGTGGTTAGTAATGATTTTAGAGGGGCCGAATGAAATTACCTCATGAAATGGTGAATTTCTTCCTTGTTTCTTCGCTTGTTTGTCTGGATTACGGCACATGAAATAGATTTTTCAGGCAATTAAATGGATTCCTGCCCTAATGCATTCATTTAGAAGATGCTGGCGGTGCTGGGGAAGGTATCTGTAAATAAAGAAATAAATGGATGAAAATTAAATCACCTTTAAATAATTTTTTTTTTGTATAAAGTATAAAAATATAAAAAGTATAAAACTTGGAAAGTGTGTAGCAAGTCAAGAGTGGTGACTTTGTTGGAAATGTATTCCTAAATCTGACCTCACCTTATCTTTATATACTATTCATACATATATATACACTCACCTAAAGGATTATTAGGAACACCATACTAATACTGTGTTTGACCCCCTTTCGCCTTCAGAACTGCCTTAATTCTACGTGGCATTGATTCAACAAGGTGCTGAAAGCATTCTTTAGAAATGTTGGCCCATATTGATAGGATAGCATCTTGCAGTTGATGGAGATTTGTGGGATGCACATCCAGGGCACGAAGCTCCCGTTCCACCACATCCCAAAGATGCTCTATTGAGTTGAGATCTGGTGACTGTGGGGGCCAGTTTAGTACAGTGAACTCATTGTCATGTTCAAGAAACCAATTTGAAATGATTCGACCTTTGTGATATGGTGCATTATCCTGCTGGAAGTAGCCATCAGAGGATGGGTACATGGTGGTCATAAAGGGATGGACATGGTCAGAAACAATGCTCAGGTAGGCCGTGGCATTTAAACGATGCCCAATTGGCACTAAGGGGCCTAAAGTGTGCCAAGAAAACATCCCCCACACCATTACACCACCACCACCAGCCTGCACAGTGGTAACAAGGCATGATGGATCCATGTTCTCATTCTGTTTACGCCAAATTCTGACTCTACCATCTGAATGTCTCAACAGAAATCGAGACTCATCAGACCAGGCAACATTTTTCCAGTCTTCAACTGTCCAATTTTGGTGAGCTTGTGCAAATTGTAGCCTCTTTTTCCTATTTGTAGTGGAGATGAGTGGTACCCGTTGGGGTCTTCTGCTGTTGTAGCCCATCCGCCTCAAGGTTGTACGTGTTGTGGCTTCACAAATGCTTTGCTGCATACCTCGGTTGTAACGAGTGGTTATTTCAGTCAAAGTTGCTCTTCTATCAGCTTGAATCAGTCGGCCCATTCTCCTCTGACCTCTAGCATCAACAAGGCATGTTCGCCCACAGGACTGCCGCATACTGGATGTTTTTTCCTTTTCACACCATTCTTTGTAAACCCTAGAAATGGTTGTGCATGAAAATCCCAGTAACTGAGCAGATTGTGAAATACTCAGACCGGCCCGTCTGGCACCAACAACCATGCCACGCTCAGAATTGCTTAAATCACCTTTCTTTCCCATTCAGACATTCAGTTTGGAGTTCAGGAGATTGTCTTGACCAGGACCACACCCCTAAATGCATTGAAGCAACTGCCATGTGATTGGTTGGTTAGATAATTGCATTAATGAGAAATTGAACAGGTGTTCCTAATAATCCTTTAGGTGAGTGTATATATATATATATATATATAACACAAATCTATGCCCGTATCTTTATTTTAAAATAACCAATTCCACATTACAATCCAGCCTTCAATTTTCTCATCACCAAAATTTGAGATGTAAGTGAAGGTATTAAAATGAATACTAACTTAAATTGCTTAGAAAGTGATTACGTCACAGATTTAGTGTCCATATTGTGGGCTCAGTATAAAGCAGGGGGGAAGTTAATTATAGTTTGAAAAGAAAGGCCAAGTCATTTCATACATGACTTTTCAGATTTGGAAATACAATGGTGATCTTTTTTATATAGGTGAGTACAAATAGAGAATGGATGTAGAATTAAAGGTACAGGTAATGACCTTTTTTATTATTAATAATTGGAGTAAAAAGGTTTGAAATAACGTTGTTTGATGCTTTATGTTCTTCTGCCACAGTGTACGAGGAACAATTTGCTTATCTCTGGCCAAGCTGACATCTTCGAAACTGGGAATTCTGTTGCTTGGATGGGAACACATGGGAGAAGGCTTTTCATATAAAGTACGGCAAGACAATATAATACGATGAAACCAAGCGAACATAAAATCTAGCTGATCCTTTTAACAAAACAATGAACTAATAAGTGATTTTTCCCCTTTCCAGTTGCTTGTCATTAGCATCACGCAGGTAGAAAACTTAATTTCAAGGAATTGCAGAGTCTGCTGTGTTGCTTTATCTCTAAGGGCTTCTTGCTTTTTTTCATACTTTTATTACAGCTGCTGAATTTCCATTAACAGCTGAACTGAAACAATAACTGCAGTTAGGAAGCAAATTCAATTTTTGCTACGGGGTGTTGGGGAAGGATGGAGGGTGTGTACAGGGGGTGGCGGGGGGGGTTGGGTTTTTTGACGTTTGGTGGACTTACCTTTTTGTGGTTAATTGGCCATATTGTCTCCGAAGTTAATTGGTTCTTTAAGTCCAGGTAGTTACTAAAATGTTTAGCTGCATTAGAACCTCAGTGCTTGCCATTAATGGTGCGTGAAATGAAATGTTTGATACTGCAAATAAAATCAGTGATATTCAAGGATGTTATGGTAGGTAATGCGCTGAAACTGCCATTTAATGGGTCCTGGAAGATTAGGGTAGTGTCAGCCGTAACCGCCTGGTCTCTCTCTTGACATTGTTAGTTGCCTCTTCATTTACTTAACGACTGTCTGCACTGATTACATAGGCATAAAAAAGCTTAAAAACAACAAAGACATGCTCTATTAGTGGTCCAATTAGAAGCATTAGCATATTCTTTCCCATTCCTGCCTGAGTGCGCATGTGATACCAGAGATAGACTTACTTGGGGAAGGTGTTGCAGTACCTTTTCTTCTGGTGAAAGACGTGACTGACAGTGACAGTTTTTTGTCTTTCTTTTTTCTTTCTACACACACACAAACATGCATTAGGTTGGTAGAGGTTCCTATATGCTCCCCCTGTACTCAGTTAACAACAACAACAACAATAATCACCACCCAAAACAATGCATCAGAAATGAAGACATCTTATCAATGTACAATGTACTGTTACTGTTACATTGTAGTCATGCTGCTAGTAATACTATAAAGCATTGTTATTGTAATTGTAATTCAGAAAATATGCTCTTTTATTATTATTATTATTATTATTATTACAAATGTAATTGTTACAGCTTGCAAACTCAAACATTATGTCCAGGTTATAAGTATAATTGAAGTAGTCCCCTTGAATCCGTAGAGGATGAAGTCAGTTTAACAAATAAGCTAACAACAGTTATCTTAATGACAGCAATACACTCTGTTATATTGCTAAGAGGGTCTAACAATCAAAAGCCACAGTTTTAGTATTTTCTTGGATAGCTGTAATAATAAAAATAACACTAATTAACATGACTCCGGCCTATTATCAGTACACATTGCTCTCTGTTCATAAGACTGAAGTTGTCATTTGTTGTTGCATAAATATAAATAACAGCAGCATAGTTTGCTTGGTTTTGAATTAAAACAATTAGAAAAATACACTGTTTGTCTGTATGCATACAGGTACATAAAACAGTGTTCTGTGTGATGTTGTAATGCTTACAATTGTACTGTAGTTTAAATGATTCACACCCTTCACTGAAAACAGTGTTTTTCAGTAATTCATTTCATATCATAAATGTTTCTGTGGAGTGGAAGTCCAGTGTTTACACAGTTTTAGCTCCATTCAATGAGCTGGAACCTGTACAGCTTTCTCTTGCCTGGATCAGTGTCTGACAACTCTAAAACAATATACTTGATCACTAAGTCTAATGTAAAGAACAGTATTTATTGAAGTAAATGAAACGGCATATAATTTTTTTCCAAAGACGGGCATGAATACTTTCCTCTGTCACTATTTGTGTGTGTGTGTGTGTGTGTCTATGGGACTCATATGCATACGTGCGGGATGGTATATGGTTTGGGTTCTGGACTGTAAAACTCACTGCCAGTCATGCAGCTTCTCCCATTGTATCCTCTTCTTTTTTAACATATACGGAGTAAGTGGAGGGAAGCCAGAGTATCCTCTTTTTATACCCTTGTGATTCAAACCTCAATTTCCACTTCAAGTGGCCTCTAGGCTGTACATTAGAGCCTGTAAAGACTTCCTCTAACAGCCCTGCAAACTGCACACCCTGCTCTCACTGCAGAGCCTTTGAAATGAGATTCAAGTCAGCAACAAGAAAGAGTGGCTCTTGGATTATAACGCCATCCAAAACCTTCGGGTTGCAGCTCAACCTTTTAAACTAGTCAAGCTGTCTCAGAATCGTATATTAAATTAGAATTGCCTACCGAATTTTCTTACTGTGGAGTAATAACCTGCTGCAAGTCCATTTTTCACACAAAGTTTTTTTTCTTTCTTTCTTTCTTTCTTTCTTTCTTTCTTTCTTTCTTTCTTTCTTTCTTTCTTTCTTTCTTTCTTTAAAGAAAATAAATTATTCCCTTCTGCTCCAAATCTCTTATGAATGGAAAGCGTCTTCTTTCCATTTTTTACTTGATAACAAAATACCTAATTTGAAATTTGCCCAATCGAAATAATATAATGCAGTGCTCAAATAAGAGAGTGTTACTAAAATTAACCTGGTGCCTTCAAACCTCTCAGAAAGGAGTACATTCAGGCCTTGACTGTATCCTTAACTGTTCATACTAAATGTTAAAGCTCAATCAAAACAGGTGTTCTAACTCCTTCTCCAGATAACCAGATTTCTTCTTTTAAATTGTGTTTTGTTAGCTGTCCATTGTTGTGTTATTTTCCTCTTCCTTTTGTGCGAGGAACCTTCTTTCATATGATTTGCCGACAGCCTGACTTTGATAAATGACATTTGAGAGTTGCGTGTGTCTGAGTGTGGGAGAAAGTGGGCTGAGCGACAGGTTTTAATGAGTTCAGCTGTGCGACTGTGTGAGCAGCAGATGAATATGAGCCTGCGTTTTACCTTTGCAAAAGGTTACTTTCCTCCCTTTCAACAACATGGTGATTGGTCATGATTAGATTTTATTTGCCAGTCACTCGGGCCTAATTGATTTAGCTGTTTTGACTTCAATTAGTTTTACTCATAATTAAGATGGATAAGGTGGCATTCTGCAACATCTCCCAAAAATGCAGAATTTTTGAAATATCTGAAATTTATCTCTGTACTATTGTGTACAAATAGCTGGAAACAACAATTATAACATTTTACTGAGGAATAATAATAATAAAATAAAATAAAAATACTTAATGTTTTATTATGGGCAACATTTTCAAATACATCCATTTTGACATACATCAGTCTTTGTTTTGATAATTAATTCCAGTGCAATTTGCTCTATATTTAGTTGTTTTTAGCTGTCTTTAGCTGTGAAACGTATATAGAAACGGGACAGAAACAGCTACAATGACAGACACCCAACAAGCAAGCTCGTTATCAGGCAAATTGCTTTATTTCATCCTGTTTTTTTAGAGGGGATATACAATGATGAAGAAGGGTCAGATACAACCATGTGATCCATTGGTATTTTATTTGGCTTTTCACAACATTTTAGTTTCTGGTGCATGAAGTATGGAGACCAACCATGCTTTCAGAGTGTAATCTAATTATATCAAACACAGGCACTCAATCAAATTCTTCTGTTCTGTGGCTACACAAAGCAGCAACATTCATGTAATTTGAGGAGAGCCAGGCTCTGACTAGAGCAGCATGTATTAACAATATCTAATGGGGGCTCCCGTAGGTAAATGAATATGCTAACAAGCAGAGAGGTCGCAGCTAAATCTAATATCTTTAAGCTGTTTAATTCCAAACACTCCTTAATAAATCAATTGACCGGCAGAGCTGATGCATCTATCAATTATTAAGGAGGCAGAATAAATATTTCAGAAGATTTGATAGGGAAGGCTGGTGCGGGCCATATGAAAAGCTTTGCATTTTATTACTGTATTCCTTAAAAGTTTTATACCCTGCTAAACACAAGCAGATTAAAATGTGGTTGGTTTTTTTAACCCCTTGTCGCAAGACCAGAGTGACTCTTTTTTAATTATTATTATTATTATTATTATTATTATTAAAATAAATACATATTTTAAATAATTGTATTAGGTACTCAGCAATAACTCTTCTGATTATTCCAAAATTATAGTTTTACAGATAATCATCCTCATCATGGAGATTGTTGTTGTTTCAGTTGTTATTGTTTGTCGTAAACTCTGAATATTCACTCAAGTGATATTAGAACAATGGGAGTTAATGTAGTGTGTAGTGACCCTACAGAGAACAAGGTTACAGTTTGAATATGAGACATATTATCACAATACAAATCACTGTATAGCCTCACACATGGAGTGTCCTCATATATACCTGAGTATGCAGTTGTGGTATCCAAGCTGACTACAACCTTCTAAGCCTTTTATATTGTATTTAGAATATCACTTTGCTAATATTAGCCTATTACCTTTACAGCTGCTACTCTCACTGCATCTTCTCAGCCACTGTATATCATTAATAATTCTTCTGATCTAAAATGTGTTCATCATACTCTCACTAAAAAAAAACATGCATAGACAGAAACTTAATTAGATGATGCATTTGTTTAATTAAATATCAGGTTGTCATTAGCATTATTAACTGCATGTCACCCCTACAACTTCACATTTGTATTTAAGCCTTAGAGTAGGTCATTCTCCTAAGGGCAACTGAGTATGAAATCATATAGGAAAAAATGAAATATTGCATCCAACATTGAAATACAATTATGATAGCTGTGTAATTTACACAGAATCAAATGCATAACAGAAGAAAGAAAAGTTTTAAGACATCACATAATTCCAAACAGAACAAACACAAGGCAATATGAACATCAAATGTTTCTCTGTTAGTCTCTAAAAATATAAACTACAATGTATAAATTGAAGGCATTATTTGGAGATAAAATTAAGTCCATTCCGAGATAAAACTATGGTGAAAATTATGCATTTTTAGGTGGATGTCTTTTTTGAAAGTGAAAATTAGCCATATATGTTTGTCAGTTTTCTTAAATTGATTCAAATGGTACATTATGAAGGAGGTTATTACATGCCTGACAGGAGAGACCAAATTGCACTGACTGTAGCACTTTAATAGCCTCTACTTATACTGTGCACGTGGACTTTAAAACCAATTAAAATAAAGCACCATTAACACCCAAAGAAATGACATAGTGGCCAAGGCTATACCTCACTAATGCTACAATGGATCATACCGAAGACACCTGCTCTCTATCGGGTTTGTCCTATCTGATGGTCTGATGAAGGGGTTAGAATAATAGAATATGTCAGCCGGTTTGAAGTATGCAATGCTTTGAAATTGCATGTCAGGGCACTGCACACGTATGTTTTATTTTCTGATCTCGGACATAAAAATAAGACGAGAGCGACTTGGCTCTTATTACCAAAGTAATAAGAACATGCTTTCATGTTACTAGTTTGTTTTGCCTAAGCACCTGGAGAGTGGGGAATTTTGGCATAACGGACCGCAAGTTGAAGGTTATTATTGCATAGAGAAGTTTATTATGCAAGCAAAATGACTAAACAAAGAACATTGTGACATATTTTATATCTCCTTATGACTTACACAGCAGACCTGTTCTTTGGCAATACCAGCTCAATGCACTCAGCTTGTTCCTTGAACTAACATCAGGTAGCACTATGTAAACACACTTTCCGCCCACTTTGTCAGCTTCCTTTTCCAGATCAAATGAAGCCCAGAAAATAATCCACTGATGTGTAATCCTGTGCAATTGCACAATAGTACACTGGAGTGAGTGGGCTATCATGAAATAGTGTTAACTTTCAACCACTAGACATCTTACAAAATCCTATGAATACACCCATAAACACAATTTTCTATAAATTACATTACTGCCATGCAGCCACATATTTGTATTGAATACATATCAAAGTGTATGCTCTTCAGCACGCCTTATTGATATACCTTGTATTGTATTCATTTTCTCCTTGAATTGTGTATTTTATTCTATTATTATTATATCACAGTATAAACACAGTGTATAACTGTATTGCCACAGCAGATACAAAAATCAGCTATTCAAAATGTTTTTAACAGGGTGTACTTCTGCCCTTGGGTTATAATTGCTGCAGTCACACTGAAGAAAGCTATGTTATTATCCCCACAGCACAGTTTCCAGTGTAACATGATTCACCATGCCAGTTCATCCCAGAGGTGCTCTGTAGCACTCTGAGAAGGCCATGACATATTTTGAAGACTCTTATCCCTACAAAATACAAAAACATGAATGCATTGAATGTTGATGTGAACCACGTCTAAGATCACAGTGGGGTACAAATTCTACCCATTTTGGTGCAAGTCTGTGTCTGTCCGTGCTTAACTGTGACATTAATTTGTGGGGGGCGGGGGCTGTGTTATACTCTGACGACTACAGCTGTGATGTGAGCAATGTTTCCACAGATGGTTTACGTTAAACATGTTCATACGGCCTTAAACATCACCAGTCCCTGACAGATTTCCATACACTGTAAGAACATCCATTTCAAAACAGAAGACGGGAACAAAACAAACACAAGTGCATTCCACCAGAAAGAGGTTCAGAGAGAAACTAAACAGGCTGAACAGTAGTGAAGAGAGGAGAATGCAGTTAAGCTGTAAGAGGTACATTTCAGTAGTTCAGACAACCCCCTACAGAAGTAGGTGGAAGAAAGTGGTGATTGAAGTAATGGAATTTATGCTCGGCTTACGCTTGGCTGTGGGAGTGAAGGCCTGGGCATGAGGATGAGGCCAACGGGAAACCCCCCACGTAGTGGATGGAGACAAGGGGTTGCGGCTATGGCCAAGATTGTGGAGATGGAGGGGTCTTATTCTTGTGATTTGAGACAAACGGGGAGCGTGGTTGCGGTGCTATGGAAACGAGCTGTTGACGGAAAGGTCACACCGGGGAAAGGAACTTGGTACATGGTATTTATGAAAGTGTACATGAGGGTGTATCTCAGCAATTGTGCTTGGTAGAGCGAAGCGTGATTGGGGTTTGTCTTCCTCCCACACTGTAGTTTCAAACTAAAAATATATATATATATATATATATATACACTCACCTAAAGGATTATTAGGAACACCTGTTCAATTTCTCATTAATGCAATTATCTAACCAACCAATCACATGGCAGTTGCTTCAATGCATTTAGGGGTGTGGTCCTGGTCAAGACAATCTCCTGAACTCCAAACTGAATGTCTGAATGGGAAAGAAATGTGATTTAAGCAATTTTGAGCGTGGCATGGTTGTTGGTGCCAGACGGGCCGGTCTGAGTATTTCACAATCTGCTCAGTTACTGGGATTTTCACTCACAACCATTTCTAGGGTTTACAAAGAATGGTGTGAAAAGGGAAAAACATCCAGTATGCGGCAGTCCTGTGGGCGAAAATGCCTTGTTGATGCTAGAGGTCAGAGGAGAATGGGCCGACTGATTCAAGCTGATAGAAGAGCAACTTTGACTGAAATAACCACTCGTTACAACCGAGGTATGCAGCAAAGCATTTGTGAAGCCACAACACGTACAACCTTGAGGCGGATGGGCTACAACAGCAGAAGACCCCACCGGGTACCACTTATCTCCACTACAAATAGGAAAAAGAGGCTACAATTTGCACAAGCTCACCAAAATTGGACAGTTGAAGACTGGAAAAATGTTGCCTGGTCTGATGAGTCTCGATTTCTGTTGAGACATTCAGATGGTAGAGTCAGAATTTGGCGTAAACAGAATGAGAACATGGATCCATCATGCCTTGTTACCACTGTGCAGGCTGGTGGTGGTGGTGTAATGGTGTGGGGGATGTTTTCTTGGCACACTTTAGGCCCCTTAGTGCCAATTGGGCATCGTTTAAATGTCACGGCCTACCTGAGCATTGTTTCTGACCATGTCCATCCCTTTATGACCACCATGTACCCATCCTCTGATGGCTACTTCCAGCAGGATAATGCACCATGTCACAAAGGTCGAATCATTTCAAATTGGTTTCTTGAACATGACAATGAGTTCACTGTACTAAACTGGCCCCCACAGTCACCAGATCTCAACTCAATAGAGCATCTTTGGGATGTGGTGGAACGGGAGCTTCGTGCCCTGGATGTGCATCCCACAAATCTCCATCAACTGCAAGATGCTATCCTATCAATATGGGCCAACATTTCTAAAGAATGCTTTCAGCACCTTGTTGAATCAATGCCACGTAGAATTAAGGCAGTTCTGAAGGCGAAAGGGGGTCAAACACAGTATTAGTATGGTGTTCCTAATAATCCTTAGGTGAGTGTATATATATATATATATACAGTGAGGGAAAAAAGTATTTGATCCCCTGCTGATTTTGTACATTTGCCCACTGACAAATAAATGATCAGTCTATAATTTTAATGGTAGGTGTATTTTAACAGTGAGAGACAGAATAACAACAAAAAAATCCAGAAAAACGCATTTCACAAAAGTTCTACATTGATTTGCATGTTAATGAGGGAAATAAGTATTCGATCCCCTATCAATCAGCAAGATTTCTGGCTCCCAGGTGTCTTTTATACAGGTAACGAGCTGAGATTAGGAGGACTCTCATAAAGGGAGTGCTCCTAATCTCAGCTCGTTACCTGTATAAAAGACACCTGTCCACAGAAGAAATCCATCAATCAGATTCCAAACTCTCCACCATGGCCAAGACCAAAGAGCTGTCCAAGGATGTCAGGGACAAGATTGTAGACCTACACAAGGCTGGAATGGGCTACAATACCATCGCCAAGCAGCTTGGAGAGAAGGTGACAACAGTTGGTGTGATTATTCGCAAATGGAAGAAACACAAAATAACTGTCAGTCTCCCTCGGTCTGGGGCTCCATGCAAGATCTCACCTCGTGGAGTTTCAATGATCATGAGAACGGTGAGGAATCAGCCCAGAACTACACAGGAGGATCTTGTTAATGATCTCAAGGCAGCTGGGACCATAGACCATAGACCAAGAAAACAATTGGTAACACACTACGCCATGAAGGACTGAAATCCTGCACTGCCAGCAAGGTCCCCCTGCTCAAGAAAGCACATGTACAGGCCTGTCTGAAGTTTGCCAATGAACATCTGAATGATTCAGAGGAGAACTGGGTGAAAGTGTTGTGGTCAGACGAGACCAAAATCGAGCTCTTTGACATCAACTCAACTCGCCGTGTTTGGAGGAGGAGGAATGACCCCAAGAACACCATCCCCACCGTCAAACATGGAGGTGGAAACATTATGCTTTGGGGGTGTTTTTCTGCTAAGGGGACAGGACAACTGCACCGCATCAAAGGGATGATGGACAGGGCCATGTACCGTCAAATCTTGGGTGAGAACCTCCTTCCCTCAGCCAGGGCATTGAAAATGGGTCGTGGATGGGTATTCCAGCATGACAATGACCCAAAACACACAGCCAAGGCAACAAAGGAGTGGCTCAAGAAGAAGCACATTAAGGTCCTGGAGTGGCCTAGCCAGTCTCCAGACCTTAATCCCATAGAAAATCTGTGGAGGGAGCTGAAGGTTCGAGTTGCCAAACGTCAGCCTCAAAACCTTAATGACTTGGAGAGGATCTGCAAAGAGGAGTGGGACAAAATCCCTCCTGAGATGTGTGCAAACCTGGTGGCCAACTACAAGAAACGTCTGACCTCTGTGATTGCCAACAAGGGTTTTGCCACAAAGTACTAAGTCGAAGGGGTCAAATACTTATTTCCCTCATTAACATGCAAATCAATGTATAACTTTTTTGAAATGCGTTTTTCTGGATTTTTTTGTTGTTATTCTGTCTCTCACTGTTAAAATACACCTACCATTAAAATTATAGACTGATCATGTCTTTGTCAGTGGGCAAACGTACAAAATCAGCAGGGGATCAAATACTTTTTTCCCTCACTGTTTGTATATATATATATATATATATATATATATATATATAATAAAACTACAATCACCACATCCACCACTGCTACTACTTATTCTTCTACTGAGAATAATATTCAGTTGCTGTGGTACATTGTGAGGGAATTCAAATGCATTTTTTTCTTAGATCCATTCTAGGATCCATTTAAACTTTCCTCCCTAGAGCAGAGATGAGATTCTTGCATTGCATGAATAGACTCCAGACTCCTTGAGCTGTAATCCTTGGTAAAGCCCTGCAAACATCTTGTGAGCCGATGGGGAAAAAAAAGAAAAAAAAAAGAAGAAGAAGCCCATCAGCCTCTTGTCCTATTCACACTTCCATCTTCTCAGGTGCGAGGTGTGAAACTAATTGGTTTTGCACGGCCATCCCCTTTTCCTAATCATCCATCTATGTACATGCAGGCTCCACATTATTAACCCTCCTGCATGTCCCACAAGGCAGTTTGAGAAAGGTCGCTTAATAAATATTGTTTATTTCTGTGTGTGGGAACGCGATATTTCATCTCTCTGGTAAATTGTTGTTTTCACTCATTTTTTTTTCCACGGGAAGAGGGCGAATTTGGGAACCACAACCGATCACTGTGCTCTGTCATTGGAAAGCATCTGAAAATCACTTTCGGATGCTTGCTTATCACTCATTCACGGATAACGCTTTAGTTTTTAGGTTTTATTTTGTTTGCTTGTTTGTTTCTTCCACCTAGATTAATTTAAATGACAGATGCTCCTTAAATAAGAGATTGATACAGGATCAGCAATGGTCATGATCAACTATATTTTCTATTAAATCTATATAAGTAACTGTGTTTTTTGAAATTTAAATTATTTATCTCCTCAGCCCTTCTGCCAACAAGTTAGTCCAGACTATTAAACTGTGATTTTTGTGTTAGAAAGAATGGAGCCAGTTGGTATTACTTACCCGTGAAGAAGTGATTGACAATTTCCTGATTAAAAGTTCAGTTTAAGTGCTGAGTTGACGATCATAACTGTTGACCCAGTCTCAGTCTCAAATCACTCCCTCTGCCCTCTCGCTACTCCAGGGGCTCGGGTGCAAGATACAAGTGTTGCCTTTGTGACACACTTTAGCATCATCATTCACACGAGCTCCCTTTGAACTATTAGTTAGAGTGGCTCACATTGCATGCCTGTGTTTTGAATGTCAGTGCTGAAGCATATTATCTGTAATCTTATGTGTAGTATATATGTTTTGTGTCTCTTTGTTTTACATTTTGTCATTTTTGTCCGTACTTAAAAATATAGAGGCCTAGATTATTTGTATTTTTATTTTAAAGCACTAGAAAAGCATACCTGCTCTAAAGTATGGATAGACATGGATGTCATATATTTGAATAAACCGTTGATGATACCATTATTTAATTAAGAATGGTGCTTCAGTTCAAATATAATTCCAGTCTTCACTTCTGACAGGCTTATTTGGACTTAATATGAAATCCATAGAATTTGTACCCATGATTTTACTGATTTTACAAAAAACTAGTGTACATTTTGTAAACAATTGTAATTATAAAAGCAAAGAAAGGCAATGTAAAGTATAAATTACACTGTACATTACATCTATTTGTGAATTTATTTAATTTACATATCCTATTTTATAAATATTTGTAATACTTTTTGGTATAAGTACTGCATCAGTGTCATTTATTTATTTATGTATTTATTTATTTATCAGTATTTCTTTAGCTTGTAACCTTTCAATGGTATTAATGTACAAAAATCCCATACACGTGAAAAGAAAAAGTCTCTGATTATTGAAGCGATTCAGAATGAAAAGGCTGCCAGCAGATTCTACCCCAGCAAAAAAACGGCACCATTACACCGATAAGATAAATAAATAAGAAGAAACAAATAGACAAAGAGTCAGATGTGGAGTCATTAAAAACATAATCTCATAAACGGATTTGCACATTAACGGTAAACTGCTTCATTTTCCTTTGTTGCAATTACGGAATCTAACTGATAGAAAATATCAGTAGTGCCTGTAACTGTACAGGAAAAAAAAAACATACCCCTGCTTTTATTTCCTCACAGGGTGAAAAGCACAGCTGGAATTGCATGACACATCTGAGCAAGATAGAATAACAAAACAACAACAACACAAAGACATTCTCATCATAATCCTCACACAGTCCGAGAGTATCTCTCCCCGTGGAGGGTCAGGCACTGTGCACCCGCCTGGCAACCTCGTTATACCTGTTCTGGCGCACAGAGTCTGGTCTTCCTTGGCTTATCACTGTATGGCATTTTCATATTAAAGGTACAGCAAGGGCTCACATTAATTTGCTTTATGTTTGACTAGAAAGGCCTCCCATACCTATTAGAGCACGCTTTGGGCTCCTTTCATTTTACTGCACTTGTCAGTCACTTAAGATTGAGATGCCCCCTGACTAGACTGAATAAACAGATCATATATTATGTATGGCAAGAGTATATGGGGGTAATGTAAATTTAGTAAGGATAGGTGTGCGTGTGTGTAATTTTCAATTCATGACCCTAAGCTGTACTAAAATAGCTGTAAGTGTGTGCTTCACTCTTTAAAATGTGTTAATGTTAACTCCAATTAGATTGTGTTTGTTAGGGAGAATGCAATAACTTGGGAGAATGTTCATTACAATTAGACATCTTTTATCAATACACACCCCTGACTATTGTTCAGGTTTGATCCTTTGAGGATGTGTTTCTGTGTGTGTGTGTGTGTGTGTGTGTGTGTGTGTGTTTAAATATATATATATATATATATATATACACTCACCTAAAGGATTATTAGGAACACCTGTTCAATTTCTCATTAATGCAATTATCTAACCAACCAATCACATGGCAGTTGCTTCAATGCATTTAGGGGTGTGGTCCTGGTCAAGACAATCTCCTGAACTCCAAACTGAACGTCTGAATGGGAAAGAAAGGTGATTTAAGCAATTTTGAGCGTGGCATGGTTGTTGGTGCCAGACGGGCCGGTCTGAGTATTTCACAATCTGCTCAGTTACTGGGATTTTCACGCACAACCATTTCTAGGGTTTACAAAGAATGGTGTGAAAAGGGAAAAACATCCAGTATGCGGCAGTCCTGTGGGCGAAAATGCCTTGTTGATGCTAGAGATCAGAGGAGAATGGGCCGACTGATTCAAGCTGATAGAAGAGCAACTTTTACTGAAATAACCACTCGTTACAACCGAGGTATGCAGCAAAGCATTTGTGAAGCCACAACACGTACAACCTTGAGGCGGATGGGCTACAACAGCAGAAGACCCCACCGGGTACCACTCATCTCCACTACAAATAGGAAAAAGAGGCTACAATTTGCACAAGCTCACCAAAATTGGACAGTTGAAGACTGGAAAAATGTTGCCTGGTCTGATGAGTCTCGATTTCTGTTGAGACATTCAGATGGTAGAGTCAGAATTTGGCGTAAACAGAATGAGAACATGGATCCATCATGCCTTGTTACCACTGTGCAGGCTGGTGGTGGTGGTGTAATGGTGTGGGGGATGTTTTCTTGGCACACTTTAGGCCCCTTAGTGCCAATTGGGCATCGTTTAAATGCCACGGCCTACCTGAGCATTGTTTCTGACCATGTCCATCCCTTTATGACCACCATGTACCCATCCTCTGATGGCTACTTCCAGCAGGATAATGCACCATGTCACAAAGGTCGAATCATTTCAAATTGGTTTCTTGAACATGACAATGAGTTCACTGTACTAAACTGGCCCCCACAGTCACCAGATCTCAACCCAATAGAGCATCTTTGGGATGTGGTGGAACGGGAGCTTCGTGCCCTGGATGTGCATCCCACAAATCTCCATCAACTGCAAGATGCTATCCTATCAATATGGGCCAACATTTCTAAAGAATGCTTTCAGCACCTTGTTGAATCAATGCCACGTAGAATTAAGGCAGTTCTGAAGGCGAAAGGGGGTCAAACACAGTATTAGTATGGTGTTCCTAATAATCCTTTAGGTGAGTGTATATATATATATATATATATATATATATATATATATATATATATACTTTGCAAAAACATAATTTAATGAATTGGAGATGCTTTTCCATATTGGATTTCATGGTCTTACTCTTTCTGTTCTATTTTTTATAGTGAATACTTTCCCAGCATGTATACAAAACTTTGTGATCAGTTCACTGAAGTCACTGATTAAACGCAACATATATTTTCAGAACTTTTTTCCTCCTGAACACTTTTCTTTTGTCTGCCCGTCCTGTTGGAGTTGGCCTTAGTCTGATTGGAAATTGATCACTGTGGGACTGATGAATGCTTTCTCAATTAAAGAGACTTGACTAGGACCATTAACTAGTTGACCTCTTGTATTTTTAACCACAACTGTGAATATTTTATCTCTTTTTCCAGCTTCGAAATATATATCCTGTTTGACTTAGGCTAATTAAAAGTTTAATTTTTTAACGCTTTCATAGCGAGAATCTAACAGACAGATGATATTACATTCCAGAACTTAAAACCAGGCCGGAACGCAGGCCTGCGGTGAATGTGTAGATATTGAATGAGACTCATCTCTTAATAGGCTCATGTATATTTATATCACAGGTGTAGATCACAGGATGAAGGGTTACAGGCTTTTGGACTGACTCCAGGTTTGACTCTGTTTGTGCCCTCTAAAATGCCAATTGAGTCTGCATGTCAACACAAACAACTAGACTTGGAAGCAGGCCATGGCTTCTAGACCAAGTATATAACGAGCCCTATCTCTACCACTGAAACAATACCCAGTGCTAAACAACTTCAGTTGGGGGCTGTGTAAAAATACAGTGGGAGTAAGCGATTGTCTGTTGTGTTTTGTTATACAGGATTCTTGCAGCCAGTCTAGGGTTACAAAGCAGCTTCCTATAAATCTACACAGAGATTGTATAGGTTTAAAAGGAATTGAAGAATACAAGTTTGAAAAGGCAAAGCAGTTATGTTTTACCCCTCTATCATTTCAGACTAACTTTTTGACCAGTGTGATTATTTAGCTATTGGCAATTATACTATAATTTACCATGCTACAGTACAGAGTCTTAGTGTAATCAGAAAACACTACTATTTTAAAGTTATTAAATGTAAATGTGCTTTTTTTATCTGTATGGCATATTAAAATATGCCAAAATTTGTATATTTAGGTAGACGTAAACAACTTAAGAACACATGATCCGTGCAACGTGAACAAATACAAACTTTGTTCCTGTATTGGAAAAATAACAAGGGATGTCATTTTCCTTAAAAGATGACATGTCCCCTTCTTGTAAGGACTAGTAAACATGCAAGCCTGAATCCCAGGGGAATCTGCGCTGTGTGATAAATATTCAGCCAGTGATGACTGCCCCTGATAACCAACGTGTCTGCAGAGGTTATCTGTTGGGCTGTCACATTTTGGATATTTTTATCACAGTTTATCTTTTATTGGACCTGGCTAGTGGCTACCCATGGAAATTACAACTCAAGGATGATTGTAGCTTATACAAGGCGCTAAGCTGTACTTCCAAAAATCAATGAAACTTGACATGACCTTTTGTACTGGTGAGAGCCGTAATGGTTTTGTCCTGTTTTTACAGAATTCTTCTTTTTATAAATGTTAAATAGTCATTTTCCACAGGAATCTCAATCAGACTTTGAAGGCTCTTAAGCAAAGGTGTGTTATAGAATTTGTAGTATAAAAATGTGAATGGGGTTATGTTTATAGCCTTAAAATATCAATATTTAATTCTTATGTTAATGTTACCTTTTCGTTATACCAACAAGTTCGTAAATGCATGACTGAAATGGAGGAATACCATCGCCAGTCAAGTGAAATGCGATGTCCGTATACTCGCTCATTCACCCAGGGAACCACTTCTACCTATGGATTTCTTCCTTCGGCCTTTTTTTTTTGTGGTCTGAAAATAAACAGATTAACTGCACATACAAAAATCATTGTCATCGCCGACACCCCGGTTATACAATAAAGCACTAATTAATGAAACACTCTCGTTGAATTAAGTGTATTTTACCCAATGAGTTTGCACACAATGTCTCAGATTTATTTCCCTCTATCCCTCTTCGCCAATTAGGCTTGTGAAGGTGCGACCCCTTTTGAAAGAGGCTTTTAGATTAATCATATTATCTGTGGCTTCCGAAACGCAAAGCCTTCTTGACCTCCCTTCCATAAGAATCCATTATCTTAAACTATCACGGTAATCCTGGCTTTAGGAGGGGAGAGAGGGAAGGAAGAATCAAGCCTAATAGATAGCAAATAAGATTAATCTATGATCTAAGTGCCGATTACACTTGGACCTGCCCTTGAACACTCGGGTGTAACCTTGAAATTCACATCCACTCAGATCCGGCGATTGGATTGAAAGTCCCACAAGGGCCGAGGGGGCAGATGGCCACATTTTGCCCAGTCTTTACCATCGAGATGAAAAAGGGGAGCCAAGGAGCTTAACCCTTGCAACGCCAAAAAGGTGTTAAGGATTGGCCAGTAAAAGGGAAAGGATACCACAGCAAGAATACAAGAGGGCTGCAGCTACAGTGTGTGTGTGTGTTGCTTCCAGTTGACAGTGTGGGCAGGGTGGTGCGCTTCTGTTTTTGTCAGTGTTCTATTTTTGTCTGTGTTTCATTTTTAAGAGGTTATATATCAGAGGTAGCTGCTATCAGAGCTTATGCAGGAGTGTGTGGTAAAACTCACATTTAGATACAGAATTTGAAATCATACAGAATAACCAGTCATATTAATAATCAAACAAGTATAGGGAAATATATGTATACATTATGTTATACAGTTATGCATTCATAGCTGACGTGTGTCCCATATTTGTATCTTTTAAGAAGAAAAACTTCCTTGAGATTCATAATTAAGTTTTTTTCCAGGACTCTCCTTTCCATAAACAATATTTGAATCATAACAGACATTGCTGTGTTCAAAATGATTACAGACACTAACTCATAGTAATAATAAATAATAATAAAATTGAATAAATATGAATACATAAACAAAGTCACCAAGAAAGACCATATATTATCTGTCGAAGGTTCAGAAAGAGCAGCTTTGAGCGACATTGAAGAGTCAGAACAGTGCAATAACTTGTCTCCTGTTTAAAGGGACGTGCTGAAATTGCCTTTGCGCTTGTAGCATATGGAAATCAATGGTTAAGTAGTTTCCTTCACTTCTGCTACAGATTGCCCAAACAAGAAAACTGCTGGGAGCTCCAGACACCCGGCCCCGGATCGATGCTCATTCCAGTTTGACTCCTGCGCTGAGCACTTGATTAATCTGCCCAGGCAGGGAAAGAAGGGTTAAGGTTCTCGCAAAGCAGCAGACAGTTTCATGCCATTAGGCTGAGGAGAGTAATGAAATTTCATTTAATTTGTCAGGAAGAAAGTGCTAATGTTAAAAGCTTTTTAATAAAAAAAAAAAAGTCTGAGAGATTTGAAGGAAAGCTTTAAGTAATTACTCAGAGTATCTCGGGCCCTACTCGCAAGAATATTTACATTACTGTCGTAAAGGTCTTAAGAGTAATTAAATTAGTGCCGTAGTTAAGTTCTTCATTTCAGAGGAGTTTTTATATTAACTGCGTTCTCTTTAAAGACCAGGCCAGTCAGAACAGACGAAAGGTTCAGTTGCTTATGATAAATATATAGCTTGGTGGTACAGCCACAGCCTGCTTCTTTAATGGAGGGCACCATCTTTATTGCTGATTCCTGGTACAAGCAACCCCAATGCCTTTGACCCTGTACATCTATGACATGATAACTATTTAATTATTATAACAGAATGTAAGGAAGAATATATGCACATCGGAGGAGATCCCTGATGAAAATGTAACATATGTTATACATGACAGTATTTTTTTTTCCTCCTCTCAATGCAGTTCTTGATCATTCTGTTTTGTACAGAGTCCCAGGGACAACATCGTTGGGGTTAATTAGTGTCCACGGTTTGCTCATTTGTGTGCACACATTTAACTTGTCTTAAACTGTGTACACAGATAGAGTAAAAGGCATACGCACAAGTTAATTTTGTTTTTGAATTTTGTCAATTCTGGGTCTCCGTACTGTTGTTGCATGTCTAGGTTCACTTCAACGAAGCGGTTAATGCTTGAGATGATCCTCTCTGCTTGTGTCTGAAATGGTTTAGTTCTCAATTAAACTCGAAACCATGTTGGCTATCCATCTTCACTGGGGCCAGGACCAAGTCAAAACTCTGACCCATCTGCCAGTCACATATTAAACACAATACCTGATGTACATAGAAGAAATCCTCAGTCACAAGCAAAAGAATAGGCATATGAGATTGGTGGCTGGGTCAAAGTTTGATTCAGTCTGAAATTAGGCCTCAGGTAAAACTATATACTATAAAACTATGGTAGGGAACATTTGAATTTCATGACCTTTTGCAAAGCATGCTTGGCGTGTTATCCACACAAGTGTACTCAATTCAAATACACTCATGCTATTTGGCTTTACTTATCTGAATTAGTGTTTTCCCTTCAAATAAAACCATTTTTTATTGATGGGCCAAATGTTGTCGATGAACCATTCTTGAAAGCTTATAGCTTGGTAAATATTGCTTAATGACACAGAAACGATATCTAATAAACTGCAGATTTCAGTGTGCTGAACAGTTTTTTAATATGATATACCAGTAAGAAAAAGAATGATAACTGGGCTGTAATGGATAATTATAAAAACTGTATGACTGCATTAAATGTATAAAATGCTACACAACCTGAAGGTATGCTTGTTTAACTGTCCTTATAGAAAAACATTAGTGTTGCACTTCAGCCATTTAATGTAAAACTGAGTTCATGGAGATCTGAATATAATTGCTCTGGGAAAATAAGAGAAACAGAAATGCAATGCACTATCAACACACAAAAGGCAAAAGTATTTTTTCTAGAGCCCTTTTTTCCTCTCCATGAGATTTGCTTGCGTTTTTCAGTGAAGAGTTATTCCGTTGAGTTAAAAAAGGTCTTTAGAACAAAATAACAATAAATCCAGATGTGGGTACATAAAATCTGACATCTCTATCAAGGAATATCAGCATCCTTTCTCACTCGATACAGGCGTTTTTAAGATAAATGGGGGAAAAGGCCTGGAAATGTATCTGACCGCTGGCTTACTCTAATGAATAACCTCCACTTTAGGTCCTGCAATGTAAGCAGAAAGCCCACCTCGCAGGCTCTAGAGCTTGCCATGAATCTGCCGAGACAGCCGACATAATATCTGGGCGACAACACTTGTATGACTTCCATTTTCTTTGCTTTCTATTGATTTTCACTTAATAACTGGGGAAATACTAAACGTCGGTGCTGAGTACCTAATAAATCCTGTCTGAGCTTTTTTTATTGAGGAGAATTTAATAAAAGCAGCAGCCTGGGCGAAGGGATTTGTCTTGGGCTTGAGAGGACAAAAAAAAAAGAAAGAAAGAAAAAAAGAGAAAGTAAAAGCCATGTCTTTATTAACACAGATTATATCTTAAAGGATCTTAAATGGGGTACAATCCTGGGAAGGTTGAACTACATCTTTATGGCAAGTAGTTGATGTTATCGCTCTCGTATGAAGGTGGTGTTCGCAGCTATCTATATATATCTCTATGGCCTTTTTAAATAGGTGTACCAGTGTAAATATAGAGAAAGTTCATTGAATGCCCTCCATTTATCAATGCATTCACTTTCATAAAGTATTTGAAAGTGTTGCTACTTATTTGTATTTTAATTTATTTCTGACTTATCTATCAGTTAATGGTATATATTTTGGATGGAAACATGCAAAGTACAAAACAGTTTTGAACATGCAAAAGACTTACAACTGAAACAGACACTGTAAGACTACGTAATATCCTAATATCGTAATAACTAATCATCGACGGAAAATGTTGTTTAAATGGTGCTAATGTTAATGATTTACAATTTCATCTGACCAGCTGCGCAGTGGCAAGCCTTGACATATTATGGGTTGTGTTTATACATTCTTAAAATGTCCTGTTCAGATAACTGTATTATTGTATTTTGATACTGAGTGATATTAATTAGTGTACATTATATATTTTGTTTAACTGTAGCTTGTGTTTGTTGCTGCTGACAGTGATACAGAGGTAGGTGTGTAGTCACTTGTCACATGTTTTGTTGCAAACAATTTGGGGCTTGGATAAAAAGGGATACTTTCTTGTTTTATGATGTATCGAACAATCATCATTTTAGGTTTACTTTTGTGAGTAACTTTGTCCTTTCCCTAACATTGTAAGGGCACAATGTACTCCAACTGAACTAGATATTCTAATTATGTAACTACATCATATTTGTTTCTCTAATGAATTCAGTAATTTCTGTGATAAGATTAATTTTTTGATGTATTTTGCAAAATGTATCCTACTGCAAGTAAATGCTAACGGTCTCAAACCCCTTGCTAATCAAAATGTGTACAAACACAGTAACTAATGTGGTAGAATTCAGACCGTGTAGTCTACTATGTAACATTTGCAGTATAATAAAATGCCCGGCTTCTGTCTCTAAACAAAATGGATTTGAATATATGTGGAGTATTTTTGTAATGGGTAAATACATAATAAACAATACAAGGTTGCCACAATCAAATGGTTAATAACCTCGGAATAAAAGTTCTACCCCGAAGCCATCACAGTGATGCACTTTGTTAACATCTGCTAGGTTTGTGATAAAATGAAAATGCTCAACTTCATTTTAATTTGATTTTAAAAAAAAAGCAATGGAATATGTAACAATCGGTAGATGGGACATGTCTACTTCTTTCAGATCAATGTTACAAACCAAATAATTTGTGCTTATTTGTTTGTTTCTTTACAAGTAGCATGCCGAACCAATGTGGGTATTTAATTCTCCCTCTAGGTATTGTTGAGCTCTTTCTTTAGGGATACCACATGGAAATACTTTAGGAATTCATTAATGTATTTATTCCAGAAGAAGCTACATCCCAATAAAGTCTTTACCAAGCCACAATTCTTGTGATTAATTTTAATGATATTAACTGGCACCCAGTATCTGGTTCAACAAATGTACAGTTGAATAGTTCTCTTATTGCAGCACTGTATCAGTTTAATGCTATTTGTTTTGCTATTTAAAATTATCTCAAAGTAGTTAATGTCACTCCCAGATAGCATAAAAGTTGTCTTCATTATTTGAATTCTTAAAAGTGGACAGTGTTAAAATGAGTATGGAAAGGTGTGAGGTCATACAAAATACTCAGACCCCATTTTCTGTCTTACAACTTTGAACACAAACTGTCCTGTCACCTTGACACTGTGCAATGACACAAAGCAGTGATGAGAATATTTGTAGTTTATTTATTTATTTACTTTCACCAGGCAGACCTGACTAATAAGTCATTAATTCCATTTGGGCGCACAGGGTTCAGATAAAGATTGAGAGAAAACCGCTTGAAAATGACCTACTATGCCATATGTTACTGCACACATGCCTTCATATGTATTTAGCAAAATCTGTTGGTATCCCACACTGCTGTTTTGAGCCATGCAGAAATTCCTAATGCAGAAAATATGAAACTCTCATTTTAATCCAGACTTTTTAGTGGTTTTAGAGATAAGAAAGAAGAGCAGAGTTTAATGTTAATATGGCATTAATCTCCTCTCCTACTAACTTATGGGTTTCATCTCAGCGAGTTGATCAGTTATAAGAAGGTTAGCATTGAATGGCAGATTAGAATACCTTTACAAATGCATAAGCTTACATTGTATAAATCCACATTACTATGACACTTTTACCAAGTTTTCTTACTTTTACCAAGTATTGCTATATTTTTTGTAAGCAAGATCATGGTTTTAAATACAATTTGCATGTACTTGATTTTTTTTTCTGAAAGTAATAGATTTTCCTCTAATTTATGTTCATTTAGAAACCAATGGACATTGCATGACCAGTTTCACTCTGCTATTTACACTGTCTGCTGTAATTTATCCAACATTGACATTAATAAAATCTGCACCAATCAGCTACATGTTGTACTTTGATATAACGCGCATACAGCTTCATTTCAGAATTAAGTTTCTGACCATCACAAACCTCAGTTCACAGCATTGTCCATTGTTAAGCACTAGGTATCAAAATTAGCTTCAGTACAATTTCAAACTACAGTATATTGTTTTATTTGGGATACTGTAAGCATTATTAAATCATATACTGATTCTTAATATAGAACCACACAACTTTAGTACCCATTCTTATGTGTAATACATTTGTATTTCTCTTTGATCAAACTATAGTTACTTCTATAAAGCATATTCATATTTTACAAGTTGAATTAAGAGCAACAGGAAACTTATTATATTTCAGTGTAATCATTTTCAGTATGGTGAACTGATTAGGCACTAGTATAGTAATTAATAATTATCTAGTGTATATAATAATATATACACTAGATTTAATAATGATTCCTTAAATACATCTTTGAGTCATAATTTATGTCCGGTATATCTACAATGCGAATTATACTTGAATGTACAGAACTCTTTTATAATATGTAAACGTCTATCCCCCTTGTTCGGTAAATAAATTTAAAGCACTTAACATGGGTGTGAGAAGGTCAGAGCGGCTTATTAAAATTATCATGGTGATACAGCAATTCCTATTGACTGGTGCTCTTTGGGATCGCCCTGTAATCCAGGAGAATGGCTGTATTTGCAAAGAAAGGTCATCATTCATTTTTTTTTTCTTCAGGCCGCAGCATTAATATCTTTTGTTTGTTTGATTCTACAAGAAACAGAAATCGATAGCAGTAATTCACAGTGCAATTAGCTACTCGTCTGTCAAAAAGGCACACGATGTACTTAACAGAAAGACCTTTGAGGAGATTTAAGTGCGTTGTGGACAGATGCTGGCAAAGGGTTCCCAGGAAAAGAAAAGAGTTGTCGGAATTTAATGGATTTATCTTTGACTTGCGTGTGTTTTGTTTAGTTCTTTTGTTTTGGGGGGGTGGTTGGTGGTTAAAACACTCGATTGTAAACTATGATAATCTGAGTCCACGCAATTTTAAACTGAACCACCGAGACACTAGTTGCATCAAGAAGGAAAGGAGTCACATTAAGCTGTGTGCCAGATTTATATAAAAACTCTGACCTACTTGCTTATGGCAAATTAAAACAACTACAGCCTTTTCTTTATGAGAAGAAACCAGCCTCTGACAAAAACAGAAATTAAATCAAAATACACCACCTGGTATGGGCTTTAGTGATAAAGGGGTGCCTCAAAGCTTTGATTTATATCCAGTACTGATAACTGCAGTATTTTAAGGAATTTTGAATACATATCAAATATATTTTCCTCCCCAGCACATCGGACTCTGTTTACAGTCTGCTTTTGAACAATGTATTTTGAACAGCCCGCCTTCTGTGACATTTCATCCCCCGGAAATAAAACCTAGTTTAACTTGTGGGCATCAGTGCCCTTGATTGGAGCTATTATTGGCCTGAGACCAATGCCCTTCACCTTGATGAGGACTGCCGAGAACGAGAGAGCGAGAGAGAGATGGGAAGAAATCTAATTAACATTTGAATATCATCAATTACAGGGATTTAGATCAGTGACCTCAACACACTAACTGTAATCCTCTGCCTCTTGCGTGACCCTGAAAGCTCACAGGAAATAATCAAATTTTCCAATTAAAATTCTTGGGAGCTAAACAGTTAAAGGGGCCCCCTGGCCAACTCAAATGTTGTTGTGATTTTCTGATATTGTTGCTGCCGCTGCCGCCTCTGTCTCTGTCTCTGCTGCTGCTGCTGCTGCTGTTGAAGCTGCTCTCCCTGCACTGTCTGTCACCCTTTAGCTCCTGATGACCCAAGGTGGATAAACATTGCTCTACTCAACCGGCTTTGCCACTAAGGCTTTCAGGATCGTTTGCCGCTGAACTAAAGTAGCCCCTCGCGCCTCAAATAAACTTCCCAGAGATTACTCAATTTATCCCATGGATGGTCCTTCACAACCCTTGGGTTGTATGAACTGAGTGGATGATCAATATGTTTGTAGCCTGCACTGTAATTTAGCTTGCTGTGGCTGACAGGGGGATGTAGAAGGACTAAAGACAGACTTTTCTTGTAATCTTCTTATCTTATTCCACTGTGTCTCTGGAGGAGCAGGGAGCAGAGGCTCCTCGACATGAGAGCCGGGGAACAAGAGGGGAGCACTAATGGACTCCCTATTGACAGCCGGCCAGGCAACCAGCCGCCTGCCAGCTTACTGTAAAGAGAGGGAAGGGTAGCTGTTGTGTGGGGTTTGCTTGTGTGTGTGAGTGTTGGGTTTAAAACATGGGGAATCGGACCGCAACTAGGAAGTAGCTTGCCTTCAATTACATGTGAAATGATGGGGTCACCAAAAGCATACATATTTAGTAGATTGATTTGCACATACCATACAAACAGCCTTTATAATATTACCACTACTACGAAAACTAATAACAATATACATTGGATATTAAGAACTGTGAACAGCTTCAATAATATTAATAATAATAATAATAATCACAATAATAATAATGAATGCACAGGATGCCGGAGATCAGTAACATCCATCAGGCAAAGTGTAGCTACAGTCCCACAATGTAAGCCCTTCTCTCAATAATCCATATTGTCTGTTGCTTTCTAAAAACGCTACAGTGACATTTTGCTGTTCCTGTCATCCCTAATAAAGATATTTTTACATAAATCTGCTTATTCCTTGCTTTTGCGTCTCTGTAATTTATTTATGATGTACGGCTTCCCTCCTCTCAGGCGTCATCCTGCCTGTCAATTATCCGACGAAGCAAAATGCTAAGTGAGAGCCGCCCGGTTGAAAATAATAAGAGGAACGTTTCCCGTGAGGTAGAGAGAGAGACAGAGAGAGAGAGAAGAGAGAGAGAGAGAGAGAGAGAGAGAGAGAGAGAGAGAGAGAGAGAGAGAGAGAGAGAGAGATGGAAGGAGGCAAGCAAGCAAGCAAGCAGGCAGGAGAAAAGTATTAGCTACACCAAACTACCCTTCTCTTAGAAAGAAGCCTAAGAGAGCTGCTTCAAAACTGCACTTTGATTCTTGGAAAATGATCAGTTCTTTGCTCTCCAAAAGGAAAGACTCATTAGAGGACAAGAGTTGACTGGTGGTGACGGTGAGAGAAAGAGAGAGAGAGAGAGAGATAGAGAGAGAGTGAGTTTGGAGTCTGAACCTCACACAAGGCAAACCACACCAGATAAATCACACACACATACCCCTGGGATTTTGTGGTCCATTTCCCTGGCAATATCAGCCTAATGGCTTTTGTGGTTAAAAACATGGCCACCTCTTGTGTGCAAGGGCATGGCATTAATCCCCTACAAGCTGTTTCATCCTGTGTGCCAGTTTGTACAAAAGAGAAATAATACATACAGAAAACATGAAAACACAATCACTGAAGATGCTCCTTTCGGAATGCGTTGAGGGCAAACGCTATGATACGTTGAGTATCATAAATAACTATATTTAAATATATATTCAGATTACCAATAAGTAACATTCTGTGACATATAAATTAAAGTTAGTTGACATGCTTTAACTGACCCCTCAATTATCAAATATTAAATGTTGGTTAATCAGTTCAATTTCTCCATCCATTTGAATCTCTTAGTATCCATCCCACAAACTGAAAAGAGAAATATATCTGTATCTTGAAATTAAATGTGCTCTCTTTTTGGAAGGGGTAAGACAAGAGACATTGTAGGTATGCAAAAGGAAGATAAGTCAGCATTGATGTACATAAATAAAACAACAACAACACTTCAGCATACTTGGGGAAAATTTGCTTAAAAAGTGAAATAAACATGCTCTCTAGGGGGAGGAAAAACTGAAAAAAGACTGAATATTGCCCTTGCAATGCAAAGAAAATCTAAATCTATTTTTATTACATGCTTTTCGATGTCTTGTTAAGTCCTGGGCCTTTAATATATTTTGCCAACCACATTTATGGGGTTAAAAATCAAGATTGCACACATATGCTCGCTTGACCTGAAGCCACATTAGTTAAGGGCTGAATCTAGATCCTGCTTAACCTGTTACTGATATGGCAAATTAAAATAATACGGTAGTGTATACCCACAAAAGTTTAAATCTGTGTCACCTTTAGAATAATGTCAGGCGGGATTAATTCTCTGAAAATACACGAGGAGGAAGATAACACTTCACCAGAGTGTGGTTGCAAGCTGTTTACTTTTTTCCAGTGCAGAGCATTTCCTTCTGGATGGAAAATCCACATTAGATCTAATGCAAATCTCTTTGACCCTTTACCCCATTGGTCAGAGGAGAGTCAGGTCTGAAGGCTTAATCTGTGGGTTGTACTGTGGGGTGGTGGTGGGGGGTTGGGGAGGTTACATAAATAAATACAAAACAAAACAAACAAACATCACGTGCAATGGCTTTTGATCCCGTAATCTGCTAAATGGAATGAGAATAGACAGATCTTAGCATGCGACAGGGCTGACTCTTATTGACATGTATCAATGCACAAAGCTTCCTGTTCTGTGTGCCAACACTGTTTTAGCGATGCAAATGGCATTACGAGGTATGAGAAATGCTTGCTGACATATGCCCAGATGACCTGGCCTGACCTACTTGTGCTCTGACTTACAACCTTCACACATTACTGCCTTGCCAAACTGCAAAATAACCCCCCCAAACCAGAGCTTTTACAGCCTCTATGTGCAGGTAGGGAGGGGTACACAGGCCAGATCAGTGCAAATCAGAGAAAAGTAGGGCTGGTGGTGGGGCAGAAGGTAATAATTAAAGGAATTAATTACTGTCGTTCTTTGATAACATGTACGTCTTTGCCTGTGGGCCATTTGACATGGAAAGTCCTTGTAAAACATGATTGAACATGGTCAGTGCTTCTGTCATGTTGTCAACGTGCAGTATGACTGTACAAACTCCCAGATGGCTTCATTTTTTCTTGGTCTATCCTGGAGTTGTAAAATAACATGACCATTTGGTAATTATACAGTTATTATCTTGCACTTTTATTAATTTTGTAACACCTTTTCTCTAAATTGCTATCAATTCCTTATGAATATCTTAATTCATCACTGATACAATAGATGGATAGCCATGTTTATGATCAGGCAGGTAGTTCTATGATATAAAACTTTTATGGACTATGAGGAGAGGTTATCTCTTCAAGGGATAAGGATAGAAAAAGTTGCATTATTATTATTATTATTATTTAATAACTACTGCTATAAGATATTATATCACACTTTTTTCACTAAGGCTGGCTGAACACGACTGTATTTTACACCCCCCCCCCAATCCCCCATTCCGACAATCTGGGGGGGAGAAAAACAAAAAAATGCAATATCTTAATAAAAGTGTATTTTCTGATTGGTTTCCAACAGCGCTCTCTGGGAAATTGCTTAGATCATCAATCTATCTTCGGTGCATGGCTATTTTACATAAGAAATACATTTATTCATTAGTAAGATCAAGGTTGGCCATAAAAAGGAATGTTTTCACAGTTTCTGAAAACGAACAATGATACATGAGTATCACATAAAAATAAATACAAAAGCAAATAAAACTCAGCCAAATCCATAAATATAAGACTTTAGGTGCAGGTGTCTGTCTATAAAACAGGCCTTAAGTACAGCATACAACTTCATATATATGTGTATATTTATTTACATGTTATATATAGGAAGCCAGAGTAATAGATTGGGTTTCAGTAGTTATAAGAATATAGAATCCAGAATACAGGGTCCTGTGACATCATTAACCCCAAGGGTGTCATTTTAGTGGATTGTTAAATGTCACAGTCTTTGACTGGGCCACTCTAGGATATTCACATTCTTGTTTTTAAGTTATTCCAGTGTCATTTTGGCTGTGTGTTTTGGGTCATTGTCCTGCTGAAAGATTAATCTCTGTCCCAGTCGTAGGTCTTTTGCAGTCTGAAGCAGGTTGTCCTCAAGGATCTGCCTGTATTTAGCGCCAAGCATTTCCCTCTCTACCCTGACAAGCTTTCTAGCCGATGCAAAGTAACCCCATAACATGATGCTGCCACCTCTAAAGTAGGGTTGGTGTTACCTGGGTGATGCGCTATGTTGGGTTTGCTCTAGACATAACACAAATAGTTCAATTTTTGTTTCATTGCACCACAGAATCTTTTGTTACATTTTTTGCAAATTCCAAGTGGGATTTTACACAAGCGGCACGGTGGTTAGCGCTGCTGCCTCACAGTTCGAGTCCTGGCTCGAGGTGCCTGTCTGTGTGGAGTTTGCATGTTCTCCCTGTTTTGTCCCACCGTCCAAAGACATGCAGGTCTGTGTCAATTGCCCTGTGTGTGTGTGTGTGTTGCCCAGCGATGGACTGGCATCGCGTCCTGGGTGTATTCCTGCCTTGCGCCCTATGCCTGCCGGGATCGGCTTCGGCTTCCCCGCGACCCTCGCCAGGATAAGTGGTTTCGAAAATGGATGGATGGATGGATGGATTTTACACAAGCTTTTTTAAGAAATGACTTCCTTATTGTCACTCTTCCATATAAGCTAGATTTGTGGAGTACCTGAGCTTTGTTGACACATGGGCAGTTTCTCTCATCTCAGCCATAGAACGCTGCAGGTCTGTCATGGTTGTCATTGGCCTCTATGTGGCTTCTCTGACCAATGCTCTTCTTACCCGGCTCCTCAGTTTGGGAGGACGGCCTGCTCTAAGCAGATTCTGGGTGGTGCTGTATATTTTGTCAGTGCTCCAAGGGATATTCAATGTCTTTAAAATCATTTTACACCCCTCCCCTAATCTGTGCCTTTCCACAACTTTCTCTGAATTGTTTTGAAAACTCCTTGGTCTTCATGGTAGTGTCTTTTGCTTTGAATGCACTACTCATCTGTGGGACCTTACAGAGATAGGTGTATTTAATCTGAAATCATGTGAACCACAAAAGTGTGGAGTTGGTTGTGTAAATCAAAGGGGAAAAAAACACAAACAAATTTCATAATGTGAAAAAGTCTGGGGGGTGACTACTTTCTATAGCCACTGTACCTATGTATATCCTTCTCACTATCAATTGTGTTCTGTGTCCGGTTCATATGTAACTCTATTTTATTTTATTTACATGTGGCCAACAGTAAACTGTGAAACCAGAATGTGAATTTAACAGAACACAATACAATTGGGTCTATCTGTTATTTTAGTTCTTCTTTTAGCCTTGTAGGCCTAAATCTAACCTTTTGACAAGGCACGTTAAGACCAAGAACTTGTAGTACAATTAATTTACTTATACAACAAAGGCTGAGAGGTGGAGAGGGTAAATGCATCATTTAGCAGGGGTAAAAGGTTGAATGTATTAATTAAGGCCAACATTATGTTTTTGATGTCATTGTAAAGCATGGGCCAGTATTTGGCCATCCATATGATGTATGAGGTTCTAGTCAAACATCCAAATCCTTTATTTCAAGCAGTGTAATTCTATAATTCATTTAGTTCTGTATATTGTTTATTAAATTCTATGTATTTACCAGTGATATCATTTCATAATATGCTGAATGCTGAATCAGCATTAAGAAAACTGATTCCCATTGATTGAAACTAGAGAAAAAGATTCTGATTGATTAAACTGAGTTAAGGCCTGGTCTGTGCCATGGGCAGCACTGTGGAGTACTGGTTAGGGCTCTGGACTGAAGGTCGTGGGTTCAACCCCAGGTGGGGGACACTGATGTTATACCCTTGACCACAGTACTGTACCTAGATTACTCCAGTAAAAACCCAGCTGTATAAATGGGTAATTGTATGTAAAAATGTGATTCGGCAGAGCTAATTGCTAGGAAATGTAATCATAATAAGAATGCTAACCTTTGACTACCACGCCATTGAATATTCTAGAATACATCATTGATAAGTATAGTAATAGACATTACACTACATTAAGCACAGAATAAGACTAAATCTTGTAAAATTAATGTTCTGCAAAATAGAATTACATTGCACTGCTGATATATATTGATTATGTTTTTGTAATGGAAGTCAGTTCCTAAATCTGGTCTCACTCAGAATATCCCAGGCAGTGCGGGTCAAGAACAGAAAAGCAAATTTAGCACTCTGTCTCAGACTTGAGTCGAGGGCAGCCGCTGATTTTGACCAGGATATGAACCTCTGCTCTCTTAGGAAATGGATCACCTGTGCTTAACTAAACCTAGCAACCCGGGAAATACACAGGGTTTTGTTGCAGATAATCATAAGAACAAAGAAAAGAAAGGTCGCCTTCAGAATTGATATAAATGAGATATAAATGTCATCAGCAGCAACAACATGGTTTCATCTTGCCTGGATCACTAATACATTTTGGAAGCCTATTGCTCAGTTATGTTATCCAACAATGTTTGTGTCAAGTCATGACAACGAATTCAGGACATGTCAAAGAATACAGCATAGGTCAGCTCAGAAGTCAAGAGTTGAGCTAGGATGACCTGAATTCATTTTGATTAGATCAGAGGTGCAGTGCCACAGGCGCAATCTAGTTTGAATTAAACCTGGGTGCCTGTCCCTAGTTATAAGTCCTCAGAAACGCACTGGAATCAAAGTTCTAGACATACGCACTGAGACACACACACACGCACAAGCACACACACACACACACACACACAACACACTCATTTGAGGATTTGATAGGAGGCAATGCATGCTACAGTTTATACAGGATTATTTAATTCCCTAGTTAACCGCTGACTATTAAGATAATGAAATTATATGACTTCAGAGTTGCGCATTAATCAGGGCTGTCAGATGAGCACTTGCGATAGAGGCCCCAAAGCAAAATGTAGTAAACTATAAATATACTGTTGATGTACTTCGTCAAGTCAAGTGCTGTGTGCAGAATGTGGGAAGTGTGCTACTCTTTGGTATAAGGGCTTTCTGATCATTCAATTTGCATTTTTATGTAGGCAGTAGCACAATCCTGTTTAATCTTAAATTGTGCTGCCAGGATTTTTTTAAGTTAGTGTTCATTTACTATACTGCGCTGCAGTAATTGGCCCTGAATTAGATTCTATGCTTCACTGTGTAGCTTTTTTATACTGCCTTATTCCACTCCACTATAACTGCTTTCCAGGTTTTATAGTAGCCATCAAAGGCAGATTTAAAGTCCTAAAACGGTCACTGTTTCATACAAGATTATATCATTGTGTTAAAGTTCTTAAGAAAGAAAGCTGAGGTAAGGTTTTTTTGTTGTTGTTGCTGCTTTCTTATAATTACAGAAGTCATCTTCATTATCTGACTATTTGTCTGCCTGTCTATGCTTGGCAAGTTCATTAGTCTGTTGCTGTGTTTGACATGGGCATTTCTTTTTTTTTTCTTAACAGCACAATGACCAAACCTCCATTGGGTGCACATTTTTCAACTTGCACAATATCAGGATTCTACACAATAATCATTTGTCATTTTGTTGTGCACACAATAAATGGAGGCCGCACTACAACAATAAGGCCTGTGCCAGAGTGTCTAAATCAAATGGAATGAATTTATGTGTTCAAAGATATAAAGAGGTTTTTACTGCTCCGTGATTGCTGGTAGTTGTTTGGTTATGTATCTGTCACTCTTACAGGCAGTATAACAGCAACGTGCATCTTAACTGTACGAAGTCATACCTTTAAATAAATACTCCTAATTAACTGATGCATCTGAAATGGTCAACTTACTTTTACAATTACGTTGTGCTTTCCTGTTTATTAGCAGTGTGCTGCTGTTACTTCTGAAAACACTAATGCTGACACGGTGAGTAAGTTCTGAATACTTGCAAATCTGCTATTGTTAACCAGATGCATAAGGGAGCACACAAACAGATCAGATTTTGGTCTGGGCTCTGGAGAGTTGTGTGTATTATCATAGGTATAATCTTGATGTCAAGGATGATTATTTTAAAGTCGCAAGGCTCTCTAATAAAACCATTATTGAAAAGAAGTATAAAAAATAATTTCTGTCAACCATCAATGCACTTCAGGGACTTAAACTGTACAAACTGAACAACTTGCGATGAGAAGGATAGGAAATAATACCCCTGACATTTCTGTCAATGTCCACTTCAAAAACCCTTTTCTGAGAAGTGGATTGTGTCCCGAAATCCTGTACAGCAGATTAGATTTAATAGCAAATCCTGATGAGAGTCCTGCATTCTAGAGAGGAAAAAAGAAAAAAAGAAAAAACAACTGACATGTCAAGAGTCGAGAGAAGCAGAATTGTTTCAACAGCCCCTTGAAAAATACACCAAGGCTGCCAAACAGGTTTCTTACCTTGCAGAATAAATGTGTTCATTTTCCTTCCTATTAGAACCATTTCTGTGTGTCTGTTAACCCTCCCCTCTTTTTGTATTTTCTTTTTTCGTATGAGAAAAAAAAAGCAACACTGGGTCAAGCTATTAAATAGGTATTCTGTAATGGATATGGTTTCTCACAATTGAAGCAGATTACCAGACAATTGAGCAGTGGGAAGAGGGAAGCTGGGTATTTGGAAATGATAACCCTTACAGGTCAGACACCACTGGAAAAGGATCACCACCTTCTTCCATAAACACCGCGAACAATTAAACTCGGAGCCACAACTGTAACAAAGGATAAACAGAAGCGAATGAATGCAGTGATACAGACGCAAAAAGAAATAGAAAAAAATTATTCACACAGGGCCCTTACGTTTGACAGATTGAGATGCAGGGGAGATTTTCCGGATCGTGTTCAGTGTTTCCCAGATTGATATCGCTTTCTTTTGTGTCGCTGTGTGCTGGTGCAGCGAATACCATTTTAGTTTCTTTTCTTTCTTGTGTTAGCCTTATCAAAAGTTCAGACTGGCCACTGGCACACTCCTTTCCTTTGGTTCTGCTACTCGCACGCCACCAGGGATACATTTTTACTTGTTGCAGTTGTTGTAATTTTGTTTTTCCATTTTATTTAAGTTATTTGACGCAGACGTTTGTATTTCTTTTTCAATTTTTTCCAGACACTCCAAACCAGCAACTGAAGGAAAGAATTATAGCGGTTTGACTTCTGCTGAATTGAGGTTAATGCACAAATACTTTGAACGAATCACTGTATTTGGTGCTAACTGCGTTAGGCATTGCTGTTTGTTTACAGTAAATATGTGTTTGACTAGTATGAAAGGAAATATTGATGCTTTCAGGGAAATGGGCATTGTAGTTCACTGAAAACATTCACTTGCATTTCCAACAGCTCCAGCCTAAATTACCACCTGTAGAGGATCTATGCTACAGATACAAACGTTAGCCAGCAGAAAGAACTGGGCAATGTTGTATGTTAATACCTTAAAGCTTTTAAAGGCTTATAGATAGACAGACATTCTTACATAAATAAAACGCTGGTTTACGTTTTTGAGCTTCATCATTGAAAGGAGAGAAAAAAAACTGTAGAATGTCTTATTAAATTACTAAACTTGTTGCTCTGAATGCGAAACCAAGATGTGGTTGATCATCTTGAAAACATACCATTCATTTCCAATGAGCCTAAAGACAAAAGGTGAAGTTAATTCAAATCAATGCTGTCGTATTCTTGGTGCTGGTTCCTGAGGCAAGGGATAGTTTGATTTAATGTCACAATTAGTTCTAGTGTTGAAAATAGAACCCCCTGTAATCGAGTCAGGACATTTTAATAATCCCAGTTATAAACATTAAATACATCATCTTATGGGACTCACAAACACAAGGTAATTAACTTTTACAACATGGATAAATCAGCCTGCATTAACATATTGCAAAAGAGGAATCATTTGCTTGATTGAAAACAGCTTTTAAAGATTATGAACAAAGACTATGGAGCACCTCAGCACCCTGTCTTCACAACAGTAAGGAGAAGTGAAGATTAAAGAGGTTTTCAGTGGCAGGTATCCACACTGAATACAGTATATGATGCAAATAATAATGACGGTAGTTATTACATGCAAGATTACCATGGCATTAAAGCCACAAGTAACATATAATACAGTCCTGGAAAATGTGCACAGATATTTCAATAGTAAATTATGTTAATGTGTCTGAATGTGGTGACAAATGTGCAGAATCATACTCGAGTCTCAAAAGTCTTCAGGAAACAAATTTATTGTGATGATTCAGTCCCGACAATGGAAAGAAAAAGTCTGTGATCCCAATAACATTACTTACTGGTATATTTAAACAAATACAACAAGAAATCTGATGACTCAATTTGGATTCCTGGAAAAAAAAGACAAGGGAAATACAATATAACCTGATTCATTTCACACATTGTAAACAATGTTTTCAGTGTAAACAATCAGTACTTTGGCTTAGCCCCCCCCTTTCCTTAAAGAAAATGGATTCTATAATATATTTTGTAGCCAACCTTTATTGATTCAGGAGAACAAAGTGTTAATTAAGCCATGCAAGGAAACCTACTAAAGAATTAAAAAGACATTCTCCACACAATCAATAAACTAATTGTGAAACCTGCATTGTTAAAGGGTTTCTCTTATTGAAAGCTGTAAATTAGATCTGTGTGTTAACAATGTGATTGGTGGTTAACTTTAACAGGCTACTCTGATCTCTAAAATGATAATTTATTGACTGATCGATCAAGGGTATTTATTGTTTGTTTGTGTTTTTATTTTCGATTGGATGCTTGCATGAGAGAAAAGAACATGGTTAGATTAAGATTAAAAAAACAAAACAAAAACACAAACACTTTAGTTAGATTTCGTTTAAGGTGTGTGTTCCTTATTTTCAAACTAATATATCCTGGTATACAAAATAAACACAGTTGCTAAATGTGTGTTAATACTTATATAAAAAGTGAAAATAAATGTAAGTTGTAAAACTAAGGGGTATTTCAGGTACTTTTTATATGAGAATATTACAAAAATGTAATACTGATTCGAAATTAATCTTTTACTGCACATATAAAAACCAAAACATATTTGCTCCACTAGTAAGGCTTTCTTTGCTGTTAATTGTTTCTGCTGTTGTTTATCACCCAGCTCTGCAGATCCGCAACAGTGAGAAATCAGTCGCAGGAGCAATTGCAGGATGGCACTGTAAGCATCTTGACGACTTTGATTTGATGCCAGGATATCCTGCCACTTTGTGCTCAGATCTAGCCACCAGGTCAAGCTGAAAAAAATGAGGGGGAAAAAAAAGGAAAAAAGCTATGATTGTAGAAGAATGATTTATCTGGCTCCCATGTTCTGCCTTTGGGGAAAATACGCTGAAATGGCAAAAACTGTTATATGGTATCTTTCTCAAACCTTTTATTCAAGCATATCCGTACATACTGGGGAATGATTAACACGCTCATGTTAAATTAAGCCGATTGACTAAGAACACTGAATTTATTCCCTGTTACCTAATATATTAAAAAGCATCGGAAACAGAGGAAGGCAGTGTAATACTTCATAATAAATGCATTATCTACTTAAAAATAAATGAAATAAAAATATATATTACTACATTTTTTTTTTTTTTTTTTAGGAATCCTGACCACAATTATTCAAAACAAAGGTACCATACAGGGATAGATTTTAATACAATATGAAATTTGCAAAGGGGATAATAGAATATGCTGTCAGTAAGTCACAGCACCAATTAGCTCCAATGTAATATATTATGTTACGCAAAAGCCATAAGGTGGGAAACTTTTAAAGTTACACCCCGCAGACTCCTGACAAATATTGATGCGACGCACATGCCTGCTTGTGTTTGAAAGTGCAATTTGTTTTCCTTTAAAGAAAAAGCATGTATCGGTTTCCTATCACATGCGTGTATTTCCCAGTGTGATGCCGGATTAACATTAAATAGGTGGTTAGAAACGGGACATCTAGCAGAGACTGTATTGCAACATACTTTCTCCATAAAGTGCATTGCATCACCAGGGCTGAAGCCCCGGAGAGAGATGAGTCCAATAAAAATGAGTGCAGATAACAAGTAACATCTTGCTTAACCTTTCTAAATTAACACCGCTCTGCTCGGGAGTCCTCATTAAAGAGGTGCTGAAGATTTATCAGGCCTTATTTGCCTAATAGGGACCTGACTTTGAAGGCCTTTCATTTCTGCTTGGGGACGAAAGGTTAACAAAAACACACAAAAAACAAAGTCGAATAAAACAAAAATGCAGAGAGAGGTCTTCTGTCATGGCAAATGTAACAGGCTAATTTTTCCTGCCTCATAAGAGCACGCGAATCCTCTTTTTGTTCCGGCTTTCCAACCCCACACCACAGTTACAGGTTATAATAGCCTTTCCGCTCTCTAACCTCTCGCTAGCTAAATGAATCCGGTCACATTAATATACACGTACATTTAAATACCATACATATTCCTTTCTTTATTTCCTAACCTGGTTCTTTTCCTAATTAAAGAGGCCAAGAGATGTAAATAGGCAAGGTGATGGGGAAGAATGCAGAAGGTTATAAACAAAGCTCATTAAAAAGATGGATGGGTTGGGCAATCGCTAAAATTGCTTACTCTGCAAAGCTTTTTTTTTTTCCTTTTCCTTTTTTTTGTTATAATTTCCTGATGACAAAGGCCTAATGGCAGACTTTATTCATTTATTTTTTTTAATTTAATTTTAGTAGACTGCAAATTTTAAACCCCACAAAAAAAAGAAAGAAAGCAAGCATGAAAAGAAAAAGATCCAAAGGGGAACAACCTATTAATCAGCAAGCACTATGGCTGTCTCCGCCTTGCGTGAAGCCTAATAGGGCAAAGCTCCTGCAAATTAAATGGGAATAATCAAAGGTGTTTTCTAATGTCATCGCGAGGTTCCTCGGATCAGCTGTTTTATGCTAATTCCTACGTGGAATCTATAAATGAAGAGGGGACCCTTGAAAGTTTTTGTTTCATTGATGGCTCTCTTGAAACTGATCACACTTCACCATAGATTTATTTGTTTATTTATTTATTTCAGTTACATATTTTTTATTGCAATTGTGAGGACCAAAACAGTTTTTTTTACACATTTTCTTAGTCCATCTAGTGCTTCCAAATAAGCTATATGCAACAGTATGGAAGATGAGTTGTGCATGATTGATCGAATTAGCGAGGAATTGCGTTTCGCTGTTGTGGACGAAATCCGGGATGTGCTTTGCATGTCGCAGTGAAGGGGAGAATTCAAAAAGGGACATGTGACTGGAAATACAAAGGATAAAAGGCTAAATGAAAGCAAATGTGACACCCAAATCTCCTGGTATTTACAGTAGTTCACTGTGGGCTTTTCCTTCTTCACTATACATTTTATATTTATTTTATTTTATACCCAGTTATCCTCATTGTGTAATGCATTCATGTTTAGACTAAACTCTCGTGTACGGCGTGCTTCAGAGTTTGAACTCCTCCTACATTAGGGCTATTATAAAACATGTTTAGCCTTTTTTAACTTGTTTGTCTTTTTCTTTATTGAAGCTAGGAGAAAGCCAAAGATGTTTACTTTTCTTGTTTCTCACAGAAAATCCCAGAAGGATTTTGCTATTGTTTTATATTCAATCACAGCCAAACTGACTCACCGGGCCAATAGACAAAATAAATAACGCAGATAATAATAGCTTCAAGTATTCATCTGTATGTTATTAGTAATCTAACTGCTGGATAATTAACATCACATTAACTCTGTTTTTCTGTGATATTTTTATTTTATTTTCTTGTAATGTTGCTATTCTCGGTGCCGGTCAGATGGTTAAGTCAGACAGTGAACTTTATCACAGCAGTAAAGAAAAGAAAGTGGAGATTGAAGAGCTGTCAATGGAACTTTTACAAAGTCAAAGTCAATGGCACAAGAAGGTGCAAAATACAGCCATAAACAAAGGAATTTCATGTCTCACCTGTGCTGGATACATTTCATAGCAGATTGCATCCTTTGAACACCTTTGCTGTTTCTCCCCAGAGTATGATTTATGAATAACCATATTTAATGTGCTTTAGGTAAAGTTCTCTTTTTGTGTGTGTAACAATTCAGTTAATTTGTTTATTTTTTATTTCAATTACTGCCGGTGACATGAGGGGTCCTGTAATACAAGGTTTGGAGTGTTTAACTGCTTTAGCTCGTAGAGTTTTATGTGATGGCACAAGTGTGAAGGAAGGTAATCTTTTCCCAAAGTACCATGTACGTATAGTGTCTTCTGCTGAAGCAGGGTGGGAAACTCAGGTTTCCTATAAAAAAATACTAACGGGGAAATGTATTGCATTGTGTGTCCTTAACTCAGTTGTGAGAGAAAAAAAAAGTGCTGGCTGATGTGTATTTTCCAAGTTTTTTTGGCTAAGGGGGTCTCGTTGAATATGTATGAAGGTCATAGATGAATTGTTTATCATCGACTGAAAGATAAATGTCCCGCCTTTTCAAGGACATTTTAGTCCTCCATGTTTGGGAGTGGGTGTGCGTGTGTGTGTGTGTGTGTGTGTCTGTCCGTCTGTATGTTTTTAACAACTTGAGAAGGCGGCTGGCTGGTTTCCTGTGTTTGTGGGCTAATACTGCGGGGCTCTCTCTCTCCCCAACTGCTATTATTCTGTCAGGAGCTGCTGTGTTTTCCTGAGGAGAGGAAGTTATTTCATTTCCAGCTTTTGTCTCAGCCTGAATGTGAGCGGCGCTCTTTCAGCAATATTCGCTCGTTTCAACTCCCTTCTCCATCCTAACAAAAATATACACCCCTGTCTTGGCCTATAACTCACATCAGGCCTAGAAAAATAGTGACTTCCTCAATTGGTTTAATTTCCCTCACCAGATTCTCGGCAGCTGTTTGTCCTCGCCTCAGCGGATCCTTATCTTTAACTTTCCATTGGTTTCACAGATTTATGCCAACGGATTCACCTAATAGAAAGGGGCCCAGATGGGTGAGATCTTTTAGTTGAATAATAGGTGAAGGAGAATGCCTGGCACGCTTTAATTAACCACAATAAACCCAACACCACAGTAAATCTCTACTCTGTACAATTCTGACTCTCTTGTCAAGATTTTGATGTGATTTATAATCTTGAATCATATGGCAGTGATGTTAATTGTGATGTTTCTGGCGTTGAACAAAGATTTACCAAATGTGTTAGCCTGTATACTGAGGGATTTGTATTATGATCTCCTACATTGTCTATACAAAAGGTGATCCGTTAAGGGAATAGGAAGCAACCCTAGTGTCTCATCTAATTTTTCTTTCCAAAACGGTGTGTCTCTGGGTCTAATAGGAAACCTGAACATTTTCAAATCTGTGTGTTTAATCTGGAGTGATTCATCCAGTAAAAGCCTCCAACGAGAATATAGAGTTTTATATCCTTGAAGCTGCTTGTTTGATGCGTCAGTCTCACTGGTTTTCAAGGCTGGGGTGTAGAATTAGCCCAGCCCTGTTGGGTCAGATAGGGTGGAGCTTGACAGAGGATTCTAAACTCAGTTTAAAAGGAAGCAAAAAAATGTCCTTGACAAGACTTTATGTGCATGCAGTCTCCATCTCTCCTAGGCTGGACATGGACAGTTTTGAGTATCTCTCTGGGTTGGAATACTTTTCCAAAATGGAGGGCATATTAACCAGCACACCATATATGTTACATACACAGGTCTGTTGTGTTGGGATAATACATTTTTGTCAAGCCTATTACATGTTAATGCAACATATACATCACACTAGGTTCCTAAGTGTTAATAAATAATAATATTTTGCTGTGTGATTAGCAGAGCAAAATGGAATGTGCATTATGTTACAAATAAGGATCCGTGGATTTGGAACTGTCTCGCAGCGTTGCCTGGGTTTACACGTCCGCACGGGCTTAGCGTTTTTCATTTACTTTTCTGCATGTTATTCCTGCTGTTTTTGATACAGGAAAATCTGGACCCTCATTTAGCACGGCTCATTATGTAACAAGTGCTTGACCCATTTCTGCAGCTGTGCTCTCAGAGCCATCGCAAACCCTGCGCCCTGCACTCACAAATCATCCCTCTGAACTTCATGGTTTCACTTCCTCTAGCTCCTTAAACTGTCTGACAATTCAAAACATGTCCACAGTCCTGGGACCTGCACACACCTCAGGATCAAGACTTTGTCTCCAATAGGCTTTCATTGCTGGCTAGATGAAGATGAATTAACTTAAACAATCTCATTCACTAAAATGTGCTGTAGATTGGGATACAATACATATATTCTAGAATATACAACCTCTCATAAACTCCTTAATGAAGCTTATATTACATTATCTAATTAATACCAAAACAATGTAATTTACCATTATATCTTAAAGGGTGAAAAATATAATAATGTTACGTATTATCCTGTTCAATACTATAGCTATTGCTTTTTTTGTGTCTTGCAGCTGGTTACTGGTGTTTAAAAAAGATAAATATTGAATTATTTTACAGTCCATTAATACTTCTCGTGAGTTCCACATTGAAGATATTCTCGATAAATCATGACTGAGTGAAAATGATATTGCCGACAGTTACACAAGCCAACACATGTTTTGGAATGCCATTTATTTAGGTAAAAGTTTAGTACTCCAATCCAGCGGAAAAAGAATATATATATTCTGATGTAATTGGAGCATTTTTTTATTTCTCTTATTTTGCAACAGGATGAAAAAATTGGAGGCAGCAATGTTTTTCACACTTTAATTCTGATAAACCTGGATGAAATCACACTTTTCAGTTACCTACCAATCACTTATAATACAGAAAACATTTGAGCTTTTCACTAAGACTAATGCATTGCATAACTTTGCTACTACAAAATACAATATTATATTAATATTAATATTATGTATGTGTATTTATTTATTTTTTCTCTGCTGGGAGGAAGTGAAAATGTTTTAGAAGTTCTAGGTGTGTGGCCTAACAATTTAAACACAGACATGTTTACACAACAATTTTTCAAATTTTACAGAGATCATAGCAATACCTGCACACGTTTAGGCGTTTGCTCACACTCGCAGCCTGCTTCAATTAACCTCAGAGTGCCTTAGATATTCTTTCTCTGGCTTCAGTTCACCCAAAGGCAGCCGGTGCACGTACTGTATTTGATTCTTTCACAGTCTGTTCTCCATACCCGGTCAACCACAACAAATGCAGTTTGGAAAATCTAGTGCAGAGGTAGGAAAAGGGTCAGAGAAACACATTTCATCAGCTAAAATTGGAAAAACTATCAGAAAGTGATCAAGACTGACCACTGGAATCTGGATTATTACATTACATCAAAGTAGTAATGCTTTTTTAATGTATATTTATATTTTAACCGGCAATATTCAGAGTGAAGTAATCAATTTCCTAAAATAACCATCTGTTATTGAGTTTTTATTTTATTTTATTGTGGATAATGTAAGGATTTCTCATAACTCAAGCTGGCTAAAGTGTAGTTTATGTCAACATAGAAGAACCCCATTGGCTGGTTTGTTATTGAACAGGTAATGAACAAGAGTGCAGAACAGCACAACAATTTTGATGGTAATATCTGCCTTCAGTGGAGGTAAGAAATCAAATGTATCAGGGAAAGAGGAAAACACTGACACACAAATTAAATAAAGAAGAAATGGTGATCTTCAATATTGAAATACTTGCACAACTTTAATGGGAATTACACTGAGAGATCCCATAAAACTTTAATGTACAGAGAAAATTATCATTCATTCGAGGTAATTTCTCGCAATCAGTGCAATCTGAAATGTGATATTTTTTATGTATGTTATATACACACAGTTATAGTTAGGAAGTAACTTGAAACAAGGTTATTTTGTTTAGTAGATTGTTGCTTAAAAAAGTTATTTATATTCCAGTTGATTGGACTGACTTTGTAGTTTACTAAACAAAACATTTTATGGGATAATGCAATTCTTTTGACAGCAACTTGTTATATTTGTGTATATGTGTGTGTGTAATATGTATATATACCTAATATAGCTGCTAGTTAAAAATGAAAACAAAACATTAAAAAAATTTGGAAGTACATCGAGTGTCCTTCTGAAGCACTTCTCCCAGTTTTGGTGATGATAATTGTTATCTAGCCCAGATGTATCCGACTGTCAGACTGGGGCAATGGGAACTGGCATAGATTGAGAAAGCTGCCATTAGCTCTTACTGCCGTGGCGGGGTTCATGCCGGAAACACAGGCTGATGTTAATATGAAAATATGAAGTTACTGAAGGTCACAGACTTGTTTTTGACAAGACCTCACACTGACACTGCTTTTAAATACTGGCAGCTAAGTGGCAAAATGTCAAAGCAGTTAACCTGTTGTCTCCCATTAGGAGAGACACGAGTTTAAATTACAAGGACGACAGAGTGTTTCCTTTTCTGAAGGGGGAAAAAATACAGCAAAAGATTCTGTCAGTATCAGATCTCAAAGTGAGAAGAAAGAGAGCTGATTATCCAGGAACATGAAGGTTCTTGCTAGAAAGCCTACAATAGACAATACTACACATAGTGCTCTTAGCTTAAACCATTTTTGAAATCTTTGTTTACAAACCTGTAATACATGGTTTGAAGGTTTAACTTATGGTCAAAGACACACACAGTTAATGTATTTACTTTCCAATTAGTTAAATGTTCTCTGGGGTTAAAATATATGAACATTGTTGGGGTAAATGATTTTTATTTTATTTTATTTTTATTTTTATTTTTCAAAATGTACCTTGAGTATGATTTTTGCTGACCAAATGGTACACAGTCTTACCTAGCTTTTACAATATTTGCACTGTATATTAAAACACACATTTTATTTTGTATTCTTTTAAATGTTTTGACCTTACCTTTTGATTCCTCACATTGTGGTCTCTTTAACAATAATATATATATATATATATATATATATATATATATATATATATATATACCCTCCTTTCTCTGGCAGTAATCTCTGGCACTCAGCTCCTGTCCACCTATTTGCACAATATATGACCCGTCGTGGCCGTTGAGGAGAGCAGACACATTAGGAGCAATGAAGCTAATGATATCAGAGCACTCTACAGAGCACATCAATGCAGCAGGATGACAAACCTGTCAAACAGTATAATCTAGGAGGCGATCGTAACGTCCTCAGAAAACTATAGCGCTCCCCCTCTTTTGCTGCAATCTCCTAATAATGGAGCGGCCATAAATTCCTGCCTGCCACAGGACAGCAAGTTCACGCATAATAGCCAATGGCACGGAGTGATGATAAATATCAAAGAAAATGGCTGTCAGTTTGGAGCCCAGACCTTGTTACAAAGTCTTAATTTTCGCCGTGCCCAGGAACCCTTTATCACGGGCTTGTTACGAGGTGATGTCTTTTTTATTTGCTCAGTGATGGAGTTCGTGTGTCATCAGATGTCCTTTCATGTAGCCACTGCAATGTTCCCCAGAGGGCCCAACTCTTCAGATTTATAGGCAGGGACTTGTGTTTTGGTACAGTAGCTTAATACAGTGTTCTGCAGGAGTTCACAATTGGCAGCCTCGTTATATCACTCACAATGAGGAGGGGCAAGATTTTAGAGATGACCCTGCCTGCTTGATTTTGGGAAAGAGTGACCAGGCTGCAGCTCCAGGCTGCACCAAGGCTACACCGAGGCTACATTTTGCCACCGTGGATGTTTATCTACTGATAAAACATTTCCGTCACCCTCTGGAGTTCGAATTGGTTAAATCTACGGATGCACAACCGCAACATATCCCTGAATGCCTAGCTTTGGTGCCATGAAATAACCAGAAAAATGAACAGTTCAGTAGAAGCATTTTATTACCTGACAACTATTTCCCCAGTAAATAAGTGCAGTGTTACACATTGCAGCTACATCAGGGTGGTTGCTTTACAAAATGAATAGTTTAAAATTAGTAATAAAAATCATACTCACAAATATTAATTGTCCTGTGACTTAAATGGTGAATTTAATGCTTGATAAGTGTCAGTCTTCTGCACCATTTCAGGACCTGATATGGTGCACAAAGCTAATGCCCTTTATTTGGATGTGTTTGTGCCTGCTCTCTTTTTGTGCCTGGTGTTTTCTTGTGGTCATATTATCTCAGACAGGGCTACCTGTGTAAACTGGGATTGCCACAATTGTCAGATTTGTACCAACACAAATGAATCATGCATTAGAAATGTGTTCAGTGTAGGATTGTGGTGGGGGGTGGGCAACATAAATCTTCATGTTGAAAGGGAAGGCAAAGCTGAGCAGTCCCTCTCCCTCCACCCATAGACCTGAAGCGGGACTGACACTCCCGTGCGTCAGCCCTGGGGAATACGCTGTGAAGGTTATCTGATGTCTTACAGTGTTACTAGGATGTCAGGTCTGTATCCAGCCGTTTACTGGCGCTGCTGCAGCCAAGTGCTCTCTCTGCCTTGCAAAGACATGGAAGGGAAAAAAAGAAAGAAACAAAAAACTGCTATTGACCTTTTGTGGAAGAAAGCTGACATCATAAAGTGAAGTCTGCTGGCGACCAAATGGGAATGCCATTGCAGATTAAGGACTCTTTAAATTATGCATTTGGTTCAGACTCCCGGGGTGAGCTCGGGTATGAGAGATGGAGCAGGAAGAATATAGTGCATTAAACGGCAAGCAGAGCAAAAGGCTTGACTCTGGAGAACTGGTAACTAACTCTGACTTTTACATGGGCTAAGGTAGTTAAGTGCAGCTGGTAATCGGCTGCCGTGATAAACAGATAGAAGAGGGCTGAGGCCTAACAGTTATTAAAGTGTTGATTGCAATATTTGAGTATTTACCCATGCAAGTAAAGGTTATAACTCCCTTCACTGGCTCTACTGGCCTTCTGCTAACAACAAATACACAGTTGCCTTGAAATTGTTGTGTTACATTGGGCTTCAAATGTGATGAGTTCATGTAAAAGTAAACTGAAGAATACAAATATCATATGCAATATTAAAACATCAATAGATTAAATGCACATTTATGACTGTACATATTGTAGTTTTTAGTTCTCAAAAGTCAACCCAAAGTATCTCGTTTCGTCCAATATAATATTTACTTTGTTGTTAACATTTTGTTGTTAACAGTACACTGGAATTCTTCTAACCTTCAGCACATTTTGCTCTTGTTCTCCTCAAGAGTATGAAGAGTGCTGCATTGAAATCCAAAGCTTAATCTGCAGTTACATGCTTTGAGTTATACTTAATACATATATAGTGTTGATACGGTATTAAGGACTGGGGAGCTACTGACTGACTCAAATAGTGAAAGCCTCTGTTCAGAGCCCAGTTTGGGGTCTAGGTCAAAGACTTCTGTTTCCATTCTGGGTATCTGAGTTTCCAGACAGCTGTTAGACTGCAATATTAGTATTATGTCACTTTTACTATTAAGTCATTTAGCAGATGTCTTTATCCAAGGCACTGTACATGGTTTAGACAATTATATGAAAAAGACAACTCTAAGCATAGCAACATCATCAAATAATCAAAAACATTTAAAAAACAACATCCACACATTAAATGGGAATACAACGAAAAATGGTCTACAGGGGTAATCTAAACAGATGTCTTCTAATGAGGCACCAAGAGACTGTAAGACACTGAGCAGTGTAAATGCGTACAGAGCCCTCATTCCACCACTGTGGGGCAAGAGAGACGGGAGAAATAGCCTGCTTGGGCAGTGGGATACTCCAGCGAAGGCATGACTAATTGACCAGTAGAAGATGAGAAAGGGAAAGATAGGATAAGAAATGAGAGGATTTAAAGAGGAGCAGCTTGGTGAAGACAGTGCAGGTTTAGGCCATATACTTTATATCAGTGAGAGCTTTGTCCACCCTCCCTCCACTACAGTAGCTCAGCCATTTGTACTGTGGATTTACAGTTTTTGAAACAAAGCAGATGATCCAAGAGTGTGTGTGTTGTGGAGGACGTGTCTGTATGTTGTCTTCCTCTCCCCTGTGCTGGGAATTTAGTGCTGAAGAGAATGCATCAATAACTATGCCAACCAGTTCTAAATCTGGGTGGGCTCTACAATACCTGTATATATATATATATATATATATATATAATCTAAAATAAAGAGAAGGGCAGAATGACCTTCTGTGTAAGGCTAAAGGTAAGTCAAGATGTGTTTTGAACATAAAGGAAATTCAATCCTGCTCCTTACTCATGGTTATGCAGCTCTGCACCTTGCTGGCCCTGGCCTTTGGTGTCCTGTGTTATAAATGTGTTCAGCAGGGAGTTATTGTGGTATCATTGAGAGACACATTGCGCTAATAACCAGAGTTCAAGGGCAAAGGCTGCAGAGTAGCAAATTGCCAAGTCTGAACGGATGTCTACAGTGGCTACAAATATCGAGTGGACAGCTGTAGGGCGCATCAGAAACAATTGCTTCTCCCGTAGTGTCATTCTGCACTGTGCCCAACTGGCAACTTTATTGAGGAACTTACTGTATGCTTAATTCATAACAATCCCACTTCACAAACTTTTTTCCCCTTCTCTTTCCGATCTTTGAAGTGTAACAGTAGAAGGTAAACCTTCCGCATGAGGAAGGTACATTTTTTCTAAACAGATGACTGACTGGCAGACCAAAAGAAAATGACAGCATTGAAATAAACACACGCTCACATGCACGCACACACGCACAAGCCGATTTCTGACCAAAGTCCAATATAAAACAATAGATCACAAAAAACAAAATAACATTATTATTGCATACTATTGTGTGTGTTTTGGAGGTATTAGTAAAAATAGTGATACCATTTTACTTTGAAACATTTGTGTATTATTCTATAAACAGGATTTATAAAATGCAACGTCACATCTGATTGTCTGACATTAGGGAGAGAAACAGTTTGTGTTACTCCTTCCATTTGACAATATGATAATTAATCTGGAATAGTGAACAGCAGATGAAAAATGATAACTATGATTGCTCTCTACTGCAAAAAGAAAAGCAGTGGGCCTCTGGTATAAGGAGGAGAGACTTGATCTGGAGGTATTATAATTCAATTATTATATATAGTAATTATATAATAATGTTACATTTCAGAGGATCCAGTTATGATGATGATGATATCTGTATAACTAAATAGTACAGTTAAAGTAACTAAAGTAACTAATAGCAACAGAAGTACACACATTAAATATTCACTTTCTCGCTGACCAAAGGAGCCTGTTAATTCTCCCTAATTGACTGATGTGTGTATGCAATACGTCACAACGAAAAATATTTAATCTCCTGGATCATATCCTGTCTATTTGTTAATGTTCCCAAATTGTCGCTTCAACCACATTGCTGGGGAGTTTGTTCCAGAACTGTGAAGAAGTGTCTCCTGTTTTCTGGCTTGAATGCCTTGAAGCCCAATTTCCAACCTAGATCTCTTAGTAGAAGGGTAGAAGGGTCACACTTTAAAATAAGGTGGTGTGATTCCTCATGAATTAATGTATGAACACCACAAGATTAAGACATGAATATGTCATTCACTTCATCTGATTGCTGATGTTAATCACATGTGTAATGTGTTGTGTTCAACATCAGAACTCAGATGAGGTGCGTGAGGTATTGGTATTTTTATGTGGTATTCATATATTAATTCATGAGGAATGACACCACCTTATTGTGTTACCGTAATAAGTAATACCGACTAACTTACAATCAATAATACAGTAATATTTGTATTAATGTGTTTATAACTGTGTTGTTAACAATTGCCAAAACCCCCTTAGAAGTAAAGTGTGACTCGATGCCACAGATCTAAGAGCAGTTAATTATTGTAAGGACACAGCTGCTGGTATTAACTTTTCTCTGATGGGCTAGAAAATTCATTTTCAAAATCATATAAAAGTAAAAGCAGGCCATTCAGATTCATGTTGAAATGACTGACTCGGCAGAATGAAGACACACAGTACAATATGACTCTATCAAGACTCTATAAAAAGTTTTGAAGGCATTAACAGCTACTATGGTCAACATGTGCCTGACCTTTTCCAAATGCCAGGAAGAAGTACAGATGCCTATAGAAAGAAGAAGCAGGGAGGAGCACACCAAAAAGAAAGAAAGTAGAGATAATACTTGTTATCTCTTTCTTTTGGGGGTATTTATATGACTGAGGGATTTAAAAAAGGTCATTCCAGAGGGAGAAGGCACAGTTGTGATGAAAGTCTTAAAAGAGGGAGAAAAAAAATATCTATGGCTTTTTAAGCAAGGAATGGGAGGTTGTTTGATTTATTTTTTGCTTTCACTTAATTCTCCCCATTGTAATTTTAAGGAATGCAGTATTGTAATAATTAGGACATGAGCCTGAGAGGAAATATATTTTTTGTTTGTTTTTTTTCCTTCTTTCTCGTTAAGTTTGTTGGACCCTGGGAACCATCTCTAAATACACAAATAGCTTCAGTTTGGTATAAGTTTTCAGAGTAAATGATTGTTGGAATGATGTGGACTCCAGGGAGAAATAAAGGAGAAATGAATGGGCTATTAAGGGACTAAAGGAATCCCTTAATTCGTACTTAAGGAAGAAGCAGATTCTGTACACAAGACACAGGTTAAGAGAGGATCACAAGTGGTTAGGATTAATTTATTGTCTGTACATTCCCTGTTTACTGTTCTCATTATTTCAGTTGCATAGACGAGAGGAATATATTGTAATACTTTGATATATATATATATATATATATATATATATATATATATATATATATATATATATATGCACTATATTACCTTAAGTAACTCACAATTGCCATCTGCTCCTTTGGCCAAAAGTGGTGTGTTCCCTTCTGTACCACCCTTTGACGCCTTAAGACACATCTATTTAGATTACGATATCTTTGTATATGTTTATTTGATTCACTTGGAACCCTTGTCATAGTGTGTAGAAGTAGAAAATGTATGTTATTGATTGGTTAACCATAGAAGTTAATTTTCACATCTGACATTACTTCATAGTTCGTAGTAGTAGTAATAATAATAATAATAATAATAATAATATTAATAATAATAATAATGCCCAGGCCTTAAAAACTCTGATTGTAAAAACAAAACTTCCCACCAACCTTTTTAAATTAATGTTCCATTTCTCCCTTGGCTGAATTTCAAGATTGTTTAATTTCAGCCATTCCAGTTGATCCCAGAGGTATTCTATGGGTTTGTGGTCTGAAACTCATTGTAGGCTGTGAAATTGTTACACTGCCTGCTTTGTGATCCAGTGTGTTAATGTGCTGTTGACTGCACAGGCCCTCACCATAAACATACCAAGTGATCTGGCAGAATGTCAGGTAACGTACCATTGCTCGCAAACTAAAAACAAACAAAAAAACGTGTGAAATGTACCCTCCGCTTTACCACACTCTGCTCTACCCAGTGGAGACCATGCATATTATGGTGTTTTCCTGGGCTGCAGCCAAAACCAGAATCTCCCAGTGGAAGCAGACAGGATGTGGTGGGACTCCACTGATCATCTCCCCACCTTTCTACACCCCACTCTGGATCCTTACATATGTCGTTGTCTTGCGGGCAGCTGCTTTGCCATAAATGCCTTGTGCATACGATTCCCTCCATACTGTGGAGACATTTAAGGTCCCACTTGTGTTGTAGCTGATGTCCCAGGTGATGGAATTCAGGTCAGGTTTTTGTGTTTGTCTGTGTTGTCTGGCTTCTACCGTGGAATAATCACAGTTATGGACTTTGGAAACATTAAAGGTCTAATTGCTCGCCCTTTCTGAATTAAAAATGCGCGTCCAAAATTGATGTCAAATTTTCTGCAAAACAGTATGGATGTTTGTTGGCTCAACATTCACCTGAATTTGACATACCAACACAACAGCAAGAATGGGCTCTGCAGAATCTACGTACTATGAGAATCAAATAACCATAGACAGAAAATTAAACGTTGCGTACCACTAGGTGTGATCATCCTCAAAAGGCCCTTTTAAGTTTCAGGACATACTCTATATCTGATATATTAGAACTAACAAACATACTTACAGTATAGCCTACATGTAGCCTATTCATGTTTGATTCTCATTCCTCTCCAATTATTATGTTACAATTGGTGACTGTGGACGTGTAAGATTTTGTTTCGGTTTGCACACTTGTTGGTGCCGTACTGAAAGAAATGTGTTTAAACATCACATGTTCTATCCCGACACGTGTCTGCGTTGCCACGGATACCGCCAGTGTATTCCAAGAGTAGTTAGAGATTGCACCCTGCAAAACTAATATATATAATAACCATCACCTTTACATATTTCAACACACTCATGTTTCAAGTACAAATGCGTTTGATGTTGTGTCAAACCCACATTATGGAATTTTAGTTTTTTATCACGGGATGGCTGGGCACAGCAGCTGTCCTTAGTATCCTGGACAGACAACATTTAGTAGGTAAGGGCTTATGCAATGATTATTTATAATACATATAGATAAATAGTATATATATTAAATTCTATAGAAGGACAGACAAACCGACCCTTCAACACCCCCCCCCCTTCAAGTACTAACACAAACATTTTTGTAGATATCCAGCACATGGTTTCTATAGATATCAGTATATAAAATGTCATTGTATTATGTAATATGAATGTCTTTTCTGTTTTGACAAGGATTTTAACATAAGCTTTATGCCTGAAATGGATGCGTATGTTCAAGGATAACAGTCATGAAAAGCCCCTTTCCTTCAGAAATACTATTTTATTGAATTTAGTATTTTTCATTTCATAAATAAAAACAATTCAATTTTTTAATACTTATGATTAAAAATCTTTAAAAAAAACAATCCTTAAAATCACTTAAAATTTTTAAAATCTTTGTGATTTTTAACAAACAACAAAACAATTAACTTCAAAATAAACGTGCCCAAAACAACAAAACAACAGAAAGCACGCACAGTTAGACCCTTAAGTCCCTGCAGCCTCACAGGGAGAAATGTTAGGCATTGGTGAACCGAGTCAAACTGCATCATGATCTCTGGGCTTGTGGGAGGTGGGTTTAAATAGTGGGAATGCATGTACTGTTGGATTTAACGCCCTGAATAGCAGGTTTTCTCTGTGTTTAAATGCAGGAGAGTTCTGTCTGCCCTAGATTTCAGTGCTACCTTTTCTGTGGCTGGCATGCAATGACAAGCAGGGACCCTGGGAATTAGCTGTTGCCTGTGACCCCATCCCCTTTTTTTTCATTACCTGCCCTACCAGGAAGCCTGTTTGTGTGTCTGTGCAGATCAGCTACACAGAAGGAGTAGTTACACTTCACTTTACAGGGAACAAAGAACTTATGTTTTTTCTGTGATATGGTGGTGTTCAACAGTAAATGGTTGATCATGATTAGTTCATATTGAATAAGGCAAATAATAGGAATCAATGTGGAATATGTCACAAATGCAGACTTATTTAATGGACATATAATATGGTAATAAATCACCAGTCGATTGCCAGTTCAGCACTTTATTGCGTTTCCTCTTTAGAAATTCTTAGCTGTGTGCTATGCGCTTATATAATATATGTAAGGTATAATGCCACTTATATTATTTCTTGCTCCTTCAATCAACCAATGGCTCACAGACCCTGTGAAGCTAAAGCCAACACCAACGATGGAACCAACACCGTGTTTGACAGTAGATTAGACAGTAGGATCTTAGATTTTTCCTTTTTTTTGGTATAAATTGAATCCTGCAATGGACACGCTATTGAAGTAATTCAGTTTATGAATCATCATACATTAGGTTTAGGTCAAATAACACATTCTGTTTATGGCCCACTGAAATCCCTTATCTTCATATCTGTCTGGAGAAGTGTCACACCTCGGCCTACATCAACTGAAGGCCTGCCAGGTAAAGCACTGCTAATTTTTTTAAATAATCAATGTTCCACATTCTGCTAACTCACTTTGTAAGTGTTTGTTTATTAGTCTAGGGCTTTTCTTATGTTCCACTCAACAGTAATTATTGCTAAACTTACAGTAATGTCAAGTTGTCTTCTTGTACCACTTGTATGCCTCAATTATATAATGTGCCTCTAGAAATACTACCCTGTCAAACTTGTGCTTTTTGAGCATTGGATCACACTCCTTTGTCTTATCTTGTTCATGGAAGTGTGCTGGCTTGGATTTAAACACTGAAACTTTAGAAGAAATAAAGGTGGAAAATGTACCTGTAATTACATTATTCAGTAACCACCACAAGATAATTTGTAAATGGGTGTAAACTACTCTTTCATGCAAAAATCACGCATTACTTGATTGAAGGTTATTTGATAATTAAAAGCATTTGATAAAAAATATATAAGTACCTAAAATAGTTTTTTGAAAAAATATAATAAAAATAAAATAATAATAATAAATGGTTACATATTTTTATTAATTATATTTATTATTATTATTATTATTATTATTATTAGTAGTAGTAGTAGTAGTAGTAGTAGTAGTATGATGTATATAATGCAGACTTTTACTTTAGTATTGCATTATATTCTTAAATTTAATTAAAATGTTATGTATTTATTTCATATAATCTACCTTATTTTGATAATTTATACATACATATACTTTAAACTACTTTACATATACATGTGTGTCTTTTGTGTGAATTCTATAGTTATAGTAATTCCAAGAATAGAAGTGAAGATTTGATTTGTGAGATGTTGTTGCTTTTTTTAGGTGTCATGTTTTGTATTTTTTTGGGGGGGGTGAAAGGGGTCAGGACTATTCTCTCACGCTTATGGTTTGAATTCCATTGGGTTGTCAGTGGTAATCTAAAAGAAATCAGGAATTGGTCTAAATCTGGGAGTGGAGTCGTTTTGTTAATCTCGCTCCACAGTGCTGCGTTGGAGACTGCTTGTATTTACATATGCAGAGGATCCTGCTGTTTCGAGAGCTCCATTCACGAGACAGGGCAATTAATCATTCCCAAATACTCCCGCCGAGAACCAGACGACCTCAGCCGTACTCTCTGCCAGAGAGCGCAGGTGTGAATCAAGCTGCAGGAAAACTCTTCAAACTCACTCTACCTCTCTGTCCTCCCCCCACCCCTCTCTCTCTTTCTCTTTCTGCGTGGAAGAATTTTTTTTCTCAGCATTGTTGCCCTTTCCCGAACGTTTTTATTAAGGCGCAGCTCTATCTGTGATGTGTCTAAACAAAGTGTCACTGCAGAGAGCCTCTCCTGTGTTTAACAATGGATGCATTTCATTTCAATGGACTTGGACTAGGTCAAATTGATAATATTGTACTGAGTAATAGCAAAGCAACTCTTTGTGCCATTGTTGCTGTTGTTGTGAATTAACATGCACTTAAGAGGCTGACAGGTTTCATGAAATCCTGTTTGTGGACTGTTAAGGCGAAAATGGGCTAAAACAGCATGCTTGTAGTTTAACTTAATTTAGTTCCTTGAAAGAAAAATAAAACAAAATATATATATAAAGATAAAAATGTGACGCTCACTGGTAACTTCAAGCCAGCCATTTGTATAAAACTATTAAAACGCAGGGCCTTATAAAAGTTGGAGAGAGATTGTCTGTCATATAAAATGTCAAGGAAAGTGTCAGTACTGAAGTGAAACTGTCACTTACTCAATGCCTGCATAAACTTGCATAAACTTTTTTCCTTCTTGCAGTTTTCAGATGAGAGACAAAGGGAGTTACTGAGGTATCCAGTAGCCTTGAAATCGTGATGGAAAATGGAGAAGTTCAGCATATGGCAGTCTGCACAGTAAAACTCAAAGGACTATTTACTCAGCGTATTTGGTCATTTCTTTTTCCCCGGTTCTGAAAATAGATTTTATAGCCAAAGGCTACGGAGCAGGAGCTGAGGTAGGCTTGTGTATGTGCGCTACCAGTGGGGTATAAAGCCTCAGTAGTATCGTGCTGTTTTCTATTCTGCAGAAGATTACCTTAGTGGATACATGATTTGTTCATTTGTAGGTCGGTGAAACTACTGTGTATTTATGCAAAGGCCACATCCTATCTGTCTATCCATCTATCAGTTTGGTTCTTATGATTATGATTGTTATTATGATTTGGCAGAAAGACAACTATAGCATAAAAATAAAAGCTTTGTAAAAATGACATTTATGCTACAGAGCAGTGGTGGAAACCTCCCTGAAACTGGTAGTATTGTGGAAGTCCTGAATGTATTATTTTGTTCTCTTGCTGTCTGACTGGGAACATGAAGAATAAATGAAAACCGCTTCACTGCTAAAACTCAAGTGAGGCTTTGGCTCCCAAAGCCACCCAAGGCCCCCCAGCAAGACAAGTGTGTTTAGTTTCTAAGGAAAACAAACTGGTTCCACTTCCAACTGAGGCCCCAGCCATCTTTTCTACTGGAGTCCCCTGACAGATCTGCCTTGCTGGTGTTATTGCCACTAACATTGTTTCTGGCGTGCTTCCCATCAGCTCAATATCTCCACACTTCAGGGAGAGCTGGGTAATTAATACATCTAATAATGTGCCTGTGCTGTTTGTATTGTGATTACTTGACCACAGTGCAGGCGTAATTATTTTTATTTTATTTTTTTTGTACCTCTGCATAAAGCCATTATGGATCTATCTGGGAGGTTTTCTTGATCGATAATTCCTTTGATATTTGTGTAGCAGGCACTGCATAATCAATAAGAGGTCAGAAAAAGTAAATTACAATTCCCTACCTAATGATTTTTGTTTTGGTCCAGTTGATGAGAAAGATTTTTATTATCTGATTATTAGACCAACATAATGCATGTCAACCTCCCCCTTCTGTTTTCTTTTCTGTTCTTTTTTTCTTCTTCCCTCAGTTGAGGTGTAACTTGATGTGGATAATATCGCTTATTATTTTATGTAAGATAAAGAGGAGGATAAAGATTTTACATTTTTATTTATTTATTTATCTTTGCCTTCAAGGATTGCTAGATCTGTTTGAAATATAGATTCATCTTTAAATTCTCAGGCTGTCTGAAAGAAGAATAAGTGTGACTTTTTTTTAATATAGTCTAATAATAATAATATTAATAATGATGATGATGATAATGAATAATGTCATATATATATATATATATAAAATATAATAATAACTAACATGAAGGAATATTTTTTTTACCAGAATATCCTCTGTAGTCCACAATCACTTTATAAAATGGGTAAATATTGGACATTGAATGGGATTTATTATTTTTAATTGGCTGAAAAGAAACATAAGTGTATGAAACTGCAGTGCACACAATTCACATTTCCTGCCTGTCTGCAATATAAATATGTGTTTCTGTACATGGTAAAGATTACCATCAGTAATAATAATTTAAAAAAATCTACCATCACCATCAGCCTTTATCGATCCACTGCTGGATGAAGGCCTCCCCAAGATGTTTGCATTTGCTTCGGTCTCCAGCTTCTCTTTTCCATGTCATGCCTCAAATTATATTAATATATATATATATATATATATATATATATATATATATATATATATATATATACAGACACCATTTGAATGTGGCTTTGTAGCACTTTCAACCGTGTTTGGCAAATTACATGTATGAATACTTAATAATCTGGATGAAGTTAGTAAAGTGTTAATAATTGGTTATTATATGTGTACTAACAGACTTCCACTGAGGATGAACTGTTATTACCAAATAGCATACTGTTCCTTTTTGTCCTTTATCCTTTAAGGTGACATTTGCTACTCCAAAAGTGTTGAATTTCTCTAACACTATACACTACATCTGCACTTAAAGTAAACCATGTCAAACATCAACAAAAAATAAGTGCAAAGTACACCTTGACTACACCCAACCCAAGGGCGACAAAAACAGCAGTAATAAACAACACCAACAGCAAGCAGCTCTGAAGAGCATCTGCTCTCTGGACATGTGACTTTGCAGACAGATGTTATATCCCAGCTGTTAACACAAGATCATTTGTATATTTGAAGAGATGGATCCTGGGTTTTTTTTTCCTCCTTTTCCTTTTTCTTTTCTTTCAGACGGCATGCATTTGTATTTGTTTGTCTTGGTGTGCTGGTTCCCTCAGTACACCCCACTCATCCTCACCCCCCACCTCTGCTTCTAGGGCATTTGTAGCTATTTGAAAGAACACACCACAATGCTATAGTGCCGAACAACACAGGAAATCCCCTCGGTTTGTACATGCATACACACTCAATAGACCTGGCTATGAACCTCAGTTTGTGCATACTAATCAACACTTTAAAAGACTAATCACACAGTATTAGTACATCTGTGAACAGGAAGGCAGGTAATTAAGTCGTGTTTTTATTCTAGGGCAGGGATTATTTTCAGAGTACTATTGCCATTTTTTTTCCCTTAAAAAGACAACATTCTAGAGGGACCTTTTAGTCCCCAAACTCTTGTATACCATGCTATATGGCCAGGTCCCTGTGGAGTACTTTGTGGTTTAAGGTTACAATTCAACTTCCCTTTCAAATGGTAAGTTGTTGGTGAATAGCTGTTTGATTTTTATCTCCAGCAGACAGTCATGTTAAGGAGTATATATGTTATCAATACCATTACTATCTACATATGTACTACAGAGGCATTCAGAATCACATTAATACCCTAGGGCAGGTCTGTTACGCTCCAGTGACTAAACAGAAGTTTAAAAGCTCGCCAGTCTTATCCAACTTACGCATCTGAAAGACGCAGCTGAAATCAAGGTTGTTTCTCTCTTTGTAAAGTCTATAGAGACTAATACTAATGTCTTCAACAATTATTGACTTTGGGCAATGAAAACAAATCCAACAATTAAAAAAAAATGTTTCTTTGTTTTTTGGTTTGAATGGAACCCAGTGGCCTTGTCCATAATGGCAATAGCCTTTTTATTGTATTTACTTATTTAATTTATTTAACTACTTCTCTTAGGTCTGACACAATTTTTGAAACACTAAACTAAGTAAAATCCAAATCCAGAAAAAGACTTGGCAGATGAATGAATGCTAGGCCGAAACCCTGACCTTTTATTTATGTGAGTTTTTTCCTACTCCTTATAATAACCTAGGCATACAAGGGGGACAAGAGTGATGAGGGGAATTAGGGGTGTCCCTGTTTTTGTTTTGTATGGTTTTATTTATTTATTTATTTATTTATTTATTTATTTATTACAAATTGGGTCTTTCTTTCCCAAAAACTTGGCCTGATCAGCCCGACCTGGGACTTAATCCATGGTACAGAGTGAGAAATGCCACGAAGAGTCTGCTAGCACAGCCGACGCCTCCATAACCCAGAACTTCATCACAAAAAGTGTGATTGTCAGGGCGCGGCTCCCCTCAAAACGAGTCGGTAACAGACATGCCGCAGCCCAGTCCCTCTGAGCCTCCAGAAGGGGCTCCTTCTTTACCTGATGGAAAAAGGTCTTGGCAGGGGGGCCTGGGGGTGCCACCTCACTCTGCCCCCCCCTTCCTGGACAAGGGGCTTTAAATTCTCCCCTCCCAAGATCAGAGTCGATTTGTTATCAAATCAAGCGTCGAGCGCCTGATTCATTGCTATTCAGCACTCTTGCTGATTTATATGCAGAATGTAAAACAGATGCCTTATGCGATACATATTTATGGTGAGCGGTGCTCTCAGAAGATTTATTATAGGTTCTTTCATCGGGGTGTGCATGAGCAGCGCTATGATGACTTGTATTTCCTCTCAGCTGCCAATGCCAAACTCATTAAAAAGAGGTGTGACTATTAATATACATTGTAATACTGACAGCTCCTAATTTATAACCACACTGCCGAGCGAGAGGGTTTTTTTTCCCTCTCTCTCTCTTCTCCTGACTGGGAGGGATTTGTGTGTGTGTGTGCATGTGTGTGTGTGTGTGTTTTGAAATAACACAAGCTGCATGGAGCTCTGTTACTATTTAGGGTCTTTTCTTTTTTCCTTCTTCTTCTCTCCTATTGATTTATAAGACCTCCCCTGACACCCCCAAGGTTTATAGGTCCCAGCCCTGCAGCGTCTGACACTCCAACTCCATTGCTTCTGGATCTGTGAAGATCATAAGACTGTTTACAAGCACAGCGCTAGATAAGCTACCCAAGGCACTAGAACACAGCCGAGCTCACCGCAATCGCATGAAGGTCCCTACTGTTTTTGCAATATTACCCAGAATGCCACGCACAATAGCTCGAGAGGACGACTAATTTTCAGGGGCTCAAGTATTCTGAAGATCCCCGCACACTATAGGGAAACGGGACATACAGTTCTAATGAGTTTTCGCCTTTGTGCGTCTTTCAGGACTTTTATTCTGCTCTGTGGTGTTTATAATTGCCTTGTTGGGACATTTACCTAAAAAGAATCAAGCTCACTCCAGGCCCACTCAGAGCTGGTTTTGTTTTGCATGAGGCAAATCAATTAAAGCAATCAGTGGATCAATTGAAAGTCTTCAGAGCCAGGTGAGAGTTGCTTTAGTTCAAGTGAGCCATTGAATGCACGATAAAGCAAATTGCTTGTGTGTCAACAAGGTAGCTACAAAAGGGGGTGAAAAAAATCTCATTTCATTGTAACACTGAAGTTTCCAAGTAGTGAAAATGTTGACAATTGGGTGCTGTGTCTTTATTTTATTTTTTATTCTACAAAATTGTAGAGGAACAAAATAAATCATTAAAATAAAAACATTTTTAAAAAGCATATGCATATATGCAGGTTATATAAATAAATACCTTCTGGCCGGTGGATAAACAGAAGAAGTGTAATGAAACAGCCTCAATCCTGGGAGATAGTGCCCTGGTATGGGAAGTATCACTGATTGATGAGGTGCAATAATGTTTTAGGAATTAACTAGACGGGTAGAAATGAAGTATTACCTGATGTCTGAAGTATTGTAGTGACGCACAGCAGATATGAATCCAATTTTGATTTCAAAGTGCTATACCCTCTCCTGTCATTACAATTTATTTCAGGGGATTCACAGGAGTTAATTTAGATGATTAAATATTGTTATACCTTTATGTATGCATGTATGAAAGTAGGTAGTTATGTATGTATGCTTGTAATATATGTATGTAATCTGAAATTAAGTTAGTATGTTTTTTAAAAGATAATGCAGTTTTTGATTAAACTCATATTAAACTGTTTAATGGATTTGTTTGGTTATGGATTTCACCTGTGATCATCGCAAGCATTTGTAGCATATTCCAGAACAGACCCATTGACGAGTGCGTGTTATTTAATTTTGAATTTGTTGAAAATGCAGCCGGACGTTTTTCCCTTTTAAACCCAATGGTCAGGACAACACTGCAAACATTTATTCAACATTCATTACATAGTGAATAGTCAAAATATAACTTACTGTTTTTTTAAATGTAATTGATTAATTACATTTTTCTGATCACATGACACAAAAGGCATAGGTCCTAAATAGCATGAAAACTGAGGTAGGTAACTGGAAAGGGCCTGAGTGTATTCCTCGGTGCTGCCAAATAAAGCTTAAATTACTCTGGCAAATTCCTTTAGGAAATAGGGTGATGGGGGCTTTGGAACACTTATTCCAGTGCAGCCTTTTTAATTAACCACAGGCAAACAGTTTTTGAATGCTGATGTGGGCTAATGATATTTTAACCAGCAGATCCTCTATTGACACGACAGGGTATTCCCTTCACTAAGTCTAATGAGAAAAGGTGGGCAGTTCAGCTCTGCTGGCGAGCTATTCAGTTGCCGAGGGAGAAGGACACAAAACGTTTCAATACCAAAGCCTGTGATGGGTATTTTAGGCCCGGCCTTTGTAGCCTAAGTCCTTCAAATGAGTGAATATTGGGTGCTTAACTCAGGCCGTCCTGTGTCCTTTTATGTGAGGTGACAAGCATCTGTGGGAGAAACCTCCTACATTTTTTCTTTCTTTCTTTCTTCCATTCACTTTTTTTTTTGTTCAGAGTGAAGCTGTCCGTTCAGGGCTGTTCTCGAGGTTCCACATGAAATCCCCTTGAGATAAATTCATTCCTGCACGGGCTGATTAGATTCTGGGGCGGCTCTGTTGCCTCGCATGCATAGAAAGCAGCAATAACTGCAATCAGCAGAGGGCTGAGGCTTCCCTGACTTTTAACTAGGCCGCACTCATTGTGTCTGGTGTGGAACGTGCAATATATAGCATGTCTCTCTGTCTGTCTCTCTCTCTCTCCCCCGCCTTATTTTTTTTTCCTTTTTTTTGGAAGATGACAGGCTGAACTTGACAACCTAATCCTTCAAGCTTGTCTTTGACACTGTGAAAGCTCACAACTAATAGCTGATGTTCCAGGTCTAAGTTAACAGCTTCATTCCAACAGACAAGAACATGATACGTTTAATGCCTTGATAAATTTAAACTATTAAGCAAATTGCGATCAAGCAGCCGATTCATAATCACTTTCCCTCTTTATAAAGAGTCTACCTGTTTGGAGAGATGGAAATACAAACGAAAGCAAAGCTAGCCCTATTAGTCACATACGTTTACTTTCTGGAGCTTTGTATGGATGAGGATTTCATAGGTTGTTACACTCCATAGGTGGGATGTTCTTACTGAGAAATTTGAAAGCCTAGATATAATCCCAGGCAGAAAAGGCATAATTTGGGCTATGACAGATAAATTAAGATTTTAAAAATATGTTTTGAAGATCAAAAAGATGCTTAAATCCGTACTTTCTATCGAATAGAATCTAAGTCTATAAGATTCTCTCTCTCTCTCTATATATATATACATATATATGTGTGTGTGTGTATATATATATATATATATATATATATATATATCTGTATTTTTGTGTCTAAATATAAATATTTTATTATTTGTTTTGCCAATTGCAAGGAGAAATTTTAATTTTAAAAATACAGTTAACAAAAATATGTTTTTCCTACATGCTGAAAAATGACTAGTATAAGTATGAGCCCACAAGAGTTTTACAGAGTTTCAGCTTTTCAGATTACAGTTTTATTTACAATAAAATAAATACACATCCCTGAGCCAGAGTTTTTGTTTTTATAACTTGGTTTGCTCGCTGGAAATGCTTTTGTAGTGAAATATAATATTTTTTGTTGTTGCGTAGTGTTTTAAACACAATTAAGTGCACTGCCTCATGCAAATTCCACCAGGTTCATTGAAGCCTGGTCTTTCTGGAACCTAAGAAGTATCTATTGATGGATGATAAAAAGCAGTCTTCAGTTGCCTTTCTCCTATGGTTTGTCATGCAATTAGGCACAATCGTAATGCAAATAGATTGTGTGCAAGGCAAAAAGTGACACTTCACACAGCATGCAAATGCCAGTTGACATTGTGCTATACGCAACGCAATGTGCAGAACACGTGCAAAAAGAGGGAAAAAATGACAAGAATCAATCACGGCCTAACAAAGTGACACTTATTCCCACAAAAAGTGCAAAGCATTGAAAAATAATGTAATATAATGTAACGTTTAATTTATAAAAGTGACAAGTGTTTCTTTGCATTTATTGACTGTGCTGCAGGATACTTCCCCATGTGCACTCATTTTAAACTTAGTCTGTTTGCTGCTTCATATGTGAGCATGTATTGTGTGGTGTGCACACCATATAATACCAATATAAAATACCATATAACATGCTTACTGTGGACATAGAAGGAAAAGTCTTTATTCCTCAGCTCTTTTATTTCTATAATTGCCAGCCTCCCGATTCATTTTCTGAAGGAAATGCAGGCCTGACCTTATCAAGCACTACCGATCCCACACACAATGATGATGACCTCAAACACAAGGGCCTGTAAATGTTAAGGCTAAAAAAGGCAGCATCTGAGGTTGCTCCTCAGTTTATTTAGTCCACACATTCCCCCTTAATGTTAAATACAGCTAAAGCCTTTAGGAGCTGATTTCATAAAACTGGAGCAATGGTGCCTGTGAAAAGGGGGCTCCAATTTAGTTTGTTATATCTTCAATTAACTGGGACCACTGCAACTGTGTCCTCTATGTTCAGGGGGAGATAAATACTAAAAATACATTTAAAAACTTGTGCAATTTGGGATTTTCCAGTGACTGTTACTCAAGTTACAATCTGTCTACACAAGAAATTTCCTGCTATTGATAAGAAAGGCCTGATTTGGCATTTTTTGTACAGGATTTATTTGGAACTGTTCCCCTGACCTACTAGAAAATAACAGTGACAAATTACCATTGCGTTTATTTTGGTCCATTTATGAAACCAGAGCTATCAGCAACGCTATGGTGAACTCTCCCAACCTGTTAGGAAAAACAGCAATTGAAACTGTAGTAATCCATCCTTTATAATGCGAAAACAAACAAACAACAAAAAAAAGAAATGTTCGATACCCCAGTTCACTCGTACTCTAGACCTAATTATAAGTTTATCTTGGGTCATGTAAGACTGTTTTTCCACACAATGAATGCACTTGTTCATCCCTTAAATGTTAATGTCCTGCTTTTGAGTAAGAAAGCACAAATTATAGCCTCAGAGACCTAAAGAACATCTGCAACTAACTAAACAAGTCAGTTAAAATCATAAAAAAATACATTATTTCTGGAGTTAGTCTGTATTAAGGACTTGCCATTCTTACCAGGAGTTTCAAGGCTCTACATTAATCTACTCTCCCCAATTAAAAGCCAGTTGTTTTAACTGTCACCCTGATCATTGGGATTCAAATGAGTTATCTATTCTGATGCTTGTCATTTTCCCAGGATCGGCATCCTGAGCTGCGTACGAATGTGTGGAGGGGAAGGAAAAAAAAAAAAACAGAAAGAAAGAAAAAAAAGAAAAGGAACGTAAAGGAATGCTTTTCAGCTTCTTTCTTCATGTTTCTCTTATAGTTCTTCTGTATCTCTCCCCCCTCTCTGTGTGTCTCTCTCTGCCCGGCCCACACTTTAGAGCCCTTTATGTTACACGATCACTCGAATTTCAGCTCAGGAGGAGCCAATAGTTCCCTGAGAGAGAAAGCCCCCAACAAGCTATAGACCAGATGTATAATGTTATATGGTCAAACTGGCAAACACAAAGGCCTAAAAACAAAAGGCGTGAATTAAGGGGAGGCATTCAAAAGTGTGTTTTCAAAACAGCCCAGCTGAGAGCTGAGATGCCTCTCCGTCCCTCTCAGCCTCTCCCCTCTCCCTCTTTCCCTCTCCCTCTCCCTTGTGCTCCCCTGAGACTAAATGCTTTAGATGGGGAGAGAGAGAGGGGGGGAGAGAGAGAGAGAGAGAGAGAGAGAAAGTGCCAAACAAAAAGAAAAGAAAAGAAAAAGGGCCATTTTTGCTAATTAGTTGAGGACTTAACAGGCGCTGGATATGCCGTCTTACTTTTTATCTGCTTCGCATGGGCTGTCCGTTGGCCTGTGAAGTCGAGATGGTGTGTTAAGAGCTGAAGAAAAGGGGAAAGGCAGCAAGAGACAACTGCATGACCTGGAGGTTTCTCATCTGGTCTCCTAAGGGGGGGCAGTCTGGGAGCCGACACACTGGGCTTAAAGCAAGTATCGCAAATATTAAGTCTGTATAGCGATCACGCCTTACACCCAGCGCCCTCCACCTCCACTCCACCTCAAACTCTCATCTCCTGCTACCAGCATAGTGAAGAACCAAACCGTATCTGGTTGTGTGAGGTGAAGGGCCTTCATTGCATGACAATTTACAAAGCACGGGGACTGGGGGTGAAATTAAATTGTAGTCTGGATTTACAGATAATAGATCATATTTTAAAATATGGTGAAAAGTTGCATTTCTATTTTATTTTTTTACTCACAATATTTTCCTTTTTTCTTACACATGGTTGTATTTTATAATCACAGCAGAGCAGAATAAAATATAAGTATGTATTCATTAAAAATAAATACTCACAATCTGACATCACTTTTTTGTTTTGTTTTTATTTTTATATATCTACTTTTTTGTTTTTCTTTTTTTGTTTTAACCCTGATCAACAGGTGGGCTGTCTCAGTGGCAGTAGTTGACATAAATCAGAGCTGACTCACACATTTCGGGTGATTAAGCATAAAAAATACCTAGCCTTTATGGGTATTGACATCATAACCTCTGTATTCTGCGGGAGGGGAAGTGTTTATTTTGTCCACTACAAGGGCCCTAACCTTTCCTTGAGGTGTCAGTCTTACTCTGTAATCATGCGTTTAAAGTACACAGTTTGTGTGACACCGGCCATTATGTTGTTATATCTGACTTCTTACACATGTCATTTTTTGTTCCTCCTTTAGAGGATATATTGCCTCTAGTTTATTTTCTACTTTCTACGATTTGGTTGGGAAATTAAAGGCTACAAGAGCCCGAGCTTTAAGCCGGTCTTCCCTAATTTATGGTTTTCATCTTTTCCAAGTTGAGCCACGGTGGTTATGACATAAGTATATAAGAGAAGGATCAGATTAAGATTATTTTATAAAGTCTTTGAAAAAGTAAGGGGAGAGCTTTTTCCATTAGTTTTCTCTCTCTCTCTCTCTCTCTCTCTCTCTCTCTCTCTCTAGTGTAACATATGCCGTCCTTTAAACATATGGTGCCCAAAGCTAAAATTATATTTTGATATCAGTAATACTGGTAGCCTCTTAAACATTATGTTCACAGTAATGTATCTCTATCTATATACAAACATGTATACCATTGTAGCTGAAAGTATTCACGCCAAGAAAAAAAGAATTCTGTGATTCTTTTAATTGAATATAGTTCATTACACTATACTTATTTTTCAGTTATGTTATTGCAGAGTTTGCTGAGCAGTGAATCAAACTGGTGAAAACTGTACTATCTAATTGATTGAACTGGGCTAAGACAATGGGGTGGGTAAACGCTGGAGTGCCACTCGAAGGATTTCACTGGAGTGGCAGTACAAGGATCCCACCCCCTGTCAGGGTTTAGAGCATCACTATTCTGTGTTGCAAAATGTTCAATCACTTTGGTTATTTTTGTAAGTATTTTTCATTTTATTTTTAGTGCATATATTTAAATACAATACATTTTTATTCTTTCTGGATTTTTTGAATATTGTTTGAACTTACTACTACTACTACTACTACTACTACTACTACTACTACTATTACTACTACTACTACTACTACTACTACTACTACTACTACTAATAATAATAATAATAATAATAATAATAATAATAATAATAATAATAATATGAGAAAACAGGAACAAGATATTGTATAATGCGGAAAAAGTCTTCCACTGTTTAAAGGTATAAGTAAATGGTCAGATGCATAAATCATTACAGAAAAAGTGGAAATCATAAATCTTTATCAGAGGAGGTTGCAAATGACATTAAAGCACATTTTTCCAGGCAGGATCCTAACGGGAATTAATTACAATCGCTTAATACATCAAAATAATGACTTAACTTTCAACAAGAGATTTAAGATTGCAGCTATAACTGTTTCACTGCAAAAGTGCATTGTGTCAGTGGCATACTTTCACTTCTGTGAAGGAGTTAAAAGATAATTGAACAGATGCTTATGTTTTTGTGCCTTATGACCCTGCTATGAGATGTGATCCTTATTGAAAGTTAGAATCTTCCTAGATATTAACAATATATTTAATTCAATAAATACCAGGTTTTATCTTTGTGTCTTGCCCTTCTCCTCATTGATTGGAAAAACATCACCACTGAAATGCTCAGTATTAAAATACCGTAACTGTCATTATTTTACAAGAAAAAGCATTGATTAATATAGTAATGATTATCAGTATTTTTCATAATCATCCTCATAGTAAGTAATGATTTCCATTTAGTTTGAGGTTTTGTGATCTGAAACATGTACAAGTTTTCAAACCTAATAAAACAATGTTACATCTAAAATAACGAGAGGAAACATATCTTAAAGCAAAGCCAGTGACTTTTTTAGTGTGTTTGTCATCAACCTTTAAACACTTTTCTTATTCCTGAACTCTTTGCAATTTATCGACCTGCACCAACTGCAGTTTTATAAAAGGTAAAAGTGTAGGTAGCTGAGTCTTGTTTGGAAATGTTCAAGCATCAAAACAAGTTTTATGTTTTTCGGTAGATTTCTGATATTGCATCTGGTGTTGAAGGAGTTAATTTTTGGCAGAGCTGTGATGCCTCTGCTGATAATGAAAGAGGCACAGTGCAGCTCTGAGGCAAACCCAAGTAATGACAAGAAAGTGAATTGAGAAGCTGTGGGGACTGGCATTTAAAGTGCCTCAATTCAACTTTACCTTTGCAGCTCATTTGCTCCTACTCATTTTGTAAAGTTGACTGTATTCAGAGGTGCAGCTATTATTGTGCCTTGTTCCTTGTAGGAATGTGTATTTTACATATAAATTAAAGATCACTTGTCTACTTTAATAAAGTTTAGAAAAGAGCACTCAGCATCTCAAAAAAAAATCTGTTAAGTGCCTGAGATATAATGCTGATTAAAAGTTGAACTTTGCAACATAATTGAACATTGTGATGACATTTAATTTGTACAGTCATATAACAGAAAATACCACTCTCTCTCTCTCTCTCACACACACACACACAAACACACATATTGTTTTCCGTTTGTTATAGTTTTTAATTAATTTATTATTGTTGTCTTTTTTTGATAACTGTTTTGAAAAAATAAATAAATACAAAGGCTGACTTTAACTATGTATATGAGTGATTAATACAATTTACTGAGAATGAAATGCTTCACAACAGAGAGCCCTGTGTATTTGTTTAACTTTTTGAACGCAGATTGATGTAATACAATATTTCTAAAAATGTTTTGTGTACACACATGTCTCAGTGTATGGAGACCTTGGGTTAAATTAACTTTTTGGTCTTGGGCTCCATGTCTGGTGCAAGACCTCTTTTGATATTTCCCACGTGTTATTCCAGGAAACATCTAATTGCATTTGCAGTTTTCGAGAATTTCATCACTCGCCGCAGCTCTCATAGCTGAAGGACAATGAACCATGAAACTACAGGGCTGGATGTCAGTGTCCCAATGCATGTCACTTTGAGCCATTACAGTACTTGCAAGCTTTGGACGTGGGGCCAGCTATGTCATACAGTATTTATCATGTTCAACTGTCTTTCTATGTATGTATATTTGTTATAATTATTATGGTTGGTGCTTTTGTCCAAATTAACTATTAAAAAAAGTTTGAGTTCTCAGTTTACATATTGTAGATTACTATAAAAAATTACAGAGAAACAAAATACAGTTCAAGCATGGCAACTGAGGTGCAAGACTATAGTGCATTGAAAACAGAGTATGTACATCGAAGAATCGAAACAAAGGTGCTTGCGATCCGATCCCCTTCGCGATATATACAATGTCTGCTGCATCCCTTGCATTATTTAACAATAATCTGGCGTCAGGTATACTGGATCCGAACAGGAACACAGAAGATTAAATACAACATACATACATACATACATACATACATACATACATACATACATGTACATTTGAGTTATTAAGGTTGTTGAAAAATGTGTGAAAGGACAAATTAGTTCACTCTTGTGTTTTGTTTTCACTGTTAGCAATACCTAACTTAGACCTTTACAGCGGCTGCTGTAATCTCTGTACAACCCTTACATTATAGCATAAAGATTGAGAAAACAGAAATTGAATATATGTGGTGGGGAGAAACAAGTTCAAAGCATAAAATTGATTTACATTTTGAAAACCGTCAGGTCAATTACAAGGTCGTTCTTAAAATATGTGTTAATAATTATATTGAGTAATATATGCATGGCTGTGCCAGTTAGCATTCCACTCTAAAGCCTCTTAATACCCATACTGTATTTCATGTCATTTATCAGGCAGAGTTAGGGAGGATGCTGAATTGGGTTTCTGTGGACGAGGAGGCTACAAAAGACAGTGGAGGAAAGAGACTTAACAAGCAATCAGTCAAATGCAACACAACCACGAGCATTTCCTGCCAGCACCACAGAGAGAGGGACGAAAAGGAGATATGGCTCTGTTCTGTTATTTCCTCAGTTTTCGGGAAAAGTGCCGACAGGAAGTCAGTGAGTGAGGTGAAAGAGATCTTGAAAGCCAAGGTTCAGTGCTCTCCATTTAAGAGGTCACCTTGTCCAAAGCCACGAATAACAACATTATTTCTGACAATGGCAACTTTTAAAGCTTATCTCGTCCTAATGCTGTCAGTTAGAAAAGACTTTCAGGAGCAACTGGACAGCAGAATACAATTTTTATTATTATTATTATTATTATTATTATTATTATTATTATTATTAGTAGTAGTAGTAGTAGTAGTAGTAGTAGTAGTATTATAGTGCAGTTCATGAAAATGTAGTGTGTTCTGTAATTCCAATCTCTTACTAGTGAGAAAGTGCTTATTTTCAAGCTTGTTGTCAGAGCGGTTTATTTATTTGCTTACATATTGATGATGAGAGTCATGCTCGTTCTGTGGATGAATTGACAGATACAGATAGACAGATATACAGTCCTTGACATTTCCACCTCAGTGTTGCACCAAAGATACTGCAGTGTTTGTTTATGCTCTGTTTTATACCTTCTGTTATGCTATGTGAATATTGTGTCTGTACCATGGCTGCAATGCATTATCGACAGAATCTACAGATAGACAGAGAGACAGACAGACAGACAGAGACATCTAAAGTATCGTGGTGAAAAATTATTCTGATCGGACAGTACTAATCTTTTGTGTACTGGCGGTTTATTGTACTGAATCCTTTTTCTTGCAACCCGGCTTATTTGTACATTAGTGGAGGGCAGTGAGCTTCCACTTAAACCAAGGACATTTCAGAGATTTCTCACCCGATCACTGAAGCCCCATAAATGTCTCGGACAAAAATGGAAGCCATGGCGAGTGTCAGTTATAGAGCTATAACTGCTTTTAAGAACTGCTGTAACAGTGCCATTTACTTGATTCAGACAAATGACTGGGAATATCGTGGGCCTATTCCATTTTTATTTCCTAGTAATTTCTATTTGATTTTGTCCATCGGTAACTTTGTTCTAATTGATTTGCTTGGCAGACAAATTCTAAGATTTCTCAGGTAGAGAAAGGAAACCACTACAGAAACACAAACAAACAAATGGGCTATCTTTATTTCTTTCTTCCTTTTCAGTTTGCGTAAAGAAAAATTGTCCTCTGGAGATAAAAAAAACATGTGGCTCCAACTGATTGAGTGCCAGGAAATGCAGTTGTGCTTATGTTTATGAAATCCCAGTTCAACATACAAATGGGCTGCGATGTATGGCAAGAGTGAATCTTGAGTTAATGCAAGAAACAGTAAAAATGCAAGGAGTGTAAAAGCTGAATTTTTCATTAAGTCCAAAACTATTGTTACGTGCCAGACTGCCCCAGAAATTAAGCAGGGGCCTCTGACACAGACCGGAGCCAAACTAGGAGGTGACTTTGCAAAACTGCATTCAGAAGTATTCAACAGCTCTGACTGCCCTGTACTATGTCTCCAAACTTGAATAATATAAACAATAATATTTCTGTCAGTAATCTTAAACTATGTAAATTGTGTAAAATGCATATGATATATATTGTAATGTATGTTTAAATCTGTTTTGAAAATATATTAAGATCTTAAGTAGCTTAATATCTGAATTGAGTGATGTTGTCCCAGAGCTAGAAAGTAAATAAATTGTTCATTTTAAATAAATTCTCCATTTTAAATAATAATGAATCAGTTGTTTGTTGGATAACCACAATTTAAAGTGGATAATTCTAGTACTGAGTGACAAGGTAAAAAAAAAAAAAAAGAAAAAAGATTTGACTTCATTAAAGAAGTGAGAGGCCTACATCATTTCATCATAAAATGTATACATGCAGAAGGTGAAAACAAATCAATCACTTCTGACATCTATATCCCCCTGCCACTGTGAGGAGCATTTGATAGGGAGAGCTCATAACTAAATGACAACTGAAATTATAACGGAAAACTGCAGAGGTGACTAAGTATGTAGGTCTCTCTCTCTCTCTCTCTTTTTTTTTTTTAAGGGCACAATAATTGTCATTCTGTGATTGGCATATGGTGTATTTAAGCCAGGCATCTACATTTGCCAATTCTTTTTTTGTATGTCACATTTGCTCGGTTGCGATTGGCCTTATTTACTGTGAAAGAGCACAGGCAGGACAGACAGATTCCCCCCCACCTCCCCCGGTGTCTGTGCTGTTTATTACCTTTGGCTGTTTGTATGAAGAAATATCAGGTTGCAAAGCAATTCAGTCTGTGGCCCGACAATGTCCAATAACTCGTTTTAAACTAACACAATTAAAGGGCCCAATAGGAATAGAAATATAATGCCAAGAAGACATTCGTCCCAGGCAACAAGAAACCGCAACTGACGTGTTCCGGCCACTCTTCAAATATCGCCGCATTGACACTTCGCCATGCTAGTATGTAAGTGTCCAGTCAAGCCGCAGCTGTCGGCCCCAGTGCTGTGAAGGTCTGATTTCTGAATGTGTTCATATACTTAGTCATGCAAGAAATGCCTGTTTTTCTGCCTGTGATAGCATTTACATTGAGCAACAATGAAAATCTCTGCTTGAATGCTCAGGCCCACAATGACAGTAGTACTGCTCCCCCTGGTGGACTGGGAAGCAGTCGTCTCCAGGGCTCAGAAGGGAGCCTTTTCTTTTTTCTGCTCGTGTGAAAGCCTGCTCTAAGAAAAGCAGCACTAGGCCTGCATTGGACAGCTTCATCCAATTCACGTAACAATTCGCAATGTCTCTACATCAAAGGCATGGTGCTGATCAGATTACTTCATCACTTCATAAGTATGATACATATTTTCCATGTTTTAGTCCACCTATTTTTTATTTTACTTTAAGTAGGTTAGTGTGGAAGGATTTAGGTTAATCCTTGCAGGAGTATATTTATCTATTATTAAGTAATAAGTACATTGAAATATTGGGGAAAAGGCTGAATACAATATGTCGCATGGGACTAAAAAGTATGGAAAAAAGTCCTGTTTAAGGAGTATCGCAGCAATTTGTCTTAAAAAGTACTTTTTATTAATTTAAACTCAACATTTTACTTGAATGTTACCCCCCTCCCGCACATACACACACACTATTAATCCACTGTTGAACTTTGGTGCTGTCATTCTTTGATTAATATGTTGTGTTATATATGTATAATATTTATGATTATTATGATTATTATTATTATTATTATTATTATTATTATTATTATTATTAGTAGTAGTAGTATAGACTGACAAAATAATCCTGTGATTTTGACTCTTTTTAATCTCATAATTTATTGGTCTTATTATATATGAACCTGGCCATGAAACATAATGTTAACCTCTAAATTAAAGGTTAATGTTATCGTAAATATAATTTCTCTTTCATAATGTTGTGCTTCTCAGGGGTATGCATGTGTTTGTGTGCGTATAGAGACAGATTTTTTATATTTATTGCAAGAATGGCATTCTGTGTCACAGATGCATCTATCTTTCTAAATCCCTCTCCCCTGTCTAGGATTTTTCAATCCAAATAATGTATCCTGTTCAGTACAGTATTGTATTAGGACTCGTATGTTGCCCAGAGGACTGACAGGCATTGGTTTCATACACTGATAAAGACTTATGCCAATTCTTGCATCACAAATCCTGTATAGTCATATGATCTTCTATCTATAATCTCTATGGGCAGCAGACTTGATAAAATGTTTACTGTACGAATTTACAATATGTTCACAAATCAAGTTGCAAACTTGTGAAGGCAGAAGGATTGGACAGATGTTGCTTTTTTCTGCGCTGCATTAGCTCGACTAAACCATAGCTTTAATGCTGTCAACATTGCAGATATCCCAGATACTGTATCTTATAAGACCTCCATTAGGATTCATTCCAGTATCTGTCTTAAACAGTGCTCTGGGGCTTGGGGCAGAAGAAAGCTCACAAAGTAGCTGTGCGGGGCCCCAAAGGGTTAAAATAGTATGTTAAGATATAACAAAGATGAAAAATTAATAAATAAATATGTTCAATAAATACGGAAGCAAAAAATTGAACACTGTCTGCTTATGCTTGAAGATTTACTCATCATAATTCAGCTGAGCCAATAAAACATGGTCGACTAATTGCCCGACAAAAGCTCCATGACAAGCCTAAAGAGTTAAACCATTATTTTAAGGAGAGAGGGGGAGGGAGGGGGGAAGAGAGAGAGAGAGCAAGAAAGCTGTAATTTTTCAAGGATGACTGGAATTGCTTTAGTAAGTCCCTTCAGTGCAGTATGTTGCCATGCAAGGGATTAGAGGCCTGCAACCCGCCAGGTCTTGACCTGCAAGCCTGGGAGCCAGGCAGTAACCTGACCCAATACCAGGTGTATGCCTGCGGGTCAAAGGGTTGAGAAAGCACGCAACACGAGCCAGTCCTTCCAGAAAGCCCACACTGCTCCAATTAACCATTCTCCTTCCATTTGGAGGTGAAAGAACAGCCACGGCAATTTTAAGTTACAAACCGAGGAGCGTCAGGCCACATCGTTTACAGCCCGGCTTGACTGGAGAGGGTTTGTCAGTCATGCTTTAGGTATCATGTAAAGGTGACATGTTATCTGAGAGAAGTCACCAAGGGATGTGAGATCAGCTCTTTCAGCCCAGCTATCACAAATCTGCCATAGACAAATTAATGCAAAATCAACCCAAATACCAGGTAATACCATTACCAGGTTCTGCCAGGTAATGGAAGAGCATTGTTTCTCACAGTTCGCTCTACCTCTACTTTGGGAATAATTTACTGCATCTTTAAAAATCCCCATCATCCTGCAGTATGGAAACCATAACTGTCGTGAAATTCGACCCATTTGTCAGGTGATCTCCTAAGTGTTGGGTGTTAGTGGAAAGGAGTGGAAAAAAACCCTAAGATGACTTACATCTACTACAATATCATTCCTAGAAGGTAAATAAATTAACGTTGCAACATAGTATGTGCTTATTTTAAGGTGATTGCAGCTATTTAACTGCTTTGTGAACTGTATTTTCATGAAAAATAGCTTTTACTGTTATTGTCTGTCCATGTTTTAACAATGCAAAATAAAGAATTTGTAGCGTATAAATGGTTAACATATATTTGTAAGGCAAAATATGACATTATACACATTAAATTAAACCTATATGTATATATATATATATATATATATATATATATATATATATATATATATATATATATATATATATATATATACTACAAAATAAATGACATTATTAAAACTGGTTTAAGGAACAGGATTTACCCTATAATGTGATTCACCCCCTACCAACAATTATAGTATACAATTAATAACTATTGTATGAATGGTAACAAATTATAAAGTTTTCTTCCAATGCAAACTTTTTTTTTTACAATGGGAAGACTGCATTAAAAATATATAAGTTCTAGAGTCACATAAACATGTGAGAGTTATGTAAAGGTTCAAAGATCTGTGAGACCTAATCTGTGATGTATATCTGTAAAAGAACAAAGACTAATTGTTCCATTTCTCCACGAAGACTCCAGATTCCTTGCCTAGGTGCTACACAATGGCTTGGCAGAATTATGCACTTCACTTCAGAAGAGAACAATACAATGACCATTGAACAAGCAGGCACATCACAAAATGTAGGCCAAGGTAAAAGCGTAGACTCAAAATCTGTTTACACAAGACCAAAACACTATACAAACAACTCTGACAGGTTCTTCTTGAAGTTCTATGTTCCAAAATGTGAAATAATAATAAAAAAAAAATATCTGCAAAACAACCATTTACAATTGTAAATTACATTACAAACCCACTAGAAACTGGAAATTATTTTCAATAGGTTGCATATTATACTAATTCTGCTACTATAATTACCACCACCACTACTAATACTATTACAAAATATTACTAAGAAGATGAAGAAGAAGAAAAATAATATATTGGTATCACTCATTGTCAGACAGGCAGTTATTTTCATTATTTATAATTATTTGTCTTGATTGTAAATGTAGACTTGCAAATGTGCGAGTCCAGACTGAAACACTGAAGGTGACCAACGACACAGCTCTGTCTGAAGGAATATTCTACTTACTGAAAGGAAGTTGCAGGATTGGACTCACATTTTGTCTAAAAACATATAGTGTGTGTGTGTGTATGTGTATAATCATCAACATCATTATACCCAGCCATTGTCATTCCACTATTAGATTAGGGTCTCTGCTGGGGTAGATGACTGACACTATGTAGTTTGGTAAGCATATGGGAATGCTATTAGCATTATGGTCAAATATATATGCTTTATGCAGCTGTAGTTTGGAATAACAGCAACAGGGTAAAGACAGGTCTTAGGTACTGACACTGTTGTACATTAAGTGTGCACTCTCTTCAATTGAAACAAATTTATTCTGTGATTAGTTTAATATAAAATAACATTCCTTCAGCTATACCATCAGTTGTATCCTTTCAGAGGTAGTGGCGATCAATCAGCTGTAAAGACTCCTGCTGGTGGAAACCTGTTGGGACACAGCAGATATAGATACATAGACAAGGAAATCTATGCAGAATCAATTACAAACTGTTAATAATATTGCTCTGGACACCCAGGCTTTTGTGGGATTCACTATTCCGTGTTAAATGCATTATCTCCAAGTGGCTCTCTTGTTTCTTTAAGGACACAGATGCGGATAACCAAACTAAATGGGAGCTGTGTTTACTTATGATGACAGCTCCCAACTGTACCATCAGTTTACAGCTCAGCATAGGAATAGACTATGTGACCTAACAATCAGAGGCTGAACACAAATCCTATTGAGGTTGACTAGATAAAGAGCACTGTATTAACTCATCAGGATCAGCCACTGCTGGACCTCATTAGAGCGTTCTGCAGCACCGGGGAATCCCCAAAATGACATCACCTCTTTACAGTAAGTGGTTTCAATTACCTTAAGGAATTACTGGTTAATATGTCATGCAGGAGATATAGTGGGGTTAAAAAATATTCTGTGTGAGGGGAAATACAATAAACCATTTATTATTATTTTACAAATTACATCAACTATTAAAAGTTGCCAGTCTGTGTCTTGATGGCGAGACACTGCTCTACTGTAGAGAAAATGCTTGAATTAAGGGATATAATGCAACACAACACCAAGCAGGAAAAGGAGCCAACCCCAGCATATGAAGAAGTCTTGAAATATGGGGCATAGAAGTGTTATAATAAAGTCGGCAGTATATGTGGGTGTGTTAATTTGAATATGGCTTAATTCATATATTTCACAGAAACAAATTATAATGTTTTAATCATATTTTTCTTTATTTAGCCTATGTCTTTGGCTACTTTCCATACATCATAGAAAATATGTTGAGTCTCTATCTTGTTTTCTTAATTCAAGGCTTCTATTGGCCTGCTTGCATTTGTTCAGAACAGGGTGCTGCCCAAACCTTAATTAGTTTGAGTGTTAATGTTGTCTGACATAAGAAGGCAGTTGAATTCCATTCTCCCAACCCTGTTTAGTGCTGACCAAGATTCTGATAACTTTAGTTGGTGTGTTGAAGAATTGAAAAATCCCTGCAAATCCCCTGTAAGTGTAACTTTCCTCAGATTTTGTTAACATTTGTACGTTAGTAAAGGGGTACAAAGCTGCCTTTGTTTTGTATTTGAGCTTAAGAAGGTTTATTACTTTTTCTATCAAACTGACAATCCTCACCCATGTGAAACAAACAACAAATACCTTCTAATAACCAAGGGAGACTAAATTCTTCCTCTTCCGCTTCAGTAGGTTGTAATGCCTCTGGGTGTCCTCCAGATAAGGTCCTAGGGACGTATTGATTGGTAATAAAAAGCTGTAAGTCAATGTCCAGTTCAGTCACATTTCACAATCATCCACCTTAAAGACTACACTACATCAGCGAATACTAAACTGACGTTCATCGTACAGCCCGTCCAAGTATGTTAAACAACAATGGCGTCGTGCTACTCCCCTCTTCTCTGCTTCTCGGGGTTAATTGCTGGAGACTGTACTCCCACACTGTTTGGATAGGTGCTCCTTGTAGCCAACACTCAGCCCTTTGTTTTTTTTTTTGTTTTTACTTTAATCTATGACTTCATTAGGGAAGGAAATGGGAGTAAATACAACAAACCCATTGTCTTTGGCTCCAAAACGTGCTTTATATATTTCATGTCTATCTCATCCTCAATTTTTATAGCACACCTGGGTTTCTGACTGGAGGTCTGAAAGTTAAGCAGCTGTTACCCAGACTTGGAAATTGCTTGTCCGCCAATCCAGAAGTGCCTGTCATTACTGGGTATTACTGGTATAAATACGTACGTAACACTTTTCTTGTCATGAAACAGTTCAATTGTAGTGGCTTTATAGTCTCAAGTGGAAAAGTCAATTTCTTGCTTTCCAAAGCAAGGAACTATTTTGAATTATTGACCAACGTTGATGCATTCTTCAGCTGTTAATATTAAACTATATAAAGTGTTGGCCATTTAAAATGGAGTTAAGACGGGCAACGCCTACCTAATCATGATCTAGTGGAAATCAGTTCAACAACCGTAATCCTTAATTAAAAAGTCCTTAATCTTGATCCTTGCGGCCTGCAAAATCTTCAAGGTTTTTGTTCTCCTTCAGCTCTTAACGATCTAACTCAACTCATAATTGGCTTAATAGGACCAACTTGATGAGTGCTGTGTGTGTTTTGTGATTTAAAAAGAGCTGGAAAATCTCATGGACTTTGAGCTTCCAAGACCAAGACTGAGGACCCCTGGCTTAAACAGTGATCTGATTAATAATAAGAATTGTCCTATACGGTTGTTTTCTGAATTCCCAATTGGTAAAGAATGTGAATACATTTTTAATTATTATTCATGTTTTAGCAACTATGGTCACTTCAATTCAATACATTCTGGACCTTGAAGACTGAGGTGTTTATTTCAAATGTTCTCTTATTTCGTAATCCAATTTAGCAAAGCACCTGCTTAAATTATCAGAAGCCAATGTTTCCAAGTCTTTATGAATTCATCAAGTCACTGGGCATCCCCCTATTTAATTTAAGTACCAAATCTGGACATCTCTCTTTGATACACCAACTAGACTACAGGAGCAAATTCATTACCACAGCCAAGAAAGGAAAAAGCTATGTGGGGCCTGCATAGCAAATACTGGTTGCTGCTGAGGGAAAATGAAGTAAAAATAATGATAACAATAACAATAATAATATGATTATAACATGTGCATATATTATTATGAAATACAACAGGCACTTTGGTTGCAGAATCTGTTCAGTTTCAATGTCCCTTCTCTCTCCTTCTTTCTCTTTTTTCCCCTTATTAAAAGAGATGTCAGCAGATGCAAATTGTGCAAGGGCTCCCATTTTTATTCATGATTTTCTTTCTCTCTCTGCCTCAGTCTCTCTCTGTTTCTCCTCCTTAGTGAAATGCATTCCGTGGCACGCTTGCCAAGTGACCCATGACTGTGGGCGGGCAAGGTTACGGGTTCTGACTTTTCCAGCCTCTCCTGTCTCCCTCTGCTTATGCCTTCTTTTGCCTGAAATAGAAAGGTGGATACCAGTAATAATGGGGGAAAATAAGTCAGACAAACCTGCTGTCCCAATGCCCTCCAGGCCTTAGCTGACAAAAATATCAAGGAGATGACAGCGAAATATGTGAGGTGAAAAAACCAAAGGATGTTGGAAACAAAAGAAGAAGGGAAAAAGCGCAGGATGTGTGTGTGTGTGAGTGAGAGAGGGAGTGTTTGTGTGATTGAAAATTTTGGAACACTGTACAGCTCCTGGAAGATTTTTGTATTTTTTATTTGTATTTTTTGCTCATAATTGCAAACTTGAGGTGCATATGCAGCCATTTGCACTTTGTGATTTAGTAGCGTTATATACATTTACAGAAAGCCTCGGTCTGCAGGTACTGTACAATGGTGCACGCCTGTACTCTCATTGTGAATAACTCAAGGTAACACCGTCAATCAGAGGTCGATTTTATCTCTAATAGGATGTTATATACTCCTAACCCAAGCTGCACTAGCAATACATCAAAGGTATAATGAGAGTTGGTGCTCACAGATGTCTTATATCTGGAAGCCTTGTAATAAGGTTAGTAGCTCTATATCAGAGACGGTATTATCACAGTGATCCCTAATGGTAAGGTATGAGGATAACAGATGGAACAGAATTGGCTGTAAGGTTGTATTTCAATCCTCGGAGCTCAGCTGATGTAACAGTCACAGCTCTGAACCAAAGCCTTAAAAAAGGAAGGGAGGGGAAAAAAAGCAGAGTGACTGGTATATACTTTGGAATAAGAGCAACAGGGTGAAGACGGGCCTTAAATACATTTGTTCCTGAAAGTTTTCACACCCTTTATTGGAAATAGTATTATCCTAGGATTTATTTAGTTTAACACATATTGCTCAGGCCTTATTTGTCCTACTGTGGTTCATCCGAGAGAAAATAATATTCACTAAGATGTGATTATTTATCTCTTCAGAGTTTGTTGAACGCTGATTCAGGCCAGAGAAAGGTGTTAAGATTGTGGTTGACAGCCAGCCCACTCAGCGGGAGTGTAAACTTTCTATTTCTGAAGGCGCCCCCCCCCCCCGTCCATCTCCGACTTAATTCTGCTCAGTCAGCTGGGTTCTGAGCGGACTGAATCTGATTTCCAAAAATCCCCCCATTGATAAAGATGTCCAGTTTAATGAACAATAGTTGTTCAACTAAATGAGTTGCCGAGTAACATTGTTTCAGATGAAGGGTGTGAATATTTGCAACTGCAACTGTATACCTTAATTGTCGTCAACCAGTTTGAACTGAACAGATATTCAGGCAAATTATTGTTTTTGATCATCAGCATCACTGCATTCCTACCAAAGGTCCCTGGTATAATTTTGTCTCATAAGCTTCACTCGAAGAAGAGCGTAGAAACCTCAGTATTGTGTAGAGAAGCAAAGAGACATAGAGATTTTTTTTGCCCTCCACCCCCCTTGTAAACAAGACAGCCTTGCAGATCATTCCTTTTCAAGTTCTCGCCCGCGGCACTGCACATTCAGCTGAGTGTTCATATTAACACAATGATTAATCTTCAGAGGACATGTATTAATTGGCAGATTCTCAGAGATTAAATCGGATAATAGGGAGACAACAAGGAAATGATTCTACCTGCTTCGACACCTCGTTTTCACGCCTCGGGGGTCGGTACTGTGACGCAAATGCAAAAGCCACCAAAAACATTTCACAAAGGTTGAGCTGCAGGTACAGTCTGAGCAGCACAGGTTATATAGGAGGGCTTGGACAAAATTCAGTTTTTGACCGACACCTAGCATATGGAATTGAACATGGAAAAGTACAAGATCGTCACATTGTTCACCTAGAGAGTGTGGGGAAGCAACAACAAAAAAATGCCAATCAAATGTTTAAGTATATGGTGACGTGTAGATTATAAACCAAGGAAAGTCACGATGACATTCTGCAATGTTATACCTTGCTCATGGACTGTGGTGTTCAGCTCACATCACCACACAACAAGAATGTTATGGCTGCTCTTGAGGCAGTTCGAACTTTAGCAAATCAGACTACTTCTAGGTCTGAAGGGAATATTAAACCGATTAAGGGAATTTGATCAATTTGCCTGGAAAATAGACGATTTCAGGGGGACTTGAATCATGTCTTCAAAATCATGAAATTGGCCTAATCAATCCAAAGAAGCTCTTCAAGATCAACAGTGACACAAGGAGACACACATTAGAAGCAAGTCGAAAGGCTTTCAGAACATAAAATCGAAGGCCCCTCCTAACGCGTATTGTTGAAGCCAACTGCTGAAGATCATTCAAAAATAGACTGAATGTGATTTTCAGATTAATTAGCTATTGGTTGGGGTTCTCATTTATGTGTTTTACCTGTTTTAACCCAATATGTACCCCCCGAATGCTATTTTCAGGATTCACGTTTAATCCCGACAATGTCTTGAATTTTAGAAAGCTGTCAGTGAATATACACGCATGCACACTTGTCAATGACTGAAAAGAAGAGATGTAACATAACTTATACTGATACTAGTCACTATTTCTTTCCCCTCAGTGTTGCAGTAATATAACTAGGGGTTGTGTTTGTCGTGTTTTGGCTGACTTAACCAGATTTATCCCTCCCCCTCAAATTATTATTTTGGCATTTGGGTAAAATAGTTTCCTCTCTTTTGTGGACTTTGTTTCTTATGTCATCTTTTCTGATAATTTTCATATTTTTTTCACCTTTCTTTGCCACTACATTGGTCTTAAAAATACAACAACAAGAAATAACTTCCCCAATTGCGCCCAATGCTCGACCCCAAGAATAACGCACTCTGTTGTTCAGCTAGGAGTTCCGTGTTGTTTGACTAAAACTTCCACAACTGATGACATTCATGCTGCTAAACTATCGCCAGGCTCGGTAAATGTCAGATCGCTGAAATACAAACCTCAAATCATATTGTGTTCCACTCTTTATTCAATTCTACATTTTCCATGTTATGTTGTTTTAGGCCTCTCTTTTTACTGCCACATCTTCTGTGAATTTCCCTGAGAGATTTAAACAGCATTCCTATGAGGACTTTTATCAGAAGCCCATCACCCCCCCCAAGCCTCCAAATCTAATGTACTGTATAACACAAAAAGTACTGGAATGGTACAATTGCTTCCTGTCCTGACGGTTTTGGTAATGGCTCTCTCAAGGAGATCTATATCCATTCATGCCTAATATATTGTGACAGTATGGATAGAATATAACATCATAACCCCCACGTCAGCTTCAATCACAATACGACAGTGACTTCCATAAGGATCCCATTGGTGGCACGTGCTATTGAGGGACTGCATGTCTCGACCAAAACCATTACACAAGTGTAACATTACACACGTGGAATCCATGTTAATCTGCAAGATAAAGAAACAGATTGGTTTTACAGATCATACATTTTTCACTGTTCCTTTTTTAAATGTGTGTATATGTATATGTATGTATTTGTGTGTGTGTGTGTGTATATATATATATATACATATATGTGTGTGTGTGTGTTATATTTCCTCAGTGTGTACTGTCAAGCTCTGAACATAATACAAACACATTACAGAAAAGCCCTATCCAACCTCTTCTTGTGTCGGCACTTGAGATTTACTTTGAGATCTCAATCTCCAACTTGAAGGGCTCTTCTATCCTTTCTTTGTGTCTGGCTAGAGAGGGCGAAGGAGAGAGAGAGGGAGAGAGAGAGAGAGAGAGATAGAGAGAGGAGGAAGACAGAGAGAGACCGGGAGTTGCAGTGGGGTTAGAGTCCCCCAGGGAGGCAGATCCTGTCAGAGAGATTACAACAAGCTGTCATCCACACAATCTAGCACCAGGGAAACATACTCTTGCCGAGAACAGAGGATGAGGAGAAGGCTGGCAGAAAAAAAAAAATGTGGAGAGGAAGTGAACCCCAGTATCTGACCTGAGTACTAATTCAGTAAATAAAAATGTGTGACAACAGAATATTAATCGCGAAGGCCTTTAAGATTAAGAAATGGTGGCGTGAGTTAGAAACATTCATTTTACCTGTAATGAAGAAAAAATAATAGATGTAAAGATATCCGCAAAAGGCAGAGTGCCACTAGATCTGGTCTAGATGCGTACATGTGAATACATATTTTATCGAAGCATATGCTTTCAGTTTTCAGCACATTTGCAAATGTATTAACCACACCCCACAAAGGGTATTATCCTGCATTCTTAAACCAGGCATACTTTCATCAGATCTAATTCTGTACCTGAAAATGGACCCGGAATAGATTATTTTCTCCACTATTTTCTCTCAGGGCAGTGTTCTTTTGTCCGGGGAATGAACACTAGAATCACGTTTTACTTGAATAATTTCAAATTGTACACTCAATGTCCCTGACTTATATGATCTTGTGGAAATGCCATTACATTTATTCTCCAGTCATTGAGCCTCTGAAAGTATAATAGTCTGCCTTTGTACCCCATGTACCACAGTGTTTCATTCTGAACATCCATTAGCAAGCAAAAGATATTTGGCAAAATGTATTGTTATTCTTAGTTTTATTATCATTATTATGATGCATGATTGCTGTATAATTCCCAACTCTTTTCTGTATACAAGGACAGCAGACATTTTAGCTCCTTTTAAAGAGAATATTCATTAACATGTTTGAAAAGGTGGTAACTGCATGTGTTTAGACCAGATGGGATACTGGGACAAATGCTTTGGTGAAAACATGGATTAATATCATGGTAAACGATGTGTGTGTTACGGTTAAGACTGCCAATGCTGTATCTTATGTTACTTTTTTAAATGATGAGGCTTATAATTGTTGTAGCACGAGTACACAAAAATGATTGCTTTATTTAAGGAATAATTCATGACTCTTCTTCACCTATGGAGCACATTTGCCACCGACATAAAAATAGCTCTAACACAAAATGCTTGTGGACTAGGGAGTGCGTTTGGAGCATTTGAGATACCTGAGAGTATTGCTTAATTCAATAATAACAACGACCTTGTTGATAATGAGAACAATAAGGAATACGATTCAGAGTAAGAATATGAATAATAACAGTGAATAATTCTGGAATACCTCTTCACACTCCATGGAGTGGTAAGAGAATGGTTTACATTGATAAAAACGTAAATACATTCACAACTGTTTTGAATGCTAGTGCCAAAGGAATTAAATGAACTTTGCAGAGGAAAGCAAACACTTCCTGCCAGGTTTGTATTTCCTTTGTAGTCAACAATAGAACATCTCCAGTACCCCCCCTTCCAGTTTTGTAAACCCTCAAGAAGAGAACTGTGTTTCTGTTGCTGCAAATGCTGTCAAACCATCAAAGTGTGGGGGGCCTGCTCCGTGGCGTTTTTTTTTTAATGTCTGGCAGGGCACTCTTTCTCTCTGCTACCATAGAGAACACCATCGCGTTGTCAGAGAAAACAAAGTAGATCCCGCCTTTCATCAGAACGGGAGAGAGTCAATCAAACGCTACCTATCTGTCTGGTTATCTATCCATCTTGATTATAAATTCGAATTTAGACGCCATTCAGCAGAAAATCGCACCCAGTGCTTTCATCGCGGCTACTCGCGCGGCCCATTCCAACCACGTGATTGGCGTGCACACAAGATCTCCTCCACTTCTGAAGCGCAAATGCGGTAATAAGAATCTCTTGAAGCAATAAGGTCCCTCACAGTCAATCAGAGCTCACTTCAGAGGGATTTGGGAAAATAGCTTCTTCGGGTCTGTCGGTCTGGGGCGCGTGGTGACAGAATTGTCAAGAACCACCCCCCCCCACCGCTCCCCGTGTACTTTATGTACAGACATGACTTCAAGGCTTCACTTAATAATATTCATGTTGAGTACCGTTCTCTAAATAAAGACCTGCAGCACAGTGCTGATGCTTTTGTCATGTGGTAATATAACTCCTATTTAGACACATTGTTAGTTCCTAAGAAGGACAGGTAATTACATGTAACTAAAGAGTGCGTACGCTATAATATTTCACTTGAGGGGGAATACCTCAGCTCGTCTTTATTTTGTAGTCTGGTTTGTCACTAAAAAAGTCGGGCCATTGTGCTGTACTCCCTGGATCTGATTTAAAAAGTGTAATTTAACATCGTATTTAACAGTACATTTCCTATACCTCACTGCCTTAAATGGACGATTGACTCTGAGTTGACCTCAAAGATCCTTAAATGGGGTTAACTTGTTGTAATGCAATATGTGTTTGCAAGTTGTCTGTGCATTTGTTTGTATGTTTGACATATATCTCAATACACAAATGAAACATTGTCAGTGTAGTCACATGCTATGAATTAACGGTATATATTCTCACGTGAATATATTGTAGCATGATGAGTCTAAAGAGTAAGACCTCCCCACAAAATGCATATACTGAGGTAGGCATAATGCACCACATTTGAATAACTTGAACATGTGGTTCAATAAAGAAGAATACATACATAAATATGTCATAAATATATCTTTCTGACTCAGGGGTTTAAGTATTGCATTATGTATTGAGTCAAACATGTGCTGTAAATTGGTGGTTACTGCTTGGAAATAAAACACTCCAGGTTATTTTTGTGGCCCACCCATAAGAAGAGCACAAAACAAAGTACAGTCTCGTACCTCACCTCACCTAGGCACATTGTATACATTTTGTCATAGGAGTGTCATATAAAGAATTCTTCACAATCCAGCTCCTGATTTCATGGTGAATTTCCACCAGGAATACATCTGTTTGGGAATGTAAAGAAAACCAGCAGTCGGGCGTCCTCCAGGATTAGGATTGTTCATCAATTTATCATTCGACAATTGGCTTGAGAGGTTTTATGAAAGAACAAAAAAAAGAAAAGAAACGGTGCAGAAGAAGACGAACAACAAAAAAATCACAATTCTCTGTAGCCAAACTTCCCTTTGTAGCCCAGGATTAATGACAGCTCTGAGAGAATATGATAAGTTTAAAGCTGCAGATGAGAGTGAGGTGAAAGGCAGCCAGATCAGAACAGAGATACCATTAGAGAATCTCATAAATCAAATATGCTTATAGCAGAGATACAGTTTAAATACCATCTGGACTTTTTAACCTCAACATTTATTTCCGGCTTCCCCTCTGATTATTCATAAAGAGCAACAGAATGCATTCTTTAATACACAGAGAAAGTTATTACTTTTTTTTCTATATCTCCACAGACTACAGCTTTACTCATTGCAGCAATTCAAGTGCAATTTGAATGATTTGGTGGTCTTTTCCTTTTTCTTTTAATACAGTGAATTACATTCTTAAATATGGCTTAATTGCTATGCTCTCACCCTCACAACCCCAGCGAATTAGTGAACAGAATTTATAAACCAAGGGCTATACTTAACCTTGAAAATTAACATTGCCTTTTCTGTTACATAAATCTCACCGATTTTATTATTATTATTATTTTCTTTTTATTGCTTCAGAGATTTCCTTTTGGATTAAAAACATGGTGGCAAGACCAGAAATAAGGAAGTACAAGTGAAAACCGACTCCGTACGGAAATGTCGGCTGTATTATTTTACAACTTACAGCACAAATGAAAGACTGATTTACAACCCCTTTTAAAATCCTAACCTACATTCCCTTAAATGCTTGTGTGAATAATGCTCGCTTTCACATAGGCTTGTTCCCTAATCTGTGAGATGTGCATAAATTCAAAGCAGGGTTTAGATGACACAGGTAAAGGCCGTGGCTTTCCACCTTGCTTACTAACATGCACTGTATAGAGAGACTGACACATCTACACGTGTCTGAAGAGTGAAACCCTACAGATATTTTGAGCACTGGATGCCACAATCAGCTCTGTGTTAAACCTCTTTCATTTGAACTCACCTTTGAAATGGGCTGACTAACTCATTGTTGTGAGCGTGGATGTCTCTGGTCTTTAGAATCGCACATATCTGGCTTGACAGGATGTCATCTTTCCACTACGACAGCAGTCTTTATGCGCATCTTCACTGTAAATGCTTATCTGCAAGTCTTCGGTCAAAACGAATGGAGACAAAGTTCAGACTTGAAACAGGAAACTTTTAATCGTTTAATTTGGCATACATATACACAGTACAACTACAGAGACAGCCATAACTAGCTTTCTGCTATGAGAAAGGTAGACAAGAACAGAAACTGTTTCAACTTTAATGTCTTCTCAACAGTGTGCTTTTGGGTAAACATTAGTGTGTATTTACGGTGTAACCCTGGCTTCTCTGAAGAGGCTGAGAAAATAAATATACAGCTCTGGAAAAAATTAAGAGACCACTGCAAAAGTATTAGTTTATCTTGTTTTATGTGTATGTGTTTGGGTAAAATTAACATTTTTGTTTTATTCTATAAACTACTGACAACATTTCTCCCAAATTCCAAATAAAAATATGAATGGAATGGAATATCTGCCATACATGTAGAGATGCTGATTTAAGAAAAATGTGCAGTGGTCTCTTAATTTTTTCCAGAGCTGTATATACAAGGAATATACACTCACCTAAAGGATTATTAGGAACACCATACTAATACTGTGTTTGACCCCCTTTCGCCTTCAGAACTGCCTTAATTCTACGTGGCATTGATTCAACAAGGTGCTGAAAGCATTCTTTAGAAATGTTGGCCCATATTGATAGGATAGCATCTTGCAGTTGATGGAGATTTGTGGGATGCACATCCAGGGCACGAAGTTCCCGTTCCACCACATCCCAAAGATGCTCTATTGAGTTGAGATCTGGTGACTTTGGGGGCCAGTTTAGTACAGTGAACTCATTGTCATGTTCAAGAAACCAATTTGAAATGATTCGACCTTTGTGACATGGTGCATTATCCTGCTGGAAGTAGCCATCAGAGGATGGGTACATGATGGTCATAAAGGGATGGACATGGTCAGAAACAATGCTCAGGTAGGCCGTGGCATTTAAACGATGCCCAATTGGCACTAAGGGGCCTAAAGTGTGCCAAGAAAACATCCCCCACACCATTACACCACCACCACCAGCCTGCACAGTGGTAACAAGGCATGATGGATCCATGTTCTCATTCTGTTTACGCCAAATTCTGACTCTACCATCTGAATGTCTCAACAGAAATTGAGACTCATCAGACCAGGCAACATTTTTCCAGTCTTCAACTGTCCAATTTTGAGCTTGTGCAAATTGTAGCCTCTTTTTCCTATTTGTAGTGGAGATGAGTGGTACCCGGTGGGGTCTTCTGCTGTTGTAGCCCATCCGCCTCAAGGTTGTACGTGTTGTGGCTTCACAAATGCTTTGCCGCATACCTCGGTTGTAACGAGTGGTTATTTCAGTCAAAGTTGCTCTTCTATCAGCTTGAATCAGTCGGCCCATTCTCCTCTGACCTCTAGCATCAACAAGGCATTTTCGCCCACAGGACTGCCGCATACTGGATGTTTTTCCCTTTTCACACCATTCTTTGTAAACCCTAGAAATGGTTGTGCGTGAAAATCCCAGTAACTGAGCAGATTGTGAAATACTCAGACCGGCCCGTCTGGCACCAACAACCATGCCACGCTCAAAATTGCTTAAATCACCTTTCTTTCCCATTCAGACATTCAGTTTGGAGTTCAGGAGATTGTCTTGACCAGGACCACACCCCTAAATGCATTGAAGCAACTGCCATGTGATTGGTTGGTTAGATAATTGCATGAATGAGAAATTGAACAGGTGTTCCTAATAATCCTTTAAGTGAGTGTATAATGTGTTTGCTGCACAAAAAAAGAAAATGTGTTTACTTTGCTGTAATGTTAACAAAACAACACAGCATCTTACCATTCACCAATCTTACAGAATTACACAATCAGAATTACATTTTATAAATGCACACATTTTATTTGGTCCCCAGATATGTCAAACTGACCAAGACCCAATATTTTCAAAGACAGGCTGTCTTATCAGCAGATGCAATTATCTGGATATAAGACAAGGTATATTGTCTACAATTTTCCTCAACATGAGGTACCAAGACCCCAGTAGTATATAGGCCTTGATTCTAGAATTAGGCCCAGGTCAATTCGTTTCCATCCAGCTACAGCTGCTGCTGCCCTCTGATGGGCAGTCTAGCTGCCCCCATCCTCTGGCACAACACTTGGGAGGCTGTCTCTTGGCCTCCCCGCTCCTTGCGGAGATAAGCACAGTTCCTTAGGTCTTCCACAAGCCTGTCCCCTTCCTGCCAGCCCCCTATGCCCTGCTCCCCTCCCTGATGATATCAGTCTCCAACACCCCGCAGCGGCCCTTTGTTGCTCTGGACTCTCGTCTTCCGCCCGCACGCGTGTGTGTCACATTATCTGCCAAGAGGCCAGATTCCATTTCCCCTAGAACAGGGATGCAGGAAAAGGGAAATGAACAAGAGCGAAAAAAAAGAAAAAAGGATAGGGAGTGAGAGACAGAGGAGGGAGAGAGTACAGAGGATTTATAAGTTGAGTTTAGAAAGAGTTAAAAGACTATCCATTGACTTTGCTTTTCTATTGTTTTCATGTCATGGTTACATTTTAAAACCTTGTTAACTGTTATGTGGAATTATGGTTTTGGGCTTTTTCCCTTGCTGGTGGCTGCTAATTGCAGTACATTGTGCATACAGTATGTGATTAAACATGTTTCACTGTCTTGGGAAAAGGAGCCTGAATAAAAGGATATGTACAGCACTGAAATGTGTACAGCAAAGCAGGCTTGTATAAAACAGAGACCAATCTAAACAGACATGAATTATTATTATTATTTTTATTATTTAGGGTTATGATTATTTAGGATCTTCTACAGTAAACGGCAAAGCATTTTTAGTAATTTGATGAGGTATTGATATCAATTTTCAACAACAAAAGGAAAATATTGTGCTTACATGATGCCATAAGATAAATGTCTGGTTTTTTTTTTTAGCATTTGTTTTTTACTTTAAACAATTATTTCATTGCATTTTAACCTCGGGCTAACCTCTAATGTTCCGTGCATTGGCGGTGTGCATGCACTCTATATGCTTTATTTATGATTTTAAATTATTGTTGGTTTAACCCCGCCGTCTTGTGCATTACGATGCACTTTGACAGATAGTGCAGTACACAGGAATGAATGCGAAATATATCAGTGGATTCAATGACATTTAAAGCCTCCCACACTCCTTTTTAATTTCCCTGTAGCTGGTGACAAAGTGTTGACAATTAGCTGAGCTTTGTGCTAAAAAGGCCAGCGCTACTTAAAGTTACTTTAGTGTCCCTAAGGCCCATGTTTCTTCTCAAAATGACTTGATTGCCCTCTGCAGAATTGGTGTGGAGGGAGAGATTTCCAAGCCTCAGGAAAAGCATTACAGTCCAATTAGTGTAAAGATCGCCGTGTTACTGCTTAACTGGATCTAGGAGCAGTGCCAGTCTCCAGAGACGGTTACCTTTAAATCAGCCCCAAAACCCACACAGACGGGGATACACCAGGACAGGCGAACTCATCATAGGCCAGTGTGCTCCCACAGACAACGCTCCAAATAAAACATGAGCCATGAAGTCCATGGAAAGAAAATGAAAAACACGGTCATGGATGTTTCCTTTGGTTGACTGTGTGGGTAGGGCTAGATCGCATGGACAGAAGATTGGGTGAAATGTATGTCTTGAAAAGGCTTTGATCTAGAAAGTTTTACCATGTTTTCCAAAGTCCCATCTGGCCGTTCATGGTCCCTGCTTTATCTAGGATCAGGTCTGCAGCGTGGATTCTAGCATTAGGCCCAGGTTGATTTGTTAGTGTTCATTGCAAGAGAATAGGATAGAATAGGATTTACTGTGTCAAAGCCATATCTATACATCTGATGGCATATCTAGGCTTTATGTAGTGATCAATACTAGATCATTTTGGAGACGGTAAATTAGCTGGATAATCAGCATGAATGTTTGTCGTGAAGGCGGTACCTGACACATCCCTTACATGTACTGTACATTAAAACTAAAATGTTCTTGAAGTTGAAGTATTTTATGTAATGAAAAATGTGTTTTTTCTATATAGCAATAGTTCAGGGGCTTCTTATTGTATTAATATACTCTTTAGTCTTCAACTGTATTAGTGTATTTCTATTGTTTTCATGTTTTGTATATACCTGTAATAGCACTGTTATAAGACATAGAGATACATGTATCCTGTAACCCAATCAGTAATAAAGTAGGCAATAATCAAAGCATAACAAACAAAACAATTAGCACTTACTGTGGAAAAAAAACTGTTTTTCACAAATCATGGAAAAGTCTTCCTTAATTTGAAACTGATTTGGAAAGCCGGTTGGTACACATTGACATTCTCAGTGTGAGGCTTTTTGTTCATATGTATTTTTTAAGTGGCCCCATGAAATGAAAGCCTAGAACTACATAGTGAAATCAGCCTTACACTAATAGATGTAGTGACACATTCAGTGCTAGTTATATGTGATTTGCACATTTGCATCTAAAAGCATTTGGTACCCACCCACGTAATAGCACACTGTTTAAACATAGAATGACGTCAATGGCCAGCACTGCATGAAGTGGTTTTAAAAATATGAACCTGTTCTCACGGCAATGCTTATATCTAGGAAGAAAAATAAATAAATAAATAAAAATTGAGCCTTAATTAAGTGGGATGACATATAGGCCACTAACAGGTTTGGGACCACAGTGAGCTTTCTGGATCACATGACCAGTTAGCAATGCATCATCTTCAATAATAATAATGTATATGAAAAACAATTCAGGGCATGAGACGGAGAATGTGTTGTGCACTTGCCTTGCGTATGAGTTACAGCCAGGATATGAGTTGGCTCCCTGTCCTTGGCTAGGCTCAAGGCTCCGATTTCAATGGACGCCTAACTAGAGTTTGACTTTGAAGGCTTTGATCCCTGGGCTATGATTTGGCATTTGACTTCTAGCTAAAAAAAGGCAGCGTTCCTGACCTCTGGGGTCACAGAGATCGCTTAGCACTACTGAAAATAACCAGAGGCCAGGCACAATTTGAGGAATCCAAGACGAGTCTGACATTAGCAGGTGCCCTTAGGTGTACTGGAGACAGCTATGCAGAAGGTCATTGACCTTGGACCGCGAAGCTCCTTCCTTCAGAAAGCTGAGAGCAGACTCCAGTGCGCATCCAAGTTTTGCGAAACAGGCTTTGATTTCAGGAAAATGCTCGCTGCAGAGCATGCTGACGTTTTATTTTGACATCCGTTTCTTTTATGTTAAATGACAAGGGCATCGCTAGGCTACGCCACATGTTAGTTACAACAAGAGCAGAGTGGGGGGTCCTTATGCTTCTCTCTTTTGCCATGATCTGTGAAAGAGAATATCCAATTTAAAAATCTATACAATAGAATTTATAATTGTAATGTGAGGGAACTCTTTACAGCGGTAAGCCTAGAGGAAGGGGCAGCCCTTTTTAATGTGATATCACTATTAAGTTTGTTTAAGCAAATATTAACCTCAGTGCGGGTCTGATGCCCTGTGAACTTTCAGTGGGGAAGGCACTCTGACTGACCCCACCGAGGCGAGTGCAGACGCGCATCAGATAGTTTAGGATTTTAGAAGGCAGATGGAAGTGTGAACATGACACAAATCACAGAATAGACTTACACGATGTGAACGGGCAAATTCCTTTCCTCAGGTGCCCGCGTGCTGGCTGCATCCTGGCGTATTTGTGTCATTTACTTTCAGCATACTCTAAACAAACAAAGAAGAATAAACATTTACTTACATTTACATATGTATTTACTTCAGTTGATTGCATTTGATATTGCACCTCTATGAAAATTCAGTTGTGCCCCCATTTTTTATTTCATGCATTAGTGTTATTTATTTTTCCTTTCTCTCCATTTCCCCAAAATCCAGGCTTTCCAAACAATGAGGATCTTTTCTGATCTTTTTATAATTCCACACACTCCAAGGTGTTTATCAGTCTGTAGAAAATTGCAGGCTACCCACTATAATTAAATTTACCCGATTGTAGTCATTAACTGGCAAGGAGCACAATGTTGACAGAAGGGTAACCTTCATTTGTGAAAGCCTGTGTCAGATTTGACATTAACATTAGCCACCAGATATCTTACCTAAGGTCACCATTTAACCACAGAGCAGAAAACGATACAGTATTCCTTTTACACTTTACTTCAGGACAATCCATAGAGGCGAGGCTGTCACATTGGATTGTTGTTTCATTTTTCAACTGTGATACAACCAAGCATTATCTTTCCGCAGCTTCTGTCTCTCTCCAAACAATGTCCCGGCCTCAGTGACAGAAGAATCTATACTCTTAAAACAATAAAACATACCAATGCAGTAGAGAAGAAAAAATAAATACAAATTTGTGAATGACAGCAAATGTTTTGCCAGTAGATAGTGGCTTTCAAAGTTGTATAGCAAAATTGTTAATATCACCACCACTACTATACAACTATTATTTATGTAGTTATATCCAAAATATTTCAACTTAAAAGAAGGTGTCTGTCTTTACAGTATTTGATTGTTTTTGTTTCAATTTGTTCCATTATTTTCAAAATGAAGCACAATTATCAAAACAGAAAGTAGTCAATCTTGTAACTACTTTCCAGTTTAAAAATAAATACATAAATAAGTAAGGGAAAATAAGAGAACAATTTGACGCTGGACATTAAACCTGAGAGACACTTGCATTACTGTAGGACATTTTTTTTTGTATCCATTAAAAAGCGAATGACAAGCAGAGGTCTTAGCTTACAAAAACAGCACCGATGGCCTTCACAGTGCCTGGAGTCACAAGGATCAATTCACATTACTGAAAATAACCCCTGCCCCGCTGTACCCTTGACGGCCTCCTGCCCCCCTCCGTCTCTCCTCCAACCCACCCACTACATAGTGTGACACTAGCAGGTGCTCTTTGTCATTGGACCTGTAGCAAATGTGCCTGTTCTCCAGAATAGCTATAGAAAGGCCCCTTCTGTGCTTTAGCTTCCCAGCTCCTGTCTAGTGTTTTTACACAGCCTTTGCCTGGGGGGTTCAGACAGGCTGGCACCTACTGCATTGGGTGTAGCATTTGTGCTGCTACAGGGGGCACCCCTGCCCATATGGAGGCCAACAGCAGGGTGAAAATGCGATTGGTCTTCAGGCACAATGGGAAATTGCAGGTGTTCAGTGCTCTGTAGAGAATGCTTAATTTAGAACAATTTTCATGTATCTGTGTGAGTGGTTGTAGTCGACACACCCTTAATTTGAAACACGATTGTTCTTTGAAATCCTCTTATTTATCAATATATTTTCAGTTTTCTGAAGACTGATTCGGGTAGACTTTGGACTGGCCCTGCATTGAGGACTGATGGATATTAAACTGAATGCATCACTGCCTATCACTCTTTCAAATGAAGGGTGTGAATACTGTTGAGTACAACCTTATATAGAGATGGATCCATTTGTCTACTTCAGTATTCTATTTTTTTTTGGTAGACGCCTTTATCCAAAGCGACTTTTCCAAAGGTTTTCTATCTGCCCATACTTATCTGTTTTGTACATGAGAAAGTGAATTGAGATATTTTCATTGAAATGTCTCATCCATCGCTTTAGAAATAAGCAACATTTTGAAACAAAAAGACTTCCTAATTATTAATACTAACAGATTTAGTAGATTGACAGCGTAGATTGCAGTTCATTCGGCCTTTTCTGAGATGACACATGCACTGCTTAAAAGGGTGCAACACTTTATCAAAGTCTAAACTGGCAATAACTTAGAACTGCTAATCAGCCAATTAAAGAAGGACCTGCTGATACACAGCTATTGATTGCAGCCCCTCCTTGCTATCTTCATTATGCTTGTGCTATGGATTCCTGGAGTTGTGAATCCATCATGTTTTGCTGGTGTACTACATACTTTAATATTCAACATCATCCTTCTCCAAAAGTACTTTTTAATACCCCTCCAAAATGCTTACAGTGTAATCCGTCCTTCTGGTTAGCATTTTATTTTGTAAAGTGTCACATATTCCTACTATCAGTTTTTTTTGCATTTGATGTACTGTGGCTACCATTCCAACAAAAAGGAAACAAAGGAATGACAGCTACAAGGCGAAATTATACTTTAGGCTGTGCTGACAAGATTTCATATCGAGGAAGTATTCCACTGTACGAGTTACTTGTCAGTAGAAATTTCTAGCCATAGCAAAACAATATTAGACAACACCCCAACAGGCATAAAAAAGACACGAGCCACATTTCCAGTTTAAAAATGGCTTCTATACTCATGTACCTCATTTTGGCCTGGCATCAGTTATTGCTATGCCTGTGACTCAAGCAATAATGATTTTCACGTTGTGTTTTAGAGAGAGTGAAAAAATATTGTGCGTTTGTACTCAAGGAGGCAAAAAAATGTAAACATGGAAAATGTGCATGCAGTGATTAGGAGATGTTTAGATTTTACCAGAATTGTGAGTCAATGCCTTTTACAGTGTCTCACACCTTCCCCTTGTGGAAATCATAAACTGGCTTGAGTCTAAACTGTTTTCATTTTAAATTATTAGTCATTATATATTTGAGGATTTCATAGAGGTTTCGGATTTGATTTTAGTAGCTGAGGAACCATGCTTTATTTGTGTACTGGTATAAGAAGAGATAAATCAATAGATTCAGAATGGCATGTGTAGATGAGGTTAAAAACATATATTGAATTTTATAATATACCATGTGTTTTATTTTTCTCCCTATTTGGAAGGAATAGATCGAAGAAAAGCTTTTTTAAATTAATATTTGTGTTATATAATAACAATTACATAATAAGTATTTTGCTCTTCTGACCCTTTTCCAATTGAAAAACTGAATCTCCTTCCTGTATTTTATTATTATAACCTCCCACATACACACACACTACACAAGAATGCACTTGTTCTCTCCTGAACCACAGCATTAGCTTTTCTTGTAACACAAGTACAGCCACACAAATACTCATTCACCTTGTCTCTAGCACTGTTCCGCTCTTGCTCCAGCTTGTTCCAAAATCAATAGGAGAGCATGATCTAACTGTTTCTGGGGCAAGAACATCTATCCCTCTAAGGTTCAGTCGAGGACAAGTAGCCCAGAGGATTAACCTTCGGGTCAGTTATTATCTGTTTATTTACTTTACTTGGCGGCGTGCAAGGTCAGATTATGGACAGTGAACATACTTTCACTTAAAGGCACATTTCCTATCTTGATTTGTCCAGGCAGTTACCAAAATGTACCTATTCCCCAAGCTGTAGCTAATTATATGAGTAAGAAAGACATGAAAGGGTAAATAGATGTGATCACCTGACCTCACGATTGCAGAAAACTTTGGGACCACTCTGGATTTTCAGGATACCTTCAATTTAAATGAATGAATTGAGTGTTAAGCCTTTGCAAACTTCACATTTTGTTTGCATCCTCCAGATTAAAACTCGCTTGTCCATTTCTGAAAGGAACAGCACACGGCTCATTACTTATTTGGTGGTCAATCAGGACTAAATATGATCCTATTGTCATGCAACTCACAGATATTAAGCAACACTATTCATTTAGCTTCAGTTTAAGGCTGAAGCTACTCTTTAATTGATGTATTTCACTTCAGACTCAAGTTCTGTCTCATAGTGTCCAGGTGGCTACCCCGGAAGTAACGCTGGAAATTGGTTGGCCTGATTGCTCTGGATGATGGAAGGTGACAGGTGTTCCTTGTGGGATCGACTAATTGCCTGGGCCTGTGCCCTCAGGTGTTTTGTTTTCTGCATCCCAAGATGTTAGGAGGGGATGGCAACACTCCAATATAAAGCAAGCAATGTGTAGACTTTAGAGATAGAAAGCAGGAAATGACCATGTTTTGTTGAGGGAAACACATACATGTAAGGGTAGGTTTTGATATGGACATTTTATATGTATATATTTTAAAAAGCCAACTCAGTTTGTATTGGAAGCAGAGTAGGCCAAACACTTACATATTGACAGATTGTAGCTGATCAGTTTCAAACGTGTGACAATTGCATTTGAGAAATCTATTACATACATTAAGCAGGGTTTAATTATTTAACCACCTAGAAGTGCAACTGATGGTTTGGCAATTAGTTATGTCTTGGAGAATTAACCTCTAAATGTTTGTTATGTTTATGCTGATGAGTGCTTTTCTGCAGACCAGATGAAAAAGGTGGATTATGTTATGTCTGACTACACACATCTAGCTTGCATGTATTACACAAACGAATGAGAGTGAGACTTGAATGGTGAAGTTATCAAGTGTGTTTGCGTTGGTATTAATTGCAACCAAAGTGTAAAATGTGCAGCTACTGCAATTCTATTTAAAACTCAACTCCATGTGAGGCAACTAATCCCTCACACAATTTAAAAAAGAACATGGCTTGAGGTACCACTGTTTTCCAACTCCATTATATTGCTCATGGTTACACATTGACTGCTTGATTTGATCAGCTGCTGGTGATGTCAGAATGCCAGAAAGCAGTAGGACAGAGTGGAATAAAGCCCATGATCCAAGTCTTCCCCAAGTTAGCCCATGCTATGATCCTTAAGCCTGCGTAACAAATTATTTAATCTACTGTTTAACAGATTCAAAACAGCTGTTTAAGCAAGAACCAACTGCTCCTGTCATGTTAAAACACTATCCAAAACAGTATCCAGCCCAGGCCTTCCACATTTTCTGTGGTACATGATTATCCAACTGCATACCAGTGCAGCATAATTACCTACTGTGTGACCAGGTTCACAATATGTGACGGCTTCTATCGCTCCAACTCAAAGCATGGCACTGCTCTCATGTGCTCCTCACACATACTCCACGTTACTCTAATATAGCCCAGTGTTACCCAATGTTTTGGAGCCTAAGACATACAATCTTAACATAAACCTTTGTGTGGCACCGCAAAACCTTCTGCCAGAGCATGTCCTGTTGTACGCAGCTGTGTAATTCTGATTTACTTTTCGTGTGCCTCAGATTGGCAGTGGTAAGTTTTAAATATGGGCAAGTAACCTACTGGTGCCCCTCAAGGTGTATTGGAGAAATGCTTTTGTTCCTGCGTTGTGATGCACTATCACAGCTCAACATGAAGATTCACAATGTGATTTAGGTTTTAGGCTAATTAATAGCCATATCTGTATGAACTTAATTTGTTTCAACTTTGTTGAAAAATGTAATGTCATAAAAATATAATGATGAATTTGAATCTTTGACCAAGTAAAGATTTAATTGGGGATACAGATGGGTAAGAATAGTCTTACAGTTGCATTTAAGCTGTTTGGAGAGCCTTATGTTGAGTAATATTGTTAAAATATGGTAAATTGAGTTATTAAATTTGGGTTATATTTTAATCCGAGCTAAATTTAGGGTTTAATCTTTTGATAAAATTAGGTTTTCTGTTGAAATAATGTAATGGGGTGTAAATGTGTTTCGGTCTAGCTTGAAATGTTGGTGTTGTCTGGGTTTGGGGTTCAAGCTGTCATCTGGATGTTAAATGTTGATACTGCAGTACCACAGTTCAGCACAGTTTCTGAATGTTATTTAGCTGTTCAAGTCATTAATGGCAATATCTGTATTTATTGATTTAGATATTGAAGAGAAAGAGCACTGATAAAAATACTTTGATAATCCAAAATTATATTAAAAAAAGTTTTAATACTAGAAACATTGATATAGTTGATGGAGGTGTGGGCTTACATAGGGAAAAAGACTTACATTTGAAATGGTTTGCTAGTGTCTAGTTCTGCCAAGTCCATGATAAGTTACAGTATGAAGTGTACATTTAAACAGTATAAGAAATCGGTTACCAATACATTCCAGTAAGGGTTCATTTAAACTGTTTGTCCTTATATACTTTTAAAAATATAAATGAAGTGATTTGGTCACATAAATCAGGCTCGAAAATATCACTCTGCAACCCCCATTTGAAAATCATGCTGTTAGTATTGAGCCAAACGTAGCTGGGTTGGTGTTGTCTCAAACAATGACAAAATAAATAAAGAAATCACTATTGCTGTAGGAAAAATACAGCTTGAAACAGTGGATAGATGAATTGCATTTACAGTTGGTGTGCTTAAAACTCAAAAGGAGGGAGAGCAGAGCATGCAGTAAACAGTAAAGTAATCCAAAACTGGTTACAGTTTAATGAAGGGTGAAATATGACTTACTACAGTTAGTGATTTTACATGGGGGTGGAGGGGGGGAATCCAAAGGTTGACATTCAGTTCAAAGTATCTCTACTGTTTTCGTTTTCAAAGCTCTCCACAAACTGAGTGTTCAAGAAAATAGAGTAGAAGAATACGAAATGTCGCTTGAATAAGAAATGATCAAATGCTGCTATTGTGCATAATTTTATGCAAAAAATTATGAAAATGAAATAAACTTAAATTTTTACTTTTATTTTGGATGAAGTTCAGAAAAGAAGTATTTTTATTTTATTGAATCCTTTGCATTTTATTTAATAGGAGAACAATATATTCTTATTTTTATGTTTTTAGGGTAGTAATAATAAGGTTGTCCTTTAAAAAGAGACTGTGACATAAAAACAACAATGTGGTGTTCAGAGATTTTCAGCAATAATTAGGAATGATTTGAACACAGTTATCAATGACTGGAAATTAATAGAGATTCCAGGTCTATTCTGGACAATTGTTTATATGCAGAGGTTTGACTCTGCAACATCCCTAAATATTGGGAGACAGGTGTGTTCTGTAGCTAGTGCTTTACATTGACAATGGAAACACATTCCAGAAGCTGTGAACAGTGTGAATAACACAATGTGTGTAACGCATTCGAGTCCTAGGTGTAACTCCAAGTCTGTAGTGTCATGGTGCAGTGTGGATTTCACTCTTTCATCTCTTATATTAATAACTTAATTGAACTAATCAAGTGGAAATCATATTATAATAATACTATATATATAGAGAGATATAGATATATATATGGCTGTCTTTTCCAGGTCTTAGTCATCTGCCACTTTAAAAGTGCCTCTTCAGCAGCGATGAACTGTACCTGCTACTGGAAGGCTGCAATGTCTTCTGTTGTTGTTGCACCTCATCTCTCTATTAGGTAATTGAACCATCTGTTTGCTTATTTAAGCCAATTAAGGATGGCTTCCAGGTTGTGAGCAGGTAATGATTTAAGGAGACTAGAGTTGTCTATCCCTGTTCCAGAAGCAACTGTCTCCCCAGACACAGTGTCTTGAACAGTTTGCTGAAACCGAGAACTGGGCCACAAGGCTCATTCAGGGTTCATTCTGTCATTTGGCAAATTAGCTTAGCAGCACACTCCAAATCCTGTCCTTGGCAGAGCGATCTAGTGTCAAATTAAGTTGATGGGCATACAGATTCACCCCCTCCCCTTCAAGCTTCTCATAGACACTCAGTCCAAGAAAATGGATCCTCAAACAAGGGTTGATGCTGTTGATATGCACCATTTTTAAAAGAGGTTGGGTAAGAAAAGTGTCCCTAGTTATTATTTAAGAGGAATAGCAATTGTTATTCCCCCAAACTGTGCTCTCAGGTCTCAGAGAGCATCCACCAAGAGTGCTCTGAAAATACAGCTTGTTACTGTTTACTGAGGCACCAGGCTTTCTTTTTTCCCTTGCCTACACAGTAGTTAGGCCTAAGATTTGCTCATGGCTTTTATTGTGGAGTCGTCACAAAACACAGTAAAAGCTTCACAGCCTAACAAGCACACTTAACCCAGTTTCGGTCACCAGGGGAGAGAGTTGCAACTCCCGGTACATTCATCACAGGGAGCATGATCAGACGGAGTAAGTGCAGTGTCATCACATGAAAAAGGGCAGATAATCACTCATGTTGGAGTGGGATCCACACAGGCCGAAGGAAATCAATAGCAGGTCACTGGACACAAGCACAAATGCTGTAAAGTAGGTTCACAAGTCTTTTTTGTCCTTTACGCCTTTTCTTTTTCCAATGCCTTGGTCTCTAACTTCCACCTCGTGCCACAAAACAAAAAACAAAACTGGAGACAGTCAGCATGCACTGCTGCTGTCCAATCTGGGATTGTCTGCAGCAGCCAGTACCAATTAACCTTCGACCTGTGTTCACATGAGGCAGTTAGACCTATTACGAGGGGAGGTATGCAAAAGGATCTCATGAACTTCAGAGACCTGCCATTAGCAGTGCTTTTCCACCATCCAAAAAATAAAACCTCAGCGTCTGTTGCATTTCATGAGGCACAAAGCCAAGGTTTGAAATGTTAACGTTTGCTCCTTTGGTGCTTGGTGTTTTGCCTTTGCTGTTTTCTTCCTGTGCTGATACAGCTGACTTAAATATAGCTGGGCTCCTCACGAATTCAAAGGAATTTGTATGCAGGATTTGATGTTAAACTTCCACGTTTTCTTCTGTTTAACCATTATGTTGTCTTTAACCACAGTCCTTTTTTTAAATGTTTTTCACAGCTATATCTACATGGCATTAAACATTGCACAGTGAGTCTTCCACCTTTAAAGTAACCTGCATGTCATTTTCCCATTTCACGCATATCCTGAAAGGATTTTAAACTGGATGTCCTCTACAGTGACTTTCAAGATATCAACTAGTATTCATCTCCAATTGAATTCCAACGGATATGCAACTTGTAAGTTTAAACACCCTCAAAATATAGACCAGGAAATGATCAATTGAGATGCACGTAGCCATTATAACATAGTATTTGTTTTGGAACCTTGCTTTATGCTCTTCAAGTTCCAGTATCCTCACCAAAGGAATAAGCCTTGATGAAAACTGGACTTTCAATTTCTGGACTTTGAAGTCTTATACTGTAGTGGGTCCAAGGAGTATGCAGTACATTCCAGCCTTGCCAAGGGGTCTGAATTACAATTAAAGTGATATTTTTATGCTTTAGAATTACACTGACATGAAAGGAAATATACAAAAACAATAGTAGCTGCTTAATTGTCATGGTCTTTAATTTTAAAAAATACGTTAGAGGATTATACATTTATGAACTTAGAAAATCTGAAGCATGACACTTGTGTAATGGGAGTGTAACTGAACTGTAATCTATCAATTATATGAATTACAAATGACACTATTGTAGTCAATTGTAATCAGCCGCAGGTCTATTTGGGGGTGAGAGATTCCATTCCCAGGCCTGACTTCCAGTTTCCTACGGTATTGAACTACATTATGAATCCAAATTTGTATCTTGATAAGCCTTTGTTCGTCAGTCTAGACCAGTCCTGTTCTGGCACTGGCTTTCCCAAGCTCTCCAACATCTCTCCTCAAAGCACTCTCCAATCTTCAGCTGCAAGTGCTCTGCTGCGCTGATTTAAAGACCTCCATTTAAAACGAAAATCAGAATTCAAGTGGACTTCAACAATTATCCATTGTGCTCTGCCTAATGTATCTAATTAGGCTTTCACAGTCTTACCTGTGCATAGAGGGGTTTTTGCACATGTTTTCAAGCGCTGTGATGGGCCTCGCTTGCGTAATGCGGAGACTTGCTCGGAATGAAGACCATACACGTCACTGTCCAATTTACTCTGTCTGTCTCAGTCTTCAGTTCTGTCTGTTTCTCTCAAAGATAGTTTTTTTCAATCAGCCATCCAATTTCAATAGTATAAGATGCCTGTCACAAGGTTACTCAGCCATACCTGAGATGCTTCAATCTATTGGAAGTCCCCGTGCTCACAGGCTGTAAGCCAAGTATATATTAAACCCACATAAAAACTGGATAGCATTAATGGATGGCAATGTTATTGTATTGGGGCATTTGCAATTAACATCAAATCATACATTCTGTACATCAGTATCATTGACCAAAACGGAAGATCGAATTGCAATAACCTTAATGTTTAGTTTAAATTGGCATTTGAAATAGGTATATATTTAATTGGACATTTGCTTAATGTGCTGCTAGATAATACTAGCAACTGAAATATATTTGACATTGTGAAAGAAAGAAAACAAGCCCACGTAAAAAGAATTGATTAAAAATGAGAAATTTAATTTAATCTAAATTAACATCTAGGTTGGTAAAGAGATTATATTTTGTATAACTAGAATTACAGTCGGCTTAAAATGCTGTGAGGTCCCAGAAGCATAACAGAAAGGAGCATGGAAGAGATGCACATGTCAACAAGGGTGATTCAGTTTACAAATATATAAAGAAATAATAGAATACAGTAAATCCACACTATAGTTATCCTAACTTCTGCAGCCTTTGAAGTTCCACACACTCCAAAGACAAGCGCAAAATGTGTTATTTTAAAAGCCCCCAAAAAATCAATAAGCAAATCAATGCCTTTTCGGGCTTGAACCTAATTGAAGCAAAAGTATCCAAATGAAGACCTCATGGTTCTAATTACTCCCCCCCACCATCGCCGCCCCGAGCCCCCCCTCCCCACATTCCAACTCACGCCTTTCCCTTAGCTCACTAAAAAACATTAATTACTCGATGTAATTGATACTGCACATTTTGCATGTTAGTGATTTCATTCCACTTATGTTCTCGTAATTAACAGAACCATAGCTTGCAGTATAATAAGCTTACTCATCACTTACTCAAAAAGATGTTTTCTAAGCAATACAAATGAATGGAAATTTCAATAAAATGCAGTCAATCAACAATACCGCAGGGAGTCTGCCTTTAGCTGCTTGCAATATTTCCCCTGTTTACCTCATAGACTGTGGAATAATGACTATATATATATATATATGCACACACACAATTTTTTAACAGGAGTGAAATATCAAATGTTTGTATTACAAGACTTTCAAGACTATGTGAAGTTCAGGAGATTCTGTGGCTATAGCTGAACTTTCAATCTGAATTATTAAATGAAATAGTGTCCTGATACTTTGATGGACAACTACAAACAATGAAACAATATCATGTTCACTCGTTTATCACTAACAATTTTTACCAAACATATATTACTATATATATATATATATATATATATATATATATATATATATATATATTGATTATGATGAGAACATTTTACATTTTTTGTATTACTTATTACAGCAGCATGCATGCATATAAGTCATGTTACTGCCATTTTCTCTCAGTTAATTAAGACAAAAAACAAACCACACCCACTCTTTAATTCTCTGTGGTACTGTGGGACCAACTCCCACATTTTAATAATGATAATAATACAATAATTTGGAGAGGATTTTACGTGTGCAGGAGATTGTTTTTCAATATGGCCCTTTCTCTAAAATGAAAGGGACAAATGAGCTACAGAAGGGAAAGTCTAGAAGATGCTTATTGACTGACATCAATACAAGAATCAGTAGCATCTTGCATTGGAAATCTGTTCCATAATCTTTCACTTCCATTTACATGTAAGCAATTAATCAGGGGAGTTCGGTTCAACATGTTGACTTGATATTGATATCAGTGACTGGGTAAGACATATCATACAGGTCAATGCATTTAAGAGTCTAGAACCAGGTCAACACAGACTGATTGACACAACCCACCAAAAATCATGTCACTCGGCTGTTTGGCTCCTCAGTACCATTAGGATTCCACCCTGTACCATAATTGCAGTTTCAGTCTGTTGGCGTTTCTTATGCATTGTAAAATCTCATTTTGACTTTGCATCAAAGAAATCTATTGAAACCTGGAGCCAGGGAAAATTGCTCTGCAGAGATTTGGTTCACATTACAACTTCATTCCCTGTCGTCTTTGGCTGTCTGAGTCTGTAAAAATGCTTCCTCTCATAAATCGCCCACCCCCCCACCCCAGAAGAAAAAGGATATAAAATGGGAGCTGTCATAATCTGCCACTTAGCACATCCAATATGAAACAATTGTTTGATGTCCCCATGGGTTAAGAAACGAGGAGACATGACAAAGAACAGAATGGAAGGGGGAGAAAAAAGAAAAAGAAAGGAAGAAAAAAAATGGATCAATACTGCTCGGGGAAATAAGGTAGAAAAGGTTATTTACTTGGCATTGATCCGTTGCTGCGGCAGCACAACCCCGGCCTGCTTCTCTTTTGTTAACCTTTAAGCCTGAGTGTACTCACAAACGATGAGGGAGTCAACTAACAGGTGTAAATTATAGATCGAAGGAGGTCACAGTACCTCTGTCACTGCCTGGTGCCTGTGTAGTAACAACCCTGAAGAAATTTAAACATCAATAGGTATAATAAGGGCGAATTTATCAAGCTTGGGCCTACTCTTGCTTTGAAGCCTGCCGGTGCCATGACTAGGTGCTTAGGCTGAGATTCAATTGATTTGGACATTCTTTTTCCTCAGTAGGATTATCAATAGTGACATTGCACATTTATTTGCTTCATTTTGCCCTGTCTGCTTTCAGGATAAATCCAACAATCTAAGTGATGATATATTAAGTAAACAAAAGAATATATCAAATCTAGCGTCATTAAAACTTGCAGCTTGTCTGAATATGTTTTCGATTGCCCCAGCTCAGAAAACAAACTGGTTAAAATATATCAGACTAAGTTTCCCATTGTTGTCAGAAGATTAACCCAAGGAAAAAGTGACTGAACTAGTTAGTGAGTGACAGAGGCTTCAGTCATTACTGCACCTGACATTAACTGCTGTTTAGATTGACAAAAACAGGACTTGACCTGACTTAAAGGGCTCTGAACTGACGTGCACAGGCATGACCCTAATTGGAGTTTTCTCAGTGAGAGAGTCCTGCTGACCAATGCAAAAGAGTATAGATGGGCATATATTCTCTGTAGGACTGCAATGGTTGGTATTGTCCAAAAGTTTCTATATGGAATAATTGCACACACAGACTACAAAAAAAACAGTAAAGCACCCTAGAAGCTCTAGCCATCCTTTGAATGACTCTGGGATTCTATAAATTATGTATACTGTTTGACAAATTGAATTTCATCCGCAGAATGGTTTTTAAGTCTATGACTAAATGCACTTTTCCCACATTAGGCTTTTGGTTCAGCTGTCAATTATTTCCAACTGCAACCAGTCACACAGAGTAGCACTGTGCAAGGCTGAAACATCTTCTTAATTCCAAATCTATGATAATCACTGTAAATTAACCTGCCACATTTCATTAGTCAAATTCATTTCGCAATTTGATTTGATGGTTGTTCTCCTTCCCTCGTTTCTTCTTGATATTCTTTTCCTCCTCCTGCGACACAGCAATGTATTCTCTTGCAGAAAATGTGGAGTTAAGATGTCTATACTAATACTTTCACATTTTAAATAACTAAGGTAATTTAGAAATAACTCCCCCCCCACCTCACACACACACTCCCAAAAAGAAACAAAAACAGAGGGGGGTGGGGGGATTTCCTAATGCGCCAGCAATTACAATTTCCATTAATGTAGTTTTAATCTGAACTATAAACGATCTTGCACTCTATTAAAATGGCACATAAAAATGGGACTTGTCTTTATTATAGAGGTTAACATTATTCTCTCATTTCTTAACACTTCTCATTAAAAACAGTGTAGCCAGTTTGTAGTCTGAAATCTGCATGAGGTCTTCCTGAAAAATAGATTTCTCTACAGGCTTTATCTATGCCCCACAATTATTTGTTTGTTGCCATAATATAAAATGCACTCCAACATCTCCACGGGGAGACTTTGTGTCCAGATACATGCATTCCTCTGAATCCAATAAGAAGCATGTTTCACACTTGGTATAACACATTCAACCAATCACAGTTTAGGGCTGGCGAGGGCAATTCCAGTCCTCAAGGGTTGCAGGAGTCTCTGGTTTTCATTCCACCTCAGGTCTTAATTACTTAATTGAAGCCATTATTAGGATAAGATGTCAAATCACCTGTTTATTCAACATCTTAATTAGTTGCTAATTAAAAGCTATTGGTAGCTATAAAACCTGCAGCAACTCATCCCCTCGAGAACTGGAATTGCCCACCCCAGCTTTGGAAAATAAATAAATAATCTAATTCAAAATGTGTGTCAAGGAAGGTGACAACCGGCTTCAATTGCCTTCATTATTCTTATTAATTAATTTATATGTATTCACTTGTGTACCACTATTTGCTTTTTTTATAATTATCATCACTTGGGTGCATTTGTGTTATTCTTCGTTTGTATTATGATTATTTTATATATTTTGTTTGTGATTCAGCCATCTGCTACAGACTATGAGCACCTGTGGCTGGACTGGGCTTTGCTTGTTTTCCCGGTTATACACACCTGGAAACCGTCCCTTTGCGTCCTCAAAATCTGAGTCCTCTTGTTTAGCTGACCCAGTCCATTGTCATTTGCTGCTAATCTGTAAGATAAGATAAGAAATGCAGCTAATAGGGATTTATAGTTCAGAGAGTAATATGTGAGTAACTCGCCCTTAGATTCAGCAGTGTGGCTCCTGTGTCGGTGTCCACAGGGCAGGTGATCCGGGACTCCAGCTGAGATACCTGTGGGGAGAGCAAAGGATGGAACATGAATAATGTGGAAGAAATTAAATGAATGAATGAATGAGACAAAAACAAATGACCTGTCTGTTTAAAATTTGATTTCCTCCAAAGACCAGATACTTTGTCTCCAAGGTTTGTGTTCCACCTGTGCGTTGGAAGAGCCACAGACTTCAGATCAGACAGCCATTAAAAAGAGACACGGAGCCACATAGGATTATACAGATGCGAGGCACTCCTCTTCTTCCCCCATATATGCATATGCTTACCTGGAGATGGGACAGAAATTGATTTGAGCAGTAGTGCGGGAAGTGCTGACAGTGAGACAAAGGCTGGGATAGATGCATTGACTTCTCTGTGTACTCCACTTCAACAGCACTGTCTTCTTTATTTAGATTTTGGATTAGGGTTTGCTTTGTTTGTTTTTTGTCTATTTCTTTATTAGCGTTTTAGCTTTGTCTCACAATGTAGTGAAGGCAATTTTAGTATTAGCTCTTTAAGGGAATCCATTGATTTATATTTTTTGTCCAGCCTGTCAATCTCTTGTGGTACAGACTATTCCCTGTACTATATATATATATATATATATATATATATATATATATATATATATATATATATATATATATATATATATATAACATTTAAAGGACAAGAACTGAATTTCCTAAGATCCACCAGTATTAGTTAGGACTTACTGCAGAAATCGCACACTGAGCAGATGCTACAATGTCACAATCCAGATTCTTAATAAGCACATCAATAGGTGATATCAGAGAACAGAACGTCAAAAAATGACAAGAAAGGTAATGGATCCTTTGAAGGCTGCCAAGCTGCTTCGACAGACTAAGCACTAACAGGCCTGACTCACCCAGAGGCCATGCCCACCCTGACCCTGCGTGCTGTTGGCATTGGCCAGTTAACTGTCTGGCTCTTTCCCAGCAATCACTTCTTTACATCAATCATTTTATTTGATTTTTTTACATGGGAGAAAGATGGCACAAACCTGATGCAAATGGGTGGAGACCTGTTTATCCCTTCCATATGCTGGCTCTTGTAAGCCGATACGTCTTGCCAAATCTTGCCCTGTGCCAGCCAAGGACACATGTTTCTGCAAAGCCAGGCTGGCAACCTGTCAACCGATCATGTAGCAATTTAGGGCTCTAAGAACACCTTTGATTCTGCACGTGTCTGGGAAAGAGTTGAAGCGTGCAATTAAGGTACTCTTCGGCCTTGGAATATTTTCGAATATATTTGGGCAATGGCATAAACTACCTTATTTTTTATTTTCAGGTCAACGTTATTAGTATATATTTATTTATGTATTTCTTGGCAGACGCCCTCATCCAGGGCGACTTACAGTTTACACAAACGGTACAAAAGAGCAGTAGTAATACAAAGTAATTCAATTTCAATTTTACCATTGCAGAAGTGCAGAATTAATAAAACAATACAAAGCATACATCCTAGTTCAAAGATGTAACAAGTGCAGACATGATGCTGTGAAGGGAGAGAGGATTGGAGAAATCATAGTAAAAAAGCAGTTCTATCAATGTATAAGGAAGCAGGGCAAGAGTGCTGAACAACTCAGGGTAATAAGCTGCTATATTACAGATACAGTCTGAACAGATGTGTCTTGAGTAGTCGCTGGAAGGTGGTCAAGTAACTGAAGGAAGGGTCGAATTCAGCATATGTTGCTCTGGAAGAAGCGACTGGTACGTGTCAGCGTGGAGATGTGCTGAGAGTAGAGCGCAGGATCAAGGGTGACTCCTAGATTCGTATAGGAAGAAGTGGGGGAGAGTGTGGTTTCAAGGGAATTGAGATGGAGAGATCAGTAGAAGGTAAATAGGGAAAGAAAAGGAGATCAGATTGGGAAACGTTGAGATTGAGGTGACGTGAGTGCATCCAGAAAGTGTTGTGAAGATGTCACTTCCGTGCCATGTCACTTGGTAGGTGCGATCGTTGAGGTAGGAGGAGAACCAGGTGAGAATAGTTCCAGAGATTCCAAGGTTGACAAGGGAGAGGAGGATGGAGCAATTGAGGCTGCAGAGAGATCAAGGAGGATCAGGACAGAGGAGAGGGAGGACTTCCAAGCAGAGTTGAGGGAGTCAGTGACCACTAGGAGAGCAGTTTCAGTGGAGTTTGCCATGGGACTAAGAATCAAGTGGGCTGGTGAGGAAGGAGAAAAAGGTGGAAGTAGCACAGTGGACACATAGATAGGAAAATCAGTCAATAGGAGTTAAGAGAGTGAGAGCAGTGGAGACAAGGGTGGAGGTGGAGAGGGATTGTAGATTCCGCTGGAAAGTGATGGTAGGACTGGGTGGGGGGGAGAGAGAGGGGAGAGAAAGGGAGAATGAGATGGAGGGGTGGTCTGAGATATCACAGACAGAGTAGAATGGGAGCCACCTCTGGAGAGAAGATGAGGTCTTAGAGACAATCTTTAAAATGTTTAAAATCCATTCAGATACAGTCTAGGCTATATCAATCAAGAAATTAACGTAGTCCATTATTCAAATATGTATTTGAGATCGTAAAATGATAAATAACAGTGATAAATCATTGAATGACATTTTTAAAAATATGTGCTGAGGTAGAAATTCCAAATTATAGTGGATGACAAACTTTGAAGAGGTTAGCAAAAGCCATGGTTTAGGCAGTGAAGTCAGTGTAAATCCAGCACCAAATTCTGCAATTAAATGGAAGCTAATTCTGGACCCATAAGGTCCACTTGCTATATGCAGTATCACACTGTTAGCTTGTGAAACTAACTGACCATTAATAAGCAGCAGCTTCTATGGAACGGGTATTTATATATACGACTCTGCACACATCTTGTTGTGCATTTAATTTTGCTTTTCGCAGTTAGCTAGACTTCAGCCTCCTTGCCAAGCAGATCAACAAGTTATACAAGTAGTGCAATGGACCATTTTGTCTGAGCTCTCAACAGTGTTGGTCATGTGCCGCATGCCTCATATAGCAGACTAGTCATGTTCTCCTACTACAACAAGTGCAATTCAGTCATTAAGGACATTTGAAGGAAGGGATGGATGGTTTTCCAGCTAAATGGGAAAATCTTGAAAAGTGTATGTTCTCTGTTAACTTGAGATTAGCCCCAGACAAAATAATCCAGAAGTGATTATTTATGCTGTTATGCTATTTATACAAAATCTTGCATATCAATTTAAAATTCAGGCTGTTGGAAATTATTTAAAAAACTGGGATTAATATATTTATGGTGGTTTATATTTCTGTTGATCTTTGGGAATTGTATTGAAATCTAACCAAAATAATAAGAATGAGAATAAAGTATCGTAGTGTACCATGGGGTGCTTTTCAAGGGGATCTACATTATGTTATTGTGTTTGTTCTCATTTGCTCTGGCAGTCACAATCTTCCAGAGTATCTAATGTGGGCCTGTCTGTATAGCGGGGGACATGCAATCTGGGACATGCATGCTGAGTTAACATGCATGCTTACGATTGGTTGGCACAAGGCCAAGGGAGGGATATCCTGGCTTTAATACAGGATGTTCAGACCAAGAAAAGGAGATTTTGGTGTTGAGTGAATTTCTGTGTGCTAAACTGCTGACAGTCTGCGTAAAGTGTGTTCAATAAGCCAGGCATTCAAAAACTGTAAAAATGGCTACATCTCCATATTGCCATGAGAACCAGATCATGCTATACTATTTATTTATAGAAAACATGTTTCATATGAAAATGTTTAAGCTACTACAACAGGAAATGTGTTTTCCTGTGCTAGTGTCTGTGCCAAACTTGTCTCATCGAAATTTTATACCATGACCTTCTAATGGGGTTAAGGTCAGGCTAAGTGTTGAGACCAAACATAAGTAAACTCTAGCTATTCATAAAGTAAAGATTAATTTTGGTATTGTATGACTCTGATACCATTTCTAAATTGTTGGTATATCATTTTATCTGCAGTGATGAGGTTTGAATAAGGAAGGGTCTATTAAGAAATAAAGCTCATATATTACATATACATTTAAAGTGAATTTAACAAATATCTTTATTTCAGCTGAAGTTATTTTGTGCTATTTCTTTGTATCATGTTCCACTCACACTCAGCTTTTCTTGGAGATGTTTTACTTGGAAACCCATTTAGAAACGGCTTCTTTAATAAATACAGAGCAGCAAGCCTACTGTTTGTATGCTAATATGGCATTGCTTTTAGGAGTAAATACATCCAATGCATTTCCTTGAAGGTCAAGCCCAGCCATCCTGTTTTGCAATAACAAAGCAAGTAGAATCTTATATTAAGTTCCCGGTGTCAGTGGCAGGGTGTAGGTAGAAGCACTTTGTGAATTCCTTTGTGGTGTATTTGGGTGATTCATTTTCAGGGAAGAAGTGGGCCTGTTGGGGTTAGGTGACCCCAAAGCCAGGAAATTTGTTTTTCTCTCCCTTCTGAACTGGCTATATCTCACTTCCTGCAAGTGCCTGTCCCTCTCACTCACTCTCAAGGACTCAGCCAATCTCCCTTTGTAAATAGAACTATGTTTTATAATTCTCTATTACTCCGAGATGGCCGTATCAATAATGCAGGAAAACGCATCTGTCCAGAGGGATGAGATTATTTTTCTGATTTCGGCTGACAGTTATGGTAATAGTTTGGCAAACAATCTACTCCGGCGACAATGACCACAGATTACAGCTGTTTTTAAATCACAGCAGCTCATGAGAAGTCGATGATTGATTACGCTCGGAGAGACAGAGGCGGGCAATTCAGCCTTCACATCTTTCTTGTTCTTAACTCTGGTGATACAGAAATAATCTTTTTTTTTTTGCTATCCCTTTTCCTTTACACTTATTTAGCATGTAAAAGGCGCACAACTAAACTGAAATTGTTTTATATTCTTTTCAACAGGTCCATTTGCAATTTTCCAGGGATTTACTTGACCATTTAAACAATTGATGTTGTTACGGTTCCAAAAAATATATTAATATGTTTTTCATTCTTATAATTACTGTATTTTATTTTAAGGTGTAAGAATAAAACATGTCTGCACTTCATTTAATACCTTTACTAGTTCCAATTGATTGTATTTCAATTCATAATAATCTTTTTTTTTTTTTATGCAGAAAGGAACCGCTTACTTTTGGATGCACTGTGAAGACTGGAAGCCAATTTCAGCACCACCATGATAAGAAAAATGAATACCTCAGAATTATCTTGTTTACTTCTAGGGGCAATATAAAACAAGACCGAGGTCCTCATTTGTCACCTTGAAAACTTTTCAGTTCAGGGTACATGTAATCCGATACAAAATTGCCAAAAACTAGGTCCTGGGCATTTCACAATATATAAACTCAGATAGCAAGTTTAATTAACATTAAGACAAAGCAGCAGTGTGTATTTTGACAGATCTCAAGCCTCCTGGAGAAGCATGGAGCTCTAGTAATGAGTTGACTAATTGATGATCGCTATTGATGGGAATTGGGTGGAAAAGGGGGGGAAAGCAATTGGAGATTCCCAAAAAAGGTTGGGGGCTAGTAAGAAGAGTTGATGGCTCCAGAACCAGCACTGGCCTGCTAGAAGATCTGTGTATTACAGTCTATGGTTTCAGAACAATCACTTCCTCCTTCAGGGGCCTATAGAAGGTTTTGTATCAGGACTGTGGGAGAATCTCTTGTTCAGGGGCCCTCAGTACATCAGCATATCCCACTTGAGCCAATTTCAGCACAGGGCTCAGGTAATAGAAACATGGTTTTCCTTAACAGAATATCAATAGGTCCCGTGCACCATGGGAATACATCGTAGTGTAGTAGCAAAGGGGGTTTGAGGGCATCACGCATGATGGAAGGCCGACATTATTCGTATCAGACCCCTTGAAAGCACCAGGAAACGATCCTCCTATTAATAAAGCCCACAACCCTAAACTTGGATCAGCAGGCTTTAAGCTGCAGAAATGCCTTGAAGGGCACTAAGTTGGTTCAAATGCTGCAATAAGCTCATGACAATAGTGTGTTTTAAGGTGTTTGAATAAAACATAATGGCAAATCTACTTTCTGGCCTAAGAGGTCTCCAAAAAACATGGATTCCACTTGTCAGACATCATGACCTAATTACTCTCATAAATAAATGATTACACTTTTCAATTTAAAATCCCATGCTGTGGCTGTGATCTAAGGTCAGTTTAAAGTATATGTGAGTTATTGGGAGCACTTGAACTGATATTCACATACTGTACTTAACATTTTATTTTGGTTTTTGTTTAAATTAGTTTTTGTAATCAGGAGCCTCAACGTCTGTTTTTTTTTTTTTTTTTGTCTTTCCTAAGTTTGTTTTCCAGGATAGGTGGCCGGCATGGCCAGTCACTGGCTCATGTTTTATTAATGACACATTAGCAGCAACACCAATCGGTGGACATGCATTTACATATTTATTAAAAAACCGACATGCGTGATTAATGAGACGCAACTGAATTACACGGAAAATGAAGGAAAAGATTGCTGCTTGAGAACCGTTCTGCTCTTAAGTCTTAATCATGTGTTGCCTTTCCCATGGACGCATGTAACTATAACTACCGCTCTTTCCTCAGTTGTGTTAAAAATGTCTTACTCCTGCGACTTCCTGCACCTATGACTCATCACTCCCAGTAGAGGCCTACTAGTGACACAAAAGGTTTCCGCAAATACAAGTTGCCTTTAAGACTTACTTTATCTTGTTGCTCTCATGGTGTAAGTTAAGCTTTCGAAGCATCCAAGACGTGACTTCCTTTAATGCTGTTAGACATTGGGTGGTCATCTGTAATGAGCAGCAGTGTACACATCAGCATTCAAGAGTGTGTGTAAAGTGTTTAAGCATTACATTTGCCAGGATGTATTTAGGTCACTGGAATATCTCCACAGTCACAAGTTTTCCGCAGTCTATCCACAGTCAAAGGACCGCTCAATCACAAGTAAAGACGTTATATTGTAAAACATTGGCAGGGATCATTTTAACAAAGTAGATGAGTCCTGGAAATTGAGTGAATGAAGAGAATAAATGTGTGTGTGTATATATTGTATAAATTAGAGTGTTGTAAGCTTGATATTAAGTAATTTATTCATTGAAATAAGTATCTATTAAGCTTTTTTCCGAGTAATGATCAATTGAGTAAGTAGTAGTCTAGAGAAATAATTAATCTTAGACTCTGGCTGCCCGTACTTGTGTTTAAAACTTTATAGGTTGATTGAGTGTTTAGTAAATGCAAACAACACATGGCAACTGTGTATACATTCTTGTCTATACCTATGCATTCTGTGATACATAATATAAAGTCCTGTCACATTAAAATGAGCACCCTCAAAATCTCCACAATATTTCTCCCAATGCTTTTTCTCCTTCAGCAGCTTATAGCCAACTAAATATCTACCTCAGACCTAGCATGATGCCCTCAACTGAACAACTAGATATGAGTATGTCTGTCAATTTTATGCTCGCTGATTTCTTGCCGTTATGTTATGCCTGTCAGGGCATTGTTTTGTACCTGAGTTTGATCCATTCTTATTAGGAGACCAAAAGCTCAAGAAACATCCAAATCTTTTGTTCACCTGTTATTATAATAATCATGATAATAACACCGAATAATACTTGGTGTTTGCAGTGTGACAGTTAACACTCCTAGTAAATAGTTTCCCTCTGTGCATTCAATGCTTGCTGTGACAATACACTTAACAGATAATAATAATAATAATAATAATAATAATAATAATAATAATAATAATAACACTATGCAAATGCATGTTAGACACATCCGTTTTTTCCTGCCGTCTCTTGGAATGGGGGACACCGAAGATATTGAAACATTATTCTCGTACTGCATATGTACAAAAACACAAGACACTATAAACCGGGCCCTTCTGCTGTCAATGGAGCAGATTGAAAACATGTGTCCCGTAAAAGAGGCAAAATGGAAAACCAGAATCAAAAAAATTGTGTTGACGACAAGGACACTGTCAGATAAGTGTGGAGCGGCAGTCAGAAAGCTATTTAGACTAGCAGAAAATGGCCCTATTACCATTCTGGCGGGCTCTCCCCCTCCTCCCTGCACTGTTTGGGATAGCATTAGAGACTGCAGACTGACATACATTTTTTATAGCTTCATAAAGTCGTCCCCTGACCAGGTCACCCTTCTCATAACTAGGGAGCAGAACGCTTGAAAAAAGCCATTCATCACCGTGAAAGGGTCTGCTTGTCCATGTGCCTTCAACATGCACACAGTCTGGCAAGAAGCGTTCCGCCGCAAAATGCTAACGCGCTTCTCTCGCGAATGCCAGACGACCCGCTCACATCTATTAGCAGGACTGATGCCGAGGGCAGACGCGTGCTTTGCTTCTCTCCTGGAAAATTTCGCCGAAAGAAAGCGGCAAATTAATACCAACACCGACATTGCGACTACTGAAGCTACTACTCATATTACCAGTGCTACTAATGTTGCCGTTTCCACTGCGACTAATAATAATGATGATAATGTTCATAATGATAATTACAAAATAACTGACTCTCTCTCTCTCTCTCTCCCTCCCTGCTAATTGTAACCCTTAATTCACAGAGAATGTTCTAATTAAATGTGATACACGCATTCATTATCTACAATTTATAAACAGAACAAACAAACAAAAACAAAAAAACTATGTTTATGTTTGCCACATACAATTTTTCTGTCACACTGGGGGTATTGTCAGTGTTTGGCACCAGTGCTAGTTGCCAATTGTCCATTAGCTGAAGACACTGTGGACAAGTCAAGTCTGAGAGGTGGTTTTGCAGTGCGTGGTGTTGGTGTTTAGTACTCAGCTCACTCCTGTAAGATGCAATGCCAGGACATGATTGCCCGTTTTGGGAAAGATGCCCCTTTGAACCATCGAGCCAACAAGACCTCCTGTTTAGTATTGGACTGCTCCCCCGCACAACAATATCACACGGCTGTAAATCATTAGCGTGCAATTAGTGGCAGCTGGGGGGATGTCAGTGTGGTAATCGCCACAGAAGGCTACTGGTAATAGACCAAACATCAGAATGACCACCAACGTCAACCCGATTAGCACCAGAAGGTTCTTATAAAATGAGTGAGGAGCAGTGTCTTTTTTTGGACTAAATTCTCTTCTTTCTGGACTTTGTGGTTTTCACATAAAGTATTTTATGTATTGCAAAATAATAAAATACTTTATAACATATATAACCTACACACAAATAGATGTTAAGACCGATAGATAAAGAGATACATTCACAGACACAGGTGTTAGGAAATTGTAAACTCCTCTGTATCTCCATTTGTAGTATGCACTACAGCAGTGTCATGAGAATTGTTTAGTTTAGGGTGTTGTACTGTTTCTTTGTTGTTGTTGTTTTTTTATACCGTAGATTTATAGCCGAGTATGGTTTAATTTTACGTGGAAACTCTGAAGGCAGGCAGGTATTGTGTAGTCAAGATGGATGGCTCTTACCCTGAGAAATCAGCCGCTGTCCAGTGTGCAGCATTTACACACACACACACACACACACACACACATGCACGCATGCATACACACGCACACACAAACACACACACACACACGGCTAGCAGAGGGAGGGAGAGAGGGAGGGGGGAAAAGGAAGTCTGCACTTTCACAGCCCGGGGTACATCAGCTCACTTTCCTTTCCTTGCCTTTCTTATTTTCATTTGAAATGGTGTGGCTGAACTTTTAAGAGGCCCATGTGGGGGGTGGGGGTTGGGGGGGGTATAAGTCTCTTAAATAATGTATTTAAAGAGAAAAGAAGAAGGGAAGAAGAAGAAGGAGATGAAGAAGAGGAAGAGAAAAAAAGGGCAGCCAGGGGGAACAAATAGTGTTTCTCTCAGAACCAGGCCCCCGCTGACCCTGGCTCAGTGTACCTGAAGCCCCAGCCCGATCGCATTAGTGAAATTCTTATTTGATGGCATTTTAATATTCTGCCTTGATGACTTTTTAGCAACATTTACTTTCGGAGGTCTCGAGCGCTTCCCCCGGAGGAAATGAAACATGTCAAAACCCATTACAAAAAAATCAAAATTTAAATACCTCGGCCGTGTTAGCGGTAATACACACAATCCCAGCAGCTCAGAGGCACGGTTCACAAACAGTCATCTGCTTGCTCGGTCGTAATGAGTCCGTTTGATGGGTTAGCGTTTTGTGGGTCACCAAACATACGTTACAGATCCAATTTAACCCTTGATTGCTTATACTCTGGAGGACCAGAAAAAAAAAAAAAAAAAAAGAAACCTGCGTTATTGAAATTTAATGCCAGATCATTTCTTTTCTGAGCCGGCACAAAGGTATACTAATAGGACTCTGCTATTAGAGGAGGCAATGGGAAAGGCAATAGAGGGAGAGAGAGAGACAAAGAAAATTTTATGCGTGGTTGCAAACCAAGTATCCTCTCAGGGTCTTGCTAAACACCAAATCCAATTAGCCCCAAAGGAAACTGCTGTGTTTTCCCATTCAATTGAGTTTTAGTTTACCCTTTTAGTGATTTATGACTTTTATACTGTCAGAGCTGCAGTGTATACAACAATGAGAAGAATGCAAAAACAGAGATTGATAGATAGACAGAGAAACAGACAGCAATAAAGGAAGATAGAGAGATGTCTTTTAAAAAGTATGCAATATGCCCCCACATACTGCCCCATATAAGAACTATTTTGTCTTTATCATGTGGTGAATGTAGGGACTGGATTTTTTGTTTGTGTGTTTTCTGAAAAATAACATGGATAAAGTTACTTTTTGTTTTATTCCTCTGTTGAGCACCATGCAGATGGAAATCAATAAGCAATGAGTGACAACATTGAACTGACAAGTGTCTATATATCAGATTTAGCATTCAAAGGACTGGCAAAAGACTTGGACCATTCCATATTATTAACCTGACTTATTACCCTGAAAGAGAAACATTTGCTACAATAACAATTATTTAAGTCTTGTCAAAAAAGATGAGGTTTAGGTTTTGGTTTCCTGCACATCACTTAAGTATCTGAAAAATAATGTCTTCTGAGATAATGGTCCATGTTTGGGGATGGTCCATATGCAAGATGATAATGTCAGAAAGTGGCAATGCTACATAATGCTAGTGTCATCGTTCACCTCTGAAGTCAAAGAGGAAGCCCTTTCCTTGTGAAATAGAAGAAAACCAAAGCAAATTTTTATTACGTTATTTAATCTTTTTAATCTTTTCTATCAATTTTTAAATGGAATCCTAGCTGTGTGCACCTGTGTATTAAATCCAATACACAGTCTAAGAAAATATGAAAATTCACCAATGACTCAGCCTTTTCTTATGTATGTTAATAGTAGACAATTTTCATGGTAATTGGGCAGATTGTCCTTGATTTGTCTTGTTTTACTTTACAGTTACTTGGCTTTGTTATTGTTTTCAGCAGTTACATCATGGTTTGCTATACCAGTTTATGCTTTAACATGATTTACCTTTACTGTCAAACACTTTACTGTGGTTTTACCATTGTGTACTACAGTCAACTTGGATACATTTTTATCACAATGCCACCTTCTCACAAGAACAAAAACTATTTGTACAGTTCAATAATAAAAGTCTGGTTAGCAACTGCCTTGTACACATCCACCATGAAGTCTTCAGAGAGATCTGGTTTATCTCTAGTCATACAAGATGTACAATGTATTTGTCAAGTATAACATTTAAATCTGTATGTAAGTTTACAAAAGGACAAATGTATACTGGGAACTAAATAAATCTAGGAACACACATGTGGCAGAATCAGTCTCAAAATCTGAGGGTATATCTTTATTGTTGTGTTGACAGTCGATTCTGTTTCTGATCATAACTTCCGTTTTATGCATTCCACACAACATGATTCTGTTTCCATTTTAGTGAATAGTGCTTGATGATGAAACCTCAAAAATAAAGGGATACAGACCATAAATGAAGCCTTTTTAAGACACAAGTCCTGTTTCTGGCATGTGAGCCTTTTACGACAAAATCTTCACAGAGCCGAGTATTTATTGTATCATATTTTTGTTCAGAAATCACACTTTAATGTATAGCCAAAAGGGTCTTAAAAATGAAAAACTGAATCAACCTACAGTATGTGATGAAGAAAGCCAACATTACAGAGAATGATTTTTCCTTTCTTTTTTTCTCTCTCTCATCCTTTTTTTCTCCTCATTCCTTTTTTTTTTCCTGGGAAGTCCTTGTGCACATCTGTTCTTTTGAAACCCTCTTTCGGTAAAAAGATCAAACAACAGAACAGTTCTACAGAACAGAAATACAGAATGTTGAGTCAGGAATATATCTCTTGTTCCAGCATCCTTCTCTGAAGCCTTTGAAGATGACTAATCAAACAACAAGAGAAGGAAAGTGTTCCCCTTTCCACTTCATAAACTTCTGTTAAGAAAACAAACTTTTTTCTTTCCTCCCACCATTTGCAGTGCTTTCACTATGTTTATCTGAAAGCCTAGTATGTTTTTGTGTAACTGTTTTTTTTTTTTGTTCAGTTTTAGTTATATGTATATATAAATAAACCTAAACCTATATGAGTATATATATATATATATATATATATATATATATATACAGCTCTGTAAAAAATTAAGAGACCACTCCAAGTTCAGAAATCAATGTTAAGTGGTCTCTTAATTCCTTCCAAAATTATATATATATATATATATATATATATCTTAAATCACTGTGGGACTTGTATAGTAACAGAATGTACCTTAATCCTTTCAATTTAATGTAACTGGAATTATATGCTAGAGTTTAGTACAACAGGCCAAAAACTCTATTTTCTCCATTTGTTTAATTGCAAAACCTCCTTCTACTTGCCAATCTTTCATGCTCTCAATACATTAGCTCTCTTACCATTTATTGTGTTCGTTAAACAACAATTAGATATTTAAGTCACCCCTATAAAAAGTAAACCTGTGAACCACATTATTGAAAAAGGAAAAAAAGACTAAACAATTTCTCAGTGCAGGTTGGTAATATAAGTAAGGGGCAAAGTGACTCCAGAAGGGGAACAATCCAGTGGGAAACACTAACAGACTAATAGGCAGTGGCATTTAGATCTGATCCTATCAAGGTAATTAAAACAGGCTCTGATAACTTTAGCCATCAACCAGCAATTACACAAAGTGTTGCTTTCATCTGCAATTCGGTAATTCCACCTTAAAGCACCTTGGTGTCGGCACCTGGGTAGTTAGTGCAGTAAATAGGGGAGGTGTAGGAAAGTCACGGCTAAATGGTGAAGGAGTTAATTGAGAGCTCAAGCACACTGCGAACGGACAGGTTCAGTTCAGTGTTTGTCATTAGAGATGTCTGCGGAGGAAACTAAGCAGCGCACTGCTCTTGTGTAACCAAGATTTATGCTAATGGCCCTCTGCATATGCTTATTCCACAAATCTATATTAAAGTTAATAGACTGTTACATTGCTTCTTAACCCGGCTTCCATACATGATTACCTTTTCTGATTTCTTGCGAAAGCCATATAAACACGGGGCAAGGATTTTGTCAACGTGTCAGTAAGTTTGTTCCGGCGGCACGAGCCTCTCCTAATCATTGTGTAACTTCTGAGCTCTGTCATATCTGCCTGCCTAGCGAGGGAGGCATGTTTGACACTAATCTTTGCAGGGTGCTTAAGAGACTGCAACATTCATCATGGGCACTCCTCGCTCTGGCCCCAACAATAGGGACTCATTCAAACCTGGTACTAGTTGTAGTAAATGTGTTTCTTATTTATTTATTAAAGTGGAAACACTCTTAACACAATTTTATGTTATTTGTATCATATTGTAAAGTTTACAGTGCAAAATAAATAAATTAAGGAATATTCCATTCATTAACGGTAGTAGTAGGCCTATGGAATAAGTAAAATCATTAAATGTTGTGTTCATGATCATGTGTGCATTTAGTGTAAATACCTCTAATGAGAGAAATACCAGCATCCTGTTTAATAGTGTATACGTGCACACACTACAGCACAGCCCTCACTGTGCAAGAGGCTCGACGGCACTGCCTTTCCGAAAAATACACTCTTCCCGTGCCAGAAACAGGTCAGAGCCGCACAGACACCCAGAAGCAGTGACACAGCTGACAGGCCTGCTGTACTGCTGAAAGAAGCGGGGGACAGTGAGGTGGCATGTTGGAGTTGGAGAGGTTTCGAGTCGCACTGAATAGACAGGGAACAAGCAGCACCAGTCTCACACACTGTCCCCCCCCCACCACTACCACCACCAGCCCTCTCTGCCAGCCGGGCTCTTGACTTACAAATTGCTGCTTTGGAGTTGGTTTCAATGTAACAGCTTTCTCAGGGAAAAAAATTGGAAAAAAAAGAAAAGAAAAACAGACAGGACACTTATTTCCCTGTGCGATACAGCAGAGCCGGTGCTTGGCTAACAGTCAGCACATTGTTTCCGCTTGTCCCTCAAAACCCTGGCAAGGGCTTCATCAATAACCCCTCTCTCCTTTCTCTGCCTCCCTCATCTTTTTCAAATCTACTTGGCCGGACTTCAAATTAGAACCACAAAACAAAAACAAGAGAGGCAGGGGGGCGGAGAAAAAGTTAAAATACTCAGGACATAAGCCCTCAATAGTTCTGCTTAATTCCTTCTTTAATATGTCAGACAAAATATCAGGGCCCTTTAGCATGCCAATGAGAATGCACTGAGAACCGTGTTCCCAGTGGAATAGTGACAGGAAGAAGGGCAAATTGTCCCCTAGTATAATTAAGTACTGTGTGTGGAGGGCTGCGCTGGGGTGGCGATGCTGCTAAGAGAAAGTAGGTGTGTGTTCTTCTGTAAAACTTTGTCACGCGGTCTCTTCTGCAGAAGAATGCACACAGGGACACGCAATGGCTTATTCATGCTAGATATTAAATGTCAGGGTTGGCAGCTCAATCAAGGGTAAATTAACTTGTCACTGCCCATAGGGTCACACATGCTTTTAATTAATATATGTATGCATTCATTCATATATATATATATATATATATATATATATACACAACTGTGGAACGAAGCAAATCTTCATTTAATAAGTTGAGATGTTTTTTCAATGTTTTATCTAATATCTCCAAACAGTAACAAAAACACATCATAAGAAGAATTAGTATTAATAAGAATTCATATTAATCATATTCAGTATGTATTAATTTATTTGCAGGCACCCATACCTATTGACACGTACAGTGGTCACAATATATATACCTTTCACAAAAAGAAATATAACAAGAACAATATGTCACATTCGTAATAATGTAAGTAAATAAACTATAAATACATTTATCACCTATATATAATAAATATTGACTATATAACATGAATCGCAGAAAAATTGATAAAAACAGTGCAGTGTTTTAAAAATCTGATAAAAATATTTACTCCCCCAGTAATCCACCCCTGGCATTCCAGTGCATATCCAGCATGGGTTAAAATGAAATGACTGTTCAAATAAAATGTTAATTGAATAATTGTGTTTTTAATTTAAGCACATAATTTTCATAATTGTACTATAAATTACATTTTCCAGTACATTGGCTGCTGATGGATAATTAATTCTTGACTTTACCCTTTTCAATTTGAATTTGTTTGCAGAAACTGCTGAATCCAAATGTTTGTACTCTCTGCATGAGAAAGAGAGAGGGAAAAAAATGAAAGCAAATTGAAAAAGCCCCCTTATTCACTTTCTTTTTTAAATTCTGAGACATCTCTTCATAGATGGCAGAGGTTTACCTTGCCCTTAGTTAAAGTTGAAGGGCTGGGGTGTTGTGTCCCTGGAGGCGTTAGACTGACTGATTAACCAGTGTGAGAATCTAGCTGAACTCCTTTTTCTCATTGCACGGTCAATCGGCCAATCAGGTACCCAAGTTTAAGCTGCCAGCCCTATAAAATGTTGAGTCTTGAGTCCAGCCTTTTTCAGTTCATTTTTAAAAGGCCACTGAAGCATTTTAACCTGGCTGAAGATGTCTATTGTCATAATTGTTTTCCGAGAATCTCTGGTTTCATTTAAACTAATGTTTGATTGCTGACACTGTTTGATTTATTTGACTCAAAGTTATTGTGGAATTTGCAACATGAATACAGACAATATATAAAGAAATGCACCCATCTTGTTTGTGTCGCTTGTCCAGAAAAATGATCTCAGTTCATCAACAGGGCAGTGAATCAGTGATAGCGTGTTCGCTTCAGGCGAGTGATTTTTCAAGTAAAAGCCAATAAGCCGAGTGGCATAAACTTGTCTGGTCCACAGTGTAAAATATCAATTTATATGGAATCTGGCTTTTTAAGAAGATTGTTGCTTTGGCATATTATTATGTTTTCTGCCAGGATGCTTTAACTAAGATTATAAATAAGAGGATGTGTAAGAAACCATCAAACATTATAGGTTTGTCTTTGACACATAATGCAGCTACGAAACAATTAAAATGTACTGTATAAAGTGACTGAAGGATGCTGACTGACTGGCTGGCTTTCAGTGAGGGCTCGCTGGAACGTGGTTTACCTTTTGCCAAAGTGTTGTGCACTTTGTTGTTCTTTTCAAAGGTGTAACTAAGACTATTTTCACTTCTGGTTTTTTTCAAGCAAATTGAACTCAGTTAACTCGGGCACAACCTCTCGTTGTGGGGGTTAGGGAGGCTGGAAACAAGTCCCTATTCACATGTGACCCCTAGCGCAAAAGAACTCTGTTAACTTTGAAAGGCGGCTTGATTCTTTTTGCTGGTGCACTGCAACAATTTTTGTGATCTGGTTGTGCATTCACATTGTGCTAAAGCAAACAGACCAAATTCAGTCCTTTTGCCCAGTTCAATAGCCTGTTGGCTGTTTGATTTAATTGAAACACGCTTATGGAGTGTGCAGACTGAACAGACTACCTCTTTGGTTTTCATTTTACATCTTACTTCCTATTCCACCTTAATGGTTTATATACCGTACCTTGTAAAAGTATTCAGACCCTTCCTATAGTGTCCCATTTTGTGAAATTACAAAATGAGGCAAACACATTTTTTTAACTTCATATTTTTTTCTAAACTTGAACACTCAAACAGAAGGGTAAGATAAGCTCCAGTAAATGTCAGCAAGAACTAAAGAGAAAAAATGGAAATAGGTTGATTTTATAAGTATTCAGAACCGTCAACTCAATATCTGGTGAAAACACCTTTGATAGCAATTGCAGCCGCAAGTCTTTTTGAGTAATTTTCTATCAACTTTGCACAAGTCTTGCTCCAGTTGTTGGCAGATTTGCTCAGGCTCTCTCAGGTTGTTTGGGGATCACTTAAGGACAGCAGTTTTAAAGTCTTTTGACAGGACTTCGACTGGGCCACTCAAGGACATTCATTTCTTAATTGTCTCCCATCTCAGCCATTGGACTCTGTAGCTCTCTCAAAGTTGTTGTTGGCCTCACCCTGGCCACAGTTTCCTCCTTGCCCGACTGCTCAGTTTGGAGGGACAACCTGATATAGACAGTGTCTTGGTGATACAATGCACCATCCATTTCTTGATGATTGAGTACATTGTGCTCACAGGAATATTCAGAGACTTTCATATTTTTGTACCCTTCTCCTGACCTGTGCTTTTCAATGACTTTATCCCTGACTTGCTTTGAAAGCTTCATGGTTGAGTCATAACTTGAAATTCACTAATTGACCAAAGAATCTAACAGAGACAGGTGTTTTCATTCTGAAATTGTGAGACCCACTATTATTGGACACAGACAAAGGCCATTAAACTAATTGCGTGGCTCGTTAAGGTCATTTGAATTAATTTAGGTTTGCCACACCAAAGGGTTTGAATACTTCATGACTTTTCCATTTAGATTTAATATGAATGATCTACCTCTGTCTTTTGGTTTTTGCTTTAAATGTGTGGAGTAGGTTGTGTATATAACACATCAAATCCTACTTCAAAGTATCATGACTGCAAGCAGCACAATTTTGAAAATTGTGAGAGGATCTGGATACTTTTGCAAGGCACTGTACAGTGATGGACTTCAATTTAGTATTCATGGCTATTGAAAAAAATATATTGGTACTTATTCAACAGCTGTGCATCAAGGAGCAATCCAACTGGAGGCCAAATTAAGCAATATACAACGACCCTCTTCAATTATAAATCCATAATGTCTATATAGTTGTGCCATAGGAAATGTGAAGACTAACTTACAAATGTGGACAGCTCTTTAATGTTAAAAGACATTCCATATACGAATGTGAAAAAGTCCAGATTTCAGTTGTCTTTTTTACGGTTGACTCTCACTTGGTCCACTGAGTGTGAGATCAAACTGTATTTAAGTGCAGCATTGGCTTGTCTGGATTCCTCCACACCAATATCCTTGCAAGAGACCGTGGTCGCCCAGGCAGGACTCTTGAGAGCGCCTTCTCCTGGAGCCCTCTTTCCCTCCTCTCCACCTGGCTGGATTTCCTCGAAGGGGTTAAAGACAGGCTGCCACACGAGCTGCTCGACTACAGTATCCATTTTAAAAGCCACCGCATTATCATTTCATAAGGCAGAAACAGACGGCGACATATGCCCACAACCATCCTTTAGTTTCGGACTCAAAATATTCATCAAAAAGCCTGCTCTCCCCTGAGCTCACTGCCATATGCTGTCGGAAAATGTCACCAGTGAAAGACGTATTAATTCACCAGTTTGAAAACTCCATTTGATATTCATGCCTTCCAAGTATTCTGACCCAGATTCGCTGCTGTGGCGTTAGATCCTGCTCTGAGCAGGATACTAGACAGCTGTTACTGTGTTTTGGATGTGTGTGGATGTGTGTGTGTGTGTGTGTGTGTGTGTGTTTAAAGGCATCGAAAGTATAAAGCACTGGGGAGGGAGACGGGGAAAAAAAGCAAAAGAATAAAGAAACATTTATTGATGGCTGCCAACTTTGTACAGAGACAATATGCTTGTGGCTAGATAAACTAAGGGAAGCATATGGGACCTCATTCTGCTAATAAGCTTCATATACACATACAAGAGCTATTGAATAGACTTCAGGCCTTGCTGTGGACAATTCCTGAAATTAACAATGTAATGTAATTCAGTATCATATATTATATTCATACAATATAAGTATAATTCAGTAACTTCTCAGGCCTAATTGTATTCTTTATTTGTTTATATGCCTTTTTACTAAACACACAGTAAGGTTTGAATTTAATTCTTAAAGGTTGTATATTCTGGAATCAAGCCTCACCTATGGCTCAGTCCTTCTCTCCTCTAGCTGTGCAGTTCTTGTAAGGGAATGTACCGTTCTTCTTATCTGGCTGTCAGCGGGAATGTACAGATATGCACATTTAATTCCTGGCTCAGGTTCTACAAGTAATCATATACCTGTGTGGCAAGGGATTTAAAAGAATACAATTATTTCAATCTCACTGGACCCTAGTCTGAATCTGTCACCAAGGCAGGTTTGTGCAGAATGCCGTGGATGTGATCTTGAACAACTGCCAGTGGTCATGTTGACTGGGGCAGTGGCTGTATGTTCATGTTGAGTGAGCAGAAAAGCAGATAGTGTGGTCAAGTCAGTGCACCATGACCCCCTCCTCCCTAAACAATTAACGTTCCAGGACTCTCTTTTCAATAACTGGGTACTAAGAACAATATTTGTTAATTAAGTTTGTTCCTAATCAAATCACAAAAGCTTTAAGCTAAAATTTGGTTTTCCTCTTAAATATAGTCTGGGAACTCCGTAGAATAAAATATGTAAAATAAAATCATAAAAAAGGGTTTTGTTTTTAGAGATGATGATGAAAATACACATCCTAACAGTTTTGTCTGAGGAATCAGCATTCAGTGTGATATTTCCTGACTTGCAGGGAAATATTCTTTGCTTCTCTATTCTCTGTGTTAATTTTCTGTCAAAAAGGGGAAACAAGTACACAAACAACTTTCTTCAGGATTACACTGGTCTGTGTACAAGATCAATCTGGAGTTGGTATCAAGGAGTTTTTTCAGTTGATTTTAAATAGAATTGGCAGCCATGAAGAAAATGCACTAGTAGTTACAAAGTACTGTTCACTGCAAAGACTGAAGCCTTCTGCTTAAATCAAAAGAAACACAAAACTCTCTTCACATGGCAGGATTTAGGATTTTTTTTTTAGGAAAAGCTCCAGTTCAGTGACTTCACTGCAAGGGAAAGAATCTCCATTCATGCCTTCTTCTAATTTTTGTTATCTGTGTATTTACATCAGAGAGAGAGAGAGGGAGAGAGAGAGAGAAAAAATGTGTTCTGAATTTAGTGTCTCCGAATTTTCCTCTCGTTCCTGCTGTGCAAAAGGTTCTTGTTTTTGTGTGAGTAGCCTCATTCATGTCTAAGAAGGCCACCAGCTTTGTGGGGCCAAAGGGTCCCAACAATCGACTTCATTAATCTGCCGTTTCCGCAACCCAGCAATGAGTTAGCGTTATACGAACCTGTTTTTCAAATCGACAGATTGGAAGCACTCTGACCTAACACCCAGAATAACTTGGCTTGAGCCAAATCCAAGTTCGCCCAGACAAAAACAGACCTTTGTGTTCATAATGTTAAATAAGAAAGGGGGAAAAAAAGAAAGAAAAGAAGAAAAAAATTACCACCTGAACCTATACAAAAGCAACCGGAAGATTCTTATCACTAACTTATAAACTGTTACATGACACCTGCATTGCTTTTAGCTCCTTTTACCTCACCTGTTGGGGTTTGAGGCTTTGTGCTTTCAGTGCTTTCTTATTTCCCAAAACCCTTTCATGGGTTGTGGCTGGAGGAGTGAAGAGGTTGCGTAGAGGCAGAATAGAGGGATTAGCCTGCTGTTGCCAAGTCATTGCGTCACTCTAGATGTCAAGGTTTAGGAGAAGGGGGGATTACAGTGACTCCAGTGTGGGAGTGATCATTTTGTTTACTAATCAGTTCTCTAGAAGTACACTGCAGCCAACGCTAAATATAAATGTTGCTGAGCTAAATTTCCTGACCTTTGTTTCTTGGAACGGTGTGTTGTATTCAAGTATCTCTATATTGTTCGAGTCTGTCAGTGAACGAGCTGCTTATTGCACACGGTCCACCTTCTGTTCAAGTTTTTGGCTTCATCCTGAACATTTCGTCCCCTTGCAAAAGCAATGTTAAAAGTTATTGTTATCTAGCACAGGCATTATTATGAGACAGAGAGAGATACTTCATGTGAGATTCAGTTTTACATTCTGTTTCTGTCTGGAAATCACTGGAATGTTTTGAAGTGGGCAGATACAGATTTACTGTACTGTTACAGTCCAGGTCAGTATATTTCAAGGAAAAACTAATCACAATGTCTGTTTTTTTTCTGTGACTCAAGGCTGAGTTTTCTTAGTACAATCATTCAACCATGGTCCTTATATGGAACACAAGGAAATAAATATAATTAAGTAGTTTTATGACTGGGACTATGATCTGAAACTATCCAGTGTTAAAGCCTTCTGCTTGATAGAATAGAATTGTTTCCCCCCTTGTAGCTGTAACTACATGAAATGACTACAAGTACTCTAAACTCATTTGAAAAAGCACAAATCTCCCTTTCCAATCAGCCAGTCGTTCAATCACACATACCGATGCTCGTTACATAACCTTATCATATGATAATCCTCATCCATGTGGCATCACGTTGAAAATGTATTTGTTTCTGTTTCTCCGAGCATTAACGAAGCTTAAACCTGCTGTGTACGGAAACTGTTTTGAAGTCAATTACCTTTCATGCACTCTTAAATATTTCAGTCCGGCTCTGGCCCGAGCACACAGAATCATGCAGCCTCGAAGGGCAGTTGGCAGTGGAAACAGTGATGTCTTGTCAGTTGTGTTAGCCCAGGCAATTGGGACTTGTGTAGCAAACATTAGACTGTATTCATTATTGCTTTTGTGCTGACTATGCTTGGATTAATATCCTTATTAGGAAATTAATGACCGAAAATTATTCATTATCATTATAATTTTTTTCCTGCATTTTGAAAACGTGAAACTATAATTATCACAGTGTTTTCCGTCAACTTCTCAAGCAGACCCAATACAATGAAATATACCACTCCCTTGTTTGTCATTTTAGATGTATTCCATAGGTACATTCCAGTTCTTCCTATCTTAAAACCAACATCCATTGACCGGCATCTTATTGAGTATGGCTATTCTGCATTTAATTCTGTATAATGTAGAACTGATTCATAACCAGAAATATAGTATATGATCTTTGCATTAAGTTTATCACTAGTGTCTCCTAACACTGAAAGGCATTTGGCATTCAAGAACACAGGTGAAAAGTCTACCCAGGACTGAATCACCGTTCCTCTGATCATTAAGAGCAATGCTGTCTAAACATGCCTCTGAGCTTATGTACCCCTCAGGGAATTTTGCTCACCTATGTACCTTGGTTTAGGCAGTAGAGGCAAGAAATACCGAGTACCGAGTCTCAGGATCCCAACAACTGAGCACCTCAAACTGCACTTGCAAGCCTCCTGATGTGTTCTTTCCCATGGAGGATTTTACACTTCACCTCACAGCTTCATTCACAGCTCTACCAGGTGCATGACCTGGGGGTTAGTGTAATCTATGGATACACAGAATAAGCACTCTCCGTTAAAGAAGAAGAAAAAAACATCTAATCTCAATTATCTCAAGAACGCTATCTCGTTTCAGGACCTGTCTGAGAGCTACAGTTTATAATATTAATACCACCTGTGTGGTCTTTGGTTATTTAATGTCTCGCCTGAAAGTAGTAAAAGGAGCATGCTGATCGCGTTTCTTCTCGGCTGGTGGTTGACACCGAAATTCTGCCAAACGATGCAGAAAATGATAAGCACGCCTTGGCTAAGATACCAATAAGAGGATGAGCAGAACGTCATGTTGAAATTAGGTAATGACTGGCTGTATGGTATGCTGTATAGCTGGATGTAACAAACACCACAGAAAGTTAATGGTGGAACATCTTCAATACTGGGAAGACATCATATATGGAAATCAATTCAAATCATTAATTTCTCTTTTTTTTTTTTACATCATATGTATCATTCTGATTTATATTTAAATTTTTTACCCTTTACACTATTTTTGTGTGATTTTGAGTCACATCAGTAAAGGCATATCCAAGAGTCTTGAACTCTATAGCTTGTGAAGGAAATAATATGACCCTGTACTGCAAGTTTGAATACCTGTAGTTACAGCTGCCTGAATCAGAAATATTCTGTCAGAGTTTTGGTGAATGTAATATTGGTTTCTTATTGACTATGAAGTGACCAGGAAACAAGAGATGAATATTGTAACCATACAATAAATCAAATGGTAATTTTCGCACAAACACACACATATAGAGAGACAGACACACACACGATGCGGAACAAAGGAACACTAATGCTTCTTTTTTAAATGTTTGAATATCCCTTGCAGTGTATCGTTTGCCTGTAGAATATTGTGTGATAGTGTTCTTGAAACCCCTTGGATAAAGGCAGAAGCTAAACATAACTCAAAATCAAAATATTTTTGAAAATCACAAAGGAAATATTGTATGTAGTGTTTCCAGCCCAGGGACCCAGGACACCGAAAACCAGGGCAACCCGGTCGATTTCTCAGCCCCGGTTTTGGCATAGGTATAAAACCGTGTTTGACAAAAAAAAAAATATATATATACTTGCGTACACAGTCCAACAGTGAACTCTTCTATACTTTCATGTATTTTTTCATTCGGTGAGAAGATTGAAGAGGCAAAACCTACAGTATAATTGAGCAGTATTGCAAAATACGAGGAGTTCAAGAAAAATGCTCCGATCCAAGCTCGCTTTGGTTCTACTTCCTGTAAGAATTGAACAGCTAATCAGCCAAATGCAAAAAGTCCAAACAAGGTACTGCAAACAGCTGGGGGCTGTACAAGGTCGCTTCAGTTTATACAAATGATCAATACATAATAACTATGTGAAACAATAATTAATAATAATTATGCAGTATAACTGAGTTTGTATAATTTCAGCACAATAAAATCACAAAAATCCACAAAAGAGGCATTTATTATTTTACTTATTTAGTATTACCTTGTTGATATGGCAAGGGGTTCTAGTTTAATGAATAAAATAAGGGGGAAAAGATTTCAGGAGTTCAGTTAACTAATATGTTTTATGTGTCCAGCAGTGTGTGACAGGGTGAGGCGTGGGCCTGCGAGGTGCCGTGACGCACATGCTGTGCTGAAAGCGTTGTATAATCGCATTTGAGAGAGAGGAGAGAGAGAAAGAGAGTCTCCATCAGAAAAGTTAGCTTGGTGTTTTTTATTTACTTATTTTTGTTTCCATATTGCTTATTTTTCCTTTTTATATGCCTATGAAATAATTTATCATCAAGCCCGGGTACCCCGGGGACCCCGGGTTTATACATTTTAAACACCAAAAACCCGGGCCTGGAATTTTCTCCCAGTTTTGGAAACACTAATTGTACAAGCAGAAAATGTCATATTTGTTGCATTGTTTTTTTCCCTCCGTATATTCCAAAACTTTCTAAGGATTTTGACATCTTCGTGGAAGGGCGGCGTACCTGGGAAGTTCCAAAAAATATCTGAGTCAGCAGCCTACTCCATCTCTTTTGTTTTAGTTGTTTAAGAGTGCTGGAGACAGAAGTGTGAAAAGATCGATAAGTGTCTCTGAGGGAGGGCTAACCTCACATCCTGTTTGAACAGCAGATCTTATTCAAGTCTCTTCAGCCGTAGAAATATGGAGCTCTCCGTGTCTGTTCAGTAGTGGCGCGATAATGTTGCAACTCTTGGGAATGTTTCTTTTTATTGTTGTTGTGATGTTTTTTTTCCGCTCGAGAACAATGGGATCTTGGCGACTAACGATGGACCAGAAAATCTCATAGCAGAACTACCCCAACCTCCAAAATCGCCACCACCCCCACTGCTGCCATTCCCTTTCCTCATCTGGTTGAGTCACGCATCTAGCCCATTGTCTGAGAAGCAGCATGCAGCACGCGTCAAACTGCGTCCAAACCCAAACATATTCATCTTGGTCTGCCATCCTTCTCTGGATGACAGCCAACAACAGCCCATATTAGGATACATCCCAGATCATGACCCTTTAGATGTAATAACACAGTTATGTAATGAAATGAGAAAGGAAGCCACTACATAAAATGAAAAAAAAGAAAAGAAAAGAAAAAGTATTTTCACAGATGTTTTTCAATTACGCTTTTAGCTTTTTTGAAATACCTTCATGGTCACAGCCAATGTTTTTTAGATTATATTTTATCTCTATTTTGCAACAGTTTCGGCAAGGTGATTGTTTTATTTTGTGCTGACGTGATCCTTATCTCAGTTTCAACAAAATCTGCGTTTCTAATTGTGCTAGGAAACAGAATGGAACTAACTTAAGCAGACACACATCCGACATAGTGACCCAACCTTTCTGTCAATGAGGGCTTAAAGGTCTTCTGGTTTTCATTCCAACGGAGTCCTGGATCTGGTAATTTAACAAATTTATGCATTGCATTGGAGTGATTTATCTATTTCTCCAAGTCTAAATGGGAATATTTAAAGAGACCTATAAGTCTGCTGGACTATGGCCCACAGGGACCACAGTTGAAGAAGCCAGGTAATTCCATGTAAATATCACACCCACCAAATGACATATTTCGTGTAACTCACTTACATACAAGCTTATTCGTTCAAAATCCCCACCGGTAGCAGCACATGGTGTTTTAGCCAAAAATGAATATTTTGGGATAAGCAGTACAGCCGAACGTGCACTTGGTGCATTGGGGATACACTTGGGGTTGACAGCTTTTGCTTCACCAAGTGACACAGATAAACAAATGGACCCACAGGTCCCCCTGGTCTTGAAATCCAGTAACGTTGCAGGAAACGGTCTGTTTATCCAGCAAAAAGGCGTTCCGCAAATCAGCATGCCAGAGAGTTAAGACAAATGCCAGATATATTCAAGATGCAGGATATATAATATATATATAAAATAATGATATATATATATATATATATATATATATATATATATATATATATATATATATATATATATATATATATCATTATTTTATTTTTTTAGGCCTTGAAACAATTAATCCAAAATCAGAGGGCGCTCCCAGGTGGCTCAGCTGGTGAAGGCCTCCACTCTGAGAGGATGAACCCTGAAGTCCAGACAGTGCTGGTTCAAATCTGGGACGACTTTGACTGGAAATGCCCATGGGATGGCATAGTGTACCACTGGCCATGTGCTGCTAGAGTAGAATAGGCTTGCAGTCAGCTAGGGCTTCCTCTGCTTGCTGCACAGTGATCCCTGTGACTTACCACATGTCTGTGAGGACATATATCTCTGTGATACCATTGCTCTGCTGTTTGCACTGTGGGTTTGCAGATGTTCCAAATGCCATTTCATTAAGTAAAACTTTTCATTCATACCTTTAATTATTATCAATTACTATATATAGCACTTGCAATTTTACGGATAAATCACTTTCAGCCATTCAGAGCCCAGAAGACAGGGACAGTCATATATTCAATTTCATCCAATTACAACCCCAGGGATGAACTTTGTTGAGCAATAATAAAAACAAAAGCACAAAATGGCAAAACTCTTGGATGCCCTTGATGTCATGTGTAATATTCAAGATTTATATACAGACGAACCAAAAAGTGGCTGTTAAATCAGAGCGACAGTGTGACAGTTAGTAGCTCCCTGACAAAGTCTTGCCTAGTGAGTGTATTGAGTCGTATTAATTTACGGTACTACAGTAATCATTTAATTTGCTGTAATTTGCTGGACAAGATTTGACTGCATCAGAACAGTCAAAATATTATTACTGAATACCAATGACCTGAACTGACACATTTATTTTTCTATTGTCCTTCAGGAGTTGTGTTTAAATCCATCTTTAGGTTAAGGAATGGCAGAGGTATATAAAAGTTTGATTACAGTTTATGAGGGGGGGTTGGGATTAAAACATGGAAATATTGTATTCCATAAAATTGTAGATTCTTGCATAGTAATTTGTTTATATTTTTCTTGTATACATAGTCTGATTTATATTTATATTTATATTTTTAGTTGCAGGGAAAATAAGTGAATCTTCTCAAAAACAATCACGATATACAGGATTTTGCATCCTTACAGGCCGCCCCGAGTGCTGATTGTGTAGCCTGTTTTCCCCATGGGGGTACAGGCGGGTGCATACGTTTGTCACGGTCCGCTCACAGGAAGCCAGGGTGGCTGTTGGCGTCCGGTCGCACCTCCCACACTGAGGAAGTGTCCCTGTGTATTGGCTCTTTGTGGGCTGCTAATCGACTCTTCCTGCCGGCGTTCGGGGCAGTCCCAGTGCAGGCTGCACATTCTGAGACGGGCGGACTCCGGCACGCTCGAGGGGAAGTGCTGGGTTCCGCAGATAACAGCACTGCTCCTACATCTGACACACCGTCACTAATACTGTCTCTTTCTGTCCACACGTCTTGGGAAGAGTCATAAACACACATGACCTCGTTGTCTGCAGTGCTTACCTTAACCCTTTCCCTCAGCCGTGCTCGAGGGCCAGACGAGAGTGTGTGTGTGTGTCGGGGTCGGGGGGTGTAAAGCTTTGGTTAGGTTCTAATGAGCTCAAGTTCATGTTTTACAAGGCCTTTATCTTTTATTTATTTTCAAAATGGTCTTTGTTTTTGTAGTTCAGTTGAATTCCTGGAATAAAGGTGTAATATGGAAATGGAATCACAGTTGGTGGGTGGGGGGGTTGTGCAGAACTTTGCAAAGAGAACAGTTGAGCGCTTGACTTGTCAGGAAAACCCACTTGGTGACTCCAACTTTTGTCACTTTCGGCAGCGTGTTCTGCCGCATGGAGCCATGTCCTGACATTTCACTTAGGATCCTTCAGAATCGTGCAGCTTCTTACTATGACATCTCCACGTCTGCCCGGGAACACGGAGTCCGTAATTACACAAGCCTGTTATCCCTCCTTTCTGAAACTCATTGTTCCTCAGCAGCTCATCCTGGAAACTGCACTGTTCTATTCAAATCTAATCGGATTGCAGCGCTATCTGTGGAAAGTGGCCTCTGAGGACCTGATTCAGATATTCAAAGTCCTTTTGAAAGAATCTCTCAGGACACTTCCTTTTATCTGTTTAAATATTGAGGTTATTCTAGCATTCATGGGTTTGTCAGAGGGGATCCTTCAAGGACTAAAGATAGTACAGATGGTGAATTTCGGTAAAACATGCAGAATTCTGAAAGGTCCTTGACTTCCTTCTGCAAATTGTTAGTTTTATGGCAACCTGTGGAGCATAAAGTAACCGCTTTCAAAGTTTCTCTTGCCTTGTCCCTAGAAATTTCTCTGTCAACTTAAGAAGGGCTAAATTATTTTGTGCTACACATTCTGCTTATACTTTTACATTTTCCCTTTATTGATGTATGGTAATGTTTATATGGTTGACTATTGGTATCTGTGACGTTTCAAGACTTTCAAGTTGAGCTGTGAAATTATATGCAGAGCAGTCGGATGATTCAGTATTTTGATTCAAACCAGCCGAGACCAGGCAGAAGATACAGGGCTTACTTAGAGGTAAACATCTTTGTGCGCAGATCATCTTCTTCAAATGACCTTTCAGCTGGATTTTTATATAGACAACCATTTGGAATAAAATTAAGAAGCTTATAAGATGTGAGCACTGGAGATCTTATCGAGAGGTCTTTGAGAATGGAAACTTAAAAGAGCCATGTTTGCTTGGCAGCAAGAAGAATACAGAATTCAGTTTTTAGATTTGTTAGGCAAGATCTTCATTTTGGATTGATACAATTGTGTGTGTGTGTGTATATATATATATATATATATATATATATATATATATATATATATATATATATATATTCATCTCTGGCCACAGGAAAGTGGGTTTGGTGAAGAAGGCACCTCCAGGGTATGACAAATTCCTGCTGTAAAATGCTTCCGATACAGACATTAGAAGTAACTTTATTCTATTCCCTTTTGAATACACTTGTTCAGGCTGAGCCATTTCTCAGCTGCCCAAAGTCATTATGTTTCTCCCTTTCATCGTACACCTCTGTAAATGTCAGACAGGAATACATTTTATTTGAACACATAGTGCTGCTGCAAACGGGCGAAAAAATGTTCTTCGCCTCTGTGTATTTTCCACTAATATGATTTGTTGAACAAATTGTGCCATTAATCTGTTTCTGTTTGACAGAGTGAGTGAGGGGAAAAAAAATAAGTGCCCAGTGTGCAAAGGGCCCCTCAGAAAGAAGCTCAACTCACGGCCCACTTTCTTTAAGGTAAACATTTATTACTTCAGGGTGCCAGGCGAACTGGAGACTGACTCCTCACAGGGCCGTAAATGTCATCTTCCCTTTGACATGCGAGTGACAAATGAAGCAATGCTCCCTTGGCCTGCAAAGTCCTTAGGCTTCCTCTTTGGGCAGCTGGTGGGGAAATCAGCGGGTTTGCTCAGTGAATTTGCCGGGGGATAAGTATATGCTCTTTTATCTCAAGGGCATCGGCTGGGTTAGGACAGAAGGCTCTTCTGGTTATCTGAATTGGCTGTGTGCATTGTTTCTATTTTTCTCTTAGCGGTCAGACCTTACTCATAGCATCTGAGTGCTCCACTGAAGCACTGAAGGCAAATTTTAACAATTTTTTTGGGGGGTTGGGGGTAAAAAATAAAAAAGAGTTGGACTTCCATGAACTTTCTTATCCATCATTTTTGTGTACTTTCAGTTCAGATGCATTAATGTATGCTTGCATACAATTACTTCACAATGTCACAATTTCTAGTAGTTCACATTTTCATGTAATAATATTACTATCATTATTATTATTAATAATATACAGTTTTGTACAGTGTGTCCATGCTCTCCAAAAATGTTGTCAACTGCCTAGAAGTGCTTTCTTTACCAAGGCCTGAAAACAATGATAACATCCCCAAGACTTCAGCAGAGTTGAGCAGAACTGTTACAGTGCGATTAAACTGGGCTTACAGGGATTTTGGCCCACAGAAAAGCTATCTCTATTTATGTCTGTCTTTTGCTAGACTACTTAAGTACCCAGGAGTTAATTCTTAGTAGAAACCCAAACAGGCTTACGCTGGTGCCGAGCATCATGGTGGCCTGCACTCTCCTGTACACACACGTCTGAAATGGACTGATATATGATTGGATCGAACATGCCGTACATGAAGAAGACTCGATTACCTTAAAGCAATTTGCGGAGCTGATCCCATTTAAACTGTGCTGCGACATCATCGCAAAGACATAGACGGAGAAAATTCCCTTCTTGGAGCAAAATTTAAACTATTTTTGCAGACCATCCCTCAAATTCTGAAGTGTTTTATCCCAGTTCTGTTATATTCTGAATTATGTCTCTTTGCTTTTTTTTTTTGTTTTGTTTTGTTGCTGGTTGTATTTCTCTTCTTTCTCTTAATCTCAGGCTAAAGAAGAATGGTTTTCCTTACAGTTGTGATCAAAATGAAATGGATTGATAGCCTTCTTAGTGATAATTTAATAAATCACACGAAGAATCGTATTGTTTTAATGTTGTTGTTGTAGGTGTGGTTGTTTGCGGCGCACAGTTGTGTGGATAAAAATTGAAAAACAAAGGAAATAAGTGGTTGTAAAGAAGTCACTGCATTCGGGAGAAGCCAGACTGGAGCTGTGAATCTTAAAATACATCCTCCCGATTCAACTTGGGACAGGTTCTGACCCAGACCAGCACAGCAGCCATCATTTGAGCAAATGCACTCTGGCAAGCATCTTTCTGAGCAATTAATCAGAGACGCAGAGGAATGTCTTCCCTCCAGATGGGGAAGCCGTCCAAAACCAAGAAAAATAAGCAGGCTAATTAATTCTTATCTGCACAGGGCAATTAGATAAATGGCCAGAAGAATAAACGATGTCACCTTTGGCTGGGCATTAGACTTCCAATATATTAATGCATCTGAACATCATTTCAGCAAAGAGTCATCTTTTACACCATAAACTGCAGGGGAAATGAAAGACGAGGAGAGAGAGAGAGAGAGAGAGAGAGAGAGAGAGAGAGAGAGAGAGAGAGAGAGAGAGAGAGAGAGAACTATGGTTAGAGGTTAATGAATGGGGAGGTTGGGGGGAAGAAAAGTAAAGTGGGATCAAACAGAGATAATATTCTGGAATGGAAATTGAAAATATATTTGTTCTTGACATTGAAATTTCACATATAAATTTAATGCAGTATTTATATTTGTATGTATTCTGTATTTTATATGTATATAATACACACACATCCCCTCTCTATTGTTCATGTTTGGTGAGCAGTTTTATCATCATTTGGTAAATCCCCATGAATCAAACAGACATTAGATGGTGAATTTTTTTACTAAGCGTGACAAAGGAATGACAGCCAAATCCAATTACCAAATTGTTAATCAAGAGTATCCAGTCATGGAGCAAGTATCAAGTGTTTTTTTTAATAAATAAATCTAGAATACCCAAATGTTTTCCCTCTTTTTACTAACAAATATCAGAACTGACCATGAATATGGATCAGGAAAGTTATTTATTTAACGAAATCACCTCATGAATAGTCTTAAATGTGCAGAAAGTTTACATTATATATTTTACATAACAATTTGAAAGGAGCTTAAGTGACCCATATATAACCTCTTGTTTTGCCCCATTGCAATATAAGTCTGATAGTGACGTTGGGTCTGCACACATGTCTCAGTGGCTGGGTGAGTAAACCAGTGGAAATATTCCATCTCTGGAGAAGAAGAATATACTTTTTTGTGTTAAACCCCTATCTAGTGGCTGTTATCAATGCTGAGAGGTCTATATCTTGTTTCTCCTCTGGGTTGATCCAGGTAGAAACAATAAGGCCCCACATTCCAGAAGAAGAAGAAAATCTCAAGGAGAGAGCAGAATTTACCTAAAGTTTGAAGTTGTGGTCAAAGTTTCATAGTTAAATGCGTTGTTTTAAAACAATGAGTTTCCTACACACCAACTTGTATAAGTTGTATGGCAAACTTGTCATGTTTTAAATTAGGAATTTATGAAAATGTGTGACACTTTTCAAAATATCTGTTTAAATTAAATAAATTACAAATAAAGTTGGTACATTTGAACTTCCTGAGTACATCAATTAAAATATTATCGTTGACTTGACTGTGGGAGGAGGAGTCATATTTTCCTCCCTTGTACCTGTTCACACCAGACTGAGAAGATAAAGTAGGAGTGGATCAGTTCCGGCTTCTCAAGACGATATTTATTTTGGATGAAAGCAATATTAAGAGCAAAAATTACCTCCACTTCCTGAGTAATCAAACATCTCAACACAGGGGAATTGCCCATCACAGCCCTAACCGTACAGAGATTCATGTTTGTAATTAGCCCAATTCAAATACCGCGCACATAGTCGCACTGTTTGTGTAGATGTAGCTCTGTAATGCTCTGCTTTTTATTTGCATGCATTACCCCAGGCAGATTATTTTTCATTTCATTATTGTTTGTTTGTATCCACTGTGAATTCCTGCTAAAGAAAGTTGACTGAGGGTATAGATTCATATAAAATCTGTGCTTTGTGATCTTCCTTCACAGATCCAGCCTTGTGTTTGTAGCATTATGATTTCATAATCTGAAACTTGAAACGCTTTGCATTTTGAGTTGTAAACGTTTCTGTGTTGCAGTCACAGAGGGAGGCACATATAAAATGCAATTCGGCAGATCTAATTACATTTAAAATTATATAACTGCAAAATGTATATTAATAAAGCGATCTTGGGGGTAAATAATTGTGCTTACATTTCTGAACTTCATAATCAGTGATTAAGTCACAGTATTGTTTCCTAAGGTTAGATTCTACAAAGATTTTATCTTTGTATTTGTGTTTTTTTCTACTATTTGAGAAAACTGTAATTTCGCAATATGTCAATAGCTTGTTATGCTTTTAGTAGGCAATTCTAAGCAGTACATGCTCATACATGACTTTAAATACATTTATATGCATGTGATGAAAACAGACTTTCATGGGAGCTTACAGTACACAATGTGGTTATATTTCTAACTGTGTTCACCTTATTGTGGTATTTATGGTATTTTAATACACTAGAGGACTGATTCTTTTACTAAAAACAGGTCAAGCTGCTCTGCCTATTGAAAACCCTTTTAAAAGAGCCTCAGAAGACAAATGGATGCTCAGTGTCATGCATTCACTTACGGTGAGTCAATGAGTTCACTACACTGGCTTTCAGGCTGTGTATCCGAGATGGTATCTTTATCACGCTGCCTGATGGAGACCTTCGCAGCTGTCAGCTAGAAAACCCTCAAAGGGGGGACAGAGGCGGACCATGAAGACGCAGAGGTGCGCCTGCAATGCCTTCGAAGGGCAAAGTCCTGCTTCCGTAATTGTGTGGTGGGGAAAATACCTGCTGGGATGGTGATAAGAGTCCGTTGCAAAGCAGCTGGATCAATTTCAGGTTTTACCAGCTCTATGTTCCTTTAAAATTACACTGATTAAACAGATCTGTGAACTTGGTAGGATTCATAAGGTATATGTGTATCCATTTGCCAGAGCCCTTTATCAAAGGTGACTTACAAGGCATACAAGAGTTCAATGCAATCACTGAACAATAATATACTGGCAGCATTGCAATCTGTACAAGGATACAAGGAGTAATTTTACATAAGTATGAATTTTGTAAAAGCAAAAATTTTAACATGTATCCTCCACATTGTTTTTTCTCCAAATAAGGAGAACCATATAATAGCCAATACCCAGTGTTAGCTGCTGTAAAGGGGTTTGGGGAATGGCTCAAACTGCACTGCAATGGGTGCCAGTATTTGACATTCCTAGACGGCCTCAAGTACGCAGTATAGAGTTATCCTTAGCTTTCATCTTGTTTCAAACAGTTTTGTTCTGATTAATTCTGGCTTTTTGGGTCTTGAATCTGACGCGGCAACCTCGTAAGTAGGAATTTAGACTTGCTACTCGTACAATGGGGGAAGGTCTGAACCGACAGAGCTGCCCTCTCTATGGAATGAATTGTGTGCTTCCATAGATAGAGAGAGAGAGAGAGAAACTCTCTCTCTCTCTCTCTCTCTCTCTCTCTCTCTCTCATTTTCTTCCTAAGTGTCAGTGCTACCTCTAACACAAGCCCATGTATTGATTATGTATTCTTCTCCACCCCATTTAAAATTGTGCATCTTATAGCATGTCAGGTGTCCAATATCTGTATGTTCCTGCATACATTCATGACCCTCTGATTTCAAAATACCACATACATACATTGTGGATTTTTCAAATAAATAGATAGATACAAATTATATATATATATATATTGCTCTAAAAAATTATTTTTATTTTTATTTCTGGGGGGGATGGAAGTGGGGTTGGTGGGTGTTTTCACTGCCCCGCGTGATGCTCTCCCAGTGCTCCAGTTTATTTTTCCATAATAATAACCACAGCAGAGCCCGACACATCAGACTGCAGCTGCAGTGCACTCATGCAGATGGGTTGGCAAAGCATCACCCTTGCATGTACATGTGTTTTGCTCATCCCTTTAGATCAATAATGTTTTCTTAGCCTGGCCTACATTGTACTGATTCAGGCCCATCAAGCCCTGCTTCCCTGCTTCTCTCTTGAGCAAGACTGTTGACTTGGCCTCCATTGGTCTTAATGTATATCCGCTCCAACTGGGACTAAACCCAACACCACCTCAAACCCCTTTTAATCTGCATCCTAAAGCCCATATCACTGGAGATGACTCGCTCAATGGAAAGTACTTCTCCCCCTTCGAAAACCTCCAAACCCCCTCAACGCTCTACTTAATGGTGTGTCTTAAGTCTGCTTTAATTCAAGTTAAAAGGGATTTGATGCAAGTGTATGCAAGTGTATGCAAGTGAAGAGATCGTTCTGTGGGAGACCCAATGGGCAGGAGCAGCGTTTCTTTCCTTTGTTATCCCCATAAAGACAAAGGGCTTGAAGCAAGCAGGGATCGCTGTAAAAGAGCTTTTCCCATGATGCAACTGAGTCTCTGATATGGCAAATTCTGGAAAATGAAAAAAATAAGCACCCAAAAAAAAAAAAATGCATCAAAACTTTCTTGAAGCAGATGTCAACAGGGAAAACTTCTAACATTAGCGAACGGTGACCATCAGTGGTTATCTGTCCCCCGAGCACTAACCCAATTACCTGATTTGATATCTCTTTTGCGGTTTTCCTGCCAGCATCTGTTCCACCCAATGTGAACACTATCCTGAGAATCCTGCCCTTCCTAAAGGCTATGTATGTTTTCGAACCGCGTACAGGCTGTTGACTGCACAGCCGAGGAGTCGTCTTCACTGGTTTATACTCGGGATGTGTGTGTTGGGGGGAGGGGGGGGAGCATATGTTGTTTTTTTGGATGCTTCATTAATAGACATCCGCCATGCGTTTCTGTGGAAGAGCAGACCATTAATTGTATTTATCTTGTATACATATGTATGCTTGCATGTCCATATGCTATGTTATCTCGTCTCCAGTTTAAGATAGCGGAGTCTTAACTGAAGGCCAAGTTTGTGCATCTCTTTAGTCATATTTTCACTACCTGGTAAGTTACTTTAAAAAAATAAACAACAACAAAAAACATTACATACAGCATATGGCTGTAAATTATATAAAATAAGTTAATAAATTAAGTGAAGGTCAAAATTAGTAAAAGTTGAGTTGATACCTAAGATGGTGATGTTCCTATTGGGTGAAGGAAAAGAGACGCTGCTTCTTCAATGGTAAACTTCGTGAATCCCAGCAGGTTTCCACTCAGGCGCTTACATAAGCCTTGTGCACATTTTCTTTGTGCACCTTTATGCAGTGCAGTAAATTCTCTGCAGGCTCTGTACAAGCATGCATCGGCCCTATGAAGGCTAAAGTTGCGTGCTCCCTGCCTTGTACAGCCACTGTCCTGCTTGACAGTGTGAGCTCACTCCCTTTACCCCATCTGCGCTTGTAGGGGAATCTATTATTTTTCCAATCCCAGGAGAGGGAAAAGGTCTCCTGCATCATTATTTCTCTTCAAAATGTAACTGACTTCGCCGCACACCCTAATTTGCTTGCCGTAATTATAGGTCGTGCTCCCCCTTTGTAATTTATAAAACCTTTTGTTCTTATCAATAATGAATGGGCTCGGGCGAATCACAGCGCTATAATATTTTGATATTATGAAAATGCTAATGCGTGAGGGACCCCGAGCCTTATCGGGCCAGGTCCGATGCTCTATTAAGCAGTCAGAGGAAGAAGTCGACGCAAATTGCTTATGTTAATGCCCCTGTTGTACTTGGACAGGATGAGGAGTCGGCAATTAATTTTTTCCTGGCGGAGGACAGACAGGCAAATTTATTTCCCTCCCTCCAACCCCCGGCCTCCCCCTTTCTTTTCCCGGGACTCTACATAGGAAGGTGAGGCGAGGAAAGAGCGAGAGCGAGAGAGAGAGAGAGAGAGAGAGAGAGAGAGAGAGAGAGAGAAGGAGCTCGCGAACGATCCATGACCTAATTGAACGGCGCTGAAATGCGGAGAAAGCGTGGCGGCGTCTTCATTCATTCCGCTGACAGTGTTTTCGCAACTTAAACCTGTTTTATTAATTATGTTTGACATTTCCTTAATTAGTTTCATTTACATCAGATCGGCTCCTACCAGACAATTTGTGCCGTATATCATTTTGCCAGGGCCTGAGAGCCCTCCGAACAGAAGAACAAGGTAAAAGCTTAGGCCTTTTTTATATAATTACAGAGGAGGGGAAGGGGAAAAAGGTAAATTCAGAGAAAAGAAGCCTAATGTTTAAACATGGAGATTCCAGTACACTCTACCTGTACTGAAGAGAACTATATTTTAACATGGCCTCCTAACTGAATGTATTAGTTGTATCACTAGTAGTATTATCTTTAAGATTAATATAGATTTATATTGTATGAATGTTTCAATACCTTAATGTTACTTTGGTAATGAGGAAAGGTTGTGCCAGTTTTTTCTTAACTGTTCCTACTTTATACCTTGGGAGACAACCCCCTGTTTTCACTGAGAGCATAGGATTTAAGTTCCTTTTAATATCCCTAATCTTGGACAGCTGTACCATAAGGTAACCTCTGTTTCCTGTGCTTGTGCAAGCAGCTCTACGTCTGAACTTGCATTTCATCTACAGAGCAATCTCCCGAGCAAATCCCATTGAGATGAATCGTCTCATTTACAAGACCGTCCCTGGGGAGGCTGGCAGGTTACAGTCAAGCACACACTATTATCCCATATCCTATAATAAGCTGAAGCAAGTGCATTTGTTTTCTAAATAGGACAATAACTAAACTTTAAAGGTTGTTAAAGTATCTCATGATAGGTTGTTCCAGTTAAATGGTCCAGAATAAGAAAAGGACATTTTACTGGAGTGCTTTTTTCACCTAGGGAATCTTAAAACCTAATGTCTCCACGGATGCCGGTCTTTAAGAAATGTCAAGCGGAAACAGATACCGTACCTCGCAACTGTAGTTAGTGTTGCGTATTGCATGCTGTGCCTTTGCAAAGAAACCCCTTTTTGTGATTTTCCTGAAGTCCAAGTGTACTTAGAACCAACAGAGAATATTAACCTCTTGCCATTGCTTCCGCTTGTGTGGCCTTCAAAACAGGTATTGCCTTCCAAAAATGAAAACTTAAGTACAGTATTCTTCAACAGGCTTTTTGTGTTAAAATTCAACCAGTCATCCGTACCCAGACCTCCCCCCACCCCCCCCCCCGCAATGCTTACATAAAATGTCAAATGAGGAATTGTGCCCCTTTTTATCACTCCACTGAAATATGCTGGCCCAGATCAATAGTGTATTAACTTTACTTTGCTGGATATTTTTTTTAATATCGTAAATGGATTTCCTTTGTAATTCCTCTTACATTTGCATTCAGATTTGCCATGCTCAGTCAGGTTGCATCGAGGCCTGTACGGAAAACGTGAGTTTTTTTAAGTGTCTTAACGGGGATTAACTGAAGGCAAATTATCGAGATTTGAAAATCAGGTGCACGTCTCTGGTAGGACTGCTTAAGACTCTGAGTGAGTGTTTGAAATTACAGTGCAGGGCCACAATTTAAGTCCTGAGCAATGAAGCTGATTTTAAGGTGCCTTAAGAGGAATGACTCATTCATCCCTTAAAAATCTACCTTATTTCATAGGATTTATAACTTATCATTGATTGCCCTGTAAAGCTACAGCAAAGACTTTCATGAAATTAATGCAAATGGTCTTGTTTTTTGTACTTACTGCGCTCCTTTGCTTCTTTACATGTGAAGTTTTAAAATGCATTTGATTTAAAAAAGGATAAAATATTGAATACAAAAATACATTATTATTATTATTATTATTATTATTATTATTATATATATTTGTATTATTATTATTATATAGCTAAACCAGAAAAACGTCAGAAGTGAAGTTGGAAAGTTACATCAGGTTGAATAGATAAGGTGGGAAGGCGAAAGATTGCGTTCATTGGCTTTTGTAAAGGTCTTCTCTCCATTAAAGACATACAAAAAATGCTGACCATCACCCTCTCCTCCACTCATCCTTCTCCCCTTCCCAAATATGAGGTCGAAAATTAAGATCAAGGAACCTGTCATCTCATTCACTTCCAGACCTTTGCCATTAAAGTGAACAGCTAAGGATGAGGCGAATATGACAGACAGGGAGAATTTTAATGTCAGGGTTTATTAACTGTCAGGGACTGCTCTTTCAAAATCCACACACTCTCTTGCACACATACAAGATAACAAGACAGGAAAATAAGCAGCGCCCTGTAAAGGGAGGGGAGAAGCTGTTTTTTCCGCAATTTATTTATTTTGTCTCCTGGTGTTTCTTAGGGATTTTTGGCTAATTGTGCAGGCCAGCATCACTGGGGATGCTAAAGTAAAACACATGACAAAATCTAGGGTGCACAATACTTCCCCGGGTCTCTGTCTTGTGCCTAAAAGCAAGGCAATAAAATTAAGAGCGGCAGGCCACTCTGACACAGTTCCCATCTGGAGTCATGCGGGGATAGGATTCCTAGACTCAGACACAATCTTGAGCTTTGTCAATGTCCTGATTCCTGGGCAAAAACACCCATCTTCCGTGGTAAAATTTGTGTTCACAAAAACACAATTTAAACACAGAATTAAATTACAATAAATGAGTGACTAGCAATTTGGGGAAGGGGTGGTTCAAACAGCTTTAGACTAATGTTAGACTTTTTAATTCCATTTAAGTTCATTGTATTGCTTGTATACTTGACAGTTAAGCTGCTTTAATAAACAGAATAGAACTGAATTGACACATGTGAAATCTTCAATACTGCTCTATACTACTCTGGGACAGTACCAGATCTCAAGTGTAGGACAAAATGTGGCTCCCGGAGACTATTCTTGTGCTTTCTGAATCTGGGAGCTTGATGGATACTTCTTAATGGATATGTTTACTGCTATAAACCAGAACTGCCACTATGTTTGTTGTGAGCTTAGCACTCTCACTTCCGAACTGGCTGAAGTAGATTGACAAGTCTGTGATATAAAGTTGCCTGGAGTTTTCCCTGAATAATTCTCAGCTGGAGATTCATCACATTCCCTTATTCGCTACTGCACTACCAAGTTCAGTATTTACTCTGTGCATCGTTGGTGGACTCAAGCCCCCAAGGACTGGAAGAAAGTAAATGGCATGTATGCATCCTCAAGGCACAATAAATAGGTACAAGACTGGATTTTACAAATGATCGTCTCACCCAGACCATCCTTTTCTACGAACACTCATATATCTGTGATAGCTGTTTGAAATGAGAAGGAGTCATCATTGGGAATTAAAAAGCACACACTGTACCAAGGCAATCAATACTTTAGTTTGTAATGCACCGATTAAACAAAAACACAAACTTAAATCTATAAAACTGAAATCTATACAGTAACTAAAGAGAATACATTACATTTATATATATATATATATATATATATATATATATGCAGGAAAAATAATAAACCTTCATCACTTAAGGTTTTATTTTTCACAATCAATGTGTCAAAAGATACAGGCCTTGGGTCTGTGCAACAGAGCTACTTAAAATCCCATCTCAGGAAAGAGAGAGAGAGAGACCACATTTCTCATTCAAAAGCACAGTTTTTCAAGGAGAAGGTCTGTAAACACTTTAATTGACATCGCTGCTGCCAGTCAAATAAAGGCCCGGCTTTGAGTCTTTTCAATGGGGAGAAATATGAGAAAGACGTTATTTTTAGCTCGTCTTGACATCAAAGGTGTCTTTTCGGAGGAACCAGGCCTCGGTGCGCCAGACAACATAACTTTGCCCTTAATTTTCATCTTGTTAGAGCCTCTCAACGAAGCCCTCAGTGGATCTCAGCAGCCCCAAGCCCCGCTCTCTTTCTTCTGCTCGGCTCTCTTATCTGTGTTAGTTGCGCTCTCCCCAGATGATTCCCAACAACTGCGGCTGAATGAATTGTAAAACAGACACCGGCGATGTAACGATAAGGTTACACGTGTCATTGGGTAACTCATACAATATGTTCCCTGTTGACCGAAAGAGTGTCTGATTTTAACAGTCACAGGGTGAAATCTGTGGCCAATTAAACCCAGACTCCCTTATTAGAATTTATCCAGGGGAGAGAAGCACAGCCAGGCATATTATGAAGTAATACCTGCTTACCTTTGATTAAAGATGCACACTGGATGGCTGAGTGGGGAACATGACGTGACCCAGTGACCATTCATTGAGGATGGGTTGATGCAACCCACGACGGCTAGCGCTGATGATCACTATTCAAAGGCCAGAGTCTATTACACCCTCTCCTGTTCTAAGGAGGACAGGTTGAGTGATTATATTATCCTGGCATTTGATGTCCATTGGCCCATTCCCCTGGTAGCTTCAATAAATGTTAAATTTGGCTCTTCAACAACAAAAAAAAGGATTTATACCATACAAACCTTCAAGATTTGAGAAAGATGCCTCAAAGTTTTCCAAAATGTAACTGAGGGTAGAAATGAAAGATTTGGTCTATGGGACTGGATTGACATGTCTATTGCACAGTATGTTTTGTAAACACATTCAAATACCACAATGTAATAATCTACACAAGCTCTGGAATAAACAATTGTGCAATAAAGTCTGCTTTGTTTCATTTTTCTTAATGGCGACCATTATAGCGTCACAGACTCCAGACAGTGTGGCTGATCAGAGTGAAGGGAGCTGCACACGACTCCACAGCAACGGGAGATAATAAGCACTTCATGAGTTGACTCTTCCCCTCCAGTTGGCAGTCCAAACCCGCTTAAATAAATTCAAGATTTTGCACAATTGTGAGCTCAATCAGAATCACAGTAATTCTTTCATTTTTAAACGCATAATGGAAATGTACGAGCACTCCTCATAAAAATTTATATCTCAATTCTACCTTCTAATTTATAGCTAGCCCCTCCAGGCACATATTATTCAAACATTAATAAAAGACCTATACGTCAAAAAGCTTCAGGTTTCACATTCACTTACGTTCATAGTCATGCATATTATATATGGGGGCTAGACTTGACGGCTGCCCATCTTACAACAATCACATGTTAAATAACAAATGGATTGATAGATTGTCTTAATCATGGCATGGATTTTGAGGTTTTTGTATTAAACATAGTTAAATTTTTAATGACCTTTTCAACACTGTTACTTAAAGCCCTATATGTTTAGATAATAAAGTTTATGCAAATGCTCTAATTCTATAAATTTTAGATTTGTCTCAATCCATCTTTCCATGTTTTTGATGTGTCCCCAAGACCAGTGGGGATGTGATTAAAACCCAAATTTGATGATTTATGTCAGTCGGAAAAAGAGTTCTCGTGCAAGATTAATTTGGGGAGAATACAGAAAATCGTACGGTTTTCATCAAGTATATTAATATCCTTACCTTCTAAGAATCAATTTACTGAAGGACAGGGGCATTGATTAAAATAAATAAATACATAAAATGATATTAAATTAATAGAATGTTCCAAGCTGAGAGATCAAAGTCTTTGTAATGGCCATAATAGTAGTGCGCTATATGTAGTATTGAACTGTTCTGAATAAATACATTTTATCAATAGCACTGTGGCCGTCAGATCTTTGAATGTTTTATTTATTTGTTTGTTTTAAATCCAGGCTGTCCATGTACAGAATGTACAGGTATTTGTAGAGCAGAAGGAAGTAGCAGTAAAAACACAGTTACTAAAATAGGCAGGTAAACCTTTAGGCCAAAGTTAACAACCAAGGCAAATGCTACAGTTCTCAGAAACGCTTTGTTTTAATATGTAAATGACACAATATGGGGTTCCTTCATACTAATCTATGGTAAAAGAATTACATTCGATTCAGAGGTCGGTGCTTCCAGACGCCCTAAATCAGGGTTGATATTTTATTTATATATTGAATAATTGTATTTATTTACTATTCAATATAATGGATGGAAATGGTAATGCATTCTCCCCCATCCTCACTGACACTGCTATTTAAGTGAGGTCACATACATTACCAAATGTAAATCTGCTTCACTTTACTCGGTTTCAACAATATACTTAGACATACCTATAGTAACTTGTCTATCAATCTATCTATCTCTCTACCATCTACCCATGTATGGCTTCTACAATAATGTTATAAATATTATTTTACAAACATGTGTTTTACATTTGAGTGTAAATAGTTGTTGTTTTTATTCCATCTATTGTAACTGAAGACAGAAGCTCCACTATTGAAAATGTAGGGTGAAATGGTCTTAAAAAGAAATCCAAAACAACAACAACACAAAACAGAAACTGAAGAAGAATCTTTACCAAATGAATTGCGGTTCGAATTACAGCAGAAAACTTAACCTGATCACAGTGAGGCACAGATTACAGATTTCCAAAAGAAGAAAACAAATGGACAATTATGAATGTGAAAAATGAGGAAAACCAAGCACTGGTTGAGAAATTAGCATTTGCTGGGATAACTGAAATGCTCCTTGATGCATACATTCTCCTTATCTCTCTCTCTCTATTTCCCTCTGTTTAAAACTAGCAGATTGTTTGCCAGAACTACAGGGGTCTAAATAAACACTCAAAAGGCATTGTTTGTTTTCACCGGTATATAGATCCCTGACGTCTGGTATTGGGGACGGTAAGTCATAAGACATCAGCTCGACTCTATTAATTACCACCTGATCCTTCCTTCCTGGATAATTAGGTACCCATTAGTTCTAATCAAGTAGTTACTTAATTATTGCAGTAATTAGTCTAATGGTCTAGCAAATTGAAGCTTTATCACTTTTGGATACTTAATGTTCTTGGCAGAGCGCATCACAAGTGTCAAGGCTCAGGCTTCAGCAATCAAGCAACAGAAAAAAAAAAAAGAAAAGTTATTACCCTAGCACAAGTGCTTTCAAAATGTTTTAATAAAACGTGTGTTTTTATCTGATGGGCAGCACGAATGAATAGAGGCAGCTTAAAGACAAAGGGCGCATTCAGTTGCACCTCAGCGGACACACGTTGGAATTATTACAATATGTAAATGCCTATTACTTATTCGCTGCATTTTGGTAAATAACATTAGAGACATTCCCATTGTCTCGTTTCACCTCAAAGACACCGCTGCTGCCCTGGAACCTGTGGTGTTGTGGTGCATGCAGGGAGTTTTTCTTAGTACTTGCATATTATCATTAGCCTTTGTGCAATGTTTTATTTAACGGCCTTCTTCTTATGGCCTCGTAGGATGTTCTAGATGGTCTTCCTCTCTGTAGATGTTAGCTTACTTTGTGTTTATTTTTGATTTTGTTATTTATTTTAGATAACGTAAACTTCTAGAGCTAGTAGTATATTCACTATTATGTTTTTTTTTTTTTTTTTTTTGTCCCTTAGACTTGAAAGGGGAAGGAGACTGACGCTGTCTAATTTGCACATTTTGCCAAGGCTACATGGGGCCTAACAGGAGGACCTTTCTGTCTCGAATTATTTTTATTACTGGAGAAACAGGGTCTTGTTGTAGTAAAAGTGGTTGAAGTTACTCAATTTATCCTTGTGTGCTTTTTAGTCCACTTTTTAGTTAAGTCCTCTCAGTCCAATCCATATTAAACCAAACAAGGCCGACATAACTGTACACTGAACAGGCCCCATTTTTTATTTTTTTTTAAATAATAAGGAACAATTTACAGACACGATTTTAAGATTTACATTTAAAACAATACAGTGTATGTATATATCAAAATGTGTTGACATGAAAACAGACAATCTGATGCCACATCTTTATTAATACACAAACTCTAGAGACACAATGCAATGTTTGAAGATCAGAAAGCGCCTTTTTGTCTTATTCAAAAATAATGGCCCACATAAAATTGGAATGATCATATGACCATAGTCATTGTAAGATGTAAGCTGTAAAATGTATTATATTTTGAATTGCTATGTTTTATGTAAATTGAATTTGTAATGTTGATGCCTTTACTTTACTGTATTTTTGCACTTTGTTTTGCACTTATGTTGTAAGTCGCCCTGGATAAGGGCATCTGCCAAGAAAAATAAATAAATAAATAAATAAATAAATAATAATAATGTAGCTCTCACAATATTGTCAATGAAAATAAGCAGAGGTAGTGCACTCGTACCTTTCATTCCTATTTAGAAGTTATAACTCACTGAGATGATTTGAATGCTGAACATTATTGTATACTCATGAATTCAAGATGGATACAAACATGAATTTCAAATAACAGTGTCAGCAATTAAATGACTAATCAGATAACTGGTACAAGGGGGAATGTAATGTTTGTGTGTGTGTTCAATATGTGTTCCATCAAACATAATAAATAAATAAATACATAAATAAGCATTGTATGTATTAATATAATGTTAAAAATACAGTTTCCATTGGTATTATTACGGTTAAATCCTTTGAGTTTCTAACGTGCAATATGGGATGAATTAACCATAAAATAAGGGCAAGATTAAAATGTGTTTCCTTATTTAAATTGTTAAAAAAATAAGATAAACATGTTGAAGTTTTATACAAGTTTGGATTATTTGTTGATGGATCTATGGATCTCTCTTGACTTTGATTTGCATTTAAGCAGGGAATAGTAAATCTTATTTTTATAATAAAATTAATATTTAATTAATAAAACAAGTATAATGTCTGAGATTCGATTTGTTTTAACTACTTTCTTCTGAAGTAAACAAGGCCAAGAGCTGCAATAGCAAAACCAAAAATGTTCAAAGTAATACTAACATGATTTACACTATGCATGTATCGGTCTTTGTGTTTGTGTGTAAATAGAATCATAATGAACAACAAATAAATAAACAATGCAGTTATTCATGCATTAATTCAATTAAACAAGCAAAAACAAAACTTACAATATAACTTTCATAAAATCATCTTTCATATTCCCAGCCTGAAGCGAAGTGTGTTGTTCAGTGTTGTTTAAGGGACACCAGGCCCTGAGGGTTAGTCAGCTAGGGTTCGGTTTTGCGCTACTTCCAGAGCGGAGTGTGTTTGCCGTGTCTGTATTGTCTGTGCTGTCTTGGCTGCCTCCATTTGTGCAGTGTCGAGAGGGGCGGTGGGACGGGAAGCCAAATCTTGTACCGCAGTGTGCCAGCAGCCTTTAAAAGCACTGCAGGGTCAGCGATCAGCTTACCTGCGCTACGCTGGGGCACGGGTGATAAGGCCTGTTCCAAACTAGTGCAAATTGAGCCTTGCTCGCCTGTCATCACCTCCCAATTAGCTGCAGTTTATTGAGGCTGCTGGAGACAGCGTGTGTCGGCAGGTGACCAGAGGTGTCTGAGAAGGTGCCAGAGCCAACCTGTCCTGTCTGAATACAGAGCTACCGTTCCCCAGCTTGTCAAATAACCAGAGATAAAGAGAAGGAAGGGAAAGAAATGAAACAATAACAAAACATTGAAAACAGACTGTTATGAAACTCAATATGTATTTCATAAGTCAATGAACAAAATACAACCTGCTAATCTGATTTTACTGTTTTTTTTTTTCTTTCTAGTGTTAGTTAAGAAGCATAGAAATATATATTTTTTATTGAAAGCTTCATGTTTTTTAATATATAACTTTATGTCATGTCATTTGTAAGATTTGTTTTCCTTATGCAGTCAAAACTTTGATTAACCTGGCAGTAAATTACAAGTTTATTATTTAAATACATGTAAGATATTTATTGCAATAAGAAAAAACACCATGTGCTGGGTTCATAATTTTCCATTGGTGGGCTGGGTTGAGACTTTGATTAAGTCAAGGAATTCTAATGGCTTTGTGACCAATGCCTGTTACAGTGACATCACTCTCTATGGAATAGTGTTCAACCCCTGTGACTTGTCAATCGTCACAGGGTTTCCTCTTTTTACCCGATGAAAACTGTAACACTCCCAGTAATTCTTAAGCAATAAATAAGTAGCCTTCATAAAATAATAAGCCACTCCTGACCTGAGCTTATACTTGAATTAATTTTGATAGAAGCATCAGCTACATTAAAAAATGTTATTATATAATGTTATAAAATGTGTTTATATAATAGTGGTTATATTGTAATAGTCCATGGAAAAGTGATGAATAACTGTAGTCATAATGCATTAGTTACACTTAATTAGCTTATGTAGCCTCCATAACACTTTCATAAAGACTTCGTTACACCTTCATAACAATAACACTTTCATAAAGACTTCATTATGCCTTCATAATGTCTACTGCATAACCTCATTTATAAAGCCTACTACTTTTAATTATGTTTACAACTGCTGAACAAAACAATGTAAACTAGTAAAAGTAATGCTAAATTAACCCATACCCAAACTTAAGCCACAATCCTAACCAGAGCTGTGATGTTGTGTGCCTAGGAAATGAATGTGGGGATGTCATTGTCTTCATGAAGGTGTTATGAAGGTTGCAAAAGTAGGTGTCAAATAAAGTGTGACAATGTTTTAATAGGTATTTTTTCATCATTTGTTAATTTATATATACTAAAATAAACTACTTACTACTAATCATGTAGCCATATTTTAAAGTATAGCACATTAAAAAGTAGCTTTAAAAAAACACATAATTGAACATTACAAGGTTGTGAGTAAATTCTAAAGAGCAACATGTTTTGTAAATGTCATGTTAATTACAGCACAGTCCTCACCTTACAGATGATCAGCACTTGTGTGCTGTGATGGTCCAGGATATTTAACTGTAAAGACTACTCTGCCAGATTCCTTCAGAAAAAAATAAGAAAAAAAAAGAATGAAAAAGAAAAATTCTGCATTGCTCCCCGCCACATGACAGCAGTGTGTGAAAACTGACACGCAGAGTTTTCAAATTGGGGCCAGGGGAACTCAAGCATAAAATAACTTCAATCTCACCAGCTCTCCAAGGAATAGAGCAGAGGTGCGACCAACAACAACACAACAACAAGAGATGCAGGGAGGGTGAAGGTAGGAGTTATTAAAGAGTAAAGCACACCTCTCCATTTCTCTCTCTCTCCGGAACCCCGAGGATGATCAATGGATTTAGTCAGAGGGATATTCAAGCAGAAAATTGCTGCCTTTTTGCTTTCTTTGATGTGTTTCCAGAACACATACCAAAACCCTCAGTCCGCCAGGGTTGAAAATAACAACACAAGAGCAATCTCTAAGTGTAAGCCCAGAAAAAAGAAAAAAGAGAAAAAGGAGAGTGCGAATGTTAAGGGAGGCGGGACTGTGTAGATTGAAACTTTACGGGAATAAAATTGAAGCCAGCCAGCTGAACATGCAGTCGAGCACCAGAGCTATTTATAAGGAAGCCTCTTTGACCACCTTGGCTCATTTCAAACAAAGAGTGAGGGGGACTGAACTAAATGGATGACATCATTGTGTAGATATTATGAATCATCTTGACGTTAGATCAGGGGGAAACAGTAGTGAACTTGTTGCACATTACAAGTCTCGATGCCCATCACGTCATTACCGGGGATTAAATATTACTTTCAAAAATCTTTATATATATATATATATATATATATATACTCTACTCTAGATGTAATCGATTAATCAAATAAAAGAGATTCTGCATCTTATGAAGACCTGTTTGTGTCAAATTGCACAAATAGGTGCATTAACTTGATACCATATGTATATTATATTATTTTGTAAATATGAAAAAGTTGTGCACTTCCAATCTACTAAGCAGTTAAATTAGTGCCAAAGTGTTTAATCAAGTTAAACTTCCTTAGGTATAAAATATAAAATTGTCAATATAATACAGAATATGTATATAGGATACACTTTGCACAGGCACATTAAAATAAATAACATTAAAAGGAGGTGTACCTAACCAAAAGCTCTTTAGTGAAAATAAATTGAACTCTTAGTTTTATTATTAATAGAAGTCATATGCTGTGCTATGCATTAGATTTTTTTTCCTCTTTATAGACAGGATAGGTCCATTCTCATCTGCTTCCCCCCTTTCTCATGTAGTGGTGGAGCAGAGATATTTGATATTAAATATACGGCGGCATTTATGAGAAAATGAAAATGAAAAGATTGCTTATTATTAAATATTTATGTCAGCTACAGGTGCCTAGATTTTCATTTCAAGAAAAAGTGCAATATTCTAACCTTGACGCCTTTGTGTGACAGACTCACAAAGAAACGTGGTCTGGGTTCGTCTTACTGAGATGCGTGTTTTTTCTCTTTGCTAATTTAACCATCTACAGCTTTACTTAATCTATGAAAGCATACCTTTCCATTACTGTAGCAGCCGGTGACATCTCTTAAATGGTTTCAAGAAAAAAGGGTCAGTCTGGAGTACAAAACAGTTCAGAACACAGTGCAACTGCAAACTGAACTTTCACCCCCACTTTGAAACGGTGTTAGTCAGTGATTCACGTTAATTTAACTACACTTATTTATCAACGGTAACTCTCCAGGGCCTGGTGAACACTTGCTTCAGCCTTGAGAAAGCAGCAGTTTGATCAAATTTTGCTTCAATGAACGGTACCTGCATTACCAGATAGCATTGTTTTTAATTAAATTTGGGAATACTTCGCAGTACAGCTGTTGGTGTATAGATCTTCGGCAATTTTCTGCATAGATAAAAACAACTGGTACCAAACAAAATTGAAGAGTAGCTGTGGAGGGAAAGCTGTTCGCTGCCCAGAAGGCCTTTCGTACTGGGCTCGTGTTTCGCGGCCCTGCGATGCTGACAGCAGGACCGTGAGACACCCGCGCGGGTTATGGATAGGGCTGGGTAATTGGGGAGTTTGCTCCGATGCTCCCTGCCGCTTTTGCATGATGGCCCCATCCGTCTCTCTCCCGGCCCTAATAGATCTGCAATGCCTTCGATCCAATTAAAAGACCCTGCTGTCTATTTGTCAAAGGACAGAAAGGGGACGGCAAGGAGAGTTTAGTGTTTGTTATTCTCGTAATTGCCATGCAAATTGCTGCAAAATGGGATTGCGGTGCCAAGGAGGAGGCGGAGAGTGGAGGAAAGTTTGGCGCACCATAGACCACTGCTGCTTACTACTCTTATCGTTCTTTTTTATTAATGATTTATCTTCTCACAGCAAGGCCAAAGAGTGGTTAGAGGCAGGGATATCATCTCTACCATTGCTAGTCCCCACTTTCGCATCCTGGTGCAGTTAGATCATTCAGTACTTAAACCACTCTACGAATTAAAATACAAGGACGATTAATCAACCATGCTGTCTTCATCTGCATAACGCTGGGTGGCAGTGCCATGCTGGAGCTTTTCGAAAGATGTACTGCATTGTGTGGATGTGGGTCTGTCAAGATTCACATCTGGTTGCAGTGCTTTGCATCCCTGCATTCTGTAGACCTTGCACTTATTAAGGGAAGTGTAGAAGGGCATCAAAACACGAAAGCCTAGGAAGCTACTCATACCCATCTTGGTCATTTCGTTCCTTTTCGCTAATAATTCTGTTACTCTATGATGCAGTGTAGCCTAACCTAACTTGTAAAAAGCTATCCCTCTTGAAAAAGCCCTGAGTCCCCTCATTAATGAAGACATTAAGCAGAAAAATTCCTTCCCTGAAAAAAAGAAAGAAAAAAAATATTAATGGCTCTATTGCAGCTCCAGAGACTTGAAGACTGGATTTCCCATGTAGTGCATAACTGTATGATATTAATACATTTCAGTCTTCACACACACACACACCCCACATTAAATCTTTAACAGATTTAATGTTTATAAAGGTGTTGGCAGGAATGCGGAATATTGTCCACCTTCCTGGAGGTCTTGCCGAGAGTCCAGGAGACTTCAGCCAGAGTTCAGCCAAGAATAGCCCTTTTCAGAGATGGTGTCAACGCAATCAGATCTCATAGTCTTTTCAGTTCTTCACATCTGCTAGCCTGCTAAACCCCCAGCCATGCTACCATGGTCTGAGACAGTGGGTCATAAAGAGCATCAGTGATCCAGACTCCTTACATTAACCAGAGCCAATAGAGACTGCCATTTATACAGCAGATTGGAAACATTACTAACCCTCTAAAACCAGGAGAAAGGGGACCTGAGTCCAGCTCTATGAACCAGAAAGAGCTTCTGAAGGTATACGACTGGAAAATGGACGCTGGCATTCCTTTGGCATTTACTGGACATCTTAAAGCACACCTGTTATACAAAACAACTCTGTACAAGACGAGTCACTGTGAATGCATGTTTTGTTTTGTTTTTTTCAAAAATTCCTGTTTTCCACCATACCTACATCTCATTTTGAGATAAAAGTGAAGGTTTAGAAGTGTTATTTTATTTAAAACACACGCACAGCTAGTAAAAGCATACATACTGTATATACTTTTATGAGTATATTTATATTATATATATATATATATATATATATGTGTGTGTGTGTAAATATATATATATATATATATATATATATATATATTAAGGAGAGAGAGAAACTTTATTATCTTTTTTGGTATGTTTCCTATCATGTCAAGGAAAAAAGGGATTTCTTTTTATGGTTTAATTCAACAATAACATTTGCGATCAGGGTCTTGGGCATCTCAAGGGCATTCCTGGTGAAATTACTGAGACTGTGCACCATTTATCATAGGCTGACATGTGTCATGTTCCAGACTCCAGCGCGGAGAGGTTACAGCTGAAGACTGCTCGCTCTTTGTTGAGCAGCCATCACAGACAACATCTCTTATTTATTAAAAAAAAAAAAAAGTGAAAAAGCTGTAAAAGAAAAAGCACCCAAAATGACTGAACAAGACCATCTATAAATATATAATAAATGTATGTCCTTGTATACAGTATGTTAAATTGTATTTTCCTATCTTAAAATACATACAGAAATGCCCATGTGTAAATGAGTGAACACCAAGCTCTCATTAACTAATTTCTTGTATATGAGTCAGCATTAAAAGCACATTAAAAGTACATTACACATTAACACATTAACAGCCAATAATAATAATAATAATAATAATAATAATAATAATAATAATTATTATTATTATTATTATTATTATTATTATTATTATTATTATTATTATTATTATATTGCCTTAATGTGTAATGTACTTTTAATATGCTTTTAATACTGACTCATGTACAATAAATGAATGAAATTATTATTGTTTTATATGTATATATTATATTATTATTATTATTATTATTATTATTATTATTATTATTATTATTATTATTATTATTACTGTTGTTATTATTGTTGTTATCATCATAATCTACGGAAACCCATAACTTAAAGTTAACAAAGATACAATTTCTATAGCATGTTATTTTTTTATTTATTCATCCATAGCACACTCCACTTGACTGTAAGCCACACGTTTTCACAACAGACCAAACAGCATACATAACAAATCTATATATAAGCTAGGATATAAAACACATAGGTATAAAACATCTGAAATATAACATGTATATATTTTAAATGAACATTTTAAATGAATAACAATGTCAATTTATTTTGACCTATTAACCAGTTATGCACTTGTCATTACCAAGAGGTTTCCAAAGAAGCTGCATATATAACTGTATGTGTCTATCTATCTATCTTTATCTATATCTGTCTGTCTATAGATACATACATACATACATACATACATACATACATACATACATAAATAGATTTTTCCAGCTTTTTTGTTGTACAATCCATCTCCTCTGCTATGTGACAGGAATAGAATAAAACATCATCAAATACGCTTTTGAGTTGTGTTATTCATGAAGCTGTATTGTTTGCACTGTTGAAACTGTTGTAAGAAAAGTGATGCTCTTTGGTCAGTCCTCAGAAACTGTGACTTACAAGCGGAGTGAACTAGACACAGGACAACACAAAACAAAACCGAAACATCAGCCTGGATATATTTAGCACACCACTGTGGCGGCTCTAATTCAATTAAAGAGAGACAGACAGAAAGATAGATAGATGGACAAATCGTCAAAAGTGTGAGCATCTCTGTGTGTGTGTCTTTAAGTAATAGTGAGTATAGAAGGGATGATCAACACAAAGTGCTAGCACCACCCCTGAGGAAAACTCTCCTTGCTTGGGAAGAATCCTTACAATAAATCTTCCTGTGAAGTCTGCAACTAAAAGGTCTCTGATTGTGTCAAGGTTTTATTGTTAACAACTGGTATCCATTAAAAAGTATTGAGGAATGGAAGCACTTAGCAATGTTAGCTGGGTTAGCAAACACAGTTGGAAGCTGACCCATTTGAGCGCGTGTCAGAAAATGTTCTTTTGAAAGCGATACAATATACAGAATGTGATTTGCTTTGTGGTTGTTGTTTTTTTTGTGCTTGTGAGTTTTTTGGAGGGGTTCATCTTATCTGTCTACCTGTGTATTGATCGAAGTTGCTTTTTCTCACAAAAGATTGCTACCTAACTTTTTTATACAGTTAACATGGCTTCCAAAGGGAGCTGTGTGTTTGCAATTGAATTTGGAGGTATGTCAGATTGTGAATGACAGTCAGGATTCTTACATTTTAGGGACCATCTGTGTACAGTATTACAGTATTAAACCTAAGCAATATACTTGTATATATGTATGTATGTATGTTTATATTTATGTATTTTTTTATTTTGCCTTTGCTTGCTTTTAACTCATTTTGTTTTGTTTTTGCTTTGAAAATAAATATGTATTTTTCCGCAAACAATATATACGCCATCGGTCTTAGTCTCCGCTGAGAGTTTTATACAATTAGAAAATGTAAGTCATACGCCATTTGTTTCTGTTGTACCTGAATCTTGCCAATTTGGATGGAAATGTTTTTGTTGTACTTTTTGTTTTGTTTAATTATGCTATGTGCAGTGGGGGAAGCCTGAGAAAGGCACACTCGAGAGAATTGTTCTGTTTCTCGAGAATAAACACAGAAGGAACCGTCTTTTCTGGTAATATTGTACTTATGTTGGGTTCATTCTTCTAATTTGTTTTCATTTAGGTTGGCTCCACACCATTATCCGAAAACCTGCAAATTCTGCAATTTCTTTTCACAATCAACATTTGGTGAGGGTATTACTAGGCTGAACTAGTATTCCTTATAGATATCCTTCTGTGAATAATGATTCTGTGTTAAAAAAATAAAGATATGGTTAAAACACACACATGCATATATCATGAACAGATGGCATATTTCTGTATCATTCAGATCTGATTTTAACGACCAGGTTGTTCTTTAACTTCCTAGATATAATTTTGGTAGCCAAATGTCCGCCACTACTCAGTAACGCCTGAGACAGTGAGAAATGGCATTTGACTCAATAACAATTAAAAAAAACTCAAGTTGTGAAAGGGTCACTGGTCTGTACGACTTTCTAAAATGGGAATAGAAATGTCTCTTTCTTCACCGAGGTCTTTCTAATACTGACACATCTGGCACTTTTGACACTGTAGCCCATTTCTGTGTTCTCTCGAGTTACATAACTCATGTCGTTCCCCTTCTACACCCCTGCAACATTTGTTTTGCCCCTGACTACAGCCCCCTATCAGACCCCAGCTCCTGTACAGTATACCGACTGCTGAGCTCTGTCAGCAGTCAGAGCCCTGGCTTCAACAGACTGAGATCGCCCGAGAGATCACAAGGAAGAAGTGCTATAACGCCTCCCTTATTCATCGGCGCTGGCTTTACACAGAAAAGCAACTAGTCTCAAAACATGACCGATTACAATCGATTTCCCAAGCTGCAAACTGCTATTATACCCCTGACACACTGAAGATGGATAACTTGAATATATAGATAAGTGCACAATTCCTTATTAAGGCCCAGGGAAATTCACACTTGTATTTTGAATGCCCAGTTCTTTTTCTGTTTGAAACCTCACAGTCATTCAAGATGTGCCAAAGAATGTATCCTAAGAATATTAAAGTTTAAATAATAATAATAATAATAATAATAATAATAATAATAATAAAAGTGTGTAGTTACAATTCATGTTTACAAAAGGTACAAATTAACAGGAGACAGCCTTTTTTTGAGTGAGAAAATACATATTTTTTTAATTCAATATGTAATATTTATATGTTAGAGAAAGTCAGATTTGGCAGGAATGTGTCAGTAAATGAATGAAACAACGACTGTGTAAAATTAATGGAATTCCCTTAGAAATAGTTTGTTCATCCAGCATCTGTACAGTCCTGTACTGCTTGCTGTTCGTGGAATGGGCTATGAAGTCATTACAGTGCAGTTAAATCATTCAGCTGATGTGTTAAACTGTATATCTTTCAGTACATGCTAGGGGCTAATGTGTGGGCATTACAAGCTGGATACATTCAATTTGACATCAAGCCTCTAAAAACCCAAACATTATATATGTAGGCCTAACCTTCGCTGGACACAAAGCCAATGACGATTAAAATAGCCCTTGATTGAATGTAAACATTTCTCAATTGCTCAGTGTGGTTTTCCTTTTTAAAGCCTTCAGGCGCTATGTTTTAATCCCCTTTTTTATTTGTATTGTGTTTATGTATTTATCTATTCCTAGGGTGATATTTCCAGAGAATAACAAATCTGACAAATTATAATAATTATAAAGTTACTGAAATAGCAGGCTTCTTTATTTCCCTCTGTTATTGAATATGTTGCCGTTTTATTTATTTATTTTTGTCATAGGGAAGATCAGATAGCAGCTTTAGTCTTAACTTGTTTGTGATATTTAATATTTAATAGGATATTTGAATATGCCCAAGACATTTTAAAAGCATCCCCCAGTGATGTCACTTCCTTAGGATTAACTGCCCAGCATCCACCTGGAGGCTGGTCTTGTGACATAATGGGTTTTTATTCTGTGATTGAGGTGCTAATAACTGTCAGAATCTAGATTCTGCTGAAAGCACATAAACACTAGGCCACTTAGAATGTATTAAAAACTATACAAACAAAAATCGACTGTTAAACCCATATGCATGGCCATCCTCAACATCTTTACTAGACATGAATACATATATGAAAATACATGTTTGTAGGGGTGGGTGGCTCAGTGCATTCTCAGAGTAAATGCTGACAATATGACTACTTCAGGGACTGGGTCAATCCCTGCCTGCTGTTATATTCCGAGTAAGGGTGGGAGAAGGACATATGGATGCCTCTGCCTCCATTTCAGAAGTTACCATTCTAATCCCACTTTGTATACGTAAGAAATACCTTGTGAGTACACGATGCCCCAGCAATTTGGTATTACAAAGTATCCCTTCAGGGCCCACTTAATGCTCCTTTTCAGAACCAAATGCAAAAGGTTTTCTCTGTCCTGCCAGTGGCGCAGGGCTCTGCTGGGATCAACTAGGCCTCTCGCTCCCACACTTGCACGGCATTCAGTGACACTTGGGGAGAACTTGTTTGCTACAGTGGCTGTGTTCCAGCGCAGAGAAAAAAAAACCTCTATTGTCTGTTCCGCGGTTATAAATGATAATAATTAAAGCCAAATACACAACAATTAGTCACACTAGGTTTATCCATCTGGTGTACCTGCATCCCATCACTGTGTCTTTGAGGGAACAACAAGCAGCAGATTGTATGGCACACAATGGTGGGTTGAAAGGTATAGTGGAACTGAATCAAATGAAGGATCATTAACAATGTTCAGTTTATATATATATGTAGTTGGTTTGTGTGTATTTTCTATTTTTGAGTGAGCTCATTCAGCACTTTTTCCTTCTTTCTCGGGCATCCCCTCAATTAGGACCCATCAGCTCATAACAGTCACTTCTTAGCATGTACTTTAATATACAATAACATGAGTACTGTAATTCTACCCTGATTAGTAGGCAGCTCTTATGCTCTTAATGTATTTTATTTTATTTCATTTTAATTTTAGCTTTATTAAATTTGTATTTGCCTGGGAGACATTTTGCAGAACAAGTGTCGGCTATTCAAGTGCTACATTTACATTGAATAGACTGCTTTTTTTTGTGGTTCTGAGTTATCTGTGTCGGGTGGATGTCAAATTCACCACTTAACCACAAATTAAGCAGAAGCAAACCTGAGCTTGAGATGTAGTGTATAATTCAATTTAGAATTAATTAACACCATACACAATTATTTCAAATCAGTTGAAAGTGTACCTTGATACCAAACCTAAATGAAATATCTTGTTGCTCTCAAACAAGATGGGGGTGGCTTATTTACTTTTATAGCTGTAAGAATTTAAGTGGTTTCAGACACTTACCAAGGCAGTTACTGTGTCTTGGAAGGTACTACAATAAGTGATCATCAAAGTGACCCCCACCATAAATAACTCACACTGTAAATATAAATCAAAGTCAATATAATCATTGTGGTGTAATTGGAGGTGGCTGTTCTATGGCTGTGCCGCCATTTACAAACTGATCGTTTTTCAACATCTACTTTTTAATATGGGATTTGTTGGACTGGTACTAGTGCATCATGGGAAGTTCACAAAAGACAAATGCAAACTTACATTTTATCTCCCAGTAGTACGTTGCTTTAAAAGATGTTCAAAACCAGGTTGTGGAATGCATATTAACAGTTGGGTACCTGTTGAAATTCCACCAGTGCCTATTTCTTATCATCACCTGGAAGTGAAGTGTAATTCCCGAAAAATGCTCCACAAGGCAGGGAAGGCCAGGTTGGCCAGATTCACTGAATCCTAACAGTTCCAGAAAAGGTCCCACGTGAGCAATATATGAAACGATGCACTGACATGATGTTGTTTTAGTCACACATTGCATTCTGGTTCTTACCTCATTTTAAACCATCTATTTTTGAACAAATAAATATGCTCTCATGGCCAATAAAGTCTGTCTCCCCTGTTCCCATGAACTGCTGCGAACTCGTCTCAATCTTGAAATATTCACTTGATTCTGAATGAGTGTAACCACACTGTGACAAGAAACAATATTATTACAAGTATTATATCCGAATAGTTGTTTTTGTGCCCTAAGCACGGGGGGATTACAATAGCTAATAAGCAAATTGAGTCAGCCTATGTCAAATGCCATTATGTTTCCACACCTAAATGGACTCATCTTAGTTTATGGTATTCCAGTGAACTCGATGAATTTTTAAACAGCCGCTATTTAAAATGGTCAATTTCTTCATAAGATTTTATTAGATCCCTCTGGACTGTTCAATATAGCTGTCAATTAGAGGTTTTAAAACTTGCAAGTTACAGTATGCCCGTATACAGATTTACCACAGTGAAATATGGAGGCCTACTTTGTCTGCCATGATTTTACTGTGTATCACTTATCTTTCCCTGTGTTCTTTTTTTATGATCTGAAAAAATAAATTGATGGCATTGATGTTTAGAAAACACCATATAAGTTAACATATCTTGTATTCTTTTCACCAGCCCTGAATGTCAATGGCACTGTGGACAGATATGCTTCTAGTTTGGCCTCTTGTGATTAAGAGCAGTAACTGATTCTACTTAAGCTATTGACAAAATAATGGATAACATGATATATCTCACATAGCAGGCATAGAGGGTTTCTAAGGATAGGTTTGTACTTGAAAGACATCTGATAAATGTATGTGTTAAAAGCCCTCAGTGTCTCAGTGTGCAGACCAAACTAAAACTGGAATAAATACACACATATGTATATAAATATATCCTGTGGAGTTGTACATTGTGTCTCATAATGCCAAAAAGGAACGCTCCTGTAAGTCTAAGATTGTATTGTATTTTTTATTATTATTTGTATTATTTTTTAGCAACAGTTCATTATTGAGATTAGGACGAAATGTATCCCTTAGGTTTTGGATCAGTGCATTGACAATAGCACTAAACATAGATATTTTCAACATGCTAGAGAAAGAATAGCAGGATAATTATTTGAAAACAAAGGAATATTCACATCAGGGCAAAAATACAGTATAAATCAAAGGCAGTGCTTCTTATTATCTTTTACCTTGTGCTGTTTAAAAGGGGGATGTTTGGAGGATTGCCATGGCGACCTGGGCTTGTCTCCTATCTTTCACTTTCAACAGCTCATTATGTGACACAACACCCTGTTTTCCAATATGCTGATTGCCAGGTTAATATATTTGGAATCACTGAGGCAGCTGCTATTGTGCACAGAAGAATAGAGAAAAGCTTTTCCATAAACTCGCAAGTGTGATCAAATTGGGTCTTATTACATTGAACAATAGCCAAGCAATGCTAGATCTCCTTAAAACGAGACCAAGAAAGAGGAAATGGTATTGTAGCTGTACAGGCTGCAAGCTGAGCTAAAAGTTCAATAAACATAGGAGAGCACACCAACAGAAAGCACTCCAGAAAGACGCTTCATTTTAAAAACTTAACGTGTGTGTTAATACTTCCTTTAAAACAGTCTTGTGATTTTCTACATATGTGTGTGTGTGCATGGGAATATCTACATATACCAACAAACAAAATAAAAACAAAAGCTTGTATTAAACTAAAGTCAATGATGCAGTTCTAAGTTTTTATAAGTTGACTTAAAAAAACAAATCTCACATTCTAGAAAGTGTAATTTCGTGTCTCCAACTGTCGCTATCTAATGATGCAGTTGAGAATTTGAGTATGCACTTGATATTCATTCCTTAACAAACAGACAAACAAACAAACAAACAGAAGTTGTTTATCTTCCCTATGGATATATATTTTAATTTTTAAAATTGAAAGTTATTGGGGTTTTTGTTTCAATTTTATCACCATATCAACCCTAGTTTCATAATTTATAGATGTATAAGTGAATCCACAGTATGTAAGAATGTATTTCTTGATCTATCTATCTGTCTATGTGTCTAATAATGTTTGTCTCATTAATACATAGGCCTTTTCATAGCACTTTTTGTAGCATATTTACATAAAGGTCAGTTCAAGCTGCTTGCTAAATATGGGACATAGCATTCACTTCAAACTTTTCACGACGGTATCCTGAATCAGGAATGGTACACATCTGAAATCTGTATATCATACTCAGTGTAAATGCTGCAGAAAACAACCTACAGCAACCAAACTGTCTCACTCCCAATAGATCTACAGCAGCACTCAACAAGTAAGCCGTGGAAATGAATCTGCACACATCACATATTGTTACAGGGGAAAGAATGTATTGCATTATACTGCAGAGAGGGTACCACATTGTGCAGTTTGACAGCAGTGGCTACCTCAGCTTTCTACCAGGATTCAGGTTTCATGACGGAAACTTTCCCAAAACACCAGTCTCTTTCTAAAGAGGATGCTTCTACATTGTACACAACCTAAAAGCTCCTACTGCCATATCCGTATCTGCGGCTGCACAAAGTTAATTCATCATGACAGGCATCTATGTGAGACTGTATTCCAACGTAGAAGAAAATGGCATGTGAAATGTTTACTGTAAACACAGGGAATATCTGAAGTTTTGTGATGTGTAACATCCTGAGCCAGATCTTTGCTGCATTAGCTCTGAGTTTCCCATCAAATGGTTTACCTCTGTAATCGCATGAATACCGTACTGATCTGGGCGAAGGAGGTCCAGAAAACCTCAAGCACTCAGGAGGGTTTTGATGCTGTGACCTTCTGTGATGTGCACAATTATCCAACACACAAATGACTGCACTGAGGAATGCAACTCACTAGCGGTGTGTACTGGCTAAAACCTGAGTGAATGATTCGCTGGAAAGGCTTAATGGAGTTTAAGTTGCATGTGATAAATTCTTCAAATCTTGGCAGGTTCTCTCTCTTTCTTTATCTCTCTTTCTCTCTCCAACTTTAATCTTAAGTACAAGATGTGGCTTCAATAAGAAAGCACACACTTCGAAAAGCAAACTTTGGAAAATCCATGTTAATCTTCTTAGTGAACAGTCATTTTAATTTCAGTTAGCAGAAGTCTGAAAGCAGTCTGGAAATTAAGACACCCCTCCAACCCCCTCAGACAAATTCCTTGTCAGTTAATATTCACAATAAATAAAGTATTTAGCACCGATTAAAATAAGAAGACTAATAAGTAAGGGATAAGTTGTCACAATTTCCTTCGTTTTGATCACATCATTTCGTGAACAATGTGAAAAGTGAATAAATGTTTGTCACCATCTTAATCAGGATATTCTCTTTTTCTTTTTTCTTTCTTTTTTTCTTTGCATACTTTTCTTTTTATTTTGTTAATTTTGTAACCTTTTATGTACCACCTAGATGGTATTATAGGCTTCATTGTAAACACTAGCAATATCGTCAGCTATTAAATAAATAAATAAACCTTGAAATTCCAACTCCAGTGTCTCAATGGATCTTTTTACCATGTGACTTCACTGCCCTCTGCAGGCTGTTACAGGAAAACAGAAAAAGGACAGTAAAGAGAATGTAAAAATAAGATATTTATATATTTTAATATAAATGTGTGTGTGTGTATATATATATATATACACACGTCTAAATAGTTTGTAATGTTGCATCGTTTTATTAATAATACTATCATCCTTCTCATCGCTGTGCCAGGGACCTAGTGAGCCCTGTCTGCTCTGTGCGAGATGAGGCAGTGGCAGATAATCTCTCTCAGGACAGGGATCAGGGACCCGAGTGGCATAAATCTGTCTCTGCTGTGCCGTCCACTTCAGTATGATACACGTCTCACTTGCCAGTCAAGCACAGTACCGGACTAGGACTGTGTGTGCAGAGATCCTCCTCCCAGCCGCTGCTCTGACAAAGGGAGTTTTTCATCTGAATGTACCTTATCGATCTGAACATGATCACAATTTAGATCTGCTGTCAATTGACCAGTTTACTGTAGGGCAGTTGTGTGGTGTCATTTGTCTTCCGTTGATCATCAGGATTTTACAAAGAGGATTTGTTTGCTATATTTTATTTTTAAGCTTAGATTCATGATTCAAGTCCAACTTTATAACTGATGTTCTGATTGGAATTCGTGCACTGATTCCAGGAGACCTAACAGTGTGCCTTAAATTTAAAAATGACTTTGTGTCTTTGTGAAGTTTTGTGTGAGACTTTCTTTAATGTTGAAGCTTCCTGGCAAACCTTCAGAGGATGAAAAAGGCCTCTCAGGAAAAATGAGAGCCAGTAGTGGAAAGGAAAAATATGTACATGTTTGTTTTGAAGAGAAAAGATCACAGAGAAGACAAGGGGGTCTAGATTTAGTCCAGAATGAGGCCCGACAATGTGTTCCCAGGTTATGACCTGAGTTTGAGTTTAAGTTCCACATTTCTTGAGTAGATTGGGGGTGCCAATTTTCCTCAGCTCCTCTCAACTTAAACTGGTACGCCCCCCCTGTCCGCCCAACCCCCACCATCGCCATCGCCACTACCCCTTCGTGTTGCCATGGAAACTAATCCTTCTTTTTCCTGATGTCGACATAAAAACCACAGATGATATGAGGCTGAGCCACTCGTTGAGTTTGCTTATTGTTTGACTTTGGCGTACACCATTAAGCCATAATGTTGCTATCGAGCGAAAGACAGACTCCAATTAGTTTTTGCTGACTTGATAGTAGATAGTGGCTGCGAATCCAATTAAGCATCACTCCGACGCTGAAACAATCAAAGCAGTTATTCCAGTTGGGATTACAACACCATTTGTTGTTTCTTAATATTTTGCCTAGTGCCAGCTCTTGATCTTTAACCCGCGCTCTGCTGGCAACTGACAGATAGAACCATGGAGCAATTAAGATTTACCTCAGGCTTAATGGTCAAATTATTATTTTTTAATCACTCAAGGAAGCTGTTTTAGTGGCAGTTTTAGCCTTTACCATAGTGACATTTTACTCTGTATGAAGACTGCTCAAATTGGATGAATTGATTGATTCTTTCCACTGGAGCACCATCCAGTGGACAACTATTGTATCTGTGTCTGTTATTTAGGAATGGGAAATCTATAGCCCTACTTTATATACAGTCTGTTGGTATCTGTCTTTATGTCTATCTATCTGTTTAACTATTGCTCTATCTCTCTACATCAGGGATGGGCAACTTTAGCTGTAGAGGGCCAACATTTTCTCTCATTGGATTTACTTAATTTAACTAATTCTTTGGATGAAAAGTCAAATCACCTGTCATTTCCAGGTATGAATTAGTTACTAATTGAAAGGTACACTGAAAACCTGCAGGAATCTGGCTCCCGAGGATTAGAGATGCCCATCCCTGGTCTCTCTCTCTCTCTCTCTCTCTCTCTCTCTCTCTCTCTCTCTCTCTCTCTCTCTCTCTCTCTCTCTGTCTCTATATATAAATATAAAGATATATGGATAGATATAGGTCGACAGATACATACACACTGCAGATTCACATACACATCTATCTATCAAAGCAGTTTTGTCTTGCATCGGTACTGGATAAGCAGTAATGGATGTTAAAACAATTTCCACCAAGTCATTGCCAATGTGGATTTGAATGGGAAACTGAAAGCGCCTCCCTCCCCTGGCTGGCTTATGCACAGTGCTAAGGAGCTGCAGCAGTGCGCAGGAGCCCCGGCCCTCTGCTAGAGTGGCAGTGTAGCTCAGCCTCCATGTTTAGTCAATACAAAGCCTCTGTGGAGTACACAATGCCAGCTGAGGTAAGTGCGCCAAACTGTGCGATTGCTATTTACTGTGGATCACAGTTCACAGGGGACTCAGCCTGGCCAGTGCTCAATCGGTAAATACTGGGATGAAGATCAGCCCGTTTAACCCCTTGCTCGCAGACATCTACCTCTCCTAGTGGGCGTCTGTTTCCCCCGACATCAACCGGCACGGTGCCCCGATTACAGTTTTGTGCACTGACACCACATATTGTTAATAATGGTCCATGAAGTGGACCCACGCAGATCCACAGTTCCCTTCTCTGCCTGGGAATATTCTACACTGATGATTGTGCTGAACCCACCCCCAATCTCCACACACTCACTCATATTGCATATATGCATATTGATTTACTTATGCAATATGCCAAGGCCAGAGGCGGGGGCAGTTGTGTGATCTTGGAAATCTCAGCCAGTCCAGAGAAGCCATCCTTTTTGGGATTATGGAGTATGGATTACACCCTTTATAACACCACCACCAGTTTTCCCTCTGCATTGTTTTCTTGCGCCAATCTATACCTTATTTATGAACCCATTATTTTTGTTCTGTATAATGTGGGGTAGAATGTATTTTTTGTAGTGATGTTGTAATCCTTTGTTGTGCATATTGTATGCTAGTTTGATAAAACAAGTTGCCTTTGATAAACGTATGCGCTAAATAACATCATCATAATAATAATACCAGCTTCTTTAAAATGCCATCCCCGCTTACTGGTGATGCCCATGCCTGTCCCAGACTCTCCCACAATGAGGGAGGACCGTTATTTGAGTTGTGTATCTTGTATTAGATGTGCTCTGGTGTGTGCACATACCTGCCCCCCTGCCCCCTATGTCCAGCTCTCAGATTGGCAGGGATGCGGGGTATGAAATGATACAGTGCTCCTTTAAGAGGGGGCAGAGGGAGCAGGAGGAAGCTCGGGTGCTGCCAAACAGAGCAGCTGCTGTCACTTTTAATGACATTACAGATTGCACTGAAGCTACTGCTGCTGCTACTGCTGGGCCTCACAGTCTGTAGCCACTGGAGGGACAGGACAGTATTGTGCAAGAGCTCCCAGCCTTCACCTGCAGCACTGCGATTACATTCTTCCCTGCCTTTCACTGGGGTCCCTGGTTTCATTTCTATGTGTGTCGGTGTGTGTTTGCATCCATTCACTGTGGGCTGTGTCTATTAGGCATACGATATCTGTTGGACTATGTGGGCATTTTGTCCTGGCTGCTCTTGTGTTTCAATAGTCAAAACCCCAGAGAGCAATCGGATCCAGAACATTCCTTTTCACTCTTGAAATGACAAGGAAAGAGAAAAAATAAAATAACACCACATACCATATGCAGCAGAATTCAAAATTAGGACTCACTAGAACCTACCCTGGTTTGTCTTATATACTTATAATGTATCATTATCTTAACCCACATACAAACATAGTCTTACACTTCTATCACACACACCAATTGTAAGCACACATGCTGTTTCAGGTTCAAGTTGTCCAAGCTCATCAAAGGACCATATGACCCTTCAGCTTCTGTATTTATTATACAGTACATTTCCCCTCCCTGAAACCCCTTGCACCTTGATCAGGGTAACACTTGCGATAGCTATGTTCTGCCTTTATTACATCTCTCATACACACATACAATCTTTCCTCTCTCTCTCCCTCCCTCTCCCCTTAATAGCGAGGCGTTCTCTGTGAAGTCCTTCTCACACCAGTATCCTCCGAACACATTCACACTTGGAAGTATCACTCATGCTTTCACACACTGCTCCTGGGGAAGGGGCGAAGAGAAAATCTCGAATTCATGCAGGACACATGCATTCTTAAAGCTGACATGTGTAACTGGACCAGCCATCAATATGTATCTGTGATTTGACTGTGTTCGAATGGATGATGTATTGTTTACAAGGTTGTGTATTTGCTTGCTTTGGATCGTTTCAGTGATGTATGGCAATGGTGAAGACAAAGCAAGACTGACTTGAGAAATGGAACAGCTGATTGCAGGTGAATAGGACATGAAAGAACTTCAAGAGTGGGGTTGTGTCATCTTGACTCAATTCTTATGGTTGAACAATAATTTATAGGCCAATGTGGGTTTAATCCTCTGGGCGCTCTCATTTTGTTCCTTCTATCTTCAGATTAGTTCTTAATGTCATTGCTTTTCCCCACCAGGCGACTGACAATTCAGAATGCAGTTCCCATGTGAAACATTTACCAGTATAAATGCACCACCATATTTCCAGAAACTCATATTTTTTTAATTATAAGTAGTTTACACTAAAGGACGGTTTTGGTTTTCTCAAGAAAGCCAAGTTCATATGTGTTTCCAGTTAAGCACTATATCTGAAATGCCCTTTGTATCTATGTGTCAAATCTTTGCCTATGTGTCTGACTGCTGTACTACTTGGCATGGTAGGTGACTGCGTCTGACAAATGGTAAATAATAAAGACAATTATAATAAAAATAATAATATCTTTAAATCAGGAGCCATAAGGAACTGTGATTTTGTGTATTGTGCCGTGTTTTACTTTAGAAATCAATAGACTGTCTGTCTAAAGTTTACACACCCCCTGTTTAAACTGAGGTTCAGTCCACTGCAATCTTTACAGTTTTCCTTCTGCTGAATTGATGCTCGGCAAGTCCCAAAAATATGTGATTGATAAATAAGTATAGTTAAAATAACCATTTTTATTAATCTAATACATATGCTGCACACACAAATTAAATTGCCTTTGGCGCATATGCAGGAGAACAAATTAAAGCCCATATCCCTAGATATAAAAGGTCTGAGTAATAATCCAGACCGTGTCACTTCCCCCTGTCCTACAGTAATCTGCTGCGGTTTTCTGGATATCTTATTTGGGGGCACATCAAAGATCCCCTCCTGACACGACAATATAAGCCATTTTTTCACCCTTCAGCCAGACTGCTCTATTGCCATGCAGAAAGCCCTTTTAAGCCATGTGCATACAGGGGTGTCTGTACAGTAATCTGACCTGTGTGTTGAGAGGTTAACAGTCAATCTGTCTTTAATAAAAGCCTAGGCCAATTTCAAAGACGTATGCCTCTGGCTCATCGCGTACACCGCATACGCTATACATTAAAATCCTGTTAGTGGTCTAGTTTTGCTTTTCCTCCCAGTAGGAAACATCTTAGAAGCTTTTGTATCTTAGAACATTATAGTATTAAGGTTTAGTCCAAGCTCCTCTACCTACACAAGTCAAACTGAGACTTGGAAAAGATTAATGTACATGTAGGGCAGGGCATCATATTCTGTACTTTAAAATTAACCCATTTTAGATTATTTATTTATTTTTCTAAACTAAACTAAGAAATCAGACTATTTCATTTAATTTGTTTGCTGTCAATATGTCCCATCACTGACTATGCTGTAATTAACATAAATATTTTATGTACTATAATAAATTGATTTGATTAATTCTCATTAATTCATTCAATTTGATAGCACAGCTCCAGTATCTTTTCATTTACACATTAAGCACTGACTGTAACTCATCATGAACCAGTAACTGTCACCCAGTTTTCACTGACCAAGACTTGAGCAGGGAGGTCATTGCCTGTAATGTGGTTTTACATTAAGAAAAAGTTCAATTGCTGATTTTGTACATCCAACCCATAAAAACTATTTTAAAATCCCATTGACCACAGAGACCATATTTAAACAAGCAGTAATTTAAACCTCACCGATTGCAGTGTGCTTGTGGTCGCTAGGAAAATGGAAGTCAAGGTTTTAATAATTGAAGGACAGGATGATATCCCCCTGGTTAAGAACAATTAAAAAACGAGACAACCTAATGAAACCTGTCAATCAGTCTTCTTCAGGACTCCACTCTGCTAGTACGGTTAAGGCCTCTAAATAACATTTAGCACGTTTTACACACAGTGTTATCAGAACCTGTGCTGTGAGTTTTCAAAGAACCTTTTTGTTACTTTTCTATAGAAATTTGATTACTGAGGAATCTATGTCTGTGGTGTGTAAAAAAAGAGATGATGATGAAGACGAAGGAGAAGACCTCTTAATCTTGTAAACAAAAAGATTGTTCAATACATAATGGGTTTTGTCTCTCTTACACTAGGGAAAAGTCATCCATAGTTGGAAGCACATAGATTATGACTTTTCTCTTTGCTTTTCCTCCTGGCAGTTTACAATGCTATTACTTCCACATACTGGGGATGAGGTCTGATATAGGTTACCAGACATTGCAGAGCATTTTTCATCTAGTTTTGTAGAGCATTGACATAGCAATGAGCTGTATAAGCTCCCTGTGTTGCAAAATTGAGCAACTGGTGATTTGTTTATCAATAATTGTATTAAGGGAGAGCAAGAAAAAAAAAAGAGAAAGGAATAAATAATTAAAACATGCGTTCTGCTATTCTGTTCACTGAACAAAAGCTAAAATGTACCATGGATGGCAATGTAGATTCATGAATATGTCAATACCAAAAGGTTTCTTTCCCCCCGGGCAGGCAGACTTTGCTGGGTGAATGAGTTTCCCAAGGAAAGGACAAGATCAATCATGACCCTCGGCCAGCATAAACACATATTGAAGGGCTAGAGCAAACATGATACAATTACTTATCAATGAGAAGAGACTTCTAGCTGGAGGAATTAAAGCGCACTGAATTATATTCCTCTAAATAAATATCTACTTTTTAAACGCAGAAATGGATGACTGCTATATTTAAGGATACTGAACTGATCTATTTTTTTTTCTGAAAGATCTGATTTCCACTTTTCATCACATCAACATAAACCCTGACCTTCGAGTTGGAGCATTTTTGGAACTCAAACTCAGCCTATAAACCCAACTTCTTGCCCATCCCTAAAAAATGACTTGATTCCTAGATAGGTAATGAGTGCTGAAAACTTGGACTTCTTTTTCCTGCAGCACCGAACTACTTACTTGGCGTGACCAGATATAATCTGATAATTCAGCGGTACGGTCACTTCTTTTAAGGCAACTTATAGCAACAAGTACAGTTTCACACCAGCTGTGCAGAGAGAGAGTGGCTTTGGCAGCCTTATTTAGTGAAAACAAACTAGACTAATCTCATCTGGCTTGTGACCTGTTATCATGATCTTATTTCAGTGTGAGATCTGGGGTGCAGTTATTAAGGACATGGGTTTTAATTGTTCCTTCTGGTGTGTGGGTGATTATTATGTAGTAAGCAGCTGGGCTAGGATCAGTGAGTTGCTGGACTTCAGTCAAGCCAAGTTAACTGCGATCCACAGCTACACGATACACTCTCTCTCTCTTACCCTGGCCCTGAACCAACCATGGTGTTCATAATTACCTCTGCCTGGCATAATCAGAGAGCTCTGGAAACAAAAAACACAGTTCCCTTTGAAGGCGTTATTACTTAAATTGGGTTCCAAGTAATGTGCAGTACACAATAGATTTATATTGTCGTCCATGTGTGTTTTATATATATCACTTGTGCTTGTGTGTTATTATTTAATTCCTCACACAAAATCTCCCCCACATGCTTTCTATCTGAACTTTGCAGCACCTACTTCATACGTACTAAGAGACTGCACCTTAGATATACTGTGAGAAAGTGTTGCTTCTTGGTCATCCTTTCTTCCCAAGGTTGGAATTTGCTTGAGTGCTGACTCTATTTTCATCTGTGTTGTACTGTTGTATTCTTGTGTTTTTTTTTTCTCCTTTTATTACATTTTCTCCGCTATACATTTTAACTGGATCTAACTTGTTTTACTTCACTCTAGCTCTTGTTGCAGATATACATTTCCACACCAGAACTCAAGACATAGTAGTATGCTTTGGTGCTCAAATTGGTGTTTGAGCTCCTATAGTAGAATTGATTGCACAGAAAATAATTATTTCCATTGATTATTATTATTATTATTATTATTATTATTATTATTATTATTATTATTATTATTATTAAATATTTTGATTAATACATCTTGCGCACTATGCCTGCCAGGATTGGCTCCGGCTTCCCCGCGACCCTCACTAAGATAAGCGGTTTGGAAGCTGGATGAATGGATGGATGGATGGATGATTAATACATATTTCTGCTTTTTTAATTAAGATTCAGGGTGTGTGTTCATAGTGCTGACATTGCTTAAGAGCTCATGAATGTGCAAGGTGTCAGAATCTTGCTCAGACTGAATAGTCTATACGTGTGTTTGTGTGTTGAGTTGAGCTGTGTGGGGGAGTCTAGAACAGTATAGAATGCTCACCTCAGAATGGTCTTTCTATGTGCTTGTGTGGCTCTCAAGGGTTAATTCCTGGACTTGAAGCTAAAACAACTGGATCACAGCACCACCCTAATACTCAATAAACAGTGACCTATTTTACAGGATTGGAAAGGGGACAAAAAAAAAAAAATCCCGATCTGCCGCCCTAATGCCAGTGACGAAACCGATCTAATGGTCCTAAATGCTCTGTTTAATCTGAAAGCACGCTCATGATATTAATGTCTCATTATGTGAATGCAGTGCCTGCTGATGGGATTAATGCATGCTCTCTCTTTCTCGTTTGACCTCCACAAAGAAACGCTTTACTTAAACCATCTGGCTGCAACAAGCAGCCCCAGAACTTCACTTGACCTTTAAATCATAATCACAGAGACAGACAACATTTTTTCCCCTTCTTCTTCTCCTTCATTTTTTTTTTTTTTTTTTTGGTGTGACTTTTTTGATTGTTTGTTTTGAACCATCCGGTCTGGTAATACCAATCCCCAGAATAAATAAAAATAAAAAATAAAAATATGCAGGGGAACATTAAACATTTGCATGTATAAGAACTGGTAAGGAATTGAGCTTTATTTATGTTTGTTTGTTTATTTATTTAGTTGGGCAGCCTTTTATACCCCAGGTCTCTGCCCATTATTGAATGTTTTTTAGTTTCCCCTGAAATCTTCATCCGTTATATATACTGTATTTCATATATTGTACACTTTTGTCCCTTCAGACCACACTGATCTGTAGACCTTAATATCTAAACTACTTGGGACAGCACACACACATTGAAGGTGTGCTAGTGTACATAAACAAGTCTATTTGTGTATGTAAGTGTCTCCCTAGTGTGTGTATATGTTGCTGAAAAGTTTAATTTGGTTTATTGCTGTTCAAAACCTGCCTTTCTTGTATGTGCCACCAGGGGGCAGTTATTTCCCTAAGCAGTTAAACTAAAGCAAATTGTTTTCAAAGTAATTTAACCCCCTCCTCACGTCAAACTAAGTCACATTTGACAATTCACACCTGGATTTAACTCTTATTTTATTACTGAAAGCATCCCAGTCTCTCTCACCTTGTAAACAGAATTGTTCTACTCCCATTCTTCTTAAATGTCAGGGTTTGGTTTTAATTGGAAACATTTGTACAGTCAGTGTTAGAATTGGCACAGACAATACTTTGAGAACTTTTTTGAGGCACAAGCTTATTAATAGATCAATATAATTATCCCTGAGGTGTAACAGGGATGAGAGAGATTTTTTGATGTATTTAATATCTAGTTAAAGTATAATCAATGACTGTTTAGTTTAGTTTAGGGGGTTGCAAGTGCCACTTTATAAATGGTTCAGAAACACATTTAATAACACATATTTATACATTTGTTTATTGTTAACATATGGGATCATTTCATAATAACATACACTTAATCCTCAGTTGATTTCAGTTAGTACATGTTAATAACAACCTATTCAAATGTATTAATAATATTCCACATTATAAAGCATTTATACTTAATTTATGTAAGATGCAACCCATGATCCAATGTGTAATGTAATCCACTAAATAGCATAGCTTTATATACATATACTGTAAAACTTAAATTGAACGCCCCTGGCATTAATTCCAAATAACTGCAAGAAGCTGCGGCGTCAATCGTGGACTTATGCAGGGTATGAAGAGCCTGGAAACTTTGTAGAAGTAGGCTAATAGGCCAGGCTTTTATATTTTTATATTTTTTAATTATTATTATTTTTTAATAATTTGCTTTCCAAAGATGCAAACAAGTCACATTCAATGTATGGATATACTGGATTAAAAACAAGATACCAGTTATTCTGTTAGCAGTCTAAGATTCGATATACTGTGAACTCTCGCTAAATAAACAGAAACCACTTCAACAAAACTGTGGAAATACGCTTTAAATCCAACCATCAACATTATACTTCATTAATGCATTGTTTATGCCACAATTGACAGTTAGTTCAGTCACTACTTTTAACAGCAATACAAATTTACATATACAATATACACTCACCTAAAGGATTATTAGGAACACCTGTTCAATTTCTCATTAATGCAATTATCTAACCAACCAATCACATGGCAGTTGCTTCAATGCATTTAGGGGTGTGGTCCTGGTCAAGACAATCTCCTGAACTCCAAACTGAATGTCTGAATGGGAAAGAAAGGTGATTTAAGCAATTTTGAGCGTGGCATGGTTGTTGGTGCCAGACGGGCCGGTCTGAGTATTTCGCAATCTGCTCAGTTACTGGGATTTTCACGCACAACCATTTCTAGGGTTTACAAAGAATGGTGTGAAAAGGGAAAAACATCCAGTATGCGGCAGTCCTGTGGGCGAAAATGCCTTGTTGATGCTAGAGGTCAGAGGAGAATGGGCCGACTGATTCAAGCTGATAGAAGAGCAACTTTGACTGAAATAACCACTCGTTACAACCGAGGTATGCAGCAAAGCATTTGTGAAGCCACAACACGTACAACCTTGAGGCGGATGGGCTACAACAGCAGAAGACCCCACCGGGTACCACTCATCTCCACTACAAATAGGAAAAAGAGGCTACAATTTGCACAAGCTCACCAAAATTGGACAGTTGAAGACTGGGAAAATGTTGCCTGGTCTGATGAGTCTCGATTTCTGTTGAGACATTCAGATGGTAGAGTCAGAATTTGGCGTAAACAGAATGAGAACATGGATCCATCATGCCTTGTTACCACTGTGCAGGCTGGTGGTGGTGGTGTAATGGTGTGAGGGAAGTTTTCTTGGCACACTTTAGGCCCCTTAGTGCCAATTGGGCATCGTTTAAATGCCACGGCCTACCTGAGCATTGTTTCTGACCATGTCCATCCCTTTATGACCACCATGTACCCATCCTCTGATGGCTACTTCCAGCAGGATAATGCACCATGTCACAAAAGTCGAATCATTTCAAATTGGTTTCTTGAACATGACAATGAGTTCACTGTACTAAACTGGCCCCCACAGTCACCAGATCTCAACCCAATAGAGCATCTTTGGGATGTGGTGGAACGGGAGCTTCGTGCCCTGGATGTGCATCCCACAAATCTCCATCAACTGCAAGATGCTATCCTATCAATATGGGCCAACATTTCTAAAGAATGCTTTCAGCACCTTGTTGAATCAATGCCACGTAGAATTAAGGCAGTTCTGAAGGCGAAAGGGGGTCAAACACAGTATTAGTATGGTGTTCCTAATAATCCTTTAGGTGAGTGTATATACAATTAGGTCCATAACTATTTGGACAGTGACACAGTTGTCATAATTTTGGCTCTGTACGCCACCACAATGGATTTGAAAGGAAACAATCAGACTTAATTACACCCATTTTTAGATGTGGTCCCCTGAATTTTAGGGCCTCAAAAGTATTTGAACTAAGTAACATAATCATGAATTAAATTGTGAGTTTCAATACTTGGTTGCAAATCCTTTGCAGTCAATGACTGCCTGAAGTCTGGAACCCATAGACATCACCAGATGCTGGGTTTCTTCCCTGGTGATGCTCTGCCAGGCCTGCACTGCAGCTGTCTTTAGTTCCTGCTTGTTCTTAGGGTGTTTTGCCTTCAGTTTTGCCTTCAGTTTTACTTGGATTCAGGTCAGGTGATTGACTTGGCCATTGCAGAACATTCCACTTCTTTGCCTTAAAGTTGCTTTCACAGTATGCTTCGGGTCACTGTCCATCTGCACTGTGAAGCGCCGTCCAATGAGTCTTGAAGCATTTGGCTGAATCTGAGCAGATAATATAGCCCTTACACTTCAGAATTCATCCTGCTGCTTTTGTCAGCAGTCACATCATCAATAAATACAAGGGAACCAGTTCCCTTGGCAGCCATACATGCCCATGTCATAACACGCTTCACAGATGAGGTGGTATGCTTTGGATCATGAGCAGTTCCTTCCCTTCTCCATACTCTTCTCTGTCCATCATTCTGATACAAGCTGATCTTTGTCTCGTCTCTCCATAGGATGTTGGTCCAGAACTGTACAGGGTTCTTTAGATGTAATTTAGACTCTAATCTGGTCTTCCTGTTTCTTGTTTACATCTTGTGGTAAACCCTCTGTATTTACTCTGGGGAAGTCTTTCTTCTCTTGATTGTTGACTTGGAGGGTGTTCTTGATCTGGCCAACTGTTGTGAAGGGGTTTTTCTTCACCAGGGAAAGAATTATTCTGTCATCCACCACAGTTGTTGTCCGTGGTCTTCTGGGCCTTTTGGTGTTCCTGAGCTCACCAGTGCATTCTTCCTTTTTAAGAATGTACCAAATAGTTGATTTGGCCACACCTAATGTTTTTGCTATCTCTCTGATTGTTTTATTTTGATTTCTAATGCAAAACTGAATGCAAAACCCACCAAGAACAAGCAGGAACTAAAGACAGCTGCAGTGCAGGCCTGGCAGAGCATCACCTGGGAAGAAACCCAGCATCTGGTGATGTCTATGGGTTCCAGACTTCAGGCAGTCATTGACTGCAAAGGATTTGCAACCAAGTATTGAAACTCACAATTTAATTCATGATTATGTTAGTTTGTCCAAATACTTTTGAGCCCCTAAAACTGGGAGCACCACATTTAAAAATAGGTGAATGTAACTACCCTCAAATTAAAGATGAAAGTCTACAGTACACTTAAAGCACATCTTGATTGTTTCCTTTCAATTCCATTGTGGTGGTGTACAGAACCAAAATGATGACAATTGTGTCACTGTCCAAATATTTATGGACCTAACTGTATATATATATATATATATATATATATATATATATATATATATATATATATATATATATATATGTGTGTATATATTTAGAGTTAAAATAATTTAATAAAAACACATGGTGTTTTATTTTTTATGAATATATGGTATATATATTTACAGAAAACAAAAATAAAAGTTTACATAAATATGTTGTGGAAGGTAATTTCAAATGTATTAAGGCATCTTTAGAAACTGTATCGATTTCCTTTATTTATCAGACATTGTCAAGTCTGTTTTGTAACAGCAGTAAAGCACGAGAGGGCAACCCGGCGACTATTGGAGTCCAGCTGCTATTTGAGACCCGGTGAGTATTGGAAGTTTTACGGTATATAATCTTCAACATCAGTCGATTCACTGTTGGATAAAGGACTCCCCACTTTCCAGAAATTTCTGATTTCATCTTCCCATCTTCTATGTGGTCCTCCTCTTTTTCTTTTCTCATCTCTTTATATTAATTCGTATTACTAGTACTCATATTGTTTATTTTGATTTCCCCTATGCTCCCTTTCCACTGGCCCTTGACTGTGACTTAACATCTTGTCTGCACTCATCAGCTTTTACAATCTAGGATGTAAAACCTCATATATTGTTTACTGTATACCTCGTATACACTTGTGTAAATTGAAATTTGTAAAATGTATTACACCTTGAATTGCATTGTATTTTTGCACATAATAATAATAATAATTAAGGTCATCTGTGGTCTGTTCATTTTGCAGTGTTTCCGGCCCATTGCCATTTTAACATATTTACTCTGTCAGTGAGGTCACACTTCTTTTTTTTCCTTTCATCGATTTATTAATTTTTTTGTCCTTTCTTGTTATCCCAAGCATCTTTCCATGCTTCTGTGTGTCATGTGCAGTTTATGTATCATGTTTCCATTTAGACACCATATTGTGGTATAATATATACACTTTATTTATTCAATTATGCATTTATTTTTAAACATGTTGAACAGAATGGGCATTTGATTTGTATTTCAGTACCTCCTATTATTATAATGGCAATTCAAAGGTATGGCATCACAGCAGGGTCAAGCATTCAAAAATGTGCTGTCAAATAAAACACTCTGCACTAAATGTTTCAAGAATTTCCAGGCTTAGAAAAGAGGCCTTTGCAATAACCTTCAGCACAGAAGCGCCTGTGACTGTTCGCAGATGTAACGTCTGAACAGAGGGTGGCTCCCTACTTCCCTACCTGACAAGGGTGGCTTTGATTACCAGATGTAGGATCCTTTGCCTCATAATGCAGAGCGTTCGTTCTCCGAAGTGGCAGGAGCCTCGTCAAGCCGTCAGGGTAATTTGGAATATGAAATGTGCTAAATTATTCAAAGGGCTGAATAAGCATAAACAGAGCGCTACTAGGGACAGAGATGCATACCTAACAATGTCGACATGACATTTAATACATCATATTACCCGTTACAGTTAGCACAAAAAAAGAAGAAAAAAGAGGAACAAAGTGCTAGCTAGGAGGCAGAAAATGTATACACATATGCATGCTGGGAGCTTGTTAGTGCAATAGGAGGCACTTGGATCTGTCTTGGATTCAACTGGTTTTCAGAAGAAAATTTTCCAGGAGAATGCAGTAAATGTTTACTTTTACAGTTTTGCTAATTAGTTTGAAAACAATTAGACGCTCGAAGCTACTGCTGGGAGTTTGGTATTTAGGCAGTTTTGGAAAGGAAGCAATTTGGGGGACTGGCTCTAACTAATGGATCAGCATTTTAATAATAATAATTATATATGCACATATACATATAATTATAGGTTATATAAACCTCACAGAGAGACCTCGGCCGGCACACAATTTCTTATTACACTTTTTATTTTAAATATATGGACCTTTTTAGCTCCATTTTAGAGTTTGCAACCATAATTTGGGTAAACACAAAATGTTCCCACAGCAGCAGAGTAAATATGACCCTACATATGTTTATAAAATGAGAGATGGCTCTTTTAAAGTTTAGAACATTTGTGTGTCACACTAAATTAAAGGTCTTGTTTGTAATGTTTTTTAAGCAAATTAATAAATAAATAAGTAAATAGATCAAACAAAATATGACAGCATTAGACAGCATTGCATTTCAGAAGGGGGTTATTTACATAACTGCTGTTATTTTTAATTTTGATTTCTTGGAAGTCTCAGATGATTGTGGATTGAAATCCCCTGTGAGATAGTCTACTTAGACTCGATTGCAATGCCAAAGTTAAGTAACACTTCTCAGAAATCCAAAATACGGAGGCAAAAGCTGTTGCTTGGGAAAAAGAAAAAGAAAAAAGGAAAAGAAAAAAAAAAGTCAATTTCCCTCTGATTTTAGGCCCATACAGAATTAGGTAGGAATCATAGCAATGACTTGAAAACTAAAGTATGTACTATCAATGGGACGTCTGAAGGAAATAACATAGAAGGAGACAGAGCAATTGTGGATGAGTAAGTGTAACACCAGGTGGCCTCTTCAGAGAGAGACTGAGAGGTGGAAACAGTGTGTTATCAGAAAACATATTTGTTGAGAAACGCTTGTGCACATTTAATGCAAGGGTAATGGCAGTTTATGCCCCCCACAAATAATTTTGAACCAACAGAAATGTTTGAAAAATGAATGAGTCATACACGCATGTTCAAAACAAGATTTCATATAAAAGCTTTCCTCCCACTCTTTCTCTCTCTCTCTCTTGCTCCTATTCGCTCACTGTGCTCTAATCTAAAAATCTCTCTTAAGCTGATTTCATTTGGACATGTTTAATTACTGTAAGCATGCCTGTTCGAAAATGTTTCTAAACTACAGGCAATTAAATTATTTACTTCACCAGAGTACATAGAGTAAATCGCTCCAGTGGAGTTTTGATGACCCTTTTAATAAGCGTTGTCTTGATTTCTGTATGTTTATGAAATCAGAATTTAATGGTGCTGCATTAAGTTATTTGAATTAATGAAGGAAATAGATCAGATCAAGTATGGCACCATAAGTGAACCTCCATTTAGAGTGATGTTTTTGAATTGAGCAGGGATGTGTTCAGTCCCTTCAATAAACATATGCTTACTGAAGCCTAGTGTTTGATAGTAACAGTCAGGCACCTGAAAAGCTGTTTCTTCTCCAAGTAAAGGAGGGTGTTTATTTATTAATACGGCGAACAATATATTCATCACTAAATAAAGCAAAACACACATATTTATATATTTCCACAAGTCAATGATAATGACAAATATCAAGCGGATGAATTCTGACACATTTTACAATTACGAGGCACACTTCAAATGACAAACGCATTTAAACCTTTTCCCTTTAAGTTCAAAGTGTAATCCCCTTGCAGCCGGTGTAATAAATTATTTGCAGGGGAAAAGGGATGATGCATCTTTTAACATGTGCAGTCATTTCAGAGTGCAAAGCCTACAAATGTCATGTCCTTTTAACATCAAAAGTAATTGTCCGGGCTTGCACAACAAGATGCAAGAGTAGCAGGCAGTTTGCCACTGTAACAGACCAAATGACATCCAATGATGAGCTAACAGACTCCAGTGCATTGAGCAGAGGTCTGCTGCAATATATATATATATATATATATATATATATATATATATATATATATATATATATATATATATATACATTTAATTTAATTAATTTAGCTTTTCCCCCATTTGCATTCAGAACCTATGCCACACTTGCCATCTTGACTGTCAGGAATCAAGCCCACCTACATTTTATGTCTAAGCATCAGCTGCAATGAAGTCTGTATTTCTCCTGATATGCCTTTCGGGTAAACGGGTGCTACGTTTCAGCCAATGCAAATCAAAGTCAAATAATGAACTCCTTTACTTGTTTTTTGTGGAAAGTTCAGCTAACAAAGTTACAGCAAAACACACGTTCTTTTAAAATGAATCCTGGAAAGCCTCACTTTCCAATGTGATATTAAGGGGAATCATATAGGTGGGGGAGGGTAAAGTAGCCTCCAGCCAACAACCATCCAAAAAGAAGTCAAACACCCGACACATCCGCACAATTGGGTACATTTAACAGAGTGGTTCTGTAAAGCAGAGGCCAAAAGTTGGATGGGCAAGTGGAATGTGTAACCTCTCACCTCTTAAATAGGGGATCCCTGCAGGCTAGTCCTTCATAGACCACGAGCTTCCTTTTACCCCCTGCCTGTCCCTAGAACGCCTCAGTTAGTCGACAGAGGCCTTGTGTTTCTCAGAATCTGGGCCCATTGCTACACCCGCTATCAACTCGGAAAAAGAAACCACACTAAAACTAAAACAAATAATACCAGGACCTTTGTTCAACCCTATGGTATTTGTTCGGGTGGTATTTCTGCATGAAGCACAAATGTCTTTTCTGTGTGAACTCCTAACTAGGGAATAGAGTTTTATTTAATGTCTGTCTGCTTTACTTGCATGGTGACACCGTATCCTCAGGCACTCGCAATGCTGGGAGCACGTGAGTAAGCATCAGTTTTGCAGGGTAAGCGGGTGCATTACATGACTTGTTTTGAAAAGTCACAACGTTGTCTGTTGTAAATGGTAGTGTCATAATCTAATAGTTTTGATGAATCAAATCTTTCTCCACTAAGGCTGTGGTTTGGAGCAATCCTACATTTTATTTATTTATTTATTTATTTATTTTTAAGTCACAGGGATACTGCAAGCATAGGGTTGACTGAACTGAAATATATCTTTTAGGTATGCTTGTTGACCTTTTCTGTTTTTTTTAACTGACATGCAGTTGTTATGCATTCTGTGTCATATACGTACATTAATACAATGTATGCTCTGTCTTCTAGATGAGCTAAGTTAGCATATGTAGGACAATCTGGTCCATGAAGAGCAAAACAAAGGTCTTCCGTTTTTAAAGTTTAAAGAGCTTTTGAACCTGCTAGTTGACTTCCTTGATCTTATCCATTGAAATACTTTTGTCATATTTTATTAATTAAAAGTGGGAAGGTCTGGTTCCCATCATCATTCTTTGCTGCAGTTCACAGAGTTTAATCCTTGTTCTGCATTTGTTCCACTTTGTTTTGTTTTGTTTGTTTGGTTTGTCCCTGTGTTTCTGGAGGTTGAACCTCTTCCTGTACAATCGGTTGATTGTCAACATGTAAGTGACTGCTAAAGCACGCATTGAGAAGAGTCAAACATCTGTGTTATGAATATGCAGATTAAACCAACTCTGACAATCTGCAGCTCCCATGTACAATCAACAGAAAATCTCCCTTAAACCAGTAAGCACTAATCAAACATACCAGAAGAGAGAAGGGATGCAGGAGGCTTCGAAGTACATCTTAAAAGTGTTAAAAATATATATCTTTTTAAATATATATACAAGTATAATAAAAGTAAAGGCCCCACCAGAGCTGGGTACCTGATGTCTCATCCTGCTTTTGAGAACATGGGGACGTAAAACAAAATGCAAATAGTTCAATAGATGCTATAAGCAGCGCCTTTCGAGTCTTGGACTCGGGTTTCCCTCCAATAGCGAGAGAAACCTTTGTCCAGCAGGGGGCTTTTTGAGCTGTACTTGACAGTCTTTCTTTTTCCTTGCAGGGAGCTGATCCATCAGGCCAGACCAGACGAGACGGGGAGGTGCCGGTTGACAGAGCTGCAGAGTCCTGGGTCCTTGGAGCGGTCCGGAGGCCGAGGCGAGTGGAGATTGGGACGGACCGGGAGCGACAAGGGACCTAGCCAGAGGGGTCGGAGGACTCCTCACGGAGTGGGTCCCATCCAGAAGCCCGGCCGACCATCTACCCGGAGCCCGGCCTGACCAGGACTGCTCCCCGCTGACGTCACCAGCCAGGATCCAGGAGAGGCCTCGGATTCCAGGGACCGACCAGGCCGATCGGCAACGTCCCTGAGGGAGGCCTCCTGCAGCCAGGGCCCGGACTTCTCCCCGCAAGGCCCGCTCCCTGCAAGAGCCCCGGAGGTGGAAGCTGCTCCCCAGCCAGGTGGACTTGCCCCGACCTCCGGATTGAGAGCCTCCCGACCCTTCTCCAAGGTAGGAAAGTGCAGCATGGCCCAGCGAACCGCCGGTGTGAGGCGCCATAATGCGGTGCGCTTCAGCCGTGAGGCTGGAGCCGAGACCGCGGCCCTCACCCGGCTGGAGTTCAGCAGGTCCGTGCTGCAGAGGGGCCTGGGCTTTGCCCCTTCTGAGCTGAACTGTGTGGTAAAACTGCCTGGACCTAGGGACGTGTTCGAGGTGAGCTTTAAGAACCCTCAAGTGCTGGAGAGTTTTTGGAACCTGTATAGGGAAAAAAAAGACAGCATGCCCCTGAATGACTTTGTGGTCGACGCCCTGACAGATAGAGAGATTAAAATTGTAACTATTCAGTTTTACAACGAAGCAGTGGCAGAGTACGATATAGAAGTATGGCTGAGGAGACACTGTGAGATCCTGTCTGAAAGTAGGAGAGTTAATGATGAGGATGGGGTCTGGACCGGTGCTCGGCGGTGGCAGGTGCGCCTGCAGGTGGAAGTGGCCGCCATCGGCGGAGTACGCCATCTACCAAGCACCGTGGTTTTAGGAGCAAATAGGGGGCTTGTCTTTTATCATGGCATGCCCAAATTATGTAGGAACTGCGGGGCCCTGGGTCATTTAGCCGCAGCCTGTACCGTTGTTAAGTGCAAGGTCTGCGGCGGGGAACATCAGACCAGGGCCTGCAAGCAGGAGAGGGCCTGCAACCTGTGCGGTGGGGGAGGGCACCTCTTTAGGAATTGTCCCTCCTCCTATGCAAATAGGGCGCGGGCCCTCGGGGGTGGTGGAGAGAGAGAAAACCAAGCGGAGGCTCCTCCAAAGGTGATACCCCAAGATGGGGGTAGAGAGGAAACAATCCTCAGGAGCCTCATAGGCTCCCTCTCTGACTCTGGGTCAGAAGTGGAGGCAGAGGGAGAGTGGACAGTGGTAGCGGGGAAGAGAAGGAGGGCTGAGAAGAGGAGCATGGGTAGGGGGGGTATGATGAAAAAGAGGATTCATTCTGCAGATTCTCCCCCCCCTGCCGGCTCCTCCCCCGCTCCAGAGTCCCCTCCCTCAAATTTCTATACGCCCCACTCTGACTCCGGAGAGGAGAGTGGTGGGCCTTCTCCACTGCCCCGAGTGGGCAGCCTGGTAGATGAGAGGCCCCCTAGAAATAACATTCCTCCCGCCCCACAACTGAGACTCTCCCAGGGGAGGGGTCAGGTATGCCCTCCCGGCAGTAGTGGGAGAGCCGCAGGACCTCAGGAGACGAGAGTCGGCGCCAGTGTCCTTTCCCAGAAAGACATCAGGGACGTGATGGCAAGGTCACTGGCGCTGGGGGAGGAGGCCTGCGGCGGCAGACAGCCGGGAAGGGAGAGACCACCCCCTCCCCCACCATTAGTTAAAAGAACGACTAGCGGGGTCTATACAGTTTTCTCCCCAGTTGTACATAAAGCCTCTGCCCTGCCATCTGTTCGTCGGGCCTCGGCCTCAAAGGAACCAGGGAGAACCTCCAGCACCACGGGCCCTGAGCCCAGTGGAGTTTTGCCCGCCTTACCGGGTGGCGGGAGCCGAGCCCCCCCCATAGTCTTCCTAGAGGATCAAGCGGTGAGGCAAATGATTGAAATGATGGGTGCTAGCGCTAAGCTAGGTGAGGGAGAAGAGAGGAGTGGGGAAGAGAAAGGTTTCTTTACATGATTGTTACGGAGCGGGTAATTGCCCTCACAGCCATTATGGCATTAACCATTATTTCAATTAATGTGAGGAGCATTGCTGAGGTGAAAAAGAGGACCGATGTTTTAAACTCTCTGGCTGGAATGAAGGCGGATATTATCTGTTTGCAGGAGTGCGGCATCCCGTTCCAAAAAGAATACAAAGATCTCCGGGACACTTGGACCCTAGGAGAATCCTTCTGGTCGGGGTCCAATGTGTCCCGAGCGGACGGGATTGCCGTACTCCTGAATAACCCCTTCTTAACAGTTAAAACATTCAAGGTTATAGAGGCGGGCAGACTGGCCAGCCTCGATTTTAAATACAAGGGGGCTGTATTGAGGCTGGTCAATGTCTATGCCCCCACCAGCCAGAGAGAGAGAGTCCTCTTTCTCCCTCAGCTACGCCCGCTCCTGATCGGCACCTTGCCAGTTATCATTTCAGGTGATTTCAACTGTGCTCTGAGGGATGTAGACCGGAGTAAGCCCCGCAACGATAGATCCAGCAGGGACCTCGCTGCGTTCGTGGAGGACTTTGAACTCTGCGACGCAGGTCGGGACCTGGTCCCCTTGTTCACCTGGGTGAGTTCTTCTGGCTCCTCCTTCTCCAGGATAGATCTCGTCCTCCTCAGCAAGCCACTGGAGAGGACCGCCATGTCTTCGGAGGCGGTCTTCTTTTCAGACCACAGGCTCCTGACGACAGAGTCGGGGCCTGGGGTCTGGAAGCTCAACACCTCTCTGCTCGATGACCCTCGTGTGATTAAGACCTTTAGCAGACGCCTCGAGGAGTGGAGGACCCTGAAGGACCTTTTTGATTCTCCCATAGAGTGGTGGGAGATGATGAAGAAAAGAACCAAGGGCTACTTCATTCAGCTGGGGAAACGGAAAGCTCGCGAGAGGCGGGCGAGATATTCCCATCTAAACGCCCGCCTCCAGCGCCTGAGTCTTTTACAGCTCAGAGGCTTCGACCTAGCTGAGGAGGTGGCCCGGGTCAAACTGAGTCTCTCCGCCCTCTATCGGGAGGAGCAAGAAAAGATCAAGGTCCTTTCCAGGGTCCGCATCATGGAGGACGATGAGAAATGCAGCCGCTTCTTCTTCAAGAAAACGAAGGAGAGGCGGCCTGCAATGTCCTCCATGATCGACTCCTCGGGGCAAGAGGTGGAGGGCAGAGAGGCTGTTGAGACAGTGGTGCGGGATTTCTACAGGGAGTTGTACGACCAGAAGGTGGTGGATCAAAATCTGATCCATCACTTTCTGTCCCTGTTGGAGTCCCGCAATGAGGGGGACGAGGAGGAGGAGGAGGATCCAGAGATCACCACCACTGAACTCTCCCAGGTGATAAAGAGTCTTAACTCTGGAAGGACACCGGGTCCCGACGGGATCCCTGCTGAGTTCTATAAGATCTTTTGGGAGGTGCTTAAGGAAGATCTGGGCCAGGTCCTGGGGTCGATGTACAGAGAGGGCAGATTGGCCCCTTCGATGAAGAAGAGTATCCTCTCCCTTCTTCACAAGAAGGGAGACACGAAAGATCTGAGGAACTGGCGGCCAGTCAGCCTCCTGTGCACCGACTACAAGATACTGGCCAAAGCACTGACGCTCCGGCTGCAGCGGCCACTCCCTCAAGTCGTGGGTCCCGACCAGGTCTGTGGTGCCCGGGGGAGATCGGCGGCCGACAACGCCATGCTGCTCAGGGATGTCGTGGCCTACTCGAACGAGAGAGGGCTTCCCCTGGTCCTAATCAGCTTGGACCAGGAGAAAGCCTTCGACAGAGTGGGCCACGAATACCTGCAGCTTGTTATGGAGAGGATGGGTCTCGCTCTTGGCCTGAGGAGGTGGGTTAAGATCATCTACAGCGGCCTAAGCAGCAGGGTCCTTGTGAACCGCCACCTGACCGAACCATTTCCGGTCAGGTCGGGGGTCCGGCAGGGTTGTCCCCTGTCGGCCCTGCTGTACGTCCTCTGCTTGGAGCCGTTCATGCAGGCGATCCGCCGGGACGTCCGGGTGACAGGTTTCCATCTCCCGGGTTCCGGCGAAGAGCAACTGAAGGCCCTGGCCTATATGGACGACGTGGCCGTGGTCTGCACGGACGCTCCGTCCGTGGCCAGGGTCGAGGAACTGCTGGACGGCTTCTGCAGGGCGACGGGGGCCGCTGTGAATAAGGCCAAGAGCGAGGTCTACCTCTCCAGGGCATGGCCTGTCGGCCGGGGCCCGCCGACCGTGTTCCCTGTGAAGCCGTTTATCAAGGTTCTGGGGATCACGATCGACGGGACCAACACGGGCACCCGGAGCTGGGAGGAGGCCATAGCAAAGGTCCAAAGGAAGATCCACGGCTGGAGCACAAGGACCTTGACGATGGCTGGTAAGGTGCTGGTCGTAAAGGCCATCCTCTTCCCGATACTCCTCTACGTAGGAATGATCTTCCCCCCAGACAAGGTTATCGCAAAACTAGTGACCCGAATTATATTTCGGTTTGTCTGGGGGAGCAAAATGGAGAGGCTGAAAAGAGTGCAGATGGTGAAGGGTACCCTGGATGGAGGCAGGGGGGTCCCGGACGTTGTGCGGCTGATAAAGGCGCAGGGGCTGGCCTATGTGGTTAAGAACATCCAGGCTGCTGGCAAGAAAGTGAGTTTCATGAACCGCTTTTATTTTGCCAGCAGCCTGAGACCATTCGGCCTCTGCGCCATGGATAACACCAGGCCGCACTCGTGGGATCCCCCGCCGTTCTACAGGGCGCTCTGAGCCTTTGCGCTCGAAGTAGGCCTCCATAAAGTCGTGCTGGCCTCCTGGGATTATAAGACCATCTGTAGTCAGATGAGATCTGCCCAGGAGACCAGCCGGATAGAAGATTTCCCTCCCGAAACCTGCCGGTTTATCTGGGCTAACGCTACGCACGTTTGCCTCACGAACACGCAGAAAGATGTCTCCTGGATGGCTGTGAGTCGGTGTCTCCCCACCCGAGTGTTTATGCACAGAAGGGGCATAGCTCCTTATGACACCTGCCCCTATAAGGGTTGCTTGGGGAAGGAGACGGAGGCTCACATCTTTAGTGAGTGCCCCTCCGCCCACAGGGTCTGGCTCCTGTTTTCTCCGTTCCTCCACAGGTTCGCCGTTCCTGCGCGGGCGACCGCCCAGCAGATCCTATACGGTCCAGCCAAGGGAATCTCTACATCTACCTTGAGGTGCTGGTGGCGTGTCGTCTGCGCAGTGAAGCAGGCACTGTGGGAGGGACGGAACATCTGTTTGTTCAATAAGCAGGAGCTGGACCCGATCGTCATCGCGCGGAGGGGCATGGTGTTTGTGAAAGACTACGTCAATCTGGAGGTCCACCAGAGGGGCAAGGAGGAAGCCTTTAAGAACTGGCGCATACAAGATCTGGGGGAGCTCAGGATCCCATGATGGGACCCACCTCCGGGGACGGTTAGTTCCCCCTGCTGGAGCCCGAGTCCAAGATCTTTTAAAGATCTTTTAAAGATTTTATGAATGATTGTTTTTAAAAGAAGATTTTAAATAACGAATCTTAATTGTTTTTAAAGATTTAGTTGTTTTTAAATCACATTGTTTAGGGCTTTTTAGGTATAGTTTTGTTATATTTTGTTGTCAAATACATTGACCGTTTTGGGTTTAATTTAAAATGCATTAGATTTTTTTTGTTTGTTTTTTATTTTTCCTTTTTAATTGTTTCTTTATTTTGTCTAATGCATTTTCAGTTATTTTCAATGTATTTGACTTTTTTGTTGGTGTGCAGTTTTTGCTTTTATCACGTTTTGTTTATTTGATTTGAGCACGTTTATTTTAAAGTTAATTGTTTTAGTTTTGTTAAAAATCACAAGATTTTAAAAAATTTTAAGTGATTTTAAGAACTGATATTTTAAATGATTTTAATCATAAGTATTAAAATTGGAATTGTTTTATTTTAAGAAATGTAAAATACTTTAACCAAATAAACAGTATTTTCGATATGAGCATTAATCAGTGTTGTGTGGAGTATATACAGTGGGGGAAAAAAGTATTTGATCCCCTGCTGATTTTGTACGTTTGCCCACTGACAAAGAAATGATCAGTCTATAATTTTAATGGTAGGTGTATTTTAACAGTGAGAGACAGAATAACAACAAAACAATCCAGATAAATGCATTTCAAAAAAGTTATAAATTGATTTGCATGTTATTGAGGGAAATAAGTATTTGACCCCTTCGACTTAGTACTTGGTGGCAAAACCCTTGTTGGCAATCACAGAGGTCAGACGTTTCTTGTAGTTGGCCACCAGGTTTGCACACATCTCAGGAGGGATTTTGTCCCACTCCTCTTTGCAGATCCTCTCCAAGTCATTAAGGTTTTGAGGCTGACGTTTGGCAACTCGAACCTTCAGCTCCCTCCACAGATTTTCTATGGGATTAAGGTCTGGAGACTGGCTAGGCCACTCCAGGACCTTAATGTGCTTCTTCTTGAGCCACTCCTTTGTTGCCTTGGCTGTGTGTTTTGGGTCATTGTCATGCTGGAATACCCATCCACGACCCATTTTCAATGCCCTGGCTGAGGGAAGGAGGTTCTCACCCAAGATTTGACGATACATGGCCCCATCCATCATCCCTTTGATGCGGTGCAGTTGTCCTGTCCCCTTAGCAGAAAAACACCCCCAAAGCATAATGTTTCCACCTCCATGTTTGACGGTGGGGATGGTGTTCTTGGGGTCATTCCTCCTCCTCCAAACACGGCGAGTTGAGTTGATGCCAAAGAGCTTGATTTTGGTCTCATCTGACCACAACACTTTCACCCAGTTCTCCTCTGAATCATTCAGATGTTCATTGGCAAACTTCAGACGGGCCTGTACATGTGCTTTCTTGAGCAGGGGGACCTTGCGGGCGCTGCAGGATTTCAGTCCTTCACGGCATAGTGTGTTACCAATTATTTTCTTGGTGACTATGGTCCCAGCTGCCTTGAGATCATTAACAAGATCCTCCCGTGTAGTTCTGGGCTGATTCCTCACCGTTCTCATGATCATTGAAACTCCACGAGGTGAGATCTTGCATGGAGCCCCAGACCGAGGGAGACTGACAGTTATTTTGTGTTTCTTCCATTTGCGAATAATCGCACCAACTGTTGCCACCTTCTCACCAAGCTGCTTGGTGATGGTCTTGTAGCCCATTCCAGCCTTGTGTAGGTCTACAATCTTGTCCCTGACATCCTTGGACAGCTCTTTGGTCTTGGCCATGGTGGAGAGTTTGGAATCTGATTGATTGATTGCTTCTGTGGACAGGTGTCTTTTATACAGGTAACGAGCTGAGATTAGGAGCACTCCCTTTAAGACAGTGCTCCTAATCTCAGCTCGTTACCTGTATAAAAGACACCTGGGAGCCAGAAATCTTGCTGTTTGATAGGGGATCAAATACTTATTTCCCTCATTAACATGCAAATCAATGTATAACTTTTTTGAAATGCGTTTTTCTGGATTTTTTTGCTGTTATTCTGTCTCTCACTGTTAAAATACACCTACCATTAAAATTATAGACTGATCATTTCTTTGTCAGTGGGCAAACATACAAAATCAGCAGGGGATCAAATACTTTTTTCCCTCACTGTAAACTGTGCTGTATTATACATGTCATCTCCTAAACAAGTTGTCCGAGGGCTGGGGGGGGGGGGGAAGGAGGTGATTTACTGATGCTTACACACACGCACATAGCAAAAAGAGTAAGACGTCATTATAACATCACATTGCCTAGGGTTTGAGTCCCTAAGCCCTCAGTGTATTACAGCGATAGACTTTGGCTCTCAGATCCCTTAAAATCAGTAGTTTGGAAGCAATTACAAGGAAGGTTTCTTGGTTCAGCAGCACTGGATCTGCTTAATAAAAGGTGGCATGGCACCACAGAGCCTCACAATAGACATAATGGACTGCATGCCACTCAATTCAATGTTAATTCACATCTCCTAAGAATAGCTTCCTGGCAACTGGGCCCTGACAGCGCTCACTCTGTTAATTGACATTATGTTGATTGGCTATAATAGATTGGGGTTTAACTGCACTTACATGTGTTTTTGGTGAGGAAGCTCCTGATTTTTTTTAAAAGGTTGAGACAGTGTCAGTAGGCCTGTTGCTGGGCAGTTACATTAATAAACACCTCAGTAACTAATTTAGTGCAGTTCATGATGTTTGACTGTTGTATTCAGCTCTTGGACCTTTGAAGCCACAGAGCATTGTTTTGAACATCCCTTTCTCGACATCTGTTGAGTATGTGTTAGGCAGACTATCTAGTACTTTGCAAACCACTATGTCCCTATACCCACTTATCAGGTATATTTTGGTGGTCACTTTTTAACAAAGTACAGACAGTGGCCAGACTGGGAAAATACAAATCACTACAGATACAGAAACACACCCTTCATTGCAATGCTTGAACTTCAGAGTGATGTGTGGGTTCTTTATTGGGGATAGCTTTGGGGAACAGGCTTTCTTAGTATCTAATAAAGTCCAACACAGTATGAGGTGTGTGACACTTAGGTGGCCTGGGGTTCTTAAGGGTTAAAACAGTGTTGCCGAAAGTTTTTAGAGTTTGTTGCTCTGGCAAGGGGTGCACAGAGCGTGTTATTATTAATACTGTGAAGCTTCACATCACATTCGCCTCGGGAGCTGCACAGTTCCTTCGAGTCTATCCAGGGAGGCAGCGCAGAACAGGAAGACGTCTGTGTCAGGGCAGAGTGCAGTGTCCTAGTCTTGTGTCACTCAGCTCACAGGAAAGAGGTCAGAGCACGAGGAGCAGGTGTTGTGCTCTAAGTCTTGCTCTCCATCTGATTTCAGTAATTCTCCCAGCAACCCCCCCCAGGACAGCATCTGTCAGCTTCATTCAACGTGAAATGCAACTTTCCTCTCATTTCACATTTTAGTGCCAAACAAAAGAAGAGGTCAGCTTCAGTATCAGGGTATCGCATGCAGCTCATTACCGTTCCCATTGATTCCCTACTTTCAGATATTCAGCAGAGCGAAAGTTCAGTCTTCTTTTTTATTTTATTCATTTATTCCGTAGAAAGTTTGGTTGTGTTTTTTTTTTTTGGTTCTCATCAGTGGATGCATTACCTGTTGTGAAGGGCAAGGACACACAACTTTAAAGGGCAAGTGTGGTTTGAAATCACACTGAGGCTGCTTAATTTCATTTTACGGTAAGCAGGTTCTTTGCGCTGTTGGAAATGTACCGGCCTACAAGATTTGCGAGAGGTAGTACTCCAGAGATGTTAAACTCCGCTTCATCAATAAGTAAAATACACGTTTAACAGCATGAATAAGAAATTAAACCTTTTGTCAATAACACATCATGTATTACTAGTGGGAGACAGTTACCAGGACTCTATATATGCACACCCCTAATTCAGAAAAAAAGAAAATGATAAAAACTGCAAAAAAGAGGAAACAATTTAGCCCCTCTTGCATGATTGGTTGCTTGTATCTTATTGATATAAGGATTAATTACCTTTTTTTTTTTTTTTAGTATGTCACCATATGTACTTCATCAGTATGGCTAGGAAGTTTGTTCCAGGCACCTGCAACTCTGCTTGTAAAGAGTACCTGTTTTCTTACCTAAATGCACATCCATTTAATATTTACAGAACTGTGACTAACATTTGGATTCTCTCTCTCTCTCTCTCTCTCTGTCTCTCTCTCTCTCTCTCTCTCTCTCTCTCTCAAATATATATACAAATAGGAATCCTTATAAGAAGATACCCTCAAACGTTCCACATCCGGTCATACTGTAACAGACAGTACAGAAAGGATATGTTTGCACCACCTGTGCAGATGACATCAGAATTTGTGATGAAAATAGGCCTCGTTTAACATATATGTGAATTGCAGTGATGTTATTGATAAGTGCATTGAACAAGTATGCACAAAGGTTGAATGTTGTTGTGTCTGTGTATACAGAGGTACCTGTATAGTATTGAAAGCTTGATACAATCACAATTTGATTACTTCTGTATTATTATTATTATTATTATTATTATTATTATTATTATTATTATTATTATTATGTATACTACTATTATTAGGATTCTTACTATTATTTCCCTCTCTTGCCAAAATTTATATTAAATAAATGAGAGATTGTGATGGAGAAACAACTTCTTTCTTTCTTGTAAATGGGGTGAGAATACTTTGTATCACTTTACACATTAATACATTGTAATAATGCATAATTACACTGTCCTTATGAGTAGTTACTGAGTACCTACGTATGACACTTGTAAATATGTTATTTTCAAGAAGGACAGCATTCTGAAAAATTAAAAACTGGCTCATTTTCCACTGATGTTGAAACTTGTCTTCTGAATAGAGGAAACAAGTCAGTCACAGTTTTACATTGTAAAAAGTAAATCAATCTGCAAAAAAATATCATTAAAACAAGGATACATTTGTAAAGATTGTACATTTTCAAGATGGACATTTAATTTATCAAAAAGAGAGTGATAGATGAATATACAAATGATACAATCTCCAATGACAGACAAGAAAATGTTCAAATCATACAGGAGATTCATTTTTTAATTTATATTTTCCCCAGAAGTGCTGAGTTTTGGTTACAGGTCTTGGGTACAGCACTGAGAGGAAACAGTTTGCATCACACCACTGTAGCTAGATTCTTACATATATGGAAAACAGGACATTGGGAAAATCTGCGGCTTTACTAGCAGCATGACATACAAATAGATCTCTGTGCCGAGCCGAGTGGTTCAAAGTGGAAGTTCACCCACAGATGTCAAGTAGGAAGAGTAAGAATGCTGTAGATCAATTGTGTCAAACAAAGGCCGCAGTGTGTTCTGTTTTTTATCAGTCAAGCTCCCAGTAACTTTATTGTTCTGACTAGCTGATTAAGCAGATGCATTGAATATTTCCCAACAGGTTAATTATGTTACAGGTAGTGTATCTTGAATCAAAAGAAGCTTTGTAAGCCACTAATCTAACAATACCTTTAGCTATTTTTATATACGTCAGACTGATCAAAAATCTAAGTTAATGTAGAAATCTGGAGCTCCAGTTGGAACAGAAACCAAAGAACTCTATGGCCCTCGAAGAACTGCTGAAGTACCAGTCAAAATAAACAACCAAACCTTCATTCTTTTCCTTAGCTCTTGGAGTATTATTCAAATCCTCTGTACAAATTCAAAGCAGAAACACAGCCCTATTGCCACAAAACTCTTTAACCATACATATCAAGTTGCAATGGTTAGCATTCAGTGAGCAGCCAAGACACCATCAAAGTCAGCCTTCCCCATAAGAATGCAGAGAAGCATTATTGTATACGTCTGGCAATTTCCACTACTAAGTATTAAAATGTTTCCATAAATAAGGAGAACGAACTAGTTACTCATCGAATAAGACAGGAGGCTGTGTGTAAGTAAATGGTGATTGTTTATGTATTTCCACAATGGTCGAAATATCACCCAGAACAACGTAGTCACATTTTATTAAACTGGTCTTTCACTGTCGTCATTTTGCCTTGTTTAAAATAAGTATAAATACATATAGATATACTGAAAAGCAGCTTTGTCGACGCACATACTGTATTTTAATCTTCCAGATGTTTTTTGGTCTTCTCAAGATCCATTCAGGCAGTAAATACTTTTATGAATAGCTATGTCAGAGCCAATCAATTTTTTTATAGTTTTTCTTTTGGGTTTGTTTTTTATATATACGTCCACTATATTTATACATCCATGTCTTGTGTAGTCTTCATCCTTTTCTGTATTTTAAACCTTTGTACCATAATAAGGTCTCACAAGTACCAAGTCTTTGGTCAAAGATTACCTAGTCTGGAAAGGGCTAGTTTCACACACCGAGATAAACTCTTGGACTAGCCAATTATATTTTAGGTGGTCCAAGACTTGTGTTAATCGATGTCTGTGAAATCAGACATTAGTGTCTTCGGTTACTCAATTTAAAAATAATGAAACAAATAGCTCCTTTTGCGTTTTTAGCCTGATCTTATGAATTACTTAGTTGCTGTGTGGGTAACTTTAACTCTACAGTTGTTCAAGAGCTGAAAACAATGTAAAAGACTTTAGAAACTGAGAACACAGGTGGAATAAGAACCCAAGGATACTATGGCTCTCCAGCCAGGGATGCCACATGACTCCACTGTCAGTGCAAGATTTTAGGAAAGGACAGGATTTTTAATTTGCTCCTCAAACTCAAAGACATTTACATAAATATAGCATCACACCTTTGCCAAGATTAATATTGGTGCTTAAAGACTACAGGCTAACAAACTGGTAACACCTGTTTGGTCCTGTTGCTCAGTAGACTGTGTAGAGCTAATATATGTTCTACAGTGTGTTATTTATTATTAATTAAGACACGATAAACAGTGACTATATATATATGATAAGAAACGTATATCTGATTGAAAATGAATAATCAAAATGAATACTTAGCAGTAAAAATGTATGAGCTTTTATTCTTTATTTCTAATGCCATGTAGGATAATTAAGCCATCATACTCCATTAATATATGATTTAAACATTAATCTCTTTCCATTTAAAGAACATTAAAATCTGTGTCCTGTCACTATGCACTCATATGGTTGCCCCAACAGTGAGACAGACCTGGGTGGTTCCTGCATGTGGCCTTCTCAGGAAATGTGGTACAATCAGTTCAAGACATCCCTGCCTTTCAGGACACAATGAAGTACTGTTGTAGCAGAGTTTTGTTTTACTGACAAAGTGTACATGGCAGCTTTTTAAAATGAATTACTGCTTAGTCAACAGTATGTTCTGTTTTTTTTCTTTTTCGCTGCAAGAGATCACTTAGGAAGCTTTGGCTCATTTCCTAAAGCTGTCTATAGCTGTGGGTCTTTCACTGTGTCCACAACTTGGTAAAGATCAAGTCCCAGGGGGTTCTGTAGATCTTAACCAGATGAAGACGGCTCAGAGAAATTAGCACAGTTTCTTGGAGGAAATGAAAGGAAATGGTAGACTACTCATTACAAATTGTTGGAACGTGTTATATGCTTTCTAAAGAGGGAAAAAATACAAAACTATACAGTGTTCACAGTTGTAAGATATAAAACAGCAGATAAGAGCACCACTTTTTATCCAGTGTTTCTTGATGCATGATTCTTTTTGCAGTCTGGCCACAGACAAGTCTAAACTGGATGAAATCAAATGAAAAAGCTGTGTGTTTCCTGGAATTTCACTCTAAACTAAATCTATTCACCTTTTATAAGAAATTTGCAGTGGAGCTTGATAAGTAACACAAACAGAAACTATGGTGGATAATGCAGTAATCACTTGGATTCCTCAGTGTTTAAACTTGCTCCTTCTCTCTTCCTAGTTCAGTCAAGTAGAGATTGACAAGGGAGTGACGTGTTATTCTGCATTTCACAGCAATGAACCTTTGGATATTGTAGTCACTTGGTGGCAGATAATAGGCAATTGATAAAATGCTGGAGCTTTTTCCTTTATTTGAGACGTGTAACTAAAAATTGTGAAGGCCCTCTCAACATATTTCACAGCTTTGAAAAGACAGGATTACACTTGACCTAATTTTTAAGTTCTTCTTTTGTTTCTGACTGGAAATGTAGGTAAGCAGTTCATGAAGCTCCCCAAAAGTCTTACTGCAAAGGTGCTTGAATACAATCCAAAACTAAATATAAAAGGTGTAGCCATGAAACGTGTATTGATTGATGGATAACCTACTTTTATATTTAGCTGGTGTCAGAAATATTGTATTGAATCATGTATTTGTATTATTTATTTTCTTTTTGCAATTGTAGCATTTCCCATATTTGCTATGCTCCTGTATACATATTTTGCTATTTGATAAGGTGCACAACTGTTAGAGTATTGTCATTGTTTCTTTTAGCATTTTATAATTAGCTATGGTTTGAAACAACTTCTCTGCAAAAGCATCTCAATCTGCATAGATTCTGTTGGGCATGAAACATTATTGAACAAAGGCTGACCACATTGGACCCATTAATATTAATCAGATCAATCAATGTAATGTGACTTAACATTACGGAAATCTCATACCCCAACCTCCCCTACATTTTTAAAACTCAACTTGAAGAAGAAGAAGAAGAAGAAAAAAAGATTGGAATGTTATTTGAATAAGAGAAGACATTCTTTCAGGCTGCACACAATGAATACTTTACATGCTTTCTTCTTTTTTTTCTCCTTTCTTCCACATTTCCAAATGCTTAGATTTACATTTAAAATAATGTGACATCTGTTCTAATTGATAGCCCTCGAATTAGCGTTCCATTTAATGCTATCTAGGCTGCATTCAAGTCTTGGTGTGAAACGTCTGGTTGTATTTCAGAGTCAAGGCTGTCTTTGTACAGACCTGAAAGAAGAACATTGCCAATAAAGAGACGCTGTCCCAAACATAGGCCACCAGTCCTGGCCTCTGCTTTAATTTTAACAAGACTAATTTGCCCGGAATACTGTGAGTCAAGTCCACATAACCACAATGCTGAATTGTCTGTTACCTGAATCATTTTCTTGTAGTTTTACTCCATATCCTTTCAGCTGTCCCAAGTCAAAGGTTCTATAGTCCACTCCCCTCCCACAAAATTGTGGACATTGGGTAAAATGTGACATAAAGAACAATGGGGTTCAGGGACAAATTAATTAAAAAACTACTTCATGTGCTGCAAGGAATCTGTCAGTCAGCCACTGTATTGTACATTACATCCTGCTAATTCTGTGTTAAGCAAATGGCTAAAGTTCATCTCACTCTGATGTCTATGTCTGAAGCATTTTGTGTTTGGCAGTTGGGCTTTGCTTCTTGAATGCCTTTTTACCTGTTCTGTAACAGCTTACAATGCAGTGCTTTCCATGGGGAACAAAGTATTTTAGTTATTGTATTTTATAGATAGATGATGACAGTCAGTAGTATTTGAAAACGATGATATTCAGTGGTAAACACTTAGTTGAATCAGTATTGTACTTCCTTCCTGTAGAAACTGTATACTTACCAAAGATGTCTTTCAGAGTTTGATGAACACTGCTTCAGCTTGGAAAAAAAATATTATTAATGTGAGTTAGGACGGGAGGCTGTGTAAACCTCCATGGACTGTCCCTCCATAGAAACCAATCACTGAATCAGTGATCAACAAACTGAACTGATGACATCTTAATAATGGCATGTAGTTGACATTTACATTGTATTGATTTATTAAGGATTGTAAGCATTGAAAGAAACAACTGAGGTATGTTATGTACCCGGTTATGCAACACATAGAAGCAACATAATATTTCAAACACTTGCTATTTAGACTTTTATTAGAGGACAAAGAAGCACTACTTTTGTTTAGCACACAGAACAGGAACTATAGCTCACAGAACAGGAATGCAACCCTTTTCAAAAAAACTGGAGAAAATAAAAACTTTAAAACAGAGACCTCTTCAAATGTTCTTCTTGCTGTGACATTAGCAGAAAGTTAATATCATTCCAAGTTAATAGTATGATATTGGTAATGACTGCAGATATTGGTGGCTTAATCAGACTAATTCCAGTAATTGTGGAATTCCACTCAAGACATTGCTCCATCTGCTAGAACCAAATGAAACCCTCAGAACCCTCTGGGTCCTTTGTCCTTAGTCACTGTATATCTATAATGGTTTACCATAATGAAAAATAATCACATCTCAGTGACTCGACACCTACATCAAAGACAACAGAAATAGCAACACTGAGCTCAGACTACTTAACCAATGTAGGGCAAACAAGTTTCAAAGAAACACTGAAATAATAACTGAAAATACATATATATTACAATACTAATGGAATGTGTTAACCATTTCTATATCAGTTTAAAAAATATTTGTCTGTTTGTTTTGTGTAAATGTAAAACTGCTCTTAAAAACTACAATTATTTTCTTATCATATTAAATTAATTGTAAGTTGTGTAAGTAAATCAGAACATAAAGTTAACATTTCTGCAGCAGGTGATTAAAGTGTAACTAAATAGTCAGCATGCCTCCAAAGTTCACATCTTTTAGTGGTCTTCTTCTAGCTCTCTCTCTCTCTCTCTCTCTCTCTCTCTCTCTCTCTCTCTCTCTCTCTCTCATATACATATAAAATCTAGACTAATTAATATATTCACATATTCAAATTAATTTAATTCCATATACCATCAATTATGTAAACTACATTGACATAAAATAATGGAAAATCTCTTGCATTGATGTGCTCTGAAAACTGTTTTCTGAGAAACTAAAAATGAATTTGTTCTACTTCAGCGGCAAAATGCTGTCAGGCTTCCATCACTTGCAACTAGGTTACAGGACTGTACGTGACCCAGACATCAGTATAACCCTGAGGGTCAAAGGCCAATCAGGCATGATCTGCCAACTGAGTGCTTCTGAATTTCCTCCAGCTGAGTGGCTGCTACAATTTTCTCATGAAAAGCTTCTCAGCCGCAAGCTAAGTGCTGAACTGCACTTCCACCAAAAGTGTGGAGTTCAAAAGGCCCGGGGTGCCTCCAAACACAAAATACAGAAGTGACATTAGTTTGTTTGTTTAATTTTCAGAAAAATCATGCGGAATATTCAACAGTTTGATCAGGAAACGGTTTTGCTCCCAAACTGCACTGCAGCGTGACAGTGTGCGTGGATATATGTGTGTGTGCATGCGTGTGTTTGTGTGTGTGAGTTTAGTGGGGGTGACAAGGAGACGGAGACAGAAGCACTAGAGAAATCTCATGTGTCCGTATCAGTTTCTGCATTTGACATTTGACACTATAAGAAAGACAATAAAGAATAAACAAAACAGACACGTCGTCAGTTTCTGGTAGCCTCTGGTAGTGTCCCCGAGAGAGAAACTAAAGGAAATGAAGGGGAAAAAAATTGCAGATACTGTTGAAGCATGAGACAATGTAATGTACATCCTACGCCAAAGAAAAGTTCCTTCCTTTTCAAACTGAGCTGCATAAAGGCAGGTGGTCATCTTGTTTACACACCAGTAGAGGTGTGGTAGACTAACTGCTCCCTTTGAAATGTACTCCTGACAGAAGGCATCCTTAAGGAAATTACAAAATTATACTATTTCGGAACCACATTATCAGTATGATGTATTCAAATTATACATTTTAAAGTCCTCTGAGACACTAGCAAGTAAGGATAAGAAAAAGTGAGAATTGAATGTTCATCTAAAGTCTGCAATATTTGCCATTTCTTTGTATATGATAGAACAGACTGTCTCCACTTCCTGCACTGTTGGCAAGCATTTAGTCCAGACTACTGTAGGTTAACAGTCAGTCACAGCAACTTAAAAAATGAATAAGTAAATGTTTTACCGTGTCAAATAAATACTTGTTTGGTAAATGCTAATGAACCTTATTGAAAAGCCTAGTCCTCTAGTCTAGCATTAAAAGGTGGGAACCTTGACACAGAGATTAATGCTGAGCAGAGACATTTTCATGTTACTGTATTTACAGGGATTGCATGTCATTTTTATCCCTGTTTTACCAACAGTCACTTGTGTAAATCAGGATCTCTCAGGTCGCTAAGCTGTGCAGAGTCAACATGTGAAAATGTATTTAAAATGACATGCTTATAAATCAGTTTATATATATAGATATATAAGTGTATATGTACACAGATGCCGGTGTCTGCGTATGTACATTTTGACACTAAATGGCTAAATGTCATTTCACGCTGGGCGTGGTGCATCAAGATTTTTTTTGATGTTGTCAAGTCTCTTTCACACCGAATGTATTCAAATCAATAGGCTAGTTGAGATAGTAGACAATTAAAAGAAAATCTAGAGAGAAAAAAAGTATGTGTAATTCACGCATTGTATTTGATTCTTATACGTCCAGTTTAATCAATTATACTCCATATTTCTGTGCCATTGTTGGGATGCCTTGTGATGTGGTGAAATGACTGAAATGTGTTTGAGTTTTCTCTTAAAAAAACAAAAACAAACACTGAAAATCTGTCCCTGGAAATACATGCTGCAAATGCAGTTTCTAGAGCAGCATTTGGAAATTAAGAGAAAGAGAGATGTTAGTAGGGTAATTAGTAGGCTAGAATTGTAAGGGACAGTGCTCCATCATACACCTGAACATTTACTAAATATATTGTTTCCTTGTTAGCATCTGCAGTACCATACAGCAGCTAATCTGGGAAGTTATCAATGAACGATACTGAGGGGCACAGTCTGAAACTGCTCTGTGATAATACATATTACACACTGATAGAACCAGTGGAGCTATGAAAATCATGATTTAAAACAAATGTTTACCAATAGAGGAATTAACATTGTCACCAATTTCACTAAATTTTGGATTTCTGTTTTTATGTGACATTGTGATTTTTATTATTTATCTTTCAAGTCGAAAATAGTTCCCCCTTCTCCCTCATTGCCACAGGAGCTCCAGGAATGAAGAAATTGTGGTCCAATTTATGGACTTTCTATATGCTTTCTGCTCTTGTGTTGTCAACTCTTCAGAATCAGCAGCCTCTTCTCCTCTTGCGTCCATGCCTGTCTCGACCCCTGCACCTGCCCTGACACCTGTTACAGCTCCTTCATCTTCTCCTCCACGCTTCCCGGCTGTGGAAAGCTGTGACAGACCCCAGTCACCTCAGTGGCACCCTGATGCCATTTCAAATGAGGTGTCTGGAGATGAGATGGAGCCAAAACAAACCTACTTCTGGCCCTTCCACCATCAAAGGAGTAGAGCACTAGAGTCCAAGAGGCAGAGGCTGCGGGTCTGGCAGCTGGTGGATTCAGCCAGTGCTTCTATGGTCTCCACTTCACCATTCTCTACCACGCCACGTGACTTCTCCTACCACAACTGGCAGTGCAGGACAACAGAGATATTTCTCCAGAAGTCATATACAGTGAAGGCTCAGGACGGCAGTCTTTCAAACACTGCAAGTCTTCAAGTGATGTATGTGGTTGAGCTGGCTGGAAGAACTGTCTGACAAAGCCAGCTCCTGAAGTGAGGCGTGAGCTCTGAGCTGCTCCCACTCCGTGATGCAGTCTTGGGTTCGTTTCTGGCTCTGCGGTATTTTTCTGACCAGTGCTTGCATCTGTCCTTGAGGTCTTGGGTCCTCGGCATTGTATTTTCCTGCTCTCTAACAGTCCCTTGTATATGGTGCTTGCACTACTCCATTGTGTGCTTTCCTGAGACCGTGTCTGCCATTAGTCCTCCCTTGCAACCATGGTTATCTGAATGTGACAATAGTCCCCAAATTTGCAAGGTCGCTCTGCAGGCTTATATGGCTTCAGGGAGAAGAAGAATAGCAGCCTGGGTGTAGTGAACTTGAGTTGTGGCAGGGAGAGGGCCAAGTTCATCACAGCACACAGGCCTAGTGATCCAGCAGATGACATCACATTCCCATCAGCCTTAGCAGCTGGATCAAACAGGCACCATTTTGGCAGGCAACCTAATCAGGTTACTTGGAAGGCAGTGTGACAAAGGTAATCTAAAATGGTAGATAGTTGTTGTGCCCCGGGTTGTCACAACAGGTGGGGTCAAGGGAAAGGAGATGTGAAATGGAGATCTTTTTATAGACTGCCTACTGCGAGTGCAGTATCTGGAAATCATGTTCGATTGTTACCAGAGACGGAAGTATTTTCTTGCACTTGGCTTTCAATAAGAGCATTTATTCTGCATTTATAAATAACCTACTGTTGGAGGTAAAATGAGAGTTGCTAAATTTAGAAGGGTTACTATATATAAAGAGTAGAACGAGCAATGTTTTGGGGGTGTCTCATTTGTGATTCAGATTGACTTTGCAATTTAAGGTGGTGTTAATTGGCCAGGTGTCATGTCATATTGAATAAAATCTAATTACAATGAGAAGAGTATTGTTTGTGTGCTTATTTTATGTTTGTTGTGATGGTGTCTGTGTTACAACAAAGATGGTCAGTTAGAATCTAGCAGCATTTGTTTAATTGTTGTTGTTGTTTTTAATGGGTCCAGGTAACAAAATAGAAAAAAAGCCCCATTCTGGGACACTCCCCATATTAATCACTGGAATAATAAAATGTATTAAAAAGGGAAGAAAAAAGTATAATAAAGATCTCAAGCATCGTATTTTGTTAATAAATTAACATTTAACTGTTTCACTGTGACACCTTTTTGTGAAAGTCCACAGCAGCAGAATATCAGAAAGAAATTTTAAAAAATCCAAAAAGGTAAAAAAATGTTATGTTGGGTGTGACAGAGAACGAAACACATACCCAAACACTGCCGCATCACGCACCTTTAAAAAAAATGAAATACCTTAAAGTAATACAGAGCCTCTCTAGCCTAGACATGTATCTAATTATATCTGTCTGATCAAGGTGAACTGTGTAATCGCATTTTCTCTTTCAGATAACTAGGGTTACCTAAGTTTTGTAAATAATGTTATCTATTTTTGATGCTGTTGTTTGCGACAAAGCCAGTATAAAAGCTTGCTTAGGACGTATTGTTTAGAATTCATGCCGGACTCGATGAATCCAGTGTGAAAGGACCTTAACATTTAAACATCTTTGAAGACCTACCAAATAATATGAGAGGTGAAATACCTTGCCTCCATGTCAATCTTTTTATAAAACTGTGGCCTTGACCTGCCACAAATTAGAAACATTTACCTTATCACATTTTGATTAATAAGTAGTAGAAAGTGTGTTTGGACAGTACATTAAACTGTGAGAGGGTACATGTTTGTATTTGCGATTTGCGGGTAGTTCAAAGTTCTGATTTAGTCTAGCCCTATGCCTACATAAGAAGAAGATGAAGGAGAATTCAACATGTTTAATCCAGTATTATTTGCTCTCTCATGTCTCAAAATAAGACAAAACATATTTGATCATATTTGTTTTTCATCTCACAAACCAGAAGCAGAATCCAATTTTATTTTGTATATGCCACAAATTAGGGGTTAGTGCAAGCTGGAGGATAAATCTAACACAGGGGATCCCAATGTCTGGTGATGGAGGGCCAATTTTCAGAGGTTGGATGGGCTGGGGGGCCACAGTAGAAAATAAACCACCAATGAAAATAAAATATGTACCAAATCAAACCTTTTTATTCCTAAACATTTCTGTTAGGGAACATTTATGAACTTTAATTGTTGTTTTATTATTTTCCCCCAAATTACATGTGCAATTTGTAACATATTTTTTTCAGAAAGTGTAAAAATATAGTAAAAGTTCAGAAAAGGGGTGGTTGAAGGTTGGCTTTCTGGGGCTGCACCAATCATCATCCAGGGACACATTTGGCCCCAGGGCCACACTTTGGGGACTCTTGATCTAACATCTTCGGTAGCAACAACACAAATATAATTTTGTGTAATTCTATAATTCTATATAAGCTTTTTTTTTTATCTGACCTTATGTTGCTAAACTGTGTAATTGAGAGTCTATCACTAGTTTCTAATATGCCTTGTCCAAGTTTTTCCTATTTGACATTAACTAAACAGTATCATAGATACCGAGTGTGCAGAGCTTAAGAATCCTTTCTGTGTAGTTTAAAGTTTTAACCGGTGATTTAGTAACACTGCCCAAGCACATTTGATTTTTCTGACTGAATCTATTGCTGCAGCTTCATGTTTGATACACTTGTTATGTATCTTTGACAGGAGACACAGAAACTACATGAGGGTGTGTCAGGATAGGCAAGTTGCCCTGCCCTTACTTAGTCACAGTGCTGGAGTGTGGTCTGATTGCCCACGAATGTCATTGAATTCCTCATTCTCATTATTAAACCAATCAGCCAATCAGACTTATTGGGGAAACCACTAGCATTATGAAAGGGTTAGGGAAGAACTTCTCCTAAATTCCACTTTGAAGTCAAGTTCAATTTAGTTTTACTCTGGGGGTTTAAATTACTATTTTATTTAAATTTGATTGTATTTATTTAATGTTTAACATGATATGCGTATATTATCTATCTATTTATCTCCCTATCTATCTATCTATCTATCTATCTATCTATCTATCTATCTATCTAAGTCAATGCAATTCTGTTGATTGGCACCTTGATTCCTTGTCTATTTATTTTTTGTCATTAAGGGCCAGTGCCTGTTTGTATTCTTCAAAGTAAAGATTGCTTTCCAAAATTAGTCCCTGGACCCTTCCTAAACCCCCATGTCACCAAGCTTGCCACACAGGTTTTTAAAGTAATAATAGAAACCTAATTTGCAAGCTGTCATGAAAACGACTAGGATTAAGCTACGGTGGCCCCAGGTGTCATTAAGTCTGTGATATTTGTTGGTTAATTTTATACTGTGCAAACCAGCTCTACATCCCAGCTTTAATTCTGCATGTTTATTTGTCTATTGTCCCCTGCAGTTTTAACCAACTGGGTTATGCCAATAGGTCATATTTTACCTGAGACTTTGGTCTCTTTGGCCAAACACATTGGCCACACTGCAGATTTCGTATAGTAAGAACAAGGTACAAATATGGTGAACCAAACACTGAAGGATATTAATATGTAACCGACACATGCCTATACATCATGAAGTATCAGATTCATGTATAGTAACATACCAACATGAAAACAAATATTCCAAATTCAAACTATACAGCAGCAGAGAAAGCAGATGTATTTGAAATAGCTTTTATAACTTCAAAGGTCCACAGGTATTTCAACTTGACTCACGTGTTTGCAGTTGTAGAGCTGGAATGAAAATCAACAGAATGTTATGTAAAACAACATTTATTTTCTTTTTCTTGTGAACTGCTGCTCAGTGTCCCTGGAGAGAGCATATCATGGGTCACAGACTCCTGTACTGCCATGCCAAAAGAGACAGTTTGTGGAGCACAGCTGTTGATGTTTTTTGTAGCATTCTTATCATGAACTTGCTGTATTCTTATCTTTACCAGGTTTACAGGATTTAAAGAATGAATCTCAAGCAATTGGTTTGACAGTGAATGTCAACATAGTGAAAATCAGTCAACGTGTCCATCTTTCTTTCTTTCAACTTAAATATTTAACAATATCCCCATGCATAGGGAATGTGTGTTTAAAGTAAAGTGCGGATACGAAGTTTCAAATACACCGAGTTTCGAAATCTCAAGGTTTCGACCTGCCATTTGCAAATCTCAAACACCACCGACTGGGTCACTTGAAACGCAGCACGACGTGGTCTGACTCACACTTCACTTCAGTGTACAGACCTTCACAGCGGGTTGCATTCGATCACTATGAAATCTCCACAAAGTGTTTATCCCTTCTATAGTATCTCTGGCAAAGGAGAAGCACCAAGGATCCCATTTTGGATCTAAAAAAAGGAAGGAAAATGTTTGGTAGAGTTCAGTATCCAGTACATCTTATGTTTCCTACAATTCAAATGTCAAATGATTACTCATTAATTAATATAGCTTATACAGCTCTGGAAAAATTAAGAGACCACTGCAAATTGTTCTACATGTATGGCAGCCATTCCATTCCATTCATATTTTTATTTGGAAATTGGGAGAAATGTTGTCAGTAGTTTATAGAATAAAACATAAATGTTCATTTTACCCAAACACATACCTATAAATAGTAAAACCAGATAAACATTTTGCAGTGGTATCTTATTTTCTTCCAGAGCTGTATGTGTAAAGATACCATTGATACATAAGTAGAATTTAGTGAACAGTATGGATCTCTCTGAATGAATCACTGAATAACGATGTTTCAGCTGAAGGCCGTGAATACTTTTCATGACAGCTGTGTATATTTCCCAAGCATTGGAACAAGCCTCTTACCACTAGAGATGCGCTGTACCAAAGCTCAAGTGCTATGTAGAGGGGGTGTGTGGAAAAAGTAATCTGCAACCTGTCGATGCAAATGCATGCCAGTATGGCACTCTGACTAGAGCAGACAGCGTTTCAGTGTGAAATGGTAATTGGTTGCTGTATCGCACTTATAACCAGCCTTAAGGCCACAGAAATATGTTTGTGACGTTCACTCTGGGCAACAGAGGTGGACAGCGTGGGATGTGGCAGAAAGGTTCCCAGATACAACAAGCTATCTGAACCAGGCACAGTGATCATTGAAACTTGTGGTGAAGACGCACCATCTGGACTAAAAAGTCATCACCCAGGAGATCAGAGGCTGCACAGTTGTGTCCTCCCTCCTGTAGGTAAGGAATTACATGCACAGTGGTGGCGCAACTTGCCAACAATGCAATGGGCACATGTGTGAATGCACAGAGAGGACTACAGTGGTCCCCCAAGCCATCCAAAGAGGGGTGTGAGTCCCACTACAGAGTGTTGGTTTCCACTGGGGGAGTCTAAACTTGGCAGCCGACTCGAAGAACACTGCAGTCTGCACCGCACTGTTCATTATGGAGTTGGCAGGGTGATGTGGTGGGTGGATTTCTTATGGTTTGGACTAGGGACAATTTGTGCATGTGTGTATGTGTTTGTGTGTGCATGTGTGCGTGTGTGTGTGTGTGTGAGTTTGCGTGTGTGTGAAGGGCACTATAACCATCAAGATATTTGTTTTAAATGGCCAAATTAAGAAGGTGCCAGAAAAGTTGTGTATTGTTTTTTTAAAGGAGCAGAAAATGTGTGTATGATACATTTGATATAAACCCTTTGAAAAGATTTTGTGATCTAAATGAGGTTTCACAAATTACTAATTACCAATTAAATGAGCAACCAACTTTTTGTTTTGCCCTTTTTTAAAGTCACTTTTCAGTTGCAGATTTAAGTTGGATCACACTCACCGGTCAGAGTAATTAAAATCCATTGACAATCAGAATATTTTTATTTATTCCAAAATATACAATTAATCTTGGCCTATTTTTAAAATTCGTCTTAAAACTCACCTTTATAAAATTGCCTTTCATACATTGTACATTGTATATGTGTGTGTGTAAATGTGTGTATGTATATGTGTGCATATTGTATATATATATGTATACTATTTCTTTGTCATGTTATGCATTATGTGGTTGTTTTTTTATTTGTCTTTTATGTATTTGATTCTGTTTTTAATTGAAACATTGCTATGAGATGGCCTAGGCCTTAAGCCGTATAACAATCTGCCATCCATAGGCGTGCCTAATGGTTTAGTTTATTTTATGTTATTTTATACATTATTTATTTGTTTGTTTGTTTGTTTATTTATTTTGTTGTTGTATGTTTATCAATCAGTAAAGTGCTCTGTGGCTACCCTGCGAAGGGCGCTGTACAAATAAAAATTGATTGATTGATTGATGAAAGGCGCTATATAAAATAGAAATGTATATGTGAAATGAAGTAAGAATCTGAATGCATGCACCAGCTGTGTTTTGTGTCCTGTGCCGAGAAGGTTCATCACAAACTGGACAATAGTGCACTGCCAGCACTGATGGAAATGAACAGTGAAAGCTTGTATGCACGCATTGCGTATACTTGTATGAATTGGAAGCTAGGCTCTTCCATAGTTTCGGGAGCAGGAGTATCTAAAGTCTGGTGAAAGCAAAGGTCCCTTTTTACAAATGCAGGGACTAGAAACAAAAACTGAGGTGATTTTCCTCAGTGTTCTTATTCTAACTTTTACACTTATCACTTTATTTTAAACAGACTTTTTTTTTCACACCAATTACATATCTCTCCCAAATCGCAACTCCGCTGCTCTAACTTCAGACAACCCTCCAGCACTTCGAGGCACATCGTTTAATTACTGGGTTTTTGGTTCAATTAACTCAGCCCTGCAAATCACTGGGGGAGCCGGGGCGATAGCTGTTATCAGTTGTTTGGGATTTCAGAGGAATTATTTCAAACTGCAACACCTCAGCAGGCCTGAGATAAGTCTCCGGGTTGATGATAACTTATTTTCATTGACGTCTCGGTTTTTAAACGATGCCCTCCCTCCCCAAGACCTAAGAGGTATAAGGATCATAAAAGACCCTGGTGAATGTGTTGAGTTTCTCTGCGAGGTTAGAGAAAAAAACTTCTCAAAATTAAAGTGTTTCCCTTAAATTATTAAGGCGTCAGGTTGAGCTCATCAATCATTACTGCGCTTCAACATGCAAAAAGGTCTGGGATGCTTTTACAGGGGACATGAATGCTTAATGAGAGCAACCCACAGCAATCGGGCTGCCTCGTCAGAATCAATTTCAAACCTGGTAGCACTTCACAGGGAGGAACTGATGCCATGAGATTATAAACCGGCTAAGACTAAGGGCTCTCCCCTGATTATCAGTGAGAAAATAACTGATCTCTGAATGAAGGTGTGGAGGGCAGACTGCGAGAGGTTTATTTCCTGAAACACGAGCACACACGCATGCTCTCCAAATAAGGACTTTGCGGTCTAATCCCTGCTCGCTCTCTCTCACCCTCACCTCAATACCTACGTCTTTCCTTAGCTAATGGCACCCTCTACTGTTCATTCTCCAATTGCTTCTCATCACGGGGCAGGCACCCCATTCCTCTTCCGACTGTCATTCAACTGCTAGAAAGATATAGCATTCCTCTGAATGGCATATTTTATGTTCAACCCTCCTCAAAGAAGTCCACAACCACACACAAATTGACTAAAGCTGGGGGTATGTATGCATTTTAAATGCTTATATATATATATATATATATATATATATATATATATATATATATATATATATATATATATATATATACCAGTCTCTAATTCTTTTGTGTAGATGAGTTTACTGTATTCTGCAGAAATAACTGTAGAAGACACACACATGTTATCATTCTTCACTGAGTCCATTTACTTCCCCAGAAGAAGAGAGCAACATTAGGAAAGGTTGTAATGCACATTGGATAGGTTTTTTACGATGTGTAGAAACTGCTTTCTTTTCAACAGGGGATCTGTGGCAGGCACAAAGGGTTAAATGTCAACTTGTGGAAACTCAAAACCTCAGAAACCTTCATATAGGCCTAAGATCTAAGGAGACTGACTTCAGTGCATTTAAATATGCTTCTCTATCTGTCCCAAGTGCCTAAAAGGAGCAGTAAACTATTTCTCACAGTGTATTGACAAATGCTGTAAATAAATGTTAATTGATTTAGTGTAAGTCCTTGTAGAACTTGTGAGAAATTGCATATGAGGTGTTCTAGTTCTTGCTCACTTTGGATGTCAAATTGATGCACCAATTAACTTAACATTAGCAAGACACATATAAAAATTGAGACCACTGCAAAATTATCAGTTTCTCTGGTTTTACTATTTATAGGTATGTGTTTGGGTAAAATGAACATTTTTGTTTTATTCTACTGACAACATTTCTCCCAAATTCCAAATAAAAATATGAATGGAATGGAATGGCTGTAGAGATGCTGGTTTTAGAAACATTTGCAGTGGTGTCTTAATTTTTTCCAGAGCTGTATCTGCATTCATATTTCCCCCTGTCTTCCTTTAAAAATCTTTAATGATGTTTTCCATCTCTGAAGATTTTTTTTTCTGTCTCTCCCTTGCTGTGACTGTCACCTAACCCTTGACCGTATTCGATACGCAGTGATTTATATGTTAAAAGTACCCTTTGGTGTGGTGATATAAAGCCCTGGAGCTGTCTAAACTGTTACAAACTTCATGCTTCCTGGATCATTATTTACAAGACTTTAATATGATAATTATGTTCCACATTGACTTCTACTTCAAACAATGGCAGGATTGTACATAGCTCGACCTCGGCGAAATACAGCCAGACAATTGAGCCTCACTTTTCCTATAACAGAGCCTTCTTTTTACACAACGAAAAGTTCCCTCATTTTTCAATATGTTGCCACAAGGACGGAAAAGGACCCTTCTGTTATCTACAAAGGAACAGAATCCGCAACTTTGCTAACAGAAGGCCTGTGCTTCTTACCCTGTGCGAGAAGTAGTTCTTTATTTTGTGACTTCATAGCATTTTTATGATTTTTTTTTTTTTTTTTTTAATGGCAAGGGAATAACAAGAGTTCCTCTGTGTGGCGTTGCAAGGTTTCCATGGATACTGTCGGGAGACAAAGTTAAAAAGCAATTATGCTGGAACAGAAGGAGGAATGCCCCCTCCCTTGTCAGGATTTCGTAACAGCTGTAATAACACGAAAGCAGCAGAACTAATGTAAAATAACGGAATATTGCTGGCAAGTGAGACAGGGAAGACAGAGCATTTTTTATGTCCACCAACAAGGGCTATTCAGTGGTTTTAGAAATGTGTTAAATATAACAGGTCACACTATTAAGTGTATGGAATTGCACGGAAATTCCACTTTTCCAGAAATTCCAGATTTTTTTGTTAGTTTTTTTGATTGACACTGGCACAGCACATCACATTTTCTTTCCTGCATCCTTCATCATGTCATACACGCACAGATGCAAACACTGGCCTTCTACTAGCATGCGTGTGAAGGTTTGTTATTCCCCTGCTGTCTTTGGCTTCCTCTAATCCATTTTACCTTCACTGCTTCGTTGCTGGCAGAACAGGTATTGTGTACACTATATACTGTGTCTGAGTGTGTGTGTTTTGTGTGTTTGAAAATATTACCATCTGTTTAATTGTTTGGAAGCAAACGATATGACCAGCGAAATACAAGGCCAGTAATGGAGTCTTTATATGACTGTCTGTGTCTTAACATGCTATGATGAAATCACTCCATGTTAGTACAATGGAAAGGGAGATGGGGTCTGCAACCAAAAGTACAGATGTTCCACATAATTAAAGCTGTTGGGTGGACCACTGATGACCTTTCAGTGTCCAGTCTACTTCCGCAGCCCTGAGTTCAGTCTCAGAATGGAATCTAAACATGCCTAACAGCATTATACTCCATAAATGTAAAGATATTTGTCTTTTCTAACAGATCAGAAGCAGAGCAGCCATTTTTTATAGTGAAAGGAGAGGGATTTTGAATGAGCATGTGCATGTTTTTATTTAAAAAAATAAAAAAGATAAAGGTGACAACAACAGCAGAAGGAGCACATTTTATTTCAGCTTGACGTGTCAGATCTTAACCCTAGTAGCTCGTGTTCAAATCACAGAGCGCCCTCAGAGCTAGGGTGTTAGCCAGGCAATTGCTTGCTTTAAAAAACCTGTAACATGCCACTGCCTTAAATAAAAACCAAAAGTGTAACGCGAGGCACACGTGAGAAAAGGAAAGCCCGCTGTACTCGCAAGGGAGTGACAGATCTTTTAAGTGGGAAATAAGATGTTACTTGCACACTGCGCTGTGCAGGAGCATGGCTCTATCCCTCTGCTTTTAAAAGACTCTACCTGTTTGACACGAACTGGGGACCGGGTGACAGTCGTATTAAAATGCCATTAAAGTGTGAAATGGGAACACAGTGCGAAAATAGATTTAACCTCCAGCACACATTGATCTACAGCTCGTGTTCAGGCTTATTTCTTAGACAACCTTCCTGTAATAGGTTTTTTTTCTTTACTTATTTTGCCGTTCACCGGGCCCAACTCCCCTGCACTTCATTGCAGACAGCATGATTTCTAAGGACTGCTGACAGACAGAGGTGGGCTGGGTGTGCACTTACCTTAGAGATCACACTATTGGGATGCCTCTGCCAGCTGTGTTCATCACCGATCAGGGTTTCTCTCTGTGTGTGTTTTCCTCTAATACCCCACTATTCAGGTAAGTGTTGAGTGTAACAAAATATGTTTCTTTCTTTTTTCCATTCTTTGACAATGTTATATCTAATCGTATTGTTGACCATTCCATCTGCAGCATTATGGCACCAACAATCCCTTGGGGACACTCAATTTCTTATTTATTTATTAGATGCCATTATTCAGGATGAATTACAGGTTTATGACATTGCTCAATACAACACAAGTGCCCATGTGAAGGCTAAACCAGAGTACACTGAATAAAGATGTAAAGCAATACAATGAATACAGTGGGAACTGTCCATAAACAATTGTGATTCCGTAGGCATACAAGGGAAGAGTTAGCCTTCATAAAGCATAGGAAGCAGTGAGGAACATGGGAGATGTGCAGGGTTAACATGTTCAGTCAGCACAGAAGACTTTTGAAGAGTTTAAGAATGCAGGAGAAATGGTGCAATGACTAGAAATGGGTATCAAGCATTTCTAAAGGCAAAGATTTTTTAGAAGCTAGTTTCAGGCTGGATCATATTGTATTCAGTCAGATCCTGGCAATGGGCTTAGGGTTTACAGTCCAACCAGTACATGGACATGAAAATGTGAGTTTAAATCAAAGGGGGAAGAAGCATTAGGACTATCTTGCTTGTTATTTGAATAGGTAATCAGTCATAGAATGTCCAGCTGTTCAAGCATCCAAGTGTTTCTTTGAGGAACCCAGGGCTTCAGCTTCAACTCAGCTTGTTAGAGACCCCCACCACTCTTTATGTAAAAAACTCTTCATTTTTTCAATTACCCTATATTACATTTGCACTTGCAGTCTGTGGTCCTGGTGTGATTGTCGAGTGGGAGATGAGCTGGGAGGTAGTGCTTGTCTACTCCATTCATAAATCTGAAAACCTGAATCAAATATCCTCAACAATCGCCAGCTGTCCAAGACTAAAGGGATTCACTTCCATCAACCTGTGAACAAATGACCCTCCTTTGAGGAATTATTCTTAGATTCTTATATCTCTTTCCAGTACAGCAGTGTCCTGATTTTAATGGGGTGACCAAAACTGCACAGAATCTGTTGTCGAACACCAAGAACACTTCATCACTTTATATATCCCCCCACCCAAAAAACATGAGTACATTATTTTACCTATAAAGTTTTAAAATCATTGTCACCTGCAAAGGTGTGAACAATCTATGAAAAAAAAGTGTCAATATGATGTTTATGAAGCCGCTTTGAGTCTGTTGCCTGTTTTTATTTTAAACTAGGGCAGCTGAACTAAACACAAAACAAGACAAAGACACTAACTACATTGCAAGGGACCGTTTTTTCACTAAATGCTAGAATGATAGTACTATTGTTAATTAAATATACAATTATGCTTTGTGAAATGCACTTATATTTAATTTATTGTTTATTGTTTTATTTTACTGAAGAAACCATATTAAATTAATGTTTGCAGGTACTCTTTGTTCAGTTTGGTTATATTTCCCTTTTTTATTATTTTTTCATTTAACTTTGTTTAGTGTTGAAGTTTAATTTCATGCCACCCATTTTCTGGCAGTTAGTGCCATCAGTGCACATGCTACTAATCAGCTTATGTATATATATATATATATATATATATATATATATATATATATATATATATATATATATATACACTCACCTAAAGGATTATTAGGAACACCTGTTCAATTTCTCATTAATGCAATTATCTAACCAACCAATCACATGGCAGTTGCTTCAGTGCATTTAGGGGTGTGGTCCTGGTCAAGACAATCTCCTGAACTCCAAACTGAATGTCTGAATGGGAAAGAAAGGTGATTTAAGCAATTTTGAGCGTGGCATGGTTGTTGGTGCCAGACGGGCCGGTCTGAGTATTTCACAATCTGCTCAGTTACTGGGATTTTCACGCACAACCATTTCTACGGTTTACAAAGAATGGTGTGAAAAGGGAAAAACAACCAGTATGCGGCAGTCCTGTGGGCGAAAATGCCATGTTGATGCTAGAGGTCAGAGGAGAATGGGCCGACTGATTCAAGCTGATAGAAGAGCAACTTTGACTGAAATAACCACTCGTTACAACCGAGGTATGCAGCAAAGCATTTGTGAAGCCACAACACGTACAACCTTGAGGCGGATGGGCTACAACAGCAGAAGACCCCACCGGGTACCACTCATCTCCACTACAAATAGGAAAAAGAGGCTACAATTTGCACAAGCTCACCAAAATTGGACAGTTGAAGACTGGAAAAATGTTGCCTGGTCTGATGAGTCTCGATTTCTGTTGAGACATTCAGATGGTAGAGTCAGAATTTGGCGTAAACAGAATGAGAACATGGATCCATCATGCCTTGTTACCACTGTGCAGGCTGGTGGTGGTGGTGTAATGGTGTGGGGGATGTTTTCTTGGCACACTTTAGGCCCCTTAGTGCCAATTGGGCATCGTTTAAATGCCACGGCCTACCTGAGCATTGTTTCTGACCATGTCCATCCCTTTATGACCACCATGTACCCATCCTCTGATGGCTACTTCCAGCAGGATAATGCACCATGTCACAAAGGTCGAATCATTTCAAATTGGTTTCTTGAACATGACAATGAGTTCACTGTACTAAACTGGCCCCCACAGTCACCAGATCTCAACCCAATAGAGCATCTTTGGGATGTGGTGGAACGGGAGCTTCGTGCCCTGGATGTGCATCCCACAAATCTCCATCAACTGCAAGATGCTATCCTATCAATATGGGCCAACATTTCTAAAGAATGCTTTCAGCACCTTGTTGAATCAATGCCACGTAGAATTAAGGCAGTTCTGAAGGCGAAAGGGGGTCAAACACAGTATTAGTATGGTGTTCCTAATAATCCTTTAGGTGAGTGTATAGCGTACAATACAAATGCTATGTTAGTTGACTTCTCTTGAATTGAATCATTCTAAAGAAATAGAAAAACACTGTGGTATATGTGCACATGACATTTCCGAATCCGCACCCACAATAATTTCTGCCTGAACCTCAAAATATAAGGGTTCCTCCAACAAATGTCTATGCATAAAGTGTTCTACTCTACTCTACTCTACTCCTCTACCAAGGATCTCAGTTGTAGTTATTAGTCATAGTAATGGCTTAAATAACACATTCATAATTTATATATGAAAATATTTTGCTTAAAATGTCTATAGGGAGTATGGTTTTAAATAATGAGTATAAAATGTTCAGATGAACTTGATTAATTGTTGGATAATTCAATTCAGCTGTATTATATATATATATATATATATATATATATATATATATATATATATATATATATATATATATATATATATATAGTGGTTAGATTTCATTTTCCTTCTTGCATTCATTTGTTCTTTGTGTGTATGGTTTGGTTGCTTTTAATTTATTTTTAAATAATTCCATAAATGACTTCTGAGAGCTCACACTGCAATGTTTGAAAAGCAATAATGGCTAAAGGCTTTTGTTTCAGTGTTGGAAAACATTAGTAGGGAGCAGTGATAGTTGATTAAATAAAATAGGATTTGTGTCCAGTTTAACTGTGAAGGACTGTATGTTGTTTCTGTTTAATGTCATATCACTCTGAGACAGGGAGGGGAGGGAGAGAAAGAGGGAAGTATATTAGTGACAAGGAAGATATCAACACATTTTACAGATGGAGAACCAAGCCTGTCTATCAAAACCACCTGTCAGGTAAAGCTTCAGGGACCTGACTGAGAATGTGTCAGCTTCATTAATACACTGCAGAGAGTTTTTAAAGATTGGATTAGGGGATATCTTAAAGGAATGAAAGGAACATTTCCCTTCAACTTGATATTCTAGTTTCAAACATGGTTCTGTCTAACCCCCCACTGTTTCCCTCTAGTTATTTCTTAGCGCACTATATTGCACTCAGTGCTTCACAATGCTGGGTTATGGTTGCAACCTTGTTTATTTGAAATCTAATGAAAACACTTCAACACAAGGCACCTGTGTGTAAGGATTCAATACATTAGTACATTTCTACTACACACTTTAAATTGGGCTAAGCGTCCATTTCTACTGAATGCTTATTTGAAAATGCTCACACTGGGATTTCTAATTAATTCAAACCGTGACCTCTGTCTGCCTCAAATTCAAAAAGGAGGCCGCATGTTTTTCAAAGTTGGAACATAATTGTGTATCATTGTGCTTAATTATGGAGACAAGGGGAAAAAATGGAAACAGTCTAAAAAATAGATATTTGTGTTGTAATAGGTCCCAATAACACAACAGAAGCTTTGGAATCTAATGGCTAGTTTTTTTATGGAACATTTTAATTTGCCATAAAGAAGATCGAGTGACAAAAAGAATTAACTTGAAAGCTGATATCAAACCATTTAAACACTTCCCCCCCACTCCCTTTCTAGTTAGAAAGTTAAAGTGTGTGTGGTGGGGGGGGATATAAGAATTCTTTCCTAATTAATTCCAGTGCCCCATATAACCCTCAGACGATTCGTAATCCAGAAGGGAACATCTTTATTGATCTTGGGAACGCTTGAGCAGACTCCCGATGCTTATCTCAGCATAAAAAGCATCTCTCATGATGAGCCGCGATTTAATTAGATGACAATCACTGTTAACAATGCACAGCCAACATCAGAAAATATGCGCACTGGCGCTGGCAGTGATAAATTTAAGCGCCCCGCCGGGGACTTTCTGTATACTCAGTTTTAACTGTTTATCTGCACAGAGGCCCTCTAATACAGAGTTTGAATTAGAGGGCTTGTGTTCTCTGCACAAATGCCTAGAATCACCTTTATTTTATTTACATTAGGGCTGTCTCCTATGGTTGCTTTACATTAAGGCTATCTCCTATGGTCCCGGGCCTAAATATGTTAGCTTCACTTCAACTGCAAGGCATCCCAGTGGGCTACACTCTCCTTTACATGTGTCCCATTCCCCTCACCCAGGAGTCTCTAGGGATGGTACTGGAGATCCCCCAATCCAGCAGGCTTTCTAGGTCATGCTGATCTTTTCAGCAGGTGTTTTTAGTGAACCAGTACAGTAATTAAGAGATAATTGGCAGCAAATACCTGAATACCATTCAGTCCTCAGGGGACACCATTCCTGTAATGGAACAATTGACTGTACTTGCTTAATTGAGCCATAGCATATGTTTCTACCCTTGAGAAACAGGAGCTCTGGGGCCTGTAGTTGCTAAAGGGTGTACTATTGAGCTTAGGCATTACATATTACTTATTCATTCCTTATTAACATATGTACAGTTTATCTATTCCCTTAAATTGGTTGCAAAAAGCATCCATCAATTATTTGCATTTGAAAAACTGCAAAAATATAATTCACACTGCTGTCCTTACCCAGGAGAAAAGCATTCACCAACTTTGGAAAATCAGGTCCTCTGTGTGACCTATACAACAGGATTTGGGTTCTCCATTAGAGATAGCAGCTTTAACCCATTACATTCTGAAATATAAGATGCTCTTTTTAAATAAAGTCCACTACACATAGAAATGGTATATTTATCAAAATTAAAATCCCCACAACTAGATATCAAACGTTTGGCTCTGTGCTCACTGACTTTTAATCTGCTGCATTCTGGTATTCTGTTAAATAAATAAACAATCCAGATAATTTGAACACAAATGGTTTCATTGATTCCTTTAGATGTAAAAGCAAGCCAATATGCTTTTCATTAACAAGTAGGTGCTCATCTGCTAGATATATATACGATCTCTGTGTCCATCATATCCCTGTCTGAACACACGTTTCTGTTTGAGATTTTGCATTACTCCTCTGCTTAGAGATAAGTGATGTGGACAAATATACAGTACAGACAGACTCACCCATGCAGTATTTATGTCTATTGCCTTCAGAAATGATACCCCTGTCTCCTGTACAGTATCCACTAGGGGGCGATTGAGAGACTGTGTCAAAGCCATCAATGTTTTAGTAGTTAATCAAAGAAATCTCAGAGCAGCTGGCATTAAATAACTTTATTACACGACTGCAGAGTGACCCTGGGCAGCATTTACACTTATACTGAAATGCACTTTCTTTAACTTGAGAACTGGGTGTTCCACTAATTGTAATAGATAGATCAATTAATCAAATAACAGTTACAACTTTGCACCAGCTCTGATTTCCAATCATTATTAATGTAACAGAGGAAATGTCACGTGGCAGGTATGTAGGGCACAGAAAAGGTTGAAGACAGACTCTTTTTACTTGGAACTTTGGCATACATGAATTAACTATATATTAAAGCCAATCTCGACTTGCCTCTGAATTCTTTATTAATAAAACACAGATAGCTTACAAGAAGGACACATTTAGAGCACTCCTAAATTTCCTTTTGTACTGTAATGAAATCAGATAAAAACAGTGTAATCAAACACAGACAAAAATCTCTTCCTGGAATTAAATTCATACAATTTCTACTGCAGTTTATTGCATTTTTTTCTATGAGTGAGAAAAATATGATATCTGTAATATTATAAGGGATACATGAGAAACACGTTTCAACATGTATATTTTAATAAGGAAATTTTACAGCTCAAGTATATATATTTTTTTTATTGAAGGCTGTTGAAAAGCTGCTTACAACTAAAATAATAATAAAAAAGATAAGCTCATCTTTGCTATCCCTGCTCGCCTGGGATTGTACAGCAGCGATAATGCTACGCAAATGGGGTAGTAGATTAAGTCTCTTGAATACACTGTGTTGTAATTGGGAGTGAGGTCTGTAAGAAAAACACACTAGTGAAGCTATATACCTACTGACATTTGAGAGTTACTCTTTCATTACAGGATATCCCTTCAAATAATGAATGCATATGTGATTTCTTGTAAGACCCTTTCAATTTCCTCCAAGAGACACATGAAAAAAAATAGAAGCTATATTTAAGTATGCGTTTTTATGATATTAGTCTCAAATTTGCTCATACATCTTCTCTTTCACCCTCTGCTTCTCCCTCCCTCTCCCTCTCCATCTATCATGTCCCTGTCTCCCACTGCTATTTTTTCAAATGCCTTTTCTCTGCTCGTTGTTTTCTCAGGATCTGGTATGTTGTACGTTGCGATTCACCCTCTCACCTTCACATATGCTTGTTAACGGTGGAAATTAACTGCTACATATGAGAGGAAGGGGGGAAATAGTAGTGAAAGCAAAATTTGCTTTCGGGTAAGAGAAGTGTCTAATGCGAAGTGACACAGAGACCAGGAACTTTTTTTTTTTTTTGAAAGGTGTAAATGCTGCGGGCACATCATTAAAACAATTACTCTGCTGCGTGTGAATCAGCCAGGTTAGAATATTTAAAACGGCCCTGGTTATAAAGTAACTGTGTGTCACAATTATGCTTTTGAAGCTAAATAGACAAAACGGTAGTCTCGCAGGCATTGTGCCATTTTGTATATAAGTGGGTGGGCATGCGTAAGAATTTTAATTTATTTTGTGGATGTTGCTGTTTTTGCTTCCCTTTTAAATAATTGAATTTTGCCCAAACGTCGTGCACCCATGAAACTCTCTTGACATTTAAAGAGCATTTAAAAAAAAATGAGACGTATATTAAATGTTTGGAGTGCAGGAGGGGGAGGGGAGGGAGGGACTGTTCCTAAAATAGCTGGCATTTTGAAGTGACTCAACAGCTATGCTTGAGACACATTGGACTGTATTAGTGTAAGCAGTGAGGTCTGCTTTAATAAAGGCTGTCAAGTATAAAAATTTAGAGAGCCCTAAAACAATTTTAGAGGGGGGTACAGGCATAAAGCAGGTGGAGGCCAAGGGCTAATGGCAATGAAGGATTTGTCAGTAAGCCCAACATTTAATATTCCTTGGCTCTCCATTTTCTGCTGTTTGTTTATATTAACCTCTGGTTGAACCCACTTTAGAGGCTGCCTCTCTGCCAGAAAGTTCAGTGAACATTCAGTGACGAGGAGAAGAGCATGTCATCTCGTATATATCAACCCACAGGGGAGTTTAGAGCATCCCACAGTCTGTGTGCCGCAGTCACACACTAGGTGAGTTCTGAACCTTCACATTTCCAACGCTTATGGCTGTTGTAAGCGAGTTTATTGGTTATGATGACCTAGTTTTGACCCCCTTTTTGGCCCATGACAAAGAAGCTAATCTTCGTGTGCACTACAGCGAACATTTACAATGCCTGATGCCTCTTCTCTTTGTGATTTCTCAGGGATCTTTCTTTTTGGTTTGTTTGTTTTTATTTGTATTTATTTTTGTTTTTTGTTTTTTGAAGATGAAATAATAGAGGGGCTATTTTAACAACAGAATCATTCTAAGCTATGTTTTTTTTTTTTCTACACTGGCACATCCCGTGTCAAACAAATGCATTCATCTTACAAATTCCACATCGTTTAGGCATAAGAACACGGCTCCAGTGGAACACAGGGAGATAATTAGATCCATTACCGCCATTTCCTTTGCATCCCTAGTGGTTTTTATTTGGTCCAAAAAGCTGAAGATGAGGATAGATAGTAGGTATATGAGGTTTTTTTTTTTCCCACTGAGATACATATATTTTTACCACAAAGGAGCATAGATAACATTCAAGTTTTTAATCAGTTTTTGCTTTATATTATTATTATTATTATTATTATTATTATTATTATTATTATTATTATTATTATTATTATTATTATTGTTGTTGTTGTTGTTAGTCAATTTGAAATCAGATTTAAATTTAGTTATTTCCATGGTTGCTCTGAATTGTTTAAATAAACCTCTATAATGTAATGTAAGGGATTTCTCCTTCCACTATCATGTCTGAATCAATTGACAGCTTTATAGACTGGTCATAAGGTGGCATCAGAGAGCAAAGTTGCTCAAGCACAGCATTCCCCACATCTCTGAGTGCAAGTGTGTATGTATGTGTGTATATATAAATATATAAATTATTATTTTAGTCATGATTTTCGATTCCTGTAGGAAAAATGCAATGTTGTGTTTATATTTATATACATTAACTATGTTATGAGACGAGTGTCGTATTTTATACAAAGATATTTTAAACTGTTATACCATGTTGTAATTTATTAGATTTGTATACATTCATAGCCATTGACATTTTGAGTTCCTATTTTAATTATTTAATTAATCAGTGTTAAAATCAGCCTAAAACATATTATTTCCATCCCATTATGCCACTCAGATTAATCAATTTGTAAAATATTGTAAAAAATGATTAATATATGCTAATATTGTATGTTATTGTATATTGTGTAGTATTTATGGTAAGGAACCTCCAACAGTAGAAAAAAACTGTGTTCACTGAACTGTCCTATGTTTCATGAGTTGAAATAAAAGATCCCTGAAATTCTCCATGCTCACAAAAAGCTTATTTCTCTCACATTTTGTGCACAAATTTGTTTACATCCCTGTTAGTGAACATTTCTTCTTCGCCAAGATAATCCATCGTATTGACAGGTGGTGAGGTCACCCTGGCGAGAACGACAAGCCGCAGATGAGCTTCCCTGAAACGGTTTCTGACCATTTATTCAGAAATTCTTTGGTTGTGCAAACCCACAGTTGCATCAGCTGTCTGCGTGGCTGGTCTCAGATGATCCCGAAGGTGAAGAAGCCGGATGTGGAGTGCTGGGCTGGCGTTGTCATAAGTGGTCTGCGATTGTGAAGCTGGTTGAACGCACTGCCAAATTCTCTAAAACGACGTTGGAGGCGGCTTATGGCAGAGAAATGAACATTCAATTCTCTGGCAACAGCTCTGGTGGCCATTCCTGCAGTCAACTGCATGCCAATTGTACGCTCCCTCACTTGAGACATCTGTGGCGTTGAGTTGTGTGATAAAACTGCACATTTTAGAGTAGCCTTTTACTGTCCCCAGCACAAGGTGCACCTGTGTAATGTTCCTGCTGTTTAATGAGCTTCTTGATATGCCATGCCTGTCAGGTGGATGGATTATGTTGGCAAGTAAGAAATGCTCACTAACAGAGATGTAAACAAATGTGTGCACAAATTGTGAGAGAAATAAGCTTTTTGTGCATATGGAACAATTCTGGGATCTTTTATTTCAGCTCATGAAACATGGGACCAACACTTTACATGTTGCATTAATATATTTTGTCAGTATATATATATATATATATATATATATATATATATATATATATATATATATATATATAGTGTGTATTTTGCCAGTTTTTTCTTTCTTCAATGCAATTCTCTATGTATGAGTGACAGCACCAGTAGAGAGCTAGGCTTTATAAACTTCTAAAGCTTTTACATGGGGTTTTGACATCTGAGATAGGTATGTGTTTTTATCTACAACCCTTTAAAAATAGTTTATTCAGGTGTGGCATGTGGATCAATAGCTGAGAGCATTTGAACAAGAAATTTTAATTGGTTGCCATAATGCATGTATTGAGTGTTTGTAAAATTGCAGAGACCTTGCGAACTCCACCATGGGGAATACTATATGAAAGTGGAAGACTTGTAGGACATGTCAAAGTGGAATGAATGAACCTGGAACTGAACAGTGTGCATAATACAGTGTGGTGATTGAGAAGACACCATCTTGACTAAAGCCCATCACAGAGACCCACAAGCAGTTGCATCAGTATTTCCACTGATGGCTGCAAATTACATGCCAAAGATTTTATACAAATGATGGTGCCAACAACACAGTATTAACACTTGTGAAAGTATAGATGATTACAGTGGTACACAGACCATAGTATGTAGGGTATGGAACAGTTGGGATGCAAGCTGCCACTATAGACTGTTGGCTACTGATGGCTACTGAGTCTGGATTCAAGTGCAGTCTGGGAAACACTTCCATCCACAGGGCATTGTTCAGACATTGTTCAATGTGGAGGTGTTTAACCTTTGTTTGGTTTCTGTGAAGGATTGCATTAACAGGAGAGTGTATTGAGATATTCTGAACAAGTGTGCTGCCAGGATTTCTGGAATTAGATGGTGACTCAAGGGGAATATCATGGACTTCTCGGAATCCTGATCCCATTCCCAGAGAGCATCTGAACATGTCAGAATGTGATGGACTGCAGCAGGATGGCACAGATAGATTCCACATTGTAAAACATTAAGCTACGTCACGATATTAATATCACCAGGGCAGGGTGCTCAAGACTCCAGTTCCGTTTACGGTTTATAGGTATCATACACACCTTAAGAACTGGAAATGATGTTAAACTGGTCCAATAATTGCCAATAATCAGATTAATAACGTAGGCTGGCGTTGACATAAGCACATTTGTAGCATTTAAACTTGTTCTACTACATGCACGTGTTTTTCTCACTCTTGCAATAATGTCACATGAACAGTAACTCAGGGCACTTCGCAAAGAACTGTAACACGCTGCAGCCACATCCGTGCCTATGGAAACAGACATTGTATCATCCAGCCGAGCCGGACAGTCCGCATTGTCTGTGCACATGGCACAGGCTTCCCGCCATTGGCTGCCGTGTTTTCAGGGTCTCCAGCAGGCCATTCAGAGGAGGTTACACGTGTTGCAGCTCGTTTCTTATTGGACAAAACCTGTTGATCACGCAGGTTAAGCAATGTTGCACTGTATTGTGATGTAGCTGTTCCGTCAACTCGAGTCGTGTAGATACTGGCCAATCCCGGAGCAGAGATTGGCGCACGTCCCGCCCACATCACGCACAGACAGATCAGTGGACCAATAGTGTGCTCCACTTGGGCGTGTCTACACGTCTGCGCGATGATGCGGCGTGATTGCTCAATCTAATCTAATTTACTGTCGTGTCTCACCTGTGGCGTTTTGCTGTAGGAAGTGAAGTGTAGCTACATTGTATCTGTTTCAAATGTTTTGTTATAGCGGCAAGAGACACAATAATTCCAATGAGAAGCATGCTTTATTTAAGGAAAAAGGCAGCGGAGTTCTTGTTTTGGATAGTTAATATCTGGGACCACGGGTTATAAGGCAGGCTCATGAGGGGTGAGGGATCAGAGTGAACATCTCTGGAGACGGGAGCACGTAATGCCCTTTTCCGTCACCCGTGATCCGCACCGCGTCGCTTACCTGTCCGCGGGGAGTGGGAGACGTATCTAAAGTGCATCCATATTGCGCAGGTAGCGAGGAAGAGATGGTGCCCAAAGTGAAGACGCTGGGCATCGTGTTTGATGAGGACAAGGGCGGCTATTGCGGCGGGGAGACGGTGTCCGGACACGTCTTGCTGGACGTCTCTGCCCCGCTTCGGATGCGGGCGATTTCCGTGGTGGCGAGGGGCTGTGCCCGGGTGAGCTGGAGCGAGGGGCCGGGGTCGCCCATCTCGCCCATCCACAGTGCCAGGACACCGGCATGGCAGTGCCCGTCCTCCTCGCACGGTGTCGGGGGTGAGCTCCAGTATCTGCACGCCGCCCAGACGCTGCGGGAAGCGACAGGTGAGCTCGGCCCGGGCATGACGAAGAGGTCGGCTCTGTTCTCCAGGTCCTGTTGTCCCAGCTAAACACATTCATGAATAAAGTCTGCGACACTGTCGAATCTGTTCAGTGTTGTTATTAATATTATTTGTTTGTAAGAGGGCTTATCCTTTGCTGGGCACTTCGCCTTGCCGTGTGCAAACAAGTCCTATTGAAGCAGCGCTAACGGGGAAGTCTTGGCAAACACCGACACAGTTCACTCTACATTCAGCTTCGTTGGCTCAGTTGGCTCTAGTTTAGGACATTTCTGTCAAAGCAGTTGGTTTGACTCCAAACGCGAATATTTCACAAATGTGGAAAAACAAGTATATGTGTTTAAACGTGTCTGGGTGATTGAAATATGCGATCACGCGTTTGCACTTTTTAAAATCAAAGTCCAGTATTATCCCAGAGCTTGTTTCGCTGACGTGACGCTGCAGCTTCCAGGTAAACACGACTGATGCGTGACCTTACAAACAGTGCATACATGTTTTAATACGTCCACCCCACACACTGGAGTAATGCTAATGCACATCTAACAAGTCAGGGCTGCTTATTTGCATCACCAGCACAGCACTGTAATCAAATAAACCACAGTATTTATCAGTATACATTATCTACAGTATTAAACTAGTAGTTTAGACAGACTCTAATCTTTCAAATATAGATTGGTGTAATATGTTGTAACAACAAAACAAACTAGTTAATAGTATATAATCTATATCTCAAGTATGGTAAAAACAACCTCAATAAATATAGTGCGCTGATATTGAAAGTGTGACGACTAAGAGTTTCAGGTTAACTATAGTATTACAGTACTATGCAGTCATATGTAAATTGTAACACTACAAGCTACTTAAGTGGTTTCCCTGTAACATCATAGGCCTGTATCAATTTGGGTGGTAAAATGAACTGTAACTCCTAGATGCATCCCTTCCCAAATGATAATAATGCATTTGTCTTAACGAATGCTTCTAAACACTGTATTCACTTGTTCAGTGAAATATACACTTGTAACAAGCTTTGGTTTCCTCCTATTACTTTGCAGGGTCTGGCAACCAGGAGGGCTTTATCAGTTTACCAGCAGGAAAGCACGAATTCCCTTTCAGCTTCCAGTTGCCGCAGGGGTGAGTGGCTGGGGCTGGGAATGGGAACACTTTATATCTCCTTTTGTGCAGAGTTTGATATCGAGAGAGGGGGAGGAATACGATATTACACAATACCACATAACTAGAAAAACCTTCCAGGGGTAGTACATTTCCAGTCTTTACTTTTTATGTGCACAGTTAAAATATTTCCCTTCCTGAGTCACCCGTCCTTTTATTTGTAGAGATATTCTCTAAGATTGAGGTCAGTAATGTGAACAGGCCATGAATGGTTTTCATGTTCATGTTCTTTTTCCTTGTGTTGCACATGGGGTTATACTCTTGGTGGATGTATTGTTCAAAATGTGATAGTATGCCTTTTATAAACACCAACAGCCACTTCCACACTGCACAACAGACCAAAACATCCCCTGGCTGCTACCAGACCTTGACTTTGAAGCCAGCAATGTAGAAATAATTAATAATCAACCTGAAGCATGCATCTCTGTTATCCCACTACCAGTGTTTTTGGGACCACTGTAGATACCTGAGTATTTATTGCTTGCGCCTGGACACATATTTAGTTTGTTTCTTTACTTTTACTCTGACATCACTTTTTACCTGTCTGTTCTGGGTTCTACATTGACATGGCCCCAGTTCTTCCACTCCTGTAAAGTGTTCCCCTGTGTGGATTTTAACAATTTCTCAAAAAGCGCTCTGGGCTCTGATCATCACCGGCAGAAACTAGCTGCAACAGGTTTCACACTCCTTTGGAGTATCACACACACCCTCGTACACAACCCATTGCCCACAGCTTGTTTAAATACTTGGTTGTATAATGAATATGACTATAATCAAGTTTTCACTTTCACAACCTGAAGGAAATGCTGTATTGTTCCTATTCAGATTTAAACTCATTAAATGATAATCTACATAGAATACAAATTACAATATAAAATAGTTACTTAAGGGCATATACATATTTTATGTATGTTACAAACAGGTAGAATTCTTCCCTAATAAATAAACTTGTTGGTTTAATTCTGACAAACAGTTTACATAATATGCTTGTGTGTGCATATAATAGTTTTCTTCTGTTCTGTAAAAAAATAAAATACATCTGAAACGGTTTGATCACTTAACATTACATAATCATTATGTCTATGATGTAATTTTCCACACATGACTTCCAGATCTTACTATCATCTCTATAGTATTCTTTTCACAGTAAGTCACATGTTTAACAATCATTTGTTTGGGTCAGATTTAATTGGAAACTAATATAATTTGATTATATTAATAAAATATTCAATATTAAGCTTGTTTCGAGTTACAGAAAAGAAAATTGATTATATCCTTTTCTTCAGCGCATCTCGCAGACCTGTGAGGCCAGTCTCGGTTGGCAGTGTTCCACAGTCCTCTGGTCGCCTTCCTTTTGTTTTTTGCGGTGTAGACATTGAAAGGTTTAACACAGCCAGTCCTGTTCAAACACATCTGTGCCATGAGCTCACAACATGATCAGATTGTGTGTTGCCATGGGCTCTCAGACTAGTTGTTTTGCAGAGTTGGCGAGGAACTTCAGAAAATGGGCCCCTTTCTGCCCCAAAGATTATAAATTCAACACATAATCTCCACTGTTTCCATGTGTTCATACCACAGAGGGATATGAGACTGTTAAACTACAAGTTGTGAGGATACACCGGCTTGGCGGGAGAGGTTCTCTCATGAGCAGAGAAATATGCTGCACTCGCACTGATTATCATACTTTAAATTATATTGGTGGTACAAGTGTGTGGGCAGGCCACTCACCTCTATCCTGGAAGGCAAAGTATTAAGTTTTGCATTGAACAGTATTTTTAAACTCTCAAGACCTCCATCTCCAATCCCAAGTAGAGAACCCTTTTCCTCTGCATTTTCCGATGTCTAAATCATCATCTTCAAGCCATCAAGACATTAGGTGTTCGTGTAGGTAGCTAAGTTGGCATTGAAGTACTCAATAAACCCAATTAATTATATTTTGTATGTATATATTAATGTATGTTGATTTGTTGTTTTCCAGGCCCTTGGTTACTTCATTTTCTGGGAAAAATGGGAGCGTTCATTACTGGGTGACGGCAGTGTTGCAGCGGCCTTCTACCCAAGACCAGTGTGTGCACAGAGAATTCCCTGTCATTAGCCATATAGATGTCAACTCCCCAGCTCTCCTGGTAAGACCCCTATTCCGATACGGAAAAGACTGTCCTGATACGAAGGAAAAATGTCACATAATTCAAGCTTTCAAACACAACCTATTGATTCTCCCTGGTAGTTTGACTGCATAAGGGCCTTCACTGGGAGTACAGGTTAGGCTTCTGTGGTTCACATGTGCTTGATGTCAGTAGAGCACTGTGACTGGGATTGCCCAAGGGGTGGAGTGCAGTTGCCTCAGTGCTGGTGTTTGGTTGGATTCAAAATGCTGTGTTTTTTTTTTAGCCAGCAGTTTAATCAGTTGGAGCCAGTGCTTTGCTGTTCATACTATAGATTGGCTTGCAGTTGGAAAAGCTTTTCCCTTTTCCTTTCTCTCGTGTTGTTGGGTTCTTATCGCTGTGGAGGGATAGTCTAACTCTTATTTGTGAGTAGCTGCCGTCCCCTTCAAGGCCATTTCTGTGGGAACTTGCAGTTGGACGCACAATTTGTTGGCATATATGGGACAACAGCCTGCTAAGCTCGCTATACCCTGGGAGTTGTTGTAACTGCTTCATAGTCTTTAACTTTGTAGCTGTTTTTAAATGTATTCTTATGATTATTGAAATATTATTTTTTTCAGTGTCCTATCTCAACAAACAAAGAGATGATGGTTGGCTGTTGGTGTTTCACATCAGGACCTATTTCACTGAGTGCCAAAATTGACAGAAAAGGATACTGTAATGGTAAGAGTATCCTTTATATATTCAATAAAAAATTGAAAATTAGATTTATAATAAGTTAGTAGTAGTTTTTATTATTAGCAGACACCCTTACTCAGAGAGACTTAGGTTTACAGAAATATAATAGTGTTATCAAATAAATCACAAAATACATTTTAAGTCCTATTTGGAGTAAGCATAACAGTGCAATGTCAAGCAAATTTAAGTATTTCAACAATTAAGCCTTAATTGCTTGAATTGAATTAAGCTTTGACTGTGGAGAATTTCCAAAGTGTTTATGTATGTAATTTCTTCAAAATAAAAATATAGTGGTTTCCCTACAATACTGATCCATTGTCTTCATAATTAAACAGGGGAAGCCATTCCTATCTATGCGGAGATTGAGAACTGCTCTTCACGTCTCATCGTGCCCAAAGCGGCTATTTACCAGACTCAGACCTGCTTGACTAACGGCAAAACTAAAACGTTCAAGCAGGAAGTTGCCAGCGTGCGGGGAAATCACATTGCCTCAGGCACAACTGACACTTGGAATGGAAAAACACTTAAGATCCCCCCAGTATCTGCCTCGATTCTCAACTGCTCCATCCTCCGAGTCGAGTATTGTTTGGCAGTAAGTGATGCGTTACCAAGAAATTTGAATTAATCAAAGCAGACCAAACTGAAACAATGTATAGGAGTGCTATAAAGGAATAAATAACTTAATTCTTTGTTATTTTATTTTTTTATTATTCTGCTCTACCCAGATAATGGTTCAGATTCCTGGGGCAAAGAAACTGAGAGTGGAGCTGCCTCTAGTTATTGGCACCATCCCGTACAACGGATTTGGGAGCAGAAGCTCAAGTATGAGCAGCCAGTTCAGTATGGACCTGAGTTGGCTAACCCTGGCACTACCTGAGCAACCAGAAGGTGAGGAGAAATAACCCATAATCCTTTTAAGTAATTTCCAACATAAAGCTGGCTGTGCCACCATCCCCGACATGTGTTCAAACTACTGCCCTGATTCCTTGCTGTGCTTGAGAACAATAAAGTGCTGTCCAAGCTCCTCAGTCTGTCCTCTCTCTCACCCCCCACTCCTCTGTTGTGTGGCAGTGGCAGTTTAAATGCATATTTTAGTGCTTGTCAAACAGTATCGCTTATTGCTACATGATTGGAACAAAGGGACAGTTTGGGTATAAAATGTCTCTCTGGATAAACTGCATTGTTTGGACTAAAGAGCAATTTACATTTTGAGGAGGCGACATTTTCAGAGGGGTTGGAAGCCAGTCAAGCATTTGCATTCTATTATTGCAGACCTCAAAAATAAGATTACAGCTGTAATATCAAAATATTACAGCATATAATGGTAAATGTGAAGAATTCCCGGACTGTGGTGCTATTATCTCTATCCTTCTGACTTAAACCCTGGTTTAGTAAGAGGCAGATGTGACCCTACTGCAGTTTGTGTTTTTTGGTTCAATTTGTGGTTCATCAAAGTCATGGCTAATGATGCTCGTAACCTTCTCCCTCTAGCTCCTCCAAACTACGCAGCTGTGGTATCGGAAGAAGAGTTCGAGCAGCACACGCCCTCTTACTCCCAGTCCGAGGAGCTGGTGCGGGAACTTGGCAGCCCCGTCTTTGCTTATATTCAAGAGTTTAAGTTCCAGCCTCCGCCTTTATATTCTGAAGTAAGTATTACTTACTTATGAACTGTTTTCTTGAAGAACCCTAATCAAACTTTATATATATAAATAAATAAATAAATATAATTAGAGAGAGACAGAGAGAGAGAGACAGACTACTAACATATTTCCTTAGGATATTCATTGACAGGAAAGTGTAGTTATGCATATTTTTAGTTCATTGTCTTTTCGCCTACATTATCTGCTGTTTTTCCCCACAGATCGACCCATATCCAGTCCACAGTGAAGACCCACCGCTTAGAGTTGAATTTTCAATCGGACATCTGAACGCTTGACCGCTGCTGTTGGGCAGATCAATACCATGGGATGGTAGATTGCAGAATAAATGTGAAGCCTAATGAGAACCCAAGAAAATAACTAGATTTTGCCACATTCAAGGACTGGAGCGCTGAAGAATGTGAATTGCTGGAATGTGAATGTGTTGTGATGGCTGGTTGGTGTTCACAGTTTAGATTTCAAATTCAGATTGGAATATTCTCGCTTTTATCAGCAGATAGATGCATGAACCACATGCCTTGATTGATTGATTGCTTGAGTGTGGAGCAGAAGGGCTATATAACAGTAAAAGCACAAACTAGAGTATTCAAGCAATTCAGATTGCTGTCAAGAGGTGGAAATGACAAAGGGAACGATATGGCACGATAAACTCCTAGAAAAGCAGGTTTGTACCGAATACTGCAGTGGCTTTCTAAAGAAAACCTTGTTATGTGTGAAACAATGAAGTTATTGTTTTTCATATAGCTGTTCTCAAAACAATTTTAATCTCTATTGTTATGGCTAAAATGGTGTCCTTTTTCACTTGGGGTTAGAAGTGCAGTGACTTGAGAAACGAGTGTCCTTCATGCATGAGTTTAGTAAAGCATTAATGAGTGAACACTTGTGCTGCATTGGTCAAGACAATTTTTATTTCTTAAAAATGATTTATTTTTTAGTGGGAAACTGTTCAAGGTAGAGAAAGTGAAATTGATACTAAGTTTACAGCTAAGGAACTTTAAATAGGTGTGTGTGTGTATATATGAGTATATATGCATATATGCACAGGTGCAGGGTTTCCCACAGCTTTATTCAGAAATCGGTGCTGCCAGGCCAAAGAAATGACTAAACGTCAAAGAACAGAAATCTACACCAAAACCTATAATAAAACCCTTTTCCCCCAGGTGGTATTAATTAGTTGTGTTGAAAACATCACTATTCCTGAAAGAAACAAGTGCTTGAAATTAAACTTAGCACAACCCCACCACACCCTCCTGGTCAACAGATAGGAAACAGACCACCTGAGGAAACACTCTGTGTGTGTGTGTGTGTGTGTGTGTGTGTATTATAGTCCAACAGATTATAATGTTAATAAAAATATAGTGTGACTTCTTATCCAAATAACTGCTATTTATAAAGTACTCTTAAAAAAGTTCAACAATTTGTATATTATTATTAATAATAACTTTCCTACTCTGTGATTTAATTTGGTGCAATTGTCTTGTATTCCCAGAATACAAAAAAGGCAGGTGTAACCAGTTTAAAGGGAATGTTTTAGCTGGGAATTTTCGTAATCTTTATTTTTTACAATGTGCATTGTTCAATAAAACTAGCCTTATTTAGAGCATTAGTTTAGAAGAATTACAGCAGTATATGTATTCAGGGTGAATGAACAATATCTGTGCACTCTTCAGTATGGACCAAATAAACTGCCTTGTAGGACTAATCTTAAAAATAAATACTTGCACTTGCATAAGCCATTCCTATGTCAGGCTATCCATGATTAAAGTTTACATTTTGAGGGTGAGGGTACATATCTTTGCTGCAATTTAACTGAACTAAACCATACTTTAAACTGTTTCCCTCCCTCCATAGAATGGAGACCGAAATTAATGACTAATTCAAATACTTGTTTAATTTCTTATCCTAAATTCTAAAACTGATAACATTTCTGAAAAATACTTTCAGTATGGTTTTGTTTTATGAGCAGTTATGCATATATTTAAAGGGAAAATAACAAACCTGTGTACATATCCAGAATGCTGCTAAAGCTGTTTTGTTTAATTCTGTTTTTGTATGACCTTAACCTAGAGATTATTTGCTTTATGAAAGCTCCAGGTTTAAGAGTTTTTCTTCACATAAAGTAAAAAGATGTGCGAGACAAGCCACTCAATGTTAAATAATGCCCTTAAAATTGCAAAATGTACATTTGTTGTTCAGGTACTTAAAATCTGTGGCCTTACCTTTTGCTGAAAAATGAATACAAAATATTGAATATACTGTACATAGATTTCGTAACCGGTAAGCACAATCATGACCGAAAATCCTTCAGAATGTGTATGTTGATCAACAGGAGACACTTTGGATGGATTTATTTTAAAATTGTGAATCATTGTTAAAACACATATTATAAAATAGCATATTGTTATTTGTTAAAAGAAAACTAAACCCAAAGGGTTTCTTTTTGTAAATTAAAGTGGGAAACAGTTTTTTTGAATGTGTTTTTCTTTCCCCTTTTCTATTAAGCCATTTAATTTAAGACCATTTGCTGTAAGTTGTACAACATTATGTTCAAAGACAGCTGGAATTCTTTAATTTATCACTTAAGTGAAGCTTTTACTCATGTATGTGCTATACCTTTACTTTTAAGACTTGAACTTGGAGATCAGTGTTAATGTTCTTTACTACTAGAGTTCTGTGAGTCAAAGTGGAGCAGTAGATTCAGTCTCATTTTAAAAAGCTGCTAAATATATTAATTATCTCTTGTAAAATGTCACTTTGCACACTTTTTGCACTAGGCCCTATATCTGTATTTCTGCTATTTTGGTGCGGCCTGTGTGTCCAGATTCTGTCCTGGCCCCCCGCGGACCCCACACTTTCAACAGTTTAGAACTCCTGATAGGTTACTGTTAGCACTATGGATTCAATAGAATATTCCTTTTAGAATAGTTTGTTTAATCTGACCATTGACCTTTCCATAACAAGATACTGCTTGTTGATGCTATCCTTTTTCGGATCAGAGCTATGGATCACAGAATATTCCTTAAAATAAATCTTGACTTTTGTTGGCGTCTTATGGGTGGCAGACACAATGATGGGCACTATAGAACATGTGTAGGAAATCATATGGGCTCTATCTATTCATGACCTTAAGCTTCAGCTCTGAACTTTCCTTCAAGTTCAAATTTACTATGACTTAAAAAAAACTTTCTCCTAGAGGCTCAAAGCTGCAATCTAAATTCAGATTTGTAAAGAACATCACAAGTTTACTGATAGAATAGTCTAGTCCAAGCAGCTTGATCTTGACCTCTCCTTAAAGGTCAATCAATGCATAAAATTGTTTATATTGCCCTACAGAATGTAGATAAGCTAATGATTGCTATAGAACTCATATGTGGTCTGTGCAAAGAAGTCCTCCACTTTGACATTTGGCCTTAAGGTCAAGGTGAGAAGTGGCTCATAACTCCTTACATAGTGCAGTTGGGCTTATACTTACTGTGGAACACACCACACTTCCTGTAAGATCAAATGCAAAACCCTCTCATTAATCGTTTCAAAGAAAACCTATCAAGCTGCTTTACAGCTACAGTAATTTTAAATGTGTTAATATAATAATGCACTGAAATGCATGCATTCATCAGGTACACTTTATCAGGTACAAAATACAGATTAAGTTTCTAGACACGTCCATATCTAGCTTATATTTATAATAAAAATAATGCAAGAAGACTACAGCAAATTCATTTTCCCTTGCTGTGATCAGCTTTAGGAGTCTGTCCATATCTTCTAACTTTCTCAGTGAGACCCCAAGGATACTTCAGTGTATCGAAATGCATATGTTAAAGTAGTGTGTTCTTTTTAAAATGTCAATTGGTTATAAAACCTTATTGCTTATTGCCTGTCAGAGGCTTTTAGCGCCGAGAGTGATACAGGCAGTGGACATCTAAACTTGTTGCTGAGGGGAAAGTAACGTACGCTGTGAAATTGGATCTATTGGGCAGCGACATTTGAAAGAAGCCTAGCAGTGAAGTCATGAAATGTCAACAAGATGTTCTGCCACTGGTGTGCAGACAGTCTTTCACTTCGGCAAATCTGCTGCTTTGTCGTTATCTATAGTAACCATGTTTGCAAAATGTTTGACATGTTTGTTGTATTAATGATAGGTAAAGTGGTATATATTCTATGCATATTGAGTTTCTATGCAGATTCTTCCTTCAAGATCCCATAATAATTTAAAATGAACTAAAACTTACAAGTCCCGGCTCGGGGGGTCTGTCTATGTGGAGTTTGCATATTCTCCCCATGTCCGCGTGGGTATTCTTTGGGCACTCCGGTTTCCTCCCACCATCCAAAGACATGTGGATTAGGTTGATTGGTCTATACATTGCCCTGAGTCTGTGTCTGTCTGTGTCTGTTGAGGAAAAACGCCCCAAGAACAAGCAGGAACTAAAGACAGCTGCAGTGCAGGCCAGGCAGAGCATCACCAGGGAACAAACCCAGCATCTGGTGATGTCTATGGGTCCCAGACTTCAGGCAGTCATTGACTGCAAAGGATTTGCAACCAAGTATTGAAACTCACAATTTAATTCATGATTATGTTAGTTTGTCCAAATATTTTTGAGTCCCTAAAATTGGGGGACCACATATAAAAAGGGTGTAATTCCTACACCGTTCACCCAATTTGGATGTAACTACCCTCAAAGATGAAAGTCTACACTTAAAGAACATATTGTTTCCTTTCAAATCCATTGTGGTGGCATTCAGAGCCAAAATTTTGACAATTGTGTCGCTGTCCAAATATTTATGGACCGAACTGTATTTGCAATTTCACTGCACTGACACTGAGTGTTTGTCCTCATTAGAACAAATGATCATATGAGTGCACATGGAAAAGCTACAGCAGCCAGTTAAAAAGTCATAAGACTAAATCATCCTTCAAGAGAATAAGGATATTATCTAGGTGGATAATATTAATTCTGTTGAACTTTAATTTCATTTTCAAGGCAAAGATCACAGGAACTAACTGGATTGGCCTGCATGAGAATGCAGTTGCATTCTGTGATCTCGTTGCTCTGTCACTCAGCCAATCAGACACCTGTGGAAAAAACCCAACAAAAGGGCCAAGAAAGCCTTTTCAGACTTGATTGAGTTTAGTGTGTTTTTTGTGCTTTAGATGGCTTTTGAATGCACTTTTTGGTTTGACCCCTTTCCTTTTAAGTCCTCATGTTTCTTTTGGTTAAGGTGATTTTTGGTTTAACAGGCCAATGCCTATATTTTCTTTAAATCTCCTTCCTTCACTCTGTGGCTCTGGACTCTTCCTGTCCCCCTCATGGCCAAAGCTGCCACACCAAGCTATATCAATTGTTGGTTAAGGAAAAAGATGGCGAAAGACATCATCCCTGATTTTGACCTTATGTAGTATATTATGATGGTTGTAGTTTAAAGTAACTCAGTGACACTCATAATTGCAAGTAGTTATGCTGAACTGATTTCAAGTTTAAATGTAACTTCAGACTGTGCTTCTATGTATTTGCATATACCAATGTCCCTTCTATGAAATTATGCAATCTTACATTTATGCTATGACATTACTACAGCTGGCCTACACAGCTTTTGCTTTTGAAATATGTTTTTCTACATCTAGCTTTAACATCATGAACTCTTATCACCCATGATAATATAACCAGAGCCACAGAAGTTAGTTAAAGTACAACACTGGAGTAATGTGTAACAGGAGAAGTTACCTTTTGTATAGTTCAAACATCACACCTTTGCCTCTGCTGTTCATGTGAGGAGTCTGAGAACTGGTTCAAGATGTGGCTTCGGTCCAGTTTCAACAAAGGCATTTCAACCACACAGGTACTGCATTTATTTGTTTAACACTTTGTTAAAGGGTCAGCAAACTGAAACGGAACAATTGAGGAGTCCTTATATAAGAAAATGAGCATCCTTGACCGTGGCAAAACTGACAGAAAACCATTAGTATTTTTCCCCTCTTAACCTCAAATCAAGTGCCAATAAATGCCAAGAATTAACCACATTTGTGTGCAAATATTTAATTATAAAGAGCTTCATTATTCCTGGATTTTAATGTTTATTTAATATGATGGATTATTACATTTTGTTAGCCTGTTGCATTATGCTATGCCATATGTTTTTTTGTTTTTTGTTAAACCATTCTGCTTAGTATTGAATAACCTATTCCCTGTACATTTTCAAGGCAGTTGTGTTTTGTGTGAATCCCCTTAGATTAAAGCATCACCTGAATAAATAAATCAGCTAAAGTGATTGTTAATGAGCACAGGTAGGTGTTGGGACAGGATTGTGCAAACCAGCTGACTTGATAGTTCAGATTGATGGCATAGTGTGCGTCTGTGTCCCTGTCCCTGGTTATTGTTGCTCACTCTGAACATTGGTGGAACAGATGCGTTTAGGAAAGGGTCTTTCATTCACTTCCTTTCATCTGTCAGTCAAGCTTGCAGACGATTTGTGTAGATTACTTCCACCACAGCTGGACCGCTGGACGCCTGCCAATAGTCGTCTAATTCATAGTGGAACATAATCAGGTTCAAAATACATTCAAAAAACATATTCACACTGGATCATCACAGAGACCTAATCACATACTCTGCCAATTCAATTCACCAAACTCACCTGATCCCCTGCCACACTTTTGAAGACAATTTTGATTTAATTGAATGGGTGGAAATTGGTAGAGCTGTGATTGGAAACTCTTGCCTTAATTGATAGCAGGAGAATACAGTCTTAAAATGACCTGTAGAGTATTTGCCAATTAATTTTAACTCAAGTCCACCAAATGGTGCACTATGCCCACAGTGGCAGTGTTGCATGGCATGTCTGCGTTCTCTCCAACGAGCAGACGGCTCAATCTTCCCTCATTCTTGTGGATCTGTCTCCTCCAGTTTGTCCTACGTTTCAAGACATGGGAACAACTGCATATGATCCTCTTTTGCAAACAATGTGGAGTAGAGTTCTCCTGGTCAGAGGTTGCACAGAGCTGTGTCAAGTGATGTACAGGTGTATTGTGAATAGGAGTTTTGAGGAAGAGCTGGAAGGTAATACTTGATTGCTGGTTTCACTGCCATGATTCCATGTAATCCACAGAGCTTCAGTACAGTTAATGATTAAAACAACTGAAATACAGATGAGATGAGATGCTTTGACTATGTGAGAGAAGCTGAAGCTATTAAGTGGAAAGTCTGCTGCTATCTTATACCTGAATATCACCGCTTTTTTGTTTTTATCTCCTGCTAGTTTGCTTTTCTGTCAGAAAGCTGTGATTTACTGATTTTTGTCAAAGTTTTAATTTTTTTATTGAATGTTTGTATTTTTATTAAAATACAGCTGGACATCCCAATTTAATTGTTACTAAGGTAAAATACAGGTAATAATAATAATATAGACTTGGAAATTAGATTTTCTGCTAATTCAAATGCCAATACTACCATGGCAATACATTTATGTATGTATGTATGTATGTATTTATTTATTTATTTGTTTATTTGTTAGTAGATGCCCTCATCCACAATAAATTATTTCACACAAGAAACATTTCAAAGCATTACAGAAGTGTATTAATGTAATCAATACAAAACACTATTTAAAGCAATACAGAAGTGCAGAAGTACAATCCATACAAAATCAATAAGCAGACATCCTACTACAATGAGTGACTTACATAACACCATGCATTTTAATACTTCTATACAACAGACATCATTGGGGAAGAATAATGTGAAAACAGGTGCAACTTACTGAACTGATTGTATGGCAATGGACAGTTATCTTCATGAACAGGCCCTTGTCAGTTATTGAATTGTATTTCAAATGCATATAAAATATTTTTGAAGCATTAGCATTATTTGAGATATAGATATAAATACCCCTATATTAGGATATGTGAATGTTAAATGCAATGGAAACAAATGGAACAGTCATTTAATCCCAATAATGATGATGATAATACAACACACACAAGAAAAATGGCTCTTGAGATTCTTGATATTCATGATAAGGTTCTTGGCATTACAAAACTTTCCACAAAACCTGTGGTTTCTTAAAACCACCCCTTCACCAATTACATTACTGACAACTATTTGTTTTACGAATTATTAAACACAATAGTATATCTTCAGACATAAAAGTTATCCTGTAATTTATGTGACCTGAATATGCAGTTAAGCATTTCCTATTTTTATAGGCCTGGAAACCTTTGGCCAACCCACCCCATGCAACCTGCCCAAATTGAGTAGCAAAGTAATTATTCATTGCAGTTCTTCTGATTGACATCAATGTTTGCTGTGTGTCAATCACCTAAGTAATGCAATCTTTTGCCAAGGATTTAAAAGGGCAGTATTTTTGAACCAGAGAAAACACCAGACTGATTGACCCTGTGTTTTGACACTGGCAGAGACAGCAGAATGTGTGGTATGCTGACTGCAGGATTCCCCCGTTATATAAGAACTCGTATGATATGCTGAGCCATCATACAATTCCAGTACTCTAGAGTACAGGCCTGCTCTGGCTGATGCACTCATTGTTATAACCATCAATACAAACAGAACACGTTGCACATTAGAAAATCTAGTCAAATCTGAGCAAGTGACACAGTTATAGTAACAAATACAGAATATTTGACCCCGCTGCACAGCACAGAAAGGTCCAGCTATAGACCTGCCAACTTGCGTCCAAGCACAGGTAGACTGAGTCTTTTGCGTTGAAAGTCGAGATCATTTCCACCTTGATTTAGAACCCATTCATTTTTATTTTCCTTTTCAGAAACCTTTTAATGAACACGTCAATGCTGAGCAAAAAATATTTGAGTGTTTTGTTTACAGTATAATAGTTTATAACTGACTGGTGAGTGCACACAAGCATGGGTTTAACATGGATTTTACATGGATTTTGTCATTCTGTATCTATGCTTATGATGTGGATGTAGTACTTTGCTCTGGTTTACCATAGCTCCCTTAACATATTGCACATTGGTTTTGTACATGTTTACTTGGTACAATTCTAATGTTCATTGACCAGAAACAATATTGATTCAAGGAGGCATGGGTTTAGTGAGTTCACAAGTTAAAATAAGTAATATTTATATATCTGTCAAGTCTGGATTTTTCCAATCACATTTATCATGCAGTCAGTTTTCCTGTTGGGCAATAGGGAGCACCAGTTTTATGTTAGAAATAAATCATACTCTTTTCTGTACCCAACAAAAGGATCTCTTGATTATTTTTCATTTAGTGGGGCACATTTTTATTAGGATACTGAGACAGGGTGAGCTCCCCTGCCACAGAGACTGACGTCATTCCTGGTGTGCTGGTCTATGAGGCTTAATTGACTAATTGGTCTGCATAGAATGTAGGGTATTGCTATCTCATGTATGGTTGGCCAATCAGTCAGTTATCCTTCTAGCTAGCTAGGAATCGGGGGTTAGACAGAGAAAGTAACTAAATGCTGTCTTAATCTGTTCCCTCTAGTAATGTGAACGAGTGGCCGTATTGACTGATTCTATATAAACAGGACAAGGACTGGGATAAAAGTCGTGCACCAGGAAGAGCTTATTGGCATACAGTGGCTTTTTAAAGACAAAAATAAAATAAAAAGATTTAGCCAATCCAGCCAACAGATATGCAAAAACTAACATTCAGCCTTCAGAGGGTCTCTGGTACCTCCACACCTATGGCTAGATGGAGAGTTACTGTGGAGAAGGACATTTGATGGTCTTATACTTAAGTTCTTAATTTCCACTTTGACCATCAGTAACACTTTGGTATCTTTTTGCCCATGTCTGTGTACTTTATCAAAATATCTGGTCTAAATTTACTACATTTCCCTGGATATTTCCACTAGGCAACTTAAGGAAAATCCCATAGGTTTTACCATTTGTTAATTTTCTGTTTTGTATCTAAAATCAATCGCATGTATAGCAAATTATAGTCACAGGTAAAATAAGACAATCAATACTTCACTTGTCTTGACGATTTCCATTGATTTTCAGTCACAGTGGGGTGATGCCATATGAACAACAAATCGACACTAGAAATGCGATGGGATGCTGCAAAAAATCTACACACAGCCATGTAATGCTATCAAACTGGGCTGTACGCCTTGTCGAACTAGAAAACCTGGATTCTATTTTTAAAACAAACACAGGGTGGAAACATCTGTATCTATAGGGAGCACACGCTAATGTGTGAGCCGCTCGCAACCAGCTTCATAACAATATGCACCTGTGTCAATATTGTCACCTTTCATATAACAAGCAGATGTTGCAGGATTCAAGACATGTACCATATGGCAAGAATGCATACAAACCAGTAGGACTGAAGAAGAATAACAAGCAATATGTTTCGCCAGCCTGAGTGGGTCACCTTGGTACCAGCTTATGGACAAGATGACACAGAAATGTGTGTATTAATGCATCATGAAAGAAACTTGTATTATAATATGTGTTATTATTATTTTAGCAAAAGCTTTATTTATTGCATGTATACTACGCACAGGTCTAACCACATGTTTACATTTTAAAACCAGAACACCCAATTCTAAAGAAAGAAATGTATAAAAGAGGGCGCATTTGTTGCTTCCAATTAGAAGAACATAAAAGCATTTGAATTATTTTATGGTCTAATCTCGGTTTATGATCGTGTGGAGGAATACATTTCAGTTTAACGACTGATTTGCAGAAGTTTTGATGCATAGAACAAATTAAATTTCGTTACAGCCTTTTAATATTTTTGTCAGCCTTGTATATTGATTTTTTTTAAAGGGACTGTTCTCCTTCAACACTTCAACACTCCGTAGGAGCAACATGTCTAAATTAGCATCCCATTAATTTTACAGTGCAATTAGTTCATTTCAATCCTAATAAACTCTAGAAGAGAATCGTCTGCAGTGCGCTTCATTATTCATATTCATTTGACTTTTATTTTATTTTTTATATTTTTCCAGGCTAATTCGGCTGATTGGATCATGTCACATCTTTCGAGAGGATACAATGAAAGTTGACAGAAATGTCAGATTTGAATCTTGCTTGCAGTCAAACAGTGAAATGTCTGCGTACACAAGTTAACAGTTTTTCTCTCTCCTTCCTCCTTGATTGCAGCAGTTATTAGTTATTAGATATCATTGTTATTATAGGTGCCTTTATCAATTCCATAATTGCTAATTCTGGGGACATTTGAGTGTATATTAAGTTTTCTTTGTGCAAATACCTAAGGCTCTCCTGCCATCCAGATGTCGGCCTGCTTCATGTTTGCTTCAAGACAAAACCCTAATCAGTATTATGGAAATTCCTGCAAGGTGGCAAGAGCCTTTGATTGGCTGATGAGCTTTAGCACAACCGTTTGCCATTGGCTGACCGGTGTTCCACGAGTTAAGTCATGTTGCCTCTGCATGCTTCCCCCCTGGCCCTACACTGTGTGTCCTGGGATTACTCTACAAAGACAACAGTAAAACATCTGTCTTAAAGTTAAAATAATGTAGGTCTCATTGCACACAGAGATAATTTTACAAAGACGCATCTGAATAGCAGGGATTTGTAATTTAAAGTGCCTTTTACCCCCATAGTAAGTAATGGTGTAATGACATGTATAATATATGTCAATCTAATACTCCACAACACCTGTGTGATGGAAATATTCTAAAGAGATGATTAATGTAGAGAAAGGGAGGAGAGAGACAAAAGGGAATATGTTCGATGACAGATCTTTTAAAACTTTCTCACAGTATTGTACATCCACGTGCAAAAGCCATACAAAATAAATTGCCACAGCCAGGTTATAAAGGTATACTTTATTTTAATAACCAGTGGTGACATAATAGGCCAATCCAGAATAAAATGAATATATAATTTATCCAATTTCAGTGATTATAATTTTTTCAACCTTTTTTTCTTTGAGGGAGATCCACAGTATTTTTTCTCTGACTTTAGTAACCTATAAAATAGATTACATCATACACGATTTGATGAGCTGATTTTGGCTGTAATGGACAAAAGCTGGAGTCGATGTTTGCCAGAATAAATATTATCTCATAAAAGCGGGATTTAATTTATATTTTGTTTTGTTCCGAGAGACTAAATCCAAAACAACTCAGCAACTGCTTTTGCTAAACCATTAAGCCTATCCAGACCCTACAATCTTTATGATAATCTGGTCTTTCTGGAAAATGAACAACGGGCTCATGTTCAGCTCTACAATTGTGTTAAAGCACGTTAACAATGTAGCCATACACAAATATCATACTGTGGAAAACGTTAAGCCACCTTCATTAGCATAAGATGTAAGGTGATTAATGGCATTAGCAAGTTTCCAAAAAAGTATATTACATTGTATAACTGACAACATTTCATAAATAATCTTCCAACATGTGTGCAGATACCATTTCCATGGTATCCAGTTTGCCGATATCAAGAACATGTAAGACGCACTTTGTGACCAAAGTCTGCAGAATTGTTTTCTTCTGACATATTGTTTAGTTTCATTTCATGTCTCTTTTTGTTCTTCTAGGGTATCTGTTCTTCTCACAGATGTCTGGACAGTTGTGGAGGGGCAATCAAAACAAAGGTAATTGACTTGTGGTATTCAGAGTCCAGCTCTCCTGAAATTTCTGACCCGTGGAATCAAATTGAATTCTCCACACAATCACTCTAATCTGACACGCCAGGCTCCCAGGGGTGGGACCTTGCTGGCACATGGGAGATGCCCACCAGGCTTCAGACCCCATCTCCAAACTCTGAAAAGCTCAACCCCAGCCAGTTAAAGAGCCCTGACATTTTAACACATATTTAATTATGGTCCCATATTTCATCCAGCCACCGCCTCCTTTTCAGCCCTGACCAGCAAACAACATGGTCTCCATTTCTGCTTCCTTCCACAATGGAAGAAGCTAATACATTAAGTTCCTGTAACAAAAATAGCACAAATGGAGCTATGGAACCACACACACACACACACACACACACACACACACACACATATATACACATAACAAAGGTATTTATTATTACATAGAGAGGTCTATCTGAACCTTTTATCTGTGCCATGGTGTTCTGTGGCAGAGATAAGTGTTTAATTGCTCCACCTTGTGGGCAAGCAACACATTCAAATATATACTATATACATAATAAATAAACATTACATATAGTTGGCTTCACCGAAATGCACTTCATTAAAAACTATGCTTATTTCTGTTTCTAGAGAAATAACTAGGTTGCCATCTTCAGAAACCCCATTATGGAAACCAGAAATGACTCCATTCAATAACTCTCCTGCACCAATTGTGAAATATATTAGTTCGAACCAGAGCCTGTGCTTGCAATCCACAAATCAAGACCATTTCCCCTCGACCAGCTGCATAGTCAGTAATTCTTTCTTTAGAGCTCTCAATTTTTCCTTGCAAGATAAGTTGACAGTGTCAATAAATCCACTTTTTATTAGACAGATCTATTAACACTATTAATAAAAGTGTTTTTTTTAATGTAGTTGGCACAGATAATGATGTCAGACTGGTATACAGCTTGTGTGCTTTATTCATTTTTAAGCAAAAGCTATCAAATGTAACATCTTATCATAAAACTCTGTGATTATATTTATTAAAAGCCTTTAGTTGCGGTGACAGGAGGTTATTTACACAGTGGAGATGCCATTGGGGATTATAAGAAAATTCTCTTGGGATTGTATAATGCAATATTGGTGTATAACTGATTACATATTTTCAAAGAAGTTTTCCTTTTATTTTTGCAAATCTTTTTTCAAAGGCTTCCTCAGAGATGGGTTTCATTAGGAGCATTATGAAACACCTTAGTGATTTTGCCGGCTGTGTTAAGGTGGGCCTCGTCTGCATTTCTTTAATTAATACACAACTCGGTGCAATCTGTTTTCTCCCCTAACATTGCAATTATATAGGGAATACAAGCTCAAGGCTTTCTATGGGGGCTTTCCCTTAATGACCTAATAAGATTTTTTTTATACAGTGAAACCTCTTTATTAAACTCTCCTCTTTTCTCAAGATGCTCAATTGGAAACTGGCTGCTAATTTAAGCTGCATAACTGATGAGTGGCCTGACATGCTCGAAAAGAGGGCCCTATTACCCAGGTCTCATCATTAGCATACATACCATTACAACAAGATTGCTCTTTCCACCTTTCATTTATTTATATGTTAATACAGCGTCAGCAGCTGGACCAATTGTGTTTCTCTGGAAGGCAAATGAAAGGCTGCCAGGCCCTGAGCTCTGGGAGAAAAGAGGTTAGGTGGCACAGAGGATTTCAAACCTTTCAAAGGGCAATTTCCTCACCTTGGATGTGTGGAGAGATGACAGGCGTTGTGTGTGTCAGTTTCTTCTGCTGTAGATCCACAGTGAAGGCTCGGGCGGATCAGTGCGTGGTCATAGCATCCTCTCAAGCCATTTGTTACATTTGCCTGCCCAGGAGGAGATGTAATTCAATTGATTGTCAGGTTTAATGCCTGCTCAGTACTTCATTCAGACACCCTCCAAGAAACAGAGAGTGTGTGGTGTAACTTTGATATACTTGTCCATGTGGGTGTGATTTCAAAAGTTAAGTATAAGACTGAAGTGTAAGATTATTTCCTCAATATTCTTTTGCTATATTGAACGGTGATAAAGTGCACTTGTTTATTTTTTTAACACAAGGTTAGTATCAAATCATATCACATTTTTTAGTCTTCCAATCCCAGTCGTACAAATATTTTCATTTTTGAACTGACTTAATTGTTCTTAATGTTGTCATTAAATAATCAAACTTTATACCCACAATTTTAAAACCATCTTCTATTACTTCAAGATTTCATTATTTTTTAATTTAGATAGGATATCTTTAAATCATGCGTTATCAAGTTAAGCGTTTCTCAATTGCTGAAGTAAATGATACAATAAAAACAAAATCTTATCTTATATAAATGCATCTACAGGACTTGAGTTCACCTCTTCCTTAAGGTGCTTCACAGTTGGGAAGCCGAAGAGCAGGGTCCCGGTTACTTACTAATTTAAGCTATTTTCCCTATTATTCACACCAAAAAGCATAATAATAATATACACATTTTTATATATAGATATGCATATAAAATACTATATCAAACACCAAAACACCATGTTCTAGAGGATGATAATAATAGTTTTGTCAATAATAGCCGAGCATGCCATTCATGCCAATATTTATTGATCTGAAATGCACATCAGCGGACTCAGAGTGGTGAAATAAGGCAATTAGTTTCCATATTAAATCAATAGTGAGTGGGTCTTGATGATGTTCCCTGGAATGCAAAACCTGTTCCAGGAATCTTGACCTCTGGTGTTGAATCCGTTTTGATAAAAACAGCTGGGTGGTGTTGTTGTTCAAGCTCACGTGCACAAAGAAAATGTGGCCTTTGAAGAAAGAAAACCATGTGCCATCCAGAGCTGCAGTGCGGTCCATGAGCTTGTTGTTATTTGTTTGCTCGATGTGATAAACCGCATTTAAATGTGTCTAAAACTGCTCAGTGATCCCTGAAATCATTACTCATAGGGTGGTATTGTGGGCTGCCTGCTGTAAATCAAATCAATTGCCTGTTTGCTGACTCTTTAAATGTCATGATTTCACCAGAGGGTCCTAGAGGTTAATTATGAGATGTTCTGGGCCCACAAACCCCTTTCCCATTGATTCCCTGAAGCTAAAGCACCTTTGCCCACTTGCCGGGAGAGATTTGATCAAAGTTAATTAGAGTTAATTAAGTGCTCATTGTGACAGAACCTGGTGAAGTTGGGAAGACTCCAATTTTGGAATTAAGTCTCAAAATTAAATCTGGCGTTGCTTACATGCAAAGGGCACTCTGTAAAACTGGATCCCAGTCTAATACTGTGAAGTTGACCCACTCTGCCCAGACATGGAAAAGCCCTTATCAGTGTTTCTTTTTTCACTCACCATTTTATCTCTTTCACATTCTGCTTCGTCCCATTTCATACTTGGTTACCACTGTACCTAGCAACCTGAGGAAGCTAGGCTGTTCCATCATTGCACTTCAGTGTGCTGTGTGGGAGTCATAGACTTCCAGGATGAAAAAAGTGCAAGTGGATAAATCCAGTTACATCATCAGCTGGAACCTAACACATGGGTCAGGTCTGGGGCTGCAGTGCTGGCAGAGTGTGTTTGATTAACACACCGCTCAAGAAGGTATCTATCTTTACATGCCTGCAATGAACTGCTTTAAAGTGTGGCCCGGGTGCATCGCTTTCTGTAAAAAGTCAAGTGATGACATGGAACGCCTGAGAACACCATGACAACAGAGCAGGAAACGATAACGCGAGTCGATCTGCACTAATAGAATCAATGAACATGCTGTAGTGGAGCAATTGAAGTGTTTAATTAATTGGAAGGGTGAAACCTCGTGCCTTCAGAGCAAATGCCATTTCGGTGAAAGCCATATGCATTGCATCAGAGTTTGTTTAATAACTGTGAATTTGAAATATTCATGGGGGTGGTGTATTATTTACGACACACAGCCATTTTCCAGTGCAGCTGTGTCTCTAACATGCGTCACACTGGGACTGAAGACGATCAGATAGAACGAAGGGCGAAAGCAGAGGCAAGAGTTTAGTGGTCCAGCACATTTATTTTTGGAGCGATGAGAGGAAACAACTGACATGATTTGTTTAGGAAACTCAGGAGGATGTTTGTTTTGAGAAGTCCCCCATACAGGGCTATCCACAACTTCCTTTGTTCCTGAAATGGTACCCGCTACAGAAATTGCCAAGGAGGTGGATTATGAAAGAGAAAGGAACCTACTGTGAGGACACGACATGTATATGATGATAAAGAACTGATGCATGTGAGCTGAAGCCAGCGTGACATTATAGAGGTTTCTCAAATCATTACATAATAGACTGATGTCAAATTCTCAGAACTCTTCTCTACCTCTGTATGGCATGAGTGCAAAGTGCTGGGCGAAGCATGTGCCTTAGATCTAAGAAATAACCTGGAAGTTGATTCCGAAGCTTTAATAGTTCAGTTTTAAGTTAGCCACTCAGAGAAAAGGATTTATTCTGTAAAACCATTACCCAGGCTGGGTTTGGCGCTGCAGCTCAGTGAACAGACCGAGCAAAGAGTGTCAGAGTGTGAAGTGGGCCTTGTGTTTAGTAATCCTTTCACACTTTGAAGTCCTGTGTATTGGAATTTGCCAGTTTACAGTGATGTAAAATGGCACTGCCTGATTTAATTTCTTTAGAATAAAAAAAATCATCAGTCTTTTAATTATTTGTCTGAAACACTGAAATTCGTGTCCGTTGTGGTGTTCTTTCGTTTTGTACTGTAGTTTAAAATGTACCTGTCTAAACAGCCCTAGTGCTAGCACAACACTGACAAAGTGAAGCACACATCTGACATTTCCATTTCTCTCTATATTATACACCTGTCAGATTATCCTTTGTGAGTGTGTGTTCGCACTTACCACTTTTTAACACTTTATTAATAAAAAGCTTATCTGGTTGTGACAGCTTCATTTAGGGGCAAATTAGGGGTTAATAAAGACGGCTGCCTCCGCTAACCAAATTATGTGACGCGTTTCCCTATTACTGTCTCTGAGCATCAGCCCTTGCCATCGGCAGACATCATTAGATATATGAAGACAAGACCCATCAGTTTAAGCATTTCCAGAGAAGGCTTTGGGAAATGAAGTGGAAAGACAGCATGTAATCCTATTGCTTGAAAATGTGCATGAGTGTGAGTTTGTGTATTCTGCAAGGGGAAGAATTTACCGTTGTCATGTAAATTACAAAACTTCCTGTGTAGCCTATTTCTTGTCTGTTTTTTTTCCCATCCCCAATTACACCTCCGCCGTCATGTTTTCAGAAAGTACATCTTAATATCCCCGTCTCCCGATAATTATATCATCGTTCTTCTGCTCACAACACTGTGTAATGATATTTTATAGGATGTGCCATTCATTATTAGCTTAACGCACTGTCTCTCTTCCCCGCTTGCTCTGTCCCTCAAGCCTGATGATAGCACTTTGCAGCAGATTTAAATATGCATTGTGTCCACTCGTCCCATGAAATTGTTACAGCTCCACTTGGCACTTCTTGATTAAATATCTGAGCGAGGAAGAGTTGTAGATGTAGGGAGCGTTGTCAGTCCTGTTGTACTACATTGGTCGAAGAGGAATTATTGTCAGGGTTTTTGCCTACAAAAGGGCATCACTGGGGAATCAATGTTATATGCTGCACAAAAGCTTTCCTAAAGTGCATCATAGCACAAAGTCCACAGCACTATTGATTCACCTAAAGTGAACTATTCACATCTTCCTTGCTTGGTTTTGTTCAAAATATAGGGTCACACTTACAGTATTGTACGCAAATTCCCAATGAATCCATGTTTGGTTATCATGTATGACAGTTAAGGTTGGGTGTGAAGGTTAGAGGTCAGATGACCTTATATATGGTTATCAACACCGGAGCTCAGAGGAAGTTCATGAGAGATGGTATTGCTGTGGTATTCATATTTTAATTAATTAGGAATTAGTGGCCAATTGAGTAAAATGTTACCAAATAATGTCAAACTCTTAAGCACTGTGCTGTATACTACAGATGGCCGGTCAATACAACTTTGTACACTGTACTACCATTTGTGATGCAGTATGTGTCTTTTTCACCATCATCCTGTGTGGATAGTATTATATACTAGAACAGCGATGTCTAAATGCCATTCCAGCATCACACAATCTGTAGCTTTGGAAGAACATAGTATGGGGGAGGGGGGAGTGGAGGGTGCCTGTGGAAATATTCCCTATTTTAACAGCCATACCAGATATCCTTTTCATACCAAAAGTCACAGTAAATTATGGTGTGTGTGTTAAATTAAGCTGTGATTTGATGTTTCCCGAAGCTATTGACAATGAAAATAGCAGGAATATGGAAAAGATGGAGGCCTTCGGAGAATTGAATCTGGAGGTAAATGAGTAATTCCCCAAATGACTTCCCCAATTTTATTTTTTAACTCGCCATATGTACAAATAAATCCATCAAGCAAATGATTTTGGTGCGGTGTAGTTACTAATACGCCAGTCCCCTCTTTTCTCTTCTTCCACGTGTTTTGTTACGAAGCAAGCAGCTGCAAAGCGATGTGAGATCAGCAGTAGCTCTTTAAGCATCTCGCGTCCTAGAAGTGGTGCGATAATAAATCGCATGGGTCTTTGAGGCAGGGACACGACCGTGCTAACACAAAATATTACTGTAATAAGAAGTAATGAATGAGATGTGTTCCATCCTGGAGAAAAATGCAAGATGCAGACAGATCACTGCCTGGAAGTTTGATAGTAATGAAAGCTGGCTCTTCTGTTAGTTAAACCTGTCCTATGCGTGGCAACTCTGGGTAAGACAGACAACATATGTGGTGAGCTTTGGTGAAACTTCTCCCACATTGGAGTGAAATGAGTGCAGTTGACAGCTTCCTGTGAAAAATAAAGTTTGCTTGATTTTCCATATTTCCAGTGATAAATACTGACATTGTACAGACCCATAGATCAGGAAAAATGTTTAAATTGTACTTGTATTTGTTTTCCATCTCTCACAGAGGTGTGTTAAATGAGATTTTCAAAGGCTCAAGGAAAACTAGAACAGTGTTGCTCAGTCTACTGTGCACAGAATAAGAAAGATCACTACTTTATGTCCTTGAGTTAAATTTCAAGGAACTGTTTTTACTGGAAATCAAATGCCAATCTCCTCAAAACTGAATCAAACGAATCACGCAAGATCAGCGCCATAGATTACAGGCAGCATGAATAAAGACATAAAAAAACTGAGGGGAAAATGTAATGTATTTGGTATTAGTGGTATATGCCTCTGAAGGAATTGCATTATCACTTCTTTACCCAGTGGAAGTAAGCAAAGATGTTCCTGTGCACGTTCTGTGTGAAATTTCAAACATTTCCACTGCAAAGTCAACCTTGAAATGAATCTTCATTTACACTTGGCAAGACTGGCTATTTTCTTATCCTGATGGTTTGGTACCAAAAGAAAATGTAGCAAGATCGCCATCTACTGGTAAAATACAATTCATACAAGAGCCCAGTTTTGTCATTCAACAGAAGGGGCTAGAATTATTCCATCATCCCAGCTGCTGTTTTGAAGGATCACCGAGAGCCAGAGCGGTTTATTTGCCAAGACAGCCTTCCACATTACACAACTGGTAGCCAGACAAAGTAAATTAGGCATTTTGTGTATGTATTCAGAAATGGACACTTATTGACGAAGCCTTACAGTACAGTGGCTAAGTATATTTAATGAGCTTTACAATTGTATGAACATAAAAATAGAAGCAAGTTTGCAAATAAGAGGATGCCATTCAGCCCAGCATTTTTGTTTGGGAGCTAGTAGGCATGCCATCAAGTCTTTAAATGATTCCATATAGCTTCCCCAACATGGCTTAGTTTGTCCCTGACCCCTGCCATGCTCTATGTGAAGACATATGTGCTGTTTTTGGTTCTGAATGCCTTTAATCCTTTAACTAGAATAAAATTGTATGTGCACATTGAACATGGATCAGCATTTTATTGTAATTTATTGTATGTTATTGTATTTGGTGTATTGGATGTATTTGTTGTATTGCATGTTTGTGAATTTTGTATTATTGTTTACTGTGTTGTTGTTTTTAGTATTTCTTTTGGTAGACCTGCCTGCAAACCAATTGCCCTCTGGGTTTATAATAAAATGAACTGAACTGGACTATTCTCAGTGTGGGCTTGTCCGCCCTGGATCCTTGTATCCCTTTTAGGCTTGAGGAGGTTCTCTGGAATCACATGCTATTCAGGATTCTGAAGAGCCGAATTCCATTTCCACATATACAATCCTTCATCTGTCCATATTCCCTTGTGGGCACAGGGTGCAAGACAGGGTACACCCTGGACAGGATGCCACTCTATCAGGGGGCAGCACACACATACAATCACAATCCCACAAATAGGGAAATTTGGATCTCTCTCTCTCTCTCTCTCTCTCTCTCTCTCTCTCTCTCTGCCCCCTAGCCAGCTTGGACAATGACTGTGGAGTAAACCACTGGTCTCTCAAAAGTAAATGGTTGTGTGTTTCACTGTTGTTTTGGGAAGTCTCCCTCCACCCCCCGCCTCAAGCCTATTACATATACACAATAAGCTACCCAGCCTGAGTTTAAATTACAAAAATCAGATTCAGACTGATCTGGAGGGGGAAAAACACACTGAGGATATACAAACTGTGGTGCTGGCGTGGCTGTTAATAACAACCCCTGGGTCTCCTCTACTTGCTTTAATTGTGTGAAAACCTAAGCAACTTGTTCAAAGCTTTAGAGACCCACACGAGCCGGTTTGCCACTTCCTTTCTCCGTGCCCAAACACTAAAGCAGGCTGCTCTCTGCCCAAACTCGGTTATAATCTCTTTCATCTCAAAGGCAAAACTTCCCCAGGATTATATCTCAAAAGCTTCTCATAGGATTGACAGGGAGACATAAAAACACACACACACTTTTAAGAGTTCACTTGTGGTTTAGGCATTTTCATCTTTATGAGATATACATGCATATTATATCCTTATATCTAACTGCCAATTTGCCCTAACAGCATCTAGGCCTGCTTAACCTCTGTCATCTCTTCCCATCAGCCCCTTGCACTGTGCTGACCTGCTTCCTTGACAACAATCAATGCTCTACCACATGTCTATCTTAATCACTTCAGTTTTCCAAAAGCTCATTTAAAATAGATTATCATCCTTTGTGTGTGTGTGTGTGTGTGTGTGTGTGCTTTAATATCACATAGCCCTTTTTGACTTCACTAAATCCATGCGTTCTCAGGGCTGATGCTGGAGTATGCTACATTAAATCTGATCAAATGTATTACCATTGCAGCTGCATTAACCTTAGTATTAAACTTGGCTATTTCTCCACCATTTTATACCTCAGTTGCTTGCTTATTTGCTCCAGTTTGATAATACATTTGAAGTATAATGCTAAGTAATGATTACCTGTATTTTAACATTAAAGCTGAATAAAGAAGAATAAATTAAATACTACAGAATTGGCTTTATACCTTATAATAGTTCACTCTTTTTAATGTCTAAACTTTAATTATATATATATATATATATATATACACTCACCTAAAGGATTATTAGGAACACCATACTAATACTGTGTTTGACCCCCTTTCGCCTTCAGAACTGCCTTAATTCTATGTGGCATTGATTCAACAAGGTGCTGAAAGCATTCTTTAGAAATGTTGGCCCATATTGATAGGATAGCATCTTGCAGTTGATGGAGATTTGTGGGATGCACATCCAGGGCACGAAGCTCCCGTTCCACCACATCCCAAAGATGCTCTATTGGGTGAAGATCTGGTGACTGGGGGGGCCAGTTTAGTACAGTGAACTCATTGTCATGTTCAAGAAACCAATTTGAAATGATTCGACCTTTGTGACATGGGCTACTTCCAGCAGGATAATGCACATCAGAGGATGGGTACATGGTGGCCATAAAGGGATGGACATGGTCAGAAACAATGCTCAGGTAGGCCGTGGCATTTAAACGATGCCCAATTGGCACTAAGGGGCCTAAAGTGTGCCAAGAAAACATCCCCCACACCATTACACCACCACCACCAGCCTGCACAGTGGTAACAAGGCATGATGGATCCATGTTCTCATTCTGTTTACGCCAAATTCTGACTCTACCATCTGAATGTCTCAACAGAAATCGAGACTCATCAGACCAGGCAACATTTTTCCAGTCTTCAACTGTCCAATTTTGGTGAGCTTGTGCAAATTGTAGCCTCTTTTTCCTATTTGTAGTGGAGATGAGTGGTACCCGGTGGGGTCTTCTGCTGTTGTAGCCCATCCGCCTCAAGGTCACAAATGCTTTTCTGCATACCTCGGTTGTAACGAGTGGTTATTTCAGTCAAAGTTGCTCCTCTATCAGCTTGAATCAGTCGGCCCATTCTCCTCTGACCTCTAGCATCAACAAGGCATTTTCGCCCACAGGACTGCCGCATACTGGATGTTTTTCCCTTTTCACACTATTCTTTGTAAACCCTAGAAATGGTTGTGCGTGAAAATCCCAGTAACTGAGCAGATTGTGAAATGCTCAGACCGGCCCGTCTGGCACCAACAACCATGCCACGCTCAAAATTGCTTAAATCACCTTTCTTTCCCATTCAGACATTCAGTTTGGAGTTCAGGAGATTGTCTTGACCAGGACCACAACCCTAAATGCATTGAAGCAACTGCCATGTGATTGGTTGGTTAGATAATTGCATTAATGAGCAATTGAACAGGTGTTCCTAATAATCCTTTAGGTGAGTGTATATATATACAGCTCTGGAATCTATGAAATCATTGATTTCTGAACTTTTAGTGGTCTCTTAATTTTTTCCAGAGCTGTGTATACAGACGGGTGACAAATTAAAGGAAAAACCAACATAAAGTGTCTCATTAAGGTGTTGGCCAACACGAGCCACCAGAACAGCTTCAATGCTCTTGGCACAGATTCTACGAGTCTCTGGACTCTACTGGAGGGATGAACACCATTCTTCCAAAAGATATTCCCTCATTTGGTGTTTTGATGATGGTGGTGGAGAGCGCTGTGTAACACGTCAGTCCAAAATCTCCCATAGGTGTTCAATTGGGTGGAGATCTGGTGACTTGCGAAGGCCATAGCATAGGATTCACATCATTTTCATACTCAAGAGACCATTCAGTGAGCCCTTGTGCCCTGTGGATGGGGGCATTGTCATCCTGGAAGAGACCACTCCTATCAGGATAGAAATGTTTCACCAGAGGATAAAGGTGATCCCTCAGAATAAATTTGTAATGATTTGCAGTGACCCTTCCCTCAAAGGGGACAGGTGGACCCAAACCATGCCAGTAAAATGCCCCTCATAGCATAACAGAGCCTCCGGATACCCTCACTGTAGGGGTCAAGCAATCAGGCCTGTACCGTTCTCTCAGTGTCCCACACATGCACTCACCCACTTGTCGAGAACACCAGCCAGTTGAGTGTCTGTGTGACTGAAGCTCCTGCCATTTGTGCCCCAATAATGGCCCCTCTTTCAAAGTCACTTAGATCCTTTCCTCTTGCCATCTTGATCCAAACTCGAGGTCAACTGGGCCTGCTCAGCATTTGTATACATGCCACAGAGCATGACAGGATGTTAATTGCTTAATTGTATCATGCATCACACCTGTTTGGAGGCATCTGCATTTGTTATGTTACTCCACTCATTTATTCAGGTTTTTCCTTTAATTTGTCTCCACTCCAAGTTCAGAAATCATTGATTTCATAGATTCCAGAGCTGTATATATATATATATATATATATATATATATATATATATATATATATATAATCTCTCCAATAAATACATTCAAACAATATAGAAGTTACCAAATGAAAAGCACAGAACAATCCACAGGCTAATATCTAGGGTGCATACATGTAGGTGTGGATTCAGTGCCAAGTTTCATATAGGATTGGTAAAGGCTTATCTTCTCACTGCAAACAGTTGCATGAGCCCCCCATGAAAAACTGCAAACTGTTATAAACTGAATTCACATGGCTGGTCTTCTTCATGAAAATCAGGCCCTTTTGTGCATAGCTTTGTATTTCATTCAGTACTCTGCCCTGTGGGTGGCTGGGTGGGAGGGATGATGCCACGCCGTGATTTGGACTGATGGCCCTTCACAAGCTTCATTTTGAAAGCAAGCTGTCTGGTATTCTTATTTTCTTTCTGAAACACTATGCTGCTGCATGCAACTTCCAGCCTGTAGAAATGTAAACTATAGTTTCTCTGGGTGAAATGCAGCCATCATTGGTTATTTTAAAATCATCTTTATACAGCATTTATCACTACTGCGAAAAATGCTCATTACTCCCAATCATTGGCACGTGGTACTGCCAGAGCATTTAATCAAAAAGATGTGTTTGTTTCTTTGCTTTGTTTTATTTGGTAAATAGTTAGAAAAATGTTCAATGTCTAGGAAATTTGTTTGCAGGAGAAACCAGTTGATTCAGTTGAAATATTCTATTTGAAACCCATAAGAGCATTACATATCATGCAAAAGATTAACTCTGGAGGTTCCAAAATCTAGTCCTGCAGCGTTTCTTTAAAGAAACAGACTTCCAAGAATTGATATGGTATGTTATAAATAAGTCATTATATATCAAGCAAATAAACAAATAAAGACATTAGCATTGAAAATTCGCACCAGGTGTGATGTCATTGGGCCCTGCCTTTCAGTGTAATTATCCAATCTAAGCCAAGTCCTGTTCCCAGTCACTTTTATTGAACTGTTGACTTGAAAATACCTTTTATTTAAACTATTTCCAGGTGTTAATAACATAATATTGACCCTGTAGCAAGTGCTGAGTTTCAGAGCTGCCTTCAGTTAGGTGAGCCGTTTCAATGGTGAGGTGTCTGGAATTGGACAGTTGAACCTACACTGAATTGTTATCTATTTCACTCTCTCTCTCGCTCTCATATATGGGCCTATGTATTATATACATATACAGTTAGGGTCAAAACTGTTCATGTGCTTCGTGTGAACCAATGTTATTGGGCAATTAATTTAGAAAAATCTGTGTTATTCATTGAACGATACTTAAAAATTAACAGTTTAAAAGAATTTGTTGCACACTGCTGTGGCCTAGAGAGGACAGTTAAAACCCCACTTGACCGAGCTGAGATGAGACGAAGGTTATGTAAACACAGAACAGCCGTGTCACTGGTTTCTATATATCTGTGTGTTATGTGCTGTACCCTGACTCACCACCTCATCATCCAGTTACTTCAAAGGAGGAGAGACCACAGACATTCTCCTTCACGTTGGATAATATAATGAGCAGTACTTGGTTCACTTCCATGCTGCTTGTTACAGCAGAAAGATGGGGTCTTTGGGGGTATATTTCCTGAGTTGCGACCTGAGTGTAATAACATGCCTAGATGCCCACATTTCCCCTGACAACATCCCTGTACTATATTAGGGGTTAAGTGAAGTCAGTAAAGGTTTATTTGCTGCTATAATGCTCCCTGTCACCAGCAATAAGTAGTGACGATGTGTCTTAAAAGCCAGCTTATAAAACTTTTAGGAAACTCTGAATGCTTAAGTGATCTTCCAAGGCTTTGCAGAAGCCTGCAGCGCTCAGGATGTCTGCTTATATTAATTTCATGGAGTTTAAGAGGTCAGCAAACTCATTTGGAGAATCTTATTCATTTATGAACTCGGGAGCCATCCATTCAACAGTGCTTTAAGCAATTTGGATTCAGATGCTTAAATTTACATGGAATATTATAGAGCTAAGTGTGTAAGAGAGGTATAGTGCACTAGAAGGTGCACTAGTGTGTATAACACACACATGCACAAGAAAGGAAAAACAGAAACACATTTTCAATAGACAGGTACCTGCTTTTAATGAAAGTAGGGTGCATGAACCGCTGTTTTGAGCTGCAATGTGTTAGAAGGCATTTGGGGAATGTCTTCATTTAATATTCAAAGGTTTATAATGAGACAATAGATTTGGAGAAAGCTGCTTAGCTGGAAAGTAGGAGAAATCAGGGCTGAAACATTCTGAAACAGAAAATGAGCTGGAGGGCAGCGTGGAGGCTTGTGCCAAAAAAAAAAAACAGAGCGCGTGAAAATCCAGGCAAGCATCAGGAGACAAGACAGGAGGGCAAGGTCAGAGGTCAATAAATTCCAAACTTCAACATCCAACCACATGGTTTTCTATCCACGTTAGGGGGTTCTTAAAAACAAGACCTAAATCTCTCAGATTTATTTTACTTCTTATAATTCTAATATATTACTACTTATTATATCACTTGGAATCAGTATCAAAAAGTTGAACATCATTTATTTTCTTCCTGATCTCATGAAACACATATAAAACATTTTTGCCTTGTCTTGAGAAAATCCACCTTTTGGATGTGCACAAAACAAGCTGGCCCAGCCTCACTGCTCCTATAGGTGTGTGTGCATTGGAGATGAGTAGGATCTTAGTGTTTTCATGGTTCCACTCAGCGAGGTCAGTACCCGACAGTACCAAGTTCCTCTACTTCTCTTTGTCGCCTCTCAATGACATTTGTTTCTGCCACTGGGGAAAGGTATATTCTCCTCTCGAGCCCGCTTTCCTCACGTCTGTGTATCTTTGCTTGTCTGCAACAATTGCGCCCGCTTCCCGAGCACCTCAAATCACCCCGGACGTCTGTGTTTAAAAGTAATGAAGCCTCCGTTCGCCAGGCCAGGCAAGGGAGATGATTAATCGCTGGTCACACCTCAGTGACTCTCACGCGCACAAGTGTGATGAAGAAAGATTAGGCTGGTCTGGGAGGCCTGCCACAGCAGCTTCAGCTGACACTGAAACCTCAGAGATTAGGGCGAAAAGGATCACACCACCGAGGTGCCAGGCATTTTAATTAAAGGTACAGCAATTGTTAGGGCCCATGGTTGGCAAAACAATAGTGTTAAAAAAAGAGACTTTCAATACTTTGCAGTAGATAATGTTCCTGTTTTACCTACCCAAAAAGCCTCAACCTCTGAAGAACTCAAATAGCTTAACCGATCAAATAATGGAAATGTGGTATTTGAAAATGGATTTCATGCTATACTTTGTTGTGCTACAATCGCACAGTATCTCTGTTGGACGGATTTATCTTCTCTGAAATGAACTCTAGTTGAGTTTCCTTATTTGGATTACTTGATTGGGACGTGTCAAGAGCTGTCTGTACCAAAACCTAATGAAAAGTAACAGAACTGCACTTCAAAATGAGGGGCGGGAAAAAAGTTCCATTCTAAAAATATTCATGGGAAAGGACACAATCCTCTCTCCCAGACACTATTACTGTGACATCCACCCCCCTTGTGAAACCCCTAGTTTATCCTTGGCCAGCAAATCTCTCTCTGATTTATTATTTTTCCATCTCCTGGAGCGTTCTCAGGATTGATATTATGAAGAATAAATATTTGGAATTGATGCAAGCCAGGGGTCGTAATTGCTGACGGCTCAGACTCATGAATAAGGATTTTGCTTTGCTGGATCCTAGAAGCAAAGTGAAACAGCTTTTACAGCTAGCAAGTCCTCTTTTTTCTCCAGTCCGTCACAGCTGAAATTTCCCCTGAAACCAGTGAAATCCGTTTTGAAAGCAACATTTGGAGAGAGAGTCTGAGTTTCATGCCCAAGTTTACTCTTGTGTGTCCTGTTCATTCCTTCTGAGGAGCCAAATGGCTGCGATTATTCAAATCGGGCGGGGGATGTCGTTCTTTGGTCCCAGTTAATTTGCTCACCATGACGTTCACTGTCACTGCAGTTGCTTTCTAACAGGGAATTCACTTTTTCCCTCTCAGGTTCATAGCTACAGATCCCCAATCGGTTTCCAAGGAGAAACAGAATAAGCCAATACAAAAAAAAAAGATTTGTCATTAACTTAATTAGTGTCTTTGTTTCTCAGCTCAGGTGAGTAGCAGGGCCAAGGTCTATTGGGTTAATAGTGTAGGGGTGAAGTGTGTCCTATGACAGATAACCAGGGGAAAAGAGATATGGGGGATGATTAAAAGCATTCCTAGATTTTGAACTTTCATTAATGCACATTCAGTACAAATGTAGGGCTTTAACAAGGGAGATTACAGAATCCATAATTGCATCTTTCCAATACCAGATTATCCCAAAACAATTAAAACAAGTTGAATATAGACAGCATTATTTTAACAGAACGTATCATGCTGTCAACATACTAAAAACAACAGCAAAAGACCACACTGCATGCAATTAATTCAACAGTGGAAGGTGGTTTAAACACTAAAAACCCAAAGGTAAAAACTCAATAAAAACATCTCTTTTATGTTGGGGGAGGGGAAAAAGACAACAACAACCAGTCACAAATATGGGAGTGTGGCTTTGATGCAAGTGAACACAACTAAAGTGATCCAGAAGCCAGAGAACTTCGAGCTCTTCTACACGGTTGCAGAGACTGCTGTGGAAAAATTCTTATTCAAGTCCACATGGCACACGTTTGTAAGAATGGAGGGATATACAAGGATTATTATTTTGAATAAATAATAGAAAAATATAACCATATTATAATTGTCCTTACATGCTTCATTCCAGTAGTGTTGCTCTATACATCTGTGGTTTGGTTGGTTGGTTGGTTTTTACAATGTTCTTGCCAAAAGGAAAAGATCATCAAAAGACTGAAAATCTTACAATGTCTTTTGAAGTGTTATTCCAGTAGCATTGTTTATTTTTTCCTTTTCTTTTTGTTGTTGTTTAGCCTTGTTGTCCTGTGTTAGTTTTCTCAGTCTGCGGTGCCCCCAAGGGATGACAGTAATGTCACACACATCCCTGGCAGACCAATATTTCACATTCCACCCTAAACCTATTAAGAATGACTACTTAGGATAATGTGTCCTTCACATAGGCAACATGGCACCGACAAAACACACACACACACACATATACACATATAAGTGTGTGTGTATTATATGTATGTGTGTGTGTATGCACATATATTTCAGGCCTGCTGTTTTTCATTGTATCCAATTAGGAAGAGTTGCTGTCCTTTCTCTCTAGCCTTTCCTTCTTTTCTGTCTGTCTATATTTGTTTCGCCTGAGCTGAAAGTGTAGCTGTGAACAGTCATTTGTGTTGCCTTTTAGATGAATAGTACACAGTAATGAGTAGGGATGTATGAATCAAAGCCTGGATTTTGCTTCTGTTCCTGGAGGAAGCACATAAGACCACATAAGCCAAAGTCTTCAGAAACAGACCTTCAGTGCCTTTTGAATTATAGATATATCAGACCCCAAAAAGGTTATTTAGGCAGCTTTGGGGAAGTAATATATTTAAAATAGTATGATCATCATCATCATCCTCAAACTATACAGTACAAACACCAATTATTGAGTTTCTTGACATTCTAAGAAACATGGCAAAAAGCATATTCAATATAAGAGCATTTTTAAATTTCCTACATCAAATAAATCAAAATTAAAGAAAGAAAAACCTGTCATCCTCTAAGGTCAGTTAAAAAAATGTGAAAAATCATGGCGAGTTCTTGTTGGTCCCCTGTGTGCAGCAGTTACCAACAGCATAACACCCTAAATAACTCAACCCATGGTTGCCATCCAGAAGTTGTGGTCTGAAATTGAGGAATGTTGATACAGAAGCTCCTTGGGGGTCACTGAGTTAGAAGTACAACCAGATGACAAGTCCTCACTGTCTGGGGCAAGTCTCTGTCTTATGAATTCTCACCAGTTATTTCAATAAAATAGTCAATTTCCCCTTTGGAGTATAATGGGCAGTCATTTCAAAGGCAAAATAAACATAACTGGAGAGATTATTTAGCAGAGAATGTGAGGGACAATCTTTGAAGTTTGTCAAGGTCAATTAATAACTGTGCAATCTTACAAAGGTCTTAATACCACCTAAAGGAACCTTACAGATCACTTGTAAACTTACTACGCTATTCACATCACCAGGGGAAATTACACACTACATTACTGCACATGTAATATACTTTAAACCCCTGCTTTCTGAAAACAACTAAGTTTAAAGGTTCAGAGGCAAACATTGAACATTGACAATGGACAATGTCCAGCTATGCATAATGGAAATTCAATCAATATCTGTTTGTCTATCGTTTGGCATTCTACACAAACAGGATAGCTTGGGTTTTTAAACTGTTAGGGCTCTTATTTCTTGATCACTGAAAACATTTAGAATTAAATTAAACCAGATCTTGAATCTATCTAACTGCGCTGAGTTGTGATTATGGATTTTTACATATTGTTGTCTCAACTGTTTAATCCCAGGCATATCTTAAAACCCATTACCCTTGACATTATAAGAACTAGTTTTGTTTCCACTAGTTTTTTCTGTTTTTTACTGCAGTTAAGCTCCAACCATTATAATTGATGTGCTTTGAAATTTAATTTACATTTTTCAGCTTGCTCCTTTGTTTCCTTCTAACATATCCATTCAATTATTGGTTGAAATATTGCTGATATTTTTTGGGGATCCTCTCTTTGTTCTCTAAAATATGTACTCCATCTACATGATGTTGACTAATTTTATCCATTCCCTAATGTATCATTCACAGAGGAGTCTGGTAGCCTACAGTTTCTAGAGCATCCAGTATAATCCTGGTATTGCCATGTTACTCTTTATTTGGCATTTGGAAATAATAATCTGAGATATTAATACTGGTAAGTGGTTGGCAGTATACTGAATTACTGGGTTTTAAGATCACGAGAAGTCAAGCCTCCTTTTCAGTAGTAAATAATCCAGCAAAAGGAAAGGAAGGTTGATTGTCTTTGTGTCTTCTTTTCAGCAAACTTAAATCTGGTATGTATGTCTCGCAAGCGGAGACATGTACAATTTGCAGCAGTCCTATCATAGATGGATGTGTTGGGCTGTAGGGTTGTGTGGCAGAATGCTACCAGCTTCCTGCAAAGGTTCCTCATGAACGATATGGTTGTGGGGCAGTGATGGTGTCTGCCTGAACTGTTTTAAACAAATCTCAGGGTTGTGTCCTAACTGTACACTACCAAAACATTATCTCTGAGCATCACAGGTCTTTACCTGGAGCTGGGCAGATACATTTGTCCATGACTTCTGTATTATCGTTCAACATCTTGAGATCTTCCAGTTATTCTACTTGTTGTCTCCCCATTTGTCTGTGGGGATTGAGTTCAGTATTTCCCTAGACCAACAAAGATCCAATTGTCTTGCTACATAAATGGGCCCTTACTAATGTGGCCTTTTCACAAATGTAATGACATCACATCCTCTTCTTCCTTTTCTTTGTTTTCCATTCTTCTTAATCTTGCATTCTTATGTGAAAACTGCTCCAGTCTCTGCTCTTGTCTTGTTCAATTATCTTATAATGAACTGCTATATTAGTATTATTGCAGGTGCTCTGCTACTGATGATAGTTCAATAAAGTCCAAGAACAAGCCAACTCAGTTCAGAAGGCGGTGAATGGCCCTCTATAGGCTGAATGGCCTTTTCCAATTCATAAACCTTCTACTTGACTTGGAGTAAAGACTTTGCGAGAGACCAATTAAACTCCTCACCCTTTCACTCTGGAAATGTCAGACTACCCTTTTGTTTTTTGTATGTGCCTGGAGGTGTAGCTCTTTATTTAGCATTTACCAAGTCAGACTTTCTTCCATTGCTTCTTTGTTCTTATTTGATTCTTTTTCTTTCATCTGTCTTTCAACCACACTTTTCCAGTCATCAGAAGGTGACAAACCATCAAGACAAACTTTAGGTTTTGTGTACAATATCTGAAAAAGAAAATGTCTCCCAAAGGGAATGTGGGACATTGCTGCACGCAATGGGAAGGACTGAAAAATTATTATTATTTATTGACATATAACAAAGCTGCCAATAGTCACAAAGTCTGACACATACAAAACAAGTGTGTTCGGTATGTGTTGGGGAAAGGATCACAGCTCTGTGTCTAGAAACAATCTGAAGGAAAAACTAAAACACTATTGTCTTGTTTCAGAGAGCTTGATTAGCAATAGGCTAGTACTACTCTTCCTAAAATAACATTGAGTAGTCCATGACTAGTGCTGACTTAAGTACTATTTAAAAGGGAGAGTATAACATGAAAGAGAGCCACTGATTTTGTTTGTGTGTTGTATTTATAAGATATTGACTGCTTTCCATTTGTAAATATGAGAGTAGTTTCTTAGCTGTCTTGCACAGGTAACTGAACGGTACTGCTATGAACTAGAATCATACAAGCGATAGATGATAATGGCAGGTGATATAATGCCATTTATTTGAGATACTCAGCTGCAGCAATACTTGAGAGACTTTTCCATAGCTGTTACAGAAATGTGACAAAAGAACATCGTTGGAAAAATACACCTATTCTTTTGCATGGGTACAGTAACTCCTACTATTCAAATCCCTCTTTCTTTGTTAATACACTTTTATATATAAAAATCTAACATTTAGTTTGTGAAGAAGGTGACATCAAGACTGACAGGTTTCTTGGTCTTGATCTTAGGTACTTATAAAACTTCAAAGCAAAAAGAGTAAGAGAATATAAGAATATACAGATGATAACCAGCATTTATATTTCTTCAAATTATACCATAATGGGTAACCAAATAGCAAAGTAAAGCTTTCACTGCTGAAGCATGTCATGTTTGTTAAATGTCATCTCCGCTAACGTCTTACCTTACGTTTTGTTTATTTAAATATACTACAAAACATGGGGTTTTGAAGAGTACCTAAAATATCTCTTATGGACCTATTTAATATGTCTAATATACACTCACCTAAAGGATTATTAGGAACACCATACTAATACTGTGTTTGACCCCCTTTCGCCTTCAGAACTGCCTTAATTCTACGTGGCATTGATTCAACAAGGTGCTGAAAGCATTCTTTAGAAATGTTGGCCCATATTGATAGGATAGCATCTTGCAGTTGATGGAGATTTGTGGGATGCACATCCAGGGCACGAAGCTCCCGTTCCACCACATCCCAAAGATGCTCTATTGGGTTGAGATGTGGTGACTGTGGGGGCCAGTTTAGTACAGTAAACTCATTGTCATGTTCAAGAAACCAATTTGAAATGATTCGACCTTTGTGACATGGTGCATTATCCTGCTGGAAGTAGCCATCAGAGGATGGGTACATGGTGGTCATAAAGGGATGGACATGGTCAGAAACAATGCTCAGGTAGGCCGTGGCATTTAAACGATGCCCAATTGGCACTAAGGGGCCTAGAGTGTGCCAAGAAAACATCCCCCACACCATTACACCACCACCACCAGCCTGCACAGTGGTAACAAGGCATGATGGATCCATGTTCTCATTCTGTTTACGCCAAATTCTGACTCTACCATCTGAATGTCTCAACAGAAATCGAGACTCATCAGACCAGGCAACATTTTTCCAGTCTTCAACTGTCCAATTTTGGTGAGCTTGTGCAAATTGTAGCCTCTTTTTCCTATTTGTAGTGGAGATGAGTGGTACCCGGTGGGGTCTTCTGCTGTTGTAGCCCATCCGCCTCAAGGTTGTACGTGTTGTGGCTTCACAAATGCTTTGCTGCATACCTCGGTTGTAACGAGTGGTTATTTCAGTCAAAGTTGCTCTTCTATCAGCTTGAATCAGTCGGCCCATTCTCCTCTGACCTCTAGCATCAACAAGGCATTTTCGCCCACAGGACTGCCGCATACTGGATGTTTTTCCCTTTTCACACCATTCTTTGTAAACCCTAGAAATGGTTGTGGGTGAAAATCCCAGTAACTGAGCAGATTGTGAAATACTCAGACCGGCCCGTCTGGCATCAACAACCATGCCACGCTCAAAATTGCTTAAATCACCTTTCTTTCCCATTCAGACATTCAGTTTGGAGTTCAGGAGATTGTCTTGACCAGGACCACACCCCTAAATGCATTGAAGCAACTGCCATGTGATTGGTTGGTTAGATAATTGCATTAATGAGAAATTGAACAGGTGTTCCTAATAATCCTTTAGGTGAGTGTATATATATAAATGTTTGTGTGTATGTTTACTTTCCTGATACTCTATTTCTTACTCTTTTCTTGCTTACTAAAATCTGTATTTAGTTCATGTTCTCTGTCCTTATGCACCACTCTCTTCATGAAGATACTCTTTTCTACCTCCAGATCTCTCCCTACATCTCCCCCTCTCCTGTTCCTCTCCTACAGGCCACCTAGTCATGCTATCACTTCAGTCATGCCTTCTCTTGCCCCACAGTTGTGGAATGAGCCACCAGTGAGCACTAGGACTCCAGCGTTTTATTACCTTTCAAACACCTCCTTAATATGCATGTGTTTATATAACACCTGAAGACCACTACCCCATCCTGTTATTCACTGGGAGGGTTGTATTTTATTTTTTCTTTATGTGATGCTGTTACCCATGTGATGTTGTGTATACGCGGATGTTGTATGTTGGTGTTTTTAAAGCTGTGTCAGTCACCTTGTATTAAGGCATCAGCTAAATAACTCTAATAATAATACAATATACTATTCAGTTTGTGTTGCAGAGACTCTTTTCAAATTATATTAAGGATTTCTGACTATGTTGACAGACTGTTAGTTTGTCGGGTCCTGTCAGATGTCAGCTGAAGCCCAGACCCATTGATTGATGCCCTCAGATGGAAGCTTGAGGATAATTTCAATAATCTAAACTGCTACGGATCTAAATACTATTACCATTAAAGTCGGTGCCTCTGCAGCACAGTTCTATTGAATTAAGAGCAGCTAATAAGGGTCAGTAAACAACCCTTTGGGAGATTTTTTTTTTTTTTTTTTAGATGTTGAGGCAATTAAATTGTAAATGAAGATACATGACATTCTGTCTTAGAACCATTCTGCTGTTTTTGTTGTTTTTCGTTCTTGCCCATCTGAAACGCAGCACAATTGGAAGCCATTTATTTTGTAAACAACAACAATACGCATTTGCGCTGTTGAGTGACATTGGCGTGACTTTATGGTTGGCATCAGCTTTCTTTCTGTACCAGTCAATGTGAGTATAATTAGTATGCTTTCCAAAAGGGGCGCCATAAGTCATTGGTGACCAAGTGATTTTAAAAGCCTGATTTTTGTAATCAGCTCACTTCATTTATATTTTCAAAGGTGTAGCTATTCATATTTCATATTTCAATCAAAAACAAACTTTTACATATTAATCTACAACTTGCTTCTTATCATTATCGCCCTGATAATGATTTGTAGGGTAGGGCTTACAATATGTGCAACTAATCCTCTGTTAATGGAAAATAGGGAATTTAGCAGGTAGCTTTAATATATTAGCCATTACATCACTGTTTTCAGTTAATCACTTTAACATCTGGAAAAGTGGGCAAGGTCCTTAAAACTCCACTCGGATCACAAATTACTGCATTCTTAAACTCGCTTGTGGGAAACAACAGGCTATGATTTATGTTCAATCTCTTTTTTTTCTTTTTTTCTTCTCTCATTTCTTCAAAAGTATACAAAGGAACAGATCCACCTTGACCGCTCTATTAAATCGAAGAACAAATGTTATCAGTCGAGCCAAAGAGAGAGCGAGAGAGACAGAGCCGCTCCACAAAGCAAGTGTTTCCTCACCCTAATGGATTTCATTGTGGTGTAAAGCCAGAGAAAGATGTCGCGTCTACATTTTTGACTGATTATGCATTTTTTTTTCTTTCTCCCCCTCTCTCCTTCTTAAGCTATTCATAGAAGATAGATTCATCATTCCAATTTGTCAAGCTGGTGGAGTTTTCAATTAATTATGTGGGGAAAGGCTCCGGCTGTATTAGGCCTCTGTCAGGCCCAGTCTGAGGCCTCATTTACACGACTCTAAATGAAGAGGTATCAGAGGTGGTTGGCGCACCAGTAATTAATTTGATGAATGCCTGAGCTACGCAAACAGTGGCAGCCGCGTGTCTCTTTATCCAGCCGCCACCACAGTAGTCATCCTGCTCAGTACTAATTTGAGGGGGCTCATCTGTATAGCGGATGCGTTCGGAGCCGAGTCTATTCTTCAAAGATATATGCTGAGAGCCTCCTGCTGTCTTGTATGTATAAAAGGGGGCCTGATGTTTTCTGTCAGCTTTGTCCTTGTGCCAAACAACTTGCTCCACTTAACGCCCAGTTCTTTGACTTTGTGGCCTGAACTTGGTAATGGGAGGACGGCAAGATTTATGAAAGGGTGCTTCATGGGCTGATCTTGGTGCAGCAGGCCACTTTGAGACAGAGAGATGCCGCCCGAGTGTGGAGAAGCCAGGGATTTAATAGAGAGAGCAGTGGGAAGCAAGGGGGGTCTTGAATAGGCCTTGAAGAGTGGACGTGAAAAGCAAAGTTTTATTACATCTCTGTTAGAAGACGTTGATAACATCTGGAGAGTGGGTTGGTGGAGCTAACATGTTATTTAAACACAATGAAAGATTAGAAACTCCAAAACTGATATAGTACCAATTTATGTATGTGTTACTGTATTACTTTACTGTTACTTATTTAATCATTATCATCATCATTTTTTCCTTTTTTTCAATTTCTCATTCCCCATATGCCTCAAGACCAAATGGATGCTATCTTTTGTTTTAGTTTTTTGCAGGTATTTAAAATATCTCTCAGTCGTGTCTCGGTTCACGACCAGCGGCCCACAACGCCCAACCAGCGGTCATTCTGAATAGTCGACGTGTCACGATTTTGGTGGTTTTGGTGTTTTTTTTTTTGGCCTTTTGGAGTTTTCTAATGAGTTCATTAAAGACTCTCTGACTCTCTGGTAAAGCTGCGTGTTTGTGAGGTGGGGGAATGGGGAAGTCTTAAATATGATGGATCGTGTTATTGTGATTAAGTAAAAGCGAAGACGGCAGGTATTTGCAAAGCACAGCCTCAATCTTTGAAGAAAGCTGGGACTTCTTACGGGAGGGTGGGGGGGGGAAGGAAAAATAATTGGGCTGCTGCCACCTAATTCAGGTTTAGATTTTCACAAGTGGGGGGACCTCATTATAAATCAGGTCAGCTGCTGATGCAACATCATAAATCAAAGAAAGACATTGCTCAAACAATTAGATAATTACCAGCCCCCCATGCCGCTAATATTTTGCCAGGCCACTTTGGAGATGAGAAGGGGCAGAGAAAGTGCTTTGTAAACTCTGCCATAATTAGTCTAATTCCAACTGGGGAGAGAAAGAAGGGGATAGGGAGCAATAAAGGGAGTAATTGGAGAGAAGCCCTAGTGAATTGAGAAGTTCAGGACGGTGGAAGGTTTTTGAGCACATTCTGCCATTTTTAATTGATTTATTTTTAATTTTGATTGTCTATATTACCAATAATATTGGAACAAGCACAGCGTTTCAAGGGAGTGCGCAATGGTCTTGAGTTCAAAGGCATTTGCAAAGTAGTTTTAAGTTGGTCATCACCCCTAGTTGCTAAGAAGGGGAAGCCAGCAAAGCCTGGTCCATGCTGTGTGCTGGAATAACCAAGGCCTGAATCAACCAATCAGGAAAGACTATGGTGATATCTGATTGGCTGTAATATCCCAGCACAACCATTTAGCATCTGATCCACTCTAAATAATCCAGCAGTTTCAATTCCCATCAAATGTTTCAAAACTGTCTCTTTCAAAGACATTTTAAGTCCTGAAGAGTCAGATTTAACTGAATTTGTCCAGGTGTAATTAGATGGGCTCACCTTAATGAACAGTGTTGAATTCTGCATCTTGAACTGATGAACTGAATTTGAACACAGATCTGATGTGTGGTGGTTGTAGGTTAAAGGTTGTAAGATATGTGGATTTTACATGCAATGTGAAATAGAAGTTGGTGGCAATATTGTGTGTCCCCTCAATATTGCAGGAGTTTAGTTCCCAATTCCCACTAAGGGGAACATGCTGCATGAGGAACCCCTATGGGATGGAAACTCAGGCAGACTACTGAGGGAGGAATGGCCCAGTATTTCTGCAGCAATCTCTGGAGTTAAGTTACTGGAGTTAATGTTACCTAACTAGTCTTTTTTTTTTTTTTTTTTTTTTTCAAGGGTTCCAGCAATCATTAAGTCCAGGAGTGGAATTATGATTTCTCAAGACATTGTTCTTATATTTGTTTCTCTGCATAAGAGTGAACATATTTGTATTATTCTGTTGTCTGTTTTAAGATCACATTTATACAGGTGGACAGTGTGTGGCATATATATTTTAGGATTAATAGTATGGAAAAGCAGATGAACTTCATAGACTTTCTGTCAAGTGTGATAAAGCTGCAAAAGGAAGGAAAAAATATAAATAAAAAAACATGTGCTGCCTTTGAGAATCAATAGTAAGCAAAGAAGCTTGTGGAAGGCATAACACATTGCATTAATCCAAATCATGTGGGAAATTAAAAACCATTCTGGTATTCTTTCCTGCATTCTTTCAAAGACTCAGGCTGTTAATCTTCATTGATAACCACCTGTAATGGCATGAATAAAATGCAACATCTATTCGGGATCTTTAATATCGCAAATATTCCCCCTTAATACTTAAACCTTGACTTGACCTCTGTGTATGAAACAGACTCGGTCAACAGAATTAACAAACAATCAAAACCTACATTCCAGAATTGCCGATCAATATTCTGGATTGGATCAGAAGACTATAAGAGACTCTTTGCAATGTGTCGCATTGCGAGATCTTTTTGCACGATTTGTGTTGTTTGTTTGCTTTTTTGAAAGCTACCTAATTCTGAGTGTCTTTCCCATGGTCAGACACTGACCCCTAGTGTTGCAGTGACTCTTGCTTTATACGCACAGCCTGCTCGTTGCTGTGCATAGCCAATTATTTATCCGGCTTATGATCCCCCCCCTAGGCAGAGCTGCCGTTAGAAATTCATAGGCAGGAGTCCAATTGACCCCAATTGAAAGTGTCATTTTTCAGGGCTGCCAAACTGCAGCAATGCTTGTGTGCCCGGGATAGAAGGAAAGTAAAGCAGGAGAAATCCATGGAAACACCCCATCCGTTCTTTTTTCACCCCATTTTTTTTCTGGTCCCACCTGCCCATGGAATGTTGTCTTTGCTGAATTGCTTTTGTCCTGCTTTTCCGTCCACTAAATTGGTGGCCCACCCGTGTTAAGTGGAGTGAATAGCGGCTCAGGCACAGTAAAGTGGAGGTCGTCATAAGAGCAACCCATGTGGAAAAGAAACTGGGAACCCCTAGGCTCCGAAGACACGTGTTGATCCCAGCGATGTGTGTCTTAGCTTTTATGCCATGCTAGCTGTGTCCCAAGATGGCAGGCTTTATGGGATCTGAAGGAGAAAATTAAATCTAGGCCTTCAACCTGAGGCAGCCTTTCAGCATCTACACAGCATACGTTTAACACTGCTGTCCCTGGAGCCCCACTAAATATCCAACCCAATCGATTACACCCTGGGTGACTTCTGATGCACTATCTTTTCCCGAAACAGTAATGTGTTTTCAATGGGCATTGACTGTTTTATTTAAAAAAAAAAAAGTGTTGTTTTAACTTAAGAAAAAATAAAATCAGAGAGGGAAAACTACTGTCTAAGCAAAAAGAATGAACCGCACAGGAACTAACCCACGACAGAACACACATCTTGCCTCTTGCAACTTGAAGATGGTAAAATTGCACAACACAAATTTCAAACTGTGGTATTAACCCCTTGTCTACAATCTCTCTATGCAAAAGTGTGTGACAATATTCTGTCTTCTGATCTGGTGCTTCTCTCAAAATGTTTGGTAATGGAAACCCTTATGACTTTTATTGTACTACATCAAATGGAAATAGTACAAACATAGAAAAATGCTTCATTGGTTCAATGTTTGGCAGCTCCATGTTTTGAAAAGGATGCTACACCACTTCTGTGTGAATGCCATCTGGTCTTTGCGTACCTCTTCAGTTGTTGAGGGAATGTTTTACAGGCACGGTTGATCTTTTAATAATGTTATGACCATAGCGTGACCCATTGCAGGAGCTGTGTTTGCCTTCATTGGAGGGGGAGGGTGGCTGTAGCAAAACATAATAAAGTGGGAGAGAGATAAAGGGTGGGGGCAAAATGGAAAAAAAGGAATATATAAATAAATACTTTTTTTGGTTTGTTTTTTTTGCACAGGATATGGAGCAATGAAGTGAATGCACTGACAGTAGATTGACCCCAGCTGCTGTTAATCTGATTTTTATATCTAGAGACAATGATCTTTTGTGTGGGTATGTGTTGGTGTGTGTTTTTGTCTCTGAGTGTGTATGTGTCATTTTTTTATGTCAATGGCCATGATGTGGGGGGACAACTTTGAGAGAAATGTCACGCAGTGAAAACCAATGGAGCGCACAGATCTGCAGCAGAGAGGGGGGAGGGGTTGAGGTCTCACGTCGAGCCCTGTTTGCCCCTGGTAAAATGATCTAAGTGATTCTGGATCTGTGCCACAAAGCCACTTTGCTGGGGTGTTGGGGTGGGGTGCAGGGGGCGGAAGGGCCTGAATACGCAAACCAAATAAGCCATGGAACTGCAGGGTTCTGGAAAAAGTACCTGGGGTCTATCACATCCTACACTAGCGGCTTTTATTTTGAGTCCTGTAGGCAACTGACAAAAGAAACCATTAAGAATCAAATCAAGCCTTCCTTGATAAAAGCACAAGTTAGCTTTAGGTTTATTTATATATACAGCTCTGGAAAAAAATTAAGAGACCACTCCAAGTTCAGGAATCAATGTTAAGCAGTCTCTTAATTTTCTCCAGAGCTGTATATCACTGTACAAGAGTCAAAGCACGGTGGTAAAGCAAATCTAAATAAAATAAATAAGAAGAGATAATTATATATATATTTATATATATACTGCTCAAAACAATTAAGGGAACACTCCAAGTTCATATATATATATATATATATATACACTCACCTAAAGGATTATTAGGAACACCATACTAATACTGTGTTTGACCCCCTTTCGCCTTCAGAACTGCCTTAATTCTACGTGGCATTGATTCAACAAGGTGCTGAAAGCATTCTTTAGAAATGTTGGCCCATATTGATAGGATAGCATCTTGCAGTTGATGGAGATTTGTGGGATGCACATCCAGGGCACGAAGCTCCCGTTCCACCACATCCCAAAGATGCTCTATTGGGTTGAGATGTGGTGACTGTGGGGGCCAGTTTAGTACAGTAAACTCATTGTCATGTTCAAGAAACCAATTTGAAATGATTCGACCTTTGTGACATGGTGCATTATCCTGCTGGAAGTAGCCATCAGAGGATGGGTACATGGTGGTCATAAAGGGATGGACATGGTCAGAAACAATGCTCAGGTAGGCCGTGGCATTTAAACGATGCCCAATTGGCACTAAGGGGCCTAAAGTGTGCCAAGAAAACATCCCCCACACCATTACACCACCACCACCAGCCTGCACAGTGGTAACAAGGCATGATGGATCCATGTTCTCATTCTGTTTACGCCAAATTCTGACTCTACCATCTGAATGTCTCAACAGAAATAGAGACTCATCAGACCAGGCAACATTTTTCCAGTCTTCAACTGTCCAATTTTGGTGAGCTTGTGCAAATTGTAGCCTCTTTTTCCTATTTGTAGTGGAGATGAGTGGTACCCGGTGGGGTCTTCTGCTGTTGTAGCCCATCCGCCTCAAGGTTGTACGTGTTGTGGCTTCACAAATGCTTTGCTGCATACCTCGGTTGTAACGAGTGGTTATTTCAGTCAAAGTTGCTCTTCTATCAGCTTGAATCAGTCGGCCCATTCTCCTCTGACCTCTAGCATCAACAAGGCATTTTCGCCCACAGGACTGCCGCATACTGGATGTTTTTCCCTTTTCACACCATTCTTTGTAAACCCTAGAAATGGTTGTGGGTGAAAATCCCAGTAACTGAGCAGATTGTGAAATACTCAGACCGGCCCGTCTGGCACCAACAACCATGCCACGCTCAAAATTGCTTAAATCACCTTTCTTTCCCATTCAGACATTCAGTTTGGAGTTCAGGAGATTGTCTTGACCAGGACCACACCCCTAAATGCATTGAAGCAACTGCCATGTGATTGGTTGGTTAGATAATTGCATTAATGAGAAATTGAACAGGTGTTCCTAATAATCCTTTAGGTGAGTGTATATATATATATATATATATATATATATATATATATATATATATATATATATATCTGTATACACACACACAAGTCATTAATAGTTAAAAATGACAGTGAGAAGTCATATACACCTGTCCTGTTACTGCATTGACACATGGGAAAAAAATGATGCAGGCATATATTTGGAGGTGAGTATTAGACACAAATGAAAATTCCCATACACATTTTTACCACTATATTACAGGAGAATACAAACGGGAAAATGCACCTCTATCATGCATCTTATTAAAGCACGGCATGCGGCAGAGCTTGAAGATGAGAGGTGCAGTCTAATTGGAGCTTGCATTGGAAGATGACACTGGGCCAGATCCGTTTCGTCATCTCCAACTGCCTGACTGGTAGTCCCCGATGGTGAATAAGGGGGGAGAGGTTAAAATTACATTGTTCTGGTAAATTACACTCCGGGAGAATGGCTGCAAGGCTGTAGATACATCATAGACACTGCAATGCAATGACTGCAGCCTGTGTGTACTAGGCAGGGGTGCCAGTCAAGGCAGATTTTGTTGTTGTTGTTGTTTGGATGCTAGCTGTGTGTTGGGGACGGTTGTGTTCCGCTCTAGTTAAAAAGGGGGAACACAGCCTACAACTTTGTTTTGTGTGTGTGTGTGTTTGTTTTTAAGGCGTAGTGATTGAAGTTTTCATTCAATGCCGGTTCTCTGAATTTCCCAGGGTTTCCATAAGACAGATCGCGATTGTTACATTTCCCCTGTGGAGTCCCAGCTGAGTGGAAATCTGTTTGTCTCCATCTGGAACAAGTTTCCACTTAGACAGCCTGACAAGGGCACCAAGTCCCAGTCAAGGTCTCGGGACCAGCATGCTGAACAATACAGCCAGGAGTGGAACCAGCAGAAAATACCAAACCACCACTAACTTTTCAGAAAATCAGAAAATCACGTTGTGCCTGTTTTGCATCATGATTTAGACACTTGTTTTGTAGTTTTAAGGCTTTAAAGCTTCTATAGAGAAAAATGATAATTCTCCACCAAACATAGGAAAAAACTTACACTTGTAATTCTGTCCAGGCTCTATAGAAGCTTTAAAGCCTTAAAGCTACAAAACAAGTGTCTAAATCATGATGCCAAACAGGCACAACGTGATTTTCTGATTTTCTGAAAAGTTAGTGGTGGTTTGGTATTTTCTGTATTGTTCTATTGAATGATAACTTAATGACTGGTGGCTGTGACTGTTTGTAACTTTCTGAACGAAAGAGAAGAACAATTATTAGACAGAGAAGTCTTCAGTAATATTTCATGAAAACTCTTAAGTTCTATAGAAATGAATGCAATTGAAGACAGATAGTTGTGGGATATTGTATAATAAATGACAGCTTTGCAAAATCACACAAAATCCCTTGTACAGTGTGATACAAAATAAGGTGTTTGCAAAGTAATTTCTACAAGACTTATCCTGGACACCAAATGAATTCCTCTCAGAGGGTTGATCTATAAAAGGTGTCATGCATCCTTATTGCGATTTTGGTAGCATAACTGATCTCATGTTGTACATGAGCCTGGATCCTGGAAGTCGGAAGGCGGTGAGAATCCGAGCCACAGTTACGCACATCAAGTTTTACAAATTGCTTTTGCAACCAACTTCTCATGTTGCCCCCCTTCCACGAACCATTCTCTAAATGCCAGGAATTAAGTAAATGAAAGCAGAGAGGGAAAGAAAATTAAGTGGTGAGGGGTGGGGCGCATATACAGCCAAAAAATGGGAAAAGACAACTAAAACTATTTTTGAAAAATCAAGAGAACAAGTAGCGGATAAAGCAATGCAGAAACGTGAACAAGGATGGGAAGATAGCAAGTCATGTGGCAGGCTCATCACTGCAGCAGGGTAATAAGGTCAATGTGAAAACAACCGGAAGGCACATTTCCCAGTAAACATGTGCTGAGTGAAAAATGGCCCGACCTTATGTTGTAGAATCCAAACCCATCGAGTCAATTGCCAGAAAACATGACATGACCTTTCAGATTCACTGAGCATCAACCGTGAGCAGGCCTGGCGTGCTTTCCATCTCACCGCACTGCGCACCCCCAGGGCCCTCAGCCCACTGCACATAATCACTCGCTACAGAATCTGCACTCTGCAAGTTTCCAAAAAAAAGAGAAATAGAAAAGCAAAAAAAACAAAAAAACGCATGACATCCAGCTTGACCCTTATTTACCCAACTCAATAATATCAAATTATATGTTGGAGGATTTGTTGGCGGTGCAGGCGTTCTTTTGAGCTACTTTTCTTTAAACACTGCAAGTCCTAGAAGGATGACAAAAGTGACAGCTTTATTTTTTTATTCCTTGCGTTTCCTCCCATGTTGAAAGACATCATTGCAGACCTCTCTTAGATACAAATCTTTATTGCTGTGTGGAAATGGTAAATGTGAACAAAAAGTAGAGACATGTAAATGCTATTATTATTATTATTATTATTATTATTATTATTATGTATTCATTATCATATGCATATTCCAAATCATTCCATGCAGAATAATATCTTAAGTATATCTTTTTTTTCCTCGTTGGCTTTCCTTCTTCACTTCTCCCCTCACTGCTTAAATCAGTGTACATGCATTAAAGACTGGAAGAGTTTGTAATGCTCAGAATGAAATGTGTGTTTTGTTTCTGTGGCACACACATAAGAGTAAGATCTGTCAGCGCTGGGGTTATGCAGCGTTAATGAAGCCCTTGCCCCACAACATCCTTGATTAAGAGCGACAACTGACTTTGCTGTAACATCACTTGAGAAGCATCTTCTTAATGGACAACTGAACAGTATTTCTCAACCAAACAGATTGTGGCAGAAAACAATGTAATCCTTTTACCAGTTTTAAGATACTTTATTTGCTATATTGCATTCTGCAGTTCTACCAACGTGTAATGGCTGATGATGAAATAAATCTCTGCTGACTTCCTGATCTCTGTGGTTTTACCTGACACCCAGGGAGGAAGTCTGCCCTTCTAATATGTTTTGACTTGAGAGGAAGATCACACACAGATTCTCTCCTATACTGACTATAGGAAAGGCTTGCTCCCGCGGATGATGTAAGTTCAGGCTGTGTGAGACAGCCAAGTCATCCACTGGCACTTTAGCATGGCAAAGACATTTTTTTTCCCCATTAATCTTTGAAAGTAGTTTTATAGCCACCAAATGCTCCATAATCAAGTATTTTTCTTCTGTTGTCCTTTAAGCTCCACAGACAAACTCGCTTTTAATTAGTTCTCTTGTCATCAAGACATATAATATCAATATTTTAAATAATAATGTATAATAAAATATAATAGGGAAAAAATCAACAATATATAATATAAAAAATTATAATAAACATACAGGAGATTTGTGTGTGATGGAGGGGGTAGTTAATATGAAGACTAACATAGAATTTGCATTATTAACCAATTTACAGACAAGCTACTAGTTTGTTTTTCCCTCATTACTTGTGGGAATTGTTATAACATGTATCAGGGGGGAAAAAACATTTGCAGACATGAATACAAAAGGGCAGAACTAAACTCACCTGTAAAAGCGTCCTGTGAGGATTTTCTGATTTTACAGACTATGCACCATGTGATAAAATGGCAAAGATGAATGAACCAGAAAGGCAGAAGATTTGTTTAACCAAGTGAGAAAAGGTGACGGAAAACGAACCCCTATAAAATAGTGACCAGCTTTTAGAACAATACCCTCAGGTCCTACTGCTGGTGTCAAAAAGGATTGGATCAAACGACACTCCTGCCCTGTGTTTAACCCAGGGACTTATCACTTTAGGAATTTTGAAGTGGAGTCCTGTGGGTATGAGGTATGGTCTGACTTCAATGTTGCCCTCCGAGTCTTCCTTTCAATCTAAACTTTTCAGGAAACAAAATTATATTGATGTGATGAGACTACCACCTACTGGTCAAAACACAGGTTTAAGCTTCCCCCCTGTGACTCAGAATGGTTGCATGTAACATATAGAGGATTAGGAAAACCTGTGAGTAGGTTTATTTATTTAATTGTTTATTTTCATATAAAAAATATCCCCAGGACTTTAATGTAGGAACACATTTTGTTTTGCTTTCCTTTGCTCTCTCTCTCTCTTCCCCCCCAACTATCTCTGTGGTACAACACATAGGCAGGGACAAGGTTTCTAATGGCATTAAAGGGTATTGATCTCAGCACAGTACTCTAAAGCTTAATCCTACATTTCTCCCACTGGACATTGTGTTGATTCTCATGGTTGGATGCAGCAGCCAAAAAAGTAAGGAATCAGGACAAAATCCCCATGCTGGGCAGAATCTCCTGAATAGGTGACCTGTAGTGACCAAGGACACCCTGCAGTTAGGAGGACATTAAAACACTCATATATATCAAGGCCAATCAAATAATCCACAAAGGTTTGGTTGAAATAAGAGGTCCTAGAGTGGCAAAACGTCCAGCAGATATTCCAGTGCTCTTTAAATCATTTCCACTTTGAAAACTTAAAAGTTGCTTCTCTTTAGATCATTTGATGAATCGGTTAATGGAAATCAAAAGACGATGCAGCCCTTCGGGATCAGGACTGGGAACTCTGGTCTGGTCTGAAAGTCGCTGGCTGGGATGTCATGTGATTGCATTAAGAACAGGGTTCTTATGGGATGATGCAGGCACCTTGCAGTCCTGTGTCATGTTGTTTATCTAGGCAACATTACTGTGGCCAAAGGGCAGGGATGAACAAGGGTTTCCAAGTTGTAAGCACTGAACTTTCCCAAGCTGTTTCCTGCCTGAGGCGAGAGATGCAGTCCTGCACCAATTGACCGGTGCCGTCACTATGGGGGAATTGCACTGGAAGTTCAGCAGGGCAGATTTGAAGGACAAGAATTTTTTTTAATGGAGCAGTCAAGATACAGTTCCACAACTTGAACATGTGCAGCTCAGTAGCCCTGATATAAAGAAATGACCATGTCTTGCAGGTGCGTGCGAAGGCCACCTTGCTGCAAAGATCTCACAGTTACAGTATTATATTTTACCACAGAAGCCCAGAACTTCCAAGCACTTTAATCTGAATCGCCCTGATAACCAAACAGCAGGCACCCCCCAACTCCCCCACTACTCCCCCCTCCACAAATTCAAAATGTCTAATAAACAACATAAGGAGAGTGTTTATTCTAAGTGAAAAATGACCCAAAAACAATACTGAGGAGTTGGAAAGGGGTGAACATGCTGTTACAAAGGAGTATGGGTGTGGGAATGTTTATAATTTAAACATCTGATAGGCTAACACAGTGGAAATAAGAGTTTGCCGCTATGGGAGGAATGCTAATATTTAAGCAGATTTCTAAAGTACAATATACGTCTTTGTTTCCCTTGTTGTTTTTTATTTTTATCTTGCATTCAACTAAACATTCATTTAAACACATTTTTCATCCCCTCAGGCTTTTTACATGAGTGTATTAATTTATGTATTGTGTGTGTTTAAATATATTCCATATCCTTCACTTGCTTCACATATCTTTCTTGACCTTTCATGGGTGTAGGAATTAAGATATCCCAGTAAACTGAATGGTCATTTACCGTTATAAAAAAGAGCCCATACTTATTTCAATGATGTTACAGTTGAACAGCATTTAATAACCAGTATATTCCCACAGGTAACCAAACCACCATTTAAATATCCCTGTGGCTGTGTGTAACTACACTGTTATTACACACATGTTTAAGGAATGTTTTAGGTGTAGTGTAATGTAATCCCCACAGGTTGCTTCTCAGGTTTATCTTTTAATTGCTCACTTTAGCAGCTGCTTGCTTGTAAGTGTAAGCACAGTATTTAGCCAGGCAAGAGTGTGAACACATACACGGATGTGCAGCATAGGAGAGAGTAGTGACACCTTTATTAAATAAATTAACATTAACAAAAGAAAAAGGGGAAACAGAGGATTGAAATCTCAAGTGTACTGTATAAAAAATCAGAGTACTGTCAACCTTAATTTGAAACAGTTTTGTTCAATAATTGATTTAGTTTCAGATGCACAGAATATAACAATACTTATTAATTGTTTGGACGTTTATTGAGCACTGGTTTGTTAGTTAAAATTCCAGAGAAATTAATAGAGTTCAGACAAGACTAATACATATACATGTATGCCACAGCTGCAGCTCATATGTATTTCAATCTGCTGGACTTTCTATGACTATTACTACTACTGCTAAATGATATTTTACATGCACGTATATTTTGTGTCGAGAAGCCGAGAGAATTATTAAAAGCAGAACTAATCCGCACCCACTTTTTGTTGAACTCGTGACCGTTTCGGTTTACGACGGTGAATTGGATGTCAACCTGCCTTGGTATGGGGATATCTGGTACCATGGCGTTGAGTGCGCCTGTACTTAATTCCACTCTAATTGCTCTTCCAGGAAGCACAGAGATGAACGAAAGGACAATGAGTGCCAAGCAGGCAGAGGACCCAAAGCCTGCAGCGGGTTAATCGGAGCAATTAAAGCACAAGGTTTGACAGGGCAGTCTGTCACAGAGACAAATACGGGTCTGAACATTCTTTTGACAGCAGGGGTTAAAAGTACAGTGCGCATACTGTAGTCTGAGGAGCTTTATTCGTTCTCTGTTTCGTTTGATTATTTTTGAAGTGACTGATCTCTGGTTTATTTTTAAAGCATGCCGAGTTGGATTTTTCTGTTTTTGTTTGTTGTTTTTCTGCCTTCTGTCCTGCCTTCGCCGGAGCTGTTGTGGTGCCAGGGTCCCGATGTGGGCGCTGCGAGTATGACCTTATTCATCCAAGGAGAAAATAAAAAACGTTCCCTTCTCATCACACGGAAAGGGCTCTGACCATTGGCAGGACCTCTGCCTCGCTGCTAAATCCAACTCTGCACTCAAGTTTGGGCTCTTGGGTGGTTCAATTGGTAAAAGCATCTGCTCAGAGCGTAGGTTGAGCCCTATAGTCCAGACCATGCTGATTCCAATCTGGGCTGTGTCATAACCAGCTGTGACCAGGATTCCCGACGGGGCGGCTCACTATTGACAAATTGTTACTAGTGTCAGATGGGGTATCCTCAGAATGCCACATAATGGCAACCCCTGTGGCAAACTGGGGCCTGGGAAATGTACATTGTTATTACTCCACCCTGTAATGCTATAGCTCTTGTGTTTGTACCATAAAGATACCTCTCTATACCTCTCCATACCATCTACAACAACTGGCTAGTCTGAATAGGCAGACACGAGAAAGTGAAACAATTGCCAAGAGAAGACAAAATGAACAACTTGTATTGATGGTGTCCATCACCATTATGTGAACTGTTTAAGAAATAAGCAACTAGGTTCTATCTAAACGTATCAAAAGTTGTGAATATGTCTAATCTGCTGTCAAGTTGGTACACGCTTTAAGTATATATGACAGGAGGGACGGCGGTCAGGTCTAGGGTGACGGCTTTTGGAAAGTCTGTGTTACAGCCATGAAATTTGGCACTTCTCCATTTATAATGCTGGGGGAGAGATACGGAGCCTCCACCTCCCCCTCAGCCTTACAACCTCTTTCGGCCTGAGTTGATCCTTTTACGTTTGAATGTTCCTCTTGTTAGGGATCTTAACTGCAACCAAATCCGCACAAATATATACGCCTTTCTCCCGCTGCTTCCATTGTCGCTAACAGCTTCTTCCTGGGCCCAGACAAAGGCAGCAACCTGTACCCACTGTGGAATAAATTTCCATGTCACCCAGCAGGGAGGGGGAACTTGGGGGGAGAATCAACAGGTTTCTTTTAATTTACGTGAAGAGGAAAGAAATTAAGGCCAGACCGGAGCAATCCTATTTCATGGAAGTCATCCCCATCTCCCCGTGTAGTCTTTCAAAGTGCATTCTAAGTCATGGCTAAGTCCTCTTGTATTCAGACGCAGGGTCAGGCCAATTTGCCACCTGGAGGGGAAGGGCGAGGGGGGCGGGGGGTGGGGAGGCGGGTTGCAACATATTTAATTGGAGGGTCATTCTATGTAGGGACCACTGCTTCCTATGGGCACTCTAGCTGTCTTTGTGGTGAGCTTCAGCCAAAGGAAATCCCCCACCTCATTAAAAGAGAAAAGATTAATTGACCGGTTCACTAACTGCCAGCCCCAGGACTTGATAAACTTTGCAAGAGAACATTCCAATTAGACCTTCGCTCAGCATGATCAGTGCCCGCGAACAGTGGTAATTCTTTTTATTACAATTAGTCTCACCAATCATCTAAGGAGAAATCAAGGCAGTTTTCTTTCTACCTCCCCCCCTTTTAGCAGAATTTCATTCATAGTTGCAATTCAGACTTTGGCATTGAGCCTGTTCAACATGCTTTTTTTTTTTTATCTGGCAGAAGCCTTTGTCCAAGGCAACCCTAATCCAACAAGTAACTGTAAGAGGAAAATGCAACTGATAAGGAACATATTAAAGGTGTAGCGAGAAAAAATGCATACAGTATAAAAGCAGAACACTGTACAGCAAGTCTGTGTTTCTGTTTTTGTTGATCTGCCTGCCTTGTACTTGCTTAGTTAATTAATTTGTGTTTGTCAGCTTGTGTTATTTTAAAAATAAATATATTCAGGTTTTACACTTATTGTACAGAAACTAGAATTTATGAAAAGTTATACATGGGTCCTACAGGTGTAGTTTATCTTTTTATTTATTGAGTTCCCAGTCCCTTATCCAATTAAACATATACATCCAGGTAGCTTGTTACATTACACAACCTTTGTGATTATACACCAGACTTTCTGAATACTGCAGACAATCACCACTGCTGTCAATCCTGCAAATCTACTATTATAACATCTTCAGTCAGTCAGATGAAACATAAAAAGGTGAAGTAGAAATCTGAAGTGCCGCAGGCCACCTTCCGGAGTCTCTTAGCACACTCTAAGCATTCAGAAATATTAGTTTTATAGAATCTGGGAGAAATCACAGGCTCTGATTTTTACAGAGGTGGATTATACATAAGACTACTTGGGTCACAGACACAGCAAGCGAGTTACAAATTAAACAACTGACTATCTGTTCACAGCCCCCATGTGGTGATCTTAGTCATTTTTCAACAAAAGGCCGGGGCAATTTCCTCTGGTAAACTGCTAGATTAATATGACATTTCTGGCTCCAATTAACCTTAAATGTGAGCAATCTTTTTTCCATTGAATGATTTTTTCCCCCATCCATTTCTTTCCTTTTTTTTTTAGAACCAGTTTGCCACAGGAAAAAGATAAATAAGAATGAAGTAGTCTTTGTTTGTAGCCAGCAAATGATGGCAGTGTGTTCAGGATGTTCCAGTAAATATGACATTGCATACATTGTACACATTGTGGAGTGCTGCCTTGAACATTTGGACCTTGAAATTGGACATTTAATCTGTCTGCTTTTCCCATTATGTTCTTTCCAACATACAGTACAATCTTGGGTTAACCTCTTCATATTGTGCAATTTCACCACCAATCATCCATTTTGGGGGAAAAAAACATGTTTTTTTCTCTCTCATGTCGGTGACTATCATATTTTAAAATCCTTTTTCTATTTACTTTTTAGTACATTTGATGTCAGTTGTAAGAGCACCAAAATTGCAAGTGTCTAACTCAGTTAATATGTGTTAAGGGCCTCTATATTGTTTAATTTTTCCTTATGGTCTGGCAGGGTATCTTGCTATCCCTAATTGGTTAATTAGTAATAGTGATGTCTGCATGGGGCCAACTAATGGACTTATTGACCTGCAGGCAAATGTGGTTGCCTTATTATCTCTTTGCCTCATGTTTGTCATGCTTTTAATTCATACACTATGCTGGCTTGGCTTCCAATCTATGGCCATATTATTTTCAAGACCCTTGTTCTTACCCACTATTAACTACCCTGCTCAAATTCCAGGCTTGCTCTTTCGCCTTTCCCGCTCCACAGTGGTCGAAGCACCTGCCCATGAACATTAGAACAGAATAAAGTGTCTTAAAACCTGTTCAATGCCTCCTTAATACATGCATTAAGATGACTAAACCAGTCTGATGTTCCCTTATACCTCTTTTTTTTTCTTCAATATGTGAATTGAATTTTATAGATAACTAAAATACAAAGCACTAACTGGCAGTCTTTAAAAAGAAAGGTTGCAAATGCAACCATAGTTATCTGAGAAAGAGAATATTACCCAAAGGGGGATAGGATGGCATATAGTTCATAGGAACTCATGAAAGCATTGTCTAACAAAGCTGGTAATATGTAGTTGTTGGCAGTGGAATATAATTGGTGGTGCGGGCAGGAAAGAAACTCCTTATGTGGCAGGGATCTAGCATGAGTCCAGGGACTGTTTTTTTATTTTTTATTTTTAACCCACCCTCAATTGCCAGTAGCTGTAAATAAAACCCTGAAAGATATGTTTTTTTCAACAATAGCAAATATTTATATAACAGAATATGTATATATAATTATAACAATAATAATAATAGCAATAACAATAAGAAAAACTAAAATGAAAATTAGCAAACAACATGGAGCCCTGTGTCCAGAGGAACTAGTTTAATAGCTTATATTAAATAGTTTGAGTGCTGGAGTTTCAGAAAGGCTGAATAATATATACATAAATGTATTAGACAGAAAGAAAGGCTTTTGCTCTCAAGCCTCAGGAGAGTGAAGTCCCAATGAATGGTAGAAGAGAAGATGCAGTTCACTCTGCATTCAGCTAGTTAAAGCAGGCAGAGAAGGGGTCTTCCTGAGGGACAACTCATACTGGTCTATAGGCAGCTTTGTTAGACAATGCGTTCATGAGTTTCCATGGTACTGACAATGTCCCGTCCCACCCCATCCCCTTTGGGTAGTATGTTCAATTTGAAAGATATCATCTTTTGTTTAATCTCAGTCCTGAGAAGAAGCTTGGATTTGAATTTTGGAGAGATGCCCCCAAAATTGGACCATTGTCATGTGAATGTATTATTCTGATGTCACTCTCCACTCTCCTTTTTTGACTTGGAGACCAGTAGCAGTTCCACAACAGTCCTCCTCCACAACATACCTTGTTTTCAGTCTAGATATTTGTTTTCTCTTTTGTCTTTTCAAGACTTGATAATCGTCACTATCCACATGTCAGCCTTTCACAGAGTGAGTCCAGAACACACTCGATTACATCATCCTATTATCCCTGTGCTTATTTCACTTAATTGGACTCCAGTGAGTGTCAGGGCTGACATCAGCATTGCTCTTTATTTACATCTTTATGGCCCAGTGCCTTCCTACTCCAGTCAACCTTGGGTTGCTTTTGTCCCTCTCCTTCTCCCTCTCTGATGCATTCTTCCACACTATAACACAAGCTTGAGCTCATAGTTTCAACTCTGCTATATTGTGGGGTTCCTCTGGACAGATCAGAGAGGCTGGACAATTGCTTGAGCTTTATGTCTGCATGCATATCTCTTCCTTCTTATAGAAAGCTTATTCAGCTTACTTATAATTTGGATTTTCATATGAATTCTCACAAGCATTATAATTAACAGTCATTTCTATGTGTCCTTGTTTCCATATCTACTCATTCATTTATCTTGCTGCTCTGACAGAATGGGTTGTTATGGGCCACCATCTCTACCTTTCTTATATATGTTCAGTTTATAACGTGGCAAAGTGCTTTGAGAGGTGTGGCACATAGATTCTTAACTGTGTCCCATAGTAATGTCGGAAGGATGATGTGAGGACTTATGTATTTGTATCAGCCTTCTTGCTCACCACATAATACCAAATATGGTTAAAAGCACAGGGACACGCAAGATTTCTTTCACAGTGAAATCACCACTCCTTTCCACCAAGTCGAAAACTTAAAATGTTAACAAACTAAGCCACTTTTTTTTAATTTGCACATTTTGTTGTTGTGATTTGTTCTTCTTTGCTTTCATCTTATGCTTGCTCTCCACAGTTATAATTGTTACCTGTCAGGTAAAATTCTCCTGTGCAGAGACCGCATCTGAACCTTGGGATAATTCCATGGCTAGGGGGAAGCAAATGTCAGTGCCACGGACCTGTTACCAAATATGGAGCCGACACCTTTTGGGTCTTGGTGAGGCAACAATTTCCACATTGACTTTGAGGTACAACATGTGCGCGCGCATACAAGTGCACTCACTGATTCTCGCAGGAGGCAAACTGAATGTGTCACCCTGAGTCACTTCAACACTCCATTTCAGCCCATTATGGATCTGCATTGTACTGTACTGTAATTTGTGATTCTTTTCTTTTTTTCCAAGGGCTGGTTAGTCCTCCTGGGTGAATTTGCTCACAATTGGTTGACATTTTTCTGGCTCCAATTAACCTTCAATTTGACTCTCAGTATATTCGGTCTTTTTGTATTGTATCCCTGAAAGGGTACCAGGAGTGAGATCCGTAGTCGGAAACAGATGCTCCATTTCAAAAGGTTAGCTATTTCCAGGGCTTTTTGTAATTGTTCTCTCTTCCAGTGGATAATTGTGAGGGGGAAGAATAAAAAGTCCTTTTGTCCCATCTCCAGTGAAAAGCCTGTTCCCTTTTTTTCATATTTTATCAAGAGACTGTATACATATGGCCCTGGGTTAAAGTCTTGTATATTATTTTGACCTATGCAGGTCAACATAATATTACTGCACCAATCCCACACTCCACTTATCCATTTTCCCTTGCTCTTTCAAAGTTTTTCAGCATGAGAGATATGAAAGTGAAGTGAGTAACTTAGATTGAAGTCAGAGTTGAGAAACTCTGTAGGTGCTCAAGCTAAAAAGGCAGAACTTTAACTCTGAAGTATAAAGTTGGTCAATGTTTTTAAAATATTTTAGCAGGGTGGCACAAAGTGAAAGGTAAAAATTACCGCTTGAATTGGGCACCCATACTACACTCACCTAAAGGATTATTAGGAACACCTGTTCAATTTGTCATTAATGCAATTATCTAACCAACCAATCACATGGCAGTTGCTTCAGTGCATTTAGGGGTGTGGTCCTGGTCAAGACAATCTCCTGAACTCCAAACTGAATGTCTGAATGGGAAAGAAAGGTGATTTAAGCAATTTTGAGCGTGGCATGGTTGTTGGTGTCAGACGGGCCGGTCTGAGTATTTCACAATCTGCTCAGTTACTGGGATTTTCATGCACAACCATTTCTAGGGTTTACAAAGAATGGTGTGAAAAGGGAAAAACATCCAGTATGCGGCAGTCCTGTGGGCGAAAATGCCTTGTTGATGCCAGAGGTCAGAGGAGAATGGGCCGACTGATTCAAGCTGATAGAAGAGCAACTTTGACTGAAATAACCACACGTTACAACCGAGGTGTGCAGCAAAGCATTTGTGAAGCCACAACACGTACAACCTTGAGGCGGATGGGCTACAACAGCAGAAGACCCCACCGGGTACCACTCATCTCCACTACAAATAGGAAAAAGAGGCTACAATTTGCACAAGCTCACCAAAATTGGACAGTTGAAGACTGGAAAAATGTTGCCTGGTCTGATGAGTCTCGATTTCTGTTGAGACATTCAGATGGTAGAGTCAGAATTTGGCGTAAACAGAATGAGAACATGGATCCATCATGCCTTGTTACCACTGTGCAGGCTGGTGGTGGTGGTGTAATGGTGTGGGGGATGTTTTCTTGGCACACTTTAGGCCCCTTAGTGCCAATTGGGCATCGTTTAAATGCCACGGCCTACCTGAGCATTGTTTCTGACCATGTCCATCCCTTGTCCCATGTCCATGACCACCATGTACCCATCCTCTGATGGCTACTTCCAGCAGGATAATGCACCATGTCACAAAGGTCGAATAATTTCAAATTGGTTTCTTGAACATGACAATGAGTTCACTGTACTGAACTGGCCCCCACAGTCACCAGATCTCAACCCAATAGAGCATCTTTGGGATGTGGTGGAACGGGAGCTTCGTGCCCTGGATGTGCATCCCACAAATCTCCATCAACTGCAAGATGCTATCCTATCAATATGGGCCAACATTTCTAAAGAATGCTTTCAGCACCTTGTTGAATCAATGCCACGGAGAATTAAGGCAGTTCTGAAGGCGAAAGGGGGTCAAACACAGTATTAGTATGGTGTTCCTAATAATCTTTTAGGTGAGTGTATATATCTGCCCTCATACTGAGCTGTTGAGTCTTGTTGACAATACAATAGGTTATTATTTCCAAATATGATGCTTAAGAAGCTAACAATGCAACAGGCATTCTTTGGTGTCTTTTTTGTTGTTGTTATTGCTTTACAATGAGCTTTTGTTTATATTATCTTTCTCAAACTAAAATGGACATATTTAATTAAACAAAAATACTAATTTCAACAAAATTAGAGACTGGGGAGGCCAGACAGTCTGCCATAGTCATAATGTCATTCAAGAATATGAGAAATGTTTTAGTAAGCGCATTGTGTGGGTTTCATGACATTAGTCCCATAGACCATTGTGTCATCTGAAACATTCAAATGCTAAAGTCTTGATGCAGTCTAGAGGTAGTGTTTAAGTGTCTTAGTTTAGTTCAGCATTAAAATAGGTGATTTAACATTCACTTGATAAAAGACATGGGCATTACATAGGCACTGTTCCATGTTCATATCTGAATGTGTTTTCTGGTTCCAGCTGTCTATACCTTCTTGCTCACTATAGGGATTTGGTCAGGGCTTTGAGAAAGAAAAAGGCAGCGAAGCTTTCAGATTGGCTTGTGTTTTCAGTTAGTTTTGAGTCCAAACAAGTTCAAATTAAGAAAGTTCAATGACTTCACAGGCAGCAGCTGTAGCTGCTCACCAGGAGGATAGTTGGCCACACTAACAGATGGTGCAACACAGAATTATTTCCCAAGGGAAACATCTCCCCCACAAAAACAAGTCCCACAATTTAAGGGACCTCTTAATCTCCCGGATATATTAGATTGCAGTGCTGCCATTTCAAGAAACCTATCATTATTAATTAAATAATATATTTATTTATATATGTGGTGTAGGGATTTTAAACCTTTAAATTATTGTTTTTGAATTCTAAGTTCCCTGCACAGTGAGCAGTGAATGAGGTCAATTCCAATTCAGATTGAATGAACTGATACAATCTGTGGTATATAATGCACTAACGGATTAATTATGTCATGCTTCATATACACTTTTAAAAGTGAATCCCCCCCCCAAAAAAGGGGGTCTGAAATATGTACTTTTATTAACTGTTAAGTGTGTGTGTGTGTGTGTGTGTGTGTGGGTGGGTGGGTCCAGATAATTGCATATTAGCAGCACAAATTCTACAGTGAACAATCATTTGCATTTGCATTCTGAACATTCATTGAATTTGTATTTTTTTTAAATGCTGCCAACTCCAAATAATAATCTTAATAGGTCTGATCCTGCCATTTGCTTCCCTGCTTTTTAATCCATTGGCTCATGTGAAAAAGATGTATAATCCTGGATTACAGTCATTGCAATCAGTCTGCTCTGCCAGTGTACTGTAGTTGCACACCCCCTCCCTCTCTCCCTTTTCCATGGTTCATCGAAAGGGCAATCACAGCAAGTGTCTTCATGCAGGAATCTTCCTCATTTCAAGCCAATCCGACAGACCGTAGCCCTGGGCACTCTCTGAGTTATTTTTATTTCCGGCTCCACTTCTATTTTGACCATCCTCTTAATCTCCTCAGAGGAAGACAACAAAGGTGATGAACTGCCTTGACAAATTGCATCACACTTACTTTTGCACCTTAATAAAAAAAAAACTTTTTTTTTTTTTAATTGGTAAATGTTTTCTAAGAAATATGGTGGCAGAATTCAAATGACATTTCGAGTATTTATTTATGTGTTCCCCTTTTATGAAATGATGTAGTAGGTTCGGCTGTTGTTATGTTGTTAACTGATACAGAAATGGCTGGAGGACAATAAAAAGCATAGTAACTACATTAAACAGAGGGAGAGTAGCTAGAAAGGAGATGAGCAACTCTTTCACAGTCATTGTTGAATATGGCCCATTATATAATATGCATTTTCTCCTGACTTCTTCTCGCTGCTTTGGTCTGAAGTGTAGGCAAGGTTTGTAAAGGTCTGTAGTTCAGTCCTGTACAGCTAAAATAACTACCTGGGGATATCAGAGGAGAGCTGATTTATTTTTCGTTGCATTTCAATTTATATAATCTCTCTTCGAATACTTAAACAGCACATTTCCATAACTATATCTGAATCTCATCCAAGCTTGAAACTGCAACATTGTAAGCCTATTTTTATTTATGCTTTATTTTTTTAAATGGCATATAAAATATAGTTTAAGATCAGGAAAGTCAGCCAAATCAGTTATTTCGTCCAAAGTGAAAGGTTTTGTCAATTTGTTTTAGTTTTTTTGCTTTTTAGATTATTATAGATCTTTGAACTAACACTAAGGAGATACCACAGAATTAGGAACCACAATTGTATATAATTTGCAATTACTTCTCACTGTCTAACAATGGTACTGTCTTGCACTTAGAATATTGAGTGAGTTCCAAGGAATTACTCCAACATTACCCTTCAAAAGCATATTTTATTTAGTTTTGTTTAGTTTTTTTGTCATGTCACATCAAATTGAAGGGATAAAAGCGGTGTCCTGGAATCCAAAGTACTGTATAAAACCAAACAGTTGCCAGTGTTTCTTTTTTCTTTTTTATGAATTGTAATTATGAAAAAATATAAGTTCTAGCTGTGCCATGTCAAGAGTCACAATGGAGCAGTCCTTGCCCTTACCCAGCATAGCAGAGTAAGTAAGTATGAATTATTAAATTTCTTTGTGTGCAGGGAGACACGATGCCTCAAAAGTCTGTGATGCCGGAGCCGGTGTGTTGAGATGAGATGAGGAGCAAAGAAAACATTCCAGCTTCACAAGTTGTTGTTTTGTGTTTCAGCTGAGCTTCTAATGTTATGATCATTCATTACGAGCGACCTATAACTTGGGATGCTCTTAGAAATCCCCAAGAAATCTGTATATTCAAAATTGGAAAAAAGAGAGACTGTGAAGGAGAGAGAGAAATCACCTTGCCATCCATAATTCATTTCACTACATAATTTATCAGTCAGCCTATAACTAACACAGAAAGATGAAATGGAGCACATTACCCTGACACTTAAGGGCCAACTTTATATATATATATATATATATATATATATATATATACTTTTAAATTCTAGGCTTCTCTTGCCTTCCTTCCATAAAACAATGTCAAGGTGGCTTAAGACACTGTTAATAACATCAATGGTTTGTTTAATTTGAAGTCAAAATGTAGATTCTCAAACCTTAATGGAATCTCTGGGTATGTATGCTTGGATTACATCACTGTTTTTGCTTTATTTTCCAACAGGATCTTAGGGTTTTGGTATAATGTTGAACTGAACATTCCCAAACGAGAGCTGTCAGGACCATTCAGGTCAAACTGACAGTGTAACTTTGAATGCCCCCTCAGGTGTAAATAATCTACACAGCCAATTTAGTGTCAGCTCACTCATACCTTTGCAACCCTCCATAAAGCCCACATCAGATGTTCCTCAGAGTTGGTCAAAAGCAGAGGAGGTCTAACAATCTCACGGATTTGGACTGGATTTGGAAAAGTCTGTTCATTTATCATTTTGAAAATCCATTTATTTTTAATGTTGTGGTCAGAGAAGCTGCTTCTGTATGTGATCTCTAAACAAAAAGGTAGATTTAAATAACTTGTGCTTGAAGATTGTGGGAACAATACACAAACAAAACTGCAAAACTAACCAGGTGCAGTGAGATTGAATCACGTCTAATGGGGACAGGGCGTCTTTTAATTTGGTTGTGTTTTGTTATGTATCTATAGGTGACAATGAATACACATTTTCACTCTGGCTTTACATGTATGTCCAGTGCTTCATTGAACACATCTACTTGTCTGACTCTGGAAATGCCCAAAGCTTCCTCTACAGGCAAACAGCCAGAATATAATATGACTGATTGATCAATAACACTGGAATGTTGAGTCACATGCCACATGAAGTCAGTCTTTTATTTCACAGGTCCTGATGTCTGTAAAACATAAATTGACAATTTTTCACAGCACTAAAATTCATTGATGTCTGAAGCCATCGGAAAATCTATGGACTCTATCATTTGTCCTCCCATGCAAATCATACCTAAGGCCACAGATCACATAATGCCTTTATTGTGATTAACCGCAAGATTGCCATACCAAATTGCCCAATATTCTCTGAGATCATACTAAAATGGCATTATATGACACGCATGTATTATAAAAACACTTAAAATGCACACACTTATATCCAAAACGATGGTCCTTCTGGTGTCATTCATTTTAACAGGCATATGATTCAGTCATTCATATAATTAGACATTATATATTTTTTTAAATGCTTTAAAATGCAACCTACTGCTGCTTCTCATTTCTTGTTAAAAGGACAACACACTGTGCTTGTCAGTGCCATTCGCCCACATTCACTTGACACCTGGCTTCTTAACAGGAGCAGTCAGGACAGCTCAGAGTCATTAGCTAACATCTTCTTATAGGGGCTCCTTTATCTCTGGAAAAACTCCAAAGAAAACCAGGCTTAATTCATTTATTGTAATGTCTTTGTTTAATCAAATCCTGCTCTCTCCCTTCCCTGAATCTTGGTTTTCAACTGAAAGGTGAGTCATAACCACACCCTGGAGATAGGCAGAGACTGGAGAGGGTGATTTAATTAACTTTATGACACTCAACCCCAAAAAAAAAAAAAAAATCTCGGATAGCAAAGGCAAAATGTGTGATGTGTCTGTCGCTCTTATGCGTCACAATTAAACCTCCTCTCTCTAACCACAGAGCATCACAGGACATTGTTTTGGCTGTGTGTATAGAGGTGGTTGCCACATCTCAACACCCTTCTCTTCTGATAATTTGTGGATGCTCATATAGGCTTTACAAGATTTTTTTCTCCAAAGTACAACTTGTGTCCACTTCTACAGCATCCTTTCAAAATGTAGGCTGCACAAGAAACAAAGTCCCCACAGAAACCGGCAGAGACAGATATAGCATATTAAAAGCTTGCGATTAGTGCACTGGCAGCATACCACAGTACACAACATTAACTCAGGAACTTTAATGTTCATGATATCATTTCTGTATGCAGTGCGGGTCACTGCATATTTTAATAGCAGATAGCTGGAAATTCCTAGAAGAAGCGTCTCTCTCTCTCTCTTGTCATTTATATTTAATGTGAAGCCTGCCTCGGGTTATCTAGGCAAGGTAAGAAAATAAGAACATAAGAAAGTTTACAAATGAGCGGAGGCCATTCGACCCATCGTGCTCGTTTGGTGTCCATTAATAATTTAGTGATCCAAGGATCCTATCCAGTCTATTTTTAAATTTTCCCAAATTTTCAGCTTCTACCACATCGCTGAGGAGTTTGTTCCAGATTGTGACAACTCTCTGTGTGAAGAAGTGTCTCCTGTTTTCCGTCTTGAATGCCTTGAAGCCCAATTTCCATTTGTGTCCCCGGGGGCGTGTGTCCCTGCTGATCTGGAAAAGCTCCTCTGGTTTGATGTAGTCGATGCCTTTCCTGATTTAGAAGACTTGAATCAAGTCCCCACGTAGTCTCCTCTTTTCCAGGGTGAAAAGGTTCAGTTCCCTCAGTCTCTCAGTAGGACATTCCCTTCAGACCTGGAATAAGTCTGGTTGCTCCTCTGAACTGCCTCTAGAGCAGGGATATCTTTCCTGAAGTGTGGAGCCCAGAACTGTCCACAGTATCCAGATGAGCTCTAACTAGTGCATTGTACAGTCTGAACATCACTGCCCTTGTTCTCAATTCTACACTTTTGACAATATACCCTAACATCCTGTTTGTCTTTTTTATTGCTTCCCCACATTGTTTGGATGGAGAAAGTCAGGAGTCCACGTAGACTCCTAGATCTTTCTCATGCGCTACTTCTTCTAGTTCTATTCCTGCCATAGTGTAATTATAGTGGACATTTTTGTTATCTGCATGTAATACCTTGCACTTGTCCACATTGAATTTCATCTGCCAGGTGTCGGCCCACAACTGAATATCTGTCCCTTTGAATAGCCTGTGCTGCCGAGATTGTATCTGCTGAGTGACCTATTTCAGTATCATCTACAAATTTGACAAGTTTGCTAACTATCACTAGATCATGTCTAGATCATTAATATAAATTAGAAAAAGCAAAGGCCCTAGTACTGATCCCTGTGGAACTCCACTAACAACCTCACTCCAGCTAGAAGCAACTCATCTAATCAACACGCCCTGTTTCCTATACATCAACCAGTTCATAATCCATCTACTTACATTACCCTGAATGCCTACAACTTCCAATTTGAGGATCAGTCTTTGGTGTGGAACCTTGTCAAAAGTTTTTTTTTAATCTAAGTATATCATATCATATCATATCATATGCTTTCACATGATCTACAGCTGCAGTTGCATGTTCAAAAAATGATAATAAATTAGTAAGACATGATCTGCCTCACCTAAACCCATGTTGACTATCTCCAAGAATATGGTTTTCATTAAGATGCTCCTCTATTTTCTGTCTAATCATTTTTTCCAACATTTTACAAGTAAAGCAGGTGAGACTGATTGGTCTGTAATTTCCTGGCTCAGTTTTGTCCCCTTTCTTGTGGATTGGTATGACATTTGCCATCTTCCAGTCAGTTGGCACGTCCCCTGTTCTAAGTGTCATTTGGAATATTTTAGTTAGTGGCCTATAAATAATTTCCCTAATTTATTTAAGTACTGTAGGAAATATACCATCTGGCTCAGGTGATTTGTTTGTTTTTAATTCTGCTAGTCCCTTTAGTACCTCCTCCTCATTTATCCTGATCTCTCTTAGGGTTTGACTGGACTGATTGTTAACCTGTGGCATGTTATCTGTTTTTTTCTTTTGTAAAAACCTCTGAGAAATACTCATTTAGAACTTTTACCACATATTGTTTGTTTTCCAAGATACTTCTGTTTTTGCCCTTTATCTGTTTCACTTCCTCCTTTATTGACCTCTTGCTGTTTGTAGTATTGAAAAAAACTCTTTGCACTAGTTTTAGCTCCAAGAGCTATGTTTCTTTCTATTTCCCTGATCCCTTTCTTAAGATCTCTTTGCAGTTCAACATATTCTATGTGTTTTGTTTAGTCTCTATCCCTTTTGTATGTGCTATACAACATTTTCCTTCTCTTGATAATTTTTTGCATACTTCTATTAATCCAAAGTTTTGGTACAACTTTCTCCTGAGCCTCAAGTAGTATATTCTTAAAATACAACCATCCATTTTCAACTGAATCTGTTCTAAGTGCTGACTTATACCTTCAAGTTTTGCTTTTCTAGAATTGTAGACCATTGTTTTAGACTTGGTCCTTGTTTTTTTAAATAATGCCTCAAAGCTAACCATACTGGGATTACAGTTTGCCATTGGTTCTCTAACTAGTATCCCTCTGACTCTATCTTGGTCATTTGAAAAGATCAAATCAATGCATGCACTCTCTCTGGTTGGTTCCCTGATAAATTGAGTCAGAAAGCAGTCATTTACCATCTCAACCATTTTTATTTCTGCTTCTGTAGTGCCAACTGTATATGTTTGGGATGTTTGAAAACCCCTATTATAACAGCCACATCCTTGCTACATGCAGTCCTGATTACATTGTACAAAGCAACATCTTTCTGAATACCTGAGTTGGGTGGTCTGTAACATACTCCTACCACTAATCCTCTTTTATTAACGCAAAAAGATTCTGTTTCGTTACTGGGATCTAATTTGAGTTCTTCTTCCTCAGTGTCATTTTTCACATATAATGCTACCCCACCACCTCTTCGATTTTGCCTGTCTCTCTTAAACTGTGTGTATCCTTTCAACTTTTATTCATCCCCATCATTTTGTGTAAGCCATGTTTCTGTCACTCCTACAGCATCATAGTCAAATGCCATCACTGTGGCTTCTAGTTCATTGTCAGAGCTCCCTGCCCCCCTGGTATTATTCTGCACATACGCTCTCCCAATTTGTTGTTGTTTAGATGTAGACCGTCCAGTTTGTACAGGTCCCATCTATCCCAGAAGAAAGACCAATGCTCCATGAATCTAAAACCCTCTTCCCTACACCAAGATTTCAACTGGTGTTAAACTTTCTAATCTCTGCCCGTCTATTAGTTTAGGGATATCTGTAACCTGAGCCCCAGGTAGACAAGATACCATGCGGGTCTCCTTATCACTAGAACACACTTTGTGATCTACGCCTCTATAGTATCCTACTATAATTACCTCCCTGTTCTGGGGGGGAGTGAACACCATGGTGCTCTGGTGCTCAACTGCCCCCCCATCACCCTCTGAGCCATCACTGTCCAACTCGGTGTCCAGCAGTTGCAACCTGTTGGGGAATTCTAGCTCTTGGGATGTCTCTAGGGGTTGTGCTCCCTTTTCTGCTGTTACGACCTACTGTAACCCAGCAGTTCTGTAGCCTTTCCTGCTCTCAGGTCTCAACTCTCCTAGATTTTGGCGTGCACACCATCGCTCTAATGGGCTGATTGACTAATACTTCCATATCACTAACACACTGCAGATCAACAAGCTGAGCCTCAAGATCACAGACCTTGATCTCTAGGATTTCAACATGCTGACAACGTTCACAAATTAAATCTTCTTGGATGAGTTAATCCAGGAAGGCATTCATTCTGCAAACATGACACTGTAGTGGCCACATGCTTCTAAATTTCGCAAGTTTTTATATTATATATATCTTTTTTTGGGGGGGGCTCTTGGTTTCTGTCCCCCAATCAACTTCTTGACTTTTTTCTCACAGAGAAACAGCGCAGCACTTTCTCAACAGCTTTAAGTACCCTTTTGTATACCTGCCCCCACTTCACACCTAACTGGCTCCAACTAGATCCACCTGGCACAACTCACTTAACTGAAATCCTGCTAGTCCTAGACTAAATCACCTTTCCTTCAACTTACTTACTTTCAACAACTTAGCAGCTTTACTGAACTGACTTAAATTAAGGCAAACTACTAATTAAGTTTCTTTATTTATTTATCCTCCTTTTACCCTACATCCCCCAGTGATATCGGGGAATGCATAAATCCCTTGCTGTGTGCTATTGCAACATTTTCCTTCTCTTTCCTTGCTCTTTCTGATTTTAAAATGGTTTCATTCCACTCCATTTCGTTGATCTTAGATTTTGGGTTGTGTTGGAGTGATGCACAATTACTGTGCAAGCAAAAGTACTCTATGATCTTAATGATTCATTATATAAAGGGCAGAATGAAGACCAAAAAAAAATATTATGTGTTATTGAGCTGCAGGGATAAAGCCTAACTCCTTTCCTGTTTTTGTCCTCTAATGATGCCTGGTTTGACACATAAAACTCTTAACACCAGTACAGGGCCACTTAACACTGTCCAGAACACAAGCCCATTGGTTAAATGTTAATTCAATGGCTGTAGTCTTTAGTCTTCTCCGCTTGACTTTCAAATGTTTTGCTGTACTTTTTGATACACTCTAACCTCTTTTTAAAATATATATACAGTTACTTGTAGATTCCTTGCAAAACTACCGTACATCTTGGCAACCAAAGTTCATATACTTTTCAGAAGTAGTTCATGCAGGAAAAGTGTTTTTGAAGTGAGTATGAAGAAGGTTGGGAGGAGAGAGGGGGTTTGCTAATCTACAGTGCAGAACTCATTAACAGAGAGAGCTTCAAATCTATATGTCAACCTGAGTGTTGCTTTTAGGGACTCAGCGTACTCACTCAAGGGGGGGAGATAATAATAATAATAATAATCAGAAGAATAATACTGTAAAAAAAATAAAAAACAGACACACAACCCTTAACTAATATAGTTTGACCCTTGCTAATGAACAGAGCACGAGCACTTGGTGTTTGCATGAATTAGCTGTTGAAGGATTTGCCCTTTGCAAAAGACGGAGGCAATCTGAGTCGGTGATGATAGCTTTACATGTCCCCTCATCAGCACGCCATGCGAAGGCGACCTCGGCGCTGCAATCTCTTGTGGTGAGGTTATACAGTGCCTCCAACCTGCCTGGGACTGAAGGGCTGGGGTGCTGTCAATCAGAGTAATGCCAGATGACACCCTGGAAAGGTTGGTAGCAGGGCAAGGTTATCTCTTACTCGTAGCTTCTAGCTCGGACTCAAGCCACCACTGCCAACCAGCCTTGCAGCCACCTTGCCAAGCACAAGCATGGCCGATAAAAGCTGTGAGGGTTCCTCAAGGATTTCAAGCCACTTCCAGTAATCCCTCTTTCTCTACAGGCCCTGTCCTCACAGTACTCTGCCCGCCACCAGTCCCCGCAGTCACAGTCAATCTCACAGATTTATTATGATTATTATTTCTTCTCTTAAATCTGCCTACAACTCTGCCCAACACGGGTGGAAGTCTCCTAATTCAGTGTGAGGCAGTGGTCGAGTGAGTGAAGCTGGGGAGAGAGTATTGGCATCTCCTGACTCACGCCGGATCGCCCTCAAACTCTTGCACTGATCACCAAAGATGTTAACACAGTTAACCTTGGGTCTCCGTGCGCATTAGCTGCTGCTGTTGCCGATCCTCAGCTTCGTGAGAGGCTTCATGCGCTGTGACACGGGAGCTCCCCACTTCATGGAGTTCCCTGCTCTCGTGTGGGGCTGGTGTCTGCATGGGGCTCTGTGTGATGAGTCCGTAATTGTGTCTGTGATTGTGTCAAACTTATTCCCATATATAATGGTCTGCATAATAAGTCTGATTAATAGTGCATGTCTTCATATATCAAAAACTTTAAGACGGACTACACAATACAGAAGTTGTAATAAGGCAGATTGATGCATACCATGAAGTGCTTAAGAAGAAGGAAACACAAACCAGAAGAACATAGTATGACCCATTCCCATACATCTAATCTTATGACTGCTTTCAGGGTGTGTACGTTTAGTGGGGAGTAAAAATGTGTGTTCTTTCCCTTTGAGAATGTATTGCCTAAGTGGGGATTTTGGGATGAAGCAATTCAATCTTGCACCAAGACGTTGGTGTTTGTGTGCAATCATTTATTGCTGCAGAAGGGGAAATTAGATGATATCGGGTCAGATGCTCAGGAGTTGTTTGGTGGGGTCACTGAAGGGGAGGTTGTGCACTTCATAAATAAGTGAGCCAGTCAGACATCTTCTGTTTGATTTTCACAGACACTGCTCTGCAACTGACAGTCTTTTGTGTTGAAGGTATTCATTCACTGGACAGAGGTGTGTTATACGCACCCGTGTGTTCAATAGGGTTTGAGTATTATCACAATAAAGGTTGTTTGCTCATTTTGAGGTCATGTTGTGGTCTTGATTTTAAAGTGAACTCTAATGAAACCATTTGCTTTAATAAAACATTTTCCATTTTGCAGACTGGGTCTGAGCAGGTTGTATCGATATACCTGTAAAGGTTTTGAAGGTATCAGTCCATCTTTAGTTAACACCAGATTCAGATACACATATTGCATTTGTACATTCTTCATAACATGGTTTAGTGCCCTGTATTTTAGCATATTTTGAGTGGGATTAGGTTTGTAACTCCTATAATAAAGAAGTCTCAGTAACCTGATAGAAACTGGCCTCCACCAATGACATAGGGTAGGTTTTTAATACGTTTTTAGGCTCCATTGTTACCATATGTGACCTATTTGCAAAATTGAATGTATGCTATACATTTTCCATCCATCCATTTTCGAAACCGCTTATCCTGGTGAGGGTCGCGGTGAAGCCGGAGCCAATCCCGGCAGGCATAGGGCACAAGGCAGGAATACACCCAGGACAGGATGCCAGGTACTATACATTATATATGTGCTTATTTGTGTATAAACTGTGTATTAAAGTGTTGCCCAGGTTTATAACTAACATAAAATAAATAATTAGGAGCCAGAAACAACAAGAAAGGCAGAAGTGAGCAAATTAATAGTTCAATTAAGTACCTTTGATTTGAGATGGAACACAAACTATCAGACTGAGTAGTTAAACATCAACTAGTATTGCCTAGAAAACCCTAACTGGTAAAGTAAATATTTGCAAGTAGGGCCCAATTCATAAAAAGGTTTTGCATAATTTACTCTTCCAAAGCATTACAATATCAGCTACACTATCAAAAGAGTCTGCTCAATTTCATTTTTTTGTGCTTTCTTTCTTTTTGTGTGTGTTTGTTTTTTGTAACACTCAGGGTGGATTAAACCGTACGAAACTGTCATGCAATCCTACAGTGTGCCTTTTAATCTTCTGCTGCAACACGGTTCTGTGATGACTTTGTGCACTAGCTAGCTTTGAGTTATGAATCACATTCACCTGCAAACCTGACATTTAATCAATAAACTTTTGACCTGTAACCGTGACCCGGCGCTGTAAGGATTCATTTTGTTTTCCCCCTCTGACTGGAGAGTAACAGCAGCCGTACAGACGTGGTGCAGCAGTTGCCAAATCACATAATCACTTTGGTCGCCTGGTGTCTGGCCTCGTGGTCCAGGAAAATTAGAGATATTTTGTGTTTTTGAATTCAGATTTCACAAAATTGCAGACAAACCTTTTTGAGAGGAAGTTCAGAAAAGCAAAACATAAACCTTATCTGTAACACTCGCCTCAGAGAGACTTATCCGACTGCTTAAGGGTCGAATGTTTTTTATTTATATTTGATGCATTTACATCTACTTTTCTTGTTTTGTTACGTTAGGTGCTGTAGAAGGAAATTACAACTCTAAAACTATTTGTTTAGATTCTCTTAGTGTGTACAAACAATTATTTATTTATATGATTGTGACTAATAATGACACTTTAGAGGACAATACATTTATTTAACCTTATTCACACATTCATTATGTAACTCTATGTAATTATCAGTTTTCTAAATGAATGAATTACAAATACACTCACCTAAAGGATTATTAGGAACACCATACTAATACTGTGTTTGACCCCCTTTCGCCTTCAGAACTGCCTTAATTCTACGTGGCATTGATTCAACAAGGTGCTGAAAGCATTCTTTAGAAATGTTGGCCCATATTGATAGGATAGCATCTTGCAGTTGATGGAGATTTGTGGGATGCACATCCAGGGCACGAAGCTCCCGTTCCACCACATCCCAAAGATGCTCTATTGGGTTGAGATCTGGTGACTGTGGGGGCCAGTTTAGTACAGTGAACTCATTGTCATGTTCAAGAAACCAATTTGAAATGATTCGACCTTTGTGACATGGTGCATTATCCTGCTGGAAGTAGCCATCAGAGGATGGGTACATGGTGGTCATAAAGGGATGGACATGGTCAGAAACAATGCTCAGGTAGGCCGTGGCATTTAAACGATGCCCAATTGGCACTAAGGGGCCTAAAGTGTGCCAAGAAAACATCCCCCACACCATTACACCACCACCACCAGCCTGCACAGTGGTAACAAGGCATGATGGATCCATGTTCTCATTCTGTTTACGCCAAATTCTGAATCTACCATCTGAATGTCTCAACAGAAATCGAGACTCATCAGACCAGGCAACATTTTTCCAGTCTTCAACTGTCCAATTTTGGTGAGCTTGTGCAAATTGTAGCCTCTTTTTCCTATTTGTAGTGGAGATGAGTGGTACCCGGTGGGGTCTTCTGCTGTTGTAGCCCATCCGCCTCAAGGTTGTACGTGTTGTGGCTTCACAAATGCTTTGCTGCATACCTCGGTTGTAACGAGTGGTTATTTCAGTCAAAGTTGCTCTTCTATCAGCTTGAATCAGTCGGCCCATTCTCCTCTGACCTCTAGCATCAACAAGGCATTTTCGCCCACAGGACTGCCGCATACTGGATGTTTTTCCCTTTTCACACCATTCTTTGTAAACCCTAGAAATGGTTGTGCGTGAAAATCCCAGTAACTGAGCAGATTGTGAAATACTCAGACCGGCCCGTCTGGCACCAACAACCATGCCACACTCAAAATTGCTTAAATCACCTTTCTTTCCCATTCAGACATTCAGTTTGGAGTTCAGGAGATTGTCTTGACCAGGACCACACCCCTAAATGCATTGAAGCAACTGCCATGTGATTTGTTGGTTAGATAATTGCATTATTGAGAAATTGAACAGGTGTTCCTAATAATCCTTTAGGTGAGTGTATATACCAGTTATATGTGGGAATTTATATATAGATATATATGATTTATTGGTATTTTTTCTCACTCGTGTTTTCAGTCCTACAAATGGTGACACAGATTTTTCAGGTACATTTGAACAGTTCTTCCAGCACGGGACTCTATTGGCTTGCTCTTATGTGCTTTGAATTGAGTGATCAGCTGCAACAGAAATTGGTCATGCAGGCAGTGAGAGAGTGTGCAGAGCTTGCCTATCAAGGGCCAACACTGCCATCTACTGACCTGCAGTTCCACATTCAGAATATTAATATACACTAATAAAATACATCCCGTACTGTTATTACCATATACATTCACCTAACCACAATAAGAAACTTTCCTTATTTAAAGACAAGCTTTTATCTAGTGAGTGGAAAATGTCTGTATCTAGCAAATACTGTGCTTAAACTGGCAAGATACGTTCTATTCCAAAGATTTGGAAGGGGAATTCCTTGTCAGTAGTGTTTGTGTGTTTGGTTATTTGGTGGTTTGTTTTTATGTATGTAGTGAATGATGGCCGACTGTGTGGTGTATTTTGTATCTGAGCAGGAAGTTGTTTTTCAGACCTTTGCTTCTGATCCCATAGAAGAATTCTGAAGTTAAACCATGTCTTTTTTATCCAGTGGTGTATATAGGTTCAGGTAAATACCCAAATCTAGTGGACTGTATACAACGTGACACACTGATGAAGATCATTAAATACTACAAACAATAATATAAATATACTGAGTTGTACATAACAGTGGAGAAAATGTGTGGTGTGAGGATTCAATGATGAAATTAAAATAGAAATGAAAAAGTTAAATCTGAAAACTGAACATGTTGGGATACAAGAATCGAGAAAATATGAGAATATGTTGAGAGTTGCAGGTCGTCTAAAGGGGAGCTTTCTTGTGGCTTGGGTGAAACTGGGGTCACTGTACCTTCTATCCCCTTTGCTTTGACTCAGTTGACCGTGCTGAGACCGAGCGTGTTGTGCCGCTCTGTTGATAATCAATCAGTGCCGCGGAGGCTGGGAACAGAGGTAAATGATACGATGCCTCCATATAAGGCAACATTCACATTGGTGACTTTCCCCCCGCAGGCTTTTCACAAGTGCAGAGTAGATGGCAGAGACTGGGCAGACAGCGACGTTTACCTCCCTCTAATCAGATGGCTTAAAGCAACAGATCTGAGTTTTAATAATATAACTATAAAGGTTTCTGCCTAATATAAAAGCCTGGCCTGGCAACAGACTGCCACTGCGTTATAACTGGCTGAGGACAGAGCGCTGGAGGGGGGAAACGTACCTGTAGGCAAAGCTAATGTAACAGTGATGTAACAGATGACCAGGCTAGGCCCAAATGGGAGACAATTATAAAGAGAGCTTGGGTGTTATTGGGGGTTGGCTGGTTTCAAATGGTTAGTGACCTGTATAAATGCAAAGAAAGCTGAACACACGCTCTTCTCGAAGGTTCAAATGCAGAGCAGTGGTTGTATTATAAGTTGCACTCAACATGAACATATGCCAACCTGCTGTTCTTACAGAGAGAGAGAGAGAGAGAGAGAGAGAGAGAGATTTAAAGGATTACCTGGTGGTTGTTGATGTTTGTTTTACTAAACTGGATATCTGGGTTGATAAAAGATCACCCTATGCCCAGTTATACCAGACTTTCCAGGGCATTGCATCAAATCAGAGGCTAGCCTGGACCCAGGGGAATGTTTATGCTCTCATCAAATCATAGTCTGTGTCATCTGGCACTGCAAAAGAACATGTGCTATATTCCTAGATGGGGGATTGTGAGGGAGAGATTAGCTTGGAGAGCATTAAAAACAAAAGAACATGTTTGAAAATGATTTTGCAGTGACCTTTTTCTTCAAAACATGATTTTGTATTTATATATATATACATAAAATAGATAGGGATAAGCTGTTTTATGTAGCAGGTTTAAGAAAGACCTGGTTCATTTGTACAGTATATCGCAGCCTACATCGCAGGAAGCTAAAATAGCTCATCTTCTCCGATGTCAATCGTGAAATGCTGCAATTATTCTGATAACTGAATGCCAGCACCAATTTCTGTGGCTTCACTGACCTTTTCCTGCCAAGCATCATCCTCCCACATATGTGCAGTTATGAAGGTCATGACAGGATGGTGGGAACTGTGACAATGTTTTCCCCAGCCCAGTGTGACTACATTTGTTGCCTTGATATGAATGGCGGAAGCACTCAGTGATCTAGATTCTGCTATTATTCTTTTTATCGGCTGGAGTGGATGTGAGAGTAATGTTTTCTCATGATATCACACAGTGTTTATTTTAAGTCCTTTTGTGTAAATTGAGTGAGCAGTATAGGCATGATGTTGACTGGTTATACCTTTAAATATATTGTTTATATACAATTATTTGATGATTTTCAACACACAAAAAGATATGTGGACTTAATTTTGTTGCTGCCAAGCTAGGCAAAACTGTCAAAACTAGACTGTTGAAATGCTTAGTTTGTGACAAATGTTAGGAAAAAAATCAATAAAAAGCAATAGCGATTCAGTTTGAAAGTCTTCCTATTTTGTTTTATTTATTAAGTGTTTCAATAACAATAATAATAATTTGAAGTCATACTTAGAAGAGGGGATGGGGCAAGTATAGGCTGCATTCTTCTGTGATTAGCTGCTCCAGATCTTGACGTTTAAGTTATTGTGCTTCATGTGTTCCGATGTTCAAGGTTTAAGGCCCGGGTCTTACACAAACAAAGAGCAGATAAGAACCTTTAATCCACTCCTTTAGATGACCTAAACATCATCTTTTCTTTCCCTCCACTGACTTATTCTGCCTCGCTGCATCTCCACAAACCGTCTCGGGCGCTGGAGACACTGATGCACTCTGCCTTGTTTCCTAGTTTTAATTTCTTTTCCAAACAATCTAATTCTGTTCGAGCTAGTGATCCGTTCACTGGCCTAGCCTCCCTCTCATTAGTTCAGTGTGCTTAAACTGACTGCATTCCCTACGGGCAGCACTTCTACCCTGGATTACACCTCTCATAGAACAAGAGACTTGATTCAGTTTTACACCACATCTACTTAAAAATCAATTGGATTTTGCAGAGAATTTAATATAACTCACTAAAATTGCTGAAAGCAGTGTGCTTTACAGGCTGTTGTTGTAGTTCTTTTTAAGCTGGGGATGTCTCGGCCAAGGCTTTAAGGTGAACAACAGCAAAGGCTTTTGAGCCTCATGTGGTGGCCATTGACTTCCCTTAAACAGTGTTGGGTGACATTTTTATCTTGCCATTCCAAAGAAACGTCCCATAATACCAGTAATATCTTTTGCTTACATGTTTCAATGGGAAAAAATAAGGACAAACTACACTCTATGTGGCTTTTCTACACATTACTGAGCTTAGTGACACTCCATTCCATTTTAACCCAGGAACTACTGTTGTAATATTAGGAGTTGCACAGGTCCAGTTGGAATATGTAGGGAAGACATGTGCGCACCAGGTATTGCTTGCTTGCTTTGTCTCTAATGTTTATTTCTACCAGGCGAATGTCTGTTGAAGGCCTGCATTGAAGTAAGAAGCAACTGGAATAAGAGACTATATCCGAAAAGTACAGATGCACTTCTGCATGATGGACTCTGTTAGCAATTCGGCCGTGTAACCTTCAGCAGGTGCCGATGCCGTGTGCACACTGGGTAGCGAGTCATGGAGACAGCAGTAGACTTACAGTGGCCCCCGGACATTGCGCATCAAGTGTCCGTTACTCGACCCGTTGAGGCAGACTCTTGTCCTCCTTGCCATTGCTCCAGGGCCGTTCATTCACCTGTTGATAAAGGAGAGTGACTCCATGACTTGATTTCCTCCTGACCGGGTCTTGCACTGAAATATCTTGTGGGAAACATAACTCAAAGTTGACCTCTGTCTGCTTTACAGCATGCTGGCAGTTACTACGATGATACATTTTAAATCGTCCAAATGCATCACTAATTTGAATATACATGTATTTATTTTTTAGGATAATGAATATCGTTAACAAGTGGAGTTTTACAGACGTCCCTTTTTTTTTGTATAATTTCCTTCTTTTGTCATGAATTCTGCATTTCAAGCTAATAGTTAAATGCCTCCATCTAGTGGTTAAAGTTATTATTTCAGGTATTTTACTTCAGCAAACGTAAGTTGATTTGCAGAGAATGTACTATTCATAATTTAATCAGTTTTACTAATTTTAATCTATGATGTTTTACATAACAGATACTACATATTACACAAATAACATGTAAAAAAAAAATCACCCAAAAACTGTAAACAAAATCAAGGTGAAAATCTATAAAAATTAAACAAATAAATTCCAGTATTATTTCCTGTAGAAATATCAGCCAATGGAGTAATAATCATAATCTTAAATGGACACAGATTTGCTAAGATATATTTTTTGCAGTGTGCATTATAGAATAAAATTAAGGTAGAAGGAAAGATCAGAATGGTCTACAATAGTAAGAATAAGCCTGACACAATGTGAGAAATACGAAGAGAAATCCTAACAGGAAAATAAGATATGTAATATAATAAAGGCAGGCCAGAATCCGTGACACAAAACAATCCTGTGGCTTTGAAGAGCCTGAGTTAAAAAGTGGAGGCAAGTATGTTACACAACTCAAAACAGCTGCGGCAAACCGATCAAATAATTTACAATGCAGAACTCCTTCAGTGCAATCTGATCAAAGACACTTGCAGAATCAGGATAAATGCTGCCCTGAATGCTGGGTAAATTATTTATCTTGCGAAGCCACTTACACCATCAGGTCAGCTTGTCATTCAAGCTGTGATTTGAGTTGTGATGAGAAACACATGTATGCAGCCTGAACTACCATTACTATATATAGACCTTAAATGACACTTGATTGTTCTTCCATCTCTGACCAATCAGCCGATGACTTCAAATTATTAGATGCTGGTTACATGACCTTGACTTAATCATCATCGTCAACCACAAGCAAATCATATGAGAGGACTGTAACCCACCCCATAATGTAGATGGCTTTGGATAGTTTTTGGGAAAGGGATACGTTTTCAGAGATGAACTAAGATGAAAGATGGTTTTATGAGAAATCTGTACAATACAATTAAGTTTTTACTGTGCTGAATCGGTATCAATTCAATGTGAATTACATTTTACAGAGCCATGTGCACCAGTGTGTCCACAAGCTGACAGCATCTTTCTTGACTTTCTCCAAATTTGGGCCCGAAGGACTGTGGATCTTGCAAAAAATGCCTATGATGTCTGCATTAAAAACAGTTTTGGTTGTACACAGATATATCCATAAGATAAAGAGAGAGATCTATGTGCAATTCCATATTGCATGCAAGGATTTATCCCCAAGGGGAAATAAACACATCTCTGCTAAGGGATCTACAGCGACTGCTGCTCAAAAGTAATTTATCGTGAGCTTTATTTTATTATAGCCATTTCCTCAAAGCACTGCAGATTATCGGCATTAATAAAGATCAACTGAGCTGAGCTGTTTTCCTTTTTATCCTCAAGTCCTTTGTCTAAAGAGAGCTTTTGTAATGTTTTTGCTTGACTAATGTCCTGGGGTTGAATTTAGATCTGAGGAAAACTTCTAAATGGGAGAACCATTCAGCCCCTCTTGCTTATTTGATAGCTAATAGCTTACTGTGTCAAAGATGTAACCAAAGATGCTATTATAAAGAGCCCAGGGAAGACAGGGAAGTTGTTAGGTAGTTAGGTAGCAACCAGCAACTCTGGTCATTTGCCCTTATGAAAAGCCATGCTCTTTCAAGCTCCCAGTGAATTACCTACCATTCAATACAGGAATTATTCTGCTAGCTCCTAGATTCCGCTAGCATATGTGACATTTATCCAGTACTATGGAAGTTTGGGAGGGCATGGAGAACTAAAACAGGTGGTAAGTTTGCCCAGGAATCGGTGGGGGTCCAGTTGTGCTATCCTTGAAAAGAAAACATTATCAAATGTACACTGGACTAATATTTTAGGAAATGCTCAGCTCAGGTTGATTCCCAGGCAGCAGTGGGACCCAGAGCAGATTTGATTATTGTTTATGATATCCAGAGACATTTGGATTCATATTGCTTCTTGTGATGGTGAACTGGATCCAGCAGACAACATTCTAGTTCTAGAGCCACATTGGGACCAAGCCTCATTAAGGAATCCAGGCCTACTGGGGAACATGAGGATCAGGCCTCCATTGGGGATTTCAACTAAACCTTAAGCTCCCACGGCGAGGGCCAGGCGTCAGGGTGCAAGTCAGGCCAAATTCAGCCTAGCCATAGATAAGTCTACATAAGTGAATACTCCTCAAGCAGGCTCCTGCAGCCTGGAACTAGGAGTACTCCTCCCCCGCCCCTCCACAACTGGACCAGGAGTTGAAAGCTGGTCCACCTGCTTCCATAGATGCTTAGATTTTTTTGTCCCCCTTTTCTTGTTGTTCTTTTGTTTGTCTCTCTCGATTTCCTTTTCCCAGGAGGTCTCCAAGTAAGAGGAGTTGCCTGGGAGAGACTTAGCTATAGGGGGATGAGTCTCAAGCTATAGCACATGGACAAAGCGCCAGCCCACATGACACGACCGAATGAGCTTGAGCTAAGAAGATGAGTGCTTGAACCATCTGACAAGGCCAAAACAAAAAGAATGTTGAAAGGGTGAGTCACCTCAGAAGTATTAAAAACAACCTAGGCAGTTTAGCAGAGTTCCCACCCCAGAGAGGATGCGGTGACAAAGCAGCAAGACCACAGTCACAACTGACAATAAGCATACCAGCAATAACAGGAGACAGGCTGGTGGACATCACTAAGACAGAAGGACAAACCCCTTCTTGGGATAGTGGAGATGTCTGGCAAACAAAAGAGAAAGAACTACTACAGGCTGACTACAGACTACTACACTGAGCACATTTTGATTTTATTTTATTTTTGGACATGAATTGACTTTGATAATACTTTGAATGAGACAGCACCATCTGATTTGTCTGTGTTTTTAAGGGGCTTCGTAACTGAGATAAACCTTATTTTAAAAAGCCACTTTTAGAAATACAGTGAGGGAAAAAAGTATTTGATCCCCTGCTGATTTTGTATGTTTGCCCACTGACAAAGAAATGATCAGTCTATAATTTTAATGGTAGGTGTATTTTAACAGTGAGAGACAGAATAACAACAAAAAAATCCAGAAAAACGCATTTCAAAAAAGTTATAAATTGATTTGCATGTTAATGAGGAAAATAAGTATTTGACCCCTTCGACTTAGTACTTGGTGGCTAAACCCTTGTTGGCAATCACAGAGGTCAGACGTTTCTTGTAGTTGGCCACCAGGTTTGCAAACATCTCAGGACGGATTTTGTCCCACTCCTCTTTGCAGATCCTCTCCAAGTCATTAAGGTTTCGAGGCTGACGTTTGGCAACTCGAACCTTCAGCTCCCTCCACAAATGTTCTATGGGATTAAGGTCTGGAGACTGGCTAGGCCACTCCAGGACCTTAATGTGCTTCTTCTTGAGCCACTCCTTTGTTGCCTTTGCTGTTTGTTTTGGGTCATTGTCATGCTGGAATACCCATCCACGACCCATTTTCAATGCCCTGGCTGAGGGAAGGAGGTTCTCACCCAAGATTTGACGGTACATGGCCCCATCCATCATCCCTTTGATGCGGTGCAGTTGTCCTGTCCCCTTAGCAGAAAAACACCCCCAAAGCATAATGTTTCCACCTCCATGTTTGACGGTGGGGATGGTGTTCTTGGGGTCATTCCTCCTCCTCCAAACACGGCGAGTTGAGTTGATGCCAAAGAGCTTGATTTTGGTCTCATCTGACCACAACACTTTCACCCAGTTCTCCTCTGAATCATTCAGATGTTCATTGGCAAACTTCAGACGGGCCTGTACATGTGCTTTCTTGAGCAGGGGGGCCTTGCGGGCACTGCAGGATTTCAGTCCTTCACGGCGTAGTGTGTTACCAATTGTTTTCTTGGTGACTATGGTCCCAGCTGCCTTGAGATCATTAACAAGATCCTCCCGTGTAGTTCTGGGCTGATTCCTCACCGTTCTCATGATCATTGAAACTCCACGAGGTGAGATCTTGCATGGAGCCCCAGACCGAGGGAGACTGACAGTTATTTTGTGTTTCTTCCATTTGCGAATAATCGCACCAACTGTTGTCACCTTCTCACCAAGCTGCTTGGCGATGGTTTTGTAGCCCATTCCAGCCTTGTGTAGGTCTACAATCTTGTCCCTGACATCCTTGGACAGCTCTTTGGTCTTGGCCATGGTGGAGAGTTTGGAATCTGATTGATTGATTGCTTCTGTGGACAGGTGTCTTTTATACAGGTAACGAGCTGAGATTAGGAGAGTCCCTTTAAGAGAGTGCTCCTAATCTCAGCTCGTTTCCTGTATAAAAGACACCTGGGAGCCAGAAATCTTGCAGATTGATAGGGGATCAAATACTTATTTCCCTCATTAACATGCAAATCAATGTATAACTTTTTTGAAATGCGTTTTTCTGGATTTTGTTGTTGTTATTCTGTCTCTCACTGTTAAAATACATCTACCATTAAAATTATAGACTGATCATTTCTTTGTCAGTGGGCAAACGTACAAAATCAGCAGGGGATCAAATACTTTTTTCCCTCACTGTAGGTAAGGCTAGGTTTTGCTCGCAAGCCTGGGAGAATTGCATGGTGCTACAGCTGTTTGCAAACTCTTTCCAAATAAAGGAAATTCAGGACATTTCAATTTATTTGTTTGATGATAGGTTAGCATTGACAGTTTCCTTCCACCAGGTGTCAGGTCAAGCTTTGGTGAAGTCCAGACTATTCAATGAATGTTTTTTGTTGTTTTACTATGAGGTACCATAGTAATACAAATATATACACTACTGGTCAAAAGTTTCAGAACACCCCCATTTTTCCAGTTTTTATTTAAATGTAAGTAGTTCAAGTCCAGTGAATAACCTGACATGGTACAAAGGTAAGCAGTAAACTGCCAGAGGTTAAAATAAAAGTTGATGTTACTAAAAACTGATAAATAATGTACATTTCAGACTTATATACTGTGTTACTACACCCTCTTAAGCATTATTTGTGTTACGCGCAGCTCCTGTGCATAGAAGTTACACTGTGTTCCTACAATGCGTATATCATTTCAAAGCTTATTCTCTTGACTATCACCGCGTTTCATTACGATTTATAGTTTCTGTGTCGCCCGCCGTCATTCAGAGCCCAGGGGGTGAATGAGACCCCCAGGAGCAGACTGCGTGTTCCTAAATAGGCTTGTTTTGTTCATAACAACCTAATGATTAATCCAGTATATATTATTTGATGTTCTATCAAACACAGAGAAGTTCGGATCCAATTATGTAAAATTGTTGTGTATTAGTACACTGGAAACAGTTTTCCATCTTGACATTTTGAACTCTCTATGTGTGTGTGTTGCTTCTACCAAAAAGTGGATTGTCTTGTTTTGATCAGTAGACTGTCTGGTTCCAGAATATGTCATAATTGTCAATATTTTCTGAGATTTTGTATTCCTACTCAGACCAAGTATCCCCCCATCCTCCAATTTCAGAATGCAGAGGGGAGGGGTATAAAAAACTACTTTTTCACATCAGAGAATGCTTCACATCATTAGAAAGCTGAGAGTCTCAGCTTTCATGGGATACCAAACACTTGGCAAACAACACAATGGTGAAGAGTACACATGGGATTAAAGAGAAGCACATGGATTTGGTGCCCTTTTAAGGGTACCAGAGGGGTTTGTCAGCTACATTTTTTTAAACAAAACAATTCCATGATTTCTTTTTATCTCCAATTACTTATTTGTTCTATGCTTTCATTTCAGAGTACAATGAGACATTACAACTGCATACACTTCAATAAAAACTGGAAACATTGAGGTGTTGTAAAACTTTTGACCTGTAGTGTATATAATTATCCAAAAAACAAAGAGATATCAGCTTCAGATTGGCCACGTTTAGGCACCTACATCAAACCACTTAGGTGAAGACATAGAAGATTTTAATGAAGAAATAGGACATCTAATTGAGAGAGGCAGGGCACACTTTAAAATCATCATGGGAGACTTCAATACAAAAATTGGGAAACATGGTGGGACATCAGTAGGCAAATATAGAATGAAAGGAATTAAACTGAGAGATTACTGGAATTTGCAGAAAACACAAAACTTTTTATCACAAACTCTCTCTTCAAGGAAGAGCTAATGGGGACAGAGAGAAATTGACTACATCTTAACAAACTGAAAAAAACTGATAATAGAAGACAGCACAATGAAGAACTGAAGAATCCCTTTAGTATACTTCATGATCAATAAGAGAACCTCTATGGATCACAAATGGGGGACAATATCATGAGTAACACCATGGAAAAACAAAATTTGGAGGAATCAATACATCTAAATAAAACAATTTCTCAAGAAGCAAGGGGACTTATAAAGAAAATAAGTGGTACAGTCAAGATCTCAAATCAAAAGTTAATTAGGCTACAGTTAACTGTGCAAAACAGTAAGGACAGACATGAGTGGAAATGTAAGGAAGCTCAACAACTATTTAAATAATCCATTGCAAATAATAGGCACATAGAAAATGCAAAACAATGTCTCCTAATAGGAAAGAATCAAATAATTTCCCTGAAAAATGATGATGGCACAACAATCAAATACAGAGATAATTATCAAGAGAGTGGATGGATTCTATACAAATCTGAATAGTATTGAAGTAATATCATAGTGATGAAGACATGCAAAATATCAGAGTTGATTCCAGAAGAAGTAGCTTATGCCATAAAGATTACAAAATTGTTGGAGAGGAGAGGATGGGCTCTCAGTGGGAATCCTGATAGAAGCTGAAGAAGAAATTAAGAAAATTCTCAATTCACAAGATCTGTGAAGGGTAATGTCAAGGAGACACAATCTCTCACATTAACACTTGAAGAAGTGTTTAAGACTTTGGACTGGGAAGAAAATGAAATGAAGATAAATGGAGCTTATTTGAACATCTAATGATTTTCTTAGGACAACGTCAGACCAAAGTCATGTTCAAGACCTTAGTGAAAACTAAGACAATTAAGTGGATCAAAAGATACTTGAAGAAGTCTGGAGTTATGTGTACCGTGGAAGAAATTAAAATGTGGTGTCAAGTGAAATTTTTTTTATCTAATGCACGCCCTCAGTGCTGACCTATAGCTCTGAAACCGGGTAACTAAACACAAAAATTATACAGAAACTACAAACAACACAAAGAAAGATGAAAAGATGTGGGTGATTCTCACGAAATTCTCATTTCAGAGTGATCCTCTTGAGTTTTTTAAAAATTATATTGACCAACAAATTGTTTTTTGGAGTATGCTTAGTAGGGTCTTAAGTCACTATAAATGTTGATTTCAAAGAGACTATTTATTTTTATACATTTTAGTGCTTTTTTGTACCAAGTGAATGAAATTTCTCATTACGGCAATAACATTTCACAAGCACAAGTGGGATATTTATTTTTTTCACAAGGGTTTTTACTTGCTATGATAAAAAGTAGCTCTAAGCTAGCTATAGTAATGGACAAAATATAATTCTTTACTTTATTAATATATTTCATTAATATATGTTATTTTAAAGAATTTTTCATTACCGAAATATACCTCAAGAATGCGATCGTAACATTTGGGATAATTCATGTTTAATTACTTTACCACATTTTAATGAGTCCCTACAACAGCTTAACTCATAATGTTGGTCTATATTATGGAAAGCTTAATTGAAGGTGCAGTTAAGGTAGTAATAATTAAATTCCTTCATATTTCGATAATGATAAGCAGGTTGCGGTAATGTGAGTGAATATTTCAGTAAAGAGAGTAACTGAGTAGCCTATGTAAAGAGCAGTAGTATTTGATGTAACATTTTAATGTTAATCAAATAGTAGTGTAAAATGTATAGATATGGTGCAGATTCAATATCAAGGCATAAAGCACTAGAAATGTTTCCTGAATTTAAGTTAATGCAGGCCTTGTACCAGACATAGGTTATACAGGCAATCACCTAGGCTGACATCCATCCAGGGGGTTGAGATTAAAACATATTACTTGATTTTATGCCTAGTGTTGCCTACTTTTGTATTAATATAAACATGATAATTGATGTAGCTGTAGATGAAGACCCCTAGACCCTCCTCAGTACCATTTACTCTCATAATAAATCACATTCCACGGCTTTACTTAAAGCTGGTATTTGGGTTTGCCAATCCAAAATCTTGACTAGGGTACCATTAAAGTCGGTCCTGAAATTAATAGTACTACTATAATATTAATATATAATAACAAAAACAATAAAAAAAAAAACAGAAAAGACCATTGTGTATGGGGGTGGATTGAGGATTTTAATTGAGGGGGGCTCATGAGCAGAACATTTTCGTTTGAGTGCCCCTGGCGTGCAAATTAGAACATTTCTTAGACAATCGAACTACGCCTTTTTTTTTTGGATTTTTAACCTCAACTCTTCTATTAGGTGGCTCAGAATCAGATATTTACAGTTAATCGAATTAATAATGTCTAAGAGAAAAAACAGTGGTGTATTTAGTGGGGAGGGGCCTTGGGGCCATGGAAATTAAAAAAAAACGGATTCTTTAAATCAAGCCCAAGACTATCCCTGAGTTCTGAGGCCGGAGTGGCTAAACCATCTCCATTAACGTCTTTTCCTCAATTTGACTGATATCGTTTCCTGATAGCTTATTTTCAATGAAAACACATATTTCTAGAAATCGAAAAATTGTGCATAATCAAAGCATACTTTTAATAAAAGTTGAGGACAATCGCTTTCTACATATAACATGTGTTTATTTCATAGCGCCTCTAATCGCATCTTTATCAATGGCGCCAGTAATTTTGTAGGTGACTGTCCATATATATATATAGTGTGTATGTGTGTATATGTGCATGTACACTCACCTAAAGGATTATTAGGAACACCTGTTCAATTTCTCATTAATGTAATTATCTAACCAGCCAATCACATGGCAGTTGCTTCAATGCATTTAGGGGTGTGGTCCTGGTCAAGACAATCTCCTGAACTCCAAACTGAATGTCTGAATGGGAAAGAAAGGTGATTTAAGCAATTTTGAGCGTGGCATGGTTGTTGGTGCCAGACGGGCCGGTCTGAGTATTTCACAATCTGCTCAGTTACTGGGATTTTCACGCACAACCATTTCTAGGGTTTACAAAGAATGGTGTGAAAAGGGAAAAACATCCAGTATGCGGCAGTCCTGTGGGCGAAAATGCCTTGTTGATGCTAGAGGTCAGAGGAGAATGGGCCGACTGATTCAAGCTGATAGAAGAGCAACTTTGACTGAAATAACCACTCGTTACAACCGAGGTGTGCAGCAAAGCATTTGTGAAGCCACAACACGTACAACCTTGAGGCGGATGGGCTACAACAGCAGAAGACCCCACCGGGTACCACTCATCTCCACTACAAATAGGAAAAAGAGGCTACAATTTGCACAAGCTCACCAAAATTGGACAGTTGAAGACTGGAAAAATGTTGCCTGGTCTGATGAGTCTCTATTTCTGTTGAGACATTCAGATGGTAGAGTCAGACTTTGGCGTAAACAGAATGAGAACATGGATCCATCATGCCTTGTTACCACTGTGCAGGCTGGTGGTGGTGGTGTAATGGTGTGGGGGATGTTTTCTTGGCACACTTTAGGCCCCTTAGTGCCAATTGGGCATCGTTTAAATGCCACGGCCTACCTGAGCATTGTTTCTGACCATGTCCATCCCTTTATGACCACCATGTACCCATCCTCTGATGGCTACTTCCAGCAGGATAATGCACCATGTCACAAAGGTCCAATCATTTCAAATTGGTTTCTTGAACATGACAATGAGTTCACTGTACTAAACTGGCCCCCACAGTCACCACATCTCAACCCAATAGAGCATCTTTGGGATGTGGTGGAACGGGAGCTTCGTGCCCTGGATGTGCATCCCACAAATCTCCATCAACTGCAAGATGCTATCCTATCAATATGGGCCAACATTTCTAAAGAATGCTTTCAGCACCTTGTTGAATCAATGCCACGTAGAATTAAGGCAGTTCTGAAGGCGAAAGGGGGTCAAACACAGTATTAGTATGGTGTTCCTAATAATCCTTTGACATTCGATTTTTTCTCGTTTTTTGTTTTGTTTACAATTTTGTTTTGAATGCGATACTCATGGCGCTAATTGGAGCCCATAGTCAGTGTCTTGAACGGAATGCGTGGCGCTGGCGGGAGCGGATCGGGGCAGAGAGACACCAGGCGAGCCGCAGAGCTCCGGACGAGCTGGAGCGGCGGGTAGTGGATGCAGGCGGGCCGGCCAGCAGGGAGTCGCAGTAGTGCAGGCGGGAGAGGACCAGCGACTGGACGAGCAGCTGAGTCGAGTAGTCGGTGAGGAAGGACGGATCCGGTGTATGTTGCTGGAGATGAAGGGGAGTAGATCAGGAGCAGTTGCTTTGGAGGAGGTGAGTGGGGAGAGGGTCCAGGGCACACGTTGTAGTGCGCAGACGGGATCGTGTTGAGTGGAGAACAGAAGAGATCCAAGGCTGAGGAGGGGAGGGACGGACAGGACGAGACGTAAGAGGATAGAAAATCAAGGCAGGAGGCGAGGGAGGCAGCACAGTTAACAGACATGGGGGAGAAGCAATCAGTGGAAGGTAAGAGAGTGAGAGCAGTGGAGGCAATGGTGGAGGGGGAGACGGGAGCTGAGCTTAACTTCACTAAACTAAAAAGATCTCTTAATTAAACTAGTAAACACGTGAAAAAATGATACTGAGCTGAGCTAGGCGACTGCTCTGCTGGCTGATTTACTAATTTATCATTGATTGCGGTAATGAGAATCTATAGTGTCGGGAACAGGCGATTTAGATACAAGTACAGCATTTTTAGTGAATAAAAGTGAGAAGACTAGCATACTCCGTGTACATCTTTGATCTTCTCCTCTTGTTGATGCATCATGGGAGAATAAAACTATTGACAATATTGTTATGATTTTGACGGGCAATGAACAAATATTGTGGTAATGAGAAATGGGTTAATGGACACCATGTTTTTTCATGATATTATCCATATGATGATGACTAGATTTTTAAATACATGACTTTTATAGATTATTGCACGTTTGACACAACATACACTGTTTTTTATTTTATTTTTTATTTGTTTATTTAACTTGTAATACATAGACCATCTTTTTGAATTAGGGACACATTGCGGTAATGAGAAATTAACTGGAAAATGCATAAAAAATCTTAAATAACCCATTTAAAAGTTGTAATATCTTTGTGTGCAAGACAGAATACATGTATATCTATTGGTTTAAGGTTTTACCATTTAGTTTCATTATGATATTTTTTATTTTATATTCAATCATCACGCCCATGGTTCAAGGTTGGTTTCATGAGAATCACCCATGTATGCTTGTCACAACATGGTAGACACAGAATAACAAATAAATGGATCTGAGAACAAACAAATGTATGTGGTGATATTGAAAGGATGAAAATGTTAATATGGCAAAGGGTCGGACACATTACAAGAAGGATGCTTCAGAGATGGACTAAATAAGCTATAGAATGGATCCAAATATATTTTAAAATGGCCAAGAGGAAGAATACATAGAAGATTTTTGGTTGGCGTAACCTGGAACATAGACACTGTACTTTCAAACATGTGGAAATATTTTGGGGAGGCATTCATCCAGCAGTGGATAAAAAAAAAGCTGGTGATAATGATGATGATGATATATACATGTATATAATTTACATAGGATATCAAATAAAAGATGACTGATATGCTTTACTATCTCCTTCCAATAATGCAAATAACAAATGTCAGTCAGTTATGTTAGCAATGTGCACCTGGAAACCAAAACCTCCTTTGGGAAGAGCTACAGTGCAGTATAAATACCAACACCATGCTGTATTCCTGTTCTGTGCGTTGTAGCAATTGGAGAACAGTTAAGAAATGTGTATTGGGAAATTCTGAGAGGAGGAGAGGGATGAGCTATATTATGCATTTTCCTGACATCCCTGTCTCTTAGCACCAGAGGGCACTGTTGTATAGACAATGCACCACAGCTGATGGGCGTCTCATTGCATTTCTTTTTACCATCAGCACTGTAAACCCACTGCCACATGTATGTATGCAACAATTCAGGACTGTCCCTGCCGAATGCCAGCTGTCACCTTCGAAGGTTCGGAACACAGGAACGTTCGAAGCTTCGTTGGTGCTAATTTGCGCACACAAAAAACACAAAACTATAGTGAAAGTAATAAATACTAAAGACACCAGAACAGTTTGGTTAAACCTTAACAGTTTGGTTAACTATAACAAAAAGTTATGAGTGTGTGTCAAAATTATGTTTTTCTTTATTACATAATTATAATAATCCTAATAGGCCTAAATATTTCTGTTATAAATGACTTCTTATACTTATAGTCACCAATTAAGGCCACGATATATCATAAGCTGTGTTAAAAACAAACAGCTCTATAATAAATCATAAATAACAGATACATTAACTTACAAATTACATAAATAAAAGCCCGATTATAGAGCTATTTTTAAATAACAAATAACATATATAGAACGTATTAAATTCAGTTATTGCTACATAAATAAAACTTACCGTCTATTTTGATTTAGGCCGAATACTTGTTAATGTCCTACAACGATTCCAAAACAGACTTTTATTAAATCCTGCAGTTAGCCACAGCAGTTGTCGTGTTTTTCAGCTCCATGATCGCACCCCTTGTTATCGATACTTCCTACGGTAAACTACCGCGCCCAGAATAAAGCACCCTATCGGCGACGGCGAGTTTACGTTATTCTGCGAAAGACTTCACACTGATTCAGAAGGACTAAAGTCAATCACTGAGTTAAAGCATTATTTGTGTAATTTTTAGTGACTGTTTAACTGCACTGCTTTCTGTACCATGGATAAGTAAATATAAATGTATTGTATGCTGTCAATAAATAAATAAATAGTGAAATTCTTAGAATAATCTTTGCTGCACTGCTTTGAATGGTTTGATTGGGTGGCTGAGGTTTACTGACAAGAAGCTGGGTGTGTGTGGTGGTTGTGACATGCAAATAATCTCACAGGGATTTATGTATAGCAGTGCAAAGTTTGATTGTGAAAGGTAGGGTCAGGTTTGGACAGAGCCTGGACTGTGTCCAGAGGCATTAAACATGCCACGTGTTTTGTTTACCACACTGTTGACTTAGTGTCATTGATAAGAGCAGTAATTGTAGGTGTTGCCTTTTGTAATATCTAGGATGTTTGAAGGTATTTGTCTGTGTCTGGCTTGCCCATGTAACGAAACACTCATTGCTGGTGTAGCAATCACAAGTAGTCAGATGGTCTTGTGAGGATGTTGGCTTGGAAATAAACGGTGCAGTTGAGCATAGGTCTTGAGTGCATGGTTTGTAAGAGTGATGGTGTGTCTATGATGTAAGCATTGGTTATGAGGGTTAGACTATTAGACTATAATGTTATCTGTATTTTAAGTAAAGCTGTGCCCTTTACAGTAGAGGAACAGTATTTGTTCATTAACAAAACCCTAATATAGTCAGTAACAGCTTTTTGTCAATTGGCAGAACATATAAAAAGCTTGTAATTGAATTGATTTTGTACTGTGTGTGTGTGTGTGTGTTCACAGATAGATTAGATTACTTTAACTAGAAATAGTATTTTAAGCAAAAACACCTATTTAAATAAATAACTCTACAAAAAAACCAGGATGTTCATGGAAGAAAATTAAGAGAACTATTTTGCTTTAATGGGATTAATATCATTAAGATAGCATGACAGAGAATGATGATGCTGACAGTGTGGGTGTAGCTGCTGTATTTGCTTATTTCAATTTAATTTCATCAGTACAACCCATTGGAACTTGCTTAACACGTATGCAATGTGTTTCACAGACCCTGATTAGCACAAGTCTTGGATTACTCTATCTAAAATAACATTGGGTAGTCCAGGCCTAGTGATAATCTGTGTCTGTGAAGCCAGCCCGCAGACCTTCCTGAAACCTACTCGATCTCAAACATTGATTCATTTAATTTGATTTCTAAAAACAAATAATTTCATACTCTTCTGTAACAATTTGCGTCCAATATAAAAATGTTAAAAAAAGAAACAACAAAAAAAAAAAAAAAACACTGCCGGTGAATAGCTTACATGATCTTGCTCTATGACAAACATTGAGGAATAAAAGTGAGATCTCTACACCCACACTGTCACCATCCTAATAATTTTTCTGTCAGATTCAGTCATCTTTCAGCTGCCACCCACTTATGTAAAAGCAGCTGTTTGGATCTTAATTTATTGCTACACCAAACTGGAAAATTGCAGTGCATAAACTAACCACATACCATTTCAAATGTATCATTATAATACTATTGTTGAGTATTCCAGTAAATTTAAAACACTAATTTTAACATATTTAGAGGGAGATACGTTTAAGGGGACTACACACAAATGATCCTGCATGTGACATCACTACTACAAACTGGAGCTGAATACCAGTGTAGTTAAAAAAGAGGACACTGGACTGCCACTCCACTTCTGAGAGAGTTCATTCAGAGGTGTCTAATCTATGATGGATTGTATGAAAGGATTCAGTTAGCACTTCAAGCACAGAGAGATATTGGTAATCTTGGGAGCAGAGAAAGCAATGGTGGTTCTAGAGTATTTCAGCTTGGGGGGGGGGGGGCTGGCTGGGGCCAGTTGTAATATTAGGGGGACCATAGATTTCTCCCCGGTGCTAGAATAGGGGGGTGTTTTGTCCGCAATTCTAGTGGGGGGCTGATGGTGTTTTGTCTGTGGTGCTAGCGGGGGGTGCTGACGGTGATTTATCCTTGTTGTTGCGAGGGGGGCCAGTGTGGGGGCCAGCAATTGTTTCAGGGTGGCCGTGGCCCCCCTGGCCACCCCTTGGCGGCGCCACTGAGAGAAAGAAAAACAACTGACAATATTTGTGCTTTTCCTCAGTCACTCTGTGTACTTTAAACTTCTTGCTGATAGCTAGATTGCAAATAATGATGTAGTGTATTGTGTGTGAGACAGCCTCTGTTCTTTTGTTTTATTGCAGATAAAGTGTACTGTTCATTTGTACTTCTAAGTGATCGCTTAAAGTTATTTTTGTAAAAAATAAATTTTAATATTGCCTTCAATGTGTAGCTTATTTGAAGGTGCCACTTTTGATTAAGATAAGTATATATTTGTAGTAATTTAAGCATGGAGCATATTGCATTTATTCATTCTGGGAGAGCTATTTCTGTAACTGGGAATAGATACACAAACATTATTTAATGTAGGTCACACACACATACACATCCTAAAGTGTGTGTGTGTGTTTGTGAGAGAGAGAGAGAGAGAGAGAGAGAGAGAGAGAGAGAGAGAGAGAGAGAGATCAGGGGTGCCGCCATGGGTCCTAAAGTGACAGGGCCAGAATTATAGACAGGGAGAGCAGACTTACATCACACAATGATTGTTAACAGGTGTGCCCTAATTTTTTCATATTTAAATAATTTGAAAAAACAAGTTCTTCTAGTTGTACTGCACTGTTGCAACACTGCTCTTTAAATAGCCTAATTACAATCCATTAATAACCTCAAAATAAAAAATGTAAATTAATGCCATTGAATTTCTGTAGCTGGAGCCATCACTCATTTCTCACCCAGAGAGGTTGTTTGCACAGAGCTAACCAAGGTGGGGGAGTAATTCTTAAGTATTGCATTTTTTAATTTCAAAACTAAATTCATAGCCTAGAGTTTTAAAGTGTAATTTAATTCATTGTACATTAAAGTTTTGTAGTTAGAGGGTCACTCATCTTTCCTCGGGAGGGGGTGATTCAGCTCGCTGACCAGAAAAGACCAATGCCGATGTATGGGTGGCTGTATGTGTGGGGAGGGGGGGCAACAGTTAATACAGTTTCAACATCAGCTATCAATTCATAGCCTAGAGCTTTGAAAAAATAATGTAATGCATTGTGCTTCTGTAGTTTAAACTTTAACTTTTCTGCAGGAAGGGCTGTTTTCATTGTGCTGACCAAAAATCACCAGGCTTTCCTTGAAGGGGGGGCAATAGTTAAGTAATGCATGTTCAATGTCAACAACGAAAATGTAATTGAATGCATTGCACATTCTGTAATTGGAGGGTCACTATATCTTTCCGTGGAAGGGGGCATTTATAATGACCAGAAATGATTCATGCAGGGAGTGTGTGTATGTGTATGTGTCACATAGAAGATAAGTGAAAATAAAACAGAATTGCCAGGAAAATAGGTACCCCTAAGTCACTAGGTGGCACTCTGAGGTTCACTGGCAGCCAAGTCTTAAATAATAATGTTCTTTAATAACAAAATGGTCAGAACAGGAAGACAGGCTGCTGTAGCTAATAGTTATTGTATTATTAGTTTTCAGAACACATGTGAAAGAGAAATAAATGTGGTGCACCTGAATTGATGTTGATCTCTCTTTCTACATGTGTAACATGTAGGTGTGTAGGTGTGTGAGTGAATGAGTGAGTGTGTGGCAATAGGTAAGTAATGCAGTTTCAATATGGACAGTAACTTCAGTCTACATCTTAAATACCCTTCTCAACAAGTTGGCCTTTTTTCACTTTTGCTGCCAAAAAACAATGAACTGAGCAGTCCATTCAGTGTACTGCAGGAGAAGCAGTGTACCTTTGTAACTTAGCTTTTTATAACACATTGAACCGTGTCCCTCCCAGTGGTCCTGTATTTCCCTTAGCTCCAGCTGTGGCAGGGGAACAGGCTATGAATCCTCCTGAACACACACACCCAGAGTCAAGAACCCATCAGGTGTCCATCATTTAGGGTAGATGATCCAACTAAGGATAGCAGTAATATAAGCTTTAAAGTTCAGAACTGAATAAATGTGGTGTTCCTGCTTATATGGAATATGGACCCTGCATGAAAAAATATAATTTCTTGCAGAGTTAATTTTAGAGAAGGTCTTACTTATGTGTAATACCAGAAATAGTATACAGTACTGTGTTGAAACTGGTAACACTCTCCTGCTTTTCCTCTGAACAAAACAGCACAGCTTTTTGGTGACCTTTCTTAGTGGAAAGCACACCGTCCTTTATCAGTTGAAACAAGACCCTATGTGATGCTGGGTGTTTCTGGTTATTAATGAAACAAACACAGCTGGATAATCACAGAGCTGTTACAGACCTCATTAGAGTGATCCTGCTTTGGCAACCAAGAGTAACTGTAATGAGACTAATCCTGTGAAAATGACATGCTGGAAGAGTGTCGAGGGACGTTTTACACCAGTGTGAGGAGCACAGGGTCTTTTCTTAATTTTGTTTTTAAAGATGTCACTTAAATGTAGTCGTATTTTTTTAATAGTAATACTTGTAATTAATGATTTATTTGATATGTTTGGGACATTTCCTAGTTAAATGAAAATATAAATACACTTGATAGGAAAACACAAGATCAAGGGATCGCTCCTGTTTGGCAATAGAACCTGTGGTAATCTCAGGTCCGGAGATGCCATGCGCTGTGAATGGGAAGCTACACCTGCTGTGACAGTGCTTTCTTAAGATGTGCCAGATGAAGTTAGAAGTATTTCAGATGCTCTTTCAATTGGAAACAAGTTTTACAAATTATACTGCTAGAGTTCAACTGTAGTATCTGCATTTTACACACCCATGCGATTGTTATCAATAGATGTTTGCTTGCCAATGCAAATGCACCGATTACATCTGGTTACTTACATTGGACAGGTAAACTACTATTTATAGATAGGTTAGGGGCAGTTGATCTCTATCTCTTCTCTTTATTATAATTTTCTTACATTCATGCTAATTGGTTCATAGCCACCTCATCTGATACAGGGGGAAAATGAACAAGAAATAAAACATGTTTTTCTGTTAAAAAAGAAAAAAGCAAAACGATCAGATTAATTACAATCTAGTTGTTTATTTAATGATAAACATACACACTCATGATAAGTATTAAGGAAGCATGGTTGGAGTGTTTTCATCCTCTCTTTTCAAGGTGCTTTTTTCAAGCATGTTCTTAACTAAATGTCATTGGAAGTTCCATAAATATCATCTGTGTTATCTTTGATCAATAATGACGAAAAATATACTATTTATAGGCACCCTAACCTGGAAGACAACTGCATTTGGCAGATTATGAGGCTCATAAAAGTAAAATGTGAAGTCAGATGAAGTCAAACATTTACTTGCCATCTCCTTCATAGTAGGGAAATTCAATCACTGGCTTTTTCCTACATTCAATAGTATCACATTCTGCATTCTGCAAATCATACTTTGAAATATAAAAACATAATAGATTTTTACTTGCCTGTTATCAGGACATATAATCTACTTCTAACTGATACTGTATTTCTAGGCCACCTTACTTTAGGTGGTACACTGTACTGTCTCTTGGCTGCGTATCAATGGATGGTGAGTATCGTTTTAGTTTTAACAGACATATCACAATAGGTGTGTAACATTCATTACTGAAAATGTAGACTTTGTGGCGAACTTAAATATTTATTTGAATGATACAATCAGTTTAAAACTAAATACAATTGTTTTTTAGTTTAGTATTTAGAGGGCTGGTTTCTCAATAAAACTGTTGCAAAAAAGAAATTAACTCTAGTCTGCAAACTTTGCATTTTGATACTTGAATAATTTGTATGCATTTTATTATTTGATAGTCTAATCATATACTTGTTGAAATTGCAAGGAAAATAGGTAAATAACATTTAAGAAAACTTTTTTAAATGTTATGTCTGCATTTAAATTCCACATTTAAAAATCGCACATGTAAAAGACAAGGAGTATATCAATTATGTATGCATTTGTTTCTTAACTTGATTAATTGTTTCTTTATATGTCAAACGGTATCTCTTTTAACTATCCATGATGATCTATTGGCTCATCCCAAGCCACCACAATTCAATCTCTCACTTCCACTTCCAATCGGCTGCCTGACACGTAGAGCCCGGGACCGTGCAACCGAACTTGCTGGAGACAAGCTTCGCCCACGCTTTCTCCTGATTGGTCAATGAGTCGTCTTCCCGGAATGTGATTGGTGTGACGATTTGTCTATTTGCAGGAATATGTCAACCCGGCTCCCATCACGCCTATGTGTGCTCGCTGTGTGCGGAATGAACCCTGTGTTTGTGAGAATTATGTAGGCAGCTCAAATTGGGTGAGTGACATTAAACCAATAATCATGTACAAAGATGGTCTCTCTTATTGTTGTACAACTCTGTTCAAAATGTTCTTATGCTATGCTTGTTGTCAAGAGGGAAATGTTACACTTCCGTAACTTACGGATTCAATCAAATCATGTCTGTCGTTCAATCAATACAGACTAGTGATAATCTATACTTGTGAAATGGGTGCTTTACGCTGTGGTTCTGTTTCCCGGTTCCAATGATTTCTGGAAGACAAACCAACACACTCGCAAACATGACATTAAAAAACAACACGAACTGGGTGTAAACCGACGTTTTTGTTATTGAAATAAATCAACCTTATTGTAGAAGTTTATGCTAATTTAAGCAGATGTGGTGTAATTTGTACATCTGGTACTTTTAATGTATAATATAGGCAAACTCTAAAACGTTCCCATTCTGTAGTCGAAAGTAATACTAATCATATCACTGTGATACTAGTAGCATGCAGATCAATTTAATAACCGAAGTCACATAATGAGATCTTCAAAGGGAAGTACAGGACGCGTCTCTATGATAGTGTTAATGTGTCAAATTCCTACATTGCATATTTCACCAGCTCAGTAAAATCGTGTGTTTTCTTGCAGTAGGTGTTTGGTATTTCAATAAAGACAACATTATGAAAGTAAATGTGCGATAAATGAGTCAGGCAACAGTCAGATATATGTGGTGCAAAAAAGAGTTCATATGTGTCAAACTGCATTACAGTGTGTACTTTGTAGGCTAAAGGTCATGAAAGTTAGTCCAAGCAGATCTGTTCTCAGAAAAAACAAACTGGACTGAACTGCCTAGTTGTGGCTATACTGCCTGACAGAGACTAAATGTTGCTGCTTTTCCTGTTGTGTGACTATTAATGAGAGCTGCAGATGAGGTAGTCTACATGATTGGCATCATAGCTATCTATTCCCTATGCTTTGACTGAAGGTAATGGAGAGTCCCATTGTAAAAATGGCTCACACCATCCCGGCCCTTTCTCAGGTGCTGTCGCCATGATGCTGCACAGGGAGACTTTCCCCACAGCCTTCCAGGCCCCAGTTCAAGTCCATGCCAGTGAAGAGGGCCAGGTGTACCTGTTTAACGGCAGGGAGGCCGACTGGAGCGAATCCTCGGAAGAGGAGTGCAACGTGATCGAGCTGAGGCCTCGAGGCCGGGAGTCTGCAAGGCCGGGGCGAGAGAGGACGTGGGACCTGGTGCTGCTGGAGAGGAATATCTCTCCGTGTGACAATCTCAACAAGCTGGCACTGCAGTATGGCTGCAAGGTGAGACATGTGTCAAACTCTCTGTTATGTCAACTCAAAATGCATGCGTCTTTATACACACACACACACCTCTGTCTGTATCTGTATCTGTCTCATAAATAATGTGTGTAGATGGATAGTTAGTGAGTTTTTATTTTTATTTTTTTTTATTTTTTTTATATACTATTTACTTCATTAGATACCATTTTTTGCCTCACAAAAACGTGGGGTTTTGTCCATTGCTGGCACTTATGCAACAGATGAAGTAAAACAAGACAAATTATGAAAAGTGTCTTGATCACAAAAGCAAGAGCACACATTGCACTGGAAAACACTAGTGTCTCAAACAACCAAAATACGTTTGTCTTCCAAAACGCAGGTAGCCGATATTAAGCGCGTGAACAACCTAATTCGGGAGCAGGACTTGTACGCACTGAAGTCCATCAAAATTCCTGTGAAGAAGCATGGCCTTTTAACAGAAGACAACACCCAGCTTTACAAACCTCAGCCAGGCTTCTCCACTGGCGCCTCCCATTCACCATCACCGCTCTCTCCAGCTGCAGCCAACGCCAGGCTGGATATACCCGATTACACTGACTTCCTGAAAGAAATTGACCACGACCTTGAGAGACTGATTCAAGCCACTGATACTCTAGATGATGTATCTCCCCTGGATAGCCAAGGAGTGCCGCCACAAGCCCCAGGCAGCCACGCACCAGCCAACAATGGGGCTGACTGGGGCATCCAGTGGTGGAACGCTGTCCTGGTCATGCTCTTAATAGGCATTATTCTGCCAATTTTTTACATGGTTTATTACAAAACGCAAGACAATGGGGCTTCCAATCTGAAGACTGGCTTAATGAATCACTCCACTTCTACCTCAAGCTCATCAGAACACAATTTCAGCACGGCCCTGACAGGGAAGGGTTTAGACACTCGGAAAAACACGTCCCAACATCCGAACAAAGATCACTTTTATAATGACAGTGAGAGGACATTAAAGCTGAACAACACATAGCAATGATTCAGGGTGATTTGAACATGAATCTTCAAATAGTTCTTGCCCTTACGGGACCTCAGTGGTATAGTAGAAGTCTACATAAAATAAGTCACTAATCAATTTCAGGTATTTCAGTTTTTCTTTTATGATGATGATTCAGTCAGTTTCTATTCAGACTTTGTTTTTCTTTCTTGTTTGGGTGCCTTTTTTTAACCCTTTAGTGTTTGCTGTCTAGTCATATGTCACTTGGATTATTCTTTGTAATCTGTATAGCATCAGGATAATTTTCGAAGGTTATGACACAACATTTCCTTACTGTATATCTTATATTGAATTTTCCTTTCATACATAGCCTGAGTGGACATCACTGGGTAAACTGTGCACTTTTTGGGGGATTTGACACTCGGCTATGGTCAATAAAATAAAACTTTGATAAGGTGTTCAGATTGACCTTTTTGAAAAAGCGTATCGGTTTGTAGCGTGTTTAATAACCGGTGATAATATCGCCTTTTTTTCCCTTTATTTTGCCAATTCTAGTTCTCACCATTTCCCATGAAGGGTTTTCCATTTACGGTCTATGACGAGATAAAAATATGTCTTGTCAGGGTTACCATAGACTCCAGTCATTCATTAGTTTCCTCAAAACCATCTGGATGATTGATTTAAAGCTATACTTTATAGAATGAAGCCAAGATGTCTAAAGTGGTTTGTTTTGTTTTTCTTATTATTCAAGTCATGAGGCTGCTTATACTAAATACTTGACTTTAAGAAAATATTAATTAACTTAAATATTTCTTTAGCAAGTACTACATGGTGTTCATTATTTATCTGATATATTTATATCTGTTTTTGCCTGATTTATTCCTGATTTGGTATAGTACTGTAGATAGTTACTTGCCAAAACATTTGCATCGCCTACTTTAGCAATGCAATGCAATGCCAGGGCGATGTCAGACGTGTGGCTATAGCTGCAGTGTTTGCCAGTGATATCTGGCTTTGGTTTTGCCTCAGAACTTAAGTGTATTTTCTCAAAGCCATTATGGTATTGTACATTGTGTTTAAAAGAGAACAATATTATGTGCTGGCCTTCTCTTGTTCAGGGCAAAGCGCTAGATTTCTTGATGTATGTATGTTTATATATGTGTGTGTGTATGTGTGTGTATGTATATGTGTGTATATATATATATATATATATATATATATATATATATATATAGGTTAATTTATTTTTATTTTTATTTATTTTAATCAAACAATTGTTTCAAGTGATTCATTTCTTCCTTTCTCTTGACTCAATTCCCTGACATCTGCAAGTTCAAAGAGGATAGAATCTTAAGCACATTTATTGTGCCAATTGTAGCTGAATACCAATGCCGGACTGCCAGAAATGTATGTATGTGTGTCTGACTGCAGGTGGATCTTTGTATTATTTTATCTGAGATCGAAATTAGAATTTGCAGCCGATATAAAGCAAACGGATATGTTAAGCAGTATAAGAATTGACTGTCTTGCTTGGATTGGAAAAAGAATGGCTGGTTAGTCTTGTTTTATAACGGGAACATTGTGTCCAGCTACTTCTAATGAAGATTTCCACATACTGTAAGGCAGAAATAATGAAATGCAATGTTAAGAGCTGACTTGTAATATGTGGTTTTCCATTAAACGTATTGATGACTGTAACCATACATAACCTCAGTACTGCCAATATTTAGACTAAAACTTTATATAGTGTACATTATTGGTATGTGAGAAAGTGTGAACTCTGAACCATAATGATATATATATATATATATATATAAACTTTAACAGGTTTGTGAATTGAAGAAAGAACATTGTATGAGATTTTTCAATCAGATGTAAATTAAAGTATTCTAGTCTTATACAATTTTGTAGCTTCTTGCTATTCTTATACTTTGTTGTCCTTTAATATATAAATACAGACTATTTTAAATAAAGTTAATATTTTTAACAAGTCAGTGTCTTTTTTTTTGCTGTTTGTGTTTTTGCTAGGCAGGTATTCCGTCTGAAGGAATTGTTTCACATTTGATATGAATTGAGAACATGGAGACTTGCTGCAAGATTGAGGTTGCAGTCAGGATCTGATTTAATATAACTTTTTAAAATGGAATAATGCTGCATTGCAATGTTGACAAATAAAATCCACACCTCTACACATTGATGTGCATAATTAATTTTAGATTTCATCCAGCTATGTAGAATTAATTGTGTACTGTCTGCACATTTATTTATGATATGATCCATTTTGTGTTGTAGTAATACATGAGAAAATGATATCATACATCACTGTGTTATTACAACTGTTTCTAGTTACAGCTCACAATCCTGGCATCTAATCCACTCTTTGTGACATTAACTAAACTGCCAGAAGAAGCTGCTCTCAATTATTTGATTTGCTGGAAGTGCCTGTAGATATTATTTCTACAAAATTACAAGATTTTCTAAAGTGAAAAGATCCTGAAGATAAATAGTCTGAAAGTGATTGCATTTTAGACATAATTCATAATGTGCTCAAAAGGATGTGAACAGTGAAGTGTAAGGTTATGCACATGATTTAACAAAGCATGAGTGATTTTTATTGTGAAAATTCTACCAGCAGACGTCAGTGCAGCTCAAGGAATCTCTCTCTCTCTCTCCCGTTTATTTCACTTGTGCCCACTAAGGGGAGCAGTTTATCCATTGTGGCGATAACGAACTCCAAATGTGACAACAAAGAAGCAATCCGTTTCCTGGAGTCTGTGGCATATGTTACCGGGATAAGTTAATTTAAATATTAATGAAACTATTAGAAACCAGTGTGGGTAAATAATACGAATCGTGTTTCCTGTGTTCAAGTGAAGCTGCAAACTAGATTTAAAACGCTCAGTCCTGAAGATTTTAACCTCTAATTCTGACGTTAACATGCCCCTAATCAGTTTGTGAGATGGGATTGGGAAGTGTACTTTTCTCTGCTAATATCAGTAATCTTTTAATCGCTTTATGTATCTGCATTTCTTGCATGACTTATGTGTGTAAGACTTTTTTCTTAACAGTTGTATAGCTGAAAAGGGTCTTGTTTGTTTTTTTAAATGCTTGGCATTAAGGAAAACTGAAATCAGTATACATTTCAGGTTTAATTTCATCCTGATCAAACATTATTTGATGTTAACTTGACCTTGGCGAGGGCTGCTGGAATGCATTCTGCTGTGGAGACAATACCGGGTGGGGAGAGTTGAAACTGGCATTGAAAGGCGCTGCAGTGCGTCACACTGTGTTTGTGGGAGATGGCGCAGCTGGCAGTGGCTGATGGCTCTTTAGAAAATGTGCAGGGGGTACAGTGCAAATCAGTGCTCTCCCCATGGTGACGATGTCCTCTCTGGAGAGCATTTATAGACTTTACAGAGAGCTCATCTGTACCGCTTTGTTTCTAGTAACCAAACAGATGCACATGCATTCAAGGTTAAAATATTTCTTATCGCATGTGTGTTTTTGGGACAATTAAGTGATGCTGGCTCGTTGGATTGGTAATACTTGAGGTTGGCTCCACAATGTGTCACTATGCAATGCGCCCCAAGCCCCCCCGGAGGGCTGCGCGTATCGATTAGACCCAGCAGGCTGCCTGTGGCTCACCTTGGAAACGGACAAAGGAAGTATACGCACAATGGGGGAACACACACAGTTTATAATTGGGCCTCCTGATCACAGATTTCACACTCTGCTTTGTCTGCAAGCTGGATTTAGATAGATGATCTGTGCTTGTTTCCTTCGAAGCTGCCTTTTCAACAATCCGGTTCAGTTTTAAACGAAATTTTGTTTGCAAATGCTAGCAATTACTGCCAAATGTAAATTTACTTGTCAATTTGTTTTGTATAATATGATCCAATTAAACATTGAACCCACATTCCCATGTTCCTGTGTTGATGTACTTCTGTTTTCTCTTGGATGTAGATTTGCTTTTCTTTTCTTTTCCTGGGGCACAGCTGGGACTCTTGCTGCTCAGAGGTGACAGATCATTCATCACAGAGGCTCCCTTGTCAATCACACATTCCATTACAAGAGCAAACAGCATTTCCTCCAGCTGCCCTGATCAAACATACTTGTACCCAAGGAGCAAACAGAGCAACATATTAAACCTCACCTGAATCAATATTGAAAGAGCTGATGGTGCGCTCCACCTCTTGACGAGGAAAACAGACCCCATGAGGCCTGTCGTTGTAAGCACCTGTTTTGTATTCGAGGTTGCAAGCGTTCAGCGGGGTGGGTTCTCCGGTCCGCTGTTTATCTGCCATCTCTCCCAGCTGCCAGAGAAACAACAACTGCTTTTGCTTTGATGAAGCACATTTTGTGCAGAGAGCACATGAGGGGTTTCATTCAGCAGCCCGGAGGATACAAATGCAAAGCAGCATCTTGTTGAATGTTGAATTCAGAGTTTAGAGATTGCAACCCTGTTACATAAAAACAATTGAAGCAACAGTTGCTGTCTTTAATGCTTTTCTTTTCTTTTCCAGAATCCTGCAGTTTGCCCTTTAAACTAAAAGACATGTACAGTATTGTTTGTAATGTCTGGTTGAGTTGCTGCCTGAAGCTGTTTTTCAAAAATGGAGCCTTAGGTTTTGTATATCTGGGTCGAGCCAGTTAATAGTTTTTGTTTTTTCAACTATCATTCCAAGAAAGAGCCATTTACCTGACATCTTACCTGGTATGAGCTTATGGCAATTTTCCACATATAGCTGCATTCCAGGTATCAGATTGTGTGGATTCACTAATTTTACTTCTGCTCATCTTGTCTTTGTCCTGCCTTGCTTCTCCAATGTAGTTCCCCTATTTTGTACAATTTACTAACTTTTTATCTCCGACCACATCCATTTTAGGATTGTTGTCCATTGCTACCTCCAATCACTCCACCTCCTTCTATGTTCCATTTTATAATCAACATGTCTGATTCAATATTTGAATATTTTTGAAAAATAGTCAAGACAATGGATGTTTGTCAGTGTTAATACCCAGTATAATTTAAGGTCTCTTAGCATAACCTGTCTGTTCCCTTGGTTAAATCTGAGTTCCAGAATTACTGCAGTAACAAGTCAGATCAATTGAATTAAGCCCATTTTCTCCATATAAGTATAAATCCTGCACTAGTTGTGCAATATGATGTGGTCTGGCATTGTTTAAGAGTATTCTTTATTTCTTTTTATCTAAAATGTTACCGGTTTGTTTCAAGTGTGGCTTAGGAACAGCCTGCTGATTTGAATTACTCACACAAACCTATATCACAAAAGTATTACCACACACCCAACAGACAATTGTGTTTTTGAGCGAGGCCTGGCCATTAAAACCAGCAGGCTACAGTGAGGAGGTAATGTTTTCAAACCAAATTGGTACCATTTAAAGGCCGGGCTTTGGTTTGTGGCTTTTGCTGAATTCTTAAGCATAGTGCCCATGTACAGTAATTAAGTGCTAAAGCTACAGCATGCCAGTGAGCCCAGGTCCGGCTACAGCTCCACTCCATCTCTAGTAACTATAAGACTCAGAAAGCATCACAGATTCAAATCAGCCCCAGGCACAGGGCTCCTGGAGCACAGCCAAGCCTCGATTGATTTAGGCCCTAGTCTGCCATTGCTAGACATTTGCTGCAACACTGACGGGTTTATAAAGGATCCCCCCACCCACCCTTTTTCCCTTCCCTCCCTCCCTCCATGAAATATTGTTCAGACGTATCTGTTTTGATTAAGCTCCTGTCTATCTCTCCAGCACGGAGGTCTGTATTTATTCTTTCTCCCATCTTTTGAAATTGCAATTTGTATTCATAGCTGTTGAACAAAGTCTTTTATTGATTTTTGATCCTAATTAAATTATCCTGCTTGTCATTACTGGCCAAACAGCGCTGTCTCCTCCTAGTAAATCAGAGTGGAAGCTCCAATACCCCAGCATGTCTGTCGGTGGCCTCCGGGGACTGAAACCTCAAAGACAGAAAAAGTATTTAATTGATGTAGGTTTTGCATGTTTTCAGCTTGGTAAATCTTTTTCGGTAGGTCTTCCAATCTGGAATGCCAAATTGCTTTCTTGCCCCTGGTTGGGAATGATAATGAAATTAAATTCAAGTTGTTTGATTTTAAACGTCCTGCAAACACAGCAGAGAGTCAGAACCAACCGGCATCTGTTGTTTTAAGAGGTCTTCCAACAACGTCAGTCCCCTCGCCCTCTAAACCTGTGACACCTTTGAAGTCACCTTTTCCACTCTGGACCTTATATTATTACTATTGTTATGATGATGATGTCTGGCTATTATGCAAGGCTGCTTACATTCAGGAAGGACTCTGTAATGGTTATATACTGTACAGTGGTTTGACAAATTAATATTGAATGACCTAGACTATAATTAATAAAATATGGCACACGAAATACAGGAATATAGGCTTTAACAAACTTTGAGTGGTAAACTTTTAGGAGATCAAGTGTTCTAAGGTTACAATCCAATACATTGCTTCTTTATCTCTAGCCTTCAATGTTTTCATGAGCGTGTAGTTATTTTGTTTGTTTGAATTAAATGGGGGATGCGTGGTTTAGTTTTCCACTGTATCATTTCTCATAATCATAATCGCTCACAATATGGGGATAGAAGGCCTGCCCCAGGGCCTGCCTGTTGATCTAGAAAGCCTGCTGCATTCTTTATAAAGAACATATCTCAAAAGGAGAGCAATATGTATTTCTCCAAAGCAATCATTCCATCGCTGAAAGCCTCGATCACATTTTAATTAAGACACTGAGGTCTAATCGAGAGGTAATTGTGACATATTTCCAAACCCTACACAGATCGTGTTCTTTTCTTTTAACGTTCAGAATTACATTTGAGACATCAGTTAATACTCGGGGAAGGGAGGAGTGTGAGGTAGAAACTTCAATCACTTATTCTCACCTACACTGATTCTTCTGTGATTTGCAATGCACGATATGTGTAAGAAAAGGGGAGTTGTTTTATGTTGGGAGGGGGAAGCAAAGACAGAACACTTGTGAACAGGGCCTTGTATTGCAAAGCAATTGCAGTGATTTCACGTGTGATTCGGGCACTCTTTAGCTTTAAGAAGTGCACACTTGTGCTCCTGGCAGGTTGCCACTTGGCCACGTAAACAGCCTTAATCCTTTTTCCAAAGAGCTTTCAACACTCATCGCTTTGGCACATTTGCCAGAGACTCGCCCACTTTTTTGTGAGCTTTTCCAGGGTCTGAGGAATTTGAAGGACCTCCACCAGGGGGCACATGTGCTCTTGTGTTGAACGAGGGGGTTACGGGTTTGGTTAATGTTCTGCAATTTGACCAAGGGGTTAAAACTCTATGAAAACCATCTGACTGAAGAAATTCAACTCATTCAACATGTTTGTAGATGTCCAGTTTTAGGATTGTTCTTGGTTAAGTTTTTTGTCTACCTTTAATAGGCATCTTTCTGCTGTTTATCATGAAAAACAGGGTCTTTTACCAGTAGTTTGTTGAAAGAACTACTACTTCAAAGTAGTATAAGATTTATCACCGTAATGATGATAGAATTGGATTATTACTGGTGTTCCCTTGGGCTTGATGAGAAATCCTTTCTCTTATCTCCATTTTGAACTGAACATCCCATAGAGCAGCAATTTATGGCTCAGAGACATCCAATACACAAACAGATAGTAGTTCAGAGATTTCTAGGTAAAGCTTTAGATTGTTCGGTTTAATGTAGTATTAACTAGATATTCAATAGATTATCTATTAACATTCAACTATTTGCGAAATAAAGTTCAAAAGAATGTTCATGTAATATATCTATACCAAAAAACATTGTTAGCATGGAAAACGCCAAATTACAAAATGGTTCAGCCAACTAATGTGGAGCCGAGAAATCTTCAATCTTTTTCCCTGCAACACGCGCCCTATGCAAAGGCAGGCTGCACTACCATTGTTTATCTGTGCACATGGGGCACTCAATGGTAGGCCAGCAAATGGCAATTTGAGCCCAGAGTCCCACCACCATCTCTACAGTGTAAATGGTATATGTATTGCAGAGTTTCCCAGTGAGTTCAAAGAGGGAGACTATAACATGGATCATCGTGTTTAAGGAACCTGCATCCAGGGCGGGCTGGCTTTTTTGGAGTAGTGGGTTTATATTATGGGTTTAGGTTATGCAGATCATGTTGGGGGCTTATAGGGTGGTTCGACCCCCCAGAGTCTCAATCACACACATTTTAAGGTGCTTAAAATAATTACCTTTGTTACACTGCTTCTTTGCTGGTTTTATAATTTAATCTTTGCTTACCTGGAGTATTAATGTCAAATCTAGCCATACCACACTGACAGGTGCGAGGGCTACAGCACAGAAACTCTTGCACCCTGCCAGCGTTGGGGTGTTTAAACAAGACTGAACGGAGGAAAGGAAGGGAAGAACAGGCTGGCAAAAAAATGCAGCAGTAATCTTTGTTTTCCCAAGAGTACTGGTGAAATAAGGAGAGAGTTAAAAGGCGATTGCTTCACTGTTATCTAAGTGCGTTTTGCTTCCGGGTCCTGGAGAGCAGTTGTGTGTCAATATCAGACACGTAGAGGGACAGAAGTGTGACACAGAGACATGCCCAGCATAGCTTTAGTAGACCAGCTGAAACTGAAATAAATACATTTCAGATTTGGCACAAATAATCGGTCTTCTTAGAAAACCTAAAAAAAATCTAGCCTGATATACAGTTAGGTTCATAAATATTTGGACAAGGACACAATTTTCATAATTTTGGCTCTGTACGCCACCACAGGAAACAATCAATATGTGCTTTAAGTGTAGACTTTCATCTTTCATTTGAGGGTAGTTACATCCAAATTGGGTGAACGGTGTAGGAATTACACCCATTTTTAGATGTAGTCCCCCCAATTTTAGGGTCTCAAAAGTATTTGGACAAACTAACATAATCATGAATTAAATTGTGAGTTTCAATACTTGGTTGCAAACTCTTTGCGGTCAATGACTGCCTGAAGTCTGGAACCCATAGACATCAGCAGATGCTGGGTTTCTTCCCAGGTGATGCTCTGCCAGGCCTGCACTGCAGCTGTCTTTAGTTCCTTCTTGTTCTTGGAGCGTTTTGCCTTCAGTTTTGCCTTCAGCAAGTGAAATGCTGCTCAATTGGATTCAGGTCAGGTGATTGACTTGGCCATTGCAGAACATTCCACTTCTTCACCTTAAAAAGTCTTGGGTTGCTTTCGCAGTATGCTTCAGGTCATTGTCCATCTGCACTGTGAAGCGCTGTCCAATGAGTCTTGAAGCATTTGGCTGAATCTGAGCAGATAATATAGCCCTTACACTTCAGAATTCATCCTGCTGCTTTTGTCAGCAGTCACATCATCAATAAATACAAGGGAACCAGTTCCCTTGGCAGCCATACATGCCCATGCCATAACATGCTTCACAGATGAGGTGGTATGCTTCGGATCATAAGCAGTTCCTTCCCTTCTCCATACTCTTCTCTGCCCATCATTCTGATACAAGCTGATCTTTGTCTCGTCTCTCCATAGGATGTTGTTCCAGAATGGGTTCTTTAGATGTAATTTAGACTCTAATCTGGTCTTCCTGTTTCCTGTTTACATCTTGTGGTAAACCCTCTGTATTTACTCTGGTGAAGTCTTTCTTCTCTTGATTGTTGACTTTGACACAGATATTCTACCTCCTGGAGGGTGTTCTTGATCTGGCAAACTGTTGTGAAGGGCTTTTTCTTCACCAGGGAAAGAATTCTTCTGTCATCCACCACAGTTGTTGTCCGTGGTCTTCTGGGCCTTTTGGTGTTCCTGAGCTCACCAGTGCATTCTTCCTTTTTAAGAATGTACCAAATAGTTGATTTGGCCACACCTAATGTTTTTGCTATCTCTCTGATTGTTTTATTTTGATTTCTAAGGCAAAACCCACCAAGAACAAGCAGGAACTAAAGACAGCTGCAGTGCAGGCCTGGCAGAGCATCACCTGGGAAGAAACCCAGCATCTGGTGATGTCTATGGGTTCCAGACTTCAGGCAGTCATTGACTGCAAATGATTTGCAACCAAGTATTGAAACTCACAATTTAATTCATGATTATGTTAGTTTGTCCAAATACTTTTGAGCCCCTAAAATTGGGGGGACCACATAAAAAAATGGGTGTAAATCCTACACTGTTCACCCAATTTAGATGTAACTACCCTCAAATGAAAGATGAAAGTCTACACTTAAAGCACATCTTGATTGTTTCCTTTTAAATCCATTGTGGTGGCGTACAGAGCCAAACTGATGACAATTGTTTCCTTGTCCAAATATTTATGGACCTAACTGTATATGTGTATGTGTGAATATACTGTATATATGTGTATATAAATGTTGATCCATTGCTGGATTAAGGATGCTTATTAAAATGTTGTAATTCTCAGATTTTAAAGCAAAAAATAAAGGAAAATGAGACAGAGTGAGAGCAGGAGGGTGGGGGAGAGCTTAGGCAGCAGGGAGTAAGATTTCCTATACTCTCAGGGGATCTGACAGACACAGAGTAATTTGTAGTAAAATTTCCAGCAGGGCTCATTGTGCAGGTGGCCGGGACGCAGGGCGTGGCGGGCAATGAGAGCAGCAATTTGCTGTCTGCAGGCCGTGAATATGAGTTTTGTTGAGAAACTGGGCGGTGTATGTGAATACTGGCACAGAGAGATTAGCAGCGCTCTGGCCTTGCATGTGAAGAAAAAGCAGTGGAGCAGGTTCTGCTGATGGTAGCGAGGAACACCAGGTTTGACTTCTCACAGCCTGTGGATGGGCGAAAAAATTAAGAAAATTATGACAATATTACTGAGCCATCCGATGTAGATAAGAAGGAAAGATGAATAAGCCTTCAAAATGATGATAATACTCATAATGTCTTAAAATGTTTTTTTTCCTATTGATTATTTTTTCTGTGTGTGTAATAGTTGTTATACTTAAAACTCCCAACAGCTGTTTCTGTCTGACATTCCCTATTCTTGGAAGATTCCTTGCTTGGTCACCGTTGGCCTTTCCTCATTCCTGGAATAAAATAAATCCCACAGGGCCTTGGCCTTTCAACTCTGGAGGCCCCAAACACCCTGTTGTTTTCACATGTGCAAATCTTGATATTATACACATGTATGGTGTTTAGTCATTTAACTGTAAAAGAAAATAAAAAAGTCCCCTGAAACAGACAGCAGGAAATGGCTAAGGAATTTATCTGACATTTACTATGAATATATACTATTTGTGGCATGGCATCTAGGAGGGACATATACGAATCCAAAACCAAATGCAACTCTATTGAAAATGCAATCTGAGTGAGCTTGAATTGTGTGTTCAATGTTTGTAATCAGAGGATCATTGTTGCTTGGAGTTCCCCTTGAACACATTCGGTTTAGGAAAGATAAACATACCTGAAGAAAGATTTCATCACAGTAGCATGTCTTGTTCCACTTTGAATGGGTGAATGTGAACTGTTGTTTTAAGTTTTTTAAAGAGCACGTTGTCAAGGTAGCTTTCACTGTTGGTCCATTATCAGGGCACGTTGATTATAACCATGTGGCCTGTTTGGAGGGGTAGCTTTGCTTCGGAGCAGGTGGCTGCATTTAGGTAGACCTGCCTTCCCAGACAAATGCTAATGGAATTTAAATGAGGGGGAAAAACAGTTATAAGGTTAAAGAACAAAAAATCAAAAAAACTGTAATTGGAAAACATTAGTTGTTGTCACTTAAAATGCAGACATGTTAATTGAGCCAAGTTCGGTGAGCAACGTCTTTGATTTTACAATCCCACTGCAGTAGTGTGATTTAAGAGCTTAAACGCTTTGTGGAAATTATTTAATTATTTTGTATGAAGTACATAGCAGAACACACTTATTCTCTACAAGCTGAAACCATTTTCAACTTGTTTCATGTACATACTTATATGCAGGTTACAGATGGCAGAGCACACATGATTATTTTTCATGATTCCATTTTGTTATAAATGTGTAAATACAATTCTCGCTCTATATAACAGAGCGGATATGGATATACAGTGTCATTCCTCCTGTAATGTAGTGCAGCAAGGGAAGTCATTTCACCCTATCTGTCCCAGTTCATCCCAGAGGTGCTCTGCAAGATTGCGGTCAAGTCTATTGGGGAGCCGTGCAATGTTTTCAATGCTGTTTTCCTTGAATTGCCACAGTATCACACTCCCAGCTCTGTGGCCTTGCATAATTGTACTGTTAAGTCACTCTTATGGAATTCCCATAAGCATTCTCCCAAGTTAAAGCCCTTCAATTAATCATCTATTTCAGCTCTGTACTGCTGTGATTGAGGGACAGCAGATATTGGCATCAATCCAGAGTCATACTAGGTCCTTCCCTAAGCCATATTGAAAATCCGGCTTCCCCTGTCGAAAAAAGAGATCACTATTCCAGGCTATGTCCCAGCTTAGTCATTATCATGACAGGATACAGACTGTATATTGAAATGATAAACATATATGAGAAGGGTTGCCACCTGGCCCCAGCATTGCAGGACACTTTGAGTCAGGACAGGCTTTTCAATCTGCTCCTGAGTAGAGATTAACAAAAGTGTAACGCAAACTTGACTAATTTATTGCGTTGTATCATTTATTGTTTATTGACAGAGTCAGCAGTGTCATCAAATTTAATGATATAATAATGTGTAAATAGAAATCTATACATTGGTTTGGCATTATGTATTTATTAATGTATTTGTTTTTTCCACTTTTTCACTTGATATTAATGATGTCCAATCACCCCAATTCCTACAGACTTACTCCAATTAAATTGTCATCCTTTCTTCAGCTGTGAGACCATTGAGACTGTGCACTCTGTGGTTAAAGATGCACATTTAAATGCCTCAACTCCCTGAGACTCTTCTTAAGTATTAAGGTCCAAAGGGAAATTAATACATAACCTTTACACACAATACTTAATGTGAATAAAAGAGTTTCCATACAGAAATGGAAAGCCATTAAAAAACTGTTTTATGAAAAAGGAGAACAGCAGCCAGTCATCCATGTCTTATCAATAAAACATCCCATTTAGGTGGACCAATATACAATATGAGAGTGAAGAAGAATGATAACTAATAATATGGTAAATAATACAATGGGAAAATCAATATGCTTTGTTTATTGTATACCATCTATAGTGGCCTGATGTGCCCTTTGGATTGGATTAGTTTTGGAACAGATAATCCTTTTTCTAATCACTTGATAAATCGTTTTAGTGAAATATGTCCATTTATTTTCAGGGGGTAAAATAATGAAGTAAAATAATATTAAAGCGCTCTTGACAGCTTGGTACGTGTCTCTGTTTACCATCTCCAGAAACAGTTTGAAGTCTTCACGACTTCCTTCATCTGAAAAACTGTATGAGCAGCTCATCGATCAACTGATATGTTGTGTTGCTTTACAGCTGCAGAACTGAATTGGCTGGCCTTTTCCCTCCAGGCTTTAAACACAGCCGAGAGTTAAGATTGAGGAAATAAATATATAACACGCACAGAGACACACAAAGATGTGATTATTATAATAGCATCTGCCCTTTACCTCAGTCTGAGTTCCAAACTCACGCAACGAGTGGTGAACAACAATCCAGTTAGCTGAGTCCCTCTGCACAAACGGAGCTAAACAACAACAACAACAACAGAGCAGTTTAATTTCAATTTTCTAATCAGTTGCAGAATATGGGTAGGTTTAGGTCACATTATCAAGCATGCCGTGAGCATTTGTGCATTTGGCAGCCTTGTCTTGTGGGGATCATTTTAATCTCCTGGAGTTGGTTCCCATTCAATTTGCAAACTCAAGTCATGAGATCTACTGCCAGATTTTCACAAGTCATTCATTGCCAGGGATGATAACACCAAGAAGGAGAAATATGGAGAGTCCAGGGACAATTGGACTGTATTCCTTTCTTTTATTTATGTCTTGACGTTGACTCCCAATAGGCATCACTTTATTTTTTTTTATTTTTTTTTATTTTTTTTTTACTGCTTTTGTTCCCGCTCATATGTGATGCAAAAGCCTTGCCGTATATATTGCCATACAGACAGTTTCAGTTCCAAGACGCACAGTTGGGTAAATTCAAGGCCTTAACGGATTGTCCTACACAGACAGATGAATGAAACTGATTATCTTTAGTCTAGAAGGCAGAGGATTACATTAGTGCTACATTGGAAGTGTTTAAGATCCTGAAGGATATCGACAAAAGTACACTCAGATTTATTTTTTGATCAACAATGAGACACAGACAAAGGGCTTGCGAGTGTTCATTTAGAGGGAATGCTTTTAAGGTTAAAATGATTAAATGCTTCTTTACAGAACATGTGTTGTGTGGAGTCTGTTACCCAGCCAATGTTGCTGAAGCAGAAATCCTCGGATTCTTCAATAAACTGCTGGGTGAAATCCTTTGATCAATTAGTCATTAGCATGAAACCAAGTGAGCTGGATGGGCCACAGATTTAGCCATAGTTTGTTAAGTACTTTTGTTTTTTCCTCTCCATTCACTGCAGCCTCATGCGGGGTGGTAGAACGCAATTCCCGAGGGCTGATGGGAAGGGAAGTGTTCCACCATGGCGAATGAGGGAGAAGATTCACAAGGAAGCAGTAGAGCAAAGGTCAGGCAGGACTGTGGTCTATCCTTTATGGGAAAGGAGGTTGAGAAGTGGGAGGGCCCTCAGTCCAAGTCCCTAAAGCACAGCACAGATCTCCTATTGCCTGTGCAGCTGGCCGGAGAATGCAATGGATTGTGATTGGAATGGGAAACTTGCAGTGTGGGCGTTGTTTTCCCGCTGCTATTGTGGGGGAACCAATGGCACCTGGTCTGCATTCCTTAGGGGGGCCTCTGCTTTCAAACTGCAGCCTTGCAATCTCTTATATATATATATATATATATATATATATATATATATATATATATATATATATGAACATTAAACTGAGCAGGAAGTGCCATTGAGATCTTGATTTCAAGGAAGGCCTGGATAAGGGTGTGGGAGTCAGAACAGGAAACAGACTTACCTAAGTAAGATATGGGGGGGGGCGGGCAAATTAGATAGGCCAACTTAAAAAAGTTTAAGCTGCACCCATTCTACTGAAGTGCTCATGTAGTCCTGGTCAATGAATAAAGGGAGAGGTTGCAGGTTGCTAAGAACAGTGACATAGTGGCCAACAGTGTGCTCTTGTAAATCTATTGTAAAACTAGTTATTAAACATGCTACTAAAATTGCCTTTAATTCTACTGGGCAAAGTAAAAGGTACCACTCCTAAAAACCTTAGAAAAAACCAACAGAAAAGAAATCCACAAATCTAAATTTATACATAAATCAAACAAAAAATAAAGTATTTTAACTGGACAAGAGAAAACAGGTAGTGAGTGTGTCAGTCTGTTTGCCGCTGCTCTCTTGCCTCGCCACTGCCTCCTGGATTACGTGCCAGGACTTGAAACCGACCTCCCCCTCACCGCGCCGACAGACAGAAGAAAGCACTGCTGCCTTAATCCACTCTGGTCCCCCACCATCTGCCTCCCTCTGCATGGGTCTCCCAGGACCTCCAACAGCAGCAGTGGCTCTGACCCGATAATCAGAACCTCGGGAGACAAGTTCAACAGGGCTCGGATAACTCCCAGGTCGGTTTCACACACTCACTCTTATTTTTGCACAATTCGTATACACATACCTCTCACCCGATTTGACTTCTCTCACAGTACTTTCCTTATCCCATGTTTTCAACTACCTTGCAGTCTTCAGCACAGTAGGGCCCAAAAAGCCTTGTTTTGGGCTGAGTCCAAGAAAAGAAAGCACGCTCAGTTCTTGGGTGCTGCTTTCTTGCAAATTCTGAACCTGTTCTCTTATTTTGCTGTTTCATAGGGCTCACCCAGGACTGCACAAAGCTTGTCGAGGGCCGTCTCCCTACTCTGAAATGCCACGAGCCAGTGAGCAAACCAGCTTAGCAACAGTGTTTTTGGGGGCCTAATCTGTCTGTCGAAATGATAATGAAACTGACATCACTTTCACGCCTGTGACCAGCCCTGCTGCCCTGCACTTTTTGAGGCCTGCCAGACGGCCGAGCACTGAAGTGCGTATCAGACAGAAACGCGGTCCCAGCTGATAAATCAGTGCTAATTGATGGCAACTGCCTCCACATTCACAGCAGTGTGACCCCACAGTGCTCACAATCAGATACTGCTTCGGCCCTATTGAGCAGGCAGTGAACAGAGAACAACTCACTTCAGGCGGGCTGGACCACAGTAACCTATGAAATGCCAAATAAGGGTGAGTTAGTGCAATTGTATGTGTGGGGGGATTTCTGTCATGTCCTTTCAGGCTACAATAAAGGTTTGCACTCTATCAGAGAGGGCAAGATTTATTTTCATCATTCAATATTGTAATTTAAAAGCTGGGTAATGATTATTAGTAGGTCTTGAGTAGAACTGAATTGGACTCTTGGAATTGCCATTTGATAGTGTCTGAACTTATCCAAAAGCAGTCCCTTAAATAAGTTATTTGATGTATTTGATGCAGTTACCTGGACTGCTCTAAATAATAGTAAAATATCCAACTGGCACTGTGACAAATAAATCTGAAGCTACTGTATCTATAGCGGCTTTATGACTTCAAAGGAAGCCATCGGTCCACCAGTTCTTTCTTCCACAGCACCCTGAGAGTGAGCTAAGTCATAAATAACGGCTTTTCAGTCACAGTCTTCCACCTCCTGGCAGATAAAGTACACACAGGAATATGAAGCCCGTTGTTCCCTTTGTCTTGGGTACAATCAAGAGGCTACAAGTGAACGTGATCGAAGTGAGGAATTAAATCCTTATTTGAGAAATTGCAATTTCACCCTGGATAAGAGCATCTGCTGAGATATATAGTATTAATAATGTCTGCAAAGACCTTATTTAGAGTCCTAAATAACACATTAAGACCTAAGTATCTCAGTTTATGGTTACCTGTTGTAACCAAATTATTCTATTTTTTACCAACTGGATTACTGTAGTTCCCAAAGACACAGAAGGCAAGCTTCCACCAACTGTGTTACATTGACTTGTCCATCTAGAAAAAACGTTTTGTTTAGGGTATATATTACAGAAGTCTAGATGGGTACCATGTTTCCTTCCAGGGTAAAATAAGGATGTTAAAAGCAGACATATTAAATATAAGACTGAAAAGAAGAATAGTGGTGTTACAGCTATTTCCTATGCTTCTTGGATCTATGAGATGAACCCTGTGAACAGTCACAAAAGTGATTCATATCAAGTGGGGAATATCGGGTAGATGTTATGGATGCTTAAAAAAAAAAAGACACCTGATAATGCTGTACCATTGTCTGCACCAATAAAACCTCAGATATTTCTTTTAATAGAACAAAGCACAACCCAAGCTCTGCTGAGGATAAATGTCATATTCAGCTTGTCTCAATCTACACTTTTCCCCCTGAACAGACTTCTGTGTTTCATCACATATTCACTGTACCGTAGCGTCGGTAAGGGCCAGGAGAGGAAATTAACAGCTAATCACCATCTCACTCCAAATACAACTGATAGTGCCAACAAGACCTTTAAGAAAGCAATGGTTTGTTCAAATCTGTGCACACCTGCACCCTTAATACTGCTGTGTACAGATGTTTTATATGTTGGTGTCTATTTAACTTTATTTCTGAAGAGCTATTATTGGTATTAAGCTTCTGCAGTTTGAATTTCATATTTAAAATAATATTATTATAAATAATAATATTGGATGTAGTAACAGCAATGGCAGAAGTATTCATAGTTGAAATGGTAGTAATTGTTATTTTAAGATCCTTGAAAATGATGATCCAGCTTTTGTCTCCACTCCAATTTGGTCACAGCTTTGTTTGAAAGACTTTCCCAAAGGCATCTTTTTCGTTGTTGGATGTCTTCAAGGACTTGTTCCCATTTAAACAAACAAAACCAGTGTGCTTATCCCCCCACCTCTTCATGTCTGAATGGGTTCAGTCCCCTACTCTGTTTCACACTTTTGAGTATCTTCAGCCAGAAGTGAACATTCCCCCTATGCCAGAAGTCTCACACTCAAGAATCTGAAATCATTGCTTTTCAGTAAAAGACCAAAAATGGCGTTTCTCCTTCCATCACAGTGCTGCCTTGAGTACTGGTGTTCTGGTATCAGTTTTCCTCGCCGTGGAACAATAGCTGCACTATTGATCATTGCTATGGACAAAACAGCTGTGTAAGGCCAGGTGCAGACTGTTAATTTCTTCACTCTGAGACACAATTTCAACCAAAATTCCTGCTGGATAGTTTGGGCTCCTCAGTTGCCAATGAAAACCATATGAGAGCTGTTAGTGCTGGGGCAGCGCTAGAAATAAGAATCGTTTGCCTCTGTACTGGGGGTTTCTTATTTCCCTGTGTTTCTAATTTGCATTGCACAGTTATGGCAGTTTGGTGTTTTTTAAATGGGGTTTAAAACAAGTGGGTGGAAGTTAAGCTTGGCTTGTCGCTTTACTGCCATGTAGTGTAAGCAGCTTGTGTACACAAGGAGATTTAGCATGTAGTTGAAGCCTCTGACTGTACTTTTACTTACTCTAGGTAGGATGGATCTGTTTGAATTTAGATACATCACATTTTTATGCATGTAGGAAGTGCAGTACATGTCTGCAGTGCATAAAATGAAAACCAAGTCATTTTCCATTTGAGCAAACTATTTATTACCAGAGACGTATGCACGAGCTCTCTGGTCCTTTTTGCAGACTGTTGCTTTCACTACAGTGTAGGGAGGTGTAAGTGTTAGCTTTAGGTCAGGTCTTTGGGGTTTAAATCTCACACAGTTCTGACACTGGGAAGAAGATAGGAGACACTTTGTGACATTTATGTCAGCACTGGAAAAAACTACAGCCCAACAGTAGACAGTTTGAGATAAGTTACCAGTGTCTGTAATGGTATCTCCTCATCTCTCTCTTTCTCTTTTGCTTCTTAGCAATCTCCTACGTTAACATCATCAGAAATAAATGTGTGTGAAATAAATAAAAGGCAAAAGCTTGTTCTTCAAAGGTAAATAAACTGTGTGAATGAGCAGTAAATCACAACATCCCTTAATAAATGGGAGTGTGACACTTTCAACCAATGGGCTGCAGTAGGCCAAGCCAAGTTGAAGATAATTATAATAGTAATGTTGTGATACAGTTATGTAGCATTATGAGTTTATCATATAAAAATATATATAGGTCTGTATATATTGGGTTGTCTTGTAAAAAGAACATATCTTGAATCGAGAGCCAAGGATATCTGATATTTATACAGAGGATTCCAAAATGTACAGTGAGAATATAATTTATTAGTTAAAGCTTGTTTGCATCCTTGGCCTCCTATTGTCTTTCTACAGGGAGCAAACTTTGGTTTGTTCTTTTAATTACCATTGATTAAAGAAAAAAAAGAAAACATTAAATGCAAACATGGTACAGAAACGGTGGACAATACAAAGAAGCATGTATGAAAGATGTATGCTTGGAATAACAAGAAGAGAAAGGAACAGGGAACAAAAATTAGTGAAAATGAATTAAAACTTATTATACAAAAGTCTGGTCTAAAAACTGAATAAGGAAGAGTGCGGCTACAAAATTCAGTTTTCTTTATATATATATATATATATATATATATATATATATATATATAATGTATACACGTTTCATCAAGATATTTCTTTGGCACTTGTCATATCTCTGCTGTCATGAGTAAAAGTGTTTTGAAGGAAATGGGAAAGCAAGAGAACGTTTCTCTCTCTCTCTCTCTCTCTCTCTCTCTCTCTCTTCTTTAATCTTTGATTTTGAGGATTTTGTATTGTTCAACCCCTGCAAAAGGGGAATAGCAGTGATTTATGAGGACTTATGGAACACAGGAAAGCACGAGGGGGGAAAAAGAATAAAATTAAACTGTGGCACATTAACCTCCCTCAGTCTCCCAGTGCAGGACCCATGAGGAGGTAAATAAAATAATAACCCCCAAAACTGCGATCCCAGCTGCATGGCTAACACAGCAATTTGTTAGGAAGATGACATCGGTAATAAGAAACACTTGTTGCTTGAGTGCTGTTGGAGAAAAAAAGAAAAAGAAAAGATGTTCCACTGATCCTCTGAAGTGCACGAAAAACATTCAGCTCTCGTCACACTCACAGCAGCTGAGTTTCCTGCGACTCCAGATGTGGTCCTGAACAGCTGCTTAACAAATGTTACCGGATCCCCAGAACTTAAACCTAAAAAAAAATTGGGAGGGGGGTGGGAGAAAAACGAAAAATGAAAACAGAAAGAATGCAGCATGGTTTAACAATAGGCAGCCTAGTGGAAAATAAATTACGTTTCACAGCTTTCACCTCATTTTTGTCCCCTTGCTTTTTTCTCTTTGCAATCGGAACAGATTGTGTTCGCTGGGCTGGAAAAGAGATCTTCAAAAGCTCATTTAATATTTCTTTAGTTTCGTTTTTTCCTCTCTCTCACTCTCTCTCTCTCTCTCCATGTTTGTGTGTGTGGTTTGTTACACACTATTCTCCAGCATACTACCAGAACCATGATCTGTTTGTTTGTTTGTTTGTTTGTTTGTTGTCTACTTAGTTCTGTTTGCAATACCCATTTATTTGGCACTGAATGACAATTTTCGAGCCTAAAAGTATTGTGAAACAAATTCCAGTGTCTTTTATCAGAATCTGTTTCTTGAGTCCAATGAAAAACAACCCATTGTGGTAAAGTTTTTATAGGCTAAAAACATCTGTGGAGTTTATCCATCTGAATATTTCTAGAATTAATAACAACGTAACATCTATCCACTGACTGTTTTCATCAGATACAGACTGAACTTGAATCAGCATTTTGGTTTCCCCTTCTAAACGCTGTTTGGAGTGATAAAGTTATACACTGTTAACAGCTGGAGAAAGCTGAACTGCTGGAAGAAGAGTTACCAATCACTAGCAGTGCTTTTTTTAAGTAGTCTTTTTAGAAACTGAGGTGCAAATAGATTTTGTATAACTAAACAGAGTGTAACTATGAAAATCCCTGAGGTGGTTTCACTTGAAGCTGACATGCCAGAAAATGTAATAAAAAGCTCCACAGAGGAGGAAAGTTATAACATTAATTTGTGGGTTTGTAGAGTATAAATGGATTCCTGTTCAGGCAAATGCAAACACATAGTGTACTTTCTTTGGTGGAGGAGGGCATTTTCAGTGGGATTTTAAACCCATTTCCACAACCCTGTAAAAAAAACAAAATTTTCAAATCTTAACAAATCTGCCCCGTGCATTTCAGACGCAAAGCACTGCAGTGCATCCACGGAGCCACTGACCTATTGGTGCCCTGTCCCTTAGAGTAACATTAAATGGCAGCTACAGATCTTATGCTGATGGGAGAGTTGTAAAAGTAGAAGCTGTATAATTAAATAATGTGGCACAGATAGATTTATGAAACATCAGCAGTCACAGTTTAGGAGAAAAACGGCAGGGGGGTTATCTTTCCAAGGCTTGATGGATGGATTCATCGATAACTGAAGATGGATGCACAAGTGATATATATCTTTAATCAAAAAGACCACATTGGGATATGGTTGGAGTGGCAAGTGATCCAGTGACAGATAACATGGTGAGGGGGCCCAACCCAGTCAGCAGTATGAAACAGACTTGTTTTTCTTTTTTTTTTTTCTTTCCTCACCACAGCCCTAATTCACAGCTTGAGATTTCATCAGCCCTGCCTGTGTACAAAGCCGTGTTCACCAGTCACAGCCGAAACGCTGTGTCATGTCAGGAGACTCGGAGTGAATGGAGGCTGTGTGCATGAGCTTGTTTGTACAGAACCTAGCTAGGTCTGAGGGCTGCCGGGAATGGGACAAGACATTTCTTGAAAAATACACTTTCACCTTCGTACATTTAACCCTGAAAACTTGACAGCAGTTTCATTACATCACAATACAGGCATTTCTTATAACTCATATACCTGTATCAACCAAAAGTTATTTTCTCTGTAGCCCCTTGCTAAACCAACACGTTGAAAAATAAACAAGGTGGCAAATTAGTATTATTTTCATCATGCACACATGATTTAACAATATGATACTTAAAAATGATCAGCAATGATCAGCACAATGCATTTTAAAAGAACACTATACTGATTGACAACTTGTGGGGTTTGAGGGGCCTTTTCTGAGCTGTACAGAATTTACTGTAAGCTGGTGGGGCTGTTTTGTCTTTATTATACAACCATCTGGTGAATACACTTTCTTCCTTTAGACACTTACGCCTTTAATTCTTCAATCATGTGGATTCTGGAGCAGCTAATATATTAATAAATAAAAACATGAACAGCTTAGTTATTAGTCTGTAGTGCCCCTGCTGCTTAAGAAGACAAAACAAAAATGTAGAAAAACTATGCTGAATTCCTTGTGTGTGGAAGTGTGAGATTTTCCAGCCCTGATGTGCACTTTGTCTTTGTAGTCACATAGCAAACTTTCCACTCTCCCTGTCTGTACTTTACAAATGACCTTGACTAGAGAGAGAGAGAGACTCAACTCTGTCTCTGGGAGAAGAGCAGCATGGAACAGTCAGGCGAGGACAATAGCTGGTGAAAACCGTTGTACTCTTGGCTTTTCATTATCGCTGTCTGCTCCTGCTTGACACTTTAACTGTTAGAGGCAATCTCTGAACTTGTCAGGTCGTCTCGTGGAAATCCCTCTTCTGCTGTAGTGGTGAGTGAGGGAGAGAAGAATAAGCCACTAGAGATAAGAAGAGTGGAAGAGAAAAGGCAACAACAGTGCTGGCTTGTGAGTGTGAGTGTGTGTGTGTTTGTGTGTGCGAGAGGGGGGGAGAGAGGTGATGAGTGAGAACTGGAGCTACAGGGGATCACGTCACTTCAGAGATAGACACCATTGCTATAGCAACCTTGCCCCCTAGGCCCATGGGAGGAAGCATGAAAGAAAACTGATCCCCCTTAAAAAAAATTAAGGAGATTTTGAGCTGGGAATCCCTAACAGGCGTAACCCTATCATTGCTGCTGTTTTTACTTTCAGAGGGTTAACTACTGGAATGGAACAACCACCATGGCGGGGAAAAATCTAAACTTAATGGTGAGGCTCCTTCAGTCCTAATTTTGTTTCTGTTGTTTTGTACTCTATCTGTAATGCAGGTAGTAGCCTATGATGTCTTGGTTTAAGTGTGGTATTTGTCTTTTCAGTGCAAAGTATCAGGAAGAGCATTTGTCAAAGGAAAATATTGCTGACTGCCAAGATATGAAATGAAGACTGTTTATGAATTTGTTGTATACAAAGCTCTAGTCAAAAGTATTCACTACCCTTGCACTGCCTTACTATTGCCAAATCACTGGTTATGCGTTTTTTCAGCAGAGCCTCTCAGTATTTGCTGGAGAAAGGACAAGGAGGCCGAAAGAGAGAGAAACAAACAAAAGTAGATGAAAACACAGGCCGGACATTGTGTAGAACATGGTTTGAGATCTTGCCCTGGCTGTGCGGGTGCATAACATGCAATGTGCTGTTTTGTTCTCCATGTCAGCTTTTTCAGACACCTGTATTGGAGGACTTTGCCCAGACTGAGCGAGGGGTGAGCGACATGAAGCACATCTCGGAAAAGACCAAAAAGCATGAACACGGCAAAACCCATATGCAGAATATAGTAAAGCTAGTGATGTTGGGCAAAATTAACATAGCTACCCCACTGGATGGGGGCTATACAAGCACAATTTGAAAGCACAATGAAGCAGTAGACAGGAACAGACATATTTTGTCAAAAATCTAAGTTTGTGGGGCCTTTGAACTAGCTTTGCGTGGTCCTGATGAGAGTGAAGGCTCACAACACCCAGGAGTGTTTCTAGGGTTAGTGAATTTTATGTAATCGTTGGACAGTGCTTTAAAGCAACACCTAGAGACTGCAGCTGTGTTTAAGGGCACTTCCAAAACAGTGCAAAACAAACTAAAAAAAATATATATATATATATATATATATATATATATATATATATATATTAAAAAAAAAAGAAAATCCACCTGGCAGTGCGTATCTGTTTGTGTGGGGTGGGGTGTGGGGTTATTTACACACACAATCACTCTCACACACTCACTCTCACACGAACAGAACACATACTGAACCATACATTTAAAATGTTAAGGTTAAGGTTGCGTGTTTTGTCTCATTCGACATGGTAGTCATAGTGGTGATTCAGGTTCAGTTAATTGGATTCCATATGGCGGGCAAATAAGATAGGTATGTAACGGGAGATTCTAAATATTAATAAGAATGTATATATATTTTAAAACACAAAACTTCTCGAATCTTGTTGCGCTGCCAGCACAGTCTTTGCTTTACGCGTTTTAGCACGGCTGTAGAGGGTATGTTTCTGAAAGCCTATTATCACTTCATGTTGTCTAATTCCATATCTCCAAGGCATTACTTATTCTGTCAGATATTTCTTATGTGCAGTTTTATTGCTGAACCCACTCCCATCAACCTCTCTGGCATTTGCCAGATGTGAGAATCAGCTGCCACAAGGTCTTGGCTCGTCATGCAAACATTATCAGCTGGCTGAGCGCAAAAAGCAATTCCTCCAGCCTGCATACTTAACCAAGAAGTGGTGACACTTTAATTCCACAATATTTGTATTGTTTTTAATCATCTTTCAGAAAAACAAAAACAGATATAACAGACTCAAAAATTTGATTTCACATTCCAAACTTCTGCTCTAGTTGTCTAATTCTATTCGTGAATCACTGTTGATTGATCGCTGTGTTGATTGATATTTTTATTTTTCGTGTTTCACAAAAAACGTTTGCATTTATGTTCAACATATACACTCACCTAAAGGATTATTAGGAACACCATACTAATACTGTGTTTGACCCCCTTTCGCCTTCAGAACTGCCTTAATTCTACGTGGCATTGATTCAACAAGGTGCTGAAAGCATTCTTTAGAAATGTTGGCCCATATTGATAGGATAGCATCTTGCAGTTGATGGAGATTTGTGGGATGCACATCCAGGGCACGAAGCTCCCGTTCCACCACATCCCAAAGATGCTCTATTGGGTTGAGATGTGGTGACTGTGGGGGCCAGTTTAGTACAGTGAACTCATTGTCATGTTCAAGAAACCAATTTGAAATGATTCGACCTTTGTGACATGGTGCATTATCCTGCTGGAAGTAGCCATCAGAGGATGGGTACATGGTGGTCATAAAGGGATGGACATGGTCAGAAACAATGCTCAGGTAGGCCGTGGCATTTAAACGATGCCCAATTGGCACTAAGGGGCCTAGAGTGTGCCAAGAAAACATCCCCCACACCATTACACCACCACCACCAGCCTGCACAGTGGTAACAAGGCATGATGGATCCATGTTCTCATTCTGTTTACGCCAAATTCTGACTCTACCATCTGAATGTCTCAACAGAAATCGAGACTCATCAGACCAGGCAACATTTTTCCAGTCTTCAACTGTCCAATTTTGGTGAGCTTGTGCAAATTGTAGCCTCTTTTTCCTATTTGTAGTGGAGATGAGTGGTACCCGGTGGGGTCTTCTGCTGTTGTAGCCCATCCGCCTCAAGGTTGTACGTGTTGTGGCTTTACAAATGCTTTGCTGCATACCTCGGTTGTAACGAGTGGTTATTTCAGTCAAAGTTGCTCTTCTATCAGCTTGAATCAGTCGGCCCATTCTCCTCTGACCTCTAGCATCAACAAGGCATTTTCGACCACAGGACTGCCGCATACTGGATGTTTTTCCCTTTTCACACCATTCTTTGTAAACCCTAGAAATGGTTGTGCGTGAAAATCCCAGTAACTGAGCAGATTGTGAAATACTCAGACCGGCCCGTGTGGCACCAACAACCATGCCACGCTCAGAATTGCTTAAATCACCTTTCTTTCCCATTCAGACATTCAGTTTGGAGTTCAGGAGATTGTCTTGACCAGGACCACACCCCTAAATGCATTGAAGCAACTGCCATGTGATTGGTTGGTTAGATAATTGCATTAATGAGAAATTGAACAGGTGTTCCTAATAATCCTTTAGGTGAGTGTACAATTCAATGCATCAGTGGAAGTTAACACAAACCCAGTCCAAACTCAGTTCAGACAGTTTTCTCTAGGCTGAATCTGTGTTCAGGAAAAGATGTAAGTGATGCGACAGTATAGTTTATTAAATAATATGTATTAAACTACACAACTCACAGAATAATATTGTTTCACATGAACAACTACATTGGCCTTCCACTGTGTATTAAAATTCTACAGTTTTTGTCATTTAGATTGCTTATAATTAAGACCCTTTAAAATACCCAGGAAACAGCTTGCTTGGTTTTCACCCAGATATCTCAAGGTATCAATTAAGCCAACACAATTGATGTATTTAAAGCTGTAACACAAAGCTACTTTGGGTTTTGGTCATTAGAAATATCAGTCTTGTAATTAAGCTTGACCTTTAAACAACAGTTATCTAGAATGTGTGGAATTACACTTCATTATTAGGAGATACATCAGCTAATATGTTGATAACCTATTATTATTTTCCAGATCTGTTTTGTGTAGCTTTATTCATATCTTTGGGTTACTGATGGAAAACCAAGTGAATTGATTGTTCAGTTTCTCCCTGGAGATTTTAATAGGGCCCTGCTTAAAATATAACCTATGCTCATTAAGATTGGATCAGATTGTGTTATTGTGCTGCACTGTATCATTACAATAGTTAATTGATTTGTGAGAAAAGCTGTAGAACAAGCCTACCCTGGTCGCCATGAAGCACAGTGAAAATTTGACATTTTGCTGTATACAATTTTAAGTGTGTTGGGCAAACCCACAAGTATCACATCATGGCTGACTTAAGGTTAATTTCGATTTTGACACCTCCTAATTTTAAAGAGTATGTTCCATGTTAGGTTGTATATACATAATATGGGGGGCCATTCAAGAAAATAATATTGGTTTGTAAATATATACATTGGTTTGTCTATATTTATTTACAGTATATATACCAAATAATCTATATCTGAACCAATGTATATGTGTGTGTATATATATATATATATATATTTATGTATATACATTAAAGTAAAGTGTATTATTTAGGATAGATAGGTATAATTGTAAGTGTCAACAACAGTACACACTGTAGCACTATATAATTGAGCAGTGTTTAGTTAATCTCATCTGCTTCCACTCAGATGTACCTTCTGTCCTGTCCATTGTGACTCCACCCCCAATGGCCCAGCATCTCGAAGCTCATTACAGCTGTGTAACTGGACAAATGATTGTCTTCCTGCAAGACTCCGCGGAGAAGTAACGTCAATATTGCAGGTGCACCAGGGCTTGAAATTGCTTTGTTTAAACTTGTCAGGTCCAAATTACGACCTTAAAAATGTTCCATCCTAAGGCAATGAGCTTGTGATTACTGCCAGAGCTCCCTAAACCTCACCTTCGGAGCAGAGAAGACAACACACTCAACATGGCTCATTAGAACAAGATCAATTAATTTACGTTTTTCATATGTTCTGGACACAAAAGTGAACTTGTAGGCCTATTTGATAATCATTACATTTCCACAAAGAGTGCATTTAAAATAATTAGAATTTATTTCAAATGACTCACAGTCATATATCCAGTATATTATACATCTATAGTATGATTGATTGTTTAGTTTTTTTTTCAAATACATCAGCAAAGCTAGTGAGGGAGACTTCAAAATTCTTCAAGAGAGGACAAGATGATTTGTTGTCCAAGCTGACTGATAGTACCTCTAATTAAACTGTGTGTAAGGATCAAATGCAATTAATTATGCATTCATTTATTAACAGGCAGCTGAATAACTTAACAATTGAGGCCCAGTGTAAGCTAATGAGCCCCCCTCTAAACCCATTATCACAGATTGAAAACTATCAATTATTCACCTCTGTCGTGTAAAGATAGTTGGGATTAAGTAAAGCACCACAAAAATAAATCACATTTTGGAGGGCTGGGGAATAATAATGCTCTGGTATAGCATGGAGTTTCAGCAGCTGCATGTGATTAAGTTTCCAGCCCCTCCAAGTTTCTTCTTTTTTTTTTTTTTTCTCTATACCCAGACGTTGGTGAATGCGCGGGGTTAAAGTGAAGCGCTCTTGAGAGTCTCGCCTTGGGCACAGCAATTCAAGCGTTGTCATGCTTTTCTGCGATGGTGATTTGATCTGAATTCCCAAAAGGAACAGAGTGTAAGCATTCCAATGACAATTTGTAATCATTTTACGGTCAAGAGAGAATCAGTTTTCGATTAGGCACACTCACAGGTTTGCTAATGATTTCCACCTTGTTTTAAAGTTGCAGAGAGAGAGAGAGAGAGAGAGAGAGAGAGAGAGAGAGAGACTGTTCTTAGCTATCACCACATACAGTCAACATGATCAGCTTAAAAAAAGAAAGATTCCACACCTGTTCTTTTTAATTTGTTTTGTTCGTTTTTTTTTTTTTTTATCTCCCACACTTGGGCAATGAATTTGATTAATGCAGATGCTAATCTGTGAGTCTGCCTAACAATTAACATATTACATATATCAGTTATGCTAATGTATAAACAGTGTGCATTTGAAGGCCAGCAGCAATCATTTAACTACAAATACAAAATAATAATTGTATTTGTACCTAATACCTATACAGTATATACAAAAATACAGTTACAAGTGAGACAGACAAGTCAGGGACAGTGAACTGTACACAACGCAGTCAGGTATGTAGCTTGGGGCTTTTTTCCCCCACACGCTGTTGTATAGTATTAAGGTCTTCACATGGGAGAAAATACCTGACAGAAACAACAGCCTTTCTTCTTCCTGGTGAATTTGGAAGCTGCCTCAGTTGAACAAAGCAGGACTTTGTCTGAGGTAATGCACCGCAATTCAAATTGGTTTGCGGCGCTTACACCAGCCGAGTAATTTGCTACAAGTATCAAATTTAATTACTCTTATTTATTGAGGAGGCGCTCTCTCTCTCTCTCTCTCTCTCTCTCTCTCCTGCCAATTCAATATAGGTTACATAACAGGCCCATTTTGTCTTTCTATGGTGTGTATGTACATGGAACAGAGCTTGCGAATGTTATATGTCTTTATGTAATTCTGTATTTTATTTTATGTTTTATTTTCATCACAGAACCATTAAATACTGATTATACTGGAAACAGACGTGGCTTAATTGGTCTGCAGAACACAGCAGCAGTTCTTTCCCTGGAGCTAAAACCGTTCTCTTCCAGTGCCATTGAGGACCTACCTGTAATAAAACAGGCATTGGTCCCAAAGAGAGTCTTAGGTGTGAGGGCAGGGCCCAGAACTATACAATACCCAATAGTGTTGACTGCCTCATAGGTTTGCTGCTGTGTTTCTTTATTTTAAATCAGGAACTTGTGGCCACTATTTCCCACTACCTCTCATTAAAACCTTAAAGGAACCTTATTCAAGAGTCCAGCTGTAGTCAAGTGTGTAAAAATACCAGACACAGATTTTAGATAATAATAATAATAATAATAATAATAATAATAATAATAATAATAATAATAATAATAATAATAATAATGATGATGATGATGATGATGATGGAAATCTGGCACAATTGTCTGCAAAACTTTAACCAGAATTTTCTTTATATACTTTAGCACTTCTTATTGTATTCAAACAGACTGCATATGCAAGCATTAATTTATAGTGCTTTTCACATTCATTCATATTATCTCCCTTCACTAGCATGAGTTCATCATGATCAGACACTTAATGGCATTATAAAGCAGTACTCAATTTCTATTTTTAAAGAGCAGGCCATTAGGCTAAAGACCATTAAGGGTACAGTAAGTACTATGAAAAATCACAACACAGTGCAGTTAACTCACAGGAAAGAGTGCCGAGTCCAAGTCTGAAAGCCACAAACTGATCATATCTAAACTTGTGGCCTGGGGGATTTAAAAACTAGTTTTCAAATGAATGCTTTGCGTTTGCATTGCTTGGGAAATCACAGTCATAAACCTGGCTGACACCAGAGGGAGCTGTAAGTCCTGCTAGAGGGAGAGAGAGACCGACACACACACACACACACACACACACACACACACACACACACACACACACACACACACACACACAGAGCAGTTTGTCTTTTTCATTCCCAGACACAATCTGGTGCAGTTCAAAGTGCTGTGGACAACAGCTGGTTGCAATTCACCACTGTTTTGCAGGAAGATGGAGAAAGAAAAGAAAAAGGTAGGCCTCATTATGAAATCTACATAATTGATCCTAGGCAGTCAGCCTGTCTCTTCCTGATCTCACTTTTGTTGCATTACTTTTTTTTTTTAACTGTGTGTGTGGGGTGGGGGTGAAACCTCCATATAAGGGGTTACAGATATTTCCTTTGCACTGCTGGTCAATCCTACTCATTAGAATGGAGCATCCCCCCCCACTCACCCTCCACACACACACACACACACACACACACTGGCTCAGATTGGCTCCTTCACCTCCCTTCAAGTGATCAAATACCCTCTGTCTCTCCCTGCCCCGAGGCCCCTCTGATGTTCCTGAATGACTGTGCAACTCTTACTAGTTTTTAACATTAGACCCCACAGTCCGCACTTTGAAAGCCCTGCGGCCATCTCTGCTGACGTGTCAAAGTTGTGCTCTCGCTCTTACTCTCACTGACAACAATTCAAAACAAAACAAAAAATGTACAAATCTGTCTGATCGCTCACACTAACTCCCTTCTTGTTTCAATGATGGAGAACCCCATCATTAATAACTGCCCTCGTTACTGTTGTGAATATAAACCAGGCCGCCATATTTTGACTATAGGGCTAACGCTAGCTGCAGATTGTACTGAAACTCTGCAAGCCTGTTGAATCAGTCTTCTATACAGATACTGTTCAGTCCACTGTTTGATTTTTTTCTTGGTGTTTGATGGTCTTGAATACATTTGTGATTGAACAGTGATTTGAAAATATAGCCTAAATATAATATTTCCTTAGTTATTATTTATTTGTTTATTTATTAGCAGATGCCCTTATCTAGGGTGACATGTGTGGAGTTTTCACACACACACACACACACACACACACACACATGATCAAAGCATTACACAGTGAATACAATCAGTACAAAATACAATAAGCACACATCCTAGTACAAATGAGCTAACAAGTGCAAACCTAACAGAGTTATGTCCCTGGTATGTGCTAAAGAGTGGGATGGGTAAAGGTGAAATTACAGTTAAATGATTGACAAGTACTCAAAATACTAATCAAGAAAGTGCATAAGATCAAAGCTCTGTGTCCTTGCTGTGTTTTGCTCTTTTAATGGACATTTATGTCATACAAGACATGCTTGTCATTTCACCTCATGCATGAAGCAGCAAACACTAACTTCACTATCTTAGAAGCGTTACAGGAGAAACTGTTTAGTTGCCATTCCATGACAAGAGTAGTAGCAAGTGTGTTAACCCCCCTTAGCTACAGTGACAGCAATACATTTCACCATTCCTTTCAACTGTAAGTAAATTTGGATTTATTTATTCCCTTTTTGGGGGGTGGTGGTGGTTATTTTAGTTTTTTTTAAAGTGAGCTGTCAATAACCTGACTTTTCTTTACATTGATGTATAATGTTAATTGTATAGCACCCGTGTAACTTCAGAACTATCAAAGTCTTTCTCATATTTTATTTTTCTTTCCTTTTCTGATCCTCAACGCACTTCATAAATCTCAGTATGCATTTCAGGACTCCCTGCTTGTGATGCATATTTTAGCATTTTGAACAATTTAATGATCCCTAGCAGGTAGAAGATGCTGTCCTAATCAGAACGAAGAAAGAGCAGACTCCTTTTGAAGTGCCATTCCAGACGTGGTTGTGGGCTGAAATGATACGCATTATGTTATGAGCAAGGGGAACTGACTGCAGCTGTGAAAATGCATGTGTGATTTATACATTCATTCTACCCCTCACCTAAGTGTCTTAGTCATTCATCCCTGTGTATGTTTCCCTTTACCTTCCAATGGCACCCCCACCTGAGTCCTGCTCCTTCTGATTACACACCTCGAACTGCTTCCAGAAAATCTCTTAGGCAACTGCTGGTTTCAATTGTCTGCAAAGCTTTGAATAAATTATAAAAATGAAAATGTAAAATGAGGAACTCACATAAATAATTCTGTTAAACTGTCTTCAAAATGATGCTGTAATCAGTTTTCTACACAAATGTAGAATGGCTTATATGCAACTGATATAGACTTTACCTTGTCTTGTTCCCTGTAAAATACATATATAGGAAGGCGCAGCAATTTAATACTACTAATAATAATAATAAATAAAACAAAAGGCTTCAGTTTTTAAGTGTACTTAGTTGTTGTTAATAATCATAATGTGCGCCATAATCACTCACTCTCCCAATAGATTGTTGCTCCAGTCATTGATCCCATTATCAGTGAGAATAAATGCATATAGAGCAAATAATTCAGGTATTTGTTATTTCAGTCTCAAAGAGTTGGCAGGGAATCTATCCCTAATGCCCACATTAACACTGTGATAGCAAAATGCCATTATATTTCTCTCCCTGACCCTAGATCAGCATCCAATGAAACAATCTGCAGTTTTATGCAGCATGATGCACAGGTGACCCGTTTTTACTAATTGCGTCCGGTGATTCAGCAACCGTATTCAATTGAGCAAAGGTGTGCTTGGTAGATAATATAAACTTTTTAATGTATTTTTCAGTTTAACGGGACTTTTTATAATCCTGTTCGCTTGCACAGTGTTTGGAGATTGTGGGTCTAGGTGGCAACTTTACCAGCGAGATGGTCTTTTCAAAATGTTTTAATTGATTTTGACCATTAAATAACAATGACATGAGGGCAGCATAGTTGCATATTTGTTTCACGCTAATGGGTGTCCTACGCTTTGGTCGTCCTCTACCCAAAAATCATAACCTAGTGCAGAAACAGCTTAAATAACCCAGGCTGGCTCAATTTGGTGATGAAGACGGAATGAACGTCTTGCGAAGAGATAGTTCTTTATAATATTCATGTATGTTTATTTATTGTTTATTTAAGGCATGTGTTTGTGATTTGGATGTGACTTAACATGTTGTATGTTCTACCAATGTCGAACTATGTAATAATACACATGCAGAATCCTGTCCTTGTGTATGTGTGAGAAGAAATTGCACATTTCTGGGGTTATGCACACACAGAGAAGTGTTCATTGCTGTAACATTGCAGCTGCTCAAATTCCATATGAATCCTTTAGCTATATCTCATATACACTGGTTTTGTTACAAGGGTTTAAATACCAATTAGCTTCCTTTGGGCCCGTGTTGGTCTGTAAATGGTTTTATACTGCATTTGACATGCATTTCATCACTCTGGTTAATGTAATCTAGCTAATCTGATTAACTGAAATCCTAGTGCTGTGTTTATACATATATTTGGTGTTGAAGTAAAAACATTCAGCTCTCTCTGCGAAGACAGAGAAAGAGGACCAGGGATCTGCAGGACACTGCTCATCTCAGTCTTGCAAACAGCTGGTTCCAAAGCCCACTTGCAGCTGCTTACAAATTGGCCTGCCATTAAGTGATTATCTGTATATGACTTCATCGCCATGCCAGCCTGTGTGCAAAAACAAAAATACATTAAAAATGCCAGATTTGATTTGGAGGTAAAGCCTGAATGATTATTGCACATATCACAGATTTAAGATTTAAAATGTTCAAGAATTTCAATGTATACAGTCAGAACTGAAGCCAGCACACACTCTTGTACTTTAACTGTTGAGATGCTGTAGGCAGACATGTCTGAACTTGGCTTCCCTCTGAGAGACCAAGACCTGTGTAAAGGCTTTGAATACTCTGCAGGCATGTTAACAAGTATAAGCACAACATGTGTTTTTGAGTAAGGAAGGAAATTTCACTTTTATTGTGCTAACAAGTTCTAAGCACTGTACTTACAAGACAATTACAATAATAATGCTTTGACTCTTCTGCTTGCACTTTTGATGCATTAGAACTTCTAAAGTGTCTATATATTTGTCCTGTGCGAATTGTATGTGTTTATATGACTTGAACGTCATATAAATGTAGATTAATGACTACTAAAAATACAGGTCTTAAAATAAGTATTTTGTAAATTGTATGTGTCACAGATAATGGCTTTATTAATTTATTCCAACCCACATTTGGCCACTGATTATAGAAAATAGTTTTTGATTATCAACTTGAGTTTGGTTTGTTTTTTTGGGGGGTAAATAGAATCCTTAATCCTTTCTTTACATGTATCCTTTGAATTCAAAAGCTATTGACAAATGGAAAATGTCACTTGTTGGATATAATAATATAATCCATAATGCCTTTTACCTTTCAATAACTAATAGCAAAAGCTGGAAGGGGGGGGGGGGAGTTTTCCAAAGCATTATCAGTACAGTAATTGTGTTTTCTCAGTGGGAAGCAAAGGATTACTTTTATTTTTCAATTCCATTACCAGCTACAACTCACAGAGTGATCGCTCTGCTGCCTGGTGAATGCAAAGAGAAGATTGCTGAGGTTTGCTTTGTCTCTGGTCTGGGATGATTCCAGGACTCTCTCTCTGGGGTCCAGCCGTGACAGTGAGTGAAGGCCGTGTATTAATCCATCTCAGCCTCACTTAAATAAAACCAGAAAGGTCACGGATTAACCTGAATTTTGATTTTGCTGAGCTTTACCATAAACATTGGACCATAGTCCCAGTAGGCATGAAAGTTGTGGGTCTGTACGGCGCATCAATTATCTGCAGTTTCGACACGAAGCATGAGAAAGTGTGACATTGTTTGAAAGCTATTTGCAGATCATTACTTTTTTTTCCCATTACATTTCTTTTTTTGACCACTTATCGGATGTATGTGTTTGTTTGTCACCCATTTTCACCACCTTAGCGTCTAATTTGCAGTTTTAGAACATAAAAGTAGTGTATATTGTAAACTATATAAATTACAGGGTTAAAAAAACACACAAACAAACCTGTAAGTAGCAAAATTCATGTGTATAGTTCCTAACTTGAGAGGCTTTAAGATTAGAACAACATTAATATTTTAGAAGATTTAAAAAAAAAAAATCAATGAAGAACTAAAAATAATCTCCTGGTTGTTTTTGTGTAGCTCAAGAGGTTCCCATAATGACATTTGCATAAACACAGCAATAATAATAAAAGGCATCATGAGAAACTTAAAGATAATGTGTAAAATGTGAAGTGGTAAAACAAGGCGGTCTCCCAAGCTATCGGATTTCCACCAGGGTCTAATCCCTTTGCGCATTAATCACAATTACAGATAATTGAAATGATAATAGTAGTCCAATCTTCTCTTTCTCATTTTAATTTTTAATACCTTTGAGTCATTATAGCAGATTGGCTGCAGCTTTCCCCAAGTTGAAAAAGGCTCACAGCTTTTAACAATCACAGTGAAATCTTCACGTTTGTGAATGTTCTACACGAGCCGTGTATTACCAGAATGATTACAGACTTAGTGAAAAAGGGACAGACTGGGTGAAAAAACAAACCAATCTAAACAAAAAATAAGCAGAGCTAAATTGATAGGATTTCTGCAACACTTTATTTTAGAGACATGTAGGCTAAGCAGTGAAAACCCTGAGGATCTGAGATGGTCGGAACAGCTTAAGACACATTATCAGAGATTTGAGGACACATGTCAAAACTCAGTTTGGGATTGCAGGGAAACTGGTCGTGGTAGAAATTGGTCTGGGACACACTTTCCCCATTCAAATGTGAACATTTTTTTTTTGGGTGGGCAGCTTATATGAAAACTTTCAAATTCGCATTCATGCCTTGAGCATTCAGTACCGGGTAGCTGAAACTACATTGGAGTACTATAGTAGCAGGTTTCTTGTATTATACATGTGTGTATGAAGATGTAATGATGGCAAATTATTGTAAACAAGCCTTGACATTTCCAGTACAGAAAGCATCTGTTTAATATTCACACATACCCATCTGTGCAAATCCTCTATGCTTCACTACAGAATAAATATAGTCCACTACAGGCAACTGGATCAACATTTTTAATACCAACATCCCAGGATTTTATTTTCATCTGGAATGATCTAGGTTCACCTGCCTATTTATGCTGTTTCAGAGGACAAACTTACATTAATGCACATGTCAATGACTGGAAAAACATAATGTTATAGCTTAGCCCATAAGAATCATGGATCTCCATTAACAAGATAGGTAAAACAGTACACCCCGTACTTCCATGCTTGAAGGAAATTGCTTCAGACCCTGTGACACTCTCACAGAATGGACTTTTTTTATTTATGAGCTTTCCAGAACATCAGAAACGTCCGTATGTATGCAATATACATCACGTTATTATTTGTTATTACCACCAATTTTATATTTACCCCTTGTCCCTTACCAGCAAATTCCCATTTTATTTATTTTATTATTACACATCCCCATTAACAAAGCCAGAAATAAATGATTTTCACATAATGTATTTTCAACGGAAATAAGAAAGATGGTCTACTGGGACCCACTTATATACCTGTTGCCTGCTGGTTAAAGATCCAGTGTTTCCTGCCACCAACACACTATATCAGGGGTTCCCAGTGTCTTGTGATGAGGTTGCATGGGATGGGGGGCCACAGTAGAAAATTAACCACCGATGAAAACTAAATCTGTCCCAAATCATACTTTTGTATTTCCTATACATTTCTGTTAGGGCACATTTATTAATTTTAATTGTTGTTTTATTATTGTGCACCAAATTACATTGCATTTTGCAGAAAATGTTAAAAAAAAATATAAAGATATAGTAAAGGTTCAGAAAAGGTGGGGGGGGTTGAAGATTGGCTTTGGGGGGCCGCACCGAACATCCTTGAGGGCTGTATTTAGCCCCCGTGCTGCACTTTAGGAACCCCTGTTCTAAATCAGTGATTTATTTCATGTTAATTTCTAACAGTCTTTATACATGTATATTTTAAACGTGGTTTGTACGATACAGAATATAGACTAAACCTGTTGCTAGACACCCTGGTTTTACGTTATTACCTTTCTTATTATTATTAAATACATTTTTTTCCTCCATTCTATTTTCATGTAGGCATACATAACGGAAAAGACTGGAAACTGTCATTGTCGAAAAGGGAGGACTCCATCAAAACCCGAGCGTGATTTGAAGTATAAGACATTTTCACAGACAATGCGAGCTCTGATTAGCCTGTCAGGCGGGGGCTATTTGGAACGGAAAGTGAAGGGCAGTGTTCTGGAAAGCAACATCTGGCACATGTCAAGCCCTGAAAAGGCCCACATTAATAAGGTGAGTCGGTTTTTGACATCATGCTTCTTCTGCATCAGTTCATTTAAACGACTGTACTGTGCCAATGTTTAGTTTTGTTATGTAAATGCAAGGGCTCCACAGGTCAATTCTATGTTTGGCCAAGGGAGAGATTTCTAATAATACTGAGAAGTCAATGTCCTATCTGGAAGAGCAGGCACCACTCTCCAATTATTGTTATTTAATGACATTTTTCCAAGCCATGATTTATGGGGTTCCTTTCTTTCGTAAGTTAATTATTGATCTCCTTTGTTGAATATCTGCCCGTGCAGAAGACTCTGAGACATCCGGGACATCAAACAACGAAAGTAACTCATTAATATAGTTTTTGCTGCTGTACGTGATCACAACCTTTTCCTTTTTGTTCCCCTCCTACATACTAAAAATTCAAACTTAAATTGCACCTGGAAAGCAGATCGTGTAGAAAGCAAATGCAATAGATAATACATCTAACAAAAGACTGATTTTTCATTGTATGGATAGTGGTAATCCCAGAGCCCCAGTTAAAATAAAAAGCCACAATCGAAATACTCTGATTTAGATTGTATGTATGAAAAATAAATGGAATAACATTGCAAGCAATTGTTATAGAAAATCTGACAAGGGAGGCTATGAACACTTTATTTAACCCCCACTGATGTGTGGCTGTTGCCCAGGCTGCTTTGGCAATGCAGATTGAAGAATCGGTTAGCCAAATAACAAGGCTGTGTGTGGTGGATTCTTCACAAGCTGCAGGAGATGTTAGAAGTGTGAAATGATCATTGGAGAATGGATTCAAGCGCTGCTATTAAATTAACCTTCGGGACATTGAAATGCAGGGTTAGTTGGTTGAGGGGTCAGCAAATGTTGATTTAATTTATCATAAAAAATTATCATCAATCTCATTTCAGTCCATGGGGGTCGCTTACAGCGGAAAGGTTAATGCTGTCACGAAGAACGAATTGGTGCTTAAATGGTTATCGTGGCTCTTGGGGAGGTCAGAAAGATGCATAGGGGTCAGGGCTAATTATTTCAGCGCCGCAAGAAAGACAATCCTCTACACTTTGGTGACTGTCCAATTAGAGATCACTGAGCTTTGGAAAGCAATTTCAAAAGATAGAAACATGGAAGAAAGAAAGCAAGCAAGAAGAATAAACAAAATCACATTTGTTATCTCTGATCTGTTTACAGAAGGTAATTGAAAATACAGATTTCTATCACAAGGACCAAGTGCAAGATTGGTTCATGCTCAACTGCTCCCTCACAGATGCCAATATAGATATGTGTTTTAGGCTTATTCTAGGTGTTTCCTATCTGATTGGCACACACAGAAATTTATATAGCATATGGGGCACACAATTGCAGTTATGATTATGTGTAAGCTGTTATTTTTCTTTTGGAGATCTTTTGGAGTATAGTGGAATTTCAAAGGCAAGAATCCTGAGACTAGCCCACCTCTCTGAGGGTGGGAACAGTTATCCCAAAGTAAACCCACGAGGACTGCACTTAATCTCTGAGAACATTCCTAGCTCAGTGCTTTCCTGTTGCTATAAACGGACAGACGAGACTATTTGCAAGGCCGTCAGACCCCCCCATTCTCTGGCTCTTTTAAATGTACTTCTAGGTTTTGCCTGCAAGAGAGATTTTAACTATCCCTTTCACTTTAGAATCGTATCCATTCATTTGTCCAACATACAGCTCTGGAATATGTTTGGAAGCAGATGCACAGGGATACATTGCTGAGGTTGTGTGACTGTACTTCCAGAGTATATGCTGGTGAGAATTATTCTGATATATGTTTACAATATAATGACAAAATACATACCCAGTTGCATGTTCTTTTAAGAGGTTAATCCATTCTCCTATAGTTCAGGTATATTCGCATTCTCCCTTTCTTAGCGGCACTGCAGTAAGATCTCCAATCTAACCCTGTAATTTTGACTGCCAGTGTATATGAGCTGCCACTAAAATGGGAAATGCAACTAATCCGTATGCCTGAAGTGAAATGATAAGAAAGTTAATCTACAGACATTCAGTTTGGTTCTTTGGTTTATGCTTTTTTTTTTTTTTCAAGTTGTTTGCTTAATATTGCTAATTTCTGAATATCATGTCATCTATTACTCCCTTGGCTCCTATGCATTCCTGACATGTAACGACTAGCTCAGAAGAAAAGCATTGTTGATGTTTAAGAAGGACGACAGAAGAGGACAAAAGACTGCGCACTTGTGGATAGAATTTCATAGAGCGCTTTGTTATTTACATTTTTTTTATTTATGTATCATTATTTTTCAGTTGATTTTGAAAAGCCTTGACAGTTGCTCACATTTAGTATGAAAGGTCCAGAAATTATTCTGTGGCACTTCTCTCATATCGTGACCCCCCACCCACCCACTTTCTTTTTTGAGAAGGCTTTTGTAGTGGGCTGTAATTGCTTCTCAGATTGAAATGCACTGTGTGAGAAAGCTATCCATCTATAATGTGCATCCATAACCCCCTCAGTGGATTGGATGTGTGTCTGCAGGCCCAGCTAAGACCTTGTCAAATATGAAGCTGCATGACTTCATCAACCTCTTTGCCCTGAAGGACGTGAGCCAGGTAATGGCTAATAACTCTGAAAGACCAGCCCCTCAAAGCTTTAACTTCCCATGCATAAATCTCCAGGACTGGGTCTTTGATTGCTCTTGGGCTGGATAAAATAGAGCAGAGCAGTGGTCCTGGGGATCCACTGTCCAGCTTGATTTATTTCCAAACTCTCACTCACTTTATTGAACAAAGACTTAATTAGTTAAGACTCATCTCATAATCTGACACATGATTAGTATAGTGAAATGTAAAATGATATAAAGCAATTGAATTCGCCAACATTTCATAAGCTATAAAATATAAAATGTTGAAATTAAGCCAAGTAGTTTTGTCAGTTAAGGTCTTCATTAAGTCATTGAGAGCTCAGCTGGAACAGAACCAGAGTGGGTCTCCAGGACCAGGGCTGAGAAGCGCTGCCAAAGTCTATTCACGAGTCCAAAATAAAACCTAGTTAATAATACAAGTCAAGGGAGTGCTGAGGATATGAAGGGATGGGATTGGGATACATCTTTTAGTTCTGCCCTCAGGGACTATTGATCTGGATCCTACAAGATGCATGGATCTTACATCACACCTTCCCCGGACAATTGCAAACAAAAGGGTGTTGACATTCAGCTTTCCGTATGTCTGACTGGGACGGGCACACTCACTGCTCGGTACTTTTAACGCGGGGATTCGATTTACCACAGCTCCAGTGCAACATATCGAGTAACATGAGCTCCGATATTGATCGCAGGACTCCTAGCCAGGCGTGTGGAATGTGCTAATGTGTAAAATGTTAATCTTATTATCCTGTATTATTATTGTTACTAATATGATCATCAATAGCAATAGTAGTAAAAGTAGTTGTAATGCTATTATTAGTCATCTTTTATGAATTACCCACAAAGGGTGAATTATTTTTCAAGAAAATTTTTAGACTTTACACTTCGTCTGACCTTGTTTCCTCCTTGCCGCTCCTTGTGTTCATGTAGCTCTGTGGATTTGTTCAGAGTGGGTGGGAGCGTGTGTAGTTTGGGGTCCTATTCAGCATCACAGCCGGAGGAAGGTCAGTTGAGTAAGCCATGGATCAGACTGTATTAAATAACAAAGAGTTTGGGATTATGGGATTGGCAGTGAGAAATCGATGGTGTGCACAGCGTGGACCATGTTATCTTTATTGACTTTAAACTGCTGATAGAAACTGTTCGGCTAAGTGCTGGTACAGCTTGGAGACTCCATAAAGTCAATTCCAGCTTGTTTACGAAATCAAAACATTTGCAAACAGTTTTCCAAGATGCCATTTTTGGTATTCTTTGCAATCTCAATTCAATGTGTTTTTTTTTTCTGTTTTAAGCAAGCGTACGTGAATCTGAAGGCCAAGGTTTGGCTTATTCACCTCCCTGGACTCCAAAGCAAATAAAGAATGGAGTCTGATGGTTTTGTATCATGATCCAAGTTTAGCTCTGCTTGTTCTGAGGGATATACGAGTCCTTTTGTAATAACAAAAAGATATACAGCATGCACCGACTAAATGTGATATGTGTAAATTCCTGTATCCTGGATATATTCCTGATTTTCAGTATTAGTAACTATTACTGAGCTTTGAAGTCATATTCTTTATTATGCGCCCTCCATCTAAGGTTTGTGAAAATCAACTGAAACAGCGCTGGTGTTGCTTTTGTGTTGGATATAAAGTGTGCCTGATTGTGATTCAGGTGTGAACCAAACTAGACTGTGCCTCAAAGGCCCCATTTTGAGTTGGAGGTCCTGTCAAGAGGTCAAATGCCCATCTATTGCAAAGGGTTGGAAAAGGTGAAGGGCAGAAATACAATTTTCTGAAATAATTGAGCAGAAATAACCACTGCTCCGCAACACTGACCTTTCCCATCTTCCTGGTCCTTTAGCGGTCTATAGAGTGGAATGGAGTAGCCTGTCTCATATTTGTGATTGCTTTAGTTTGAGGAGTAAATCCCCTATGTATGTACTAAATGCAAGGGGATGGGGTAGCGCTTGCACACTCCATAACTCGGAAAGTGTATGAGTTTGTCTTTCAGATCCATTCATTTAACTCTCTTGTGGCTTGCATTTTTAAAGCAGTAAGGTAGTGCTCATGTTGAAAATGAAACCAAAAAGTGTTTTCCTACAGTAGTTTTGCAGTGGGTACATCTGTGTATGTATTATTGTCACATTATGCCTTCCTATGGAGCATACCAAGAGAGCATTATTTTAGTTCTCTTTTGTTCTCTCTTGATGGAGCAAAGAAGAAAAAATAATCTAATTCCTCTGATGGTCTTCATAGTACAGTAGTAAAACATAGTGAAACTCTCCCAGTTCATATGTGCTAGAAGTGGATGGACACTACAAAGTCAGTTTACAGTCAAAAGCATTACATTACAGTCTAATCTAACACTGCTGACACATTGTCCTTTTAGACATCTTTTATATCGCATTTACATACTGTGTTATGTTAGGTTAGTAGGAACTGTTGTTATGGCTGGCTAATGTTGTGTGTGAAGGCAAAGTTGTTCAGCTGTTGTGTATGGTATCAGAACCGTGGTTACTAGTGTGCTACTGACACAAATTAAGACCAAAACAACAGAAAATCAAGAATCTGTATTTGAAACGCATTAAAACCACATCTACTGAACTGTTAAAGTCTGTCAGTTTAAATGGGTGAATACTTCACAGCCGCCAGACTGCTAAATCGGAGCACAACTCAACTGGTGTAGAATTGCGTTTGCTGTAAGTGTGACTACCACCTGCCTTACATGGAGCCTTCTGTGACTCCTGCACCACTGGAGGCATGCTGTGTGTGTAAATAGTATTGTAGAAGTATGTGTTGTGACTTGAGTTAGTTATAACCCAGTTTACACACCATAGCAGCAGGCAAAGGCTATGGAAAACTAAAGGTTTGATTTTATTCTGGGATCCTTTCCCTGGAAGAGCAGGGTTTTTTACACAAGAAGTGTGCTCTAATTCATCAAAAACAAGACCATTATACTCAAGACCATTATGCCTTTCTCTCACTCAAAAACAAGTTAAGTAAACTCTATATTAAACATAAAATAAAAATTACACTTTGAAGCAAGCATACAAGTACGTAACAAAGACACTCACTGAGATCTTCCTCTAAGGCCTCCCTCTTAGAAGAGGCTTTAGAAACCAAAGACTCCCTCTTCTCCCGCAAGCCAACTCCTTTTAAAGCAAAACAGGTTGTCATTAAGTCGTCCAGGTGGCAATCAGACAGACACTAATTGATTCAGTTACCCCACCCCAACAAGGTAAAAAAAACCTTGGGATATCAATCAAGAAAATCAGTAAGAGCCTGATCATTAGATACCAAAGTCTGAGCCTCCAAGCAATCTAGCAGTGAGAGGTCAATGCAGACTGATCCCATGCTTTCCACACCCTTCTCCCTTGATCCTTCTCAAAACTCACAGGCCTCTTGTGTGCTTTTTCTGAGGTGTGTCACAGTGTTTGTGTAAATTAATACTTGTACTGTTACACCTCACATCCTAAACATATTTTGTGCGGTTCTGGGTTTTTAGCATAGTGACAAGCTTGTATGTTTTTTCACAGTACCATATGATGATTATTGCTGTTGTCCCGATACTCCATATCAAAGTAGTTAGGTGATGCTTGCATTGAAAATAGTGATGTAGATGCCAATCATCATGCTCCAAGGGCCCTATACAAATTGCTCACATACTGTATGTAGATTTCTATAAATATTCCATACACGTTTACCTTAACTTGGCTTTTGATGAGACCAGAGGAATCATTTGTGCACTTCATGTTCACAGTTACTCACAATTCCAACATCTACAACTACTTATATCCGTCTAAGCAAAAGCAGCTGTTGGGATCTAATTTTTACCTCATGTAGTGAAAAACTACAGACTGCACAACATGCTTCTTGGATACTAACGGCCTGGCTTATTCACACCCTCAACGAGCCACGACACCTCAAAGCTCACCCAGTGATTTGCACATATTTATGTATTTATTGATTAACTTTCAACCTCTGCTGCTAATATGTTTCGCCCCTGATCTGTGACCTTAAACTAGCTCAGTCTCTGCTGCTGGACTCCACTGACAGACAGGCTTGATTGATGCCGGACGAGATGTATCTGGACTCCCTGACAGCGCGATGCCAGTGCTACACCTTCAGCACAGCCAAGTCGTCAGTCACCAGCATGTACCTGCGACTTGAAGGAGTTTCATGATGTACTGGAGTGTGTGCCCGCATACTGAACGCTACATAGCATGCGCTAGTCTGCATGTAAATTCAGTACTTAGCACTCATTAATTCTGCATAAATTTACGTACAATTTTTTCGTGTTCAATAATGCATAGGGTGGAAATGCATTCATTACTGTCTGTTAAAATGTCCTCATAGTGTGCCACCATTCTGGTCTTTTAACCGCTTGGTGAATGAACCATCAAGTCTGAAATGTTCTGCATGAAGAGAGAACATAAGAAAAAAAAAAAAAAGAAGACAAATAGCAGACAGGTGACAATACATTAGCAACTCTGTTTTCCAATCTCGATCGCTGAAGGAGGGAGACCTCTTGAGCTCGACTCTTAAAACCTCCCTACTGGCTTTTATCTGACGGTCTCATTTTTATTTTTTTATTAGCACTTGAAGAATGGTGTTTTTTAAATTGGGTGGGAGGAAAATGTTAAATTATAGAGCTCACTCTTAAGGACACTCCTGTTCTTGGACACCCACAGAAGGCTTATTGGTATTTTTTCTTAATAGCTAATGACTTAGAAGCAGTGGTAATCGATGTCAATAAATTAATTCTGTTCTTTTGGAGCACAGCTGGACAAACAATACCCCTAGGGATCTCCAGGACCTTGGCAGACTCTTCTGGGAATCATGTTTGTTCATTTTTGAAGCACAGATGAACTCCTAAAGGCTCTTAAGCAGGAATATTTGTTCAGTGTGCATGTCGGATTCCCTCCTGTGTCAATGCAGTGCATTTATACATTCTAAGCATTTTTTTTATTTTTTGAATTCCTTTTCATGGTCCTCCGGGCTGGCGCTCTTCATTCCTTTCAATTAAAGAGCTCCCCTGTGAATGTGCAGCAAAACGTTTCTCTTCCATGGCACTCATAGGCTGATGCAGATATACATGTTCTGGTAGTGTTAAAGGCATCACGTGCGATTGTTCAACCATCATTGGACAGTATAACACCTTTTGAAACTGGCGTTATTTCCCACAAGGTATCAAATCCTTTTGCGTACCTTTTGAAAGCTTTTTTTTTTTTTTGGGACATTCTTCTCCTTGCTCTCTCAGGATTGGGGTTATAGTCAAACCAATGCGAACTGTCAAGTTAAATTTGTTCCCTTTGAGGCAGGAGTTTGGCTGTAGCCCCAGAACCACACACCACAGGGACTTCAACTCCGCAAAAAATGCAAAATCTGGCCCCAAGAGCTGCCTCCAGAGACCAGCCTCCAAAAGAAATCTCTTCTCGTGCCAGGGTTCTCTAGATTTATTCAATCATAACTCATCATAGTGAACAACATGACTAAATGGCCATCCTAGGCTGCTGCGGTGGAGGAAGTGTGTCTGTTTGTGTGTGTGTGTGTGGTGGGGAGGGTTGTGTGTTGTGTATTAATTTGTATAACTCCAAGATCGTTGGGTAGATAAGGTTATGAAGAAAAAAAATATGGATACATGACATAAAAATAGCCCAGAGCTATAAACAACTAAGCCAATGAATTAAATTATAATAATCATAAAATAAAATAAAAATAATTTTGTATCAAAGTGTTGCTTGGTGCAATGCCCGACAGACACCTTTCACAGCACCCATTTGAAGTGCAGGTAGGGCTGGTGAACTGCAGTCCAGGGGTTTAAATGTCCTTTAGTATAAAACCCAGGGAGAGCTTAAATCATTCAAAAAAAGCTCTTGGATTTATTGAGTTTAAACAGCCTGCATCAAGTCAACTGGAACACAGGAGTGGGTTGGAGTGAAAACCATGTCTCTCCTCTGAGAAAGTTTTGAGTGGCTGCTCGACAAATAGTGCTTAATTTCTACAGCTTGTACGCGCTTGTGGATTGAACGGGTTCGGAAATAAGCCTCCCATTGCGACAGAGCTGAGAAGAGGTTTCAGTGGCTCTGAAAGGGATTATTATGAGCATATCCTACAGGATCTTCTAATACCCCAATGCAATTAAAGGCACCAAATGAAATCTCTTTAATGGCATGTGATCGCAACAGCAGTATTAGCCTGTTATGATCATTGTCATTAATTACGGTTATTCTTTTTAAATAAATAAGACATCTTCATGGCAAAACATGTAGAAATCAAACCTAGAAAAAGTTTGTAATTTATATATTTTGTTCTTTCAGTCATTTTAGCTGACTGGAGCATTTCATTAGAGTCACTGTGGTCAATGTGATTTATATATTTCTTCTAACTCTTGGCACAAAGCTACTATTTTGTTTATTGAAACAAGAAGAGCTCACGTAATAAGTACAGATCTTCCTTGTGGTAATTAGCACCACACACACTCCCCAGTCATGCATGCATTCTTCCTGAGAACTTGACATACACAGAAACAAAACAGCAAGGAAGAGAATTCAGTTTTCTTGCAGCTCAAGACAAATATCCATAAATATTACAATTTAAAAACTGGCTTCACTCAGTTTGGCCATGGATGAAGAAACCCAATTCCCATGTTGATGAAATGTAAAGGAGGAGTTATTTGACACATTGGTTGTGAGTCATGAACAAAGACCATTATAAGCTAGTCTCTTCCAGCTTTTAATAACATATTGCTCCACCTTTATAGGTTGTATGTTTCTACCAGGGACTTCAGCTTTTGGATTTTTTTTTATTGCAAATGAAGTTACCTCTATAATAATAGTGACCTTTATATAGGAAAGGTCTACAAGAAAGGGTGAAGATATATACCAGGTGTCGGCAACCCTCTTTTGACAAAAAAAACAACAACAAAAAAACGCTGCTGGCTTGTATGTTTGATCTGCGGTGAGACAGACCAACTGTCAATCATGCTCTGTGCCAAACCCACTTCAGTCCTTCTAGCCAATAGCAGCAGACGCGCCTATTCTAACCAATACAACTGCAGCTCCCATGAAACGGCTTCAGTCAATAATGCTGCAGTCTGTTAGAGAGGGCGCTTCTTGTGTCTATGTAATCGTATGGAAATTAAAATTACCATTAACATAGGCTCGTTTATGGGAAGATTAATGTGACCTAACCAGTCTTGCCTAGAGTAAAATAAGTATTTTTAAACACTATATATTGTACACGCAGCGTAACACATTTTTAAAATACTGTCGAAATAAGTGACAATTGTGTTATTTTTCTTTTCTTTTTTTTTTTTCTAAAAAAAATGCTTTGAAATATTAAAATATAAAAAAGTTTTAAACTGGTGGGGCTTGCGGGGGCTACAGTCAAACTTTGTATTTTATTATATTATTATGGACATTTGAAAGATAACGGCGAGTCGGCAACACGCACTGACAGCTGAATACTTACTGCTCGTTATACAATTAGCATAATCTACATGACACAGGCCAAGATTGAAGTTCTTGGTGTTTTTGTATTAATTGTTAATTCGTTTGGTTGAGACAATACTTTTGGCATGTTAACAGACTGTCAGATTGAATGAGTTTTGATTAGGTTTAACTGTATTTAAATGGATACACATGTTCGATTGGCTAGTGTGTTGTTTATTTTGATTTACTATAGTTACAATTTAAAAGTCAATTGAACCAACAAAATAGTACGTAAATGCTGCCCAACGATTGAACGCATTGGCGATTAGACTTACAAAGCATCGCCTACTAAAACATGGTTCACTTATTTACTTTCGTTATTTTTTAAATCTATGTTTTATTTATGCACCGGTCCTGTGTTAATACACTGGGATATTAACTGTAAGCAGTCAGTGTTTCTATACGCGGATTTCACTGCATGCTGCTAATAAAACTAATTTATTCGTGATCCGACACCGCATTTGCTTTTATATCTTCCGACACAATGTCTCTGATCTGTCCCTGTCTGTCTGCAGTGCAGCGCACATCTCTCTGCTGAAAGGCAGTGTTTGCTTACGGACTCGTCTGGCAGCAGATAGTTAACCGGCCATAAAATTCGGACGCGTCAGTGGAAACTGCACTATTCAATCAATTGCACACGTAGTGCAGCCACCTTGTGCTAAACATATGAACGACAGCTCATTTAGGCAATCTGTAGTGGTGGTGGGTTAAGATAGCCTAAATAAACTGTTACCCGCATAAATGGCTCAAATATTTTTTTGAGGCTCCAGGAAAAGTATTGTATTTATTTTTATTGTCAAAAATGGCTCTTCCAGCAGTAAAGGTTGCAGATCCCTGATATATACAAAGGTTTCTCAACAAAGACGCCTGTAAGGTGCAGCATTGACACACCCGTTCGATCAGAATGGCTTCTCCAATGCCCTGAAGGTTAACATACAAAAAACAAAGACTTGCGGGCTTGCCAATATCTCCATTTGCTATTGATTACGTGGGAAATCGATCGATTGGTCGATTGGATGATTGATTTGAATTACTCCACAAATGCAACTCAACACAATCTGTTTCCGGCCTTATTCACAGCCGCAATTACCTTCCTGAAAAATCCAAATTTCTCAACTCCCAATGCAGTCGGTCACTCAGTGTACCATCCGGTGACCCTGTGAGTGTGGGGAGTTAAATACATGTATTTAAATAATATATAAATGGATATAAAAATATATATATTATAAGATTTGGCATATTGAGAAATAAACATTGGAATCCTAATTATGAGCCCCAAAATCCCAACGGTGGCGATTAGCATTGCAGAGTGGATTAACAAAGCTCTCGTTAATAATACTGCAAGCTTATAAGCATCTGACAGGCTACAGGGGCCGTGAATCCTGCCCCCCCACCCCCAAACTCACCCGCGTAGGCCAGATTCAAGCCAGCACTCAAGGCAGAGACCCTTTTTTCACTGAAGTGAATCACCTAAAGGGTCTTTTGTGCAATCAAGCATCATACCTTGTTAATTTGTTTGTCTGAGTCATCACCTGATGATGCTTTTCACCATCCTTTTCCTGTCCTTAACAAGCCCAGACACAGTGTTTCATACCTTCTACCTCAATAGTGCATTATGAGTACATCGAGGAGTCATTAAAAGGTAATTTTGAGTCAATGGGAATCATTAAAAATGCATTTCTAGGATGTCTAGTCCAATTTATGATGTGACATATAGTCTGGCCGGAGTAATTATCAATGCTCTTCTTTTCCGTCTGGGTAATTAAAAAGCAAGGTAGGGTCCTTCTCAATTAGTCTAATCCATTTCAAGGCAAGAAAGACCCTAGTGCATTTTACAGTAGAGGCAGTGTCATTGACCTTTTCAGAAACACAATAGTATTATAGGGTATTGTAGCACATTTTCATTACACCAGAAGGTGTGACAAGTAGGATGAATACTCTTCTGTTGGGTACTGATTCAGTTCCAGCTCTTGTGTGTACGGGGAGAAGTATTTGATAGGCAATGTGTAAAATACCAGCTTTCACGTTGGAGCTCTTCAAAATGAATAACTTGAAGCCGACAGGAAGCTTGGCAGTAGAAATGACAGGGAAGTTCAGTAACATAATAGATACAGAAAGCATAAAGTGTTTAAATTTACTTTAGAAATCTTTGATATTGCAGCTTTGACATATTTTTCATCTTTTTCTTCCGATGCCGTCTATTTTTGTTGGTTGGTTGGTTGGTTTTTCAATCCCAACTACAAATGTACGTGTTTGATTTTTGATATTGCAAACAGTCTTGGAGTCAGTATCTGAATAAAACCCCTATATGATGTATATTATCTATTGCTCTTTGACATTACAGAGTTCAGTTACTATTTATTTAAAAATGACTCTCTAAACACCCCTGAAATTTCTTTTGAAGGAAAGTTATAACTTATTATGGATCATTTGTGCCACTAAAGCACAGAGTATAGATAACATGTTTTCATAATTTCATTGAGAATGTAATCTTACATATTTCAAAAGGGGGCCTAATTTACTATTAAAAACATCACCATTATTTATTTATTTATTTATTTATTTATTTATTTATTGTGTATATCAATGCTAACAGGAAGACAGAGACCACAGTGTACAATTCTGAACAATGAATAAATAAGTACATAAATCATGGCTTGCATAAAATGCTTCTCATTGTGTTCCAATCTACTCCATTAGGCTGGAGTGCAATTTTGCATGTAAAAAACTCATTAGTTTCTTTCTTGGAAGCTTCTACAGCTGCAAACTGGAAACACTGTGAGAAGAGTGTAAATAAAAAGTGCATTTTATGTGTTTAATACATTTTGTCATACAACTATTTGGCACTAGGAATGCTTCTGCTGGAGTAGGGCTGTGTGAAATTACTGATTTGCTTGTGGTTTATTACATATGTATCATATTTATGACTCCAGTCTCCCTGGATTCATACAGTATGTCACTTAGGACTGTGACAAAGGGTGTTTTTAAGTTTGTCCAATACATTTTTTCATTCTTTATTTCCACAGTCTCCCAGTCAATGTTTTTCCTAGTGCCAAAATTCAAGGCTTTCTGGCTGTGTTTGGTAGCATCACTCCCATATGAAATATTGCCTTAATAAAAAACCTGATGGGAAAGTTCAAGAGGTCACTTGTGTGTGGCAGGCCCTTGCATGCTGATTAATCTGGGTGGTATTAATTCATACCATACTAAAGAGAGCCTGACATTTGCAGTGCAGGCCAAAAGTATAGCACTGCCTCTCAAATCTGTGCTCTTCCTCTGAGGTCAAGAACATAGCCACAAGCATTTGTTTAAATGTGTTAGAATCCTGAAGGGTAACGCTAACATCATCCATTAACTTCCACAGCACTGCTTCTTTAATCCTCAAAAAAAAAAAAAAATTGCCATTGCTAAAAAGTAAAAAGAGAGAGGGTGGGGGACTAGGCTATATAATTTCTTAATGTGAAGGTTGTTTCAGTGTTTAGTACAGCAAGATATTTCAGATCGTATGTTCTTACGCATGTTCAGAGATGAAGACCACCAATCAAACAGGACTTATACATCTTAGAGTGCCCTCTGCAGTTTTACATGAAAAATACTTCTTTTGCATGTGCATTTGTTAAGCGTGTCTGTTAGCCTACTGTAATGCATACGTACATCTGTTGTGTTTTTCTACTGAACCACTTTTCCCAAAATATGCTGTATGTGTGTGTTGACACAGACCGCCACCAGTTTTTGGCTTTCAAAAACATCCATCTGGAGCCTTCTAGCAAACCTTCCAGCCACCCTCTATGCTGTTTATATTATATATATATATATATATATATATATATATATATATATATATATATATATATATATATTGTGACACTGTGTGGTTTTGTATGTGGCGTCTTGGGCTCTCAGGTGAGGTTTAGGAAACATGGAGGCACGGCTTGTGGAGAAATTAGTGTTTTTTATTGTATTCACAGTGCGCGAGTGCTCAAAACAAAAGACAAACCAAAACCAAACTGTAACTCTTTGTTATTATTATCTGATTTCTTAGCAGACACCCTTATCCAGGGTGACTTACAATTGTTACAACATATCACATTATTTTTACAGCTGGGCATTTACTGGAGTAATCTAGGTAAAGTACCTTGCTCTATGGCACAACAGTAGTGCCCCCCCACCTGGGGATTGAACCCACAACTTAGTTTGTTCTTGTGTCCATTAATGTGTGTTTCTATTTCTGTGTGTTATTCCAGTATAATATAATTTTTGTAAATACTACAAAAGATTTAGAAGTGAGTAGTTTTTCGAGATTTATGATTATACTGTATTTACACTGTATTGTATACTGTATTGTATTCTAAATCTTTTGTAGTATTTAATACAGTCATTTTTGTATTACTTTAGTAAAAATACATGCAAATTGGATTTAATATGTTGTTTTTTCTGACTGTATGTGAACAAAAAGACACAAATTCAAAGGAAAATTTCAAAATATCACTGTCCTGGTCACAACAACAAAGTTTGTGGGGAATAATAGCCATTTTCTATACTTTTGAGGCTTAAGCAAATAGGAAATAACACTTACTACCCTGGAACCAACAATTAAAAAATATATATATTACATGGTGTTACAGTATGTGTGAATATGATTTTTTAATGTTTAACATTTCTGCATTTTTTTCTTCTGCTGAAAGAATAGTCAATTGTAGGGTGTGTTGGTGTAGGTTTTACACAAAATATAATTAAATAAACAAACTAGACTAAGTTGAGTAATGTGCAGCATATTAAAAGGCCAAGTGGCTTATTAGCTGTCTTTTCTGTGCAGATTACGCCTGCTGTTAACCAGCTAGGTTAAACAGTATATCACTTCAATAAATCTTGTTTCACCATGTGGTTCCAATTTGAAAAAGTTTCACAAACCTAGTTTCACATAATGGACAATAGTCTCCGATCATCTATAATTCTTTCCTTAATTACACTACAACAAAGAAAGAACTTAATTGTCACACTGACATTTTGTGAAATCTGGTGTTTGTACTTAAAGCACAAGTGGTTCATGACACATGTTGTGCAAAATGGAAAGCAGGATGGAAATGGAAATAGCCCTCTTAAAGGCTTAGCAGTTAGTGTATATCCACTCTTTCTCTGGGCAGCAGTTGTCGTCTGTGTTTCAGTGTAGGGTGTCGGAGCCTACAGTCGAACTACATATGCTACATGTGACCTTTGAGGATGAAACTCTTTTCTTGGTGTCTGGGGTGTAATTCCTTATACACACTCACTTTTAAAATAATTACACATATTTGACTTTGTAATGAACTCCCCCAGCAGTTGTATAGTACAGGATACATTAGTGTTTCTGTCAGTTGGTTGACAGAACACAGATCGTTTTTTAATTTTTTTCATTTTTTTCCTTCTTGCAGTTTATGGTGCAGCCTTACAAGTGAAGTTAAAGACTGTGAAGAATTTCAACAGATGTCCAAATGAAAAACTTCGGCCACTGCTCTGTATTCTACTTCCTATTGTAGCTCACCAGGAAGCTACAGTAAAGGGAGCTTGTTTTTTTTTTTCCCATAGGCAGTGAGCAATGAGGCCAACCTTGTTTACAGATTCTATCCCCATCAGTAGAATACATTGACAAAGGAATGAGGGGGGGGGTGATGAAAATGTAAATTGAACTGTACTGCAACGGTAGGAATAAGAAGTAGAAGATTAGGAAAGTTCACAGCAGTGAAGTCCTTCCTTTAGGCGTTTCAGAAACAAAAATATATTTGTATATATTTCACCTTGAACATAAGGTGAGGTCTTGAATTTTTCTATTTAAAAAAGGGATTAGCAATTCCCAAGAAGCCTTCTGTTATCCTGTTTGCACTGTGTATGTTTTTCGAAGAGAATTGCAGAGCCTGCACTTGAATATCAATTTTCCAGCCTGCGTTTTGTCATCACTAATCCAGGTAATCAGGGCGAGAAGGGAGCACAGATTTAACTGGAGCCATTCCTCACAATGAAATACCCATAAAGCACAAACTTTCAACACCATTAATAACTTTGTGGGGAAAACTTTGCATTGTGTTTCTAAGGTGATGCATTATAATGTGATAAATATTACACTGGTAGGGTTATTAACATATTTTCATGCAGTATGTGGTATAGAGAGATTCCTAGTCTCCTTTCATTCCTACCTAATGTGAAAAACTGCATTTATAATTAGGTTGTCAAGCAATTTAAACACATTTCTGTTCTGCATTTAAGCTTAAATATGATATTAGCCTACGTTTAAGTTTCACAGCAGTAAGACTGAAATATAGTAATAGTAAACACATGAAAATAAACACATTGGTTTGTGTGTTTGGTGTTATTATACAGAAACTTGAGTGAGACTGAAGAGAGTTCTTGTTTGTTGGTTGTTTGCTATTTTTGAGTTTATTTAATATAATTTTGCATTGGTGGTGTGTGCTAGGACCTTACCTTTCAAATTATCATCAGTCTTCTGGATCAGTAAATTTCCTGTGTAAATGGAGAGTTGCATTCTCTCAACACTCTCAAAATGTTAAACCCATACTTAATTTCTCAACAGCCAGCATTTGCGTCATTTTAATCAACATAGGAACTCAGATCTTTTATCACTTTGATAAAGCGCTCTCCAAAGGAACAATTTGTGTTAGTGGACAATTTGTTTTCAGATAAATGTGAAGAGTAACATAATAATTGCATTATAAAGCAGTGACATTAACAAATTGTTCCCTCCTCCTCCAAGTTATGGGACTCTTTTCACCTATTGGCCATGTAGCTAAGTGTCGGTGTAAAACGTGATGTCAACAACACACAATTCAGAGAGGATTTACAGTAATCTGACCACACATTTCTCTTCATTATGAGGTGTAGCTGTGATTAATTGACAGCCCTAGTAATGACACGATACTGCAGTTATTAAAATAGCTATAACCTTGTTTTCCTGACTTATGTTTTAATCTGCAATCTTTATTCAGTTTTTATCTGGTTCATTTTGGAATTCATTTCACAGCAGAAAGCATTTGTTATGTGAAGCCGCCGCATTTCACACTGCGTTGACTGTATCTTTCTCCTTTCAGCTCAATGTGACTGAGCCACCTTGGTTGTGGAAGTCATTGCAAATGCAGTCCACAACATCCATTTACACTGTGGTTTATGTGCTGTTTGAGTTATCTTCAGAACCATCTACAGCCTTTGAAAAACAAATAACAGAAAGGGGGGGGACCCACACACAACCAGCTCCATTGTGTGGTGTGTGTTATCAATGTCACAATATGCTGAGGGAGAATGTTAATAGCTTACTACCTGGTTAGCATAGCCCAGAGGAAGCATTGGAAATGATCGTATTGCTGCTAGACTAGCAATAATACCAGAAAGGGAGGCAATTTATTTTTTATGGCTAATAAAAGGAAATAAATTTCTCTTAAATTGTCCCAGAGTGAGTTGCGCTCTGGGTAGCTTGTTTTGTGTTTATAGGAAGGTCAGAGGTCAATTCAATGCAATTTTTTTTTTTTTTTCATTGCCGTTCTTCATTATAGCATGAGCTGAAATAGCAATACAGCTTATCCGTGCCTTTGACCCGTTCTGCAAATGCAAACTGGCTAAGCAAGAGACAGCAGGGTTCAGCTTAGTGCGGGCATTGACAGCGCCAACACTCATCAAAGACATTCAGGGCTTTTGCCAAGTTTCTGGCTGTCCGTTGCAAAGCAGATTGAGAGTGCTGGCTCTATGGCAAAGCACTGGAGTTGCTACCACAGCCAAACAATAGACAATGTTTGTGCTGTGGCAAAGAAGAGCAGGGTTTGTTGGTAATATTTATACAGTGGCAATGCTGTGACTTGACAGTGACTGCTGAGGCAAAGTGACCAGTGGCCTCCACAGTACAGGGCACAGTGAATGGTACAGATCTGGCAGCAAACCAAAAGGTGACTTACTGAGATATTTGGCTGGTGCTGCCCAAAATAAAATTAACCACATGTGGCTAATCACAAGCACATCAATCCTCTATTATCACCCCCCACTGGTTTTCCACTAGTCACCTGTAATTTAGTTTATTAGCTCTCTGACCTCAATATTCTGGTTTAGTCCCCATAGTAGGAAAAGTAAATAGAACACCTTAACAATCCTCCCATTTTTTTTGCCATTTAGCAAAACGATAATCTCTGTCACAGCCCGCATATCGGCAAAATAATGAACAGAATCCTTTAAATAGATAATTGGATTCATTTAAGTCTTTCATGCTTCTCAATATATTTTATTTATATGCTTGATTTATTATTATTGTTGTTATTTTAATATTATTACCAATTATCAATAATAATTATTATTATAATTTAAGATAATGCTCCAGTATAAGTAGGCCTATATCATTTTAGGTAGCAGTTCAATGAATACATGTTTGCCTTATGTTTTAACTCATAACTCTAAGCAGTTTAGATTTATCTGTTTTCAGTATTGCTCTGTTTAAAAAAAAATGCTGTTTAATTTGCAATGTATGCCTCTGTTCATTGAAAATACAGTCTGTCCTTAATAAAACAGCGCAGGGCAATAAAAGGGCATTCCACATGAAATGCAATCAATTTGGCAATTAACCACGAAAGACCCTGGCACATTAAAATCCACCTCTAATCTGTGTACATTTCTGCTGAAGGGCTTGTCCCCTTGGCCCTTCATCCCTCTACCTGCATTTACTACAGCTTTTCTACTTAGCTTCGGGGTTATTTTGGCTTTTCATTGCTCTGACAAATTAAACTGTGCTGAATTGTAAAGATCTTCAACCCTTCCAGTTTGATTTTATTATGACAGAAAATATCTCCCTGTTTTGAGTAGAAGGCTGGTGTTTTCTATGTTTTGCGAGAATAAAACATGTTCACCCTTATCTTGGAGGACATCAATTGTACAAAACTGTTTAATTTCCCTCATTATTATAGGGTAAGCAAGCAATAAGGCGTGGAGCTATTGTGTTCACTACCACAAAGAAATTACTATTTTCACTCTGTTCTTTTCCATGAATTTCCTAGATATCTAATCGCTGTGGTACCCTTTGGTTAAATAGACTCTGTAAGCTTTAGAATTGTGACATTCTAAAAACCTAATTACCTTTATCATAGGTTTATGACCTAACAGTGGACCTGTTTATCTGAGTTATCTCTGGAGATTTGAAATGGAGTTGTTTGATTTTTCAGTTTGACTCTATAAATGTCACAAGCTCCATTATTGATTAGAGTGTAATCTTTGTCCGTAACATTATGCTTTGAACAATAATTCTGATTGTTTATTGTTTGATTATGACCTGTACTGAGCTATTCCATTTAACATGGCTTTGGTTTCATGTCCTACAATAACAAATACGATACAAATAAATCTCAAGTACACAAAAGGGCTACCTCATACTCCACAAGGAGCAGGGAATTGAAAAGAATGGGAGATAAGATGGGGATTTAAATGCATATGAGAGCAAGTCTCCAGGAATTCCCCTCTGAAACCTTGTGTTCACAAGTAAATGAGTGTGCTGGCCACATGTTACAATAGACGTGTTATCGGTCAACATTGGGGAACAACTCCCGCACACAATAAAACTTGTGCATGTTTTAGAGGTATGCAGTCACTCTTATGCAACACCACTTGTCTCCCATACAGAACAAGTATATTTAACATATGCTAGAAATGAGTGATCGATTACAGACTAAAATATATTTAATATTACATCCCATATATTTTGCATGTACAAAAAAGGCGACAGTCTTGGCATATGAAAAATATAATGATTGCACATTTCTACAATACATGAACTATGTATATTTGTTCCGTATGAGTTTATTTGAATCCAAGAGCACATCTGTTGCCCAGCATCTTCAGATTAGGATAGGATTAGGTATTAGGTTTGCAGTACGTGAACATCTCTCTGATAACTCTATAGTTTGTATTAAGAATACTCGTCATATCATGTAACTAGACTTTGTAAGGGCCTTTTTGCTCGTTTCCTCTCACAGTTCTGAACCTGTAACAGCTGTTTGTATAGGTCTCCTTCTATCGCCAAGGCCTTAACACCTAGGAAAAAGTCCAGTTAATTGAGATGAATTGTGCAGTTCAGGTGGAGTAAAAGTTCAAAGGCACTTCAGCCTTCCAGGATCAGAACTTTGCTTCCCTGGTTTATAGGTCCATGTGTCCATTTGTGTGTCACAACAACTCTACTGAAGATTATGGGAGAAAGAAAGCTCTTTTTAAGGAGCACACAGTATAAACGTCTGACTTGTCCAAATACAGATCTGATTTTGTTATATGCACTGAGGAAATATGCAGATAATAGTGTATGTATTTTCTTTTAACTTTAACTGATGTATCATTAAGCTTTTTTGTTTCTTGCTCTGTGCCAGTGGCACATATTGTACTTCAGTTTTCATCAGTGGGAAGAACATCAGTGTTAATTCAGACATTAATTGCATTCATTGGCACTCTTTACTTTCGGTTCATATTTCTCTTTTCATAGCTGTTTGACATGTGGACAGAGAATATTTTCAAGATATTTTACATGAATGGCTTTGAGGCAAAACAAATAAAAAATAACGAATTGTCTTCCAGTTTTTGCATTTCTGCTTTTTAAATTGAAACCTCTTCCTGAAAAAATAAAAGCTCTGTGGATAAATAAAAATTCAGCAAACTGAAATTCAGCAAGGTCATAAACATGTTGGGAATGGTTCATCTTTCAAAATATCACTCGCCTGCCCTTCACAAAAGTCAGGTTTTTTACAGTTTCACATATTTCCAGAACGTGTTGTGCCAGGCCCTAGTGTGAAACAGCATTGAATGACAAGGTTTCAAGCAACATATGTGTTTCTGAAGGACAGGTTTTAGAAAAACAGTATGGGACAGATTTTCTAATAGTGAAAACTCATTTGAGTCATACACACCAATATAAATAAAATGACAAAAAATATTTCACACAAAATAAAATATGCCCATTGCTTACTAATATTGTTTACAATAGTATGTCTTAAACGTATTCACAGCTGCTGCAATAGTAGTTTGTGGTAGAGAAAGATGTATTTTCTCAGCTGTTGGATAATATAGCCCACGCAGGGTTCCTGTCAGGACACATCCAATCCTTCTGTGATAATTACAAGTATTAACCATTTATTTATGTTTCCTTGTTTTTATTTACTCCCATTGGGGACCAAGGATGTCGTCTTATCTGTGTGGAAGCTGAGCTATTGGAAGCAAAATGAATTTATTTAACCTTCCAGAGGGGCAGGACTGAGAGTGGAAAGTGCGGGCTAAAAATACGAGTCTGTGTGGGCGAGCAGACAGGCCCAAGGGGGATGGACAGCAAACAAAAAAAAAAAGAGATTTGCTTTCCAAACGCGCCCCTCCACTGAACTGAGCCTGCAGCACTGGAACAAACAGCCAAACAAGCAGCAGCAAATTAGAATAAATTACACATACAAATTTTCGGCATGCTTAGGAGTAACCACAAAGCAAAGCTCTCCACAAGGACTAATAACAGACTTCAGCCCGCGCTCATTAGCTACAGCACCCCTGCTGTGGGAGACGCCCACTGTGATCGTTCTGCTGTTCAATTAGTCAGCAGCTCAGGGGCTGTGGCTCCTGGTAGGTGCACTCCCATTCGACTCCAAAGGCCTTCCGGCGCTGTTTGTTTTTCTCAAATCGAGTCCTCGCGCTGTAATCACTACACTGCGGATTGACTCTAATTTTCGCTCGTTTGTTTTGCTTGTTTGTCTTACAAATGATGGCAACTAGAAGGCAAACTAACTCAATTTGTTAAAAAATAAAGAAATACATAAAAGTCAACAACTTTGTTGGCTTAGACAAATGCAATCAAAGCCAACAAACAAACAATCCAGCCAGTATGGATACAGATAACAAAGATGGGCAAAGTGAAAACTATGTTCAGTTCCGTGATGTGCTTTTGTGTGACTTTGTATTAACAGGGCAGATTTCTGCTGCGTAATAAAGCAGTACTACAAATAAGGAATTCTGTATATAGTGAGAACTAATATTTCTGAAACACACAAAGGGTTTAAATAATTGAACCACAGTTTTACACATTTAAACGTGTGTGTGTGTGTGTTTATATCCTCAATCTGATGTGTAACAACCTAAAAAAAACATATTTTATGTAGACCTTCTAGCGACAACCTTACTTTTGGTCCAGCACTCTCCTGTAACTCCTCAACTCCCTCAACACCATTTTTTTTTAACCGGAGAATGTAAGTGAGGCTCCTATATGGCTGCTTTCTGTATTTATTTGTTTTTCCCTTTGATGTAAACTTCAGGGGGATTAGACAGAGCTGAAGAAAAAGAAAATCTATAAAGCATTTCACACGTCAGAGAACTTCGAGCAATGCAGTCCGTCTCCTCTGAATCCAAAAGCGATCGATAGCTATGGCCCAAAACAGCGTATAATAGAGACAACCTCCACGCTCTCCATCTCCACCTTGCCTAGGCCATTGTGGGTCAAATAACAAAATAATTGAATATTAAAGGCAATAATCTCAATCACTGCGAATTGATATCATACTTAAATCTATGATTGATTTTGCTTTCCCCATGTTTCTTCCTTTTTCTTGCAATCTATTTCACTTCACTCTCACTGATATTTTATTTAGCTCATGGAATGTTCTTTAAGCATGGCAGAATGGATTGCTAATGTTATTTTTCAACTGCTGTCTGTAGTACGATTGCTGGTAACTTTGATTTATATCTGAAAGTCTTTAGCTTTATACACTTTTGAGTCAAGGTTTCTTAAGCAAAACAAATGGCTGGTCGAACAAGATGGATCATTAATTTAGATCTTGTACAGAAGGCTCTTATAAATACAATTTTAATGTAAAATGTACTCTCTTAGGATCATACCCCAGTTAAGGCTCCTGTCCTCTCATAAAACAGTTTATCTCTATGTTAAGCCTGATTTATGTTTTTATTATTTCTCAGGCACTTTTTCTAACCTGCTATTTGTCAGCTTTTATGCAGGAAGTCGCCATCCCAGTGTGATGGAGGAACATGTTATTTGTAGTGTTTTTAATGGGGTGTGGGTCACGGCAGTTGATAAGTCAGCTCTTTGTTCATCACATACAGCGCTGCACCCGGAGAGGAAGCTGAGAAATGTGAGTGAGTGTTTCTTTGGCAGAAAATCAATATGGTGGTGTGTTTTGTCGTAGGGGTTAAGCTAGCTTGAAAGTACCTAAAATAAATACCCTAATAAATACATAAATACACACACTACAACCCGACCTGAAAGGAGACTGTTTAGAGTTGGGTTGGGTTAGGTGAAAAGCCTTCGTTTGTAGTGTGTGATTCTGTGTGCATGTATTCAAGACCGGAGCAAGGATGTGGAACAAGGGAATTGCGTCATTTACTCACCCGAGGGTCCAGACTTCAATCAGGGCTCTGGTAAGAGTCATGACAGTTTAATGCACTGATACCATAACCTTTACAACCCAAAGCTTGCAGGATCATATTCTGACATGACAATTTGCTCAGCTTTTAAACCAGAGGCCTAAAAGCTCTTCAGTACCCTTGCTGCTCTGTGGATGAATAACTCTTCTGCACCCTTCAGCAGGATGCACACAGATAGACTTAAAACACACTGAATCCCCACTTCGCTTCAGTACTGAGTTATTGAGTCTACTCCTGTTATCCCCTTCCAATAGATTTTATGTGTGAGCCTATATTTACTTTCTTACCGGCATACCAAATACTATATTCTTTTGCCATAGCCTGTTATTTTATGTTTTTTTCCCCATGATCTAATATCCTTATCAAGTTAGTCACGATTCTTTGTGAAAACGATAATAATAGTATTTGTAAAGCATTTAATATCGAGTGTTTTAAAGTGCCCTGGCCTCTTACATCATGTTTTAGTTGCCTGTGACCCATATCTGAGTAGGAATTCTATACTTTACAAGTGTGTGTCCTCTCATACTACATGCATATGGATAGACTCCCTCAAAGTATGTGTTCTTTATCCCACTGCCTCCACGTGATCCGCCTCTGTGCCTGCCAGTCGGCACATTTGTCTGTTGTTGGAATACACCACAGCAGAGCATTTGCTTGCTTTGAAGTCAAGGAACTACTCACATAGGAAAAGTTAAAGTAAACGGGGCAGAGTAAACCACAAATGAGATAAATGCTTATGCCGCAAACCTCACTGATCTTACCAAAGCAACATTCCCACATAAATCAACACCAGCATCTTCTGTTTAATAGCTGTTTGTATCATTTCCAGTCCATTTCGCATCCTTGATGAGCCAGACATTATTTCTCTGTTATACATTATATATTTGATTGTGTTTCTATAAATACTACTATATTACACAGTTAAATGATTAGGTTCACCTGTTACACAAACCACTTTGTTGCATGAAATCTCACTACCATCACTTGTGCATTCAAGGTGCTGAGCTGCCTTACAAGTGAAGTTAGGAGAATTGTCACGCAGAGAATATAAACCAGAGGCTTTTCTTGGAGCTCGGATAGGAGCCTTTGTTGTCTCGATTGCTTAGACATTCATGTTTAATGGAAACCAGCCATTTGGCTCATTTCCTGCAGTGTTCACTTGCATCCAACTGCTGTGCTTTCCCTGATCTTAGATGCCTCCAATGCCAAACTGCTTGACGTGTCTTGTATATATAATGCTAGGTTTCTTTACGTATTGAGATTTAAACAAGGCTTTTATATGACAGGTGATAGATTTGCTTACCAGCCCTTGAATTCCTTGAATAAGGCACCAGAGACCTTATGAATAGCTTGTTTCTAATTCCCTTTATCCAGGTGTTTGTTGTAGGAGCATAGGTGAGGATTATGGGACTGCACAATTCCAAGGCATGACCTGCCCTGAAAATATTTGCATGGAAGGAAGCACAGAAAGAATTGGGCTGTTCTGTGACTTGATGAGTGATAAGTATACAAAAAATGAAAAGCAAGTGTCAGTCAGTCATGCAGTAATGGATCTAACCTTTAGACTGGCTTTTTCAGAGGGTACATGTTTTAGTGATTCTGAGACAGTCACATATTACAACAACAGCATTAACAGCCTAAAAAGTTCAACCCACGTTTTAGTAAGTTGGCAGTTTGCACTGCTGCTTTGCAAACGTGCACTCGGCTCTTACTGTTTCCCTATACTTTGTAATAAAATAAATTACCTTGCCTTGCCTCCTCACTACAGACTGCAGTTGACAAATAGCATTAACGATCCATTCTGCAATGCTTAAATCATATTCCATGAGGTGTACAGCACAGGTTTTTGAAATAATAAGTGCTTTCACCTGTAGATCAAGGACTGCATTCACACATTTGATATCTTCTGCAGAAGGGCCCTGCTCAACTTGGTGGACTTGCACTCTTGATGAGATCAAAGAATAAACTGTTTCAAATGTGGTATTTTCTCAGTCTGTGAAAGAGATACTGGCTCCTGAAGGCAAAGGGTGCAAATAAGCCTGGCTTTTCAAGTTGAGGCTGTTATGAATAAGTGCCCAGTGTTTTTTTTTGTTGGTTTATTGCCCTTTGTTTCCAAGTGGAACAGTTCTCCATTGATCCTCAGCTTATTTGCTCACAACTCCTCACCTCATATTCCGCAGAGGTTCTTATATAGTTTTAAGTCAGATAAAAGGGTTCAAACTGCAACTGAAATCAATAGAGAGGAAGTGAAAAGCTTACACACTTTTTTTCCCAGGTCCATCTCTAGGCTGAATCAGTGTGTGTCCATCTTTGAAAATATATATATCTGATAAATAAGAATATCTGAAAGAACAATATTTATTGATATAAAGAAACCACAGACCAGCATTGTTTCAAACCAATGTAGTGAATGCTTCTGTAACTGTTTGAAGGTAATGAGAAATAACACAAGGCTTATTTTTTTTTTTACAGGAGATAAGAGTGTTGTCTGTGTAACAAAGCCTCCCAGCATGCACTGGGGCTCTGAGCTGCTGTGAGATTGATCTCCTCCTCTTACTGGCTGGAGCTGTAGATCAGGAAGTGAGAGCAAGAAGTAGGCTGGATGTAAACCCTAGGCTGCAAACAATTTCCTTCACTTCCTTGGGAAATGTGTTGGGCAGGATAACAAACTGCCACAAAAGCACTTGTTTTAAATAACAGAAGGTCACTGGTTCCCACAGGAGTCCATTTCCATGGGCATGAAGTGGCTAAGAAGACTGTCAAAGACTGAGACTGCCAACCACACTGAGAAATATTCTGTTACACCATGGCCTGGGACAAATAAAAAATAACAGCAGGGAAATCTCAGCAGGAGAGTCAAACAAAGAGAAAAGCATTGAAATTTGCACTCTAGTTTGGAATGATGTCCGTTGGCAAAGTCCAAAGTGTAAAATGTTATGCAGTGGAAATCTTGTATAGAAAACAACTTTGTAATGCACTGCATATTCTTAAGCAAACTCCAGGCATTATTCAAATGCAGGTGCATTATGCAGTCTGCTGATGAATCATTTTAGATGTTTCTGCATACCTCCAAGGTTATACCTATAAATCAGTCGTCGTCTTTGAAAACAAATGCTGTGGCATGCCAATATGAATGTAATCTTGTTAATATTGACTAATTACCTCAAATATTAATTGATTTCAAGAACTTGTAAACCTGTGAGCAAGAGCAAGAACATGGCAGAAGCACACGCCTAGTGCGCACACAGCATGAATAGTTACAATGGCACCTACGCACAGAGATTGGTTTAAAAGAGGAGCAGCAACTGCACTTATTCATCCTGTTTGGAACGCATACTGAATTTAGCCATTCATTTGAACTATATTTACTATATTTAAACTATGTATTTAAACTGATATGAAAATGGCAGTTGGAGCTCAGTAGACTTGTTCATCCAATCATTTAGTGATTCATGTGTCAGATTGAAATTGCTACTGGTCATGGGTCTGATGAAACCGCACATACATTATTAAGTATGATCTGAGGAAGGCATTCAGGCAAGACTAACTCAATTATTTATTCCCATCAACACAGACCCCCCCCCATCCCCCAAATCACCAAACATCCCATGTCACTTTCCTTATAAATGATACATTTTCAAATTAACAAAATTAACAATCATAGTGCATATCTTAGCAAAGCTTGAGTTTTGGGGGGTGTACCCTAGTGTACTCTACCCTCACACCTTCAAAGCTGTAATGCAAATCAACAAGTGTAACAGTTAATACGGCAGTCACGCTACCAGCAGTGTGTGCGTAAGAATCAGAACCCCTGTGGTTTTAGTTCAGCAACTGGTGATGATTTAAAACATTACAGTACCTCTTCTTTCATAAGGATAATATTTATTGTGATTCCCCCCACTAAGCTATCAAAAGGCTCTGCTTTCTCATCTCCTAGGCATCTCCCAACACAAGTGGGGGGTGATCATTCAGTGTTTGACAAATCTCATCAATCTTAAAACCAGCATTTTTGTTTATTGAGGAGATGGAAGAACTGTACATGTTTGGGCATATTTAACATGAACAGTTTTAGAAATGCACCCTGCAATCCTGAAAGAAGAACGCTAGGTGTGCTGAAAGGAATGACACTTCAGGGAATTGGTTGGTATCATAAAGGTTCCAGATTTTCATGTCAGAAGTTCATTGAAGACTGTTGCATGTATGCATGGGTATATGTGTATGCATATGTATGTATGTATGTATGTAACTGAAGAATTGATTTACTGTACTTCATGATCAACAAGAAGTGCGACAAAATCATGAGTAACACGATGAAAACTGCAAGACAATTTGGAGGAATCAATACACACAGAAATACAACAGAGATGTGATTATCAAGAGAGTAGAAGGATTCTAAACAAACCTGTATAGTAATGATGACAGCAATAAACAAGAAGAAGAGGATGTCTCAATGAATACATGTGTTATACGAGATGTGAATCCAGAAGTTGCTTATGCTTTAATAAAGATGGAACATGGGAAAACACCTAACAGTGATGGAATCACAGTGGAAATCCTGTAAGAAGCTGGAGAAGAAATGGAGAGAAGTCTTGCAAGATATTTCAAAAAGTGTCTAAAACTTAAGCATCCCGAATAAATTGAATAACGCAACTGTCATCCTCCTTCACAAGAAAAAAGACAGAGCCAAAAGTTATGTTTACCTTTTATGGAAGAAATCTGAAGAGTGCAAATGGGATGGAGTAGATTTCTAAAAAAACAGCACATTAGTGAAAGAAAAGTATTTGAAGCCTGGTCATTACATGTAAAAATGAAAATGACACAAAGAAGCAAGGAGAGATGCATGCTGGGAATAACAAGAAGAGACAAAAACATATAAATGGATCCAAGAACAAGCCAAAAGATGCGAGATCATTGAAAGAGTGATAATGGTAAAATATTAATGGACAAGACACACTACACAAAGAAAATACCAAAGATCAACAAAAGAATCTATGGAATGGATCCCAAGAGATGAAAAAATTATGGGAAGATTAAATAAGATTTGCTGGTGTGACCTGGGAAAGAGACGTTTTACTTCGTAACAAGTGGAATTATCTTGGAGATATACAGCAGCGGATCAATAAAGGCTGATGATATATATAATATATATATAATTACCCCCCTCTCCTATAAAATGGTAATTGTGGTGTAGGATCGAGAAGGGGGAAAGGTCTGCCTTTCTGAGACCTTGGAGTGAACGTTAAATAGTACAGCATAGTTAGTTATTTTTAGTTTTTGTTATATTCTATATACTTGATAATGACCTTAACAATGTAAAACCCTTCATTTTAATGAAAAGTATAGTTAAGTGTCTGATGCTCATCTACAAACATGAGCCATTATTGGGATTTTAAGAGATGGAGCTCTTTGGTTAGATATTTCAATCCCATTTGTAATAACTGTGTAATTTATTTGTTATGAAGGACTGGTGTGGTTAAATTAGAATGTGCTGTTTACAGGAACACTGTTTTTTGGGATGCCGTCATTAGGCTTCAGTGTGTATATGAGTTGCCCTTTCCAGGAAACGCAAAACCAAGCATTGAATGAAATAAGGAATGGGTTTTATTGATATGGAACCAGTCAACTTTTAAGCACCACTATATCTGTTGCCTGTTTTTTTGTTTGTTGAAGATGTGTAGTCAACAGTGGTAATGAGGGAAGTAAGCAGAGCTATAGTCAAACAATACACTATATAAAAGACAAAATTCAGGCAGATAGGGTTAACATTTGAAATATATATATTTTCACTGCCTCTTTTAAACATTTTTAAACTTGTTAAACAGCTGTGGACCAATGCATTTTTAAAAGCAGCAACTTACTGTCAGAATGTTTGTATTAACTTGCGTCATATGATGCTGATATATCATATGTGTGTGTGTGTGTGTGATACAGATACAAATAGGTTTGTGTAAGCTCATTCCTACATTATACTGATTTGTACTGCCATCTATAGCAGTGTCACAGGAATAGTTATAGTCATGTGCTTTATATTGTGAACCTCTTACAATATTGTGGTATTATAGCTCTAGTTTTCTTATTTTTTTGGGGTGGGGGGGCTCATATCTAATAGTTGCTGAAACAGAATCAAGCTATTTGGGCTCCTGCTGCATTGAAAAGCAAAATTAATTACTGCAAACACAGTGATGAAAGAGTCTTCAGAAAAGGAACATGAATGAACTTGAGTACGTTTTACAGCTTAATCTTTCATCTTTTATCACATGTAGTGTGCATTGTCTAATAAAAAATCCACAGAAAATTCCATGATTCACTGTTTGACTTAGTCAGGCTATGATGCCTGTATTCTCTAGCAGCTTTCTCAACACTGACACACCTTCTGATGCCTGAGAACAAAGGAAGGTATTTTGTCAGACATAGGTGTGCTAAATATGAAGCTAGATTTACACTGCACTAATGGCAAGAGGAGGTGACTAAAATAATGTCATGAGAAATATTTGGGTCCAAGCTGTGTTATATTTTGATGCCTTAGCCAGTATTAGTACAAAAAGTACAAAAGGGCACACCATCTTGTAAGACTGAAACTAATCTGAGTATTAGCTTTAGAGCAGAATTTTAGTGATTCGAAAAACATGACGTTGTTAGTTGTATTTATACCAAAATATGCTGAGATTAACAGACTCTAGGTTTGTGCAAGATAAGTGAACATTCTTCAGCTGGAGAGATACTGTAAGTTATTATCAGATCAGACACTATATTTTTTCAAACCCATGTGCCATTAAAATTTGATTTTTAGGTCACAGTGTTTTGCAGCTTTTTATCTGCACCTGTAATTTTCCCATTTAGGCAGGATGGATTTATCCAAATCACTGTTATTGTGCTTTTAAACATTTCAAATCTTTAAAACAAGCTAGGAGAAAGAAAAGGAAATTGGTAATACTATATCTTTCAAACACTGATGTTCTGGACTACAATTTCACTTATGGTTTTGTTCTGTTCAACCTGTGGTTTTTGTAATGCACATTACATGTCTCGTATGTAATTCTTTAAGGGGAAAGAGATTCCATACCATGCCATACATGACCCAGATCCCTTCACTGCATCTTACATTATGTATATGTATGGCTCGGATGCATGACAATGTTTCTTTAGGGGAGACTCCAAAAATTACATGAAAACAACCTTTTCCTTTTGATTAAAGCAGAGGTCTGAGATTCACAAGGACAGTTTGAGTTACACGCAGGTTCTAGAGCAATTCAATAGGAAGTGAAACAATCCGAGGATTAATTGTTCCGCCACATCCTGAGCAGACACTCGATACACAAATCCGGAGGGACACTGTGGTAATGTGACTAAAATACTGACAGCACTCGGAAGCTTAACTCTTCCCAGCCCAGTTCACACCTGCTGTTTTAGGATCTCGGTTTTAAATCTTTTTTTTTTTTTTTCAAGTAAAAAGAAAAACAAGTATGGACAGTGTTTAAGCAGCACGGTACTGGAAGGGCCGTCGTGTTCATCTTTTAATAATCGTTTTTGTGTGTGTCATTTTGAATTTGCCGAATATTTTCCTTTTACAAAAACCCTATTTTGAAATCGCCAATCGATCAATCAGCTCATCCCAGCAGACCACTTGGTGGAGAGATGAAGTCAACATACATTTGCCTGACCCTACTCAGCTATGAACAGCCATCTTGGTCAAACCTTTGACGGCCTGACCAGTATAGCCCCAAACAAGTGACAAAACCGCTATCCCAGAAGACCAGTCCCCTGATGCAGGGGGTTTGAATGCTCTACCAACTCTAGACACAGTGTACACTGTAAGCCAGATTACACTTTTCCCTTCTCACTCATTCTCTTACTTGACAAGATGGGAATCCTCTACTCTTGACATGACTGAGCTCTGTGTGTGACTCGGACTGAGTGTATTCAGACCTTGCTTGGATTGGAAGCTCTGCCTCAAACGCACCTCTGAGCGCCTGATCCACACAGACACAAACAAGTGACAAATGCTGTACACAAAAAGACCAGTCCCCTGACATGGGGGGAGAGAACTTTCTACCAAAGCTTGAGGAGTGACATCACCCTAACAGGCTGGTGTACACAATGAGCCCTGTTACACATGCTTCCACAAACACATGCACTGCCAGGCCGTCTGCTTCTTTTCACACCGCAGGCCCACAGTGCATACCAAAGCCTGAGACTGACACGGCACTCACTGGTAACACTGTAAGAACACAGTTCCCCAGTCAAAGGTGTTCCTGATGCATGGAAAGTTGCTTAAACCCTGGTAGATTTTTGAACCCACCCGATCAGCCAGTTATGCACTGCTCCGTGAGGAAGCCCAGTCATGGCTGGCTAATTAGATCAACCGACATTAGAACCAGTGACCTTTGGACCAACCTAGGCTCTAAGCTGACTTTAGGCCACCTAGGCCATTGGGAGTCTGTTATTTTAATATTCAATCCCTGCAACCAGTTTCTGATACTTCCTTCTGCCCTCAAAATGTAAATCGGAATCAGTGCTTCCTAAATGATCCTACCTAAGGTGGGGTTGTTCATGTTTTGCTTTGTCTATGCATTATTTTCATTGCTCTGAGAATGTTTTAGTACCAGTGTCACGGATTATAATTTTTTATTCCAGACATATATATCCAGACTTCTTTTAAAGTAACTCAGTTTAAACATGCAAGAACTTGGAACAGAGACAGACACAAAACAAGCTTTTTAAAAAATATTTTAACATTTTGGGAAATGTAGCTGGAATTTAGAAAAAGTGGATCATATTATGGTTTGGAACAAAACGCTTTCTGAAGGACTATTCTTTGGGTTATGGAGTGTGTAGCCAGTTTCATAGCTGTTTCTTCTTTCCTCTCAGCTGATTAATAAGGAGATGCATGGTCTCTGGTACCCACCTGGTACCCATTGTAATGTCAGCAATTTAACAAGGTTACCAAAACCAAAGGAAACTTTTAAGAAATGTCCCAAAGCTCCATATCAGCAGACTTCCTAGGTCCCGTTCCTCTGTAACAGTTTTAAATGAAAAACCACACTGGTCCTCTGTGACTTCAAACCATCTGTTTTTGCTATTAGTAAACTCACGTCCTCTTTTTTCCCCCCACTCTAGTTTATAGAGAGACGTGACACTGCACAAGTTGTCAGCACAAAGTTTTGTCTCTCTAAACGGGGATTACCAAATTAGGTGCGTCTGTGTTTCCCTTTGTATGGGCTTAGGTCCTGATTAGTTCCTGATTGTCCCATGTTCTGGGAGGAGTTTAGATTATGACACCTCAGAACAAAGGGGATGCGTGTCAGGTTTACCGGGCCTTTCACTCAAAACCCTTTGGGTGTCATTACAGAGAGAACAGTAACAATATCTCTCTTCTTCAGCCTGAATAGCGAAAACCCTTTTCAAAAGATCTGCTTCACACTGTACATCATCATTCACTGTCAGAAGCAACAAAAACCTGATATGTGATATCATTATTTTATAAGCTTTTCAAGGCGACTTTCCCCCCCCCCTGTCTGCAGGACAGCCTTCCAGAGACTAAAGGCTGAATTAAAGTGTTTCTCCCTGCCTGTCATTCTATGAGTAGGTGACACTCTTATGTAAATATAGAGGACAAGGTAATCTCTGGGCTCTGTGGATTAGTAGGAGAGAAAGACAGAGAAATGTATGTTTCAGACCATGCCAGTGAAAGTTTACTTTGAGGCAATCGATGACCTTTAGGGTGCTGGAGAAGTGGTTTTCCCTGCTTACCGCCCAACATTAATTATGAAACAAAAATGCAAATGGAAACTGAGTCCAAGATTTCCAGAGACAAATCCACCATGACTGATTTATTAAATATTAAATGGGGGAAAAAGGCTTGTGAAGAACAAGAAATATATAGCTTGAATGGATGTTTGCTGAGTTCTCACAGAGACAAGCTGCTGAAGAAGACAATATTGCCCACTGTTATGTACAAGCATCAACAGATTCCAACATTTCCCTTTTCCTGCTAACAGAGATGGAAGTACCATTTTATCTAATAAGCCATTTGACTTAATGAGCCGTTTGAACTCTACTGTAAATTTTTTTAGCACCGACTGACATCAAACGCAGCCCAAACCCATAGCTCAGTGCGAGTGCTCTCGGCCTATTGTGCATGTACACTTGCCAAATGCAGCATAAACAAAACAGGATTCTGTCTCAAATCAAACAAATCGGTTTCTCTGGGCTGAGAGGATCATACATGTGCAAGCATTTTTCTGGAACTTGGAAAGGTTCTTTAGTCTCCCTATGTTTGGCATGTAGACAATTATTTGCATATGCTGGGGCTCAGTTTATTAAATATGTGTTTGCCTAGCTAGTTCCAAGCCAAAACCTGCAAACACTGCAGTGTCAGGTATTTGTTCGTTTTTTTTCTCTATGCAAGATCTCTGGAAAGCCAGTGTGAAGAATAGTGTATGGTAAGTAACTTGGTGAACTTGGTAGCAACATTTAGGCATTTTAAAGGTGTGGCTCAAAGTATCCAAGCTGACTGTTTCTGTCATTGTGACTGACTTTTTCCATCCAGTCATAGGTACACACAAAATATTGATAATAAGGCAGGAACAAGCAGACATGCCACTCAAATCCTGAATGCATAATTGTTCTTTATTGGCTCTATTTTGGCTTTTGTATTCTTCATATATCCTGTTTAATGCTGTAGCTTATTGGATATATCACATTATTCATCCTTATTATGTACAATTAGGGTTGGGATGATGATGTATTTTTTTTATCATGATTATTGTCAAAAAATGTATCTTTGTTAAATCACAAAAAAAAGATTAAAATAAAAAGTTTTGAAAGTTTATAATTCGAAGACCAATGTTTTATTTTGAATAAATGTATTGAAAAAAGTTGATGATTTTAACTGAAAAAATATCCCCTAAAAAACAATGTGTACACTTAGTTTGGTTTTAAACTCATCAGTATTTTCTGACTTTCACAATTGTAAAAATAATAGAGACAATGATATTTAACAAACTCATGACATTTGGTGTCTGGGTCAGCTCCTGGAGATGCTGTCATCTTGTTGTGAACAGCTGAAGATTTGCAAAAGACATACTGATCTGGGTGATGATCACAGAGATGTGTAAACAAATGTGACCTTTCCTACCACCATCTTATAACATTTACAACAAATAGGATGCCCTGTTTCAGAGTCCTTCATTTTCATACCAAAATACTGCCAGACTATTGATTTTGTATTTGCGGGATTCAGTCTAATCTGAATTAGTGATGTCTCCCATTCTTTTTACATTTACTTAATATGTTGTGTAACTTGATGAGAGCAATTGAAAATGTTGTAGTTAACAGGTAGTTTAATTAATATGGTGGCTTAAATAATATGTCAACAAATTCAGTTCCGTTGCCTCCTGCCAATCAATTGCAATAAGCATGTGTGAGTGAGAGAACTCATACAGACAGGTGGTGATAATGGCGGTAAAGACTGTATAATCGATAAATGCTAGAATATAAAAATCAAGTATTGTGTGTAATGTAGAACAATTTCACAATATTATTGAATTATCGATGATGGTCCCATCCCTATGTACAATAAAAAAAATTATGAGCACATAAAAGGGCTTCATAGTGTGAGTCCAGCCATGGTTTTGTGTGCACATGTAAGTCTTTTGCAAGTGAGAAAAATCAAAGAAAGGATGATTCCTCTGGGGAAGTAGGACCTATCTCAGAAGACACACAGGCATGATATAAGGGTATATAAAATGTCATCCATCATTGAAAGTGCTCTTGTGTGAAGACAAAGCTTTAAGTCTGGAATGGTGAGAGAATCTGTGTTCAGACTGATAGCTGTTGTCACACCAGGGGAAGGAGTCTTAAATAAAACCTAAGCCTTTTTATTTATTTTCTTCATAGGCTGTTTTCCTTCTGCCAAGTTTGCTTTTGAGATTAATTAATTGTTAAATTGAAATAAAGGGCCTAGTAGCTATAACATGCTGAGTGGATATTAATAATTAAAATAAGTGTACAGCTTGGACTTATGTATCCCACTTGTGTGCAAACAGACATACCTGAAACCAAACAGGTTCTGTATGTTTAAAAGAATGAATACAACAAAAACAACAGGTACTTAAAGTTCATAATGAAATGTTTCAGATTCACTCAGTTCTCTGTCTGAGACTATAGTAATACTTTTAAGGTGACATTACCAAACCCCCTCAGAGCCTTAAAATGATTAACATGCATTTTATCTCGTACGGTGCACAGTCAAATGAAAGGTTGCTGCCTGATTGTTTGCATTGACCCTTCGTTATGTATCATTATAGGAAGGGTGGCGCGAAAGCAAACTGTACAACATAGTGGAGGCCAGAGGCAGAGAGTAGAGTTCAACAAAGTCTTGGGAACTTCCTTAAGTATTTGTTTTATTCCAGTAATGTGCGCAATAAGATCACATCTGGATGTGCTGTTCTGATCATTACATGTTTGAACTGGCAGCTGATGTATGAACTGCATGTCAGTGAACATACCAAGAGCTTTTTGAATTAAGCTCAGTTGCTCTAATTGTGAAATCCCTAGAGGGATCCACATTTTTGGTCAATTAGAAAAAAACGAAAAAAGAAAGAAATGTTGACCCCAGTGATCTCATCTTTGACTTGCTGAGCATTCCGTATGGCGAGCTTGTGAACGAGCATTACCATATGAGGACAGGCAGTGCAGCTGTGGGGGGAATGTTGTTGTGGGAGATTGCTGTCTATTACAAAAGCCATTTAGCAACCATTAGTGACTGGGCAACAACTTTTGGTTATATTGCTATATATCATTGGGTTTTTATTTGTTATATGCAGTGCCAATGGAAAGTCTACAACCCCTTTCAAATTTCAATTTTTGTTGCTGTATAGCCTGGAATTAAAATGCATTCAAATATACATATTTTTCTTAATTACAAATACAAACTGAAATAGCTTGATTGGATAAGTGTTCACCCCCCTTGTAATAGCAATCCTAAATTAGCTCAGGTGTAACCAATCATCTTCAAAACCACACACCAAAGTTAAAATGGTTCAAGACTAATGTTATGAAATGGAAGGTGTATGGCACCATCAAGACCCTGCCAAGATCAGGTTGTCCCTCCCAACTGGATGACTGAACATCGAGATCAATTTGCAAATGTCAACTTTGCAAGAGCTACAGGCTTTTATGGACAACACTGGTCAAACTGTGTATCTGACAATACCCCAAGCACTCAACTACTCTGGCCTGTATGGTACTCAAGAAAGCCATGTGGCAAAAATGTTGTGGTCTGATGAACCTAAAATGGAACCTTTTAACCTAATTGCAAAGCATTATGTTTTCGCAAACCCAACACAATCCATCACCGAAAGAACACCATCCCATCTCTGAACCACAGTGGTGGCATCACTTTTTTAGGATAGAAGGAGAAATTAATGGATACAAGTCCTTGAGGAAAACCTGCTGTCCTCTGCAAGAAAGATGCTTAAAGGGGAACTACTGTTCCAGTTTCATGACAACAACCTGTAGAACACAGCCAAAACTGGAGTGGCTAAGGAACAAAGAGGTAGATGTCCTTGAGTGGCCCAATCCCACATATATATATACACTCACCTAAAAGATTATTAGGAACACCATACTAATACTGTGTTTGACCCCCTTTCGCCTTCAGAACTGCCTTAATTCTACGTGGCATTGATTCAACAAGGTGCTGAAAGCATTCTTTAGAAATGTTGGCCCATATTGATAGGATAGCATCTTGCAGTTGATGGAGATTTGTGGGATGCACATCCAGGGCACGAAGCTCCCGTTCCACCACATCCCAAAGATGCTCTATTGGGTTGAGATCTGGTGACTGTGGGGGCCAGTTTAGTACAGTGAACTCATTGTCATGTTCAAGAAACCAATTTGAAATGATTCGACCTTTGTGACATGGTGCATTATCCTGCTGGAAGTAGCCATCAGAGGATGGGTACATGGTGGTCATAAAGGGATGGACATGGTAAGAAACAATGCTCAGGTAGGCCGTGGCATTTAAACGATGCCCAATTGGCACTAAGGGGCCTAAAGTGTGCCAAGAAAACATCCCCCACACCATTACACCACCACCACCAGCCTGCACAGTGGTAACAAGGCATGATGGATCCATGTTCTCATTCTGTTTACGCCAAATTCTGACTCTACCATCTGAATGTCTCAACAGAAATCGAGACTCATCAGACCAGGCAACATTTTCCCAGTCTTCAACTGTCCAATTTTGGTGAGCTTGTGCAAATTGTAGCCTCTTTTTCCTATTTGTAGTGGAGATGAGTGGTACCCGGTGGGGTCTTCTGCTGTTGTAGCCCATCCGCCTCAAGGTTGTATATGTTGTGGCTTCACAAATGCTTTGCTGCATACCTCGGTTGTAACGAGTGGTTATTTCAGTCAAAGTTGCTCTTCTATCAGCTTGAATCAGTCGGCCCATTCTCCTCTGACCTCTAGCATCAACAAGGTATTTTCGCCCACAGGACTGCCGCATACTGGATGTTTTTGCCTTTTCACACCATTCTTTGTAAACCCTAGAAATGGTTGTGCGTGAAAATCCCAGTAACTGAGCAGATTGTGAAATACTCAGACCGGCCCGTCTGGCACCAACAACCATGCCACGCTCAAAATTGCTTAAATCACCTTTCTTTCCCATTCAGACATTCAGTTTGGAGTTCAGGAGATTGTCTTGACCAGGACCACACCCCTAAATGCATTGAAGCAATTGCCATGTGATTGGTTGGTTAGATAATTACATTAATGAGAAATTGAACAGGTGTTCCTAATAATCCTTTAGGTGAGTGTATATGTGTGTTAAAGCTTTCACATTTTACACAAACACCTGAGCACAGCATATCTGAACATCTGAAGGAAGTGTGCTCTTATATGCATGTAGTTATGTCTTGCTCTTTGTTTCAGTTTTGTAGCATTTTGCAAGTGAAATAAGAATATCACAGTGGGATGGGATTATCTGATATTCAGTCAGACGTGCTTTCCACCATGGTGAAATTCAGATGCTCCAACATGTATACCTGTCGACTCTAGCATAATTGAAAAGCCCTGTAGTGTTAACCAGTGAACAATAATTTTCAAATCAATGCCAGGAAGACCCAAATCAACAAAACACAATGCATCGCTGTCGATTGTGTTGTACAGTTGGCCCTTATTTTACAGCAACACTTCATAGGAGCACCAGTCTCTTATAAGCATCTTTTCCCCGGGCAATATTTTCCCACTGTGAGTTATCCTCTAGGTAACGGCAACATAGCAACCACATAACAGCAACACTTGTGAAGCTGCAATGGCTTGCTTGCATCAGGTCATACAGTGATGAATTTGGCAAAAAAGGACAAAATCAAAACCAAGAGGGAGTTTGGCGGGTCAAATTTTACCTTTTTCATCACATCTCTGTTGATAACATTGCTATTGAGCCTGCAAAGGCTTTTAGAGTGCATGTTTAAAAGCATACTAATGTAACATTAATAATAATAATTTGAACCGTAACAATTACCGATTGGGTCTGAGTTTTAATTCACAGACATATTTAAAGGTACTTGATAATAAGAATAGAGTGTGTATGGGTGCTGATTTATGTATCATAAAACAAAGGCTCCTGTTGTACAGTGACACTCCCAAGAATAGCAACAGCTGCTTTGGACCAACACAGCAAAAGGCACCAATATGTGACTACTAACAAGTATCTACTGTTTCCTGACATCTGAGTTTTGACTGTTCTTCTCACAGCTGGTTGCCAAAGAGATTGATGTCATTGCAGACTACAGGGAGGTATTGTCCTTTGCTTTTGGTCTTAGGCCTCAGAGCATGGGCAACGATTGAGCAGCGCCTCATTTAAATTAATGCACCATCGACTTCTGGAGCCACTGTCCCGCCAGAGCAACCCATGAAGTTGGCTATGAAATTTCGACTAGCCTTTCTCACAGTTTAGTTCTGCAAATGCTCTAAAAACGTTCTCTGCTGGGAGATTTTCTACAGGCTACAAAAAAGCAAACCATAATTAGCTCATGTACCCCCTACCAGTACATTTATGAGTCACTCAGTTAAAACCAGCTTGTTTTCCTTGTTAAAAAAAGAAAGCTATATGCAAATCAAGTACCAACTCTAAATGCAAATATGTGGGACACGCGCTGCCTGGAACTGGAATCTGGTTATGATTAAGGAGTTCCCTGAAGGTCTTCCAAATCAGCATTCGTTGTTTCAACATTGAGGAGTCTTTACCAGAAACCTTGAAAGAATTTGCAGTAATGGCTTATAAGAAGCACTTGTGTTATATTGTACAATTTTGTAAATATAGTATTACAAATTATTGATCATACTGTACTTGAACCTTGTAGGTCACCGATGATACATTGAATGGATGGTTGGATGGATGGAGAAATTAACAAATAAATGAATTAATGAATAAATAAATAAAAAGTTGGAATCAAATGCTATATAGTTTTATACTGACATTGGACTCAAATTGAACAAGAGCAGTAACATAATTGGAGCTGTAATTAACTGTATTGAATTCAGGTGGAGCTGGAGATGAGCCAATGCTATTGAGTCAAAATCTGTTTTATTTAGATTTAATGTGAATAATAATCATAAAAATAATGGAACATTATCCCTTCTCTGGTTAATGAACACTTCCAATGCATCAGTGTGGCAAACAAAGTGTTAAAAATATTAAATGTTTTATACAGCTTCATTTTTTTTTTCACCTTATGCCTATGTTTTCTGTAACTTACCTATTGCCATTTTCTCTCCCAGTGATAGTATTAATAATAATGGACCTAATAAACATAACTATGGACTTTTCCCCAGGATATAGTGAAGCTGTTCTGAAATCCCAGGAGGGTTTCTGAAAGATGTTTTGTGCTTCACAGGGCAAACCCTATGGCCAGCTGTTCATTTTCCCTCTTCCTTTTTTATCTGATCTCTCCCGCCTTTCACAGTTTTCTCATGGCTGCCAGGGAATCAAGAGAGCCCTCTGGAATGGAATTATCAAGGTCAAAAACCAATTAAAACAGAAGGTCTTTCCACAGCCCCTCTCTGCTGCATAGATGGAGACTGATAAAACATCGTGCCATGCTATTCTAAATGTGTCCCACCACACCCCCCTCCGCCATACTTGTCTATTTCAAATCTTCAGTCTAGGGTGTAAAGTGTTTCTGAGCCACATGTGATCAAGGCCATTTCTTTCCGAACATTTTGCTGCGGAGTCCTTGTATTTGATTTAAAAGTTCAGATATTAAAAGAAAAGAAGCAAATAAAGTAAAAAGACAAATTAAAGTTAAAGTCACCAAGTCCGAGTAATATTGCACAATGACAGGTTGTGGTTATCTGAAAAAGGAAGCACTGCCCAAGGGGGAGGGGTTTCTGCACACTTCCGTAGGAACCTGATCGAAAACGTCACTCTGCCATTGGTCCCTGCGCACATCACTCAGAACAGGTCTCTTCCCACTTCCTGTTCTGTAAAATGTCAAGTCTGCAAAGGTTCGTCCTCTTTTATCGGGAGCTAGGCCTCCCACGCAACCTTGCACCCTTGGGCAGTGCTTCCTTTTTAAGATAACCGGGGTTGCATTCGGAAGCACTGCCCGAGGTGGAAGGGTTACTGTATAAACAAACCAGGAAATCACATTCACTGAACGGTACAGAGCACCCAGCTCCACTGTGCTGTCATAACTATACACATCGCGGGTGCAGGAAGCAGATCATGCACCACCACGTAACAAGGGAGCAGTTGTCACCTATTAGCACAGCTAATGCAGGACAACAGTAGGCTCTACCATGACAATCAAACCATAAACATTGCGGTGTACAGGAAAACCGTTCATGCACTCTTCACATATCATGGGAGCATTGGCCGGTTGCTCCACTAGCCCAGCTTGGAGTGAGGCCACACCAGCTCTACAATGGCGTACAAACTATCTATATACACCACGGTGTGCAGGAACTCATGCACCACCAGTGGAACACAGGAGTAGTTGACGGCTGCTGATTACACCAGCTAACGCAGGGCAACATTAGCTCTACTGTGCTGACAAATGACCATGTACACAGCAGAAACAGAGCGTGCCACAGACCTGCTGACCAAGGAACTATATACACAGCGAGGCAGCGAGAACAATTTGAGCGTCATCAGCTGGGAACAGGGGCAGTGAGCTCCAGTCTACACAACCTAGAACGGAGCTACAGTCCTGCCGTTTACTCATTTTATATATAGCGGGGTACAAGTCAGATGCTTGCACCAGCACAGCACAATGCAATAATGAACAAACTATATACAGGGTGGCCTCATAAGGCAAACGTACCTGTAGGCTGCATGACAGACCCTGGGAACACATCGACAGGCTGTCAGGAAGTCCAGGAGCAGCTCGTGTGGGTGCTCGACTGGAAGGTGTAGTCCGGTGGAAGGGAAAGACACGGTTCAAATTGTTCCATCAGGATGCACTTAACAGGGGCAGACTGGGAGAGGAAATCAGGAGCCAGAGCCTGTGGGCTACTGGGGCTCGACTGCAGCCAACACCAGGTTCCCAGTGGAAAGGACCGGTCCCGTCATGTCCAACCTGTAGAACCGGACAAATGCAAGCGGTGAGGCCCAAGCTGCAGCTGCACAAATGTCCGACAAGGGGGTGCCTTGAAAAAGGGCCAATGATGTGGCAACGCCTCGAGTTGAGTGGGCCACCAGGTGTTCAGGCACCGGGTATTTGTAGGCCATGGTAATAGTGTCTACAATCCAAAGCGAGAGACACTGCTTTGAAAGCGCCTGGCCCTGTGTCTGCGCTCCATAAGACACAAACAGTTGGTCTGAGCGCCGAGTGTCCTTAGTGCGTTCCAAATAGCACCTGAGGGCCCGCACAGGGCAGAGCGGGTGAAGCCGACTGTCTTGCTCTGAAGCGAAGGGAGGAGAATGGAAAGCCATCAGCTCAATAGGCCTGTTGACATGAAATGGAGACAGCACTTTTGGCTGCTGCCCACCCTGTAAGATATCTTCTGTTAGTGGAAAAAGTGGGTTTTCTTGAACAATATTCACTTTGTTCTTTTTTTTTTTTTTTTAACTTTGTTTTTAGTTAATCAACTTTTCCTCCCTGTTGAGCAACTGGAATCATTTCACCAATTTTGGTTTTGTCCCCCTGCTTTTCTTTGGCAGTTCTTGCTACAGGTCTATTTAGTCGATCACTCGGGCGCATCACATCCTTGTGCTGCCATGGAAGAAAGAAACAAGGGCAATAATGCTTCCAACTGGGGAACTTGCTTGATCAGACTCATTAAATTCTTTAACACTTCAGATGTGTTCATGACGCTCTGGAGTTTAGTTCATTCAGCAGCAGAAGGAATTGGTAATCCATTTGATAATTCATGAGTAACGCTATCCGCTGTAAGGCATTGAAAGCACTTTAAAGTCCAGCCATTGCATCTCACCAACCAACCTCCACCTGGTAACTTGACTTACAGAGAGTGAGAGTTATTCTACAGAGAAATATAGCATCCTTTCTTTGATTCCTCCATTCAATCATTATATCGTGAAGCAATGGGCTTTTCAAACAGGCTATATCAAACATGACATACCTTTAAGATGAGGCTACAGTTAATCAAACTTGGATATTGTCTCCTCTATGCCTTAGGCTGTTTGATGTTACTTTTTTTAATCTAAATTTGATTCTGTGTCTTAACTTGAGAGTTGACTGGCACAAACGTTCATCTGAAGCCATTGAAGCAGTAGGTTAGGTGACTCAAGCTGTCCCTCAGGCCAAACTTCGTTGCAGTGCAGCTTAACAGAGCAGACTTGAGCCTATGCACTTCCCATACAGTTCTTTTCAGAGGAATTAAAATGTATCATATTAAATAATTTGGGCCAGATACAGGCAACTTCATAAGGTGTAGATGTCGTTTTGTGTTTGCACTGATTTCATACATTCTGTTAATCTCAACCCCCCAGACCTGAGTTCTAGTCTTCAAAGAATCTCACTGCAGCTCTTTTTTTTTTAATTGTGCACTGATGTGGAAAAGGCCAACGTTGGGTTACCCTTTAATTGCCTCCTAACTCTGCCTTTTGAATATTTCATGAACCTCCTAAAATGTTTTTGTAGCATTAACTTGGGATAAAATAGTCAAAAAAGAAAGGGGAAAGTTTCTGTTGTTGATGTTTGTGCCTCCCTTTATAACAATGATAAATGAGAGAGCCTTAGATCATTTTATTTTGACTGATGTGAAGTACATTCATTTTCTTAGGGGTTCAATGTAGACAAAGCATATCGTCCCACAGAGAATTGTTTATCAACCTTAACAAAGTGCAAAGGCCCATGCATTAACAGCCAAGCACGCCCCATTAAAACACAAATAACTGTGGCTAATTTGCAAACTGCAGTTCATTAATCATTTCAATTAAAAAACAGACAAGAGTATTTGTTATGAAGATATATTAGAGTATTACTTGTTTCTTGCCATTAATTTGATTGGCCAAAGACATTTTTCATATTTTTTTTAATTCAACAGTCCATGCATTATGCATTAATTTATACTAGAAACACCAAAACCAGTTTTTAATCACCTCACTCTCATTATAATGTAAGCATTACTTTGTACTTTCTTCATAAGAAATATCTGAAATCTAATAGAAAAGAGACAATATAGTTGTCAGAGAGTGGCATAGAGGAAATCATTCCCTCAGATGATAGAGAGTATAGCTTATGATTTCCTTTGTATTAGTAGCGGCATCTGTCAATATATATATTTTTTTCTAGTATTACTAAAAAGGAACACGTTCAAATGGCTCTTCATGTATAGGGGCTAAAATCAACCATGGATATTGCGGGTTTGTTAGATTTGTTTAGCATGTAAGCATTTTTCTGTTCATATTTGCTGTAATGTAATGAACACCCTAGAAAGTGGTGTCTGAGGCAAGTCGAGAACAGCAGGCGATGGAGAAAGGGGTATTTGTTTAGGCGTTCCATGCTGTAGTGAATCTAGCAAAAAGCAGGCACACTGTTCTTACCAGCAGGGCCTCAGACTTTTAAAGTGCATCCAAAGTCATTTATTTATTAATAGGGCTGAGTTGGAGAAACCCCATTGGGACTGTGGTCTCACTTTCAGGCAAGTCAGAGAAACACTTAACAGTGAGGTATCAACATCCATGTTAGGAACAGATCCAGAAAGCATGTCTTTCACAGTTCTTGTATGGCACTCTCGGTCTCTTGGTCTGCATATGAATGGGAGCGGTGGGTTTTTTCTGTGCATATGTGTGCATGAGTTTGTGGGTGATGGCTCTCAAATATTTTAGATCTGTATTCAATCTAATCTGATGGAACACGATTTCTCCTTTTCTTTTTTCATCTTTCTCCCCTCCCTTCTTTCTGCGCATGGTAATTTGGAATCAAGAACATTGATATGGGATCAAAAGATTGAATCGGCTTATTTGATCTATTTATTTATGCAAAAAATATTACAGGCACCTCAGCTTGAGAGAGGTGCTAGCAAAAAAATAATAATAACACCTAAGCAGAAATGAAGAAATAATACAAAATATGAGAATGAGAGGCAGAAGCTTCACAGACATCTTTGAAGATGTTTATGCCATGGTATAATGCTTACACAGCCTAACATGTTTCATATCACATATATCTCCAGTTCTTGTTCTCCCTGGCGCTGGGGTTATTCTACAATTTCATCTGCAAGATTTACATATGGATGGAAAAATGCTAATAATGGAGCTCTAACATGACATTTAAACATTTTTGTTCCCCCTCTGTTCTCCTGTCATCGCCCTTTCTACACAAAGCAGATTTCAGCTGCCTCATTGTGAATGTTATTGGAGGGGAGGATTGCATTATTATCTGATTACACACAAATACTGTTCTGTTTTTTCTTCAGCTACAGCCAGCTATTGTCAATGAGTGGCAGGTTATTTTATTTTATTTTATTTACAAACACATCAAAAAAGCAATTATTGGATTCGGCTTGGATTGTTTTGCGCTAACTGATAAAACGCAGGAGTGTTGCTAGGTGTTCCTTTGATTCTCAAAGTTATGTTTGTTGAATCAACAGTAGAAGCGTCAAGAGCTAGCAACAGATTGTCTAGGCTTGACAGAAAATTGAAGCAACCTGGCAAATGCTGCTTCTGCTACTCAAACTAAATCTGTTTTCATGGAGACTTCCCTCTGAACATTGCGTTTGCTTCTAACTGCACGTTTTGTATGACATTCAAATGCATTTGTTTCATACATAGAAAAAAGCACTCACTTAAGAGTAAGTGTAGCTAGACTTGATATAGCAATAGTAAGTACAAAAGCAATCCCAGCTAAATCTGCCTACGCTCACCAACCTATTGTGGAAAAAACAAAGGAGTAGGGCCAAAACCTTTTTAAATTACATTTACCGTCTATTTTTGGTAACCGAATGGTTAAAAAGAATAAGAAAAGACAAAACGGCTATGTACTCAAGATTCAAAAATTACTGATCGCTCTAATTTCCATATAAAGCGCTGCTCTGTATCTTACACATGCAGTGTATATGGCTATTTAAGTGCACCAGAAATGAAAAAGAAACTGACATATTTCAATGCTAGGCTGATGAGAAAACAAAACAATATATTCTTTATTCCCACATTACTGTATCACACAGGCATATATTTGTGTGACCCTGATTATATATAAAAACAAATACATCATATGAGATTAGCTTTACGAAAGCAAACCAAAGTAAATGGAAATGGAAGATATCAGCTGCCGCACAGAACACACACACACAAAAAATCACCTGTACCACAGCAATACACTGTTGTATATTTTTTTGTATGTTGGAGTCGAGACCAAGACCAGGACCGAGTACCTGTGTGCCAATAGTCCCACTTGAGTCAATACCGAATCCTAAGGGATCCCACTATAAATCGAGTCCGAGACTAGCTAAAATATTACTGAACAATGAGTGCATAGTGTCATTAATACAACAGAACATTATTATAATTTTTATTATTATTGTTTATTAAGAGTAAGAGTAAGGTCTCCTATTTTGAAAACAAGTCAGGATTTTGTATGAATTTTGTAATATTGTTTTTAACACTTATATCCGATCTTGAGTCCAACAGAACTGATAGTGATTGAAAACCATTAGCAGTGGAGAGTATTAATTCACCATTTAAGCAGTATGCGCAGGCAAGCCCCTTTGGTAATGGGAAACAGAGTTAATTTACTGCAGCCGCACAAAACCACCAGAGAAAAGGGAAAAATGATTAATATTTTATCTGCATTATGCATAAAACAATAGAGTAACTAGTCAGAATATTATTCAAGGCCTAAATATAATATCTTCATCAAGAACTCAGGGTATGATGATGAGAATTAAGGTCATTACAGAGGGCACAATGAATACAGAATGAATATAGCATGTGAAATGAAGGTAATTGCCCAGGGATGATTTGCTATTAGGGTGATGGCTCAGAAACTTTTCTTCTGAATATTGACTACACCAAATTTATGCTAACTTGCCGTCATCTTTGATCTAGCGGAAAATGGCATCAGTAAAAACCTCACGCATTGTATCATTTTTATTCAATTATATCCATAATGCGGTTGTTTTAATGGAAGGGCAAGGGTGAGGACTGGGATTGGGGTTTGATTGGGTGCATGGTTAACATTAGCATTTGGGCTTATGAAGAAGGTTAGGGTTACAGTGAATGGATGGGTTTGTGGTGAAGGTATGATTCATACGGGGATCAGGGTTATAGGTGGGATGAGTTAGCAGGTGAGGGGAAAGGGCTAGGACGATGGTTCTCAAACATGGTACTAGAGACCTGCTGTCCTGCTAAGTTGTGTTCCAATTACTGCACTGAACCCTTATCAAGTGTAATCAATGGCTTATAGTATATAGGTTAATATGGGTCTCTTATTGTATAAGAAATGTCATCTCGAATAATCTCACATATTTCAGTGGAAAAAACATGTTTATTATATAACAATCAACACCCCCTTCACCCTGTCTGAAAATTGTTTCAACCAGGACCCACTGTAAACTGACTTACTGTAATTGGTGTTGCGTTTTCATACTAGTGAAATGTAATTAAACTATTTATTAAAATCAAATGTGCATACTGTTAAACTTGCACCACTTGCATTTAAGTGTCCTGAAACATCGTTGGTAACTGACTAACCTTTAAATACTAATTTTCTGCATGTGATGACATTTATACACAATATAAGTTGTATAGGAAATGTTTGGAAATGCTGCTCTTTGATTGGTTAGTTTCTCATGTGATTTATAATAGTTAAAATTAATTTAACTCCCTTCCTGCTTCACATCATAAAGACAGTAATACACAAATACAGTAATTATACTGTGGTGTTCTGCAGACATGCTTGGGAAGCTTGGGAAAATGTTCATGGGAAAGATTTAAGTAATGTAATGTGTATGATTTTCCTTGATAATTTTTTGTATCGTATTTTAATAGGTTTGTTGTTTTAACATGTCTAATTTGCGAAAGAAGCAAATTTTAAACCTGCCTTTATCCACAGTACCATAATCAAAATGCATTTTTCTAACCTCACTTACAGTGGTACGATAAGTAATCAATAGATTTTTTTATATGTTTGCACCCTAAAACAAAAAAATACATTCCAATAGAGGAATGTCACTTTTTTGTGAAGTGGTACGAAGTGGTACTTAAAAATTCAAAAATTCCATATTCTGCTCACATCTGGGGCTGAATCTTTGTTCTTCTCTCTAAATAATCTTCTCTCTAAAATTATATGCATGACATCTCTTTTAAAAATCAAACTCCTGGTAATTATGGATTTTTCTTTCTTTTTCATTCCTCCCCTTTCAAATCACAGTTAAAATGTAATAGCTAGCATGTCCTATGATATTATGACTTTGGGGCTGGTAAATCAAAGCTTTATGACAGCAGGGTTGGGACCCCGCTTTGTGATAGTGTGAGATAGACGATGTGATCATAAGGAAGTAAGTGACCTAGAAAATTGCAGTTAATATCTCATTCACTACCATGACCCTTTTTAGGAGGAACTTAAAATGAATTTAAAGAAAGCATAGGAATGTTTTCAGCAGTGACGGACAGGGTAATTGTAATTTTCACGACTGTTTGTTGATCTCTGTATTGTATACAGAGAGAGAACATTGACTCAGCTTTAGCTTCCAGTGTTGTGTTTCAGCAAGGAATTACAACATTAGAAGAAAAAAAAGTGATAGGAACCCACCTCCTTATCTTACACCCTGTCCAATCAAGATAGATGAGGCAAGTTTAAGGCATAGAAACTCAATTTGCTAATCCAACGGCAGCCAGCGTGACTTGAATACTATATCAAACCTTTTTACATGTATTTGCTTTGCACTGGCTATCCAATCAATGAAAGGCTTGTAATTGTTTTCACTTGTTTTGTTTCTGTGTAAAGCGGCACTCCTGTGAAGGGGGGGAGACCAATTGATTTACAGACAATGGTTACCCTTTCCTGTTTCCGAACACAACTAATTAATGAAATTAGAGGTTAATTGAGTCTGAAACTGCTTTGGGGGAGGGGGGGAGTCAGAGAATGATTAAAATTGGAATTAACAGGTTTTTATTGTCAGCTTTCACAGGCCATTTTTAATTAACTCTGGAAAAAGGATACATTTAAATTTTACTCCTCATGTCTGTTGACAGTGGAATTTGCATTTTGTAAATGAAGAGGGTCTACAATGACTTTCATTCACCCGCTCACTGAGAAGCAGTTCACTTTATGTGTGGAGGCAGTTTTGGAAAATTCTTCATCAATAACAATAAAAATAAATATGTAGAAATGCCCCTTTGTAATTTGGCTGGCCTCTATAACAAATGGCTTTTATGGATGTTTGTTGTTGTTGTCTTTTCACTGAAATGATTCTTCAAACACCAGACATAGGAGGCCAGTGGTTCTCATTATCGTCTAGTGTATTTTTTGTTACTGAAAACAGTAGAAATCATTGTCATTTTCCTTCACGCTTGGATGGTTCATTTCTAGTAACCGAGGATTCACTGCAGCGAACCAGACTGCATTTGGATATTCACTTCATCAGATGGCTTTGTTACAGTGTGCTGTGTACTCCAGCAGTAATAACACATCTCCTTCATTACAAGCCAAAGTGGCCTGTTAACAACTTTGTGTTTAGTCCAAAAAACCATACTTACACCAATATATTCATACAATCCCTCTTCAATTACTCCTAAGATTTTCTTAATGCAACTCCTGTACAGGAGTTAGTAAAAGTAATCCACTATCCTTTAATTGTTCATACAACACATCATCAGCATCTTTGTGTGTGTTTAACTCACTACTTTAGCTGTGCATGACTCATCAGCAATGAGAATGAACTCAAATCCCATTCCCTGTCCTATTTTCTCCTTTGAGAGAAACAAGTGATTTGAAAAAAAATTCATGGTCCTTATTCCTGCAAAACCTTGCTTACTCAGTTTAAATCTAGAGTTTATCCTCCTTAGGTAAAATCCTGCCATCATTAAGAATATAATGGCATAATTAGTGTCCGTCTTTTAAACTGAACTTTGCTTTCCTTCTTGTATAAATTAATTTGTGGTTCTATAAATGGGTTGAGGCGTGTGGGGGAAAAAAAACACTTATTTTCATGGAACAAAACGTTTACCAGATTTCTAACTGAATTCTCATTGTTTTTGGCAATTTTGTGACAATCTTTTTAACTGTAACATGTGAGAGTAGTCCATAAGCAAGTTAATGTACTGCTTTATTTCAATTTAGCCTGGTGGGTAACTGGGGAGTCTCAACAAATTCTGTGGCCAGAGCGGCGTGAACGCAAATTACATTTCCACCACATTGTTGACATACGTAGGAGGGCTTTTCCCTAATGAAGAAAACAATCATGTGAAAACATATGTTCCTATGGAAAGGACCTTTTGGGAACCCAGAATTGATTGACTTACCAAGCATCACTTCCACAGGCCCGTGATGATGGGCATTATCTAAATGAGTTCCGATGGCTTCAGATCAATTTCCAAAGTCTTTATCTTTAAAACCAGCATACTGGGCAGTGTGCAGTTCTGGCACAAACCTATGACTGCAACTGAAAAGTCAAACGGGTGAAATCTAAGTGCCTAGCAGCTTAAAAATGTTACTTGAAATGGGACTAAAAATAGATTAGATGGGTCTGCACTGTCAATTGTTTCTCCTGTTTTTAATCCCAAAATACATCTGTATAAATAGCATTTCAAATAGCAGTTTAGAGTAACACAGCCCTTAATGGGATAAATCCAGCCTGAATTATTTTTAAAGACAATGAAAGCAGATGCACTGCTGTGACTGTGTTGCCTCTCTGAAAGTTTCCTTTAGATTTGCAGCAATGGCATGATCAGGCTTGGCAGAAAGCTTTGTGTGCTATTTACTCATTTTGTACTGTTACTTTCTTTTATTTTCATTATAGACTGAAAAAATAAAAACATACTTAAATGGAAATCCATGTGTTGAGAGACAGTAGTAGCAACGAGTAATCAATGTCAGAGATTGTCCTGGGGAAGGATAGATTTAATGCAAAACCTTCAGCCATGTTGAGCTGCATGCATTGATGTCGCTGATCGTTGGGAGATTACCTGGAGAGCACTGACCACAAACTGGTCAAGGGACCCTGTGTTAAGAAAAGCCAGGAAACACAAGTGTTTGCAGCAAGATGAATAGCTCCAGACGCAAATCCCATTATAAATTTCACAGAGGTTATCTGTCAATATTTGGAAATGACTGTCTGTTTATCACTTTGGGGCGAGACGGTAACATAGATCCATTGCATCCATCGAAAGGGGCCAGCTCTTGAAAAAGAATAATAGCCTGACTGTGTTACCCCTCCTTGTGAAGCCTTTCTGACATTTTCTATTACCAGCTAATTACATTTTGTGAGACTGCACTGTAAACTCAAACGCAAGAATTTTTTTTTTTTTTTTTTTTAATTTCTAAAGGTATGCAGAGAGAGTTAGCCAAAATATACAGCCCTGAAGTCACTGGAAGAAATTTTTCACTTTACCAAGACAGAATGACTGTACTGTTTTGACAGGCAGTGATATTGAAAAAGGAGCAGAGCGAAGGCCTTGCAGGGACTCGAATTTTCGCACCTCGCTGCTGCAGCTGCCTTCGTGCTCTGTTCCTCGCCCACGCCACCTGACCCATTGTGCCAACGCTAAAACGAGACGGCCCACCACATTCTGACGATGGAATTCAAACTTTCAGGAATATTTTTACAGCCAAGATCTAAGTCTTATTTACACAGCTGGAGGTAAAAAAAAGAAGTGCAAATGGAGAGAACTGCCAAGATATAGCAGCCATAGAATTCTTGGATTCGGTTATATTTCAGAAACTAAGATGAAAGTTGTCAACTACATGCAGGAGATCTCCAAGCAGTCTTTTGTGATGCCAATATTTGCACCTACATTAACAGCTTGTATAGGAATCCACAGATAACTTTGTGTTATTGGATCTGATGTGTCCTGAGGAAATGTAAAACCGTTGCCCTTGTTGATTTCTATGTAGTCGAGTTCCTCCTGGCTATGTTTGGTGCAGAGAACCCCATGTTATGACAAAATTTCAATACCTAAGATTCTCAGCCTGGCTGACTGCCCTACCTCAAACAGATTTCTAGTAATAAGCTGGTGTGTTTAGTTAATTTGTGGTATACGTTTACGACTGCTATGGCACAAATTGAAAATGAAAACAAGTTATTGGATACAAGAGAAATATAAGGCTTGCATTAAAGTCTGCTAAGAAGTGGTAAAAAACCTGTTAAACGAATCTGGTTTTCTTTTTCGTCCTCTGTTAAAGTGTAGCATAGTATAATTAAAGGGCTTATGATCTATAACAACATATTACTGTACCATTTTGTTTTAACTCCTCCCTCCAACTGACTGATAATTATAGTAATTGTCGATCAGCTGTCAGCACCTTGTGTCATTTGATTTTGTGAAACATGTGAACCACCTCCTTGTCTAAACAAACACTGACATAAACACCCTGGAAAGCGGACGAGCAACTACAAATAAGCCAAATGCAAAGGACGCTTCAGAGAGTGGTTCATGAGCATGACGGTCTTGTGTAGTCTCTGATTAGCAAAACGCTTCTGGAGGAGAACGAAAATCCTAAGACGCAGCTCTTCAGATTACAACTGTGAACCATTCTGATCTTCTGTTCTACTTTCATGGTTTTCAATTAAAGTCAAAGATGTTTATGTGGTGGTGATGTTACCCTTGTATATGCAAAGTGTCGTGTGTGTGCAGAACTTTGGGCATTCATGTTTGACTCATGTCACTCACCTTGGGTAAAGATGCTAAATAACATAAGAAAAATACTCATCATTTTTGTAGGGTACAAAACAATACATATAAATCTGAGTGTTAGGTGTTTATTTTGGTCCAGAAAATCTCTAGTAGAAAGGATTTTTTTTTTTTTTTTCAAAGTCTATGTTTTTCTTCCCAAGGTTGCTGTTCACATTTGATGAATGGTAGAGATACCAAGCTGTTAGGTTGAACAACAGTCTCTAACCTCCTGGGGATTCCTGTATTCCAAGTAAATTTTCAGCCGGGTGTAATGAACTGGGAAGGAATTGGCCCTTTCATTGGCGTGGAGTTCCTTGTAGGGATTATGGTGCTTAGAGGCATTTTGGTTTTGAGCTCTGTAATGAAGGGCCAACTGCGCTGGTGCATTGGGGAAGTCAGAAATTCTTGTAGCATTTCTCAGTAGGGTGATGAAATGCATTTAATCTGAAACTCTGAAATCTAACAGTAAGCAACCTGCGAAACTAAATTAGTGACCCAAGGGTCCAAGGACCAAAATCTTTATGTTTTTCGCTTGGCTAGGTAAATGTTTTAAGGCTGTGTACAGATTTGAACTCCCATTTGTCTAAGCGCTGCCACATTTTCAAATGCTCTCACAAAATAAATATCGGGTCAATACCAAAGATGGCAATAAGGAAACAATGTTAATTTACAAGTGTGAGGGGGTTACAGATCAAACGGAAGTAGTTTGTAACAGATTGTCCGTTCTATCACCCTAAACAAAAATGGGGGCATTCTCCCTCTTCATAAGGCTGATATTTATTTGAAGACAGACTGTAGAATTCCAGCGCTGTTGGCAGTCAAGTTCACATATGAAAGCACTCCCCGGGCCAGGTTTGCAGAAGAAAGCTGGGCTTGGGGGCAGCTACATGAGAGCCTCATCTATCACAGATATCCGCTGAAGCCATTATCTGTACAATAAAGTAGAAAAACGGAACATATTTGCAGCCTGGTTCCGCGACAGGAAGAATGGAGAACATTACTGGATGTTTTTTGTTTTTTTTCTACCCTAGATAAATTGGGCTTTAGTTAATAGGTCTCTTTGAATGAATTCAAGCATCATTTACCACAGTCCATCTGTATCGCAGTAGTTTTGATGAATATAGATTGCCGAATTAAAGCCTGAACTAACTGAACAGCAACTACGAATTATTGCGAACATGATAAATGGTCATATCATGGGGCTGAACATTACATTTGTCACAAGGCCTAGGGCCCAGCAATGCATTGAAGCTGGTACAATTGAAACATCTAAATCTGTAATACATCCAGGAAGGGACAGTAAACCTCACTATACTGTGCATTCTTGTAAGTTCTGTATCATTCAATTTAATTTTTCAATCTCAACTTTAGTTTTATCTGTTTTTTTTTATTATGCCTTTTTGTGAATCAGAAGGAGAGATTTCAAAATAGCCCACCCACCCCCCACTTAAAACATATAATCCGTGTAATTGAACTCTCAGGTGAAAATGGCACATCAACTTAATTGACTGGATAAACACGCACCCGTGTGTGGTAATGATTCATTTGTTTTCCTAACAATGCAAGTTAATTCCACTCTGTAACCGTGTGAACAACAACCAATCAAAAATGCAGATGCCAGTTAAATGAAAGTCGTAATATTGTTTTAGTCTGTTTTTTGTTTTTGTTTTAGCCGCAAAAGCGATGTAGTAATTAATCTTAACTAAGGTAAATTAGTTTTCCTCCATATTTTAATTACATTTCTAAATCAATTAAGCAGTCTGGCAATTCACCATTTATTTAAGTCCCGCCAAAAATGTGGTGTAATTGATAATAAATATAACTTCGTCAAAATTCAATTTAAATTAACTGCTCCTCCAGCTTTGCATAATCAATTTTTGAAAAAGTCTCCCAGGCCTCCATTCTGTGTCTCATTAAGACTGATTTCAGTCTCTGAGATGTCACAACTTGTAAAGTACTCTAGTGAATATCAAGTTTATTATTAAAATTCTCCTTCTTTTACATTTGCCAATATGTCACTGTTCCTGAAATTATCATCATTTTACATCTCTTTGTATTCAGACATTTTCAATTAAGGGTGTACACATTTTCCATACAGTGCAGTTTTATTGGGAAAGCATTAGGCTACTTTTTAAACCATATGTAATGCATTTCTATATAAAGCAGGAACATAAAAAATGTATCCCTTATTTATTTATATACTTTTGCGATGTATCATTGGCTTTTTTTGACTGGCAGCTTGCAGATGAGTTGTCAAATCAGCAAGAAAATGACAGAAAAATGCACTAGTCACCAGTCAATGGGTCTGACTGTGTGGTATTGTTTTCAAAATCAATCTTATTGCATAGTTTTACATAAAATGTCCCCACACACAGCCATTCTCTTGTTTTTTTTTGCAAAGGTTATATTCTGACTGGACAAACTAGTTTCTAAGGGGAAAAAGCTTTTAAACGTTACAGATAATTAACTGATTTCTGTTTTTAAATCCCAGCATAAAATGTGTACATGTAATGTATGTCAGGCTTTGAGGGGAATGCCTCAAAGTCTGACAAACATTACATGTACACATTTATAGTGTTGCAAATTATATATCTTCAGTAAAGTGCTAACATTATGTGGCTCGTGGAATCCAAATGGGATTCTTCTTTTTGGAGTGCTTCAGATAGGGCAGACACCCCCCCCCCCTATAAACTCAATAAACAAGAAGTGACCATGCATCAGATCTCCCATTCAGGTTCAGGACCCTGGAATTCTATTTTTGGAGGGATCAGCAGATTCATATTGAATGTCAGCAAGTCTCTAATCCTGAAAGCTCCAGTTTGACTTCGAGGTGCAGGCAACCAGTAGACCGGCCGTACACTCAGCTTGAGGTGAGGATGCTCCACAGACAGACCTCTTTTCCAGCTTGATTGGCAAAAGCACTTGGCAAAAGACCCAGTTAAGATAGCCAACAGGGATACACTTTCAGACACAAGGAAGTTGGAAGTCAGGATGTATATGCTGGCAGCACATGTATGGACAACAACAAAACTACCTCATGTAGGTTTTTTTTAAGGTTTTAAGGCACCTGGCAATCAAATGGATGGAGCTATCTGGAAAAGTTACTAAGAAAGGGCACTCGGCCTAAAGCCAGGGACACACCAGCGCATCGCTTTGCGTGTCCCAATTAGAAGTGACGTGCCTTATAGAGTGCCACACCAATGCATCTCCCAAGCGTCAAAAGGCAGCGATCCCATTTTGCACAAAAATACTATTCAATTGCAGAACTATATAGTTTTGTGAAAACTCCACTGAATCATCAACAAGAGGAGGATGAGGAGGAAGAAGATGAACATGAAGAGATTTTGTTAATGAAGTCTGTCGCTTGGATTTGTAAAAAAAAAGTAATTTTAGTGTTCTAAAAATAAAGAACATTTTCCTTTAATAATACTTTAATTTGTACTGTGTGTGTTTAAACACAGATAAGTGCATTTATTTGTTTGTGTGTGCATATTTTTGTATGCGTGTGCTTTATGTCCTGTTTTGTACAGGACCCATCTCCTGGTTAAAACAAATCTCCTGGTCAATCGGTGATTATAGAGTTTATATAGGCTATGGTATAAACTCTGTCGGGTGGGGAAATGGGAGATATATTAATTATATTAATTATAGGCAATATAAGTATCAACTTACTTTCCTAATATGAAGGAGATATTGGATACAAAACCCATAGACAACTACCAAAAACAGGTTTATTAACAATAATAATAATAATCTATAATCTATGTTCAACATTATAGTAGTGACGTCACTCAGGATTGGACTGCCATTGGTTGAGAGCCACGTGTCTCTCAAGCAGCACTTTAAAAATTGCTCTCATAGAAACCTTGACGCAATACCCCACAAATTGAAGCAATGTGGCGCGCTGGTCTGTCTGGGTCCATAGACCTCCACTGCATTAAAAAATGATGCTAGGTAAAGTGACACTCTGCACCGTGCTGGTGTGTCAAGTCCTTAGGACATGCAATTGCTTCTCTTTCAAAAGGCAATATTTTTATCCAGGGAAATGTTTGACTGGTTTTCATAAAGTTTAATGCCCATTTGATGAGAATGGTGCATACAGATTTCAAAACCTTAACCTGCTTGAGACGAGAAGAATCCCGAAGAAACCAGCCAATCACCCAAGTGTCAGCTGTTGCTCTTTTTAAACAGGGAAGCTGAAAGAGGGAAGAAAAACTTTACAGTGGGTAATTATCATGACTCACAACGTTAGGATGTGTATACGTATTGGATCCCCCAAAGGAAGGGTATTCTCTGAGGGATATTGCAAGGAAAGGTCAACTCTTCATGCAGCTGAGTATAAAACCAAATTCAGCAGCTCTGCAGAACTGATGCTGGTTCTTCCTGTCTTTGTAGTGTTTCACTACCCAGCGTACCTCAAATCATAAAGCCTTATTTAAAGGTAGAATGATAGATTATTATATAAATATAGATTTTGTCTATAATCATAGTAATGTACATAAAGGACAAGTAAGCATACAGAAGTCACCCATCCTTGAGAAGATTTATCATTTAACTGAACTAAATATTTATTCGGGTGATATGTAATGGGAATAAAACTTGAAGAACGTGTTTGAAAACAAACGTATCTAAATTGACTTGGCGGTGTAATTTATGATCCTGACCATATCTTCTCTCTTTATAAGTCACTGAGTGAAACTCTCCCCTTTGCAAACACTAAAACAAACGGGATGCCGCAGACAATCCTTCTGCTAAGCTAAGTCTCAGGCCTCATCAACATTCATCTTCCTAAGGTATGCCATAAACTAAATTAATATTGACGTTGTAGGGTGTTCCTACACAAATGCCAATATTCTGCCATGACTTGGCAGGCTAGTTTGTTTAACTGAGATGTATTTAATTACAATAAAAGGCAAATGCTTTAATTTCTGTGAGATTTATGGCTTGAAGGGTGAGTGTGTTTAAGTAAGAGAGGGACTAAAACAGCTCATTGATTGTACCAGCAGGGCAGGTTAGGATCTGTGACAGGCTGGATTCCTACCCACAGTTGGCATGTATTATCTCAATGTACGTGGGTTTTACTTTTCATAGTATAGACATGTGTCAGCTAGATCGAAAAAACTGTTACAGTTCATAGGCCTTAATTTCTGGTGGGAACCAAAGGGAAGAGGATAATGACCAAAGTGCTGATACAAATTGGAGGACAGAAAAAGATGCTGAAATTGTGTTATCACCTGGACAGGTTTAAAAGTAAATCCCCTTGAGTGTCATATATTTACAGGTTGAACGTAATCCTTTATAAATGCAACGTGGCTATACTGTCTTCTCTACCATGCACAACAGCAGTAATGAGTGAGGCTCTGCAAAACTCACAGTCACATCTGACCAACTGACTAACCTTGTCCCAAACCTTGAGATGTCAATCAAGGCCCCGTCCGATGAAAGGGACCAAAAGAATAATGAAGTAATCAATGTCAGCTTTTGTGCGCATTCACCTGAGTAATAGAGATGTTCCCTGAGGAAAAAAACATTATCTATATCTGCCCCAAGTCAAATACATTTACAATTTGAAATAATTGAAATGAGAACTTTCATAAAGCAAGGGTCTCAAACTGTGCAGGACTGCAGTTCTGCTGTTCATACTAGCCCAAGCTCTGAGATATTTCAATAATCTAGTTATCTGTGCTGGGTGGCACGACTAGAGACCACCCCAAACTGTGCTGTACATCACCAGACACAGATGGAGGTATAACACATTTTGAGATGGTCTCTAGCCATGCCACCCAGCATGGCATCACTATATATATATATATATATATATATATATATATATATATAGTTAAATGCATAAAATACTGTTTTGATTCAAAGTGCACTGTTCATAATTTGCAGTCTATAGAGAAGTTTTCCAATACATCTCTATAGTAAACCAGTAACTGGGAACTTGGTTGGAATAAAAGCCATAAGACACTCTCAAAGTGAACATTTAGCCTTTGTTATATCTCACTGCTCCTGAACTTTAAGATTGATTTTGTTCAATCTCAACAAAGATTTAATCTAAAATAAAAAATAATAATAATTCTTCTTCTAGCAATGTTCATCTTGTGATTAATTGTGGGGAAGAAATACTCAGTGTTTGAATTGATGATGCTATTACTGAACATGAGCTAGTTGGGATTCTAGCTGCAAGGCAACAACATTTTCTTCATTTGAGCTTAAATGCATGTCAAGTTAAATAGTCCAATTAAAATGATAATTGAAAACACACTCTTGGGATTAGGCTCGACGTTGACTTGGTTTGATTGCCCTGCAATTCTTTTTTAAGTAAATGTCTAACAGCCACTGCTTTCTGCCAGTGTCCTCCTTTGCTTTAGCAGTTTGATTTTCATTAAGTCAGTGGGGGCTGATATGCAGCAACATGTTGTTTTGTGCTTCGTTTTGTTTTTTTAATTCCATTTTATTTTATCTGGTTAGATGTTGATATCCACATTATTGTTTTCAGTGAACAGTGTGATTTTGTAGCACATGGTTGGAAATGCAGTGTCTGAACACACTGCCCACTAGAGACTAGAGACATTCCCGAAGAAATCTGTGTGATGTCCTAACAAGGGCAGAAGGAGAGATCAATACGGTATTTATCCATGAAGGGTAGTATACTACAGTGCATGCAGACATGATTGTAACATGTTGGCAACTTTATGGACATTGCACTCTTAGAAACTCTTTGTTTTATTTCCATCGAATGATCCAAAACCGTAAGCGGAATCGGCAGACAAGTCGGTGGGTTAATGGGCTTTCATTCAATGCGTCTCGGTTCAGCCTTGTTTGCAAGGGGGAAGGGGTACGTCTGGAAGTCAGCCAATCAGTCTTCTACATGATACAGTTCTATTGCTTTCAATGTAAATGTCTGAGAACCAATATGAAGCGACTGATTAAATTGCCCCAGGGCAATGCTGGGGTTAATTCTGGCACGGAAATGGAACGTCGTTTTGTTTCACATCATTAAGTCCCTCTCCCTGGTGGGGATACTATGATGTGCTTCAATTTACATTTATAAGCTTCTCATGAGGAGCAAATCCAGAATTGTCAGTCTCTTAAGAAGCTTAGTGTAATAAGTAAAATAATCCTCTGTTGCAAGTTTTTGATACCTGGGAACTTCTTATATTTATTAAATTATTATAATTATTAAATCATTCTTACAGGACCGAGCCAGAAAATGTCACCTCAAATTAGGATTGTAAAAAATCAATTTCTTCTTCTTAGTTTTTTTATGATATAATGTACCTCAGCTCCTGTTACACCAGGCAAAAAAAAAACAAAAAAACAGATTAGACAAGGTAGGCTGTACATCCTGATTAACGGGTGTCTTAAAATTGACAAGCATGATTTGCTGAATGACCTCAGGTTTTTCTATGCATTTTTATGTTTACCTTTGACCCGGGAAGCACAAGCTGTATCTCTCAGTCCAGATTTAGAGAACTGATTTCAAGAATGGAACTTACTATTCACCTTTTTTCCTGATTGAGGAAACCAATTAATTATACTCATTAGTTTGTGTGCCACCTGCTATACATCCTCGAAGATGCATTTAGAGTGATGTTCACATCTTCGCAGGTTTTGTGATGGAAACAATGCAGCTAAGAGGTCCCATAAATACTCAGTCATAACCCAAACAAAATTAAATCATTACTAAGATATTGACTTATCAATAAAAGGATAAGTTATGATTAATCATCTTTGAGAAATGGATTGTATATACACTTCACATGATTTTATCACATCACCTGGCAGGATGCCACTTTTCCTATCATCAAATCTACTCAGATTACGTTGGCTCCATGATGAATGTGAAAAATTTAAAATCATCCCTGGGAAACAAGCCTTTAACCAAATGGTTCTGCAGCACAATGATGCACTACTTGTCATTGTTATTAATCTTATATTTCTGTGCAGGCTCCCGTATCCAGGAAAATGTACAATCATTACAATTCATCACATTATTTTTACATACAATATACATGTTTGTAGCAATCTAGGTAAAGTGCCTTGCTCAAGAAGGGCACAGCAGCAGTGTCCTCCAACTGTCATTGAATCCACAACCTTTGGGTACTTGGGTGACCTACAGTCCTGGCCAGAAAACTTTTCAAAAGTCATTATTAAGTGACAAACTTCTCAACCACAGTTGCAATTTGTGGAGTTGACCACAGTTGAAAGCATCAAAGGCAGCATCAAACCTCTGTCCTTCATGTTTCAGGGCACTTCCTGTTGTCTGGACACAGGCGTCAAATGGATAGGCCTTCTGGGGGGTGCTCTACAAATAGTATTTAATGTGTAAAATATGTGGGCCTAATCACATGTGCATTTAAGAAAAAACATAGTTACCAACCTAGTTACAATTGTGTTCTTACATATACCATTAATCATTTTTACACATTAAGTACATTGCAATAATGCATAATTACACTGTACTTATGCGTAACTACAGATGTAGTTACTGAGTACTTACTATGTAAATACACTGTAATTGGGAGACTTGTGTAAATGTTTCAGCCACATTGGACTTTAAGTTTCTGCGGATAAGTCTGATTTTATTTCAGGTTGTGAAAGTTTTTGGACGATATACTTGTGTTTGGGTTTTATTATAATTTTTTCATACTAAATATGGACTCTGTTTAGCACTGGATACCCACTATGTATTATTGTTCCCACTTGTACACTGCAAAATTAATACCTGACACAACACTTGTGGACCATTTTTACATCTAGACTACAATGTCAACAACAATCACTTGTATGGACATTATAGCTTTGGGAACAGGGAGATTTGAATGATGCTTTCACCAAGACACCACTAATTTATGTATATAGTTCAAGGTACTTTATGTTGTCATATCAATATAACTGTGTTGGAGAAAAATCGATATTAAAAAAAAAAATGTTTAAAGGTAATGGTAATGTTAAACATTGTTATATCCACGGTTTAATCTTTGTTGTCCTTTAAATTGTATAAATATGATCTGATCTCTGAGTAAAACATCAAATAAACATCTGTTGTTCTTAAATCAAGACTAAAACATTACTGAAAAGCTGTGAATGTGGCTGCATGTAGGAATAACAAAAAATGTATAAAAATAAATAAACCAAAAAACAGGAGGACAGTAATTAAGCTACAGGGCGATTGCCATTATAATGTGCCATCTTAAATTTTTTATGAAGTAGAAAGGATGGTCTATCCACTCTGAAAGCAATTTTTCAGTAATTGAATGCAATTGATTGCAATTATGAAATTTAGCAATCAAATTAGGAAACATGCCTTCGGTAATTTTCCAAAAGGGAGATTTAAGCTTTTGTAATGGTTTTTAAGTACCAGCTATTATCAGTAATGCTTGATAATTTATGTACTTAACATAAATAAGAGGGAGAAAGCTGGTCAATTAATCAATTATATTAATTCCAGTCATTTATTTTATTTTATTATTATTATTATAAATAGGCATTTGTAAGTACAACATTTTTTTTCATTAAAACCAACAAATAACAATAACTGTAGCATACCATTTGAAAGATTATTTATTTAGTCCAAAATACTTCAGTTAAAATTATAATACAGGTTTTTAGAATTGGAGATGGCAGATGTATGTTTGATTGTTTAACTACCAGCATAGAATTGTATCCATTGCAACCACTAGGCCTTAAGTCTTGGACACACACATTTATTTTCTCCTAACTAATACTGTCTCCTAACTAACTAATGTCCTAATACTTAATGGTTTACTTTACTTTTTGTATTAATATCACCAGCTTGTGTTGATTTCAGTAAATAATGTGCTCTGTGGCAACTCTGCAAAATATGGTGTACCAAATATAGATTAAGATTGATTGATATCCAGAACCACACAGAAAATAAACCAAATTACAGTATCAAACTGGGATTTCTAACAGGAGAAGAAGGCACAACAGATCCATTCACTTACAGCTTATTTCCTACCAGTTTGTGTGAATTAAAGAATCAATCTATTCTTTAACACGCTTTAACTGTGATTTTGCTAGACCAATTTCAAGCTAGATCCTGTTACACCTGGTTTTATTACAGATGGTCCTAAATGTCAATCTGTGGTCTCTTTAGCTGTGAAACAGTGTTAGCAGAAACATCATGCAATTTTAGAGCTTCAGTTTACCGAGAGAGAGAAGATGGAGAAGGAGAATTAGACACCATGGTTTGTAATAATCTGTTGATAGGAACTGTATGCCTGTCATCCGGCCTAGGGTGAGAAATGAAGATAGAAATTGCACCCAGAATACAGATAATTGTCTTTTTGGTGTGGATTTATAAAGGATTACGTTGGGAAACTTCATCTATCTTCCAAAAAGAAACCCCAGACTGTACCCAGAATTTCCTAGCCATTTTTCACAAGAGTAATCTCTAAAGGAGTTAAAAATGAAATCATTAAATTCAGGAGTGACCAACTGAATTGAGCATTCATAATCTTGTTCAGGACAACAGCGTCTGGAGCAATTGGATAGTTTATCTCCTGTTTTTACCCGTTTCCAGGTAATATTTCAAAAAGCTACTTGGTGCTTGAAGACATAGTGATGAGATCATTTTCTTATTGTGTGTGTGGCTCGCAGACAAATCACTTCTCCCCAGTGACATTATCACTTCCCATTAACAATAACTGACTCGTCCCCAAATTAAAACTGAGGGCAGTGTCTCCTTTGCTCTATATAACACACACACATGTGTGGAGCTAAATTAACTAAAATTAATGTGAACAGATTCAATTTGAGTAAAGTTGAAAACAAAACATTGCATGCAGTTGAAAGTGATTCCACACTTCTTTACCCATGATGTTATTTTTGTTTTTTGAATATGTGGGTATTGTGTCATAATGCACACTGTTGTGAGTTAATATATTTAGACAAGTGTAACTTTTTCTCAATATGGCCAAACAAGATATTAAAGTTACATTTTGCCTAGAATAAGTGACGTGCATTTCTGCCTCTTGGGTTCCCTGTAAATACATATGTTCCCTGGATAAGGGCGTCTGCCAAGAAATAAAAATAATAATAATAATAATAATAATAATAATAATAATAATAATAATAATATTATTATTATTATTATTATTATTATTATTATTATTATTATTAGTAGTAGTAGTAGTAGTATTGATTATAATAATTCATAAGACTTAAATTTAGATTGATCTTTTTGTCTTCCAACAATAGCCCCCTCTGAGGCACTGACGAGGCACCCTGTCCCTGACCCTGGAAGGCTGACAAGACACCCCACCTCGGAGTGCTGACAAGTCACCCCAACCAAGGGCTGATGATATTTTACCAATCTGGTGAGTGGCCTCACCAGAGGGAATACCATAGCTACCAGCAATATTTTAAAACATATGGTCTTATTGCTGCTGAATCATAGAATTATACTGCCTGGATGGGAGGCAATTATTAGGCCTAGGCAGTGCTTAATTTGTAAATCACGAGGTGCCAGAGTGCAGTGTGAACGGGACAGAGTGTGTTGACGAGGGGGAGTGGAGGTACCAGAGCATTTAGTGTGACAACATGCACAGAAACCTTGACATCAATGTAACACACTTTCAACACATTTTCAAGCCACTGCTGTAGAAAACAAAACAAAACAAAATAGTAATTTCAAATACCATAACTATTGCTGCATGATCTCCCACTATACTGTATGTATATAACCAGCCCTGACCATTTTTGTGCCGTGGATTTTATATCTACATAGACAAAAAATAGACAACATAATTCTTATTTGCACAAACCTAACTCCCCCCAAAACATTTACCAGACAGCAAGAAAGCAACAGTATATTCATATCAGTCCATTCAATCATTGCTCAGTCATCGTTGAGCGAAGGGATTTCTTATTCAGCTTTTGTTTCAAAAAGCTGTGCTCGCCACTTGCAACACTGCACCCGATCTGACTCTCATTGGTGCATTTATTAATGGGACGAAATCAAGACCAATCAGCCTGCTAGAATGGTGCGGTTTGGCCCCCCATAAGCCTCACATAGGGTTCCATTTGGTGAATATGAACAAATTGAATGGGTTTCACAGCATTCACACTGTACTTCATCTGTATTTTTACTTTTAAGATCTTACAGCTGATCGCTGCTTCCTCAACGTTTCCAAATTCCATTCCAGTATCACATTCTCCTGTTTGGTTCTTTAAAATAATTCGAACCTGTCAAAGATTCTCTGGACTTCAGTCTGTTTAGTCCTGCCTTCAAGTAGAAGTAAATTACCCAATCAGTGAAGTGAGGTTTTGGAAACCAACTCTGTTAGGACAGAACTCTTCTGGAGGGCAGAACATATATGATGGGTTTGATTGGTTATTTGCATTTGGAAGGTGGGACTTATATGAAGCGACCATAGTTTTGTAAGGTTTGTAAACTTGGAGACAGCACCGCCCCTCACATCTTGTCATCCTGTGCGGTTGCACACACTTGCTCAAAGTATGAGCCCGCCCTTTATGGGTAACTGTAGGTGCGTTCATGAAGACTTTCAACATTCTGTGCATAATCTGAGCAGAGAGTGTAAATATTCTAAGAATACCATTGGGTGAGTTTTAATTTTATTTTTATAGAACTATCATGGAGTCAACAAAATAAAACTGATCGTGCATGTTACATTTTTTTCATGTCAAGAAGAGGTGCCGGAGCTGGATCCCCAGAGATTTCTTTTCCCTATAACAATCTGCCCTCCTGAGTTTTTGTTTTTCTCTCCTCCATGCCTAATGGTTAATTTATTTTGGTTTATTTTATTTTATTTTGTTTCATTATTTATGGTTTATTTATTAGTTTTTTGGTCAGTGGCTACCCTGCGAAAAGGTGCTATACTAAATAAAAATGTATTGATTGAATAGTGTTAGATTTCAGATTGCACACAGGGATGTTTGGATGGGGAAAGTGAGGAGTCCACATAGACTCCTAGGTCTTTCTCATGCGTTACTTCTTTGAGTTCTATTCCTCCCATAGTGTAATTATGGTGGACATTTTTATTGCCAGCATGTAATATCTTGTCCACATTGAATTTCATCCACCAGGAGTCGACCCACAGCTGAATATAATAAGTCCCTTTGAATAGCCTGTGTTGCCGAGATTGTATCTGCTGAGCCACCTATTTTAGTATTGTCTGCAAATTTGACAAGCTCGCTAACTATCCCAGAGTCCAGATCATTAATATAGATTAGAAAAAGCAAAGGCCCTAGTACTGATCCCTGTGGAACTCCACTAACAACCTCACTCCAGTTAGAAGCAACTCCTCTAATCGACACCCTCTGTTTCCTATTCATCAACCAGTTCATAATCGATCTACTTACATTACCCTGAATGCTTACAGCTTCCAATTTGAGGATCAGTCTTTGCTGTGGAACCTTATCAAAAGCTTTCTGAAAATCATATCATAAGTATATCATATTATATGCTTTCACATGATCTACAGCTGCAGTTGCATGTTCAAAAAATTATAATAAATTAGTAAGACATGATCTGCCTCGTCTAAACCCATGTTGACTATCTCCAAGAATATGGTTTTCATTGAGATGCTCCTCTATTTTCTGTCTAATCATTTTTTCCCAAATTTTTCATGTAATGCAGGTGAGACTGATTGGTCTGTAATTTCCTGGCTCAGATTTGTTCCCTTTCTTATGGATAGGTATGATGTAGGTATGGCAGTTTTCCACTCAGTTGGCACATCCCCTGTTCTAAGTGTCATTTGGAATATTTTATTTAGCAGCCTATAAATAATCTTCCTAATTTCTTTAGGTACTTTTGGAAATATACCATCTGGCTCAGGTGATTTGTTTGTTTTTAATTCTGCTAGTCCCTTTAGTACCTCCTCCACATTTATCCTGATCTCTCTTAGGGTTTGACTGGACTGATTGTTAACCTGTGGCATGTTATCATTTTATTTTTATTTTGTAAACACCTCTGTAAAATACTAATTTAGAGCATTTGCCACATCTTGTTCATTTTCAAAGATACTTCAATATTTAGCCTTTAGCTCTTACACTGTTTCTCCTTGATTGACCTCTTGCTGTTGTAGCATTGAAAAAAGCTCTTTGCATTAGTTTGTTTTTCCATTTCCCTCTTTGCTTTCCTGATCCCTCTCTTAACCCTTTGCAGTCCAATTATTTTGCAGCTGTCGGGCTGCTCAGGTCCAATTTAATTTTCTGATGAAAATAATATTTCAGACCATGTGTTCAAGTTGAAATAACTTCACTTTCTTTGCAAAAAAACAATGTACAAAGCAATATTATTCCAAAGGACACCCTCAAATTTAAAATAGTGCAAACATTTTGAAAAAAAAAAAACTGTTATTAGTCATTTTTTGATTATATTATAGACGTAAAAGTGCAAAATGGTAAAAAAAATAAAAAAAACTTTAGAAATGCTACAAAGCTTTTTACAGCACTTCACATACCTCTAACAAAGGTAACCAAAAAAAAAAAAAAACATTAAAAAAGTGTCTTACATCAATATTTACAACTATTTACATGTGGCGAGGTTTGAAAACAAAAAATAAAGAGAAATATGTAAAATGCACACAAATATGTAACAACAAACAATAACCTAAAAGCTATATATAATTTGCAATTGTGTTGCAATGCTCAATGGTCTATCTGTGTTTTTGTCATGTCATGATACTTCTTGAAACATTAATCTGGGTGTAAGACAGGCTTTCTGCTGCAAGTTTTCCATAAGATTATAGTCTCATTTCTGCCTCCATCTAATAACTATTTACTTCACTGTCTGCTTATTCTGACATCTGTAGCAGTTGTGCAGATGTGTGTGCTGTTTTCTGACTCCGTGATGCTGATACGGCGGTGTTTAGCCTGCAGTGAGAGCCTGCATCTCTCTCTATCACTTCCTGACTCCAGACTCTTGCAGAGGGGACCTAGCCCATATGTTTTGAGTGTTTCTGTGATGTTTCAAAGGCTGCTGAAGGCTGTGCTCAGCTTTTTCCGGAAGAGAATCAGCTTTTTCTATGCAAAAGATGCGTTTGAAGAGATGTCGGACACAGGACCGCAACCGCATTTGTACAATGTTGGATCCAGTCCGTCATATGACCCCAAAGGGTTAACGTCTCTTTGCATTTCTATATATTCTTTGTATTTTGTTTCATCTCTATCTCTTTTGTATGCGCTATACAACATTTTCTTTCTCTTGATATTTTTATGCATACTTCTATTAAACCATTTTGGCCAATGTTTTTTGGTCCTCAATTTGCTAAGTTTTGGTACAAATTTCTCCTAGTGACATATTCTTGAAATATAACCATCCATTTTCAACTGAATCTGTATTCAGTGTGCTCCAGTCTAACTCTTCTAAGTGCCATCTCATACCAACAAGATTTGCTTTCCTAAAATTGTAGACCATTGTTTTAGACTTGGTCCTTTTTTTAAAGTATGCCTCAAAGCTAACCATATTGTGATCGCAGTTCACCATTGGTTCTTTAACTAGTGTCCATCTATCTTGGTCATTTGAATAATGCCCGCTGCAACAGTGAAATGCCCAACTGTAAATGTAATAGAATAAATTGAAATAAATCAATATGTGCATATACCAGCTTTTCTGCAATTGGTCCAACATTTTAACTTCAACAGGATACAAAAGTCACTCAAACTGCTAGCACTGTTTCAGCTCCACCCAATCCGCTCCCTGCCAGCTTGAATGATGCCCCGCCTCCTGCAATAAGTTGCAATGGAATACTACAGGGAATACTACTACTATTCAGCAACATTACTTTCTCTGGCAATGTCCAGATCAACTATAATGACACAATAGAAATTTAATTGAATAAGGATAAATTTTAGCAAAATTAACATACTCGTACAGAATGTTTTTTTTTTTTTCTTTTTTAAATTACTTTGGGAACTATATCAGAATAGCAAGTTAAATATAGGTTTTTAAGTTCATGAAATTAAAAATGAAACACATAAATCATTTTCTAATAGCAATAGAGCCCTCTTGATGCAGGTTCTAATGTTTGATACACATCTATGAACCCATTGCTTAATTAGTAGTCTGTGGTAATTTGTTTTGTATCTTTGTATAAAGTAGTTTTTTTTTTTACAAAAAATATATAATCATACTGTACAATAAATACAGTCAATTACTTGTTGCCTACAAACTACAAATGTAGTTACTGAGTACCTACTATGTAAATACATATTAATTAGGAGACTTATTGTAAAGTGTTACCGGAGTTTTGCTGGTACAGTTAAAACTATTTATACAGCAATGTGTTAGCACTATTGCATTTGAATGGACATTAATGGGAAATCAGAAAAAAATGAAGACATTTTAAAAGATAAATAAATATTTGTATTGAATACAATTTTAATTAATTACACTATGTAACACAATTTTTGTTCCTGGGTAGTAGGTGTTATTTCCTAATTGCTTATGCCTCAAAAGTATAGAAAATGGCTATTATTCCCCACAAATTTTGCTTTTGTGACCAGGACAGTGATATTTTGAAATGTACCTATTTCCAATGAGAAAATGGGTGAATTTGACATATGAATCTAAATTAAAGTAATACAAAAATTATATTATGTATTTACAGTATAATCATAAATCTCAAAAAACGACTCACTTCTAAATCTTTTGTAGTCATTTTTGTATTACTTTAGTATAAATACATGTTAATTTGGATTCATATGTTGTTATTTTCTGACTTTATGTGAACAAAAAGACAAATTTGCTCGTTTTCTCATTGGAAATATATGGCGCGCCGTTTGTGCCAAAAGTGTTCGTCTGTCAATTTGGTAGTTCATTGGGAAATGCATTTGGAAATTCGTCAATTTGGCCATTCAGCCGGCAGTTTGGTCATACAATAGTAAATTCATCCAGTAATCTGTCAAGTAATTTGTTAATTTGTACGATTTGTGTGTCAATTAATCTGTAATTACACTGATCAACTATGTAATTATAATGTGGCTATTAATTAATATAAACAGACAAACTTCCAGACAACCAGACCAACTTCCAGACAAACCAATGAACTTCCAGACAAACAGACCAACTGTCAATCACTCAATTATAAAAGTTGAGTTCCGTGAACAGACCCTAAAATCTGAAATCTGTATACTAGTAACATAATTTTCCCAAGAAGACTACCTGATCTAGCCAGAACCATTGGCCACCCCACAATAAATCTTTCTCCCATCCTGGCCACCGTATTTGAAAAGTTCTGAACACACCCCTGATTGCATGCTCAATATCAACACTGCTTTATTTCTTCATCCCACATAAAATCTGTGATAAACTTGAATTTTGACTGAAGATGTATTTTCTTGCTCTGGTTGTGATCTTGAAATGTGCAGATTGTGTTAGATATTATTATTATTATTATTTATTTATTTATTTATTTATTTATTAGCAGACGCCCTTGTCCAGGGCGACTTACAAAATATAAGAGCAATACAAAGTGCAATAATAATAATAATAATAATAATAATCATGTTGTTTAAGTCCCTGCATAGCATTAGTTCCTTTATCATTTATCTCCTTTATCATCCACACGAGTTAGGTAACTGGATTAGAAAAACACTGCATACATCTCTGTCTCAAAACCTAACACATATTTCCTACAAATACATGGTTACATTTCTTCTGAGGTCCAGCTTCCCTGCTTCATTCTAACTCATTTTGGATAGGTCCCCTGTTCCTATGCACCAGAAGGAAAAGCAACCTGTGGCCCATTTTGCCTTCAGTGTAAACTCATTTCTTTAAATCACACTGTAATGGTTGGGGGCACTCAGAACATGTACAGACATATTGAACAGGCAGTAATAGTCCTTTGTGTTGTAGAGCTACCTCTGCGCTGTGTGTTTGGCATGCACCCCACTGGCGGAGATGTGCAGTGCGTGCTAAGTGAGGTATAGACTCTCATTGTCTCTCCTCCTCTGTTCCTGGGTTTTTTGAGCACTGACCTTGGAATATTGCCTATGGGGGCCAACACGATTTTGAATTGTTTTACAGGATTACATTGTAAAGCAGTAGGTGGTGTGCACATGTGAGAGATAACCCTGTGTAGTCCTGCCAAAGTAGTGGAAGAGGCTTCACCAAGGACATCTTCCTTTCTTCCCGTCTGTTGGTCTGTCTTCTTTTCTTCCTTTTTTCTGCAACCTTCCTTTCACTTGTTCTTTTGCATACCATTATTTTTTGTATATCTTTCTCTCTGGCTTTCTCTCGTTAGGCAGGAGGAGAGTTCAATGTTAAATACAATGACAAGTGCTTCAATGTCCCTTTTTGGACTCTTCACTGATCTCCACGACATATCACATGAAACTGTCACTGTAATCGATCAGAACCATTGCCACATATATTCCCCTTGCAGGAAATCACACAGTGTGTGACATGTTTTAATCCAGTGGCGAATATTTGAACTGCCAGGCGTAATCCAGATAATGGATTTCTCTCTTAACCGCTAGGTCTTTGCCAAGCAGAACTGCTAGAAATTGATGAAGCACAAGTGACAAGGACTAAGATCCACTGTTTTTGTAGGTGAAGAATATGTAATTCTCAACCCAACTGTTTTAATTCTCATTTATTAGGATTTTGAATGCACTTACAACTTTGTGCTTAGGAGGTATATAATATCTAGGGGAGATTTATTTTAAATACAGATACTGGATTCAAGATCTGTTCATTAAAACACATACATCAATCTAATCTAATCTAATATTCTGTTTGTGGAGTTCTCTGCCATTTACTTACCCAACAGTCCCTTCACACCTTCTCATAGCAAATGAGCGCAATATAGGGAGCACCTGCAGCACACTTTGTATGAAACGATTCGATTTTCTTCCTTTCTTTCTTTGTTTTTGCCCATTGGCATGCAACACATTCACAAAGGGCAAATTTCTGCCTGGCTTATTGCATCACTTTTATTTCAAGCTCCCTTCCCTGGTTTATTAAGCCAGTGGCTGAAAATGCCTGTAATCTCCCTGCGATTCTGAAGGGCTTAAGTAAATGACAGTGGCTGAACGATTCTGCTGTGAATGCTAATCAGGGGGATCCAAGAAGACAGCCCTGCAATCAAACCCTCCTGCATGCACCCGAGCTGCAGGAAAATGGCGAGTGTGGTTTTGGTTTGAACTCATTTACTCCCAGAGTGTGGCAGCTGCAGTCTTTTTACTGCCAACTTAAATATGCAGCCGCTGCCCCTTCAAGTTGAAACCTTTATTTCATTGTAACGCTTCCCACAGCACCCATTCTCCCCCCAGTTAAAGCCAACCCAAATCTTATATTGACTTTGTTTGTTGGACTGCTTTGTCTGCACACTGCGCTGGGCTTCCACTGCCATATGCATGAGCAACACTGTAGAAACCTTGCCTTTCCCATCCCTCTGCCATGTGCTTAACGAAGGCATATAAAGATGTCATTTTGGTGTGTAATTCAGTGTGTTTTAATTGCCTGTAACAAAAGGCATATCAGGAACCAGATGATCCTACCACAAAACTGTACCCTAGGGACTGAAGTGGCTTACTAACGCAATATATAAAAAAAAATCTCAAGCCCCTTTCATTTATCAACTATATGGGCCCTTGAAGTAGGGCTCTTTAAAATAAAATTCTCATAAATTATCCCTGAAGGTGGCAGTCCCTGGAACTCATCAAGGGATACCGTTTACAACAAGACATTTACAGCAGGGTCATCCGAATGCATTTACTGTATATTATGAATTGATATCCTTATCGTCCAATCAAATTGCTGACGGAAGGCACTACTGTATTGTAGAAATGCAACAGTAATACTCATCCTCTGATAGGGCCTGTAGCCTTACCTGTTTCATACAAAATGATTTAATATAAACATGCACCACTTGTTTCCCTAAGTGGTTTAGTGTCACACTTGCTGTTTGAGTGATGTAAATGTATTGGTTTGCCGAGGAAAGAGTGCTGCTGGGCTCCATATGGAGAGTAGAACCATAATAAGAGGGGGTAATGAAGAGCCCTCAAATCTGTGAGCAGCAGCCTTCCATCTTTCTAAAATATCAAGTGGTTAAAAGTACACGCCAATGTGCTATATTGCGCAGATCCACATCTAATCAAGTGGCCATTCTGACAAAGTTAAGAGTATATTGTTCCTACCAGGACATTAAAATCTGCTTCTGTCTAGTTGAATTAAACCAGTAAAGAGGTCTGTTAATGATGAATACAAAATGTTATCTTTCAATTTGAAAATAGTTCCCAAAAAGCTGAGAATCAATTGAAGCCTTGTATCAAAGCTGCTGATAGGCTGATAAGCTGTTGATGTGCTGGACCCTCCCCCTGCCACAGCTCAAGATCACTGCTCTAGACTGCACCCCCTCTTTTTATTTATTGATTGATTGATTTATTGGCACATGCCCTTATCCAGGGCAACTTACAGTTTACACACCATTACAAAAGTGCAGAAGTACAATTCATATGAAATACAAAGCATACGTCCTAGATCAAATAGGTACCACTGAGGGGCAAGGGTTGAAAAGGAGCAGCTCTGGAAGAAGGGGAGCATAGAAGTTAGTCTTCTGGCACAGGAGGACTGGAGTGGTCTGCAGGAAGTGTAAGGAGAGTTGAGTTTGAAGGTAGGTGGGTGCAGTCTGGGCAAGAGAGCAGTAAGTAAGAGTCAAAGTGATGAGCTGCATGCAAACCGAGATTGGGAGCCAGTAAAGGGAGCAGAGTAGTGCTTTTCCTTTCAGGGTGTATCTATGGAGACTTTGTTCGAGACTCTGTGGCTCTGGTTTCTTCAGTGGTGGTGAGTACAGCGCTCTGCACTCTGTTTTCTCTGTTTTCTTTGCTGTGTTTTAATGCCAGAAGGGAAGGTGGATATGCTGAATATTTGATCAAGTGAGTGTAGAGTCTTTTGTGGCTCACTCCATGGAGTGCTGACCTGAAAACTAGCAGGACCTGTCAATCAGATCAAGAGTTCAAATCCTGGTGGAGGAATCCTTCTGAAAATCTTCTGCTTGTGTATAAGTTGTCTTCAGTTTTAGTGCCTGAGGGGGCAGTTGAAGGCTGATATACTTGAACATTTATAAATTAAAAGGGCAGTCCTTGTGGCATACTGCTGTCCTGGATGCTAACAGGACCTGGGTTCTAATCCTGGGGCAGTATCTTTCTTCCGTAACTCTGTTTTGGTGCCGAGGGGGCACAGTGCAGTGGAAATACCAGATCTTCATAGAACTACAACTTGGATTTGAACCCTGGTCTTGTCAAAACTAAGACCAGAACTCAAGGAGGTGAGCCACAAACATCTTAACAGTTATCGGCTTGAAGATCTATCAACCACACACTACAGAACACTTAGAGCACATGATCAACAAAACTTCTAACAATGCCAATCATAGATTTGAATCCACTGCCTGCTTGTCACCAAAGCTGGGAGCTAAGAATGTACATGCTGTGCTTTCCAAGATCTTGTATATCAGCTTGACACTAGAAAAGAGGAAATGCAATCTGAATGCAGTGATCTTGAGCTGTGGCAGCGGGAGGGTCCAGCACACAGACGCCTTCAAGGCTTCAAGTGCTTCCCAGATCCCATACTCTGGGATAAAAAGGCCAGTGATGTATAGATTTTTTTTTCACCTCACCTTAATTATTGTTGATGTATTTTTAATCAGGTCTTATTTTGAATCCTTCTATTCTCATATAGTTTGACAAATTGTATCAAAGTGCAGATACACTGTGAAAGATGCACTTCAAAATATAGGCTTTTCTAGGGCCACTTTTCTATCATTATTACTTTCCTATTTAAATCACTATTATGTCTAAACGTTATAAAAAATTACAAATACAAAATCTCTACAGCCCTATTTGGAGGGTTACTGAAATCCTATTTAACAGTATCTCTCCGCTTGTGTTTTAGGTATTAGGTTACAGTACCTGCCCATGGAAGGCTAGGATTTCAGGAGCTTGTGTTTCTGAGTTTGTGCTGATCGCCCAAATGAAGACGAGAGGTGTACTTTGAGGAGTATCCCTGAGAGAGACCGACACATGTCCCTGTCATTAATTATTTATGCAGACGTGCTGTCAATCTGCTTGCTTGGCCTGAGATGACGGTTCATTGCGGCCTGCTTTGTAGGCCTGTGAGGCTGGAGACGGCTGATCTTTGAGCAGATTTTCACACTGGCAGTAATTACTGGCAACAAGGGCTTCTATTACTGAGAATTTCTCGCCACACAGCATAAAACAAAATGAGCTTTTTGGCAACCAGATTGTGCTGGCAAAGATGATTGAAAAACAATCAGAATCCTGACGGTTCCATTCCGTTTGACTTCCAGTGAGTAAATTATTCCAGTCTCACTTTATTTTTAGGGGAGATTATTTGCAATTATGGACAGAGACAGTCAGCAATTAATTAATTTGTATGTATTTATTAATGGTTTACATTAACAGATATGATATATCAGATTAAAAAAATCTATTTCAATCTACACACACATTGTTAAGCCTAACTGAAACCCTTAAATATGCTGCTGTTAATCAAAATTAATAAATTAATACACTGAGGTATTAATCCAAGCCAGTTACATTTCTGCATGAAAGCTGTTTCTAATGGCCTCTTGCCCTTTCTATCTAAAGGGAGTGCATTTGAGAATTACTCCTTTTTTAGCTCAGTTGAACATAACCTGTAACATGAAAAGTAAATACAAATGTTTAGCATTAGGAACACAACGGTATCATTTAAATTCAAGTTGGGGAAAACTGGTATAATAACAACACATACACACCCCCTGTGTACAAATTAGCTACAGTTCCATACCTCATTAAGGTTACTAAGCACCGTTACAGAGAATTTGTTGCATATGGATTTGACGCTGCCAGAACACTAATTAGTTTTCACCTTTGCTTCTCTCTTTTGGGATTTGAATTATGACAAACAAAATGAACAGGAAATACTGTTTTGTGGTGTTTTTCACTAGCAGAATACATAATAAGAAAGGATTCAATACCTGACACACATTCATCTGTGCTGCAGTAACACATTTCTGGAACCAGAAAATATGGTCGAATCCAAGTAGAAGAAAATAAATTAAATTAAAGGGTGTCTTTTTAAAGGTTACGATACTGGAGCTGAAGTCTTTGAAATGTACAAAATGTCCTGTTGCTTTTTTTCATTTTAATTAATATGTTTTGTTATTTTTTTTCCCCTTCAGTTCCTCAGGCATTTTTTGTCAAAGGTTTCTACCTTCCACACAGTCTGGCAATTGGATTTTAATGTTCTGCAAATGTGGAAGCTGTCGCGGTGTTTACATTAAGGTTTTTTTTTTTTTTTAATTCTGCCAACAGTATCTGTAAGTGTGCTTTAGTCATGGTTCGGGGTAAACAGTAGTTGGACATATGAGTGAAGAAAAAATATAAATACAATTCTCCATTTTACTCTGTCACCTTAGATTACACTGTAACTGTACATTTTTGTCTGAGTGTCTCTGTGTGTGTGTGTGCTCAGGCAATGCTTTGGTGCCTGTCAATCTTTATTAGTATGTGTAGCTTGGTTCTTCTCAGCTCTCAGTCGTCTGGCCTTCCCTCAGTAGTCTCAGTGTCGGTTCTTTTTGTAGTCTGAAGTTGGCATCAGGAGATAAGCTGGCAGTGTTGAGCTGTATACTAGAGCCATTCAGACAGGAAGCTGAGATACGGAGCGAAAGAAGGCCCTTGAATGACAGGTTATTTTTTTTTGTTTTTGTTTTTTCCTCTAAGGCATCCCTGTGCTTTCTACGCAGGAAGGCAAAACAGCCCTTGAAGATTTTGTCTCACACTGGGAGAAGGAAAGCACAAGCATTTACATTTACATTTTCAGGAGCTCTGTGTAGTTTTCATTTGAATCTCGGGGGGGGGGGGGATCAGTGGCTAAGCATAAAGGAAAGGCAGCATCAAAGATTTATGCAGAGAACTCTATTCTGTTGCATATTAAAAAGCCAACTGTCTTAACTCAGTATCAGCAGGGATTTGCTCATACATATCTATCTGTGTTTTTATCTATATATCTATAGACAGCCTCTAATGTGACCCTTGCACATCTCATTTCCGCGCCCTCAAGCTCACCCTTGGGGATCATTCGCCATTTCCTCTTTTTCACTGCTTTTCTGAATAATTATCCATCAAGCAAAGGCTGCTGTGTGGCTGCAAGACCCGTAACGATAACATATTTCTTAAATAATTGTCAGGGGCAAAATAATAGGCTGTTTAACATACCATCCTCTCAGCTCTTAAGATGAAGGTACCCCTATTTGAGGATCACCGGAAGACAGAGTCAGGGGGCTTTAATAATTTATGGCAGGTAGGCATTATTATTATTTATGTATTTATTGGGTTTTTTTTTTAGCTCTGGCACTTTAAAAATATAGATAAAATATCAATCTTATGATCCATTCAACAGCTATGAGTCTTGCCTGCGTTTGTGACCTCTCCTATGGTAAAATTCTTTCCCAGCAGCTTCAGACAAGGGCCTCGGTGTCCTCTAGGTTTCATCCCAAACCACAATCCCAAAAACTGAATTGGTTTATTTTGGTAAATGATGTTGCAGCTAGTGTATCTTGAATGGAAAGACTCTTTTTAGCCAGAAACTGTAAACGACCTTTACACAATGTTATATATGTCTAACTGATAAAAGAAGTAGGTTTTATAAGCATTTCACTTGCTTGTTGAAACAAGAATCAGAATACGCTTTGGCTTTATATGAGCTGAGATTGATAGCTCTGTTCTACACCGCGTCAGATTGAATGTTTCCCCATAGGTTTCGATTGTGGTCAGGCAAGATTGCTAAAGGATTGCATAACGTGAGGAATCAGCTTTTTCCTCTTTATTGCTATGTTTACATGATAGTAAGGTCATTTTTTTTAATGGTTTTAGGAAAAACACACTTTCCATTTTGCATGACACGCCCTGACAGAGGGATTTCACCAATCTTTTTTCTGGTAAAACACAGGGCACTTACACAAATACAGTAGCTGTCAATAACAGTAGTTTCCATAAAACATGACATACATTTAATTAGCTTTTGGAATATAACTAGAAGGTTCTTGGTGGTTTGTTAAAAAATATCACTTGAAGAATATTCTGTTGTTAAAGTTGCCATGACTTTATGTATAGTATAACTCTTGTTATGTAGGAAAACCTTTTCTGGAAGGCTATAATCTCATGTTCATTGTAGACTTGTGGGTAGTAGACTACCGCATGTTGGAAAATTCACTGTGACTTTTGACTGAAGCCTTGGGGGCAATTCGGGGATGCTCTCATGCTTTGAAGGAAAAGCTAAAGGTTACAAATTCACTTGGCACTGATTTTTTATGTTGTTCGCAAGCAATTTAACACCCCCACCAGTAGTGTCTACACACTAATGCCTCCAATACTCCGTTGAGCCACTGCTCCCTGACTATGCATACTCATCTGCTAGTCCTTTAGTCCTGAGGGTCATCTCTGTCACCATGGTAACACTGGCTAAGGTATGGAGGTAGATGGAGATCAATATTGCTGAAAAGGGAACAGATTTTGTTCTGGGGGAAAGTCCAGTTATTTGTAATTTGAGCAGGTGCCTGTGTGTATACACAGTATGTACAGGATGTGTGCATACACTGCGAATTACCATTTTTATACACATTTTATCGAAGAAGTGGACTCTGTTGTGTACTCTAATTTCATTGTTCTTAACCTCCCTCAGGAGATTGCTTGTGCTGAAATGCATTTGATACATAGAATGCCTCGCAACCAAACAAACAGATTAAGAAAATAACACAAAAAACGGCATAGTCCAGCATAGGAAATAAACAGGAATCAAAAGAACATCATATTGGATGAGACTTAATCTGCAGTAACAGGGCATATGTCTTCAAACCAGCCCATATTTCAGCCATTTCACCATCCCCGTCCCCATTGTGTTGTGACCGGGAGACTGAATTAGGTGGCCGCTTTAATTTATTTTCAGAGCAATTATTTTGCAACGCAAAACAAAAAGCAAAAAAGCAATGAGATTACATGCCCCCTTTTTTCTTCTATTGACTTGCTGTTTTACAGTTTTGTAAGCGATCCATTTTAATAGGATTAAAGAATGTGAATTGTGGCGTAGGGCTCTCAGTCTCGAGCGGCAGCGCTCCCCCACTGTACTCTAACCCCCTTGGCGAGGGGTCAGTCTTTCTTCTCCTCTGGCCTACTGGAATGCAGCGATACAATAATTACAGTACACTGCCACCCTCAGAGACGATGCTCGCCAATCAGTCCACACACTGTAGTAATTGACTGGAAGGAAACCAAGCCGCAATATCACATACTACAGTTAGAAGTGCCGTTTTCATTATTTTCCTAAATTTTTCTCTCTAATCCCCCATTGTAAGGTGATCTACCTCTACTTATTTAGAATACCAATTAGGGTGTCATATATACCCAAATGTTGTGAATTAAACCTACACGCCAGGAGCATATTAATTTGATTTGCAGTCTGGCTGGGCAAAGGAATAAGAGAGTCTGATATAGTAATATATACGTTATTATAAAAGAAGCACAAAGACATTTCCAGGGATTCACATATCGGATGGCATCTGGAATACCAAATAAGTTCTCTTAAAATGGCACACTCAATATTCTGGTCTTTTCTTTTTTCAGAGAAAGTATGAAATTATTGAATAAAATGACAATATACTATTGAGACATGCAGGGTTTTTCTGCTCCAGGTCTTTTTGACACCCACACACACACACGCACACACGCCGACACACACACATATTCAAAAACAGCTTCCTGTTTTATACTATTTGTTTATTCCACTTGGAGCAGGTAACCCGTAAGTGTGTAAACATTTGACTCCCATTTTTTTTAGACCAGCTTACCCACCCCCTGAGAGTCATCCCACACATCCCACAGTTTGCAATCTTTCCAGTCTTCTCTAGGCTGCATCGGTGTCCAACAAACTCAAATGGGTGGCACTCAATCCAAAACTTTTATTCAGGAAAATCAATGACCAGTGGAGTGAGAACCTTCTATACAAATGACGGGTGTGAATACATTCAGCTTCAGCTGTATATATGTGTATGGAGACTGTGAAGCAGAAGGAGCAGTTTTTTATTAAAGTCTTATTGATTAAACACCCTCATTGACCAGGCCCCTCGAGCTGTTGATCAAACAGAAAAGAATTGACATCAGTCTTAATCTTTTCACAGTTCTTTTAGGATTAGATTTAGCATGCAGACCAAGCTGGGGTGCAGAAGGCAGTGACAAGTGGTCACAACCCATGGTCAAATGGCCATGTCTGCTGACTTAATTAGGGCTAGTGGGAAAATAGAGCTGGGGACTGTGGGCAGCGATAGTTTTTGGTACAACCAATCAAACAGGACAAAATTCATTCTTATTCAACTCAAGGCCCATTTCTTCACTCTTTGAAGCCCAGCTCGGCATAGATGGACCAGCTTAAGGCAGTTTTTATCAAATATTTGCTTTTGTTTCTTATATTCAGTTAAAAAACAACAAAAATAATGCACACAAAAACTGAAATGTTCAACTAGAACCTTTAGGCATTTTTTTTTTAAACTGTATTTATTTATTTATTGCTTTCAAGTAAGACAACAATTTTTTGCAGTTCAGTTATGTTCAGGTACCCCGGTGGGGGTTAAATTCATGTATTTATTTATTAATTTATGGATTTGTTGTTTTCCCTTCTTCAAAGCAGAATGTGCTGCCAGCTTCAAATGATGTTTTATGTGTAAATGAAAAATTAATACCTTTTTCATAATATTAAGCTGCTTTTTTCCTCCTATAAACAAATGTCCAATTTTCATTAATACAGCACCTGGAAATGAGTAATTCATCACTGATTATAATGAAATCTCTTTATCTGTCGAATGCAGTGTGATTAAAGATGGTCAGATGTTCTAAGATCACTCATCTCAAATGATTTTGCTGTTTTGCAGCTAATGTTTATTGCATAATCTCTCTCCCTGCTCACACTTAATTTCCTTACTTTTAAATACCATATGTTTTATGTTGTCTCATTTGAACACATCTCTTACTCTTCTACAACTAGAATTACAGCAGATACCATGGGTTCTGCTCATTTAAGACCCTAGTTTGTAATGTTAGACATTTCATGTATTAAATACTGACCATGCTGTCAGTCCTCTAGATGTGACAGATGTTTTAATATGGTTTATGCTTCATTTTCAGGCATCGCTAGCTCCAAAGGTAATGCTCAGGATCGCTATGGTCTCCTTGAGTGATGCCCCCCACCCAGCCTTCCCCAACTGCATTTCAGCTACATGTATGTCCCTGGCAGTTAAAGATAATTGATCATTGCACCAACCTCTGTTATGTTTTGAGTTCATTATGAACCCTGTTGAAGACTCAGAGTGGATTTGGGAGTTGAAAGCAGTGACTATCCCTAGTCTATAGTCGCATGTGTGTTGCAGGCCATTAAGGCAAACCCTGGAGGGGACTCAGCATGATCTTACAAGACAAGGGCCCAGTGCCTTTCTGTGTCACTGGATTAAACTCCAGTGAGGGATGTAATCTTGTGATATGAATACAAGAGTGTGTGCCGAGATAACAAAGATAACTGTGGAGTTTCTCCTGCTTACCGTAGACTGTGCACTAATTTCCAGCTACGTTACTACCCCCCACCAGTCTGTAACAAAATGTAAGACTTTGCCTGGCATATCTGGAGTTTGTGTGTGTTCAAGTGGTAATTGTAATAATTTTACTCCATTCTGCATAGTCATCATTCACGTTTCATTAATCACCGTACGTCAGGTCTGAGCTGAAAGATAAATGTTCTTCCTGACTTTATGCTCAGCTCTACTTGGTTAATTGTGCCAGCTGTTAAAATAACCTATGAAAGTACAATTAAAAAATCTGAAGTTGTAGCTTGTATCATCTTCCTTCTCTGAGTCAACAGCCACACATTGACAAGTAAAACACTGTACCAGGTGCATCCCGCCATACCCCCCGATTGAAATTTAAAGAGTGTCCTTTTCATGTAGAAACTTTATTGATGTGTGATTCATCATCAGGTCTCTGAAGAAATGACATGGATAAAAACAAGTTAATAACACATTTTTTAAGCATGTAAGAGCCACAGAGATAAATATAGAAAACAAGCAACCCTACAAATTATTCACTTGCATCAATGATCTTTCTGCTACATGAAAGAATCCAATTGCAAGCAGCCATGAGATTAAAGGTGGTGTTCTCTAATGCACAATCCACCCAAAGCCATCCACTCCCCACTTGTCACACACATACATACACGCTCAGCACTTCTGTCTTCCATACCTCCCCCCTTCCCCTTCAAGCAAACAAGAATGAGCTATGATACAAAGAGCTGAGAGAAAGTTGATCGCTGACAGTGGGAAATAACCTGCGATATTGATCACGCTGTCAGAGTCTGACTTTAGCACAGCTGACTTGAACCTTTCCACACAGTCGGCCCCAGCAGGCTCAGCTTTATTGCAGGCTGCTGTGTTGTCTGTTTGTGAAGTATTCTCAACAACCTGTCCAGGTTTATTATCTGAGGGTTATTTGGGGATATTGTTCAGTTCTTCTCCACTTTTCCAAATGAAAAACTGTCAAAGATGGAAACAAAGTTGGGCAAACTGTCACAAGGAGTGCTATGATCCCCACACAATGGGTAAATGTGTAAATAAATTAAGTTTATTTCAGTTAAGGGTATCTCTATGAAAATAACTCTACTGAGAGAGGCTGGAGGATGGTGTGGGGAAAACAAAATTAATATCCTGGTCATTGTCTGTGACTTGTGTTCTGTATGATTGTATTAATTGCACAAATCCTCTGTTACGCAATGCAGGTGAGCAGTGATAAGAATAAGCAATTCACGTGCATTTTGTTGTTGTTTTAATATAAATCTACACCTAGTGTGCTACCAACTTTCTTTGTCTGTTTAAAGCACTGAGCCTGATGGGGTGCAAGTTGCGATGGTACCAGAGCCCGATCCAAATATGTCGTTGTGTGAGAGCTTGTCTGTGTTGGATGTTAAATGGCTCTTTCTGTAATAATGATTTTAGATCACTGTCTGTTTCTACACATTACCTGTGGGCTGTGATGGTCTGAGAAGATCAGTTACTGACATTGGCGTCTTCGGTTCTTTTTTTTTTGGAGCTCCGGGTTGCATCCCAGGGGCGTTTGCTTTGGTTTGGAAAAAAAGAAGAGCTCTACATTACACTGTGCCACTGAGCCCCTCAGTCATCAAACAATGAGGAAATAGATATAGTTATTACCTACATGCTTATGCACTACTGAATATTTATCATGTATCTGGTATTGGGAAGAGATTCCTAAGCTGTGGCAGACCCTGGAGACATGCAACACAATACCTTGTAATAGTAGAAGTGCAATGTGCTGTCATTTGCTAGCTTGCAGATGTGGTTAATGAATTATCTGCAAAGCTGTTCGACTGCACACATTTTCAAAAGCGTTTTTTTTTTTGGCTTCCTTTTTTTAGACCATGTCGTAGCATGCCAATGCCCCAGGACTGTCTTCACAAAGTACCTCAGCATGAGATCTTACTTTTATTTGGGGATGCATGGGGGAGTGGAGGTAGGGGGTTAATTAATAAATTAAATAACCATACTCCTATCCGATTATTAATCTGGAGCAGGTAAACGGATACTGGCACATTATCTGCCGTTGTACCGAAAAGCCATCCATCTGTCTCTGAATCCATCCTTGAGGCCTCTGTCTATCAATCAAACCATCCTGCATCTGAGTTGATTCTAATAAAGAAGTGATGATGTATCTATGGGTTTGTTTTCAAATAGAAATGAACTTGAAACTAGCTTGTAAGCAAATACCGGGGCGATGTCTTAATTTGGGTACTACATAACTATTTGCCACTCCTTCCCCCTCCGTGCTTTCAAATGCACACTACTTCAGCGTTGGTGTTAATTGATTTCTGCAACAGGAGTATTAGCAATACTCAAGTCGGGGGTATTAAACTTCAATCGCCGGGTTCTATTGTTTGGCGTGTGGTATCGATTATCTCCTCCGTTTCATCGGCAGATTGAAATCTTGCACCCTCTCAGGCGAGATGCATTCAAAGATTTCCCTTCCTTCTTTGGAGCAATTGCTGTTGGGCAGTCAGTACTGGATGAAGCCATGTGAAGGAAATATAATAAAATTGCAAGTGTAAGGGGGGTATGATAGCACACTAAAATAATAGTCTGCACTCATACATCACAATGATTGACAGGCCAAAGGAGACTTGTGTGTTGGGTATTTCCACTGGAACTCTTTATCAAAAGAAGAAAATCCTCTGTGGATTGTTGCTTGTAGGACTGTCAGATCAGATCATAAACTTGAAAGGATTCTGTAGGTAGTAAGCCAAATCCTGGAAGTAAGAAAATAGTGAATACTGGAATGTGAAGATGGCAAAAAAACAAAATCTAGTTGTCTCTGATCACCTCAATAAATTCACCCGACATACTAATAAGAGTTTAACTAGCAATCTTAAAGTGCAGTCAAATCCAGATGATTGGTCTCATAAAAGACAGGGCTTGTGTTAAGTTAGGTTTTTTAAATTATGCATGCATAGAAAATAAAGAACTTGCACTGACGAACATAAGTGATTTAGGAAGCCTAATCTTTTTGTAGGCTGGGAGGCAGTTTTTTTCTTTTTCTTTTTTTAACAAGTTAAAACTGAAAAAGCATTCAATAACCATGCGGATAGCCTCAGGCCCAAACCATCTGTTTAAAGGGCTCAAGGCAACGATCGCCTTTAGAGACTGCACTATTCCAGTTCTTGCTGCAGTGTCACGTGGCGCTTAGTCCAGCTTTCAAACCAAGGGGTCAGTGCCTGAGGTTTGTTATTTTATTTTCTCCTCACTACATTTTGGAATGGGTGCGGTACCCTGGGGCTGTAGTGTGCTGTGCTTCCGCTCGGCAACAGGGTGGTAGCCTGGGGGTGTCAATGCACGGTGTCAATAGGCCACAACAAAGACTTCTGCTGACAGACAGGACTCTCCGACAGCAAAGCTCGTCAATTATTCATCTGACCTCTTCAGTCCTTTTTATTTCATAATGCCTTTCGAAGGGCAAACTTTGCTGTAAGTGATTGAATTAAGCTTCTTCTTTTTCATTTTTTCCCCCCATCAAAAGACACCTACTACATGCTACTGATTAATCTCTCTCCAGGGAATTTTGACCATGCATAACCCTTTTTGCTCCATCTCTTCTTCTCCAAGGAAGACTGGATTGACTCACACACTTTCAGCACAGCGTGCTTGTTTTGTAGATTTTAAAGCTTAGGAGGAAAAGTCTTTGCATTCTTAGACACAATATTTACCTCAGGCTGTCTGTCATTTTACAAAACCTGTAAGCTGACCCGTTCACATGTTGAGGAATAAAATCAAATCAAATGAAATACCTGTTATTTTACTTGAAGCTTTACTATAAAAGTACTAGCAAAACCATGCCGGTTTGTGAGATTTTGGATTTCGTTGATTTGTATCCGTTTACTCAGACCAAAATGTGATTTATTTATGGATGCACAGATAAACAGTGAGACACAGGAACCGTTCTGGTCAACCTCATGGTTTTGGAAGAGTATGCTTATGTTAACCTGCTTTGCAAAGCCAAAAATTATTATCCGTTCTAAGCATTACAACAAAATATTTGGGGCCTGATTTTCTGAGACCTCTTTAAATCAAAGACAAAAGGTGTTTATTGCTGTTTTCAAGACATTTATTTGGTGCAAAGGAAAATAAATTGCCTTTGCCCAGAAATCTGATTTTCATGAGAGTTCTCATCTCTATGACTTGTGGTAAACTTGTTTTATTTACAAACACTGACAACTGATGCCCAGTATAGTTTACTTACCAGAAAAGCTATTTCTTGTTTCTTATTTGAATATCGCATTACAGAATTCATTTTTTATATTGCAGTGCTACATCTATTTGTTTTTCCCTCTTGTTGAGGTTTCAGTATTTTTGCTGAACTTGTTCCCGTACTAAACCTGATTTTTATCTGTAAGGCTTATTCTCTCACGATTAAGAAAATGCAACCTGATTTCATGCAAATTTCTCATTACATAATTTTACCCCACTAAATAAAAATCCTCTTCAATATAAAAATAAATGCAGCAGGTGTTTGCCATTGAGCTGTAGGTGGTGGAACAGCAGTTTAAGTGAAACAAGTGGAGCAATTTAGGCGCAGCTATGAGCAGCTTATTGAACCTAACATTACTATAAAAGGTGAAGGTTTACACTCATTGAACTTTCAAAACTGGGCCATCTCCGTGTTAATTGTTTAAGGGCATCTGCTAAGAAATGAATAATAATAATAATACTAATAATAACTTGCCTATTTCATCATAGGGCTTATGTATGGCACAGATCCTATATCTGCATTGTTTACAAGTTCCTTGTAGGCAGTCACAAATCTGTAATTTGTGGTCTCTCTTTCATACATGAATTATATAGAATTGACATTTGACCTGATACAGTACACTAAAAACTTAATTGCGCAATACTTAAGTATAACAAATACTTATTTTACAGTTTATAAATACTATACAGAAAACTGTTATTCTCACCTCCCCCTCCCCTCATCCCCCTCTCATTCCTCAAATTAAATATTTTGAAGTTTGGCCATGTCAACATATTTTGCATTGCCCTTGCCATGTTGACTTAATCAGTTTTTGAAACCTCACATTAGAAAGCTTCTGGTAGCAGGCGATACCTCTTGCAGTAGCATTTATGTTGTACATTTTAATAAAGCCACTGATTATTTAACAGCATGTGCATTATTTAGCAGTGAGGAGCTCACTCGTCCTGGGGTTTGGAAATTACCTTATCATCTGCAAAGACGATCAGACCTGTATAACATTTCTCTCAGTCAAAATCTCAGCTCTTCCTCTTTGCTTCTTACATATGTTCATATTCTCTCTGAATTTCAGTTCCAGCCTTTGAAGCTGGTCTTTTTAGTTTTATTTCCATAAGCAACTATTTAAAGTACTGTGTGGTTTATTTATTTATGTATTCATTCAGATTGACTGAAATACCTAAGGAGTCTTAACCAGATTATTAAGATTTAATTTAGCAGAGGTTTTTGAGTAAAAATTGTGTAGGGAAATATAGTACAATTAGGCTTTCACACTTTATTTGTATGTGTGTGTATATATATATATACAGTGAGGGAAAAAAGTATTTGATCCCCTGCCGAGACTGGCTAGGCCACTCCAGGACCTTAATGTGCTTCTTCTTGAGCCACTCCTTTGTTGCCTTGGCTGTGTGTTTTGGGTCATTGTCATGCTGGAATACCCATCCACGACCCATTTTCAATGCCCTGGCTGAGGGAAGGAGGTTCTCACCCAAGATTTGATGGTACATAGCCCTGTCCATCATCCCTTTGATGCGGTGCAGTTGTCCTGTCCCCTTAGCAGAAAAACACCCCCAAAGCATAATGTTTCCACCTCCATGTTTGACGGTGGGGATGGTGTTCTTGGGGTCATTCCTCCTCCTCCAAACACGGCGAGTTGAGATGATGGCAAAGAGCTCGATTTTGGTCTCATCTGACCACAACACTTTCACCCAGTTCTCCTCTGAATCATTCAGATGTTCATTGGCAAACTTCAGATGGGCCTGTACATGTGCTTTCTTGAGCAGGGGGACCTTGCGGGCGCTGCAGGATTTCAGTCCTTCACGGCGTAGTGTGTTACCAATTGTTTTCTTGGTGACTATGGTCCCAGCTGCCTTGAGATCATTAACAAGATCTTCCCGTGTAGTTCTGGGCTGATTCCTCACCGTTCTCATGATCATTGAAACTCCACGAGGTGAGATCTTGCATGGAGCCCCAGACCGAGGGAGACTGACAGTTATTTTGTGTTTCTTCCATTTGCAAATAATCGCACCAACTGTTGTCACCTTCTCACCAAGCTGCTTGGCGATGGTCTTGTAGCCCATTCCAGCCTTGTGTAGGCCTACAGTCTTGTCCCTGACATCCTTGGACAGCTCTTTGGTCTTGGCCATGGTGGAGAGTTTGGAATCTGATTGATTGATTGCTTCTGTGGACAGGTGTCTTTTATACAGGTAACGAGCTGAGATTAGGAGCACTCCCTTTAAGAGAGTGCTCCTAATCTCAGCTCGTTACCTGTATAAAAGACACCTGGGAGCCAGAAATCTTGCTGATTGATAGGGGATCAAATACTTATTTCACTCATTAACATGCAAATCAATTTATAACTTTTTTGAAATGCGTTTTTCTGGATGTTGTTGTTGTTATTCTGTCTCTCACTGTTAAAATACACCTACCATTAAAATTATAGACTGATCATTTCTTTGTCAGTGGGCAAACGTACAAAATCAGCAGGGGATCAAATACTTTTTTCCCTCACTGTATATATATATATATATATATATATATATATATATATATATATAAGGAAAATACACTATTGATCCATTATATATATATATACACTCACCTAAAGGATTATTAGGAACACCATACTAATACTGTGTTTGACCGCCTTTCGCCTTCAGAACTGCCTTAATTCTACGTGGCATTGATTCAACAAGGTGCTGAAAGCATTCTTTAGAAATGTTGGCCCATATTGATAGGATAGCATCTTGCAGTTGATGGAGATTTGTGGGATGCACATCCAGGGCACGAAGCTCCCGTTCCACCACATCCCAAAGATGCTCTATTGGGTTGAGATCTGGTGACTGTGGGGGCCAGTTTAGTACAGTGAACTCATTGTCATGTTCAAGAAACCAATTTGAAATGATTCGACCTTTGTGACATGGTGCATTATCCTGCTGGAAGTAGCCATCAGAGGATGGGTACATGGTGGTCATAAAGGGATGGACATGGTCAGAAACAATTCTCAGGTAGGCCATGGCATTTAAACGATGCCCAATTGGCACTAAGGGGCCTAAAGTGTGCCAAGAAAACATCCCCCACACCATTACACCACCACCACCAGCCTGCACAGTGGTAACAAGGCATGATGGATACATGTTCTCATTCTGTTTATGCCAAATTCTGACTCTACCATCTGAATGTCTCAACAGAAATCGAGACTCATCAGACCAGGCAACATTTTTCCAGTCTTCAACTGTCCAATTTTGGTGAGCTTGTGCAAATTGTAGCCTCTTTTTCCTATTTGTAGTGGAGATGAGTGGTACCCGGTGGGGTCTTCTGCTGTTGTAGCCCATCCGCCTCAAGGTTGTACGTGTTGTGGCTTCACAAATGCTTTGCTGCATACCTCGGTTGTAACGAGTGGTTATTTCAGTCAAAGTTGCTCTTCTATCAGCTTGAATCAGTCGGCCCATTCTCCTCTGACCTCTAGCATCAACAAGGCATTTTCGCCCACAGGACTGCCGCATACTGGATGTTTTTCCCTTTTCACACCATTCTTTGTAAACCCTAGAAATGGTTGTGCGTGAAAATCCCAGTAACTGAGCAGATTGTGAAATACTCAGACCGGCCCGTCTGGCACCAACAACCATGCCACGCTCAAAATTGCTTAAATCACCTTTCTTTCCCATTCAGACATTCAGTTTGGAGTTCAGGAGATTGTCTTGACCAGGACCACACCCCTAAATGCATTGAAGCAACTGGCATGTGATTGGTTGTTTAGATAATTGCATTAATGAGAAATTGAACAGGTGTTCCTAATTATCCTTTAGGTGAGTGTATATATATATATATATGTGTGTGTGTTCATTTATTTTAATAAAGGAGAAAAGCAGATTTGTATTTATTTACTTCAGAAAATTATTTAGGAATTAACATAAAATATAGCATAATAAATTAAATTATTTTTAATCAGCACACATTTGATATATAATAAGCATGTTTCTTAGCATTAATAATGCAGTAGTGTGTCATTACTTAAGGCAGTCTCTGCATATTTAAATATACTCCTAGCAGCGATACCAAACGCATGCAATCAAAATGTCTTTTTGCCTTGACTGTGCATTCTTTAAAGAGCAGCTTCGAATTCAGATCCCATTGTGAACCCGGCGCAGCTCTGCTCCATGTGGGTCACAGTGTTGTCACAGTGTTGTGTCTGGGTCTCTCATGGCTGCCTATAAGTGACAGGCCTTCAGATTGTGACTGCTCTCCCCTCGCCCTGCTTCTCCTCGCCCTCCTGATGGGGGCTCTTTTGAGGAGCTAATGGGCATGCCAGGCCTGTCAGGATCAGAAGGAGCGCCTCCTTTGTCTTGGTTCTGCTATTTTCATCCCCTGCAGTCCAGTGCCATATTATAAATGTCAGGGAATGCTGATTTGGTGGAGAGTGTCAAGGACCGAACTGGGGGTAACTCCCTTTGTAGATTAATAATAAAGGACTTGAGTGTTTTGCACTTTGGGATCCTCATGTTTCTAAGAATCACATTTTAATATATATTTATATATAATAAACTATTTATTTGTTTGTTTCTTTATATGGTTGGATGGTTGTGTATTTTTATCTTTGTTTGTCGATTTATACCTGTTTTTTTAATATATTTTATTCATTATTTGAACCCTTAGTGCAAGCTTAAATCATTCACCTAAATGCACACTTGAAACACATTCTCACACACCCAGTCACACAAACGTATTCATGTGTAGGTATTACAAATAGTTAATCACAGTATTCTACATTTTTGAAAATCACACAAATGTGGTGTCATAACTGCCTTTAATGAGACAACCTCTCACAAGCAACCAGCTGCTTTAGGAGTATATTGAATTTTCCAAATATGTCATTCATGCAAAACTGAGACTTTTACTACAATTCCTTAGCTTACTAGCAATTAATAGAAAGTAATGATATTATTAGCAATTTCTAAGAGAAAATTAAAATTGTCACACAGAGAGCATTATTTTATTGTGCAAGACCCGAATCTAGGACAAAAGATATTTTGAAATTAAATTCTATTAAGACAGACAGAACAACCTTTAATATTTTAATCTATTTTTTTTTTGTTAGTTTTATATCAGATTAGATGTTTTTTTATTGTTTTTTCAGACAGCATATACAATTTCTAGTACACTTGGCAGGAGCAATTTAAGGTTCATCTCAGAAACAATTTTCATAGAGAAAAAATAATCCTCCGAAATGCCCCAGATATCTTCACTGGGAGTTTGATAATTGGGAAGTATGTATCATACTGTGAATGTCTTGGATTGTGGACTGAAACGCGGGCTAAACATTTTGTAGTATAATACTAAGCACTCTCCCCCATACTGGCCTATATCAGATGAAATGCACAACCAATGCAAATTAAATGGAAGTATTTGCCTATTTCAGAAATAAACATAAGATGTACCCTTGTCATATTTATCATTTAGATCCAACAACACACTATACCTCACTGACTCATGTGGAAGTAATAATCCATGCACCAATGGGATTCATAATTAGGAAATAACAAAACCCTTATTTTGCACCATTGTTTACAGAGATGTGTCACGACAGTTTGTGTTTTGTCACCGCGTCAGTAATTTAATATTAAATGCAGTAAAATGTGTGATCCGTGTTCAAAGGAAGGCACACACAGCAAAATAAATGTGTGTGTCTGTATATATATATATATATATATATATATATATATATATACACTCACCTAAAGGATTATTAGGAACACCATACTAATACTGTGTTTGACCGCCTTTCGCCTTCAGAAGTGCCTTAATTCTACGTGGCATTGATTCAACAAGGTGCTGAAAGCATTCTTTAGAAATGTTGGCCCATATTGATAGGATAGCATCTTGCAGTTGATGGAGATTTGTGGGATGCACATCCAGGGCACGAAGCCCCCGTTCCACCACATCCCAAAGATGCTCTATTGGGTTGAGATGTGGTGACTGTGGGGGCCAGTTTAGTACAGTGAACTCATTGTCATGTTCAAGAAACCAATTTGAAATGATTCAACCTTTGTGACATGGTGCATTATCCTGCTGGAAGTAGCCATCAGAGGATGGGTACATGGTGGTCATAAAGGGATGGACATGGTCAGAAACAATGCTCAGGTAGGCCATGGCATTTAAACGATGCCCAATTGGCACTAAGGGGCCTAAAGTGTGCCAAGAAAACATCCCCCACACCATTACACCACCACCACCAGCCTGCACAGTGGTAACAAGGCATGATGGATCCATGTTCTCATTCTGTTTACGCCAAATTCTGACTCTACCATCTGAATGTCTCAACAGAAATCGAGACTCATCAGAGCAGGCAACATTTTCCCAGTCTTCAACTGTCCAATTTTGGTGAGCTTGTGCAAATTGTAGCCTCTTTTTCCTATTTGTAGTGGAGATGAGTGGTACCCGGTGGGGTCTTCTGCTGTTGTAGCCCATCCGCCTCAAGGTTGTACGTGTTGTGGCTTCACAAATGCTTTGCTGCATACCTCGGTTGTAACGAGTGGTTATTTCAGTCAAAGTTGCTCTTCTATCAGCTTGAATCAGTCGGCCCATTCTCCTCTGACCTCTAGCATCAACAAGGCATTTTCGCCCACAGGACTGCCGCATACTGGATGTTTTTCCCTTTTCACACCATTCTTTGTAAACCCTAGAAATGGTTGTGCGTGAAAATCCCAGTAACTGAGCAGATTGTGAAATACTCAGACCGGCCCGTCTGGCACCAACAACCATGCCACGCTCAAAATTGCTTAAATCACCTTTCTTTCCCATTCAGACATTCAGTTTGGAGTTCAGGAGATTGTCTTGACCAGGACCACACCCCTAAATGCATTGAAGCAACTGGCATGTGATTGGTTGTTTAGATAATTGCATTAATGAGAAATTGAACAGGTGTTCCTAATAATCCTTTAAGTGAGTGTATATATATATATATATATGTGTGTGGGGATCAGAAAGCTGACCTGTCCGATGGCTCTACTACTCTTTTATAGCCCTTGTCAAATCAAAACTGTGATGGACCCGCCTATCTCAAGTTACACTCCAAGTACTTGATGGTGACATTTTGTTAGACATTATCCGTATATTATTAGTATTAATATTTGTCCTAAGTATTTGGACACAAATCATCTCAATGAATTTGATATGACCATATGCACTCAAAACGAACTGACTGTACTGATTTGATCTCCTTGGATCATAATGTATATGCAAGATGAAGACATTTCCACCTGCAAGTTTTTTAATAATTTCTAACATTGTTTAATACAATAAGAATGAAAACATTGATGATAATAATAATACACTAAATCACACAGCAGAAACTGACAAACTCTATCTTAACAACTATATACACAACAATAATATACAATGAAAGAATGTATTGATTAAGCTTAAGTTATTCAAAATGATATGTTACCATTCTACCCTTAAAGCAGTTAAACACAATTACCATCAATCCTCAACAGATGAAAATGAATTTGGTGATAAATACCTCAATTTGAGTTCAAACTGTACCTCATTAGGGGCACATCTGAGAAAGTACGAGAGTGAGGTAAGAGAGAAACCTGTAGTGGATGAGTAATGTGCAAAGCAGACATTAGCCCAAAGAAATGCAAAGCCTAGTAAGTAAATCTGTCGGCTGTTTGAAGCAATATAAACACCAGGATCGCATACTCACTCCATTAAGAGAGCTTTTCTAACAATGTCAACCACATTTTGGATTCCAGCTGAAGTTGAGACAATGGGGGAAAAACGGTGTTGTGTAATATCCCCCCGCCCCCCAGGTCTTTCTGACCAGCAAATATGGCTAAGGTGTTCTGCTTCCTGACTGAATCTCATGCATTGGATTTTGCTGTTGCCTAAGGTCTTCTGTTGGTCTGCCCAGGACCCGCTGCTCTGTCTATGATGTACCCCTCAGGCACTCTGCTGACTGATATACAGTCCATTACCAGTCAGGGTCAAAGGCAGAGATCCATCTAAAACCTACTCATCCAATTCCAATTTGATTTACTGAACTTTTGGAAGATCTGCCTGTGTTCACACGATCGCAATGCTTACCATTTCAGACTGAGCATTTAGTTCATGGTATTGGACACCAGCAGAGTCGTTGTTTTTCTACAATCACAGGTGGAAAAAAATTGAGCAGGATGGGAGAATCAGTTGGTTTGCGTCTAGCGCTGATGACACAAGCGCTTGGGCTCCCATTTCCTGTCGGCTCGCTTGATGCTGCCGTCCATGTTTGGCCATTTAAATGGTTACACTGAGGGGGAATTTTCTCCCTTTGTACTACCATAGGAGAGAGGAAGACAGAAACACAGTAAGGAAGACTATTGTATCTCTTTGAAAACAGTGTGATATCTACGGCACACAGGAAGCCGCACTATTACATGACAAGGAAGTCAAGGTAGCCTTGACCAAGCTGAGCTCCGCTAATTGGTCAAAGCTGACTATGATGTAGCCCAGATTGGAACCAGCACTGTCTGCACTAGAGAGCTCAAACTGCATTCTGGGTAGAGGCTCTTAGCAGGTGACCAACATGGGACAGCCTCAGTCCATCCTGTTGGTCTGATTGATACTGTACCATCTTATGCATTATAGTAATCACTTAGTAGTAGTAGTATTAGTAGTAGTAATAGTAGTATACCTTTGTTGAGGGAGACTCTTTCAACAGAAGTATATATAAGTTAATATAATAAAGAGTATAATTGATATTTATTTTTTAATAGGATCTTCCCAAGTCGTGCTGTGAAAGTGATAAAACTGAACAGGTTGCTAAGCATGGAGATAAATAATAGATTCTGCATTTTTGCAGTCTGAAAAGGCAAGTCAGAATCACAAGGCTTCTCATTAAGGGATATTCTTATTTTTTTGGTCAGAGAGCAAGGTGTCAAATACTATATCACATGCACAATCTACATAACAATCTACTATTCCTGTTAGGATTACACAAATAAACCACTACAAGAATTTGAATAAGATGTATATTGTGGGAGTTTATTATTGTTAACCCGCAGTACTGAAGTTGTGGCAACGCTCAAGCCTTAAGAATTGAATAATGAGGCCAGCCAACTGAACTGAACTGAACTCAGAACTATCTTCTGAGCTTGCTGCTGCTGTTCACATATATTATTTCTCACTGATGTCAATTCAGAAATCCAATATGCCAACAATAGTTTTGCGTTCTCCAGTTGTAAAGCCCAATAGTTCATAGCAGATTGGTATTCATTAGATAAAGTGGGCGCTGGAAGTGATTATATGGAAAGCAACAATGATAAAATGCCTACTTTCTGGGGTTTCGCCTGACTGAGATCCAATTATTTAAATGTTTGAGAGCTGCAGAAAACTCATTAGGAGTCACTTCTCTGGAAATGTGGCACTGCTTGTTAATAATCCCGCCATCCCCTTCGTTATCATTCGACCTTTGCAGAGAGAAAGAAAAAGAAGAGAGAAAAATATGTTTTCCTTTCAGTTAAATTACTTGTTTTGACCCCTCTAAGTGTTCGGAGCGTTTTTTGACTATGATATTTAAACAGACTTAAAAAAAGTGCCCATAATAATTTTTTTTCCAAGCAGTCGTTTTCTGAGCTGCGGGTAATTAATAATTCAGTTTCTATTCAATATTTCAGTTTGACTAGCTCTCTTTATTCCATATGAAGGGAAGACGATATCGCCTCAGACCTAGTGTTCAAGCACAATATTTTGGGAGTGCCTGAATACTGAGCACATGTATTTTAAATATATGATAAGAAACAGAAAATACATGTAATTAAATTTGACAGCCCCTTCTACTTCTAAATAAAATAATTATTTGTCATTAGAGTTATTGTTGTAGAATCTGTGCGTTTCCCATCAGAGGGAAAAAAATCTATGTATGTGCTTTTTTCACCATAGCCTCCGGTTTGGTGTGTTTGCATGTTTGTTATTATGGGCTATATTTTTTCTGCTGTAGTCTACATCCAACTCTCCTTATTTCACCTGTTTGTCCTCTTTTTAAAATAAACTCTAAAGCTATTTTGATTGAAACAACTGCAGTTTCAGACAAGTCATTTGATTTGAGGATTGGGTAAATAATGGAACCAACAGGGCACCAAGTAATTTCTGTGTATATTACACCTACTGGGTTATAAATTGGTTTTAAATCCAAATATATATGAGGAACACAAGCAGCACATAATGAGAGAGCAAGGGGTGCAGATCAGCAGCACTGTGGTGTAGAATATTTAATTACACCCGTTTTCCTTAATTGGCTCTGATTTTATACCATGAGGTGGAAAATGTAGCGATACATTGAGTAATTTGAAATATATGAAAGAAAATATATTAATATTTACAACTGCTGCACTTGTCATACATCCAGACACGTATTTAAAAGAAATGTAAAGCGGTCCTGAGAGCAAATATACAGCGTAACAGCGTCAATTTCAAGAGTGTCAAAATGAGAAGCAAAATCATTTCTAAGTGTCTTTCAGATCAATTAATAATGTCCTTTTAAAGGGTTGGCATAAAATGTGCCTTGTATCCACTTTTGTCTCATTTCAAAATATAAATTAAGTGATTTGGTTACTAATCTGCTTGTGACTAATGTCTTCTCTTGACCCTTTAGAAAATCATGGGAATTAATGGAAATGACATCATTGCTGACAAAAGCAGCACTTTGATTTAAATGGAGGTAGTTATGAAGGGTTGTTGAGGCCATCACAAAATAAATAAATAAAGACAATCAATTAATGTGAAGATCATGAAATGAGAACATGTTTTACATTCTCAATATTACAATCCTATAATTGCATTACAGAAAATCATTCCCATCTCAATAATGTCCTTTATCTCAAGACCATAAGATAACTACATTATCATGTCGTCTGGACTCAACCTATGTTCGGCCACTGTAAGTAAATGTCTTCAGTAAAGCTCCCCTGTCTTTTTTAATTAACGAATAACAATTCACGGATTGCAATCCCTGCATGGCTTCGGGTAAACATTGCAGTCAGAGTGCTTTGCCTTCATCGACTTATATTGACCAGACGCAGAAGTCAACGCAACCGCGGTTACACTAAAATGGTTTTCCCACCCTGCTGAGCAATGGTGTGTGAAATTGTAAAGTAGAATGCAGCCCTAAATTAAATTAGCAAAGTATTCTAATTTGAATGCAATGGAGATACATGCTCCCCCTCCCCATTGATATCAACACACAACCTACATTCTTGTCAATTCCTACTTCAATGCAATTAGTGGGCCCTACAATAAGAAGATGACCACCAAATACTGGACTCTTTGAAGGTGACTCCACTGATTTATTTTGAGGTGGGTGTTCTCCTGCTGCAGCAGCATGGGAAGAGTGTTGGGCTCTGGCTCCTTTGATCCCTCTTTATTTAGCATTCACTGTCGCTGTCTGCTTTTCTCACCTCCTGAAAGAGAAGCCAATCACTGCCCTTGACAGCTGCCTGAGCCAGGGTCAGTCCCCCCACTCTGCCTGGCTCTGTTTTCAGCAGGGGACTGACTCAATGTAACGTTAGATGGATCAGTTGCTTCCAGCCCCTCTATAATATCACCTACTGAGACCTGCGTAGGAAAGGGGGGGTGATTGGGATTGCCAAATGTGTTTAACCATTTGTGGGACATCTGTCTGTTATTCTGCTATTCTGTTATTGTCAGTAAGGCTATGCAGTGGACAGCTGAACCAGTTTTTGTTATTTTATTTTTTTTTTTTTTATTGATGGGGGCCGTGGTTCAATCATTGTGAAAACATTATTTGAATCCAGTACACCCTACCCTATCTGTGTCTGTCTATGAGATGTGTTTTATTAAATATGGATTTATAAATATATATACATTTTATTTGGTACCCCTCCCCTTTCCATGAAACAGCATCACGTGTTCAGACTATGCTATTTAAAGCAGGTAGGCAGGTACCTAGGGTTTCTGTGAGTGTGCAATTCAGAGGGAGAATGGGCAAGACAAAAGAGTGACTTTCACCAGGGCATGATAGTTGGTGCCAGACGCACTGGTATGAGTATGTCAGAGTCAGAAACAGCAACCCTGCTGGGGTTTTCACATATGACAGTGTCATAGGTATATCGACAACGGTCTATCATCCTAAACACATCCAGCCAATGGCAGTTCTGTGGTCAGAATCAACTCATTGATGAATGAAGCCGCTGGAGCCTGATGCAACTTGTGCAGAGTAACAGACAGGCTACAGTCAGTCAGATAACTGCTGAGTACAACAGCGGTGCCAAAAGAGGCATATCAGAACACACAACATGTTGTATCTTGTCACAGATGGGGTATAGCGGCCAGCGATTTAACCGAGTTCCACTCCTGTAAGTGAAATACAAGAAAAACTGCAGTTTGCTGAGGAACACACACATAATGGAGGATTGGAAAAAAATTGCATGGTCTGATGAATCCCAGTCCCTGCTATTTCACACTGATAATATAGCCAAAGGAGTCCATGGATCCATCCCACCAGGTGTCAGCATTGCAGGCCGGTGGTGGTGGTGTGATGGTTTGATGTGGTGTGATGGTCCCTTGATACAAGTGGAGCAACGTTTTAATGCAACAGGATATCTGAACATCATTGCCAATCAGGTCCATCCCTTCATAGCAGCAGTGTAGCCACTGCGATTGGGTTCTTTCAGCAGGATGATAAATGCTACAAGGCTGGGATTGTCCTGCAATGGTTCCGGGTGACAGTGAATGCAAATGCAGTGTCCTCCCCAGTCACCAGAGCTCAACGCATTCAAGCATCTGCGAGATGAGATGGAATAAGCTAGTCAGAGTAGAGATCCACCAGCAGCCAATTTGCAACAACATGGGCCAGCATCCCAAAGAATTCAGGCTCCTCTGAGGGCAAAAGGGGGAGCCACTAGTAGGTCGCAGTACCTAATAAAGAGGCCATTCAGTGTCTTGTTTTGGTACCAAGTATTTTTATTCAGTGACATTGCCCAAGTACTCTTAATTGTTATTTGGGATTTGTAGAATGAACACAAAACAGACTAAATCAACTAATGGAAACTGAAAGCAGAAAGAAAAGATACATGGCAGATTAAAAATGCTGTATATTGACACAACAAGTTACAGAACAATGTTATCATGTATTGCAGACACAAATCCAGAGGATAGTATTAACACTATTGCTATTATGAAGTGAATTGAGAAAAGGTCAATGCTAATATATATATATATATATATATATATATAATTTGACCATATATAACTTGAAGGGTTCTCTTTAAAGGGGGGTCTACAGTTGGATATACAGTTAGGTCCATACATTTTTGGACAGTGACACCATTTTGACTCTTTTTGTGCACCACCACAATGGATTTGAAAGGAATCAATCAAGATGTGCTTTAAGTGTAGACTTTCATCTTTAATTTGAGGGCAGTTACATCCAAATTGGGTGAACGGTGTAGGAATTACACACATTTTTATATGTGGTCCCCCCAATTGTAGGGGCTCAAAAGTATTTGGACAAACTAACATAATCATGAATTAAATTTAGAGTTTCAATACTTGGTTGCAAATCCTTTGCAGTCAATGACTGCCTGAAGTCTGGAACCCATAGACATCACCAGATGCTGGGTTTCTTCCCTGGTGATGCTCTGCCAGGCCTGCACTGCAGCTGTCTTTAGTTCCTGCTTGTTCTTGGGTTGTTTCTGTGTCAAAGTCAACAATCAGGAGAAGACTTCACCAGAGTAAATACAGAGGGTTTACCACAAGATGTAAACCATTGGTAAGCCCCAAAAACAGGAAGACCAGATTAGAGTTTGCCAAAAAACATCTAAAGAACCCTGTACAGTTCTGGAACAACATCCTATGGAGAGATGAGACAAAGATCAACTTGTACAAAAATGAGGGGAAGAGAAGAATATGGAGAAGGGAAGGAACTGCTCATGATCCGAAGCATACCACCTCATCTGTTTAACATGGTGGAGGTAGTCTTACGGCATGGGCATGTATGGCACCCAAGGGAACAGATTTGTGCACAAAATTTGAGAGAAATAAGCTTTTTTTGTGTATGGAAAATTTATGGGATCTTTTATTTCAGCTCAAGAAACATGAAACCAATACTTTATGTGTTGCATTTGTTCAATATTATTTCCCCTTCTTATTGGCCTTACAAAGTTTTCACAATTACTGTAAAGAACAAATTGTGATTCTGTTAAGCCTATCATTTTGTTCTTTACAGATGTATTATTATTTTTGCTGGTTGAAGGAAAAGTGTGTATGACGGTGTTGGCCAACGGTTTGGGAAAAAAAAAACTGATAAGAAAATCAACATTAAACGCATTAAAGAAAAAATGAGTCGGAAACTTTAAATAAATATGAACTGACATGTCCATCATATTAAACAAACAATTTCAGCGGAAACTCAATTGTGCAGTCTATGTTCATACTCTGCAATCCAGAGACTGATCTAATTTTCTCTTTTTCAAAGAGTGGGTTTGTCTGTCTCTAAGGGTTTCAGAGGAGCTCCTGTGCATGCCTTGGCAGTGTGTTTAATTATAAATGCCACTGAAAAGAATGGGAGGCAGGGGATGCACTGCCCTTTCTGTATGTAAGCAGAATACAATCAATCAATTATCACTGTTTGAATGGCATTCAAATAGCCTCTAATATTTGTAATGGGTTGCATTAATAAATGTGCCCCCTCCCCTCCCTGCACAATGGAGAACTCAACTGGTAATTGCTATTCAATGTAAGTACAGCCCTAGGTTAATGTTAACTGCATAAGCACCACACCGGTGAACACGAACACAGATTAGAACACAGCATAGCAAACAGACTCGGCACTCATGCCTTTGTTTTTATTTTTAATCTCTCCAATCCACACCATCCACAATAAAGCAGTCTATCAAATTATGAAATGTCAGCTAGTCTTGTTTTAGGTGTCTAAGCATCTCTCTGACCTTTTTTAATAGTCTACTTTAGTGTCCTGTGTAGTTTTTTCAGATAATATGAGTTTATCATCTTATAAAATGAACAGACCAACACTAACCACTTCAGTAATCGCAACTAAAGGCTCTACAGACATGAGGTATAATGCTATAAAATTAATTAACAGTTCAGTACCTTGCAAAATAATATTTTCATGAGTTTAAGACAACCCAGACCATGGCTGGTAACTGTACATGATTTAAAACCATGGAAAGGATCTTGCTTATATTTATGTGAGTGCATCTGTGCATCTCTCTCCCCTGCTCGTATTTTTGTATAATTAAGGGGCAGTTATCTCTGGCAATCCTCAGTGTGTCAGTGCTGAGGCGGACTAAATGCCATGTCAATAGGACATCATCACACAGACCTTTAAGAAATGCTGAGGGTTGCATTTAGTGTTAATGAGGTGTTTGGAGAGCAGTTAGAAAAAGTGGACATGAAGCGAAGGCTCTGACAGGCAGAGGGACTAATCCATTGACGAGTGGATTGGATCAATAGGACAATATCCTGTTTCTCAGCTGGGGGTGTGAATACAAGCGCTTTATTATTAATCTATCGTTTAACTCTCAAAGAAGCATTCATCTAAAGTGTTTAGAATTGTGTTGTTGTTGTGATTATTCTCTTTGCATTTATAAGCCTTCTGTCTCACCCAGGATGGGGTCCTTTAACACACAGGCCTGTGCTTCAAACGGATCTGCTTCTGAAAACTGAAAAGTGAAGTCTGCTGTATATAAAATACTTAGATACTTAAAAAATTGATTTCACATTATTTCTTCACTGTAAATAACTCAAATGTAATCGATTATCAATATTGAACTGTTTTTTTAAATGCTGTCTAAAACCGAAACACTACTGTTCAGCTCTCAGTTAGAGAATGACTGGGGATGCCAACTTCCCTGCAAAAAACAAAAGGATCTTTCCAAGGTAATAGTGTACCCTCCCTTTGAGGCACACTCCAAATACACCGATCAGCCATAACATTATGACCACTGACAGGTGAAGTGAATAACTGATAATCTCGTTATCATGGCACCTGTCAGTGGATGGGCAAGCGTAAGGATCTGAGCGACTTTGACAAGGGCCAAATTGTGATGGCTAGATGACTGGGTCAGAGCATCTCCAAAACTGCAGCTCTTGTGGGGTGTTCCCAGTCTGCAGTGGTCAGTACCTATCAAAAGTGGTCTGAGGAAGGAAAAGCAGTGAACCAGCGACAGGGTCATGGGCGGCCAAGGCTCACTGATGCATGTGGGGAGCGAAGGCTGGCCCGTGTGGTCCGATCCAACAGACGAGCTACTGTAGCTCAAATTGCTGAAAAAGTTAATGCTGGTTCCGACAGAAAGGTGTCACAACACACAGTGCATCGCAGTTTGTTGCGTATGGGGCTGCGTAGCCACAGACCAGTCAGGTTGCCCATGCTGACCCCTGTCCACTGCCGAAAGCGCCTACAATGGCACATGAGCATCAGAACTGGACCACAGAGCAATGGAAGAAGGTGACCTGGTCTGATGAATCACATTTTCTTTTAAATCACGTGGATGGCCGGGTGCGTGTGCATCGCTTACCTGGAGAGCACATGGCACCAGGATGCACTATGGGAAGAAGGCAAACCGGCGGAGGCAGTGTGATGCTTTGATCAATGTTCTGCTGGGAAACCTTGGGTCCAGCCTTTCATGTGGATGTTACTTTGACACGTACCACCTACCTAAGCATTGTTGCATACCATGAACACCCTTTCATGGACACGGTATTCCCTGATAGCATTGGCCTCTTTCAGCAGGATAATGCGCCCTGCCACAAAGCAAAAATGGTTCAGGTGTTGACTTGGCCTCCAAATTCCCCAGATCTCAATCCAATTGAGCATCTGTGGGATGTGCTGGAAAAATAAGTCTGATCCATGGAGGCCCCACCTCGCAACTTACAGGACTTAAAGGATCTGCTGCTAACGTCTTGGTGCCAGATACCACAGCACACCTTCAGAGGTCTAGTGGAGTCCATGCCTCGACGGGTCAGGGCTGTTTTGGTGGCAAAAGGGGGACCTACACAATATTAGGCAGGTGGTCATAATGTTATGGCTGATAGTTGTATATTCTTGACGTGGGCCCCTAATTTCTTGAATCTAAAACTTTGGACTGCTGAGTCTTCAGAGCATGAAATGTATTAATTTTAATGATGTTGGTCAAAATCGATCCCACACTTAATGAATGGTCTTGTTTGGGCTCTTACGTTGTTTGCAACAACCTGTCATTTAGTGCAAGAGAACAGGAGAGTCCTGGAGTCTGAAAATGTTCTCATATTGTTGGTTGTAAAAAGAGTGGGAGTGTCTGATTGAATTGAGGGGAATGCGGACATTGTTAATTTTCTGAACACTCATTAGTCCTGCTTTCCACTTGCATTATGAATACTGCATGTTCAACGTGGGTATTAACACAGATGGCAGATTTACTCTTGCTGTAAAGTACTGCTGAAGGTCATATAACTTGTTCACAGCACAAGTATCTTATACACTAATGATCAAAAGAAAAGAAAATACATCTAATTTTAAAACCCCAGGTGACATAGTTGATGCTCATCTGCAGGATATGATATTGCACATGCTAATTACAATTATGAATTTATCTACATCTACAATGTGTTTGGAACATATGTATTATAAAAAGTGAACTGCATGAGTTGATAATTTGATTATTTGGACTCTGTTTTGTGGTCAGAGTTAGAATGAAACCATTGAGTGTCAGGTGACTAACAACTTCTCGACAGCTGCACCAGTCTATGTTGATTAATCAGCACATTGTGGGATGAAATTGATTCATCCAAGTAGGTGAGTAAATGTATTCCTCATACAAAGTGTTATTTTGTTGGCCCTTAGGAAACTCAAAGCTGTTTTTAATCAGAAATTCAAATCTGATTGCAGAATTCAAGGAACCCGAAAATAAATGCACATGAAAATGAAGCCCAACTCTTAATAAACTCAAAACAAAATCAACTGGTGGCATGCACTGCACCTCTAGGAAAAATGTTTGAATTTGAATGTTACATGGTTTCTTGGCAGAGCATTGAAAGTAAGTGACCTCTTTGGGTTGTTGCTTTTTCTTTTCTTTTTATTTCCCTTCAAATCACAATCCCCACATGGTGGTGTCGAAATGAAAATTGTCAGTTGTGTTCCCGGCACCGCAAAGTTTGCGCACTGTGCCAAAGTAAAATAAGACAGATGGAGAGAATTGGAGTGACTGAGGGAGAAGACGGACTTGCTGAACTAGAAATCCACTCATTACTGACTGTCAGTATTTATTGTGCCTAACGATCACTTTCAGGGCTTTGAAACCAGAGGGAGATTAATTGAGTCATCAATCAGTCATTCCACAGTAACCTGCACCTCTGCTAATTGCGAGGCCACACTGTGGTCCTATCACACAGGGAGCTGCCCAGCCATGAAACAAGGATGGTACACACTTATATCACTTCACTTCTTCAATTGAATTGCCCATGTTTTTTTCTTTGTTTTTTCTTTGCTCATTCATCACATCGGCCACTTTAAACAGTTTGATCATTTGTAGTATACTGAGAAACTGCCTTTTACGATCCATTTTCCATCAGTGCACAATATTCTTCTTCTTAAGACTACAGAAACAAATGTAGCAACCTTTTGATAGTTTTCATTACAAATCCGTGACAGTATAAAGTGTGTGCTATATGAGGTATCTTAAAAAAAAAAAAGAATGTTTTACTTCAACACGCTACAGGTTTCAAAGCGCTACTACCATAAGAAAAAGTCACTAAATTAGACCTTCCTGTCGAGTTGATCTCTTCCGTCCCAGGCATTGTAAACTTTGTGAATGATACTTTTGTTTCACTGCTAGATACATACAGGCTGCAGGCAGAGCTTTCACCGCACACCTGCACCCACTTGAAGGCCCCTCATAACAAACCGCTGACCCTTGACCATTGACCTTTTTTTATGATAGAGGTCACATGTAGGTTTCACCTCAGCTAATAGTTGTTGTTTCTTTCCTTCACAGCTGCATCACAAGACAAGCTGGAAAGGGGAAACAATGGATGTCACTTTTTAAATAACTGCATTTTAGAATTAGGAATCATAACAGATTGGAAGAATTTCCACACTATGACTGCTTTTTTGTTTGTTTGATTTACACTATCTGGGCCCACATGATTATATATATATATATATATATAGATAGATAGATAGATAGATGTTTGCCCACTGACAAAGAAATTATCAGTCTATAATTTTAATGGTAGGTGTATTTTAACAGTGAGAGACAGAATAACAACAAAAAAATCCAGAAAAACGCATTTCAAAAAAGTTATAAATTGATTTGCATGTTAATGAGGAAAATAAGTATTTGACCCCTTCGACTTAGTACTTGGTGGCAAAACCCTTGTTGGCAATCACAGAGGTCAGACGTTTCTTGTAGTTCGCCACCAGGTTTGCACACATCTCAGGAGGGATTTTGTCCCACTCCTCTTTGCAGATCCTCTCCAAGTCATTAAGGTTTCGAGGCTGACGTTTGGCAACTCGAACCTTCAGCTCCCTCCACAGATTTTCTATGGGATTAAGGTCTGGAGACTGGCTAGGACACTCCAGGACCTTAATGTGCTTCTTCTTGAGCCACTCCTTTGTTGCCTTGGCTGTGTGTTTTGGGTCATTGTCATGCTGGAATACCCATCCACAACCCATTTTCAATGCCCTGGCTGAGGGAAGGAGGTTCTCACCCAAGATTTGACGGTCATTCCTCCTCCTCCAAACACAGCGAGTTGAGTTGATGCCAAAGAGCTCGATTTTGGTCTCATCTGACCACAACACTTTCAGCCAGTTCTCCTCTGAATCATTCAGATGTTCATTGGCAAACTTCAGACGGGCCTGTACATGTGCTATCTTGAGAAGGGGGACCTTGCGGGCACTGCAGGATTTCAGTCCTTCACGGCGTAGTGTGTTACCAATTGTTTTCTTGGCGACTATGGTCCCAGCTGCCTTGAGATCATTAACAAGATCCTCCCATGTAGTTCTGGGCTGATTCCTCACTGTTCTCATGATCATTGAAACTCCACGAGGTGACATCTTGCATGGAGCCCCAGACCGAGGGAGACTGACAGTTATTTTGTGTTTCTTCCATTTGTGAATAATCGCACCAACTGTTGTCACCTTTTCAGCAAGCTGCTTGGCGATGGTCTTGTAGCCCATTCCAGCCTTGTGTAGGTCAATCTTGTCCCTGACATCCTTGGACAGCTCTTTGGTCTTGGCCATGGTGGAGAGTTTGGAATCTGATTGATTGATTGCTTCTGTGGACAGGTGTCGTTTATACAGGTAACGAGCTGAGATTAGGAGCACTCCCTTTAAGAGAGTGCTCCTAATCTCAGCTCATTACCTGTATAAAAGACACCTGGGAGCCAGAAATCTTGCTGATTAATAGGGATCAAATACTTATTTCCCTCATTAACATGCAAATCAATTTATAACTTTTTTGAATTTTTGTTGTTGTTATTATGTCTCTCACTGTTAAAATACACCTACCATTAAAATTATAGACTGATCATTTCTTTGTCAGTGGGCAAAAGAACAAAATCAGCAGGGGATCAAATACTTTTTTCCCTCACTGTATATATATATATACACAGTACTGTGCAAGTTTTAGGCAGGTGTAAAAAAAATGCTGTAAAGTAAGAATGCTTTCAAAAATAGACATGTTAATATATTATATTTATCAATTAACTAAATGCAAAGTGAGTGAACAGAAGAAAAATCTAAATCAAATCCATATTTGTAGTGACCACCCTTTGCCTTCAAAACAGCATCAGTTCTTCTAGGTACACTTGCACAAAGTCAGGGATTTTGTAGGCATATAGTCAGGTATATGATTAAACAATTATACCAAACAGGTGCTAATGATCATCAATTCAATATGTAGGTTGAAACACAATCATTAACTGAAGCAGAAACAGCTGTGTAGGAGGAATAAAACTGGGTGAGGAACAGCCAAACTCAGCTAACAAGGTGAGGCTGCTGAAGACAGTTTACTGTCAAAAGTCATACACCATGGCAAGACTGAACACAGCAACAAGACACAAGGTAGTTATACTGCATCAGCAAGGTCTCTCCCAGGCAGACATTTCAAGGCAGACTGGTTTCCAGATGTGCTGTCCAAGCTGTTTTGAAGAAGCACAAAGAAATGGGCAACGTTGAGGACCGTAGACGCAGTGGTCGGCCAAGGAAACTTACTGTAGCAGATGAAAGACACATCATGCTTACTTCCCTTCACAATCAGAAGATGTCCAGCAGTGCCATCAGCTCAAAATTGGCAGAAAACAGTGGGACTCTGGTACACCCAACTACTGTCAACTATGCACGAAAACACAGGATCTGTGGTGCAGAAAAATGGCAGCAGGTGCTTTGGACCGATGAGTCCAAATTTGAAATATCTGGCTGTAGCAGAAGGCAGTTCGTTTGCCGAAGGGCTGGAGAGCTGTACACGAATGAGTGTCTGCAGGCAACAGTGAAGCATGGTGGAGGTTCCTTGCAAGTTTGGGGCTGCATTTCTGCAAATGGAGTTGGGGGTTTTATCAGAATTAATGGTCTCCTCGATGCTGAGAAGTACAGGTGGATACTTATCCATCATGCAATACCATCAGGGAGGCATCTGATTGGCCCCAAATTTATTCTGCAGCATGACAACGACCCCAAGCATACAGCGAAGGTCGTTAAGAACTATCTTCAGCGTAAAGAAGATCAAGGAGTCCTGGAAGTGATGGTATGGCCCCTACAGAGCCCTGATCTCAACATCATTGAGTTTGTCTGTGAATACATGAAGAGAGAGAAGCAACAGAGTCTGCCTAAATCCACAGAAGAACTGTGGTTAGATCTCCAAGATGTTTGGGCCAACCTACCTGCCGAGTTCCTTCAAAAACTGTGTGCAAGTGTACCTAGAAGAATTGATGCTGTTTTGAAGGCAAAGGGTGGTCACTCCAAATATGAATTTGATTTAGATTTTTCTTCTGTTCACTCACTTTGCATTTAGTTAATTGATAAATATAATCTATTAACATGTCTATTTTTGAAAGCATTCTTACTTTACAGCATTTTTTCAAACCTGCCTAAAACTTGTGCACAGTACTGTATATATACAGAGAGAGAGAATTTAATCACATTTCTGATCTTATTTTATATACAGAAAGTGTTCCAAATGAAAGTGGGAATATTCAATACAGAAGAAAACATGTAAAATCTGAAACCCATTCATTTTTGTGATACATTATTATAGTCATTAGCACAGAATTCATATACTTCAGTTCTGGCCATCAGTATTCTGATTGAATACTGGAGAAAGATACTGACTACACCGTGCTGTCGTTTGCCAGAAAGTAATATTATCTTCTGCAGTTGTCTATTGTTTCGTTAATTTGTTAAACAAATTACACACTGTCACACAATCCTTTAACAAAGGTATGGGCACAGCCTGTGATGAGAGTCGTGTATCAGATTTTAAACACTGAATTGGCCTGCGAGTCTATGCATTGTACTGTACAGGCTTGCTGTAAGTAGCAGGCACACCTGTCTCTTCAGGAAATATTCCCTTTAAAGGGAGGTAATTAGACCAGTTACCACTGCCTTCAAGACAGCTTTGTTGGGAGTTTTCATGTTAGTGTTTGTGCAAGTTAACTAATAGATAACCGTGTTAATATGTCTGTAAAGAATTAACATGGGAATTGTTAAATTGTGCTTCTGCTTAATAAAGCCAGAGGACAAGATGAATGTTTTATCCATAATCAAGGGAGTAACAACTGGTTTGTATCTGTGGCGTTTCTAGACTTCAAAACCGTGTCAGAATTTGGGGGGGGTTTGTAGAGTTAATTCTTCATTCTTGGATTCTTTTGTTGTATTATTTTTAGGGGGGAGAGAAAATACAAGGGGCGGCTGACAGTGTTTTGTCGTACTGTTTGACCGCGCCGTTACTTCATAATCGTATTATTTTTAGGGGGGCTGAGAGAAAATACAGGGGGGCTGAATCCCCCCTAAATAGGGCCTAGCGATGCCCCTGGTTTTTCTTCTTCATCTTCAGGGTCCTGGAAGAAATATAAATGTGAAAGTATTCCTAAAGCAATGCACATTGTGACACATCTCAAAATAAAGACTTGTCGAGTTACTATAAATATATATAAATAGGATCAAAAGAATGTGGTACACACAGGATTACCTGATAGTTTTTTTCTGTCTCAGCTGATGATATCATGGGATTATAAAACCATTGTACTGTGGGCTTTTTATACACTGTTGTGGTGACTGCAGAGAGCACCTTTGTTTCAAGTTGTCTAAAACCTCTATAAAGCAGATATATGAGCCTTCAGCACTGGTGCCGTCCCTGTTCCCAGCTGCGCTGTGGCAAACCTGTAGGGCGGGTGTGAAACGATTGCAGTGGGCTGTGATCTGCCCTCTAGGCCTTCAGATACTCCCTTTGCCCCTCAGTGTTGATTGACAAGGCCTTGTGGTTTACAGGCATCTAAGTGACATACTGGGTGGGGCCTGCTTTTTCACAGCTGAGCACTCTGGTTGGGAAAAGTGTGTTAATGAAGTCCAGCAGCTAGTTGGTCTTCCGATAATGCCAGCATTTTTGGTTTTTCACTTTTCACTTCTCATATATGGTTGGTCTCTAATACTTTTGCTGTTGCCGATGGTGACATTATAATAAATAAATAAGTAAATTTGTTTTGCATATAATAGGTCTGGAGATAGAGGCAGGTGTAGTTTGTTGAAGGATGTGCTCAGTGAACAGGTATGTGCTGTGCCTCATTGAAATCAGGCTTTCAGGAGGGAATTTATAAAAGCACATACATCATTATTATAATTTTCCTCCTTCCAACAGGGGAAATACTTTATTCAAGGTATTGTATCTGTATCCATCCACCTACTCCCACCAATCCCAATAAAACACTGTGACTAAATAACTCCACAGCATCTCTCCAATGATAGCACAGCTACTCATTTAGCAGTGTCACCCAGCCAGGGAAATATATGCCAAGACAAGCTTGTGTTCATTAATCTGAAACCCACTCGGCAGAATTCAGTCTCTTAGATAATGGGATCCATATTTTCAGCATCGACGGAATGCCAGGTTTTAATGTTAACCCCTTAAATGTGTATTAACCCAGTTTAGCACAGGGGAATTTAGACAGACTGTCATTAAAATATATATGATACCACAGAACTTACTTTAAAGGCGTGAAAAAAATAACAGTTTGAAAATCAAAACTTGACGAGCATCAATAACCCAGTGACAGAGCATTAGAAACCGAACCGTATGAAATTCAGAGCGTAGCCTCCCCGTCTTTGTGGACATTTCTGAGTGACCTTTTCCATTATTCATACCCTTGCTATGGAGGAAAAGCTTACAATTGTCAGAATGCTTCTCTAGGACTAAGGGAAGCTCTGAACACTCTTGGCAGCACTGAAAAAAGGCGTGACAAAAGACGAGGACAAGGCTAAGACCTGGGATTGTGCATTTTATCTGTCCAACCCGGTCTGAAGTGTGATGCATTCAATGGATGTGCCTTGGCCTTCAGTGACAGATTCAGTTATGGCAAAGTGTTGTGTCTGAGTGGTGGGTTTCAGGCTTTGTTGTGGTTAACGTCAGGTCAGTGTGCATTTGAGAGGGAGAGAGCTGAGTAATTGCAGTTCCTGGCCTTCTTGGCTCTCCTGGATTAGAGGCATCTACAGCCAAGAGCCAGGGATCAGAGCGTTAGGACTTATTAACAGTCACAGGTGGGGTGAGGGGGTCAGCTGTGCCGCAGCGACTACACTTCCCCCTGCATGTGAGGCTTACTGACTGCCGGGCGTGCCTTTCCCCAGCCTCCTTGTTCAGAACTGAAAGAAGCTAATTGCCCGTCTCCCTTCTCCCTTTCCCCTTTGCGCGAAATCCTCCAAGCAGTGGGGGTCAAGGCCCAGGCATTATTCATGGTGGTCTCCCTTTAACAGAGCTAGGAACAGTGCACAGCAGTGCAATCAGTTCCTCATTATCCCAGACGAGAGAATAGACCCGAAGGCCTGTGGGACCTCCTTTAGCAAAATGCATATTAATGTGCTATTGTTAGGGAATAATTGCTTCTTTCCTTTTTCACTTTTCTTCTTTTTTTTCTTTTCTTCCCTCCCCACTTCTTGTTATTCTTTGTAGTAGCTCGGAAATTCCTTCCAGCTTCTAAAGATCTCTCACACTCTTTCTATTTTTTTTCTCGTACTTAGCTGTCTTTCTTTCCTTTTTTATATGGCTTTTGTTTCCCACTAAAAAGGAGGTGCTTGCACAGAAATAATTGGTTGTATTATGTCTGTCGATCTTGAAAGCTGGAGTTCTACATTCTGTTCTGTAAATTAGAATTCCTCACCCCCCCCACCTTTTCCCACTCCTGTCCTTATGCAGAAAGGTTTATACTTCCTTTTCTTGTCTGTTAAGGTCTCAGTTGTAGGCAGAAAATAAACAGCTGAAGTGCATATTGGCTTGGTAGAGACTGCACACTAACAACGCTTAGATCTTGCTTACTTTTGTGTAAGGGTCTGTATGTAACTTCTTTCGATTGGCCTTACGCTAGCAATTTCACCTTCATCCCAATTATATACTAATTTAGATCAGAGAGTCAGCATCTCTGATTTGGTAATTGTTTTTCTAATTGCTACATTCATTAATGCCATTATCTAGGTGATTATACCCCCCCACATACATACACACTCACATTCAGTAAAGGCTGTGGGAATAATAAATGCCACACATATAATTAAATACTTTTGTTCTGCATTTTTCACAAAACATCAAAATAACCTTAGCTCTACAGTTTTATATATTGTACAGAATGTCTCAATTGAGATGCACCTGGCTATCCAGCACTGCAGTTTCCATCTTACTAGCTCTACAGTGTTATTGTGTTTGTTTTCTCTCACTTTCCTTTGGATGCCTGCCTGCTATATTGCCACTCCAGTACAATGAGGAATTACAGCAGTGCTGATGATGAATACATGAGTAAGGGACAGGGAATAGAAACAGACTGCGTTTATGAGAATGGGAGCTCTGATGATTATTTTGTGCACCCTTGTAATAACCTTGTTTGATAGAGAAACAGTAGAGAAGAGCACTGTGGTCCACCAGATTATTAGTACTTGAAAGAATAGCTTCTCAACATGGTGGAGTTTAACATTAAACAATGTTAGACATCCAATTATTTCATTTTCCCCTTTAGGCAGATTCCTGCACAATACTTTAGATAGACCAACATAATTCAGTAGAGAGTAGAAACTTCACAAACATGAAAATATGTAATATTTGCCATATATTACTATATTATCTGGCAGTTTAGGAAATGTAGATTTATCTTTTAAAACACACAGATCTCTTTGATTTGTTGCAGGAGAAGTAGCATCACATTGAAGATGGATAGGGAATGGTTTTCAAACAGAATAGCTAATTGTGATGGATTTCCTGAACCCTCTTTACTATCGAAGCACACATGCTGCAGGTCCTCTGTCGTAACTTTGTGTAAAGCAAAAACAAAGACAAAATGAATACATTCATTGAAACTGGTGCCTCATTAAAATCTTGCCTGAACTGAAATTGAGAGCACTTATATTTGGTGAATTCCAGATTGCAAAAGGAGGAATACAAATCAGCAAGCAAGTAAACAAGATGCAAAGAGACTGAAATGTAAGAAACAAATGTGTCATTCCACAGGGGTAACTTCTTCAAGTAGTTAGCAAAAAAACTAAAACAATAACTAAATGCAGCATCTTCACGTCTCTTGTATAACTTGTTTAGAATATAAGACAAAAGCAGCCCCACCTCTTTGGTTTCTTGGATGTAGAGATAAGGGAACAGTTTTGCTGACCCAGTGTAGCTGTTTGTTCTCCAATTTGTTCCACAGTATCATATGACTGCAAGGTGGTTGTCATGGTGGTTGTATATGACAATGCTTTGTTAATATTCTGTTTAATAAAATTGCTATAATGTATTAATAAAGTATAGTATATATACCAACTTGTAAAATGTGGAGTTAACATAATAATTATGTGTTGGTTAATCATTCTACAGGATCTAAAGAAATCAAGCAAAGTGTATACCTTTAAGTATCTTACAAACATGCTTAAAGGTAGTTATTCACTATCTGGATCTTTATGTTTCAAACATATTTTGAATAATTTATTTAAACAAATAATTAATCAAATGATCATTGAAATTCTTGTAAAAAATAGATTAACCATCTGACACTAGAATATTGTGTTTTAAAATAATTAATTCCATAGCATGTTTTAAAAACACTTCATTTTATTGAAGATTTAAAAATGTTTCCATCGGATGTTTCTACAGCCCTGCTTTGATTCGCGACCTTTAACTCCTGTTTTGTTCTCTGAATGAATTCCACACCAAAAACATAGAAACTCTATAGAACCTTTTACAGCTAGAGCTCCTAGATCTCTCCCAGGAGGGGGACTCATCTCTGTTCTGCCTTGACCTGAGCAGTGGGTGGGATAAAGGTGCCCATCGGGGAGCCCCCTCAACCAGAGTGTTCAGCAGGTGTGCCCAGCCTGGCAACGCTGGCACCACCCACATCTCTCTGAACAGCTGAGCTGCAGAGCCGTCTGGGCCGCTGGGGACTGAAAATGGGGAAATCACAGATGTGAGTTCCTAATTGGAAACTGACACAGAGCTACTTAACCCTTTCTAGCAAACACTTGTGGTAAGACTGATCACACTTTCCAACAGGTGTCCAAAAACAGTTGAAGATTAAGGCCTTTGCCGTGTGATGAATTCTGTGCAGAACAGTTTGTTTTACACCCTGTCCAACATCACAAGGATGTTTTCCAATCCATTTCCAAGTACGACTCATAATGTCTGCACTGAATTTACTCAGCAGTTGGTGCCCAAACTCATTTACTTCATGTAACAGATCACACCAGTGCAAAGCACATCTCCATACTCACTGCATTGATTTGTATAGAGCCTCAATACTTGTTTAATCTACTGCCCCAGGACATGCAATTGATCTGCCATAAATCATCCTCCTTTGTTCCCAAAACATTTATCTTATGAGCATTTTATTTTATTTTTAAACCAACAAAACTGAAACATAATTGTACTCTTAATTATATATAATTAATAAGCAAAACATTTAATAAAATAAATTGTAGGATTAGAAAGGATAAAGACATTTGTCCTTGTATGACAAGGCTAAGTTGAAACTAGTATTGGTTTTGAAATTTCAGTTTACAAAACCACACATTTAGCATTTATCTTCTGGCCAGTAAATCGTTACCTTATGATACCAGTAGTTAAACATTTTTGCATCGTGTCACAACTTTTTACAACATTGTGTCTCGTTTAGACGTTTAGAAAATACATTTAACCTTTCCTTTAATTAATTATACAGCACCTTACACACTTCGCTGATCAACTGATTTTAAAAAGTACACTGTAACAGATAAAAGTCAATATGCAACCTTCATCCTCTCGTCCTTATTACGTAGCTGTCCTCCAGATGGTCAAATATGTATTAAGGAAATGGTTTGTTGAATTCCAACACGTTCAAAAGAAAAGTAAAAAAATGTACAACTCAGAATCTTTGTTTGTAAGGTTGTTGAATAGTCATGTAAGTTTTACAGAAAACCATAAATCTGTTAAAGAAACCAAATGGGAATGCATAACAACATGTCAATGCTTTATCAAGGCTACTGCTAAATGTATATTGTACTGTCAAAATATTTAAAAATATATATATATCAAAAAACTACAGTCAATTTGTTAAATTGTTAAATAAAATAATGCATCTCAGTACACAACATTTTCATATCAAACAACCAACCAACAATAATAATAAAAAAAATATATATATATATATATATATATATATATATATATATATATATATATATATATATATACACACACACACACAGACGGTTGACAAATTAATGGAAAAACCTGAATAAATGAGTCGAGGAACATAAAGAATGCAGATGCCTCCAAACAGGTGTACTGCATGATACAATTAAGCAATTAACATCCTATCAAGCTCTGTGGCATGTATAAAAATGCTGAGCAGGCCCAGTTGACCTCCATTTTGGATCAAGGGGTCATTATTAGGGCATGAATGGCAGTGCTTGACCCCTACAGGGGGGTCTGGAGGCTCTGTTATGCTGTGGGGGGCATTTTCCTGGCATGGTTTGGGTCCACTTGTCCCCTTAGAGGGAAGGGTCACTGCAAATCATTACAAAGTTACTCTGAGTGATCACCTTTATGGTGAAACATTTCTATCCTGATGGGAGTGGTCTCTTCCAGGATGACAATGCCCCCATCCACAGGGCACGAGGGCTCACTGAATGGTTTGATGAGTATGAAAATGATATGAATCATATGCTGTGGCCTTCGCAGTCACCAGATCTCAACCCAGTTGAACACCTATGGGAAATTCTGGACTGACGTGTTAGACAGCGCTCTCCACCACCATCATCAAAACACCAAATGAGGGAATATCTTTTGGAAGAATGGTGTTCATCCCTCCAGTAGAGTCCAGAGACTCGTAGAATCTGTGCATAGAGCATTGAAGCTGTTCTGGCAGCTCGTGGTGCCCAACACCTCACTGAGACACTTTATGTTGTTTTTTCCTTTAATTTGTCACTCGTCTGTGTATGTTTATATATATATAACCTTTCCCATTGACAAGGCTTTAGCCCACTATTAACACCAGCAGTTTGGAATGGTATTTTAGACAACAGCAAATGATGTCATATCGTCATCAAATTCTTTCGTAAGTGAGAATAGGGTTTCAGCCTCTAATGCCAAGGAGCAACATACGGTATATTTTATGATTAACCCCCAATGTGTTCCAAGTAGTTATTTAAAATTAAATATCCAGGGAGCATTTGGGTTCCACTACAACAACTGTGGCCTACCAATAAAGGGTACAATGTACAGAGCATTGTGTTAAATTAGAGGATAAATAAGACATTTTGTTCAATGCCAAATCATTCATGCCTGTGGCAAACCACTATGAATATTTGATATATGTAACTTTTTGAGTTGGGCTGGAGTAAAACTGGAGAACAAAATTCCAGAGCAGTGAAACTGGCTGCATTAAGCATTTGTGTGGTTCTGAGATGATTACTAAAGTTAAAATGCCCAGTGTAGACGGGGCCTTTGTCTCAGGGTTGTTCTGCAGTATTATGTGGTCACCCTGGTCTTAGTTTCAGCAGAATGCTTTATTCATTTGGGCACAATAATGGTGATTTCTGCACTGTATAATAATAGTGATAGATTACTGTGGCAAATTCAGATTAGAGATTTTCTGATTAAATTCCCAGTGATTTATGATCCTGTAGTTTAGAGATATATTAGCTAGCAGCTTTATCCAAAGATGGTGCAGTGAAACAGCATTATTGGAGCCGCAGTCCATTTGGTATCCCAAGGCACTATATCCTTTAGGTTTGTTGGAGAAATCCTTCAACATGCTCTTTTCCAAAGATCGGGTTCCAAGATTGCATAATGTCATGTTCAGGTGCCCAAATTGCACAAAGTTCTGTGCCAGAGGAATATAAATCTGGGACTATCTGTTAGTTGGGGGGATTAAATGAAGAACCAGCAGTTTTCTATGTTTTACCCTTAGACTCAGTGAGCCCATCATTCTCAAAGAAAAGTCTGACAATTATAGTCTCTGGCAGAAAGAGAGAGCAGAAAGGGAAGGGAGGCTGCATGGAGAATGGAAGAAAATTGAGGTGGTGTTCTGGTGTTCTTTTCTGAGAGTGGATAAAGGTAAAGGTAGATCAAAAAGCTCTGACATACCATTGTGTGCGTTTTGCAGAGAGAAAGAGAGAGGCAACCCAACAGGGATTTCAATGTTTCATAGGATTGGGCAAGAGGGCAGACAGCAAACTCAAGGGAGTGCACAAACAAAGGGAGGATTCTGGATTCTAGTCTTGTGGATATGGGCTGTATGGGCTGATCACTGTTCTGCTCCCCTACACGTTGCCACCACTGGGGTTGTGGTAATTCTAGTAAACTTTCCAAGGCAGGAACATGTGATTCGCACGTGAGGGAGGAGGCTGTTCTTTGTATCATGATATTTATTTACCTAGTCAGACAGGGGAAATGCTTTCCCATTTTGAACCCATTCTCCTCTAAGCAGTGTAAACAGAAAGGGTGTGAATTCTATTCAATGTCTGTTCCGGATTGCTGATATCCAGCTGATTGCAGCCCTGTGTGGAGCCTGATATCACATTAGGAACTATTTTCCCATTTCGTCACTGTTGTCAAGTCTCTCCCATTGCCATAATCTTTTTTTTTTTTTTTAACAATGTAGAGCCAGGTCTGTATTGCCTGTTGCTCTTATCTTAATACAACTTGCCCTTTCTTTGTGTGGTGGCAACCCTTTTTCAAACACCTTCCTGTTTAGTTTAGTTTCTTGGTGCATTTCTTTCCCTTGTGAACTACACTGGTATTCTGTCTTATTTTTCGATACCAAAAACACTGCAAGTGTTTACTCATGGGGGAGGACAATTGGAAGACCAGGTTAGATGTTCTGATTGGAGTTCAATTCAAGTTCATAAACACATATTGAAAAAGGAAAACGTGGTGAAATAAGATGAGTGACTTGGAGGCCGCTTGCAGAATCCAAAACCACAATTTGTGACACAATACAGCACAGGCACACAAATTGAGAAGGATGATCACATGACGCAGATGTTTTTCAGCCACTCTTTTGGTGTTTTTGTAACACATGCTGCCCAAACATGGTGCATACATACCAGGAATGCTTTTTATGAAAAGTCCAAGACACCCTGCAAGTTACTGCTTCAGTTCATGGGGTATTATTTCTTGCATTCCTTAGGCATTCTCCATGGCTTGTGTTACACGTTTGTATGCAAGTTTTGAATTTGACTCAGTTCTACAGATGCATTGTTTGGAAAGAAGGTGGGGGAGAGAGGTGCATTTTCGAGGAGAAAAGGTGAGTGCTGAAACATTCCCATGCGTCATTTAACTAGTACAATTCCAACTTTTTTTTTTTTTATTTCTCTCTCTCCAGCTTTTCACTTGAACACAGATGTACTGATGTCAGCAGTGCTTAATTTGTAAATCACGGAGCACTATGTGAACAGGACAGAGGTACTCTAGCGCTCAGTGTGACAACATGCGAATAAAGCTTAACATCAATGTAATGCATTTTCAAAGCATTTTCAAGCAACCACTGCTAACAAGGAAACATACTTACATATTTTAAAAATATTAGTAATTTCAAATACCATAATCATATGCTATTAGGCATACTCTAGTTTATATCTACATAGACAAAATATAGACAACATAATTCTAATCCCTCAAAAACATTCACCAGACAGCAAGAAAGCAGTATATTCTTACCACTAATGGAAGTTGACCCACCTTGGCTTTTCTCCCTGCAAAGGCAAGTACAGTCTCCAATAAATCCAGCTGTTCACCCAGTTCATGCTCAATAGATATTGTCAGTCCATTCCATTGTTGCTCAGTCACTGTTGAGCAAAGGGAGTTCTTAATCAGCTTTAGTTTTGAAAAGCTGCACTCGACACTTGTAAAGGTGCACCTGATCTGACTGTCATCAGTCTATTCATTGATGGGATAAAATCAAGACCAAACAGCTCACTGGAATGGTGCGGTTTGGCCCCATATAAGCCACACATAGGGGTCCATTTGGTGATTATGAACGCATCAAATGGTGTTCACAGCATTCACACTGTACTTACTCTGTATATTTTACTTATATTTCACGATGAAGATCTTCCTCAATGTTTCCAAACTCCAGTATTACTTTTTCCTGATTTTTTTTCTTTAACCTTTTCTCGTTCTAACCTGTCAAAGGCTCTCTGGACTGTCACTGTTAGTCCTGCCTTCAAGCAAAAGTAAATGACCCAATCATTGAAGGGAGGTTTTGGAAACCAACTCTGTTAGAACTGCTCCGGAGGGTAGAACGTATATAATGAGTTTGATTGGTTACTTGCATTTGGAAGGCAGGATTAAAGGATGTAACCTTAGTTTTGAAAGGTTTCTAAACTTGGAGACGGTGCTGCCCGTCATGTCTTGTTGCCTTGTGCGGTTGCGCACACTTGCTCAATGGGCGAGTCAGCCCTATATAGCTCATGGTTAACAGTAGATGCGTTCACAAAGCCTTTTACAATTCTGTGCATAATCTGTGCACAGATTGTAAAGATTCTCAGAAGACTATTGGGCGTCAGTGAGATAAAACAGTGGGATGAAAAAATGGTAAACGCAAATGTCATGAAGAGGTCTCAAATTGCCACAAATTAAGCAGTAGCGGAGGCAAAGGGGGGCTTGCCCCCCAGGCCCAAAATATGAAGGTTGGTGGGCCCTACAAGTGAACATCAGAACCCTCAGTGGAAAGGGTAAATAAATTGGCACATTTTTAGAGAGCATTTGATGAATACTCATGTTCTTTAGCGATTTACAGTCATCCCCTGACTTACATCAGCAACATTGCACTGAGTAGGCACCTGTTGTTTTCACTATTGCTGCTGACCAATGTCACCAATGATCTACTCAGAATGCTTTCTTTGAACACAGGGCTCAATTGGTTTGCTTCTGAGCAGAATGATCCACAAGAATGCAGTGTGTGACTAAATAACTTGTGTTTAAGACCTAGGCTTCCCCTCCTTCTATAGTTAGCAAGTCTTGAGCTTGAATTGTATTGATTTTGTTCTATGACTGCATTTTTATTTCTGGCAGCACTGCCCAGAGCTTCATTCTGCAGTTGGCGCTTGTATCAAAATCATCTCCCTGCTCTCTAATTTTTGTTATGGTTAATTTAACTGTTTACTCCTGAATTTTCACAAGGGCTTCAAATAGAGATGTTTCTGTTTCTGTTTTTAAGAGTAAATTCCTCCTCCTCCTTAAATTGTAATTTGTCAGATTTCATATATTTTGTAAATTTTTCACAAGTATAAATATATAATTTTTCTTTGTCAAAATGGAATGTCTGGAACTACCCTGTCCATTTTAAAATTGCATTCATGGGAAAATCTGTTTAAGCTTACATCTAGGCCAGGGTGATGATGCGAGCCTTTCAACTAATTAATTCTTCACATGCAACATGTATTTCCCAACTTGTGAATTTTGTATCAGATTTAATTTAACTATACCTTTAAGCACTGCTCAAGCAGAATTAAACTTTAGCTGACTCAAACTCATTAAGATTTACTTGGGCTCTTCAATGCATGAAGACAGACTTTCTCCTTTAGCACTTGTGTACATTGAGAAAGCATTTTTTTAAATATATTTTTCTCTATGTATAATTTATTTGTGTACAATAAACCAAACTCATTTTGTGTGTCTACAATATGTCAGAGAGGGGAGTTGAGAGCTGAAGAGCTGGAAATGATGAGTTATTTGTTCATGTTACTGTTACTATCATCTTTGTTGTAAACAAAATAGCATGATAGTGTTTGGTTCCTTGGGTTTTTTGTTTGCTACCATAATGGCACAATATTTATTATGCACATCACTATTCAACTGTACATGCATTCAGTTATTGTGGATTCCCCTCTGTGTAAACCAACAAATTATACAATATATATATAAAAATATATTGTGTTTATATACCGTATATTATTGGTATTATGTTAGTAACAACAGACTTTGAATTCTTCAAATGCGAGGGCTCAGTGTGCGGTCTGTACCATAGGAGCACCCTCTCACAGCAGGAGTACACTTCATTTTTCATGATCCAAAACCTGCCTGCCTTGCTACTTAGCCTACAATGGTGTGGACTGATGCAGTACTTTTCAGTTTATGATGTTCATTAATGTTCACCAAGTTTTTGTTGTTGTTGTTTTACTGCATGTGTTTCCCAGAATCAAATATTTGCATTCACAGGCAAGACCAAATGGTTTCCACCAGTAATCACCCTAGCCAATCATATTACCTTATGACTTATCCTAAATCATTTCAAATGCTCAATCGCAATGTCATCTGATTTGCAGCCAACATGGGAAATTATACTTTTTATCTCTTTTATGATGTGCATCCAGTTTTAAATTATTTTAATGAGCTATTGCTGTGCAGTCATGTAGTTAAATATAAGGGCACCTGACTGAGACTTGATTGCTGATTTTGAAAGATATGTTAATTCCTAAAATCCATTTAGTATTTTCTGAGTTGGAGAATTGTGAAAATATTTTGTCTGGGATGGGTATTTTTTATATATAGCTGCATATTAAACCAACACATTACATTAAAAATACAAAAATTATCAGAAATGCAGCTGAAGCACCCATTGCGAAATTTGACTTGTTCTTCTCTGTATTGTCACATATTTAATTTACACATATGCCTTAAAAAGCACTTTACATAGCCTTGATATAAGGAAATGCACATCAGTCAGCCAGACCATATTTTCACATTATGTGAAAGCTCAATAACATTAACAATATGACATTAACTATATTAAAACATTTACTTATGAACCAAAAAAAAAAAGCCCAAAATAAACATTCTTACACTATTTTCAGAATGGCTTATTTGTATTTATAAAAAGGACACCTTCACATAACATAATTGAGATTAGTCTGTAGACATAAATTACTGTTCTCTAGCTACCTACAAAGGACGCATTATCAGTGTCTTTACACAAACTGCTTCATTCTGTGTATTAAGTAACTCAGCGACTTGAATGACTCACCCTCAGTGATAAACCAAATCCAATCCTCTCCTTTGTCCAGCAAGTTTTGTTTTTGTACAAAATCTCTGTCTTTTGAAATGGAATCGCTGGCTAAGGATAAGTGTTTCACATGCACTGTGTGTCCAAATCTGAGGTTGAAGTTTTGTGCTTATCTTGTTTCTTTGATTTCAAGCACTCATTCAGGACCCTGGGTAGCAGCCCAGATCCCATTTGTTCTCCCTTGTGTAACATTCTGTGGCCTTTAAAGGGTTTATATGAACTCATCACTACAATATGAAATACCTTTGCTTCTTTGGCAGTATCCCCCAATTGTATATAGAAACAATTGTATTCTGGAAGGTTAACACAACACTTGGGAGCAGACAAGTGGGTTCCTGTGGATTCAAAAGTTATAATACCCTAAGCAGATGTAGATGCTTATGACAAGAAACAAGGTTCTCTGGTCTTTGTCATTTCCCACTGAAACCAGGACAAACACAGAAATGGAAAACCTATTCATGCTGGTCTGGTCATATGTCTCCACTCTAAAAGCTGTTATAGTGGTTGATACTAATTTATAGGGTGCATTACAGCATTATTCCATATTCTTCTTCTTATTTTTTCTTAAACAAAATCTACCTGCATCAATTTATCATTCCTGTTAATTTTATAGGCCTACCTTTAATAATCTCAGTAATCTCATTACTCATATACACTCATATAAAGGATTATTAGGACCCCCTTTCGCCTTCAGAACTGCCTTAATTCTACGTGGCATTGATTCAACAAGGTGCTGAAAGCATTCTTTAGAAATGTTGGCCCATATTGATAGGATAGCATCTTGCAGTTGATGGAGATTTGTGGGATGCACATCCAGGGCACGAAGCTCCCGTTCCACCACATCCCAAAGATGCTCTATTGGGTTGAGATGTGGTGACTGTGGGGGCCAGTTTAGTACAGTGAACTCATTGTCATGTTCAAGAAACCAATTTGAAATGATTCGACCTTTGTGACATGGTGCATTATCCTGCTGGAAGTAGCCATCAGAGGATGGGTACATGGTGGTCATAAAGGGATGGACATGGTCAGAAACAATGCTCAGGTAGGCCGTGGCATTTAAACGATGCCCAATTGGCACTAAGGGGCCTAAAGTGTGCCAAGAAAACATCCCCCACACCATTACACCACCACCACCAGCCTGCACAGTGGTAACAAGGCATGATGGATCCATGTTCTCATTCTGTTTACGCCAAATTCTGACTCTACCATCTGAATGTCTCAACAGAAATCGAGACTCATCAGACCAGGCAACATTTTTCCAGTCTTCAACTGTCCAATTTTGGTGAGCTTGTGCAAATTGTAGCCTCTTTTTCCTATTTGTAGTGGAGATGAGTGGTACCCGGTGGGGTCTTCTGCTGTTGCAGCCCATCCGCCTCAAGGTTGTACATGTTGTGGCTTCACAAATGCTTTGCTGCATACCTCGGTTGTAACGAGTGGTTATTTCAGTCAAAGTTGCTCTTCTATCAGCTTGAATCAGTCGGCCCATTCTCCTCTGACCTCTAGCATCAACAAGGCATTTTCGACCCCCACAGGACTGCCGCATACTGGATGTTTTTCCCTTTTCACACCATTCTTTGTAAACCCTAGAAATGGTTGTGCGTGAAAATCCCAGTAACTGAGCAGATTGTGAAATACTCAGACCGGCCCGTCTGGCACCAACAACCATGCCACGCTCAAAATTGCTTAAATCACCTTTCTTTCCCATTCAGACATTCAGTTTGGAGCTCAGGAGATTGTCTTGACCAGGACCACACCCCTAAATGCATTGAAGCAATTGCCATGTGATTGGTTGGTTAGATAATTGCATTAATGAGAAATTGAACAGGTGTTCCTAATAATCCTTTAGGTGAGTGTATTTCAAGCATGGCATTAATGACATGTACACTGAAAATCTGTTTAATCTATGTCCCACTGATATTCTAGCCTACTGTTGGGTGAATCCATATACAAATACTCCAAATCTGTCCTGAACAGCCTTTCTCAGGGCTGGTAAAGGTGTTGTGTCAGCCTTGTGTCAACTATTTAATTTCCAATCAGTCACTGCTTCTCTGACTCTAACTGTTGCTCAGACATGCATGGGTGTTTTTGTTTTTTAGTATTGTTAGAACATAAAAAGAAAAAGGTAAGAAAATGTATACACATAATGCTCTGTAGGAAAACTGACTATTTTGATGTCCGTGTGAGAAAATGCAGTGTTTTATATATATATATATATATATATATATATATATATATATATATATATATATATATATATATATATATATATATATAATATTAAATAATTCAGCTGATCAAATCAGCTGTATTATTCAAGGTTTCATCCTACTGAATTAGATGCCATTAATGTAATTGTGTCTGCAGAGGTGCATTTTTGTTCTTTTTTTCTTAATTAACCTTGGAGTCACTGGTAATTATCTTAAATTCCATATAGATTTTGACATGCACATTCACTCTACAGGGGTTTGACAGGGATGTATTCACTGTTGCTGTGATCCAATCTGCATGTTTATACATCATTATTAACTTTAAGCAGGCATTAAATTCAAAGCTGAGATACTCTGATGCTTTCTTGCATGACCAACCAGTGAAGACTTATAATATCTCAGACTTCTAATAAAAAAGCACTACAATTTGCTTCTGGGGAACATTAATTTGGATAGCATTGCAGTAGCGATTTTGCTAGACCATCCTGGCGCCTCAGCTGTCTTGTACAGTCTTATGTCTAATTATTGATTGAGCTGAACCTATTTATCCATATAATTTACTTGGATTGTTTCCTGTTCTTTTATTCATCCCCTAGTACAGTACATAAGTCAATTTTCTCCTGTTGGTTAACATCATTCCTTTTGTACATTAACCACCAGTAAAGGGACAGATTGTTGTGGAAGGAAACATATTGAGATGATGAAATGAGAAGAACCAGCCCTGTTTCTCAGAATTTCTTGTTAGGAGGGTTAATGCTTCTCTGGTGGATTTCACCCCAGAGCATGTATCCTTACACACATCATAATCCTGCCATGCCCTTGATGCTCACAGAAGTAAATTACTTTCATTCAGGCATCGGTCTGAAATCTATAGCTTCAGGGTAGAGTTTTGCAATTGATTTTAAGAAGGATTTTTTGGAGATGTGGTTTTACATACAGGGTTCAAATCAATGCAGCCGGCTGATGCACACAGTAGTGTCCTGGAGAGATGCCATTTGGTGCAAATACAAACAGGACTATGGGAGACCCTTTCCCATTGCCAGTGACAGAGCACACCAGTGGGCGCCTCAGTGTGACCACCATCTGTGTCCATGCATGGCTTGAATGCTTTGAAGGACAAGGTACACAGCTGCATCAGGCTGTTCAGTGTTCAAGAGATCAATATGATATTGGATGGCGTGCTCCCCATGGTCCAATTTGTATACATACCAAATTCAATTGCTCCACAGTGTACCATTTTTACAATTCAGTTTTTGTTTTGGAAAAGGCCATATCCAACTCTATAAGGAGTCTGTGTGGTTGATTGGGATTGTGTATTGTTTCCCCAACTGGCTCAACTACTTGTTTTCTCCTAATTATCTAACCAGACGCTTACTGTATACACCACATGCAGAATCGCATGGTTTAAAGAGTTTGAAATCCACAAGATCATTCAAACTTCACAAAGTTTAAGACACTTAAAAGGGAACTAGATTATCCACACTATATATAAAAGAAACCAGACTGGCAGCACTGCATGCTTGAGGTGCACACAAGTACACAAGCATTTCTTCCCACGCCTCGGTAAGTTTGAAAGGAGCTGCTTCTTTTTTACGCAGTCGGGTTTTTCATCACATCCTCTGAATAAAAAATTGGTATTCCACGCTGTGCACAAGATCTTAGCTTGTGCCTCACCACAGTACCTGCAGTAATTGGAGTTCTAAAAGGTAATAACAAGAGAGATCTCCTATAGAGCGGAAACAGGGAGAGAGTGAGGGGGAAAGAAACAGTTGTTAAAATTCATGAAAAAAAAGCATCAACTGCAGCATAAATTTCTCGGCGTAAACCAGTTCAAGGACACAAAATGTCATGCTGATTGTCTTGCATAGTGGCTGGGTTTGGGAAAGTGGTAGGGGGTTATAACTAGAAAATACAGGAGAAAAATAAAACACTGAAAGCCCAAGCACAAGCACATTCATACCTGCTCAGTTACATTCTCCCCTGCTGCATTATTTGCCTGGTGATTGCTCCACCTACCCCGGCTTTCTGAACTCCCTTCTGAGTCACCCACAGCTTTGCTTCAGTCACAGTCATTGTACCCATGCTAATGAGAAACACCAACCTGCTCTGCCACTGATTCGCAGCAGAATTGGCAATCTTGAAACTGTGCAGTGGCTCAGCAAGTGTATTGTGAGAGAGGCTTTGACCTTTTTGCATGTGGAATTAGTTTGTATACACGCATTGCTGGACTCGCTCGAATCTCGGCTAATACCAACAATCTGATTGATGCATCTTATGGCTCGGAGATCTTCAAAAGGCCAAAGCCTATTACTGAACTGTTTTTTTTGTTTAGTTCGATTTTTTTGGTTTTTCATCCATTTCGTATATTGTTTTATTCTGTTGCATTTAGACTTGTGCAAGGGAGATGAACTGCACAAGATTAAAACACACAACTTTATTTTACAATATTGCTTGTTTGTTTGTCTATGGTTTTGATTAATTTAATATTTCTAAAGAATACTTCATTAAAAACAAATGGCGTACCGATTCAGATCTTTCCTCAGTCCTTTTCCAAAGCTTTTGCTCATGAAAACTATTTATTTCTGATAAACTGCATAATTGTACAGTCATAATTAATAACATCAATCCAGTAATCATCCAAAATATACATTAAAACATGTACCTGTATTTTTACACAAATCCTAATTTTAAGATATGGATTGTTAAAGAAGACGTATTTGATATGTGTGCAAGTACCATTAATTCTTTAACTGATGTTTTTGTACCCGCACCTTATGAAACTTTGGGTGTATGTATGTTATTCTTTCTCTTAGAATCAGGATTTCTCACTCTTTATTGTTAAGAATATTATCCATTTGGTAGATGCCTTTATGCAAGTAAAATGTGTTAATCAGACTAACATTATGGCAACTCTCTGAACCTGGTTGCTTTTACTGAAATGTTTTGCTTGCAACTTAATATTAATTTTACTATGTCATTACTATAAAAGCAGTGAATATAAAATGTGTTGAATTATTCTGTTCAGTGTGTTCCTGTGAGGCTGTTTATGTCCAAAATAAAAATAAACTAATGAAAATTGTTAACACTGGCAGTAAAATTACAGGGTGTTACTTTGCATTGTGAATATAATTTGTCACTCTGTCCTCTGGCCAACAGTACTTAATGCCAGTGATGAGAACAAACCAAGCTCTTAATATTTTCACTCTAATAAGCATTCTCCTTTCTAACAAATCTGAAATGATCAACTCTAGATCCAATCTACATAAGTTTACAATTATTTATTTAGTGTGTTCTGATTGAATCAATGCAGGTTTTTAAAGTTTTCTGTAAATGCCAAGCAAATTCCCACAATAAAGTATTGTAAGGAACTAGCCTGAGAAGGGCAGCCGTTTCAGCCAGCCACACTATCGAAGCAGAGCAGCAATAGTCAGACAAATAGTCTCACTTCCCTGCTGACTCCACACCCTCAGCCAGCAGCTGTGAGCCCCGAGCTGTTCACATTCCCGCTTCTCACTGAACCCACCCAACTGTTCACACCTGAGATCAGCCCCTTATAGTTAGGCCAGGGTATGTCATGATCCTTTGAAACATTTAAAAGTTCAGGAGATTGACAGTAGCCAAATGAACAGGTGCATTTCTGACAAACACTTGAAAATAGACAAGATTTGTGAGCCTTCTGTTGACATGCAAACGTTTTAGGATTTGTTAGGTTTTTTTGGTGTTCGTTGGTTTTTTAGTAAGTGTATGGGGTTACGGTCTTAATAAATACAAATAAATCTTGAAATGTGAGACTGGAACCTATGTTAAGCATCTTGCGAGAATGACAAAGGGAATCATGATCAGCAATATTGTATGGTTTCCAGGAATTTGAAATGAAGGCTGAGATTAGGCAGCAATTGTAGCACAATGCAGCTATTTATGGAAAACTGTATTAGGACAGCATGGCATTGTTTCCAAGTACTTGGACTTAATGGAAAATATAGTGGTAAACTCACAATCATTGCCAATTCTGTTTCAGTTGATCAGGTAACGCAGGTATACTTTTATCCTGATTGTGTTATAAGTAAAGTTCACACTTAAAACTCAAAAACCACTGCGATCTCCTCTATTAAGTTATCAGCACTTTATGGATTGAGATGAAAGAAAGGAAGTGTTTCACCTCGTAACAGACTTTTTTGCACATACCCGTGCTTTCCCCGTTTATCTGTGGACCCCTAATCAACCGGAAAACGTTTTTAAATTAAAATTGTCATTTTCACTTGATTGCATATTGGAAGAACGTGGCAGCTAACACAGAGGAAACTCAATGCATAAATTCTCCCTGGTCAATTTTTTTTTTTCCGTTTAACTCAGAGCAAACCAAGCCTGAATGATCTAATAATCATGTCATGCAGGTCTATTAACTAGTAAAATAAGGTGGAAGTAAAAGGAATGCAGCATTTGGGTAAAACATTTTTCAACACTGGCTGAACATTGATTGTGAAATGCCCAAATGTGGAGATGTCCTGTCCACCAGTAATTCTTTGCCATTACTGTTGCTTTGAGTAAGACCTTGAGACACGTAGTTTCTCATCATGAGCTATATTAAACTAAAAGCATTGTGTGACACAGGTTCCCTGGAATACCAGCCAGCTATGCGATTAGAACGGCAACCAAAATTGTGCTGCAGGCTTTTGAAACTCTGGTTAATTCTGTCTATATCCAGCACAAGGACACAGAAGGGTGTTTTGCATGGGTGGTTTATAATGAAATGGAATCCCAGACACCTGTCTAAACTGGACATTCACCACCTGGCAAGCTTTCCGGCCTTGGTATGAGAAACGAACAGGAAAGAAATTAAATCAGACTAGGCCCTGCCTGTGCTCCACTTTGCATGTCTTCTGTCTGACTGTATTCAAATAGCTTCCTTGTAAGGGTTTATTTACTGTTCCATGGGTGTTCAGCTTTGTTCAACTTTGTATAACTCTGAGAATTATATAATTAAGAGTTCAATACCCTAATGCAGGCTATATATATATGTTGATTATTGATCTTATGTTGTCCTCGATTATATTTAGCATTTATTCTTGCTGAAGGATAAGCTATGGAAACCGAACTGAAAATATATACAATGAGCGCTAAAGCAAATGGGCATTAATGACGTGAATAAAAAAAGATCAATGTATATTTTCATCTCCCCTTTTCAAAGAGCATGGGCTGGTTGGAGATGTATTTTTGTAACCAAACACAGACCTTTCCCTTCGTGTTGTCGCCATGGCTGTCAGTGCTGCTCCATTAGAGACCTAGCAGGACCAGGGCAATTGCGTATCATCCCTGCACTTTGATTCTCCGGGAGTTTAAGTGTATATCATGGGGGGTTTGCCGGTGGAGGGTTTCCAGCCCACTGTATAAATTTAGATGAGGTGTCATTCCCTATTTGTGTGCAGCTGTGGGGTGGCTGCAATGGTAGCAGGTGTGTAGACAAGTGCCAATTTAGCCACCAAATTACCTGGGAAGACAGCGAGAGAGAGAGAGTCCTTGTCTTTAAGGTCTTGCTTGCTTGTCCTGAAGATGAGCCTAACCTATCCTCTTTTCACACACACCCCTCCCCCATTTCCTTCCGAACACACATGAACTCAAGCCAGGTTGTGTTCCCTCCCCAAACACCCCCTTCCTAATTGTGGGACTAAAGGCTGCTGACAGGTATCTTAGAGGCCCATCTGTTGCTGTCTGTCACAGGGACTCATCCTTTACCGGTAACACTTAACCGATTTAGCAGAGGACGCTGCTGTGGCTGTGGCGGCCGGGTGCCAAAATTCCTAACAGGCGGTACAGAGCCTCAGTTTTCACCCGGACAAGAATGCGGGCCGCTTTCACTGAGCAAGAAGCCTTTGAAATCCGAGGTGGCTACAGAGCAACACAGCTAAGGTGCAAAGACAAAAAGGATACAATGATCCCGACTACAGCTCTAATGGTTTACGTTCTTAGACTGCAAAGTTCCCAGTTCTCCTAAAAGGGACTATTATCCAAAGGATAGTACATGCATTGAATCCTTTTCTATAACGAATGAGCCTTTTATTCTAAGAGTGAATAGCATGTAAAAAACAAATCTAGTCCGGTTTACAAAATAGCTCAAAGAGCCCCGTTCTACAGATCTGACCATTACTGTACTATGTCTTTATTGTGTGCCAGTGCTTAGTTGTACAACAGTATATGTAGGGAAATAAATGTCAGCCTGACATTTGAAGAGAAAATACAGAATGTAAAAAAAACAAACTGGAAGGCATGTAGATGGACTTTACAGCTGGATCATTATTAGGTTACGTTGTATTGCTGTAATGACATTGACAGGGCATCACATGTACACTGGCAACAATCTGCAAAAGTCAGTTTGTATATGCTGTGAGTGGTTTGAAATGGCCTGGGCATGTGTTACAGTGTGTGTTACTCAACCTGTGTGGTTGAGTGTTTGAAGACCTTCGAGTGGGGGAGGATTCCTTTTTGAAAACAATGCCTAACAGTAGTGAAAATATATTTTTTATGTTTTTATATTATTAATCATAATTAATAGTATAATTATTTTAATATGAAGCCCATGTATTCTAACTTTAACTGGAGTACTTCTTCTGTAATTGTTCCGTCAGTGAACGATGCTATTTTGTCACAGGGGCCTGCCGGTTCTGAGAGCCCAGTCCGAGCCTCGGGGGGCGGCTTCCGCCCCTGTGTTTGGTGTTGCTGGTTGCTTAGCACTGTGGCATTCATCGCCGCAGTCATTAGGGGCACTCCGGATTCTCATGCCCAGCACTTCACCATTTGTTTTTTTTTATTTCCTTTCATTTCTTTAAATTGATCAGGGGGGCCTGGGATAATAGGGGCTCATTTATCTGTGTCTCAACCCTTCAAATTTTCAGACGCGCCAGATCCGGGTGCAGTGTAGAGCTTGCCATGCAGCCTGCAGATCAAAGCCTGCCTCTGTTCAATTCTAATTGGTCATCTGATTTATTTTAGTGCCTGTGCTGTTTTCTGTTCTGCTATCTATGAATCTTCCTCTCTCTCTCTCTCTCTCTCTCTCTCTCTCTCTCTCTCTCTCTCTCTCTCTCTCTCTCTCTCTCTCTCTCTCTCTCTCTCTCTCTCTATCTCTATCTCATGCATGTATATGTACTTACGCACTCACTTTCCTACCCAGTTCAAGAGATATGAAACCTTTGTTACTAAAGGAAAAAGTTTCCTTCTTCTTCTATCACTGTCAACTTCTCCCTGTAGCTCAGTTTTATGTACATGTAGTTTATTTTCATCATATTTTAATAGGGGTTAGGTGTGTGTGTGTGTGTGTGTGTGTGTGTGTGTGTTTGTGCTGCATCCAATCAAACTTTTACAAACATGGCCAGAGGAAAAACAAACTCTGCTGGATGAAGAGAATCTGTGTGAGATCTTGTTTTTCTAACCGCAGCATATGGCCAAAGCAGATACACCCTGAAGAGTTTTTCAAAAAGAGTGGGCAGAGAAAAGGCTTGACCTTTAGCTCGCGCGCTGAGTTCTCCCTGCTCATCGTCTGACAACATCAACAAACTCCGGGAAGAGGATAAAAAAGCATCTCACAAAGCCTTTTCAATACAGTGCATTTTTAATAGGGTGGCTACTGCGGCTCTCACTGCTGTTATTTATGTTCCTGCAGCTAGGAAAAACAAATTAACTTAAAGGTGAATTATTATTGCCATTACCTTTATCAAATCACTTTATGATGACTCACCTAGAATTAGAATGCTTTGCAGAGCACTCATAAACACGTGACCCACAATTCAGCTTGAACACAAATGTAGACACGCTTTGTTACACTGTAATACATCTTTGCTTTAATCATTTATTGCTGCCTTATTATTCACAAACACAACACACTTTGTGGAGGAATTTAATGATCTTCATTGCTCGCCTTACGAGCTTCAATAAGCCTACCTTCTCGCTCACTTTATAATAACTCTGTTTTATTAACTGCTGAAATTTAATAAAGAGAAATTACATTTACCCAGAAGACAGAGACAAGGCAAAATGACTTTGAATTTGGATTTGTATCGTGCAACAAAGCTATTATTGAACATCTGTATTCATCCAGCCTGGTATTTTAAATTGATTTGAGCACCCTAGGATTTGAAAGGATCTGGCACTATAAAATGTTTATATCCATTCAGCGCATTCTTACTGGAATACTGAGGGATTCAGGTGTAAAATATAAATATTGAACAGAACATAAGAATTGAGTTGAATCTATGAGTTCAAAAAGTAAATCTAATATACGATTTAGCATTGAGTTTTAGTAATGGGAAAGAAGCTCTTAAAAGTAGAAACATTTGGAAATGCAGTGCCTGCACATTTGCAAGGAACACTAAATTAGTTTTTCACAACCCACGCTTGGTCTTGAATGCCATATTTAATCTGAGTTGTTAATTTTGAATTTGAACATGCTTAGCACCAGCCATGGAAAAAGGATGGTGGGGATACAATTTTGTATTGTGGAGTGTATTGTTTTTGTTTTTAATATGTTTTGATTGAATTCGTTTAGAGAATTATATGAAATTGTTTTCAGATTTGCCTAGTTTAACTTTCAGTTAGTGAGTTAGGAGGGCGCAGTATCCTGGTAGTCTAGTTTCAGTACATGGACATCATCAGTTAATATCACTGGGCAGTCAACCAAGGACTATTGAGCTCTCTGGGACTTCTCTAGAAAACCTGTGTGGTTGAGAGAGTGTGCAATGAAGCAAAACAAGCTCAGGACGATTTTGTTCAGAAGACGAGGCCTAAAGAAAAAAGTATTTTTATCATTTTTGTGTCACTATTAGCAAAAATGCACCATTCGTGAAAAAACAGAGTTCCACATGTCCTTTTTGAGGAACGTGCAATTTTTTCCACCTCTTCCCTAGGAAACTTCTTAATGAGCTGTGGACGGCTTTGAACAGCCTGAACTCTGGGTTATAGTGGACCCACAGTGTAGAAAACTTTCCAATCATAGTTACCAGTTTGAAATATATATATTTTTCTTGCAAAAAGAATATTTCTACCAAAAAAATTAAGAATTAACCACCAGCAGCACAATCTAAACACCCACTTTCCCAAACTGAAGACAAAAGATTTGCTATTCTTGGCTTCTCTCCATTGGGTATAACTTTCCCAGATTTGAACATCTGCTTCTCGGCCAGATGTTACCGGAAAAGTGAATTAACTAAATTTTTGCCAGTTCTGCTACAAGTGTCGGTAGTTAGTAATGACTTGCCCCAGAGAGCATGTTTTAAGCAATCTGGAAAGCAAACTGGAAAGTAGCAGGACCTGAAGGAATAACGGATAAAATAACTGAATGAAGCCTTGAATAAACTAGATATCCGTACAATAGGGATACAGATTTATTTAGGATACTTTTAAACTTGCAGATGTCATGGTTAAACGTGTACAAGTTAGTATTTTGTTTAAAAAAAAAAAATCACACTAACTACTCTACTTCCTTATTAATATTAAGTTGTATGTCAAATCAGTGCTGGGGTGCTTGTAGAGACTGATATCATGCTCATACACATGACGACTACCAAAAAACACTGAGGAAATGATAAAATGACCCACAATCCTTAGAGACAGTTGAGTGTTTAGTGTCCATATTTTTACTTACTTCATACTCTGTCCGAATCCACAAGGTGTCAATCAAATAACTGCAGGCAACTAATCAGAAGAATAATTACAGTAATCATCACTTCAGCTACTGTTTAATTGTAAATCACCAGCCTGTACAACTTTAGCCATTCTACAATACAGGAGTGTAGGTAAAGATTTTGAAAAGCCATTGCATTTCTGCTTGAAAATTAAATTCTTGTAAAACACTGCCTGTTCAGCGCAGTTCTGCTTTCGGGGAGTACTACGACAATAGTCTTAACTTAGTTTGCACAGTGTCAAGAATTACAAGCATTACAGTAATCATCTCTGAAAGCTGATTTTCCTCACAGTTAGCATTACATTTCAATGCTGTTTTGAAATTGTCTGTTGCAGTGTTTGTCATTTTGGTTATTGTGCAAGACTGGGCTTATGTCATGCCCATCTTTATGCTTCATAATACTTTCATCATGGTATACTGCATGAACAATAAAAGTGAAAACACTGAAATTGAAAGGGAAGATTGAAAAAAACAAATAAACAGAACAATTGTTTAGCACAGAAGCAGAACTGTTCTGCTTATTTGTGTTTTCATGGCTGCTTCTTGAAGTTGTGATATAAATCTGGCAGCGCGTTTCTGTACAGTGCAGCAGAAAACAATTGTATTCCACTGCTTCACAGCACAGGTTATGGAAAGGCATCAATAGGGCATTGAGGAGGTGTTGGGAGGCTTCACAACAAACAGGTGAAAATCATAGCTTCCCAGGACAACGGTACACATCTGTGGAAGGATTGGGAACACATCAAGCACAAGGAGAACAGCTTTGCTTCTCACCAGGTCAAAAGGTCACTGCATTCCCACCAGGGAGCCCTAATTCAACTGCAAACAACTGCTGGATATGGCATCTGAATGAGGGGGGAAAGAAAGAAAGGAGAAAGAAAAAAGTCATTTTTCTTTTTTTTGTAAAGGGGGGGTGGGGGTGCACGCTTGTGTGTTTCTACCCTTTACTTTATAAGACTGAAAAAGAAATCAGCATCTCCATCGAATTCCTTTACATGCGCTCGCTCTCCAGGGCTGCAACCCCTCACCCCACCCACTCCAGCCCTCACCGCCTCCTCCTGTGTGTGACACCCTCCAACACATTCCCACAAACTGGAGTCTATTAAGAGCTTTAGTAAAATAGCCTGGGTGAGAGCGAGAGTGAAATCCCTCAGCTGATTCGACACTCTGGTTCTCCCCATCACCTCCATCACGCTCCCTTTTAGTTCTCCCAAAGCTCCCAAAGCAGCCGAGTTTGTTCTCAGCCGACTACAACAAAAAGAGCTTGTAGAATTACACAAAGCTCCAGTGCTAAATCTTCTTGGCTTTATCCCTTTTGTGTCCCTGTTTCTTATTTATTTTGATTAGTTTTTTTTTTTGTAAGTATTTATTTATTTATTTAGTTAGGTTCCTCCACCCCTTTTCCCCTCCGTCTGAAGGATGTTATTTCCACGGTTCTCGAAGGCTGGAAAGCGGTTTGGGAGATGTAAAATGGCAGTTTAAGGCCATAGATCAAAATACTTCCCCGTCGCCAGTGCGACTGCTTAGCTACTGCCTTTCACACTGAAAGGAACAAGATGCCAGTGGCACAATAAAACCCAGCAGTCAAATTCTGGCCAGTGAAGCAGGTTTCCGGAGCCCACGAACAATAAAGACAATCCCTAACTCTCAACAAGTGGCTTAAGAGAAAATGGCAATCGGGGAATCTGAATTTTAATAAAATCCTATTCCCGGTTGTCCTTAAAGCTCATGGAATTTGAATGTCCTTCCATGTGGGGGTTGTTTAATTAGTTTTTTGGACAAAGTGTATTGCTATATACAAGGCTTTGTGAGTGGCACATCACGAAGGTTTGATGTTGCTTCTCCTCCGTTTGTGCAGAGGCTAACGCATATGTCTGAATCTCATTCTTGGAAGAGAGAACAAAGTGTTAGTCATATATCCTGGCAGATGTGCAACTACAGCCTGACTCTCATAGTGAAGCATGGGGAAAAGGGGGAGGAAAAAAATGCAAGTCAGCTAAAAATAACTTGCATATTGATCGCCTTCACTCTTATTCACATATGTCAATGTGTTGTATGTGGTGTGTGTATCAAAGGGGTGGGGGTGGAGATAGGATTGGAGACTTGACAGGCACTTATTGGGTTCTGTCTTTAAAGCCATAAGGTCACCCCTTCTCAATGTGTGGTTCAGGTCAAGTCTCTGGTCGTAGGCAGTCTATATGTTCATAGTATGATCAACTGAAATCAACAGCAGAGCTAGAACAGGCCAAACTAAATTGCCAAATGAGTCCCTCAAGCACCTAAATTGCCTTAATTGATGTGTATGTCTACTATTTTCCTTGTACTGTTATGGACTACTATATAAACAAAGCTAAGCAGAACTATAACATTTTCACTATTGATCTGGATCAAATTAAAACTACGATACACCCACCACTAATACATGAATGGCAGGTTTGCATCAGGCACTAGGCAAAAGGAAGAATCCTCTGACACATTAAAAGCCACCATCAAGTGTTGATTGGATCCAGGATCTAAAACATGTTCAATATTTATGTGAATGAGAGGAAGGGATGCAGCAGTTTGATATATAAATGTTTGTTTTTCTTGCATAATCTGGAAATTACAAGGTATGTACTTGATGTTCCAACGTTTTCTTTAATTAAAATAATCAGAATATCAATTCAGACCAACATCTGCTAATAGGAAAAAATCTAATTATTGTGCTGAAAATAAGATGAGGGCACAACAATCAAAACCAGAGATGTTATTATCAAGAGAGTGAAATAATTCTACAGAAAACTATATAGTAATGAAGACAGCCGTGAACAGTAAGAAGAAGAGGTCTCAATGAACACAAGTGAAATACCAGATGCGATTCCTGAAGTATCTTATGCCATAAAAAATATGAAAAATGGGAAAATCACAGTGGAGATGCTGAAAGAAGCTGGAGAAGAACTGAATAAAATTCTTGCAAAACTCATCATAAAGTGTTTCAGGATTCAAAATATTCCAGATTAAAGGAACAAGGCAACTGCCATCCTCCTTCACGAGAAATTAGACAATGACGATGTAAAGAACTAAAAACTCATTAGTCTACTTCTAATCGTATACAAAGTATTTACAAAGGTACTAAAACATTGCCTTCAAGATACACCGGACTTTGCCCAACCAAGGGAACAAACAGGATTCAGAAGTAGATATAACATGATGGATCATATTGAAGTTGTCTAAGTATTAGAAATATGTAGAGAATATGAGCTTCCATTGTGTCTAGGCTTTATCGACCACAAAAAGCATAACATTCAATATACACAAACTTCAGGGCTATAAGAAATCAATGCATTGAGGAAATGTATATCAATCTTATGAAGTATATCTAAAACAATGCCAACTCCACCAAGATATTGACAAGATCAAAATCTGCAAACGAGTCCGTCAAAGGGAGACAATATCTCCAAAACTCTTCACAGCAACAAGTGTTCAAGACTTTAGACTGGGAAGAGAAAGGAATCGAGATTAATGGAGTCTACTTGAACAACTTAATATTTGCCGATTACATTGCCATCTTTGCAAAAAGATCTTTCTTTGGTGTGGAAGCTTATCAAAATACATTCTACCAGTGCTCACTTATGGCTCTGAAACCTGATTACTAAACTCAAAAATGATACAGAAACTGTTAATGACACAAAGAAGCAAGAAGAGATGCATGCTGTGAATAACAAGAAGAGACAGAAAAATAGATAGATAGATAGATAGATAGATAGATAGATAGATAGATAGATAGATAGATAGATAGATAGAACAAAAATCTGTGATGATTGAAAGAGTGAAAATATTTAATTGGCAATTGGCTGGAATTGAAAGAAGAACAGACCAAAGACAAAAGAAGCCATAGAATGGATCCCAAGAAATGAAAAAAGAACCTAGAAGACGACCAAATAAAAGATGGGAAGATTAAATAATATTTGCTGGCGGGACCTGGAAAAGAGATTTTGTATACAAGTGGAAATATCTTGGAGAGTTCTTCATCCTGTAGTGTATAGATTTAAAGGCTGAAGATGATGATGTTATTGAGTATAGTCAAATGAAATATTTACTGCTATCAGTGTTGAGATTTTTTTTTAAAGATTTCTGATAAAGAAGATGCCAACTTCCCACAGACAATTTCCCATGGTGAAGCTGATCAATACATTTTTAAAATGCAAGGCTAAATTGCTCATCTATATATTCACGTATGGCTGCCTTATGTGTTGTTCATATCCCTTTTCTTAATTTCATATATAGACAGCATAGGTGGTATTGTGTTCATATCAGCAATAAAGATGAGGCAGTCCCTCTGCAGAGGAGGTAAGTTTAATGTGATCAACAAATGTATTAAAATCGGTGTGACAGTAATCCCCTCAGAAATGTGCAGCAGGGAAACTCAATAGAGTTTGCACGGACATGTAGCACAGCTGGTCTTAACGGAAGACAAAATTAAGAAGAAACAGGGCCACAGTAACATCCAGCACAGGGCCTCACAGTTTCCCTGCTGCAATGATTTTGGTGTCTAAACAGACAATAACACCAATGAGAAACACTAACAAAAAAAACTCTCAATACATTCAAGAACGTTAAGCACAGTTAAGTGAAAGGGGCTATATTTAAGGTTCATCCCAACTGGATATATAAGGATTTGGCATAACAAATAAATGTAATACTACATAGTACACTGCTAGTAGTAGTAGTAATAAATACATTAAAAACAAATAACATTTGTTTTGACCATTGCCAGTTCCAATTTGGTGGTTGTAAAAATGTAATTGTGGTTGCAAACATTATTTGTCTCTCAAAGGAGTATTTGTCTCTCCAATATCTTCTCGCTTTCATTTTGTAAAAACAAACAAAAATCAGTAGAATTAAAAACAAAGTTCTACTTCAGTCAAGGTAGATGAACTGAAGTTTCCATGGTGTTAACAAAATGTGTTATTACCTGTTCAGAGAGAGAAAGAGAGAGCAAACTGCCCATGTACGTTAAATTACCGTGAAAATCCAAGGAAACGTGTTGATGAAAAACCATCAGTTTTTTTACGTGCAGTGGTTCCAGGAACTGGCATAATTATTTTGCATTTCATAGTTTTAGTGGTGATGGATTTTATATTCCCGCATGCTATGATGGCATGAGCGTAAAAGCAATTTAGGAAAGAAATTAACAGCCCTGCTGTAGCCTTTCTGAGTGCCCGCTCTGCTGTACCTGCTAATGTAATTGTCGGAAAATAAAACATGCAAGTAATGCATCTGAAGTTCAAAGGGAAATTAATTCCAAAAGAGACCAAATGAAAGAGGAGGAATTGGAAATGACCACAAACAAATCTGGTTTCACATATGCACCATTAAATAGAAACGGCTTATGTCCATTGCAAATGGCATTTGAAAAAAGAGTAATTACAGAATATCCTATCAATCTATCAATCACCAATTGCATTTGAGATCAAATGCAACCAAATAATCATAACCATAATCATAATCATAAATAATAAAAACCAAAATAATCAATCCAAATAAACAACTTAAATAAAACAAAACAAAATCAAAAACATAATACAGCAATACTCACCTATAACAGGCCACCCCGGCCTATGCAAGGTCTCAGTGTAAAGATGCGATATAAGCTTTTATGTAAATATATTGTCGACATTAATGTATTATTTTTAGCTAAATAAGACTTGCTCTTCATCAACTTTTTATCAGACACTCACTTTTTCCCATAGAAATGGTTGCCTACACTGTCAAGGAAATTAACAGGTGAACAGAAACAAGGATCGGCATCAGTCAGGGCACAGGTACTGAAAGAGTGTATCCCTCCTCCCATTGGCTTCCGTTTTCTATAATTTTCTTATCTGTGTGTGATAAGAGAAGCCCTTATGCTGCTCTTTGTAGCCCTTTGCTTTAAGAGCCTGTAATCAGAGCCGTGTGTCTGGCAGTGACATGGTGAATTCGAGTTTTTGGCACACCATTGGAATGTCTGAAGTTTGCCCATTCCACCCCTTTATCCAGGAGGCAGCTATAGGAATGTGTAATGTTTGTGAGAAGAGGCACACCTTTAGACACCAGCAGGTCATCTAGTTCTCAGCACCGACAAGCACCCAGAATGATAAGAATTTGTGTATAAAAGTACAGCCCTTCTGCAATATATATTCTTCTGACTTCTCAAAAGACTTTACACTAGATTGAGCGGTGTTTTGTACAAAAATGTATTTCCTTACTAATATTAGAGAATATGTGTAAAAGTGTAATTCATTTTCTTTTTCTCTTCAGCAGCTCCCCTTTTAATTATCAATTCACATGATGTCACTGACAGGATGCCACTCACACCCTCACCCTGAAACACCTCTCTCTCTCTCTCTCTCTCTCTCTCTCTCTCTCTCTCTCTCTCTCTCTCATGGCTCATGGTCACACACTGGAGTCAGGGTTCAAATGGGGTGGGATGCTTGCTGAGAGTCATACAGTATAAATTACAAAGCAATCAAAACTGCAGGAAACGCAGTCGTTAGTTTCTATATTGATTTGTTTGATTAATTACTGCCAGAGAACAAACCTGGTCTCCTATTTGTGGAGTAGCTTTCCTTCAAAGCATGATGATTTACACAAGGTACACTTTAGGAGGAAATCACTTTCATCCAGGCAGGAAAAGCCCCTAGTTTACAGAAATATATAATGAAAACTCTTTCCCTGCCATGTGATTAAGTGTTGAGAATTGCACTCAAGTATAGATTTACAGAGTTGATTAGTTTGCTTAGTTTCATTATGATAATAAATAATAGCACTGTTCTCATGCACTTATCTGTCCACTGTAAGTTATACTTAAGCATTAGCAGGTATAAGCTTGCATGTTTAATGGTCTGGGGAATGTCAGAAATTGAGGAGATGCTTCAATAGTGGAGTGTGCTGGAGGTGTGCAGTTGTGTACAAGGACAATCTAAAGCATTGAATTGGACACCCAGGGTGGTGTTTCTCAAGAAAATCATAAAAAATCACAAATTACAGTCTAGGCTAGGGTGGTAGGAGGGTGAAAATATGTCACCTGCCTTCTGTAATTTAGCATACAATGGCAATCAGCACCTTCCCTGCACAGAAATTGAAAATCCATGATCCATGATTATTATTTCACATCTGTAGAAGATTGTAGGCTACACATTGGTCAAGCAAAAGAATGAGGCATGCATTCAAACAACAAAATCCTGGACAGCTTGGTTTCCGTGGGTTGGCTTATAATATATAGTGAACGGTTAAACTGACTGTGAATACTGTGAAGGTCTTTTGTTTTTTCATTTTGGGCCACTTGGAACTCTCCCCCCCCACACACACACACACACTCCCAACCACCACCCACTGCTCTCTCCCATCCCACCTATCCAGTCCCAGGTGAAGCGATGAAGAGATAAATGTTGCAGGTATGTTCTAATCACTGATAGAGCTGTGAGTTCTGCAGGAAGTTTCAACAACGGACACCCTCAGGTGCAAGCATGTCAGCACAGACATTCTGCAGCAGGCCTCGGGGGGGGGGGAGAAAAAGAAACAACATTTTTGTAACATGAAGGGAAGCTGAGCTTGATGAGTGATGTCTTCTTTTAACAGACCAAGTTGGTGCTTTTCCCTTCCCTCTCCCACACAGACACGCACACGCACACACACACACACACACACACAGGCTCACAAGATTCTGCAGGGTCACAAGGTCAGGCACATACACAAGCGCACACAAACATGCAAACACAACCTCAGGTGCCTCAGCCAATGAAGGTATCTGGAGCTCTGGGATGAAACGGCAAGGGGCAGGGGAAATACAAATGAGCTTGAACTTTCATTTCATCGTTGGTCTTCTGGGGGCTTAATTTTGATGATGTTTCATTTGTTTGTTTGTTAGTTTTTGCTTTTTCTCCCCCCCCTCTCATCTTGCTTGAGGGTTTTCTGAAAACTATACAACCTCATGAATACGGTGTCAGAAACAGTAGGAGAGGTTGTTTGTAATGAAAGGCACAGTTCACTTCTCCCTTTTCTTTAACTTTTACCAGTTTATTGCTGTAGGAAGAAAAAAAGACACAGCTTACACAGCTTTTTTCATATTATAAAACTATAGGGATTATAAAACTACATAAAGAACCCAGCTCATTGAACCATTGATCAATTCTGAGCCTGAATACAACAGCTGACTTTGACTTTCAGAAAGCTTTCTTCTAACTGTGCACACATATCTATTGTATTTCTATTATACAACAATATATTTCACTTACTGCAGTATACCTGTATAATTATACTTGTGTCTTCACAATGTTGTAGAGCTATGAATTCACTATAATGAATTCCTTTCCTCGGATGCTTACTGTACCCACACCCTCCACCATACCAAAGATAGTATCACCCCCATGTTTTTTTTTCTTTTTTCTTTCTTTGCCACAATGTTGCTGCTTTATAAGAGGTAGGCTTGTCAAGACCTGTTTCCCAAGCCATACTTTCTGACATTTCCATTCTTCCACTCGGCTTTGTGTTCGAAATTTATAGAGCAGATATTTTAGGGTTATTAAAAAACTGGTAAACTGTGATTACTCTGCTTCCGATTTCTTTCAAAGCAGTCCCTGGCTTTTTTTTTGTGTATGTGTCTTTCTTTCTCAGCATAATTTATGTCACCTTATGAGTGAATTACTGTGAAGTCTCTTACCCGAGGCAATCTTAGATAAGATCTAATTGTGATCTTCCACTGAATTGCTGCTGTCCTTTCACGGGCTCTGAACTCATAAAAAATAAACACATGCAATATAGACTATACATATTAAACTAATAATAATAAATTCATAATGAAGCAGTTGCACGCTCAAATGCACCAAAGATCATTACTGTCGCTGGCATGTTGCGAATACGAAGAGCTCGTGCTAAACTGGCTTTTCTCCCAGTCTTCATACACATTAATAACCCCTCATTTTAAGTGAATGTTCGATGACATCATGCAGAAGAGCCACAGATAAAACAATATTGGTGGTTGGCAAATGCAAGATTCTGATTTTTTCCAAAGAGAACAGATAAAAATGTGCTTTTCCAAGACATTTCCTAAACCCTCCTTTGGATGCCATAATAAAACCCTTTCAATGGAAATGACATGTAACCATAATCTGCACCTTAAAAATGTGAAATTGGTTCCATTGCATTAATGAGACTTTAAAATCACTTTACAGATTTTGCCCCTTTTGCAAACCATGCCACCAATGCTCTTTTAATATTAATTATGAATTATCTGAATTGACACTGAGTAGCACTGTATGTTAACACCCACCTGATTTCCCTAACAAGGGAGAAAAGTCAAAGAATTGCAGAAGAGTCACTCAACATTTTGAGAGTGTCTATTTAAGTTAACAAGTACTGTTTTTTTTTTCATCTTTTAAATCAGGGGTCAATTTAACATTTATGTTTTATGAATATTAGCCAGTATCTCAGTATCATTTGTTTTGTTTTTTGTTTTGGAGTTTGATGCACCTATACTTTATTATCTATAGATATAATTTCTTATTATAGGGGAACAGTAGGTAAGATGTGTGTATAATTTATGAATGTATTTTTGCAACAAGCAAATGTAATCCCATAGTTTGATCTAAATTAACCTTTTAATGGGTCAACATAATACATGATGGACTCATATTGTGTGTGTAACCCCTAGTATCTCAGTGTGCTGAATCAGTCAGCGTTGATCTCATTGGTTGTTTATATGCTGTTAAAATCTCATGATTGTAGTGTCATGACTTTTTGTAAGTGCTGTGCTTGGTTACAATTTTTGTATTTTGTGTTCTTGGTGTATTATCCACTAATGGTGTAGTAAACCAAAGCTATTTCAAAATAAAACCAGACAGAATCACCTTTATGTTGCCAGTACCTCCGCTGGCATGACAATGTGTAAACTCTTTTACGCATTTTGTTTACAAATTATGTATTATACAACTAATAATGATGAAAAGAAATTAAATTACTAAGCATGGAGGTCTGTAAGTCTATCTGAGCTAAGGCCACATGGGCAATGCGTTACACAGGGCATGGAAAGAGTTAAGTGGCACCAGATTCGAAACAGTATTACAAAGTATTGTTTGTTTCTTAATAGAAGGTGAAAAGACTTGCAAGCTTTCTCAGTCAGTTTGTTATTTGTTGATAATGCAAACCAAACACAGCTAACCCAGGGAGTTCCACTTGGCAGTGGGCCGTATTTGTACAATAACCGGTTTGATCAAAGGCCGTACTGTACTGGGGTTTGTTCTTGGTATAGATTTAACGGCTTCCCCGTCCCGTACCGGCACCACAGCAGCCCAGGTCCATTTCCGACTGACTTGACAGTTGAGTTGGGTTAAAGCTAAGAGCAGTCTGGGATACCACAAGGGGACCCTGGACAAGAACAGAAAAGAATGGAAGTAAGATAAGTAAGGAGAAAGAGTGAAACATGTGAAATGTAAAGGGTGATACCCTAGTCTAGACAGGTGACTTCTAACACCAACCCTCCTCTGTCACAGAAAGAACTAGTTTGGTATAATATATGTTAAGTATTTCAGACATGATGCCAAGTGGCTGGTGGATAAGTCATTGCGTCGCAGCGGTAGGCTCATTTATTCCAGCTTTTTGTATTTGACTGGAGCTTGTCAGAGTTCATGGTAACAGCAAGGAGTTAATTTTCTCTCATGGAACTTCTTACAGGCCTCACTTCGGTTCCCTTTTTTTTTCCTGAAAGGAGGGCAGTCCAATGTGAGTCATTTCCCACGTTTGACACACAAGCTCTGTTGCCACACTTCTTTAAAGGCAGCAGAACTATGATAGTTACTGAAGAGGCCCATTGTGTCCCGTGATAAATTAAACATATACACACCTCTAAAAGGAGACTTCTTCAGCATTCAATCATTTAAATCGACCGGGCCTGATAAGTAGTGGTACCATTCCCTTAAAAAAAAAGAAAGTCAGCTTACATTAGGTCATAAGTCAGTATTTAATTCAAAGTCCTCTAGTTTGCAGTGTGAGTTCCTAATGTGTCCTTTTTTTGTGATTTTAAGAGATTAAACTTAAAAGTTTTTTTTTGTTTGTTTTTTTAATGTCCAGACTCTAATTAGACATTTTGTTGAGAATGCTTTAGTTACACATGATTAAGCAAACAATGAGACAGAAAATAATTCAATCCCTTGGGTTTAATCACTGTGTTTAAGCCATTCCCGAAAGATAAGGGGAAGAAATAATAAAATAAAAAAGTCTGCATTGAATACATCTGTCATGTGAATGAAGGTTGCCTGTTGTTCAAGACACATGAAAAGACTGAATCAAACTATTTTTCAAAAGTTTTTTTTCTTAATAGCTGAAAGAAGCTGAGAACATAAAATGGAGGAGGGGCGCAATGTTTCTGTAATAATCAGCAGAGCCTGCCCACTCTCATCTCCCTCTTTCCCTCTCTCATTCTCTTCTCCTTCTCCCATTCTTTGGCGCTGTTTGCTTTTGTGGTTGTATTCTATGCCGAGAGAGATTTTTTTTTTTCGCTGCTATTGTGTAGGCACCACACTAGTTGACAGTTGCCTTACTGAAACACAGAGCTTCAGTGCTTTGTCAGTTGGTTGCATTGTGTCAAAGGATTTGCAGGTGCAAAAGAGGGGACTTTGTCAGTGAATGGAAATGTGGGAGGTGGATAGGGGGTGGAGGCATTTTTCAATAAACAGTCAAGCTTCGAGACTCATCGTAGCTCTGGGAACCTGCAGACAGAAAAAACATCCAAAATAAGGAGCTAGCAAGCCTGAGCAGGAAGGCTAGAAGTATGTACTGCTAATAAAAGAATAGAAGACCCCTTAAAACATTCAGATGGGAATATATTCGCTCACACACACACCAGGAGATGTTTACTTAACCATCTTCTGTTGAAACTTTTAAACGTGACAAGCCAAAGCATGAGCTGGTACATAGGCTTTTCAAGTGAAGCCGGCAAAATACTTCACAGAGCCAGTGAAAGCACCCTCATTTCGCATAACAGTCAGGATAGATCATTTGTCCTTGGGTATGAGAGAAATATCTAGCCCCCTGACTGGACTTTTTAAATAGGTAGTGGTTTTGTAGTCTGGCAGTAATGCGAATCTTCACCCCGAAACATCCTATTGAATTTGAATAATTATATATTGTTTTGAAGTAATTTAGCTGCCACCTTTACGCAAGGCAACATGTTTTGTTATTTTATGTTTTTATTGCCTTCGTTTGAAACAATAGTATTCAGCGATTCATTTAGTTTAATAAATATTGTTCATTAAACACACTTTGGATTTGAATTCTATGGAGTATCACTTCAAAGAGTTAAGAGTTAAGTCCTTAGTTCAATTATTTGGAAGCTTTCTCTAGGGTCTATCAGTATTCAGCCAACTCTCTTGTTTAAAATGAAGGGTGTGGATACTTTCAGGTGAACATTACAGATTAAATACTGGTGAGGCTGCTGGGCTAGCAGATGGGATTGGGCATGGTAAAGGGTCAATACCAATTGGTTCTCATATACCCAATCAGTCTGGGCAGAATAATGAGCTGATGGCATCTCCCCCCTCCTGGGTATTGACAAAAGGAGATGCATAGATATTTCTATATTAGTGTGTATGCATTGGTACAAACCCACCTATGTGATTTAATAATTGCCAGAAATACATTTCAGTAGTTTACAACAACGATTGTGATTTGGTGTGAGGTTTAAATGTAAAGAGGTTTGGCTGTACTCACTTGGCTTAGGGAATGAAGGTCTGGCACCACCCATCCCCCATTTGTACGGGGAATGAACCAAGGAGCTGCTGCAGAGGTGGTGACAGGGAAGTGGTGGGATGCAAAATGACGAATTCCCGGGGGATGTGATAAGGACGGGGTATTTATACTTTATTGAATGGAAGCGAGAGAGTTGAATCGGAGTTGTCTAATCCCGAAATTCAATTAAAAATTCAGATTATTTATATACAGTGAGGGAAAAAAGTATTTGATCCCCTGCTGATTTTGTACGTTTGCCCACTGACAAAGAAATGATCAGTCTATAATTTTAATGGTAGGTGTATTTTAACAGTGAGAGACAGAATAACAACAAAAAAATCTAGAAAAACGCATTTCAAAAAAGTTATAAATTGATTTGCATGTTAATGAGGGAAATAAGTATTTGACCCCTTCGACTTAGTACTTGGTGGCAAAACCCTTGTTGGCAATCACAGAGGTCAGACGTTTCTTGTAGTTGGCCACCAGGTTTGCACACATCTCAGGAGGGATTTTGTCCCACTCCTCTTTGCAGATCCTCTTCAAGTCCTCTTCAATGAGGCTGACGTTTGGCAACTCGAACCTTCAGCTCCGTCCACAGATTTTCTATGGGATCAAGGTCTGGAGACTGGCTAGGCCACTCCAGGACCTTAATGTGCTTCTTCTTGAGCCACTCCTTTGTTGCCTTGGCTGTGTGTTTTGGGTCATTGTCATGCTGGAATACCCATCCACGACCCATTTTCAATGCCCTGGCTGAGGGAAGGAGGTTCTCACCCAAGATTTGATGGTACATGGCCCTGTCCATCATCCCTTTGATGCGGTGCAATTGTCCTGTCCCCTTAGCAGAAAAACACCCCCAAAGCATAATGTTTCCACCTCCATGTTTGACGGTGGGGATGGTGTTCTTGGGGTCATTCCTCCTCCTCCAAACACGGCGAGTTGAGTTGATGCCAAAGAGCTCGATTTTGGTCTCATCTGACCACAACACTTTCACCCAGTTCTCCTCTGAATCATTCAGATGTTCATTGGCAAACTTCAGATGGGCCTGTACATGTGCTTTCTTGAGCAGGGGGACATTGCGGGTGCTGCAGGATTTCAGTCCTTCACGGCGTAGTCTGTTACCAATTGTTTTCTTGGTGACTATGGTCCCAGCTGCCTTGAGATCATTAACAAGATCCTCCCGTGTAGTTCTGGACTGATTCCTCACCGTTCTCATGATCATTGAAACTCCACAAGGTGAGATCTTGCATGGAGCCCCAGACCGAGGGAGACTGACAGTTATTTTGTGTTTCTTCCATTTGCAAATAATCCCACCAACTGTTGTCACTTTCTCACCAAGCTGCTTGGCGATGGTCTTGTAGCCCATTCCAGCCTTGTGTAGGTCTACAATATTGTCCCTGACAACCTTGGACAGCTCTTTGGTCTTGGCCATGGTGGAGAGTTTGGAATCTGATTGATTGATTGCTTCTGTGGACAGGTGTCTTTTATACAGGTAACGAGCTGAGGTAACAAGCTTTGTCAGTGGGCAAACGTACAAAATCAGCAGGGGATCAAATACTTTTTTCCCCCACTGTACACCGATCAGCCATAACATCATGACCACTGACAGGTGAAGTGAATAACACTGATAATCTCGTTATCATGGCACCTGTCAGTGGATGGGCAAGCGTAAGGATCTGAGCGACTTTGACAAGGGCCAAATTGTGATGGCTAGACGACTTGGTCAGAGCATCTCCAAAACTGCAGCTCTTGTGGGGTGTTCCCAGTCTGCAGTGGTCAGTACCTATCAAAAGTGGTCCAAGGAAGGAAAAGCGATGAACCGGCGACAGGGTCATGGACGGCCAAGGCTCATTGATGCACGTGGGGAGCGAAGGCTGGCCCATGTAGTTCAATCCAATAGACGAGCTACTGTAGCTCAAATTGCTGAAAAAGTTAATGCTGGTTCCGACAGAAAGGTGTCAGAACACACAGTGCATTGCGTAGCCGCAGACCAGTCAGGGTGCCCATGCTGACCCCTGTCCACTACCGAAAGCGCCTACAATGGCACATGAGCATCAGAACTGGACCACGGAGCAATGGAAGAAAGTGGCCTGGTCTGATGAATCACGAGTTCAAGGTGTTGACTTCTGATGACCAAATTCCCCTGATCTCAATTGAGCATCTGTGGGATGTGCTGGACAAACAAGTCCGATCCATGGAGGCCCCACCTCGCAACTTACAGGACTTAAGGGATCTGCTGCTAACGTCTTGGTGTCAGATACCACAGCACACCTTCAGAGGTCTAGTGGAGTCCATGCCTCGACAGGTCAGGGCTGTTTTGGTGGCAAAAGGGGGACCTACACAATATTAGTCAGGTGGTCATAATGTTATGGCTGATCGGTGTATATATATATATATATATATATATATATATGTGTTAGTATATCCACTTCTGAATCCTGCTTGTTCTGAATCCTGCTGGTTGGGGGGGGAGTACAGTGTGTCTTGCAATATCTTTGTAAATACTTTGTATAAGATAGGAAGTAGACTAATGGGCCTATAGTTCTTCAGATCTTCTGTGTTTCCTTTCTTATGAAGGAGAATGACAGTTGCATTGATCCATTTATCTGGTATTTGTTGATTTCTGAGACACTTTGTGAAAGGTTTTGTCAGAATCTTCTCAATTTCTTCTCCAGCTTCTTATATAATCTCCATTGTGATCCAATTTTTCAATGTTCATCTTCTTTATGGCATGGCCTACTTCTTCTGAAATTACACCATATTTAACTTGTGTTCATTAAGACCACTTCTTCTTTACTACTGTCATCTCTGCTATACGTTTTTGTAGAAATCTTCCACTCTTCTGATTAGTGCATTTTGTTGTGTCATCATCATTTTTGATGCCAATGATCTGATTCTTTCCTATTGCTAGGAAATAACTGTTTTGAATGGTTTTGTATTTGTTTTACATGTTTGATATTCCCACTATTGTCAATGGTTTCTTTAACTAGGTTGTTGTTAAACTTTCTTACATCTTCAGTAATAAGTTTCCTCATGGTTTTGCACAGCTCAATGTAATTAATGTTTGAATTGGGGTCTTGACTGTATTTTATTTCTCTTATTTTCTTCATATGTTCTCTTGTTCTTGTGTACATTTTATCTTCTTGTCATGTGTTGAGTCCTCCACATCTTCTTGCAATTTCAAATCTGTTTACCGTGCAGTCTTCTTTTATATGGTCATGGTTCATTGAGATCCTCCATTAGGAATTCTCCAGGTCCATTTTCATTTTGTCTTTTTCTTGAAAAGAGAATTTGTGATACAATTTGTGATGCAGCAAGGAAATGATAATCCATTGAGGTTTTTTCTTAAACTACTCTTTGATTTGTTCCTGTGTGTCAAGTATGCCTGCTGAAATCTTTTGAATTATTTTCAAAGTCTCGTACTCATGTATATTGGCAGTGGTGCCAGTGCATGACAAACACAGCTGTACACACACACTGCTGCAATCAATAGTTTGCTGTTGCACTGGATAGTTCTCCATTGTTTTTTTTGTAGCCAACCCTCTCTCCTATCTCTTTCTCTTACTCTCTCTCTCTTGTTTCACTCTGCCTACAGTATCTCTGCAAAACATCGACATATAGAGAGCCTTCAACCATGTGACTACCACTGACGTGTCAAGAGTATTCCATCCCACATGGGAGGTGTAGGAGGTAATCACTACCCTGCCAAATGGGGTAAAGGTGGGTTCCAGTGGAAAAAAGTGTGCTCTGTTAGATACAGCTGGGGTTACTGCTGCAGATCCCCTTACTGAAGAAAAGACACTAACAGATGATAGGTATGAAAAAAAAAATCTGCCAAGGCTGATGAGCATAGGCTATTTGGGTGTCTATATTTTATTTAATTTATTCATTTTTAATGTGTTGATTCAGTCTATGCCAATGCCTAAATATATTCCTTTTTTTTTACATTTCACTGGTGAAATAAAATAGTCTTGTTAGCAATGTCTCTCTATCTATCTATCTGTGGACTAGCTATTTTAAAATAGGTGAAACATTGATGAAATAGGGGTTTCAACAGTCTATAGCTGCTGCTGAGAATCTAGAAAGACCTTTTAAACACACAGCTATGAAAAAGGATAATACATGTTTGCCTCAGACTGGAATTGCAATAAAATATAAATGTTCACCCTGTCAGAGTTGAGGAATTCTGCATCTGAGTTCATTTATCCCCCTCCAAAAATATAACTATATAAACAACCTCCTCAACCCACTCATGCCGAAACATTAGTATGAACACATCTGCAAAATACATTAAAATGCAATTTTACCAGAAATACTCTGATTTTGTTTCATAAACGAATGTTTTTAACAGCCAACACGAAAAATAGAAGTGATACAGATGTCATCAATGCAATGCATCAGACAACAAAAGGGAGACCGTGTGTTACAATATGATAAAAGGTGGCAAATTTTAAGTGGAATTCTCCTCCTCCTTCTCTTTTTAATTATAATGTAATTCCTTTTTGTCTCATATATACATTTTAAATATATATATATATATATATACTCGACCTACCTTGCATATGTGACAAAAGATGAGACTGTACATTATAATAACTGTCTTTTTATTTTCACTTCAATGTAACATGATATACTTCTCTCATTCACAAAAGTGTGTGCAAGTCTCGGCTCATTCTTCCCCTACCTTCTTCTCACTCGGAGCCTGAAAAAAGAGACAGACAGAAAAAAAAAAACAGTTGCGTGACCTGGCAAGAAAGGATGGGGTCACCTGCCACAAAAAAACACAACTTCCTGCCTACAGGGCTGTCTCCTAATATCTCAGCAACCAGCTCTTTCATACCTGAGCAGAAAACAAAGTCAAGATACATAGAACAACTGACACTTTGTTTACCATTCTACAGAGGCTCAGCTAATATATCTCTTTTTTCTCTTTCTTCTTATTTTCACACATCTACTTTATGCTGAGATCAGAGTCATGGGATGTGGTATGGAAAATTATTAATTACAAATGAGAAACAACTGTGTCCTAAAGATTGTTGGTATGCACGGCAGGGATCATTCTACATGTTGGTTGTTGGAGAGAGGATAAACCCATCCATTATCGCATTTGTCTATGTATACATATATATACACATCTATAGTACACGGCTGTGTAGAGCTCAGACATGGAGTTCTGCCGTAGGAAGGTTTAAAGGAAAAGCTTTACTACATTGTTGTACTTGTAAAATGCAGTGATATATTGGCACACAAAAAAACATAAGTTGTGTGTTCCCGTCTCACATAAAATAAATAAGTAAATATGGCTTAAACAAACAGTAAAGAAAACAAAGAGTCCTGGAATGCTATATGTTTCCACTGGCCTGAGCCATTATCTAGCTAAAGAAAATGGGATAACCTAAGCCTTCAGGACTTGCTTAGAAATGAAATGTGTTTATTCAGCTGTGATAGGCAACCTTTGTGCTGCTGTGACATGTATTTACTAATTCGGCAGCTTTCGGTAATGTTTGATTAACTAACATTACAGTTGTATCAGATCCATTGCCATGAAGCTGGGCTGAGCTTGTACCGAACAGGCAGATTCCATTTTAAGATTCAAAATGACTTCACTGCAGGTCTTTGTTGTCTCTTCCTCTCAGTTATAAATGTCTTCATCTAGGAGAGACAGCTTCCTATGTCTTTGTTGTTTGCGATTTGCTTTGTTTCTTATTTTCCCTCATATTAAATATTGCCCAACTGTAGTTCATCTTTACCTTCATGTGCATATTTCTGTGTGCAAATTAGTTTTAGGATATTATATGATTAGTCATGTGTTGATCGCAAAGCTGTTCTATAGATTAGAACTGATTTGATTGATCTTTTTTTGGAATGAAAACCAGGTTAATCTATGAAGTTCAGAGGGCATCGGCCATGCCTGGACTTTAAATTGGCTCCAACAACGAAAAACATTTGTATGCAGAGTTATACAGTACAGATCTTTATTATGGCCCATTGGGTCTAATCTAATTAAAAGATTGCTATTGTAACTGCAGACTGTAGCAATTACGGTATAATTGAAATGATCAATAAATGGGTAATTCAGCCAGCTTTCTGGCCTCGTTCCACCTAGAAGGCTTGGATATCTATTGTTTACTTGAAAACAACAGAATCTATAGCAATGATAATTAAAAAGCCCCCTTGCACTGACATATGTTCAGTTACAATCATTTTCTGCAACATTCGTTATGAGTATTGAGTGAGCAATATGTGCGTTAGCTGTTGCAGATGTAACCTGTTACACATGAGAATTTCCTGCCCCTCCAAGCAGAAAGAGGAATTATTCACTTCTGCTTCATTCTTCTGTGCTTTATGTGTAAACTTTCTGTTTGTGATTATATCATGTCCCCTAACACTGTTTGTTTCATTTGAATAAGTTTTGTTTTTGTTGTTTTGTTTTCTTTCTGTATCTTAATCAATTCTAAATGAATGTATGTGTTGTAATGGAACAGTCATTTCCACTCTGTGGGATTTAAAGGGAACTGCAGTGCATTTCTACCTATAACTGCTTTTCTAGGAATTAACAGTGGCAAATTAGTTTCCTCTGTTGACTTAAGGTAGAATTACACCTTAACGTGCTAACCTTGTGCAATACCGTCTGAAAGTTAGCTTCATTTCACAGACTAATTGACATGATTTCACACCAGTAGAGAAAAATAATAAATATATTTTCAAATATTTATATTATTCCACCACAATATGCCTGAGTGCAGTAAAGACTAAAACACATTCAACAATCACTAAGAATTTAATAAACATTTCCTCTGAAAATGTATAATATTTATTCATTTATTAACAAGCATTCTTTTAACTCATTTGTTTTCAGACAGTATTTCACAGCATTTGCCCAACTGTGTTCATACCTTAAATGGAGATGTAAATTACTAATGAACTACTGGCTATTTTTAAAATGAGTAAGGAGTTCAAGAAATTAACAAATGTTTTCAATGTCTGTTTATAAGTATAAAGAAATCTCTCTGATTACAGTATTGCATGTAAATTACTGTCTAGGCTTTAATTACTTTCAGAATTTTACAGTCATAGCTGTGAATGTATTGAAAGAATATTAGGAAATAGACGTCATTCTCAATCTCAGTATGACTGACCTGCAGTTCTGAAGGTGATGGCTTTCAGCTGTCTGCAAAGGATAAGACCTGACAAAGCATATTGAGGCATTGGTAATTACTTTATAGCTGCAATAACTGTTGCTCTTCTTGCTGCCACTCTGCCAGGACATTGGCAAAGCGAAACACAAAGGGCTGAAAGGAAAACTAAGATAAATAGAGGATATAAAAACACCTCACATTACCATGGTCTTTAAACGTTAAGAGTCCAATTTTGTTCATGGCACAGTCTCTCCAACATGGTAATACTGATATTACAAAATACGTTACACTGGTCAGATGTATTGATGAAAGCATAATTAAAAACTCAGAGTTCACTGTACTAAACTGGCCCCCACAGTCACCAGATCTCAACCCAATAGAGCATCTTTGGGATGTGGTGGAACGGGAGCTTCGTGCCCTGGATGTGCATCCCACAAATCTCCATCAACTGCAAGATGCTATCCTATCAATATGGGCCAACATTTCTAAAGAATGCTTTCAGCACCTTGTTGAATCAATGCCACGTAGAATTAAGGCAGTTCTGAAGGCGAAAGGGGGTCAAACACAGTATTAGTATGGTGTTCCTAATAATCCTTTAGGTGAGTGTATATATATATATATATATATATATATGTGTAAATGTGTTCGTATTTCAAACTTAGGAACAATTTGAGTTATTGGGGGGAGCACTGTGGCAACATTCAAACCTCATTTTCCTATAGCAATCTTGCATTGGCAGACATCAGATGAATGGAATAGGACAGCAGATTTTCACATTGCATGTTAGGTGCGATGGCACATTGTCAGCTCTGCTAAAGATCAGGAATGGCAGTGAGGTGGTTTAAAATTCCTATCAAGAACTGTTTTCGAACAGTGTTCATTAGGCCAAAGCTGTCCATTCCTATGTGGCATCATTATTTAGGAGTCATTGTAATGTGTTCTCCATTTCCCTAGGCACCAATGAAAAGCTAGTTCGGTGCTAGCTTTATAGTGGCAGGTAATTTGCAGTGGCTTGATTGAAACTCACTATCTGTGTTTGTCAGCCAGCCTTTTTCATGTCAGTGCCTGATGTTAGTTAGCTAAGCTCCTGCACATCAATATTCTATCAATATACAGCCAAACAAAACTGAGACAAAACTGTTGCATCGCTCCAGCACTGCAGATAATGCAAATTATCCCATTTGCTTAAGGAAACTCAGGATGTGAGCTCTGTGCATGCCAAATGTGCCTCTGTGAATCAAACCTGTACTCTAGTGTGTTTAGTGTTTAGGATTGTTTTCTAAACCCTGTCTTCAGGCTATATGCATTATCCAGCAACAAATGTGAAATGTACACTTGCTTGCATATAATGTTCTCTATCATGATGCATCACAGTGTTCCTTTTCTGTGGACCACAGATTAGTACATGTCCTATTTTGTTACCTTCCCTACATCTCATGCTATGTATCGGAAACAGGACATCTTTTGAAGTGCTTTATAACTTCCCTTATCAGGCTGTTAAGTTTACTATAGTGATCATTTACAAAAATATATACAAAAACCAAATTTTGCTATAGCGGGAAAGAAAGCAATAGAATATAGCAAGCTCATCTAAAAAAAAAAAAAAATCTATATAGTCTACAAATCCTGCACTTGGGTTGATCCATCGTCTGTCAGTTGTTATACATGGACTTATTTTGTAATCATAAGGAGATATATACTTGGATGTTCATATCTGGGAAAAAGCTATCATTATGGGTCCACATTTCAGTGATGTCTATACTATTAATGGGAAATGGGATTCAGTGGGTGGCAAGGGATATTGATTGAGATACACACTTTATTATCCCCTCTGCAAAGATTTCCTTTGCCTTAACAGCAGCAGCCTATAAATAAAAGGTACGATACAGGACTGACGAACCTCAATCTCTGCAGGCTCTGTCTCCTGCAAATACGCTCTAGCGCCAGGCTTGCTGCTCCACAGATTAGATGATATATTAAAGCCCTGTTGCATCAGCAGTGAGTAGTGCAGCTCTAGGTCACTGTTGCTTTCTTTTCCCCTGCAAGTAGCTTGAGGCTGCTAGTAGGCATTCGTCCATAAGTTCAATACAGGATTGCTACCAAGAGTGCCCACGACGGCTTGAGGTAAAGAGATACCCATGCAGAATTACATAGATGTCAGGGTTGTGTAAATATAATTGATAGGAGAAAGGGTTTGATTGTATTTTTTACTGCCATAAGTTGAAATTGACATATTGTTGGAGTGGGAGACATTCAAGACAGAAAGAGATCATCCTTTTCCAGTTCCAGTTCATCCTTTTGTGGAATGCAACTAAGATTTCTACCAACTTGAGGACTGCTAGTCAACAGTATTTGAAACAGGATTTTGAAATTGAAAACAATTTCCTATTGTATTTATGGTGGGAGGCATGGTGGCACTGTGGTTCTGCTGCTTCTCAGCTCTTGGGACACACAGCCTTAGGTTCCTGCCCGTGTGGCGTTGGCATGTTTTCCTCATTGCTGAGTGGGTTTTCTCCTGGGGCTCCGGTTTCCTCCTGCATCCAAGCGAAAGGCTACTTTATTCGGGTGAGTGTGGTATGTGTGTTTGATGGACTGGCATCCCATCCAGGGTTAAGGTTAAATGCTTGACGAGGGAAAGGATGGAGTAAGCAGGTTAGGAATACATTTAGATAAGGTTAGGATCAAGTGCTTAATAGCAATAGGATTAGGTCCCACTGAAACCAAATTGAGTTCATTTTCACAGTGTGGCTCCGGACACAGCCCAACACATCACCCTGCACCTGGGCTGCCCAGCCAGAGCATGACCAAGAGTCCAAGTTATTAATACAAAATAAATGGAAAAGGCATTTCTCAGACTAATATCATAATGAACAGCATTGGCAAACCATGCTGTTACTATAGCAACAAAGCCTCCCAAAAAAGGCTTACAGTGTAATTGCTTTTTTGTGTGTGTGTCCTGTCACCTCATTAACATTTATCTTCTTGTATAGATAATCATCTAAAAATATGGGTTTAGCAAATTTCTAAGATGGCAATAGATCTTCAAACACGATATTCCTTTAGAGATGGTTGGAAAAACTGTGCTGATCAGGATTTTCTGTGATGCTTTTCTTGAAATATAAGTCAAGTATGATATTATTTTATTTTATTTTTAATTTCATGAATTATTTTGTATAAATATATAGGCCTTAATTGTGATTGTGAGTGCTTTTTCTTGATTATTTTATAGAGAGAGACTATCATTCATCCCCAACACACAAAACACAGGCAGACCATATTTTTCAATTATTTTGATGTGTTGTCCTGTCATTTGCTATGTGTATTATGATTAAAATTTTTCCAATAAATAGAATTTAAATAACAATAATAACGAAACGGATGTGTAATAAAAAGAACACACCAAGCTCCTCTGCATACTGTGCTGTCACAGTGCATGTCAGTTTAATACCAATGAATTATCATTTGACAGTGAATGAGTCTCTACAGTGATAGTTCAACCTCACAGACTGCCTGGGTCTCACATCATATTGCAGCTCAGGTATTCACAGGTGGCTTCAGCAGCATAATGTGGCACATATGAACAGAGCCCCTGTTAGGGAGAGCCTTACTAAGTAATTGAATCTTCCAAACAGTACAAAACTCAATTCTCATGGTTCATAATGACATAATGAGACATGAGTAGCCTTCGATTGGATAGCGAATGCATGTCCGTCCTTCACGTTCCATTGTTCAAGTCTGTTTCCCCTTTCCAGATTTCAAATGATAAATCAAATACATCCCAGTCATAATTACTGGCCTACTCCTTTTACATTTGATTCAGCTTGATACCGAGTAGGAATCCATCCTAAATGACTGTGATCCAATCAGGCTGAGAGCCGCTTTATGGCGGGCTTTAATTTACAGCCCCTCGTTGCTCATTCTGAGACACCTTATAGGAATGGACAGCTATAAATTCAATCAGCTGTCTTGATTGTCTTTAAGATATTTCAGAAGCACAACCTGGCTTTGCATACTGACAAGAGCCCATGCTCAGTCCAGTCCAATAAGCTTGTAAAGCTCTCACAGAAGTGCACTGATGATGTTATTGTTAGTTTTTTTAATTATTAAAATAAAAAAAATGGAACTGATTTCTGTCAGCTAAAATGTGTGCTGCCATGGAGTGGATTGTTTTTGGCTGGACTGAGTTTTAAGCAATAAATGGGTTTCTTAACCAGCAATGATGACCAGATTTTTCTTTTCCACAGTATCTCATCTCCACTTACCCAGTTGGATTTATGGTGTGGGTTTAATTGGGGGAAATGACAGGGTATACTTTGAATAAACACGGGGGCTACCAATTAATGGACTGTGAAATGGTTGTTTGACTACCCAGGCAGAGTTTTCTTTCAGGGGTCATAATGCATTTCTAATGAGGTTGTGTCCATGTTACCACACAAAATCTCATAGGTCCCTGTTATTTCGCAACATTGCCCTGACAACATTCGAATCGTATTTATTTTCCTCAAGAACGCTTCTAAAGATACTCATTAACTTTTCACTGAGGTTTTAAATTAACATAATTTATTTTGCACTTAATTAACACCTGCAGTCATTAACCATATGTCAAATTCTTTAGGTATGCCTCAATGTGATTTCAAATAATGAAGCCATAATTGTCACCAAATTTCTATGTGAATACTGGTCTGAATCAAGAATTCCTAGGAATGATATCAAGGAGGTATCCATGTATTATTTTGAATGTATTAATACAATTTTAGCAGGCTGTTAAATAATATATCAAAGTCAGCTGCTTAGCTATAGACTCTTTTAAGCTCTAATAACTGCAGCAGAGAGAGAAATTAGGGGGATGCAAATGGGGGAGTTCTGGATTTTCAACATGCATGGGATTTTTTTCCTATTAGGCAAAATAAAGCAGTTTGGTGGCTTTGGTTTACAAAAAAAAAAAAGTGATGGAGGGATTCAGTTGAAGAGCTTAAATGTGGACAGGAGGTGGAACAGTTGCTAGAAAAAAGAGCCGCCCCTCAAAAGAAAAATGTTCCTGTCTCGTTTTTCTAATTTAATTATTTTTTTATTTCTACAGATTCCTTCCTTATAGGCACCGAGCTTAACAGTGAAAACTGTGAAAACAGTGAATATGGCGAGTGTTTGAGGGCTTAAGGATGGCTGTCTGCTCTCGTTCCTTTCTGGGAAGTGATCAGAAATTCCCTTCCTAATGCCCCCTCTGGCCTGTCTGGATGGAGATGTCATCTCAGAGAGAAGTCAGCAGCACCAAAGGTTAACCAAATATCAGTGCCTGGGGCAGCCCAACTAAACCTGTATAACTGCATTAGGAAAATCTCTTCTATTGACTCAAGAGCACACATGTCTCTGCCCTAGCAAATAGCCTGAAATTATTGCAAGGCTTTGTGCATGCAGGTAGGTGAATAATTGATGAGAGCCCATTCTGTATTTATAGATACTAAGGTATGGCATAAATAATTATAGGATTCCTTTTTTTTATCTGTGTAATTGTAATCACTAGTCAATTGTTGTTATAGATGGGGGGGCTCATGTATTATTCATCGAATCCACATGTGAGGGGATTATCTTGTTAAATATTGTGAGTAAGAGAGATAAATGAGCATCTTTATGGTAGCAGGCACACAATTCAAGGGGAAGTGGCCTACAGCTGTTAAACCAACTGCTATGACTTTGTCTTGATATATCATCCTATCAGATTCGGCTTTCAAATCCTTTGACATCTGTCTTCATCGGTAACTGAACTGATAAAGAGGACTTGTTGAATGCCCCCCCCCCCTCAAGTGTCTGTCTTTCAGCATTAGTGAAGATATACAGTTTTGAATCATGAATTACTAGACTGCATAACATGAAAAACCTGCTGATTTCAAACCAGTTAATTGATTGTTTAAGATCTGTTATTTTTAGAGGGGGGAGGGGGTTACAAAAATGTACTACAGTTTTTATTGGAATTTAAGTATATTTCTTATCCTAAATCCTAATTTTATAGGAGAAGATATTTTCTATCAAAAACTTACAGCACACATCCAAGGGTAAATTATTGACAGAATACTTTGTTTGGTGTGTTTTAAAGGCGTTGTTTGTTATCTCTACAAGTAGGATATTAATACATTAATGTTATTTTTGCTTATCATTCTTACTCTATAAATCATATTTTATTGTGGCAAGGTATTTATAACTTTTAATCTTCCATTATTTTATATTAAAAATGTTTCTATTACAAAGGATTTCATTTTTTATATCAGTCTTTTTGTCTTCTCTTTCATTCCTCTTTCATACCTTTCTACAAGTCTGAAAAGGCTGGTGGCATAAACAGTGATATGAGAACAGCCTGTAAATAATGCATTTTCGGTAGAACTACTGCAACTTGTTGGAAAATTTACAGAATCAATTTCAAAGGCCAGAGCAAAACTGAAAATGGAAAACCTATTTATTCCATTTCCCTTTTCCTACCTCATGTGTTCCCTTGTTACATTTAATTTTTTTACAATCCATGAATTTCAGAAGATGGGAAGTGAATTGTTCATGGAAGTAAAAGCACAATAAAATGACAATGGAAATCCTCAATGAAAATACAAAATGTAACTGTACTCTTGGGTAATATATCCCACGCAGGTTGTGTAATATCAACAAATAACAACGATCATTTTTTATATCAAAACCTCTTGAATCTGATGTCAACAAAACATTCTTGCATTCTAACAAATACCCTCTGTGATTAAATGAAATTAGAACTAAATGTTGAGATGGCTTTCTTTGCATATTTAAAATGTGTAATCAGAGGTAGTATCTCATGTTCTTGGTGAGTGAAATGAATAATATTGCTTATGTAACTGAAAGCTGTTTATGAATTATCATCAATTTGTGTTCGGTCAGGTGTTGCCTCAATGAAAAACTGAAAAAATGGTATTGTCTTTAACCATTGCTGACTTTGTAGAGTACATTCAGGACCAAGTCTCCAAACTCGAGGAGCTGATCTCAGAATGCCCCTGCAGCTAAAACTATGACTGAGAATGTAAACAAACTTGATTTGAAGCAAGGGTTGTCATCGTGCCATTGAATGGATGGGGACCTGGGTTATTAAGAAAGACAGAAACAGGCAATTATCTTCAAATATTATGATTTCCCCGTACTGGGAAAAAGTAGATGTAATTTACTTTCCATTAAGGGGATGTTGAGAAAGCAACACTGTCTGATTAATTTGATTCATTTAGTTGATCTTATTGTCATTTACATGGAATGTCTTGAGGATGTTATTTGACAGAGAACAGAAACAACAAAGGCAATGACCATGCTATGGCCCTCTTGTTGGCCCTGTTGGTTGACAGCCTGTGTGGAAAGCTGTTGGTGTCCATATCCTGTTTCTATTCACCCCAAAGGGTGACAATGACATTTTGCAACTTTTTTGAAATGACAAATGATTTAAAGAGAGATGTGTGTTCAGGGTATTTTAGAAGCTGAAAGACTCACAATATTTATCACTGACACCTTTTTTTAACTCCCCTCCAGGTTCAAGCATGAGTCTTTTCTTAATTCTGTGAACCAGGCTCCTGTTTTCTGTCTGGCCAAGGTGACACCACAGAGTAAATATGATTTTCCTTCACACGTCAGTCTTTGATAGACAAATAATGAACTTGCATAATGGGCCTAAGATAAAGTGGAGACGGGGGTATTTAAAGTGCTGGGATGCAGTTTATAAGACCTACTATGCATTAATTCATACATGCAGACAAGGGCTGATAAGGTCCAAGCTGTCTGCAAGAAGAAAAACTGCTAACTTGTCCAGTCCTTCGCCTTATCTGCTACATTACACTTAATGCAAGAAAGATAAGATAATGCTCTCTTTGAACACCAGGGCCTTTTTATCCTACACTGCATGGCTTCTTAATATGCTAAGGATATTGCAATAGAGTTGTCTAAGTGTATTTCAGCCCTGCCTCTTTATTTATGTATTTATTTGAAATATGAATGTTACCTATGACCTGCTTCTTAAACCCCTCAAAAATAAATAATGTAGTCTTTCCTAATCAAATTAGGCATGCTAATCTACAACTCTCCCATACAAATCAATTAAAAAGTATGTATCTAATTTGCCAAGTACATGCTTAAATAATCTCTACAGTGAAAGACCCTCCCAATCCACGGTGACACCCATCCTGACCTTGAATTTCTATTACATTAGCTGGAATTTAGAAGTTCACAGACCTAAGAGAATCAAAGTAATTGATGAAATGAAAGATAATGAGATTCCCTTTCTCTATATTCATGGGCTCGGGCAAATTAAAGGAAATCACAGGGAACAGAAAGGGACCTCATTGATTGTTCCTTTCATTGTGATAATAATGGTTACATGGCTTCGGCTGATTGTATCTGATTTTCACACAATGAGAGCTCAGATGCACAGATCTTCATTACAGCCTAAACACCACACAGAAAGCTTCTTCACACGTTTTATTTAGAGGTATTCACAACCCCAGACGGGGCGTTTCTATCTCTATGGTTTTAGAAAAAGTCGATGCAAAGTGACATTATTAGGGCATCACATACAAAGAGGAAAGCAATCTGTGGAGAAACGTTTCACGGCAACATTTATAGACTTTACATCACGTTTATAGACAGTGTAACTTCTTTGCATCCTTTTTATCAAATTCCACGCCTGGGTTTAGTAATTTAAACGCTTGTATCATGTACCCTTGGGTTTTCGTAGTGTCTCATCTCTTAATTGTTGCATTTGTTTCCTGCTCTGCTGATCAATAAAACATAGTCATGATTATTACTTCACTGCCAACAATCCAATAGTGCACCTTCTTTTTGCTTTATGAGGATTTTACCTTGGCAAGGACTGTGATCTGTAACAGTTTTCATTTTATTTTGTATTTGAGTCTGCCAAAACATCACACTGATTACTTCATAATGTGCCTCATTCTGTTCCCTCCAGTGCTGTACAATGTTCTTTTGCTGCAGATCTCTGTGCTGATTGTGGCGTGCTGTGCATATCAGTTGAGCCCAAATTTGCTCCATATCACCACAAATTACCTTACTGAAACTTGTAGAAACCATATTTAATTAGTTCTTCCTAACCACAGTTCAGAAATTCAAGTGTGTTTTCCTGGTTTATAGTCAGTGTGGTTTTTATTTCTCATATAGCAACGGCTTCGTTTTATTGCTTTAACAGTCTCTCATTATGCAAAATCTATCTAATGACTTTACCCACAGAGACTCACCAATTTTTATGAAGTAACTGGTGCACGGTTAACAGGATATTGTTTTGATTATTAACTGTATACAATAATTATGGATGTTTGGTGTGTGTATATATGTATGTATGTGTGTATATGTATGTGTTTTGCCCTGGTTACTTAATATAGAGCGTCCTTGGGGAATATTTATAGATGAGATATTTAAATGTCTGAGGATTGTTTGTTTTTCCCTTGGGGTTCAACTCCTGTATTTATTTATTTGGGTGTAAACAGAATAATTAAATGTTTATTTCACACCCCTAAAATCTTTAAACAAAAACCTTTGTGTTATTAAATGTCATTTTCACTCCTGAATGATATGAAGGAACATGCACATAATTTCAGTAGTATTTGTTATATAAGTTTTATACTATAATTTGGGAAACTTCATATGGGAAGCTTTTAATGAATGGTGATTATGATAATTATTTACACTCTAGGGAGTCAATGTGACTGATACTCTTCAGTTCCTTCAGTAGTTCAGTGGCCCAGGCAAGCTTTAGTTGTTCCTGTTGGCTGACTTTGGAGTCAGGCATTAATAAATTGCAGAGAGAAGTGAGGGGGGAATGACATTTTAGAAAATTAAAAAATTATATTTCATAACCAGAGAACTCTTGCCAGTCTTTCATACTTTCAAAGATCAAACTAAATCAAAGGCACTCGTGTGCACTTGTCAGGGACATGATGTGCTTTCCGACTCTTATTCTGAAGAGGGGAAAAAACAAAGTCCACATTTTAGTGAAGTGAACACCGACACTATTTGCTGTCTACGAACCACTGTTTTGATCAGTTCAATAGACTCTCATTATCTGGGCCTTTGATGTTGAATCACACACTCCTGCTAGGAGAGAGCTGGATCAGTGAGGCTCTTGGAGTTTATTGCACTTATGTCAACCGGCCTTGCGCTCGCAGCTGAGTACCGTCTTGTTTACCTGCTCTCGCTCTCATACCTTCAGCTGTGTTTGAGTCTGAGGCTCCATATCCGGCACTCTGGGCCCCATTCTTCACACTCGGGTGGCACCGTTCCATAAAGGAGATCTAGCACCAACATGTCACTGTCCAGTTTCCACCTGAGCCAGCACAGGCTGCACTTCCTATGAGTCTTAAGAACAAGAGACATGCAGCATGTAGTTATTTATATTATAACTTCTGCTATAAGGAAATATAGTCAAGTGTTGGTATTGTTGGTGACTACTGTTTGTTAGTTGTTAGTTCTATCCTTGTATCCTCCCATAGAATCACCTTTTACTTCCTTCCTTTAACTTCACTGAATTCCTGCAATTACAGGAACGCCCCCGTGTGAGTATCATTCAATCCCAAGATAAGAAATAAAACAGCAGCGAAATGTCACTGAAAGGAAAACTACAATAAATGGCTGCTAAAAAAGACTTTACATCACCATGAAATGTTACATGTCTAAATCACACATTTTGTTTATGTCAAAACCTATACAGCTTGTTAATATTGATATGACAGATTACATTACTTTGAACTGCCTAAAGTTTGATGTCTAGGTGAAAGCATAATTAAAAACTGTGTTCTTCAAGCTATAATGTCCCTACAGAGACAAGTGATTTGTTGACATTGTGGTCCAGATGCAACAATGGTCCTATGTCACTTCTAGCAAAAACTAAAATAATCTTGAATTGATTATTTTCTGAGTTCCATTAAATAAGGAATATGTGTTTCAATGAAATTATTTTGTGCAAGTGACAGATGCTAGATTACAGATAAAAGAGTAATTTGTAAGATAGCGATCACTCTGAACATTTTTTGCAGGGTGCAAGCAGACCCAGTGATATGTAGGGGTAACCCTAGCAACCAGAACCCATGTTGGGTACACAAAAATTATGATTAAACCCAAACAGAGAAATATATAACCCAAAGACCTGTGTGCGGAAAGTAGATATGGCCACGTGACTAGTAATGTTAAGAAAGCAGCAAAGACAGCAAAAATGTCCCCCCAAAAAAATAGTTTATTGAAATGGTGAGTTGAATAGGCGAGTTGACAGCAAAGCAGCCAAGAAGCTGTCAACCGATTAGGTGAAGAAGACAAAACAAACATTAAACAAAACAGAAATTAAAGAAAACTGTGCAGAAACTATATTACAAAAAATATGTCCTAACATACTCTTGGTTACACCTTTGTTTAAGAGTCTAATAGCTCTTAATTTGAAGATTCAGTCCATAACATAATAAGCCTGTGGACACCAACCACCACTGATGTATCAGCTAGAACTAGAATAACCACTGGCACGGTGTCGGACCTATAGCTTTCCTGATGCCCCTCCCCATATCTGGATGGGTCTAAAACACACATTAAATAGGTAAGCTTATCATATTACAAAATATATTGTTATTATATTAACTCACAATAACATACAGAAAAAATAAACAAATATATAAATACATTTTACATTGTATACATTTAATTGTATACATTAATTACATTATCAGTCAGAGCTACACATGTAAACAGCACTTTACAGTATTAAGATTATCCCCCGCTTACAAATAATACTTTGCTCCATCACTAAAAAGTCGTCTGGGGTTACGCGCTACACGTAAGCGTCAATGTTATAATTTTTAATTAAAAAACGTAACAATTTCTTAAACTCTTTAAGCGGTTACAGCAATCATCAGAGCCTTAAACATGTATGCTCTCCATAACAGAGAAACCATCAATAATCAACAACAAAGTTTTTAATTGCACATGTCACATTGTCACAGGAATACCTTTACGCTGGCTGTACGTCCCTGTGCAAAGCTTACACTGCGAGGTACGACATACTTGCCTTTAACTTTATTTCCCTTTAACGTTATTTTCTTATAGATGATTTGAATAATCTCACAAGAGGTATACACTCACCTAAAGGATTATTAGGAACACCATACTAATACTGTGTTTGACCCCCTTTCGCCTTCAGAACTGCCTTAATTCTACGTGGCATTGATTCAACAAGGTGCTGAAAGCATTCTTTAGAAATGTTGGCCCATATTGATAGGATAGCATCTTGCAGTTGATGGAGATTTGTGGGATGCACATCCAGGGCACGAAGCTCCCGTTCCACCACATCCCAAAGATGCTCTATTGGGTTGAGATCTGGTGACTGTGGGGGCCAGTTTAGTACAGTGAACTCTGAGTTTTTAATTATGCTTTCATCAATACATCTGACCAGTGTAACGTATTTTGTAATATCAGTATTACCATGTTGGAGAGACTGTGCCATGAACAAAATTGGACTCTTAACGTTTAAAGACCATGGTAATGTGAGGTGTTTTTATATCCTCTATTTATCTTAGTTTTCCTTTCAGCCCTTTGTGTTTCGCTTTGCCAATGTCCTGGCAGAGTGGCAGCAAGAAGAGCAACAGTTATTGCAGCTATAAAGTAATTACCAATGCCTCAATATGCTTTGTCAGGTTCAAGAAACCAATTTGAAATGATTCGACCTTTGTGACATGGTGCATTATCCTGCTGGAAGTAGCCATCAGAGGATGGGTACATGGTGGTCATAAAGGGATGGACATGGTCAGAAACAATGCTCAGGTAGGCCGTGGCATTTAAACGATGCCCAATTGGCACTAAGGGGCCTAAAGTGTGCCAAGAAAACATCCCCCACACCATTACACCACCACCAGCAGCCTGCACAGTGGTAACAAGGCATGATGGATCCATGTTCTCATTCTGTTTACGCCAAATTCTGACTCTACCATCTGAATGTCTCAACAGAAATCGAGACTCATCAGACCAGGCAACATTTTTCCAGTCTTCAACTGTCCAATTTTGGTGAGCTTGTGCAAATTGTAGCCTCTTTTTCCTATTTGTAGTGGAGATGAGTGGTACCCGGTGGGGTCTTCTGCTGTTGTAGCCCATCCGCCTCAAGGTTGTACGTGTTGTGGCTTCACAAATGCTTTGCTGCATACCTCGGTTGTAACGAGTGGTTATTTCAGTCAAAGTTGCTCTTCTATCAGCTTGAATCAGTCGGCCCATTCTCCTCTGACCTCTAGCATCAACAAGGCATTTTCGCCCACAGGACTGCCGCATACTGGATGTTTTTCCCTTTTCACACCATTCTTTGTAAACCCTAGAAATGGTTGTGCGTGAAAATCCCAGTAACTGAGCAGATTGTGAAATACTCAGACCGGCCCGTCTGGCACCAACAACCATGCCACGCTCAAAATTGCTTAAATCACCTTTCTTTCCCATTCAGACATTCAGTTTGGAGTTCAGGAGATTGTCTTGACCAGGACCACGCCCCTAAATGCATTGAAGCAACTGGCATGTGATTGGTTGGTTAGATAATTGCATTAATGAGAAATTGAACAGGTGTTCCTAATAATCCTTTAGGTGAGTGTATTTCTCCATTGAAAAAGGCACAGCTGAGCTCCCGACTCTCGCCTTTGCGCCTCTTCAGGAAGAGTGACAAAATCATGCCGTACATCTCAGTTTTTTTATTTTTTTTATTTTAATGAGTTGTAAAACTAGAAAGTAAGGCACTAGTAATCAATTATTATGATTGTTTGTTGGTCATAAAGCAGGATTTACTTGACTCTGAAATTATTGATTATATCATTATGTATGTAGATGTTGTATTTGGTTTGGCTTGTTCACAGTGCTGCCACCTAGGAAATCGCGCCGATGTTTCCTGTCCGAATATCGAATTATGGATGACGTCAGAAATGATTTTATAGTTTATTTTCTTCGGATCGGTAGGGTTATTTGTAAACTATAATAATATAATGGTAATCTGAATAGCCTATGTACTTTAATTAGAACTACACCCATTGTACTGGGCCTTAAATACATACAAATGTTCTGACCATCAATGGATTTTATCATTTTCTGACTGCTTCTAAATCCACCCCTGTTGATGGGTTTGTTTGTTTGTTTTGTTGTTTTAATTATACAATATCCTTCGAATATCCATACTCTTAAAAAGTAACAGTTTGGGAGGAGTGATTACATTTTAGCCTCCATTATTTATATATAATTCTGAATTTCCACTTTTCCATTGTAGTGGGAGCCTACGCACCTGTTTTGCGGAATTCAAGATGAACTTTTGGAGTAGGCGCAAGGGACTAGTACAACTATTTTAAGTAAACCATTGTGGTATCTGACTTACATAGAATTAAATAATCCGAAAAGGGCAAAGTGTTTTGCGAAACATGAAGAGAACAGCCACTGAGAGCCACAGTGTTCCTGCAGATCGATGCGAGGTCCTGCCTCTTCTTGCTGCTGTGCTGTTTTCTCTGGCTCTCTTCTGCTCCTGCACTTTAATGGGAAGTAAGGCAGTGGGGGTTGCTTCTTCAATCTCCAATCTCTGGGAGCCTGGCTGGCCCTCACCTCCTGGAGTGTGGCTCCCTGCCAGGACAGTGAAAGGGGGTGGGCAAAGGAAGGGAGGGGGTCTCTGAGTTTGATCCTAAACCACAGCTGCAGCCCCATCCTTTCCTTTGACATTTCCATCTGTTTTTTCCCTTTCTTTCCTATTTTAGTTTTAATCACTTTCAAATCAAAACATTCACCATAAGCTGTCTTTTTTTTTTTTGGTGATCAAAACTGATTATTTCAAATGTCACAGCCCAGTAATTTATATATTTTTGTATTTCTTTATATGCATATTTTACTGTGTTCTCGCTGTTACTCCTATGATGAGGCAACATAAAAAATAGCGAAACAAAACTATAGGTAGAATTCATGGTGTGTTCTGCCTGTAAATGTGGGCTTCATTTCTCAATACACAATTCAAACCTATGCAGCTGAGACACTCACTACAGCATACTTTAGCACAGCAATTGCAATGGCCTTTCAACTCCTTTCTCCTCACGCCGGGGATGGAAGGATGCCATTGGTGTTTGGATGAAAATCAATGGTTCACTAGGAAATTAATGTTCATAAAGCATGCAAGTGTCCCACAACATATGTATAGTTAATAGAGCTTGACTCAATAACCTGAAGGAATTTTCCTGGCAATGCATGTGCAAGGTGGCCTACTACATGTTTGCTAATGGTTCCTCAGGCTGCACTGTGGTACACATCACTGTATAGGCAGGTGCTTACATAGAGGGGACAAGGAGCTTAGCTTACTAGAGGCACATTGCAGTTCCTACGTTAGTAGAATGAATGAAAATATGTTCAATTTTAAATGCTAGCTCATATCTTTCAAGTGTCCCAGTACCAAACAAAAAGGACCCTACCGCCATGATCATTCAGATTCAATATTGATCATGTTGCACTCAGATCAAATCAGTTACAGTAGGGGATGCAATTGATTGGTGTTATTGTATGAACAAACCTTCATGCATCACCTTTTGCTGGTTATAACCATGTTCATGATGAGTTTTTCTGATTGAAAAGAAAAAAAAGACCACATTTGATTAATACAGTAGAGCGTAAACAACACTATAACCAATCTGTTTGTTGTAATATGTAGATACGACCACATTTAATATATTTAATGTAACGGTTTAATTTAGATTTATTTCTTAATTGATGGTGAATTCCTGTGGCTTGAGAAGGAAAGGACAGCTTTCTTCCAACATTGTATTTTTGTGCATTTAGCTGTGATATGTTGAAAGTTTGTGTAACAGAAATATCATACTTAGTAAATAAACAAGTAAGCTTCAACCGACTAGCTTTTCTAGTTGATTGTGAACCCAGCCCTCCCTGGACCAACTCGGTAATTGCGCATGGGTGACTAACGGGTGCTGGAATCCAGTGGATTAGTCACACATGATCAATGTTCCCTCATTTCTTGCCCAAACACCTGCACCGCGCACGGAGTTGCAATTTGTAGTGCCATCATTTTGATTATTCAAGTGAAACGCACGCAGGCAGCTAAGAAATGCGGGTGGGAAGCGGGGGTAGTTATGGAAATGAGTTGTAATCAGAGATGTGTGATTTCTCTCTTTCTCTCTTGCCTTCCCCTCGCGTCGTGCACGAATACTTTTACGCATGGCTTCTGACTGGAGGGAAGGGGAGGCACATACGTGTTTAATAGCCTATTTTCTTAAGAAGTATTGTTTGATCAGAGGGAAGGGGAAATGCGTTCACCCAGAACACGATTCGATGTTTTGCATTTAGGTTGCAAGAGTTGCTCTTTGGGAAGATGTAAACGACTTTATGGTGTATCAGTGTTACCTAAAACGACAGTTGTAACATAACCTCAAAAGGATTTTATTCGCCTAGACGGCAAATGATGAGTGACACTAATCACATGATTTCTGATTATGGAATTCAATAATTATAATTCCCAATACAGAGGGCATTGTTGGAAGGTGCATTGCCGCTCTCAAGGCTTGTGAACACCTGTGTTTAAGAGCATTTGCAATTATATATATATATATATATAAAGGTGGAAAGACAATCTACCCAATATGTGTGTGTTCAGAAATATATATATATATATATATATATATATATATATATATATATGAACACACACATATTGGGTAGATTGTCTTTCCACCTTTTGAAATCCACAAGTAGTAGCAGTAGTGCCATAGAAACCGCCTGATGTACGTAGGCAGAAGACCCTCTTGGGTGGGAAAGCTTGATGTTCCGAGCACAACACCAGAACCACTACTATCCGTGGCATGAACAGTCATTAGATAAGACCCCTGTTGAACATGTGTGGTCTATCAACTACTGTGCACCGTTAACACAACCCCCAGTACAGACATTTGCACCGCAAATGTGTTGCAAATGAATCCCAGCAATAATAATAATAATAATAATAATAATAATAATAATAATAATAATAATAATAATAATGTATTGATTTATAATTGCCAATATATATTTAAAATTATATCTTCCTCTATCCTGCAATAAAGGGAAAACCAATCTTCTGAGGTGTTATTTTACACCACAGCAGGGTGTCTATTAATTTATTAGAAACCTCTCAAATATTTTAAAATTATTCTTATTATTATTCTTATTATATTTCATTGCAGTCAGAGATCTTCGAGCACATCTGCCCTCCCTCTATCGTGAAGATGATTGTCGTGCAGTTTCTGGGTTGCGGGACAGTCCCAGAGGCGACAGGCAGCGCAGATGGTTTTGTGCGCCTCTCTCTCTCTCCTCCTAACTCACCATTTCCCAACAGTGCGGCTAGGAGAACAGCCAGCGATAGGAGCACGTGTGGGATCACCACTGGTGCCCCTCAGCGTTATATTCTAGAGCTTGCGATGGAAAAGAAAAAGAAACAGTACGGGACTTACAAAGCTAAAGACAATCTCTATTTTCATTAAACAAATGTGCCATAGAAATATATATTGAAAAGCTCACATTGGCGAGATACACATTCTGGAGGCGCATTCAATGCACAATTCCCCAGTAACACCGCCAGCCTGAACCACCGCCGCTGTAACACCTCACAGTTGACCAGACCTGTTTCTGCAGCTCAGCTATAGGCGACCGATCTTGTGCGAAATCACTTTCATTGCACACCCCTGATCTGGAATACTGCCACTGCAGACACCATGCACAGAAGGTTACCATATTGTCCACCCAGCTGAACAACGGGGTTCATTTGTGTCTCTTGCTGTGGATTGTTACAGCTCTGCAGATTGCCTTTCATTTTTTGTTGCATTCACTCTTGGTGGATCGGGCTCCGTCTGCACTCGGTTCCGCCGCTGCGCTCAGTCCCACGCCGGGCTGGAGAGCTCCATGCAGCCGCAAAGGTAAGCTCGGTTATTGCACAGCACAGGCAGACAGGCTTACTGTCAGCAATAGTTACTTTGATTATTGAACTAAGGTGAAACCAAACCTCATATTGTTACAGAACTGCCTTCTGTGGTTCAAATACGGTAATTTATATTTCATCCCGTTAGTATTTCAATTATTCAAGTTTCAGCATCGTTCTTGTTTTAAGGGACGTTTTCGTCACAAATGTGTTGCTGCAACGTTAAATTGTTACCTGGGCAAGACCTTCTCGGTGGTAAAACGTCTTTGAAATCAACTTTAAATGTATATTGTATCCTTATATACGTCGCATTTCGTATTTCATCCGCATGAAACACGTAGAGCATTTATGATGTAGCCAATTTAGGCTTGTGTTTTCAAATCAAATGACAATTATGCTACAGCCATTAACAGGAAAATATTGCTGTTTTATTTGACACATAAAACCACGCACGACGTGCACTGGAAATGAAATGTGTAGGATTCTGCATAGGACTGGTCAAATATGAATAGAAACTATTAAAACAGACACGACTGAAGTAGGTTAACTAACGGTAATGTCTTGGTGGGCTGCGTTACAAGTGAGCAGGGAAAAAAGTGAATGACAGATGCAAAAATGCACGTCTTTTTTGGTGCTCATATTCTACAGGGCAATGAGTCCTTGTGTCGGCATTGTAACACTGACTGCCAAAAATAGTTTTGGAAGTGGAAGCTGATTTTAAATTTAGGATTTGAGAGAACAGTTGTTCCAGCAGGGATTCAAATCTGAACATGAATTTAAAGACACTGGCACTGCATGGACTGAAATAGCTACTGGGGTCTTTTTTTAAAGATTGCTTATGGGGGTTGCGCTGTGGGTTTATATATTTGTTTAGAAGTAAATATGGGTTTCTTTACTTCTTTCTTTGATATAACCATACCCACATTTATATTTGCGGTTGGGAGGTGACAGATGAAAGTAAGCAAGTGTTTTGATGCGACTCTGATTGGTGTAATTGCATTTCAATTGCTCAGAGGTGGAATCAATTTCCCCAAATTGAGATTTTAATGGGAGAGCTGCGCTTTTGCTATAGGATGCCATGTGGATTTGTCAGGGTGTTCGGTTGCATTTGCTGGAAGAGTTGTAGGATGTTATCCCACAGCAGGTACTAAAAGCGCCACCTATTGGGAAATTGAAATAGCATCGCATGTAACAGTCATTACTGCTTCACCATCCAGCAGTCTTAAAGTCATTTTTGCAATACTTGGTTTCTTAAGATGATTAATGTTTAACATTTGTTATGCATTTTCATAAGCTAGAAAAAGGATGACACTGGAAAAGTGCTGTAATTTCTCACACACAACAGCTGTCATTCAGGTGCTCTGTTTTAAGGTCTGTTCAGGTTTGATTTATTTAATAGAAATCTATACAATTAACAAATCCTGGTCAGCATTTTCCTGTGCATAGCAAGTTTCTGAACTGAACTGAACACTACAACGTAATGAGAAAGCAACTTAGTCTCCTCTTGGGTGGAATTCAAACTAGTCCCAAGAGGAACCAGCAGCACATTTGTTACATATATCCCTTAAAAGACCAAATGTGGTGTAAAATATGTTGGCTTGACCTGTGATGTTATCGGACTTTCCCCATGTATGAGACAAGAACATGGAGGGAAGTTTTAGCTGTTGCTTCTTTTTCCCCAATGTTGAACTGGTTTGGTTGGGACCCAATGCATCTGATAGAGTAGCGTATAATTACCATTCTACTTTTGCCAAAATATATATGTATACATATTTTAGCATTTGTATAATTATGATTAATTATTGCTGTGAATGGTATGTCCGTATTTGATATTTTTGATATTTTTATATTGTATTTGAGACATTTAATTTGTGAATTAGGCCTACATTTTTATTTTTATTTGTATGTATGCATGTGTGTGTGTGTGTGTGTGTGTATATATATATATATATATGCTGTGACATAGAAAAGAGACACTGTACATCAAAACAAGTGAAGATATCTTGGGGAGGCCTTCATCCAGCAGTGAGTTGATAAGGGCTGATAATAATTATATATATATATATATATATATATATATATAAAGAGAAATATCAGTGTTTAACTATTAATTAAAGTTCCATATTTACGTGACTCTCTTCTTGAACTCATGCTTTATTTAAAAACTGCAAAAGCTTTTTTCCGGGCTATTCCTTTCTTATTGATGGAGGTTTATTATTAATGCAATGTCTGTTGACTGTACTTAAACGAGGACGTTCATAGGGTTATTCAAGGCAGTGTTATAAATCATACTGAAAATGAAAATGCTGTTATAAGAAAATCATAAGAAAATGCTGTTAAAGAAAGAGTGAGTGGAACAAGTGTTTGCATACAGACCAATGCCGCAGTGCTGCAGATCTCATTCTTTCAGGATTTCCTAATCACTAATGCTATTTGTTTCTCACTTTATACCAGTCTTCCCAGTGAAAATATTGTGGAGAGCCACTTCAGTAAATCTTATGTTTTTTGACTGGCTACTTGTATATCATTCATTCCCCCATAACTGAACATTAAAAGCAGTGTGTTTTTAAGTTACCCTTATGGACTGGAACTTCAGATATAAGGGAATTTGTTTCCAAGTTGTTGTTTTTAATATATAAATAATACAAGTAATGTTAATAATATAAATTAAATGAAGTTTATGGGTTATGCAGGGGCAAATGAGGGTCTGCTCTTAGCCCCTACCAACAAAAGACCTATATACCCTACCAACAAAAAAACAAAAGACAAGAAAACAGTACAGAATAGTACTTTGGTTGTCAACATGGATAACTATAATCAGCTGCAACAGCAGTCATCTCAAGCATTTGATTCAATGTGCCATTGCCATATACAGTGGTGGTTAAAAGTGTTTACACCCTTCTGTGATTCGTTTAGTTTATTAAATATTGTTCCCTAAGCTGTACTCATAGAAATCAATACAGTGTGTCAGTACAAAATGTACACACCCCTCATCTTCACTCAGATCATTAAGCCGGAATCTGGACACTTTTCTCGAGGCAAACGCTGGAAATATATAACTGACAAGAAAGTGTTGTTCAATGAGCAATATTTATAAAACTAAATGGACTGTGGAATAGTAGTGTTTCAAATGACGAATCTGACTACATCAGCAACAGCTGTGCTCCAGTCAAATCCTTATATACATTAAAGTGTGTACATATACATATAACTGTATGTATGTATGTTTTTTTGCATATATATATATATATATATATATATATATATATATATATATATATATATATATATATAAATACGATAGGTTTAAAAATACAAATGTTTATAATTCAATGTGTGTGTATAGATATAAAGATTCATAATTGGAAGAAGGATTGTGTGTTAGAACAACAAATACTCATAAAATGTAAGTACCCTCAATTGATTTATCAGGCCAGACGCACCCCATCCCCAATTCTACAGTTTTCCCAATAAAACGAGGATGACCAGTACCCTTCTGAGACTGCTTCTGGGAACACACTGTAAATAGCAGTGTGTGTATATAGGAAGAAAGCTTTAAATAGGCAACTTGCATAAAAAATACATATTTTCAAGTGTATTTTTGGTAGGAGCTGATTCATAACAAGGATTCACCTTTCCTTTAATAAATCTGCCTTAAAGTATTTCTGCAAATGAGGTAAACTCATTATCCTGTGCTGTATCTGTGCATTAGTGACCATATGTGGAAACTAGGCCATTTGCCAGGGAGTATATGAGGAAAACAGACCAGTTGTAGTAAATATATGATTTTTTATTTTAATAAAGTGGCAGCCAGAGTTAGCAGTTTGTCTTTTAATTACTTTGCATCGAATATCATATTTGAGAAACATACTGACCATCGTTGCTTCTGTATGGTCCTGAGATGTGTTTCAGAGTCATATGTCTCACGCCTGAGCTGACAGTATAGATTTCAGGACTGATTTTTCTGAAGAAGCCTGAAAGGTTATCCAATTCCCTAGGTGAAAAATGACCTACAATAAATCCAATTCAATCTTAAATTCTGCTCATAAACAGAGGAACTCAAACCTTTAATTCTTATTTAAATACATTAAAATACCTTCAATGTTTTATGTAGTGAAGCTTTTCTGTGCTTAATACAAATGGGACACATATATAGAATGGCAGACTCAATTATACACAGAATGGACCATCATAGCAGCCACTTCTCCACACAGATTTCACATTATTGATTCAATGCAATGTTTTAATTTTCACTGGATTAGCATTCGCACAAAATATAGTATATAAATGCAGTTGTGATTCTGTTTTATTCAATGTTCTTTTTCTTTTTCTTGAAGAACAATAACAACACAGAATTGTGGCTTTCTTCCACAGCCGTGTCATTAATCAAATCTGTGTTCGTCTTTTCTTTTCTTTTTTCTGCTAATAACTTGAGCTCACTTTTAAGGAATGAGCTCTATTAGAAACATTTGTGAGATGTAAAAAGTGTTACTGTCTCGTTGAAGCAATTATATTTCCATTTCAACTGCACATGCACAGCCAAATACCGAATATCTCAAAGATACACTTATAATGCAGCCTCGAAATGTATTCAGATCCTTAACGAAGTGGTATATTTGACACAAAAAATGTGAATGTTATCAGGAAAAGTACTGGAGCATATAAGAGCGCCTGAAATGCTTTTGGCGGTTTTGCATTCTGCACTCCTGGTGGCCTCATTAGCCCTGAAGGATAGATTAATTCCCGGTGCAAATGGACTACCCATCTGAAGCATACATCTATGTCTTGGGCCAAATAGTTAAGGGAGCACATAAACAACACTCTGGAATGGTCATCACAATCTCCAGAACTCATTCCAATAGAAAGTGTGTTATGAACTGGATAAAAACTGTCAACCAGTGGAAGCCATCCTTGAGAGATTCAGCATGGAGGAATGGTTTAATATCTCCTGGAAAGTTGATGAACCTATTAAAAAGCTACTTGAAACTCCTCCTCTATGGTGCCAAAGTGCATTTGCAAAATGCTGAATAATTAGGAATGATGTGTTTAGAAATACATGTAACTAATATTTACATAATGCTATTTTTTCCTTTTCGGTTGATTGTAAACAGCTTTTAGTTGCATTTCTTTAAGAGTCTGAATACCTTTGGAGGCTACAGTGCATTGACACAAATGCATGCTGCACATGTATATTGTACATAGAGCATGTTAGGACTTGCAAGTGTGCCTATGCTGACAAATAAGGGAAAAGGATGGCCACTGACACGAGTGTGATAATGAAGTGACATTGAATTTGTTTCCATTAATGCGTTTATTGATTGATTTATTTACTGACTTCTGGAATTGTTTGGGTCTGTATGTGGTTATGATACAGACATTGGGATTGATTCACACTATACATGATACCATTCAATGCTTTTCATTGAAAAAAGGGGAAATATTATCACTCGGCTATTTGACGTTTCTTTTTGATGGGATGCATTGGGATTCAAAGGGGGACATCTTTATTTCACTTTCAGAAATATATTCTTACAAAAAATGTCATTTACGTTTAGACACAAGAAGATATTCAGCCAGTTTAGCGCTATGGCATATTTAGGCTACGGTTCCACAGATATAGTGAGGGAGTCCACTTATTTATAGTTGTAGGTGCATGTGTGATTTATACATTAGTCTCATTATATAGCTATCCTGTAACTCGTTCAAGATGCAACGTGACTTGGTGCTGTAGTACAGCGAGCCTGGAGCGTCTCCAAGGTCGGGGTGTAATTTGAGACTGGAAGGGGGCCGAGGGCACACCGAGCGGCTGCTCATTGGAGAAGACGGGGTGGGAGGCTGCAACTTCTTGACACCAACGGGGTGGGAGATCGATGCCTAGTTTTCCTATTCGCTTCAAAGAATCCCAAATCACGGAGGGAAGGCAGAGGAGAGGAAAGGGACGGAAAATACACTTCGCTCCGCCACATTTAGACTTGATTAGTTTTTCATTCTGATCCGAAGGGATGGTTTTCCGTCGCTGCTCGCCTTCCGCCTTCGCTGCTTTGCCTTCCTGCCTGGATTTGCAACCTTAAACCACCATGACACAAGTTCATCTCCTGATTGAGTCTGTCCGCCTCTCTTGAGCAGGGAGAGGAGAGAGGTGCGAGCCCGTGCTGGATGGATGGTTATGGGGAAAGGGGCAGGACCTTCGGCGCTAGAAGTCGGCAAGATCCTCACGGTCTTTCTTTACCTTTTTCCGGCAGGTAAGAGTGGAAATCCGCTTTCTTTTTCTATGTGCTCTGCTTTAGACATGTACGTTGTGTGGTTGTGACTGAGTAACCGTACCTGACAAGATACAACCCAGCTAACAGTGCGCTGCTACGACGTTGTGGGGTTTTGTTGCTACAAAGTTGTGCTGCAACGTTGTCACAATGTAACAATGTCCGTTGCACCACAACTTATATTTGAGCCAAGTAACATTTCGTGTTGACCCCAACCAACCCACAACATTGAACAACGTTGTGAGAACTTCGTGTGTTTGTTGGGAACAACATTTCTTAAAGTTTACAGTCAAAACTGTGTGTGTGTGTGTGTGTGTGTGTGTGTATAGCCCAACGAATGCTTAATTCATGCTTAACCGCTATGGTTTATAACATATTTACACTAGAATGTCTAAGAAACATCAAATCTGAAATGGGTAACATAAAGTATAAATTACAGGTAATTTGTAGCGTTGTATTCCTGACTTGGAGTTGGACCGGTCTCCACACAATCTTTCAAACACAATGTAATGATGCTACAATAGGCAACAGTTTGGCATTTTTCATTGATGCATTGTTTTTGTTACTCACTTCTGTGTTAATGTGTGTTAATAAGCAACTTGTCTGCACTATTTACAAAATAAGTAAATTGTGAATACGAAGTCAAGCTGTTGTTATGCGTAAAACAAGTTTGCATAAACAACTACTATTTGGACGTGATGGTCCTGGCACTGTATGGGCCGTTTTCAGGTCACTTTTGCAGCTGTCCCACGTTGCTTTCCTTTTTAGTCACATTGAGCTGGGGGGACATGGAAAAGGACCCACAACATAAAAGTGTGGATGGCTTTGTAATCAGACTCCCACTTCAACACCGCCTCTTGATTGTTGTTTTCTCACGCTAAAAGTGAGGAAGTTCAGAAAAGGAGGTTCTGGACTCTCCAAATTGCATGTCTAATAATTGAGAGCAAAACTGCTGTGCCTCCTCTCGTTTCCCCGTTTTATCTTGTTTTCATTTTCTTGTGCAAAACAGAAAGAGCTGCACATTAGGGAGTCGGAGTCATCTGTTTCCAATGAAACCCTGCAGTTTTTCACAATGCTTTTGGCAGAGCCGTGTCTATGCATTCCTGCGAGCCCCCAGTCCTGTTTTGGGTGGGGGAGGGGAGGTGAACTGCGAAAGAGGGGGGGTGTGTTTTTAATTTTCCAGTGCTTCTTAAATAGTCTTGCATTTTTTAAATATGTATCTACTTGCAAGTTTTTAGTACGTAAACGAGCCAAACATCCATTCTGCCTCGACATTCCCCAGTAAGTGCTACATAAGTTGCACTGTTCCCAATACGCGCAACAGCGATTTATTGTGTACCAGAATTGCATTGTATCTATATTTGAAGAAACAACATAACCCTTAGAATTGTACATGGTAATTGTACATGTTTTGTTTTTAAACAAAGTTTTACAAACTACAGAAATAGTCTTTAAACATTCTTACACTCAAGGATTTGGCTAAACGAGAGAATTCTGTTACATGAGTGTCCATATGTGAAAGGTAATCAAGATCAGTCATTGATAAATCAGTGTATATTGCAGTAGCAATAAGGCCAGTGTTGGTTATGTATTTGAATGCAGCACATCCACTTAAAATACTTAATGGGAAATACAACACATTTACAATATTTGAATATTTAACTGCATGATTAAAACCATCAATCTATTATACCTATAACTTCCATATTTAATCCAGTTTCAAATTGAATCTTTAATTAACTTACAGGGTTTTTAATGAATAAATCACTATATGTTGAAATACAATTTTGAATGATAAAATACATCCACACAAAAGGCGAGAGGCATGCTATAGACCTCACACTTTACAGTTTATATGTTTATATATACAGAATATGTATTTTATATTCTCTACTACTTATCTCCTTTATCAAACACAAACTAATGTCTGGGACTAACTCCTATCATCTTATTGGCATGGGACATGAGGGAGGCTGTGGTAACTTTTCTTTCTCCCAATACAAACTACACTCTTTCATATGCTGTCTAATAAATGCACCCTATCTTTCTCCCTTTGTTTCTTCTGCCCACATATCACCTTTTTCTTTTATATAGCACTCAAATGAAAAGGAGAGAGAATGTATGTGTCACCTTTTGACGTTTATTCTAGATTGAGATTGGTTTATTGGTGTTTATCTGATGGGTGATAAATGCCTTTTGTTGTAGCTGGGAGGCTGGGGGAAGGGAACTGAAACTTGAGTTCAGCCTTAAAGTGGTATTTTCTGCAAAGACAAACTAAGTTTAAAAAAAGCACCATGCTTAACCACCAATCCACAACAAACCCCATATCCAACAAATAATCTTCATCAGAAGAGGTTTACAGTTTGTAAAGTGGTCTATGTGTAAAGTGGTCTATGAAGCACAATGTAAATAATAATGCAACACATTTAACTTTTCTCACCAAGATAAGGATTTATAGCTTCTTTAAGTACACAGGCAATACATTTTTTCTTATTTAAATAAGGCACAGATATTGTCATGGGCATGACTTGTTGTATTTTTTGGAATGGGCCTGTTGCATGGCTTATGTTTTGAATAGAAGTCTTTTCTATAGCTGTACAGTCCAATGCCATAGGTGCTTTGAGCTGTAGCAGATATATTTCTAGTTTGTTAAAGATTACACTGCCAAATTCCTCTCGTCCAGAAATGATAGCTCCTCACAGAAACTTTATCTTTTTAGGCTTCGATTGCAATCTGGAAAGGAAAAGAAAAGAAATAAAGTGTCCTGACTGATCAACAAGATCCTGCTTGTACCGTGAAGTGGTGAAAAACGGTCTGGCAAAAGAAATGCAGTGCTCTGGAAGTCTGCCTTTTCTTTTGATAAAAATGAGGAATGGAGGAGAATTAAAAGGGCTGATGCGATGGTGATGACTGAGTTACTTCTTTGCAGGTTATGTAGACATACTAAATACAAAAAAAATGTCACTGATAGAAGTCATTTTGTGATGGATTAACCTGCAGATTAACAAAGCATGTTACTCCCACGAACAGACATGCCCATTATAGTTCTATATCCCGGGGAAGCTTAAACTTAAAACCCCTGACATACAATTTCAACTTCATGAACCCATTTTAATTAAAGTAATGGTCATGGGAAACATATTTCAGAATTACCACCGAGATGCTTGAAAAGGTTTCTTTGATGCAGATTACATGCCTTAAGAAAAGCCTTTGAAGGGGAATTTATTGTTTTGTTCTTAACATGTGAATATGAGATAATGATAACAAAAACGGATACTATCATTGTGAAGGCACAAAATGAAAGTGTATGGTTTAAAACAATAAATATACAGTGTTTTCACTTCCTTGATATCAGCAAAGTCGGAACATTTGTTACAGAGCATGTATATTTTTGGATGATATTTGTGGGTGAGGTAAGAGATAAGAGTTTTAATTTATTTGGCATCATTTGTTGGAATAGCCTTGTGGACTGCAAGCGAGAGAATCCATCGTGTGCTACAAAAGGCACAAGAGCTTCTTCTTGGCAAGAATCTGCTTTACAAGAAGTTGCCTTTTGCTGTAAAAAGGCGGAGAAATGCACCTTTATTGCTTGATGTGTTTTGGAGGTCCAAAATCAATGTGTACGTGTCACCCCGTATCACCACTATTCTAAACAGTTATTGATTAGTTAAGCAAGTCCCTTGTTCCAATATAGGACATCTAGACCTTGACGGTATTCAGCTGAGGTGCTTTTTTTCAAATAGTGGGGAGTTGACTGAATTGACCAAAACTACAGCTTCATGGATAAGAATAACATTAATAAATGGCAAATTTAAGGGGTTACCTATACTACTGCTGCTGGACTGGAGCCCAGCAGGCCCAGGGTTTGACAGCACAGTTGCAGTAGGAGATTGAGATGTCCAGACAATCATCTGACAAGCAACTTCCTCTCAATAGGTTCCTGTGGGGGTGCAGTCAGACCACAAACCTTGCACAGCGCTGCTGTGACATTGTGTATCTGGTTTTGGGATGTGGAGAACCTTTTTACACTTCGACACTACCCTGCCCCAAGTGTAATCCTAACCCATAAGTGCTGTCTTTTGACTAGAGAAGATTACTGAAGCACAAACATAGAGGGTATTTCCTGTTCTGAGTGGTGGTGGTGTTTTTGTTTGTTGTTGTTTTTGAGTACATTACTGTAGGTGTGGAACAAAAATGAAAACCAATGGAACAGGTGGCATGTTTACATTTGAATATTCTTTTACATATGGGCACACTGAGGTGCAGTTTAGTTATTCCAAACAAATGACCTGCACTTCCAAACATTTAAACTATAGCATCAGATACACCCTCATCAATAGCTACAGTATTGTTAGAGACTTGATCAAGCTGTCAGCTGTAGTTTGGCATTTGTTTATTCTGTGAGAAGGGGGTTGTTCCAGTGGATAAAGCCTTGCTGCCTAGTTATGATGGTGTAGTCTCCTTAAATTTATTTACTTATTTGCTTGTTGGTTGTTTATGTTTTGATTGGTTGACTATTTAGTTCAATATAATGTTTGAATGAGATGTCTCCTGGCTTTGTCCTTTTGTTCTCACAATTTAAGCAACCTCTTTCACATTTAGAAGGATATCAAGCATTTGGCTTTAAGCTCAGTACTGGATTTTATTAATTAATGATTAATCAGTCATGTTTAAGTTTTTACAGTTGGTATTAAACTGTGCTTCAATGTACTGGCAGTGATTACAACAATGAAGAATACCATTAAGATAGCAATTTGTTTGTCCATGGCAAACATAGTGCCACATATAGAGATTGGTATAGTAACAGATCTAGAATTTAATTGACACTTCAAGGAGCTATACAATGAAACAACACAGTCTGTGATGCAGCAAGTAATTAATAAATGAGCTGATCCGTGTGTCTGTTTTGTATTTTCAAGAAAAGACTATTACATGGCAGTCTGTTCACAAGGATTCAATTTTTGTGCAAACACAATGGTCCTGAAGGCATTTTGGAAATCTCTGTGTGTTCGTATTAACTCTAGGAGAGCGTCGAAGTGACTCCAGCGCTTGGGAGCACTTAGACAAAAGAGGCAGAGAAGGGAAAGAGAGAGGGAAGGAGTTTTGTTTAGCCCTTAAAGAGTAAGCAGCAGAAATACAACTTTGTTTTTGTGGGATTTGTACTCACTCCCACCCCCCCCCCCCCACCCAAAAGCAATTTCAGTTTCTGGTCAAGTAATTTAAGTCTCAGAGAATGCATGTTGAAAATTAAGTTTCCTTTAATTACAGCCTTTGCATCAGGCAGGTAGATATCTTATAACCAGTTTGACCTAGGGATTGGGAAGGCAGCTTTTCTGTTCACTGCTTAGAACCTAGAGGTAGAGCTGAAACCGCAAGGGGAAGAAAAAAGGGATCCTGTTTCTTTAAGAGAGCTCTCAACCCCCTCCTCCCCCAATAGATGGCTGCTGAAACTCGATCTAATCCCTTTACACAGGGGTAATTTATTGCTCTGTTGGTCTCCTCTCAATGGCAAATTACATTGTCTTCATTCAGAGCCTAAAGACTAACCCCCCCCCCATCACCACCCTCCTTCTCTTTTTTCCTCTGAAACAGAACTGAATTCTTTTAAGGTGCTTTTCTTTCCCCTCCTCCCTTTTAAGGGGGCGGTCTTACTTTTTCACACCCTTTGCTTTGGAGGCTATTCAAAGGCTTTCTAATAATGTGCTTTGTTATGCAAAGGAGGTCTGTAATAATCAGTCTATTATGATGTGTGATTTCCCCTGATTAGCACTTCCAAAGGAGCATCTCTCCAGAACCATGTTTTTGCTAATGGATGGTGATTGTGATCGTTTTGTTTCAAAATAATTATTAAATTTCACATGGTTTTTGTTTTTAGAAAATACATTAATTGGGCAACAGGAGTTTGTTCCTTGAATTTGTTTTGTGTATTTTTTTGTCTTCAGGTTGTGTTTCTGTCCTCTTATATTTAGTTAGTTAAATTAAATCATTATTGGGTGAAATCCCAATCTTAATCTTAAATGAACAGAAACAAGCAGGGAACTGATTTTTGTTTTTCTTTATTCCCCCAAACTGGATTATCACAGTTCTTTACTCCATTAACATCGCCCCCTCCCTGCATTTGTTTTAAGCCTGGAATAGTGCCATTCCCAGTAAGATAATCGTGTGAACTGATCCAGCCAAAAGTGCATTATATACTACGTAATGAAAGCAATTCAAATTCTTACTGGACTAGGTCAGGAGCTGTGTTTATACATTTTATTTTGCATTATTCTTTTAATTGTTCACACTTTTTTTTATCCTTTTAACAAATTCCAGTCTAGGTGAACAGCTGCCTCTAAAAGCTAAAAACTGAATCTTGCAAAAACTTTAGCTGCTGTGATGTAAATTAAAGTGAAATACCACATAGTGTGAATGTATATAACGGTTTCTACAAGAATGCACATAGCTGGAATTTTGAACAACGTGCACCAATGTTCCTTAATCCCCCAGACTGCATATGGTTTTCTGCAAAACTAAAACTGCTTTCATGGAACCGCAGTGGAATCTCTGGACAAGTTCCCCCAGTTTAAACCCAGACCTCAGATGGGGTTGAAGCTGAGATCATATCTAGCAGCTTGCACCAACCACAGTTTTTTTTTTTTTTTTTTTTGGAACTTGTTTTCTACTTTACTTCAATTACATAATTAGAATAAATTGTTCTTTTTGCTATAATTAACTGTTCACTGATTTTATTTATTTATTAACTTCTTTTTATGTCACTGAGTCCTAGTAATCTTTGGGGGCTGGCATTTCTTGGTCTGTCACCCTATATGGATTGATCGAGTACAGTGTGAGATGTGTGAACTAGATTCTGCTTTATACAGGAGGAGATATAAAATGAAAGCAGCCCATATTCTCCATGAAGTAGCAGGAGTTGCAGATGAATGCCCTGATTCTTTCTGACATAGTTTGACTGTCATTCCCCCTGACCAGAAAGCAATCTTTGGTGCTAACTGGGCTGCGTGTCCTTGTTCCCTTCCTCCCTCCCTCCCTCCCTCCCTCCCTCCGCAGTGAGTCTGCAGTGCAAGATCCTGAAGTGTAACTCGGAGTTCTGGGCCTCCACCTCCAGCTCCGGCCCCGAGGAGGAGTTCTGCACAGCACTGAGAGCCTACAACAACTGCGTCCGGCGGACCGCGCGCACCTGCCGAGGGGACCTGGCTTTCCACTCGGCCCAGCACGGCATCGAGGATCTCATGAGCCAGCACAACTGCTCCAAGGAAGGCCCAACCTCCCAGCCCCGGCCCCGCACCTCTCCGCCACCCAGACCCGACAGCCAGGAGCGCTCCGATGGCCCAGAGATCTGCCACTACGAACGCAGCTTCCACAGGCACTCGGCGCCCCCCAACTACACTCACTGTGGCTTCTTCGGGGACCCCCATCTCCGCACCTTCGCTGACGACTTCCAGACCTGCAAGGTGGAGGGAGCCTGGCCCCTGATCCATAACAAGTACCTATCGGTGCAGGTCACCAACACTCCGGTGCTGCCCGGCTCCTCTGCCACCGCCACCAGCAAGGTGAGAGGCGCTTTTGTTCTAAAGACTGGGCTGGAACTGGTCCTGATTGGAAGCATAGAAAGAAAGTAACAGGGCTCTCCCAAAAATGTAGCATTGTATATCATCCTGCCAAGTCCAAAAATGCTAGAACATAATTTTTTGTATAATTTTTTGCTTGACAGATGCACTTAAGCAGTGAATACCCAAACCTATGTAAACTGACATACTAGAAGTCACTAATTTAGTTGGATTTACACGATACGATGAAAACAAACTTTATCACTACTTGTCCTGCAAATCACAGTTTGAGATCAGATTCACGTCAAAAGGAAAACGTGGCAGATGAAGCCTTGATATTATTGGTGTGTTTTGCTTTTCCTTACACCACCGCTGTTAACAGGCAATGCCCCTGTTGGTTTAGTGGCATTTTTATTGTTTCATGTCTTGAAAAACTAGAGCTAATGATTCTCAATGACAAGCAGCGCTTCTGAATACCTATTTCTTGCTCATGCAGCAAGACACGTTTTCCAAACCCCTCTAGTTCAGCACTGATAGACCCAGGTTTGAGATATTCAGAGAGACTCCCAGCATCCTCTACAGAAGTACTGTCACCATTTAAATTGGTTGCTTTGGTAACAGCGTTTTCGGGGGATTCTGTTTTACAAGTGTTCTGAGCTCAGCACTTGGAACAGCGCTGCAACACATAGAGCTGATAAGCTTTATAAATACCATGCTAGATTTCTAATATTAGTCATAAATCTTAATTTCACTGAACCCCAGTGCAAGACCAGTGTAGACGTTAGTCAGAACTGCAGCGTTGCAGAGACTGGTGTTTCAATGAGCTATTCTTGCATATGGATTAAAATTCTACCACTTAAATCAATAATCTAGTCTATATAGAAACCACACACACACATACAAATGCATACACACATTGATTGACTACATGTTGCTTTATATCTGCCCTGGCTTTGTGTCAATTACGGTTTTCCTAGCTGTTTTTTTAAACACCATTCTGCTGAATAAAGTCTTCCTTATATCTGTATTTTATCAGCAAGTCCAGGCCTTTTATTCCTGAGACGGCTAAAAGTATCTTGCAGATACATGTTAAACTATTCAAACTGTCCAATCGACCTCAGAGAGTGGGAAAATATATATATAACACAGCACAAGAGCACCTGCTCGAGCAAGATTACGGTGTTGCAGAAACGGCTCATTTACCTTGACGGGATTTCACTTGGAACAGTTTGCAATGGTTAGCATGTGTTCCAGTGGCACAGCAAAGCACTATCTGCAAAGCTGGGAGCCGCCGGATGTCAGGACGCTTGACTGGTTAATTACAGAGCAGCTTGCAGCTCACAATTCCACCTCCTTTCCCGGCACAGAGATCTGAACCAAAGTGCTGTCCCGGGGTCACACTTGTGACAACGGCCCACTGCCCTCCTAATGAAATTACAGCACAAGAAATCTGACAAGCCTTATTAAATTGGCTTTAACGCTTGCTCTTACATGCTGGCCAGACTGCAGTTTCCCAACGCCTGGGTCTGAGGTTCTCAGGCAGGTCTGAGATTCTGAATGCTTCGCCTTTGTGTCCATAGACTGAGGCCTAATTTACCATGACTGGGCCCTGTTCTGTGGCTGTGCTTAGTTTGGCTCCTATGAGTTGAGTTACAGCTGAAATGAGGCACTCATGCCACACAGGATCTGTACTGTACAAAGTAGGTGTTTTTGGCTGGACTGCATGTCTCTATTCTGTTAAAAATAAAATTTTAGCAAAGTCTCTTATTTTAGGCAAAATTTTGGTATTGTGAAGAAAATGTAGTTTTTTTCCCCCTAAAAGTTACTTTTGAAATTGCCTGATATTAGAATAGCACCCTCTACATTATATTGCTTAGATTTGTTTTAATAATTTTTTCTACGGATTGGTTATGTGAATTAAGTTTTTTTTTTTTTGGGGGGGGGGGGTTGGAACAGAAAACCTCCAGCTTTGAGAGATTAACAGTGTTCTTAAAGCAAGATTACGTTCCCTAAATTAAGTGGAAAAATTGTGTTTTTGGCCAAACAGTACTTTATATTCTAGATCACTATCTTATCTGATGGGCAGATATTTTCTCTTAAATAATTCTGAAATATAATAACTTTAGGTACAACTTTCTTTAATGGTGAATTTGTTCAATGTAGTCGTCTGCTTTGCACTTAGAAATCAGTGTAAGAAAATAGGGATCGCTCTTTTATTATAGTAGTGATTTGATGTACATAATTACTTTGTAGATATTTGATTAATAATCCTGTAAACATGTTTCTGCCCCCTGATGTTTCCCTTCCTCTAAATTAATTTAATCTGCATCCCTATTAAAGCCTAGAATGGAAATTCATTTGCAAGAAACAGATAGAAATCAGAAGGAGCTTACTCTCTCAGTCAAATTACAGAGCGTATTTTGACAGCGCAAGAAAAGGCAACACAGATCCACCCCTTTGTCTTTCATAGCCCCCTGGATGACTTGTAGGAGTGCGTGGGTATCATTTTTAGACAGCTATAAAACTTGGCAAGAGTGGAACACTAGTCTAGGCAGGCCTCTTTCATTAGTCTGGTCATGACTCACGCCAGTAAGCATTCTTTCTAATGTTTCAAGCAATCATTCTCTTGATAAATTGTTTGCCCTCTTTCCTCTCATTCAATTCAGGAAACAACTGCTACTCAAGAAACTCTTCCCAGTCAAATAAAACACCTTAATTTAGTTTGCGACCGCAACGCATTCCCCTCACAGCTTTTCCTCGACGTAAACGAGGCCTTTACAAGCCAAATCAGATTGTGGCCTTGTTAAGAAAAACAAAAAAATGTAAAGCCTCTGCAAATACAGTGCTTTTTAATTGGGGACGATTTCTTTAATTTTAAGAGAAAAATAAATAAAGGGGAAAAAAATCACCACTGAGTATGCTGTTGACAAAGCATGGATTTGTATAACATTTTCGATTTTGTTTGTCCCCTTTTCTTTTTTTTACAGCTCACCATCATCTTCAAGAACTTCCAAGAATGCGTAGATCAGAAGATGTACCACGCGGAGACGGATGAGCTTCCAGCTGCCTTCGCAGACGGCTCGAAGAACGGAGGCGACCGTCACGGTGCCAACACTCTGCGCATTGTGGAAAAGGTACCTGGGCAGCACGTGGAGATCCAGGCCAGGTACATCGGCACCACCATCGTTGTCCGGCAGGTGGGGCGGTATCTGACATTTGCTGTGAGGATGCCAGAGGAGGTGGTGAACTCCGTGGAGGACAAGGACAACCAGGACTTATACCTCTGCCTGCACGGCTGTCCACACAACCAACGCATTGACTTCCGGACCTTCAGGGCCCGGGCAGCCGAGAGTCACACCCACGCTGGCACTGGAAGTGGGGGCAATAGGGCACCTTTGCCACCACAAGGCTTCACTTATCAGTCGGCCACGTCTAAGTGCAAGGAGAGGCTGCCAGTGGAGGATATGTATTTTCAATCCTGTGTCTTCGACCTGCTGACAACAGGAGACGTCAACTTCACCATGGCGGCCTACTACGCCTTTGAGGATGTCAAAATGCTCCACTCCAACAAGGACAAGTTCCACATCTTCGAAAGGACACTAAATGTGGGGAACGCAGCCCCCAGGGAACCCAGTTCTGCATCTCTCTGTCTCCTTAACTTTTTAGCCTTGCTCTTGTGGATTCAGTGCTGTTTGGTGCATCTATAGTCTTGCGTTCAGCGTGTGCGTGTCCCAATCGTGCCCGTGAGAGACTTTCTTTATCACCACGTCATACCTCAGCTCACTCCACCGTCAGGGTTACGTTTCTCACGACCCTTTCCCATTTACATCAGCCTGGCATTATTGTCCTTCAGCCTTGCTTCCATTACGCTGCGGTGAAGCAGATGAAACGGGGTGGGACTGCCCAGTGCAGGCATGAGCAGCAGACTACATTACATCCCAATTCATCGTCATCCGCATCATCCATGGACTTTTGACCGGTGGTTACCAACATGGCGTCTCCTTCCAGTGTGTTTGTATGTTTTATGGAAGGATCGTGATCATGTAACGATCAGCAGGTGGAGAGTAACCCTAGGGTCTTGGCATTCTAATCCCAACTCGGACATGTAATTCCTCCAATACTTCAAAGGGTAATTTTCCTGGGGCCCTGGTCTCCAGAGAGGAGAACAAAGCTTGAGAATAAACCATTGATGATGGCAGCATAAAGCACATGTAGCTTTGTTCTAGTGTTAGAAACTAGTTTGCCATCCTCTCTGGGCTCTCTGGGCTTCATGGAGTTTACAAAGGAATTACCGTTGGAATGGAGTAAACTTTCAGCCAATAGCATTCATTGTCGGAGCTCCCATTGCGATGAGGTTCCAGGCTGAAAGTAGGACTTTTAGGTGGAAATCCACAGCCAAACAGCAGTCAGATGGGCTAGTCAGGTTGTCTGCAGGGGAGATTTATCGGCCGTAACTCAAAGCGCTGTACAATTCCAGGTCACTCGTACAGTATTTGGAGTATTTGTCTTCGGAAGAGTGAAGGGAAAGTGTTTCCTAATGGCTTTAAATTGCACCCAGGGTTCTAATTTAGATGAGACGGGGTGGCCCAGGGTCAGCTAGTATTGTGTTGTCCTGCCAAGCAGTTACTCTGGAGTGTACTGGCAGTCAAATCACAAAACTTCCTGTTTCGCTGTCTGCCAATCCCAGTGTGAGCGCTCAGTTCATTACATCCCCTGTAACTGTGGCATTAAACTTGAATGGTAGGCTTTTTAGATTTTATGGGTGTCAAACTTCATTTGGGTCATAAATAGGAAAATGGGAGAGAAGGCAGGTAAGAAACTACACAGTGTGGAGAAAAAGCAAGCTGAAATTAGGTCAGACTCTGGGAGTTTTTTCTCAAAATCTTAATTTAGACTCACACACCCCTCCTATTGCAAATACTTCACTTGCAGGCAGTAGTTTGGCGAATAATTACTTTTTGAATACAGAAAAACATTGAGAATTTGTCTAAAAATACATGTGGATGTATCTAATTGGAAAGTCTGACAAATTAACATAAACTAGAACTCGTATTATTAATCATAATAATAATGGCCATTTCCCTCTACTGTAATAGCTCCATATTCCTTACAAATATAGCCTCACTGTCTTGCGATCAGCCTACCAAAACAACAAACGCAAACAGGAATTTTGAGGTAGACCAAGTTGAAATCAAAGTGACATGTACAAGCAGGCCATATTCAAAGGTTGAACTGATACTTGGCTTTAGACCCTGACTCCCAACACTCGAGAGAGAGGTGTCCTGCTGTCACACGGACAGCTCCCAAAAATAAATTAGAAGAGAAAGAACCTTAGAGGTAAAAGAGTGGCGACGCAGCTGTGCTGTAGAGCTTGTTTGACTTGTAGCTCTCTGCAGACTTGTGAATTTATGGCGAAACCCATTGCCAAAGCACAGGACCTCATGCCAACAACTTCCAAATAGCTGAACTCTTTTTTTTTTTTTTTTTTTCTCCTGAGAATCTTGTGGTCAACTAAAGTATTCGGGCCGAACAGAGCCCCAGATTGTATGAAACACTTTTAAGGTGCTGCTAAACAAAATGAGTGGGAGATGGAAAGGTGGGTGGGGGGGATTTTGAAGGGTGGAGGGAGGGATGGGGATATGCAATGCTGTCCATTGATGTACAGAGTCATGACAGCTTCTCTTGTAGCATGGGCACTGCTAACTCGCTTGCAACTAAGACACTTGTGGTGTTTGTGGCATCGTTGCCTTGTTTTGGTCAAGTGATTCCATTGTTGTGATGTGTCAACGCTACCAGGTGTCTGTCTGTCTGTACGAGGGCAGGTCGGGGTTCGGGGGAAGCATTACAGAAGCTACACCAGCGTTTAAACCTCCATAGCAGTAATGCGCTTCTTTTTCGCAACCGACATTGCAGGATAGTTCGTCTGGCTGTTTTGCAGATCTGTGGAGATGTCTTCTGTCCTGCAAATTGGACATCGCGAGGAGCTCATCTCCCTGTCTCCGATTTGTGCAAATTGGAGACAGTGAGACGAGCTGCTCCTGCTACTGTGTAGGACAGGCCTGATCTATGTCAGTAAACCGGTTCAGATGCCTGAAACCCACTCCTACTTCTGTTTTTCCTTTGTGTCATTTGTCATGTACACCAGACATGCAGATTTAAATCATTTGCATTTTTCTCCAAGGCTCAGCTGTAAAGCACCCAAGTTCAGAGACGTGCTTAACGGTGATAAATCGCATGCCCCCATTCATTGGCAGATGCACTGAATCCTATACATACACCTTTACGGTCTGGGCAGCGATGCGCAGCCTTTTGGGTGGGGAAAAAAAAACAACCTTATAACTGCACTTACTGCTGGCTGTTCTTTCTTGCATACCAATTATTGTGCTGTAACATATGGGATGCATGTTAAAGTCAAGTGTAATCCATTACTTAAGGAATTGGACTCACAGATTCAACCATTTAATTACCTGGCTTTTGAGGTAAAGGCCTGTTATTTCTTAGTCACCTCGAGTTTTATCGGTCTTTTCTGGTGCTTAGTTATTGCTATGGAAGGATTTACTGGTGCACTCGAAAATGAATGCAGATAATTCATGACAAGAAAAAAAAAAAGTAATCGTAACATTGAAACTTGTGTTACTTTGTGTAATTTATATTGTCTAAATGATAAATGGATCTTCATGTTAAACCCATGTGATTGTACATAAAGTTGTAAGTTGTTCAGTTGTGAAAGAATAGTGTGTTACCTGTTGTGTTGAAACATTTCTTCTACAATTTTTCTGGGGGGAGGGCATGGGGGGTTGGTGAATGTGACCTTTTTGATTTAAAGAAAAGGATGTGCTAAAAACAGGTGTATCACAGTACTGTAAGACCATTGCTGCTTGTCCACTCGCATTACTGCTACAGAAATGTTATTTCTTGCTGTACTGATTGGGAATGGGTTGGCTTTTAGGTAGATTTTTCTGGGGGGAGCAATTGGGAGCAATCATTCTGATAACGCAACATCCAAAAATATCTGATGGTAAAACTTGTAACAGCTAAACTGTACAGAACAAGAGTTTGGGTCTGACAGCACTGGGATATTCCTGTTTTTATTTTATTTAACAAGAAAAGAAGCACTTTATGATTTAGAGTTCTCTTTTATTTAGCCGTTTGGTTGTAACTTGATTGTGAATAGAGGTCATCCTGACTGGTATTGCTCAAGAAAAAGGGAAATAAACCGAACTAATGTAAAAAGATAGGGAGGGGGAGCAGAGGCCCCGGCAAGATCAAATGTTTGTATGTAGGACGAGAGCGGCTTGTCACCGCCTGTATATACTGTAAATTATTTATTGAGAAAATTAAAGTTTGTTTTGTTCATTTGTTTTTGGACATTGTGTACTGTATTATTGTTGTCCTGTGTCCGGGGTTGTCTGAGGAGGGATGGGATGAGTTTGTGAAGATGTGTGTGGCCTTTAAAAAGGATTTGAATAGGCTTCTGATCCTCAAATGTGGTAAAATCACAGCTTGAGCCCCATAGTCCAGACAGACAGGGCTGGTTTCCGGTCTGGACTCCCGTCAGCTCTTCTGTTTGTATGAGTGTCATAGCCATGAGCCAGGATGGGAACCGTTTGGCAATTCCACATCTGGGAGGCTGTAAAATGCAGAATATAATTGGCAATTTCAAAATAAAATTAATTTATCTGGACTTCATTAGTATCGTCGTCCCCCTTTTACAAGGATTATAAACTTTTCTTTATAAATTTTCGGATCTGATACCTTTTATTAAAGCCTGCTGGAGCATATGTTCTCTCTTGGGGTGGGGTGGGGTTCAGATGACATCCATAAAAAGTTTAAAATGTGCTTATTCCAGGACTAGAAAAAAGTAGCCTAATCTACAGGAGCAAGTGATGCATAGAATTTTGTTAAATATTTTCAGAAAAATATATTTAATTCTCATTTATACTGTTGTATTTGTCTTTCTATAGAGCAACAGAGCAACAATGCTGATGCTTTATATATGTGTGTGTGTGTGTGTGTGAGAGAGAGAGAGAGAAATATAAATATATAATATTCTCAAACCACTACTTTGTCAAGCAAGATAACAAACCGATCCCTGCCTGTGGTTAGAGATGATACACCCTAGTAAACAACATATTCTCACTGGAAGGCAGGTCTCCTAGCAACTGTGTCATGCTTATTTCCCAACTGATAAAAATCTCAGCGGCGCTTTTCCCTTAGATCAGTTCTTCCAATTATTACTTGCCAGCAAGAAACACCTGCTGCTCCCACTGGGCGATAAGAAGAAGGCTATCATACTTGTTTGGAAAATGAGACGGAGACATCCAGTAAGTTCAGTGTGCATCTGCTGAGGCAAACTCAATTCAATAAGCCCTTGTACAAAGGGGCCGCATCTTTCTAAGGCTATGACCACGGGCACTGTTGGATTGATTCACTGCTGAAAAGCATTGAGGCCATTCACCAGTTAAACTGTAAGATTTGGTATGTTTACATGAACGTTAATGTTAAAGTCAATTCTATGAAAGTGAATCGCCCCACACCAAACACACCCCACATGGTCGCGTCAGTGCTATTGTAGCCCGGTGCACACCTAACAAAAGTATCTGACAGTCGCCTGCATCGCCTCAGAAAGATATTCGTTAGTGTGTATCACAACAGATAGTGAGATTTACAGAGATGGCTTAAGATTGGGCATTTTTGAAGTGTGTCGTCAATACTTGGCAGTACACGATTTGATATGCTTGGGAGAAGCTTCCGGAACAACCGAAACCCTTGAATGTGCTGACAAGCATACATGAGAGAAACGTTCATTGCTTGTGTTGTTTTGTGGGCGCCGCAGTTCATAAAAACAGCCTTTTGAATAAAAACACGAACGCTTCCTGCAGGTAAGCCGTCTTCTGTTTTTGAATGCATGTCTTTGTGTTCTTTAAAAAGATGAACCTCGTGTTACATGTATTTAGGTCTGATCATACTAATCAAATTCAATATACTTTATTGTCATTTTTGCTTTCAGACCAAATTCAGGAATCCAAAATGCAAGGCCCTGCCTAGACTCGTCCATGGATTTTAAATTACTCAATGCATCTTGGAAATTTGGCTTATATTATGAAATAATAAAGTGAGGATAAAATGGTAGTAATACGAGGTTCTTTGGTGTATTGTCTATGCATCTTATGTGGGAAAAAAATATTACTTTGATGGATAGATATTTTAGCAAATATAAGATTTAACCAGAGCCATTAGGGTAACCAGAGCCAGTATATTGAAGCATTGTTTCAGCCCCCCCAAGACAGTTTCTCTATGTTTTTACATCATTTCAAAATTAAACTTCACATTCCAACACAAGGTTTTGCTTCTGTGGGACCCCATTACAATGTTAAGCATAAGAGTGGACACCCCACTGAGGTGAAACCAGGCAGGGTTAACAGAAAAACAATGATGCTTAAAAAAGAAATACTGCGAAGAGCTCTGAATAGGTAGGAGAGGCACCTATAGTATCAGGACAGGCCAATAGTGAAGTCTTCAAGTCCAGTGCAGTGATGACGGAGCCCTTGGAGAAGCTGTTGCAACTGGTGGTGGATGCTGCCCTCCAGTGTGGAGTTGTGGACAGTGCACGTTTGAATACAGCGTGAACACATTCTACACGGTTTCTCCACAGGAGAGAGCAGCATGTCTCCTGAAAGAAAATGTTGCAGATTTCTAAATTACATTTCATATTCCTGAGTATCATATCAAATGTACAAACTGGGTTTTAACATTAACATGACATGGGTTATTTTGCACAGTGCTGTGGCTATAGAATGTAGTGTGAAAAGAATAATGCAGTTCAGGGAAAGAAAGGCCATCTTTTATAGAAATATATATCTTACCTCATCCAGGGCGACTTGTTTCAACACATCACATTATTTTTACATACAGCTACTCATTTATACAGCTGGGTTTTTACTGCAGCAATGTGGGCGCAGTACCTTGATCAAGGGAACAGCAGCTGCGTCCCCCACCTGGGATTGAACCCACGACTCTCAGCTCGAGTCCAGAGCCCTGGCCACGTTCAAAACATATAGACCAATGTTCATATTAAACCATTCATTCATATTTTAAAACTGGGCATTCCCCCTTAACACCAAAACTGGTTTCAAGTTGCATTTTATCCTGTGTGATGAATTTGAAACTCTGGATCAAGGACAAGCAACATTCATATGCTAATTACAAAGCAACAACAATGAAAGCATAAAGAATCAATGACATACAGCTGTTCCTAATGATTATTTTAATTACCTGCTGTCATGTATAATTTCGGCCACCAGGGTATCCTGGGCGTTGAATGCATTTTTATTTGATTCTAATGGTTTACTGTGACAAAACATCAGTGGTTTTCAGTGAAACTTCTTAACTACCCCACCCTTAAATTAAGTTTGTAAAGGATACAGTCCTTTCTAATCAATCTAAAAAGCATGTATAAAATGCAAGACCTAACCAAATCACAAAATCAAATGTATAATAATTTCAACCTCACATAATCTTTAATTATTTTTTAACACAGTGGCTGACAACCCTGGTCCTGTTTCTCAATTACTTAATTGAACCCATAATTTATTAATTTCCTTATAATCAGAACCTTTTAATAATTTTTAACAGCAAGTTTTAATTATAACATTGTTAAAAAGCAATTAAGGAACCAATTTTGTATCAGTTACACAATTTTAAAAGTCAAATGTAAGCAAATTATCTATATCAGGTTTGATTATGAACAGGAGAATCACAGCAAAATTAATTATTTTATTATTTCTTAGTAGACACCCTTATCCAGGGATAAATACAGTCGAGATGCTTATTGTACATTTCATTTGTATTTAAATGGTCTATAATGTAATTTTAAAAATGGTATTCTTAAATGTGACAAAACCACCAATATGCACACGTCTTCATCATCGTAAAAAATCATCGTATATCGATATTTAAAACGTGCGAGTAAAATAAAGTTGAAAATATCCACAACTCTGCAGACTAAGAAAAATATATTGAAATAATGCATACGAAAGAAATATCTCAAGAACTCTCTTTAATAAATCCTCAGAGGACAATGGTTTACAATGTAGGAAAAATTTAATACATATAGGACTATAAACAACATATTTACAGCAAAACTCACTTAACAGTGGCTTTTTCACAAATATAAATTATTTTTTCTTCAAAGTTCTTTTATTTTCTTATTTTTTTTAAGACTACACATCGGTGTAATCCTGGAGAAAAAAAAAAAAGCAAATGAGAAAGAAGGGGCTGTTGGCAATGACTCGTCTTCACCTCTTGTAACAATAGAAGTGTCTGTGTCTTTCTGCTGAGGTGTAGTATGCCGTTTCTTCTGTGCAGCTGCATGGTTTTATTCCAGGCGAGGTGTGGGAAAGCCAGCCTCTAAAATTCATGATCAACACTGGGCTGAATCTTTGGGACCTGTAGAAACTGGGCGACACGTACCAGATTTTGCAGTCCATTCCATGCCCCTCACACAATCCATACATAGTAAGTTGCTGTCCTATCAATTAATACTGCATTAATTCCGTATTGTGACAATATCAATATTCAAACACACATTGACGACAATATATCACAAGGATATAAGGCACAGCTGGAAAAGCACACTACAACTTCGAACATTTAACACTTAACCTGGTCAAGACTGCATGTCATATGGCACTGAAATGTATTTAAGATTAGCAACAGCCATTTCAATCACGTTGAAAAAGGTCTATTTATCCCATTTTGAATTCCATCAAGGTTGTTTTCCCTTGCACTGAAAAATCATTGGAGTACAAAAGAAACGGCCTTCTCAAAGATCTATAGATTAAAAAAAAAAGAACATGTATTAAATATCTATATATCCCACAACAAGGACACGTTTTCCTTCCAATAATCATTTACCTGTTGCTACAGAAATACTCAGAATAAAGGAATTTACAACTAATGTTACACATTTCCTGTAACTGAAATACTGTACTTTCAGTGCAAGAGGAGCTTTAAAAAGTACCACATTCATATTGTTAGCTTTTTGTTTCGACGATGGTATTAAAAGATGTTGCAACAGCTCATCTTTCAAACACCAGAAAATATGATTTAAGAATAAATACATTTAGAAGAGCAGTTTTAAAGTAGTGTTTTTTTTATGTGTGTATACAGACACATACATACACACACACACGCACATATATATATATATATATATGTATATATATAGCCTATATGTGTGTTTGTGGTTCTGTGTATAGACAGATGGATATGCATATACATGTATACATACAAATACATATGCATACACTAGATTACCAAATGTATTGGGGCAACACAGAAGAGGCTCCTATTCAGAATGTTTTTAATACCCATCCTTGGCCTTAATTACTTCTAGAATCCTTTGCAGAGATTGCTGGAGGAATACTGTGTAATTCCTTCTGCAGCACCATTGTTTAGTGCAGCGAGAGAAGACTGTGTCTGTGGTCTCTGGTTTGCAATTCAAGTCCATCCCAAAGCTGTGCACCTGGAGTGAGGCCAGAACTGAGCAGGCAGTGAAATGGGTTTCAGCTCTATTGGTCTAGAACCACTGTGCCTCACTCCCAACTGCAGAACGGGCTTCAATCAGGTCCCTTGACTGGCCTTCATGAAACCCTTAACATTAAACCAAGCTTTATTTAGCACACAGCCTCTGGCACGGTCCCATACCAGTGGAGGGAGGCTTATCCCATTCAATTTGGCAATGAAGTGTGTGTGTGTTTGTGTGTATATGTATATATGTATATATGTACATATATATATGTATATATGTATATATATATATATATATATTACACACACACACATTGCCAGTGAAAAATATTTTTTGGAAAGAAAAAATATAGGCTTTTAACTGGGCTAAAAATACATTATCTTGAGATAGAATTCTAGTGTCTTTAAACTTCCTAGTGAGGTCTGTGACAACCTCAAATACTGGGTAGTACCTGCATGTCAAGGTTGACATTAGCATTCAGCTTCATGGATGGCTTAATTAAGATTAGCAACTGATTAGACAAATAAACTATAGCTTAATGACAGGAAAGTGCGGTCAATGCATTTCATAAATCTGAGCGCAGCAATGACGAGTGTCACTTTTATCGAAATATTCAAAGTTATCTGGATAATTAAAAGGAGAAAATAAAGATATTTGCTCTCTGAAAAAGGATAGGCAGTGCATCTGACAAACGGTTTCATCTTTTCACCTTTTTTCCACTAGAATATAAATAAGGTGCAAATATTAAAAGAGTATTTGAGAATTATAAAGAAAACAAAAACATTGCATCTGCCTTTAAAATCAAATTATAATATATCTTATCAATCTGTGTGTAATTTTTTTATATATATATCAAATCAAACTGTAAAGAGACAAATGTTTTCCATTCACATTCATCTGACCTCATTGATAGAGACTTACACTAGCAGGCTGGATAAACATTTGTCCCCATAATGAACCGTTCTTTGGTGCCTCCAACCCCAAAAATCAAGACAATAGATTTGACAGAGAAAAAAAAAATCTACATATGAACAAAATAACAACTTAGGAAATACATCAGTGACATCCAATTGAATACTTTCAAAATCAAAAGCCACGCGTTTTGAGGCACTTTCACATTCTGACCCTGGCCCAGTAATAAAGGCAAAACCAACTCCCAACACAACAGTCCACAGGACTCACCACATTGACATCCTTCTTGTTCATAGCAAACACATAGAAAGATCGTTATGTTTATCATGTTCTTTTTTTATGATCTGCTCTCTAGCATAATGATCTTTCCAGTTGAATTCAAGCACAGGGTATATAAACCATTTTTAGACTTCCATCTGTGCCCATCACATAACCACAGCCACAGGTATGTGAAAAAGTCAATACAAAACGGAGAGGATTAGTCCGCTGGTAAATAGAGCTTTGTCTTTTCGCTCTCTTCTTCTCTCTTTCTGGGTCACCAGATTAAAAACTGGCAACTTCAAAGCAAAGAAGAGTCTAATTCAAAGTCAAGCCATGACTGGTATTTAGCAGCATTGATCTCTTCTCCAGTATCCTCAATCCTTACTGGTTGCGAGTTTAGCCACCGACGTCTATGTTTTTCTGGCGTTCCAGTTGAAGTCAGGGGTTCCTTTCTGTTCTCCAGTCCTTTCTTGTGGAGACCGAGAGTCATGTGGGGATTTCTGGGACGGTGGGGATCGGGGGTCCAGCAAGGCAGGAGGCGGTTTGTAGTCCGCTGGTTTGTCAGTGTGGAAAGGGCGATAGTGTTCTGGCCCCCCCGGGCCGTGGTTGCCCTGAGCTCTGTGTTCAGGCATCCGTCTGAAGTCCTGGCTGCCACCTTGGTGGTAGTTCTGAGAGCGAAATTCATCTGAGCGCCTTCGCTTCGGGTCTTGATGCCTGAATGAAAGAAAAGGACAGATACAACAGTGTCTATATTACCAGGTCGGGGGCAAGGCTGTGATACTAGAAGGGAGTGTAGTATTTAATAGTGGACAAGTTGTGCTCTAAAGAGAGAGTGAGAACTCTATGCTGGGAAAAAATGTTTCTAAACTGCTGATAAGAGGAAATACATTTTTTCTAATTCCTGCTGAAATTCAAATGATCCTTCATAAATAGTCAACACAACTGCATGCAGTTTAAAAAACAAATTACAAAATCACAACAATAACATGTAGAGATATACACTCACCTAAAGGATTATTAGGAACACCATACTAATACTGTGTTTGACCCCCTTTCGCCTTCAGAACTGCCTTAATTCTACGTGGCATTGATTCAACAAGGTGCTGAAAGCATTCTTCAGAAATGTTGGCCCATATTGATAGGATAGCATCTTGCAGTTGATGGAGATTTGTGGGATGCACATCCAGGGCACGAAGCTCCCGTTCCACCACATCCCAAAGATGCTCTATTGGGTTGAGATCTGGTGACTGTGGGGGCCAGTTTAGTACAGTGAACTCATTGTCATGTTCAAGAAACCAATTTGAAATGATTGGACCTTTGTGACATGGTGCATTATCCTGCTGGAAGTAGCCATCAGAGGATGGGTACATGGTGGTCATAAAGGGATGGACATGGTCAGAAACAATGCTCAGGTAGGCCATGGCATTTAAACGATGCCCAATTGGCACTAAGGGGCCTGAAGTGTGCCAAGAAAACATCCCCCACACCATTACAGCACCACCACCAGCCTGCACAGTGGTAACAAGGCATGATGGATCCATGTTCTCATTCTGTTTACGCCAAATTCTGACAGAAATCGAGACTCATCAGACCAGGCAACATTTTTCCAGTCTTCAACTGTCCAATTTTGGTGAGCTTGTGCAAACTGTAGCCCGTTTTTCCTATTTGTAGTGGAGATGAGTGGTACCCGGTGGGGTCTTCTGCTGTTGTAGCCCATCCGCCTCAAGGTTGTACGTGTTGTGGCTTCACAAATGCTTTGCTGCATACCTGAGTTGTAACGAGTGGTTATTTCAGTCAAAGTTGCTCTTCTATCAGCTTGAATCAGTCGGCCCATTCTCCTCTGACCTCTAGCATCAACAAGGCATTTTCGCCCACAGGACTGCCGCATACTGGATGTATTTCCCTTTTCACACCATTCTTTGTAAACCCTAGAAATGGTTGTGCGTGAAAATCCCAGTAACTGAGCAGATTGTGAAATACTCAGACCGGCCCGTCTGGCACCAACAACCATGCCACGCTCAAAATTGCTTAAATCACCTTTCTTTCCCATTCAGACATTCAGTTTGGAGTTCAGGAGATTGTCTTGACCAGGACCACACCCCTAAATGTATTGAAGCAACTGCCATGTGATTGGTTGGTTAGATAATTGCATTCATGAGAAATTTAACAGGTGTTCCTAATAATCCTTTAGGTGAGTGTATACACTCACCTAAAGGATTATTAGGAACACCATACTAATACTGTGTTTGACCCCCTTTCGCCTTCAGAACTGACTTAATTCTACGTGGCATTGATTCAACAAGGTGCTGAAAGCATTCTTTAGAAATGTTGGCCCATATTGATAGGATAGCATCTTGCAGTTGATGGAGATTTGTGGGATGCACATCCAGGGCACGAAGCTCCCGTTCCACCACATCCCAAAGATGCTCTATTGGGTTGAGATCTGGTGACTGTGGGGGCCAGTTTAGTACAGTGAACTCATTGTCATGTTCAAGAAACCAATTTGAAATGATTCGACCTTTGTGACATGGTGCATTATCCTGCTGGAAGTAGCCATCAGAGGATGGGTACATGGTGGTCATAAAGGGATGGACATGGTCAGAAACAATGCTCAGGTAGACCGTGGCATTTAAACGATGCCCAATTGGCACTAAGGGGCCTAAAGTGTGCCAAGAAAACATCCCCCACACCATTACACCACCACCACCAGCCTGCACAGTGGTAACAAGGCATGATGGATCCATGTTCTCATTCTGTTTACGCCAAATTCTGACTCTACCATCTGAATGTCTCAACAGAAATCGAGACTCATCAGACCAGGCAACATTTTCCCAGTCTTCAACTGTCCAATTTTGGTGAGCTTGTGCAAATTGTAGCCTCTTTTTCCTATTTGTAGTGGAGATGAGTGGTACCCGGTGGGGTCTTCTGCTGTTGTAGCCCATCCGCCTCAAGGTTGTATGTGTTGTGGCTTCACAAATGCTTTGCTGCATACCTCGGTTGTAACGAGTGGTTATTTCAGTCAAAGTTGCTCTTCTATCAGCTTGAATCAGTCGGCCCATTCTCCTCTGACCTCTAGCATCAACAAGGCATTTTCGCCCACAGGACTGCCGCATACTGGATGTTTTTCCCTTTTCACACCATTCTTTGTAAACCCTAGAAATGGTTGTGCGTGAAAATCCCAGTAACTGAGCAGATTGTGAAATACTCAGACCGGCCCGTCTGGCACCAACAACCATGCCACGCTCAAAATTGCTTAAATCACCTTTCTTTCCCATTCAGACATTCAGTTTGGAGTTCAGGAGATTGTCTTGACCAGGACCACACCCCTTAATGCATTGAAGCAACTGCCATGTGATTGGTTGGTTAGATAATTGCATTAATGAGAAATTGAACAGGTGTTCCTAATAATCCTTTAGGTGAGTGTATATATATGTGTGAGTGTGTGTATAAGAGAGACTCCTATATTCTAGACCAAGGGATGACTTTAAAACCCACTTTTAAAACACGGATGTAGAAGTCTGCTTCTTTACCTGTCGTAGTATTCCCTGTGGCCGCGGTGGTCACGGTCATTGCCATACTGGTCATACGGCCGCTTCCGGGGGGAGCCGCCCATGCGGTAGTTGCTGGAGCTCCTGTAGGGGTCGCTGTGAGGTCTCCGATCCCCGTAATGGTGATCCTTATAGCGATGCTGGTCGTATGGGTGGTGCCGATCGCCTGACCACGACTGATTGCTGTTTCCCGGGTAACCGTATTTGCGGTCTCTTTGCCAGTCTCCTCGTTCTGCGATGAAAGACAAAAACAATTCTGCGCTTTAATCACGGTTTCAATACTGATAGCAACCGTGGTGCTTCCTACTTCCACAGTCTTGGGCAAAAAGTTGATCATTGGGAGATAAACAAGAAAATAAAGAGCACAATGATACACAGAATTATTAATAGAAAATAAAAAGAATGTACTTATTTGATAACCATTTTGACTTATTAAATAAGAGAAAGAATAAGAGAAAACTTTAAATAATATATTATTACCCGATTTCTTAGCAGACACCCTTATCCAGGGTGACTTACAATTGTTACAACATATCACATTATTTTTACATTTGTACCCATTTATACAACTGGGCATTTACTGGAGTAATCTTGGTGAAGTACCTTGCTAAATGGTACAACAGCAGTGCCCCCACCTGGGGATTGAGCCCACAGCCCTCCACTCAACAGAGTCCAGAGCCCTAACCACTACTCCACCCTGCTGCCCATGAATTCTTGGTAGATAATCCAACTAACCTGCATTCCCAAAATGCCTCTTGTTTGGTTGGTTGTAGGTGTCTCTGTGGTGCCCATGAGGTGGTCCTTGTGGGGAGAGGTGAGACTGAGGCAGGTGTGGCTTCTGGCAGGGCTGGGACCCTATGGAATCGTGACTCGAACCAGAGGGCTCTGGCCGGAATGGCTTTTTACTGCTTGAGGAGTCGTCCTTCTTTTTATGTTCCTTCTGAGGAGATCGAGGCAAAAACAGCAGACACTTAATGAAGGGCAGAGGTCTGCTAGCTTGACACTCGATGGCCAGCGTGTTATTTGGTGGAATTTCAGCTAAGCGCTGAATAACTTAATTGCATCGAATATAAGCTTAATCAGTCAAGATGAACATGATCTTAATGAACAATACATTGGCAACTTTTGTAACTGACCAGGACCTGGCATGGATTTATAGGGATGCAAGACAAAAGTGTCACCCCACCCCCCAACACACACACACACACTGTTCCCCCAACACTTGCAGGACTAAAAATAAAGAAAAAAAGACAAAGGCAAATGAAGCTCACCTCTTCCTCCTGCGATCGCTTCTTTTGTGCCATTTTGTACAGCTTATGAAGCTTCCTGGCATCAAACTCAGTAAACTTTGACACAAAAATCCAGAGGTTTCTGAAATGCAAATTGGAGAGCACGTTAAACTTGATTTAAATGTCACAAGCCACAGTAAGCTGCAAATGTCCCTCAAATGTCACTGTAAACGATGCCTACACCATTCTGAGCTGCAGGATGTCATCCGAAGTTCAGACAACTATTTTCACTATTTAAAGTTTAGACATCTATATACTGCAATATTATGTTACAAAAATAAGCCACATGTACAACAGTACAGATGAGCAGCTTGTACTATTTATTATAAATACTATTTATACCTGTATAAATTGTTGATGGCATTACACTAATACTGTTCCCATTTGAATTTAGTGAAAATAACCAATTCTACTATAGGCTATGATAAATGCATGTTGTGCAGAATTTAAGCTTCCTGCTTTGATTATATGTGAAGTAAGTAAGTCTGCAGCATTTTCATTATTTACATGTAATGATCACAATATGCTATGTTTATAATGTACTGACTCCCATGGTTCCTTGGGGAACGTTGTAAGGATAAACTTTTGCAATCTGCTTAATTATCATGTATTGCAAATAATGGTATAATAATATCAATAATAATAATAATAATAATAATAATAATAGTAATGTATATCATATTTACAAAATACTTTTTATGGATTTCATTATTATTAATCATAATAACATTTAATTTGTTCATATGCAGACACTTATACATTCTGCAATGAAGGCTACGTGTGCTCATGGAGGATGCACAGAGCACAGAAAAGTCGCCGTATTGAGCACTAGCTTTTGACAAACTTTACCCCCACACCCGCGGTGTTTATCAGTGCTTTGTTGTCTTACCGCCTCCATGTCTTCACATGATCCGGGTCGCTGTAGGCTTTAAGGCATTCTGTGATTCGGTCTCCGATTTTCAGCAGGCAAGTACGCGTGTGTTGCAGCTGCTCCTGGACGGACAGGCCCTCATCGGGCTTGTCCAGCTGCTTCAGCGCCTTCTTCACCGGCCGCATCCTCTCCTTACACTGCAATGAGGCAAGGCACAGACACGGCACTTTAGCAACGCATCAGCTGCACATCACTTTCAAAGGCAGCCGCTCTAGTCAGGGGTTGCAAATTAAATATTGAAATCCACCTTTACAAGAAGACCAAATAAAGGAGCTTCGAGCTTCCTCATCTTCCTTTCCTGAACCCGGGTGTATTCAAATAAGCCAGCCTTTTTCAGCTCTTATATAGTTCAGCAGTGTGGAGTAGGGGTGTAACAAAAAATATCACGATATTATAGTATCATGGTATTATGATAATATTATTGGCAATTTAATTTTTAATTTATTAAAAGGTGGTGCATCATCATTATTTACACTTTTCAGAATTCACTTTTGCTGCTGGTAGGTCAAAACAACTGTGTAGATTTTATGTGGAGGTTTTAATGCTAAATGTATAAAAATAGGTCTGAAGTGACGCCTCCGTGAAAAGTCCAGCTTGCTCGAAGCTGAGGCTAATTTATGCGTGACATCATACCAGGTATTGCTCAATGTTTCTCAGGCTGTTTTGCATATAGTTGCATCCAGGAACATAACAACAGCATCTCTATTATTAAATCCTTAAAAAAACTGACAGTGAAGAAACGAGTGACAAGCTATTTTGTGCAGATTCCTGAGCTGGGAGACGCACCTCTCTGTGATACGCTGCTCTGGGCTGCCACCTGACCCACAATCCCAGGACATTGAGACAGGATGGGGTTCAAAATTAGCTGCTAAATTTAAGTAAATTAATGTATTAATTATCCCTGCACTTTCAAAAAAAATAATCAGGTTGCTGAATGACTGACTGTGCAGCAAACAAGGAATTATGATGATCAGTTCAACATCCCGCCTCCGAACAGCCAAGCAACGTTACTGATTGGGAGAGTAACAGAAACTAAACTACTTTAATGTATAAGTGTCTGCATATGAACAAATTAAATGTTATTATGATTAATAATAATGAAATCCATAAAAAGTATTTTGTAAATATGATATACATTACTATTATTATTATTATTGATATTATTATACCATTATTTGCAATGCATGATAATTAAGCACTATCATTAATTTGAGTGAAGGTGTAGGAGCTAATTATCAGGTTAATTTCTCTCAGTTAAGGAGTGTCTCAAAAGTGCAACAGGATTACAACAGTGCTCCACTAAAAAGTGTATATGTCATCCTGCTCTGCTGTCTCTGATGTCGGGGACCGTGGGGGTGAACTGTCGTCCACAACAACACTTTCACACGAAACATCCGAACCAGTGACTTCGCTTTCACTGTCATCTGCCATCGAGCACCAGTGGTTTAAATCAGTGAAATACCTGGTGTGACGTTACGCACTCTCGTTCTTCCGGGTACAGGAGTCAGAGGTTTTTTAAAACGGTCTAACAAAAGAATAGCTTTTTCTCCCATTTTATAAGAAACTGATGTTAATGAAACTTTTAGGGCACATTTAGAAAGTATAGGTACAACTTTTAATGTAAAAAAAGATGATATCCCACCTTTAATGCAATACCTCGAATGAGAAAATGGCAACAGTATGACAACCGTCTGTTTTTAACACCAAGGTGCACTGTGAAACCATTACATCCCTAGTGTGAAGCAGTGGTTAGAAGTCCCAGGTGCAGGACACTGCTGATGTACCCTTGGGCAAGGTACTATACCTAGATTGCTCCAGTAAAAACCCAGCTGTATACATGGGTACACGACCAGCAAGTCACCCTGGCTAAGGGTGTTTGCCTAGATATCTATGATAATTATGCAGTGCCTTTGCCCTTATGGATGTGAAATGGACATTGCTTTGCCACCCATTGTTTGCAGGTATTACTTGTCATGCAGCTTACAACTGAATACACATACAGCTCAAAAGGAAAAGCAGGAGAGGTACTCACAACACTGAAAGTCTCCTGGTCCAGTTCGTCGTCTTCGTCTCCGATGGGCACCGGCTCGCTGCCCGCAGTGATATGCACAGGCCCCTGGGACTTCTTCCCTTTCACTCCTGATTTGGTCTGAGCAAAGGAAATGAAGGACAGGTCAGAGTTCACCGTACTCTGACAGATGACTGACAACAGGGCTCAATGCACAAAAGACACAGGCATCACAAATCAACAGGATTGACTGGTGCTTTTGAAATAACGAGAACAATAATCTCTGTCTACACACATATATGGAAACTAGAGTAAAAAGACGCACCTTTTCTTTTTTTGGCTTTGAACGCTTTTTGTCTTTGTCTCCATCTTTTTCTTTCTTAGGGGTTCCCTGTTTCTCTTTGTTTTCTTTATTATCCTTCTTCTTCTGTTTCTTCTTTGTGGGAGCCTTCTCAGTGCCATCATCCTGTCAGAAAAAATAAAATAAATAAATATGTCCTCCTCAATAATGGTTCTCGAGTCTTGGCTGCAGTAGGGCCAGCCTAAAACATCTGATCAGACGTACCTTGACCTCCCCTTCTTCAGACGCGTTGTCGGAAAGCCGAGGTGAGGAGATATCATTTCCATGCTCATCCTTGGGTGCCTTGTTTTCCTTCTTCAATCTGGGTTTCCTCTTCTTGACTTTGGTCTAATAAGAACACGGCATGATTAAATATAGCGTTTATGATGCAAAGTTATCTGTATATCTGAAGGTATATACAATATTATGAGATAGTCACCTCTTTACTGACCTCATCCCCTTGTGCAGAGGCATCTTTATTTTCTAGCTCCTTCTTCAGCAGCTTGAGGAGGTAATCGGCTCTGGACTGCAACTGCTTCCCTTGGGGCTTCTTTTCAGGGTCGTCTGGCAGAATCTAAAAACGAGAAAGTAATTACCGAGTCAGTTAGCAGACGCTTTTATCCAAGGTTTTAACAGACGCCAACATTCCACCAGCATTCTACATATAAGCAATAGTTTTTCACACCACTCTATGCAGCTTTCAAGTGTAGATGATTATTTTAAAGAAAGACCTGTAGAGCAACGGCTATCACTCTGTGGATATTTCTTCAGTGAAATAATTTACAGTGGTGAAATCTGTTACACAGGTCAGTAAATTATGTTAATAGTTCTTGTTCGCCACATGTATGACTATGTGCACTGTTCTACTTACTAACTCTCAACCCACCGGCTGTTAAAAACATACGATCTGTATCAACAACTAGTCCATACTTTAACTCTGAACAGAAAGAATAATCCTAGACTCAAAGGTGGATCATATATTTGCTTCTCGGCCAAATAATAAGATGATGATAAAATTCATTTTGTTATTACTAAACCTAAAATCTCTACAGATTCTATTTTTCACTTGTAGATGGTACCTTTATTTCTAGACAACTGAGTGGGCACAGCTATCTATGCACACATTTAAGCATCCTAACACAGATCCCAGCAAACGGTTTCAAACATGCAGAATAAAACATGAATTTATAGGAGGAGTGGCTAGTACCTTATTGGCCAGGTTGAGATCTGGGTCAGTTTTGATTAGATCCCAGTTGCTGTAACCATGCTCATAAATCCCCAGCAACAGCTGAGTGTCTTCCTCCACACCCCAGTCCACATCAAAATGGGAAGCCTTCACGCGACAGTGCAGCTGAAACCTGGAGGAGAGTCAAGAGGAGAGCTCTACTACACAAGCCAGTCATGTCCAGCACACTCTCAGGACTGACATCAGTTTCACTTGCTAGGCAATAACAGAGGACAAGAGCTCCAAGAGACACAGAAGACCCAGCACTCAGTTGGACCAAATACATTTTCTTGGATGATAAATGAAGGACACACTATGATACTTATAGCTAAAATAAAATAAAAAGCTTCCACTGAATCTAAGAGTTAAACTTACTTCTTCCTTTCCTCGGTGTCAACAGGTATGGCTTTATGCAGCGGCTCAAACTCTTCCTCGTGTTGAATTATGGACTTGGCATTGACTTGCACTCCTGAAATCTTGATGGTGATACCTCTCCGCTTCCCTGGGCCTTTAGCTATTGCACAAATAAAAAGGACATAATGCGTTATGCTTACAGCTGTTCTGATCATAATTGAAATGCCCCGGCAGTGAAGAACAGTCACCACCATCATATCCAGTTATAGAAAGGTCTATGTAACGATCACTCATAAACAGCTGGTCAGCAGAGATAATACTACTACTAGTAAATTAGAAAATTTCTCAGGCTGGTGTGTGGATGCCTGGATCGGCTCTCACCTTCGCTGGGGTTTTCTTTCAGGTGCTCCTCGTGTTCTTGTACTGCTGCTGCACAGCTGTTGTGAATGAGCTCCCCCAAGCGCTTCAGGTCAGCAATGGACTTATCAACCAGCTCGGCGTCACGAGCAATGGCTTCCAACCTACAGCAGAGACAGCCACCGTCACAAAGGAGCCCTATTCCGCAGTCTGCCATAACGACTGAATACTCTTTCAGGGGTAACTCATGATGGGAACTAAGAACAATGATGTGACCATGTTTCTGCTCGTGATTGCTTTCAGAAATGCAATACCATGCTGAACACCCTCCCCCATTTTACTTTTAGGTTTAAAAAAAATAATCAGAAGATCTTTCTATATTTTTGTCATTCATGTTATAATGTTACAAATTATTACATATTCTAAAAATAAATGTGGGGCTTTCTGAAGTTTCCCATCACAAACTCAGAAGTCTTTATTTGTGGCCTATGTTAATTATTTGTTCTCACCTTTCCAGAGGCGCTCCAAACTTCTTATACGCCTTGATGAACCTGAAGAAATTGATTAAATCAAGTTCACTGGTGCTTTGATTCACAATGATTTGTATTACACAATCTTCCTCTTTAATCTTGTGTGTACACTGGTTGGTAATAGTTACAATTTATCGCTCTGTATTGAGGCTGCTAACTCAGAGAGGCTGGGCTGGATACTGGAGTGGCTTCTGTTGTAACACTCTGAAGTACCAATATAGCAAAGATACCGTCCAGTTGATTTCAAGAGAAAGAGCATTTAACAATCTGTCAGCCATCTTAAATCGACACAAAACACGAGTAAAATAACTCACCGGCGAATCTCGGCGTCTGTGAAGCCCTCAACATTGTTTTTACGTGCACGTGGCCGACCCCTTCTCTTCGGCCGTTTGTCATCGTCGCTGTCATCGGTCTCGCTTTCCGAGCCTGAAGACCTCCGTTTTAACTTGGAGCCAACATCGGAGTCACTGTCGTTTGCCTGAGCCTGATAGAAGGCAATATACATGCACTGTGTTTGAGACTTATTTGCAGTTAAAAGCTACATGACAGCTGGCTTACTCTAACTGGTTAAAAGCAATCATCCAGACGCCACATGGTAAGAAACTTCCTGCAGTAAGCCTATGTGACTATGACACTCAGAGAGCAGCCCCTTTAGGAACACCTCATTTACCTTCTTGGTGGAACTCCTGCTCCGGGGCAACATGTAAATATCCTCCATCTCCTTTTGCTTCTGCTCCTCCTCCACCTTCCTCCTCTGGTCCTCAGGGATGATGTCGTCCCAGTCTGTGGTCTGCCTCTCCTCCAGCTCAGGGGCACTCTCTTCCATCGTGGAAAAATTGGCCACCTGAGGAGATGAACACACACAAAAAGGGTGTGAAAAAGGGTGCACAAGTTCTAAATAAATATATTTTTCACATCATATACAACTTTTATTAAGTTCTATCCTATTTTTTAATTTTTTTATTCTATTTTGACTTAGCTCCTGGATAGGATTTGATAGGAATCAGTTGGACAGGAAACTCCTCCAAGAAACGGCAAATACCTTAAACTGAGACAGCAGCTCATCGGTGGCGCTCACTGTCGGGTCACTCTCTCGGGTCTCAGCCAGGCGCAGAATCTCCTCTATGTCCATTTCCTGAAAATTAGACATTTCACATTATCGTTTGACATTTCATCTCTACTTTGAAAACCTAATCTTACCACTGTGGGTACGAAGAGTACAGAAGAGAGCAGTACTGCCATACAGTGAGAGCATTAATGTTCATTTGGAAAATGATTTCTGGCAGTACCTGAGGCTCCGACTCCTCGCCTTCGGGTTCCTTGAAAAGTTCCTCTGCTCCAAATTTTAAAATAGCACTCAGCTCCTCTTTGTTAAATGGATTTGAGCTGTAAAACACAGTAAAATCAAAAGATGTAATTCCTTGGAACAGACCACCTTCAGATCAAGCCTTGTTTTGTTACAATTACAATTATATTTAAAACAATATTTTTTTTAAATGTCAGAAAAATTTGAATATCAGAGAAATTAGTATATTAAAAATGCACATTAAAGCAGCATTTCATCTTCGCTTCCATTTCTGTGCCCTCTTACTTTGAATTTCCTGAGTTGTTGTCCAGCACTGTCCGTCCAGTCGTGTCCATTCTCTGGATGACAAGATGGTCCAAAACCATCTTCTTCTTGGCTCTTTCAATGATGTCTTCCTCTACTGTCCCCTTGGTTACCAGCCGATAAATATTCACCTTTAAATAGAGACTATCACGTTTAGAGCCCTGATCCTGTGGTGATAGGTCTTGAGGAGAGAGGGTGTTCTCCTGAAGCCAGGGAGGATGTGTGAAGGGAGTGAAGTCTCACCTGCTTTTTCTGCCCAATCCTGTGGGCCCGGGCCTGTGCCTGCAAGTCGTTCTGAGGGTTCCAGTCCGAGTCAAAGATGACCACAGTGTCCGCGGAGGCCAGGTTAATCCCCAAGCCTCCTGCGCGCGTGGATAACAGGAAACAGAAGTCCTGCAGCAGAGAACAGGTATTATACAGACCGTACATCAACTGTATCCAGTAGTTGAAATCTGCGTCTCCACTATGGCACAGGCAAGATTTATACAGCACTTTCCTCGCTCTAGGACAGATTGTGCTAATGCAAATATGAAGAATGCACCAGCTCTTATTATAGTGTGGATGGCATTAAGCAAATATGACAACATGGTCTAAAACACTGTTTATTTTCCATTAAAACACATACTAATTAGCATACTTATTTTTTAGGCAACCTGTGCTCTTCAATGCTTATAGATTGTAACTTCTTTTCCTTCCTGAATCAGAAGCCTAAGAGCATTTTATACATTCAAGATGACATGGTTACTTTGTATTGCTCTTATATTTTGTATAAATAAGGGCGTCTGCTAAGAAATAAATAATATAATATATGCTTTAACAGTTAATAGTGGATTAAGGTTTAAATTGATGGGTAAGTATTGTGGTTTCATGCAGTGACAGCCCTGTGCACAACCCTAGCAATGCCCGTCACGGCACAGACTCAACTGCTCTATCCCTTCAAGGAACATGAACCACACACATACCTCAGAGCCTTCAGCATTAAAGTGATCAAGTGCTTGTTTTCGTATTTCTCCTTTTATTGAACCATCCAAGCGCTGAAATTTAAACAGACAGGGGTTGAATTCACATCTCCGATTCCTTCCACTTCACAGAAGTTATCTTTGCAGAGAAATCCATCTGTGGCTCTTCAAACAACATATCACAGCATTACACTTGTATATTGGTTTTCCTTTTTGAAAATTTCGATTTTCTGCGTGGAATCGATATTTAAAACGTCTTATAAACCAATATTTTTAAAGAACTTACAAGCTAGTGACTGTTCTACAGCCCTGCCAGTTCCTATTAAAAATAACCTCAGAATAAAAATAACCCCAGTGCGTATCACACAGCCCAGCCAGCATGCTTATACAGCAAGCCCCCACTGCGACATGTGATAGCTTCAATAACTAAGTAAACATTTAAAGAAGTATAGTAATTCAATTAGAAGTCCCCTTCTGCATGGAACATTTCAAAGTTATAATTGCAAACACAGCAACTTCATTCTTAAGTGCATTTTTAATAAATAAATAAATACATGATTACCATGGCATATGGAAACAATATATATTTACCAAGATAATTCGCTCAATTACACCTGACCTGTCAGAGTCTTGAAGCAAGAGTACAATCCGTTACAATTTGGCATACATTTTCCAGTTCTGTGAACAATTTCAAATTTGTTTTTGGAGATAAACCTGACTTTTAAGCCTCTTTTATTTTGCGCTTCATTTACCAGTATTTCCCCTATATTGCTTAACTAATAATATCTATGCTTTTACTTCAATCAAGAAACAGAAGGCTTTACTTGATGAACTCTGCCTCCTCTCTGATGCCTTGTTTACTAGTATGTTCTTTTATACATCGATCGACACCTTTGACACTGTTGTGCTAAAAGCCCAATTTAAAATGGCAAACACGTTGTACCTGGAACGGATAGTGCTTGATGGCCAAATACTCTGCTAGGATGTCCAGCATCCGCACCATCTGGGAGAAGATGAGGACCCGGTTGCCTCTCTCCCTGAGCCTCGTCAACAGCTTGTCCAGGAGCACGAGCTTCCCACTGCCTCGGACCAGCGCCTGCAAGGCAACAGCAACCACTCTCATTTATTGTGGATGAACAACCAAGTACCAAACGAGGTGAGTGGTTCTCAATGGATAATCAGACAGGCAACATCAATCGAGAAAAATGAAAAGTAATAATTGTTATGCAACTCACCTGCAAGTGTTCCAGCTGGGTTGTTTCGTTCTCATCCTGATGCCTGATCAGATAGCAATGGTTACAGCACTTTTTCAACTCCATGACAATATTGAGAAAACCAGAGGTACTTCCCCTCGTCCCTTTGGAGAGGGCCCTGTAATTCCTAGTCAGAATCCACCTGTTGAAGGAAAGATGTGCTTGGAATTAAAAAGCTGACATTGAAAAATTAGATTGCAGGAGATCAGTGACTTTGCAGTGCTGACTGAAAACTGGAATGAAACATACTTGTAATACTGCTTCTGCTGGGCTGACATCTCCACCCTGAGGATTTGCTCCACCTTAGCAGGCAAGGATTTCTCTACATCCTTCTTGACTCTGCGCAGGAGGAAGGGCTCCAGGACTTTGTGGAGACTCTGATAGCCATTATCCCTCCCCTTGCCATGCTCATCTTCAAAGTCCTCCCACAACTCGAATCTGATGCGGAAGTTAACACAAAACATGGGAATGATGCGTACCTTGTTAACACACATGTGAAAGATGTGTCTTTTGTTTATATGAGGATTATGGATTTTTCCATTTATGGAGTTCAATGTTATTAATCCAACTCCTAGTTTGTTGATGTTCCACATCCACTGTGATGTTCCTATTATTGAAAAACCTAATATTTTTTATCACCTCTTTGTAAACTACTGCGTTATCATAAGGTACACTTCTCTTCAAATCGAGATTCTGGTCTAATGCAAACAACCCTCACTGGTGAACTTTGCAACAGGGCTGAGAGGCTCCATCAGTAGGCTGGTGCTTACTTTTCAGGCATGAGAAAGTGCAGCAGTGACCAGAGCTCCTTCAGAGAGTTCTGCAGTGGTGTCCCTGTGATGAGCAGCCTATGGTTGGACCTGAAGTCAATCAAGGTTTTGTACAGCAGAGAGTCGTCGTTTTTCAGTCTATGGGCCTCATCGACTCCCAGGAATGCCCAGTTTATGTTGCCCAACACTGTCTGCGGAGGAAGCGAGTAGCAAGAGTTTGACCTCTTTCTTGACCGTGACTCACATTATAGCTTTTCAAAGTAAATACAGGAGACAAGGAGATTCAGCATACATTTTTCACAGTACGGGGTATATGGTTTATGTACAAGCAAGTATATGTACTAAGCATCTCTGAACCCATAAATACATTTCTTACTACTGCATATACACTCACCTAAAGGATTATTAGGAACACCATACTAATACTGTGTTTGACCCCCTTTCGCCTTCAGAACTGACTTAATTCTATGTGGCACTGATTCAACAAGGTGCTGAAAGCATTCTTTAGAAATGTTGGCCCATATTGATAGAATAGCATCTTGCAGTTGATGGAGATTTGTGGGATGCACATCCAGGGCACGAAGCTCCCGTTCCACCACATCCCAAAGATGCTCTATTGGGTTGAGATCTGGTGACTGTGGGGGCCAGTTTAGTACAGTGAACTCATTGTCATGTTCAAGAAACCAATTTGAAATGATTCGACCTTTGTGACATGGTGCATTATCCTGCTGGAAGTAGCCATCAGAGGACGGGTACATGGTGGTCATAAAGGGATGGACATGGTCAGAAACAATGCTCAGGTAGGCCGTGGCATTTAAACGATGCCCAATTGGCACTAAGGGGCCTAAAGTGTGCCAAGAAAACATCCCCCACACCATTACACCACCACCACCAGCCTGCACAGTGGTAACAAGGCATGATGGATCCATGTTCTCATTCTGTTTACGCCAAATTCTGACTCTACCATCTGAATGTCTCAACAGAAATCGAGACTCATCAGACCAGGCAACATTTTTCCAGTCTTCAACTGTCCAATTTTGGTGAGCTTGTGCAAATTGTAGCCTCTTTTTCCTATTTGTAGTGGAGATGAGTGGTACCCGGTGGGGTCTTCTGCTGTTGTAGCCCATCCGCCTCAAGGTTGTACGTGTTGTGGCTTCACAAATGCTTTGCTGCATACCTCGGTTGTAACGAGTGGTTATTTCAGTCAAAGTTGCTCTTCTATCAGCTTGAATCAGTCGGCCCATTCTCCTCTGACCTCTAGCATCAACAAGGCATTTTCGCCCACAGGACTGCCGCATACTGGATGTTTTTCCCTTTTCACACCATTCTTTGTAAACCCTAGAAATGGTTGTGCGTGAAAATCCCAGTAACTGAGCAGATTGTGAAATACTCAGACCGGCCCGTCTGGCACCAACAACCATGCCATGCTCAAAATTGCTTAAATCACCTTTCTTTCCCATTCAGACATTCAGTTTGGAGTTCAGGAGATTGTCTTGACCAGGACCACACCCCTAAATGCATTGAAGCAACTGCCATGTGATTGGTTGGTTAGATAATTGCATTAATGAGAAATTGAACAGGTGTTCCTAATAATCCTTTAGGTGAGTGTATATCACAAAACTGTGCTTAATACTATAACTTGAGGCATAAAAGCTAGTTGTGGCAATTCTCAATCTCAAAAGCAGAAAAGGCATTTAATTTATTTTGAGAAAACAAAAACACTACAGATTACTATACCTAGGATACAAAAATGTCAAAAAAAAAAGCCAAAGCACATAATTCAGTGATTAAAGTCAGTAATATCAGGTCAATGTTATGGCTTGAAAAGTGAGGGGGACACTTTAATTTCCTTTCTATGCCAAAATGATTTTGCACAGGTCTCTGGGAAATTGCAATTCTAATCACCATTGTATTCTAGTTAATCACCATAACTGGAATACATCATATGATCCCGAGGTAAAACACATCAGTATACCACATTCTTGCCAAGTAAATCTTTTCAGGTTTCTTAACATACCTTGTCTTTCAGTAGAATTTCATAGGTGGTTAAAAGTGCATTGAACTTCATTCTCTTTGTCTGTGAGTGAACCCATTCATAGTCACGGATCTAAAAAGAGCAGAGTTACACAAGCTTAAAAACACATTCTACTCATTTTTCATTTAACATCTTAAGAAAGTGGCCCATAAATACTGTTACTATTGTGCAATAAAACACTAAGGGCCATACTCAACACTTGGTTTTCCCAATTAATTAAGTTAACAGAAGTAAATGTCCTTTGTTTGTACCATTGAATATTTTCAAAGCCTGTGGTAATTGAACATTATTTAAATAAGGACCTAAGTGTGATTCAATTACTTTTACACCAAAATAGTTTAAAGATGTCTTGTGCTATTTAAAGACTTAAATAATGAAAAGAAAACACTGCCCCCCTTAAATAAGTATCCAGAGAGAGTCGTACCGTTTTCCTGCTCATGACATCCCCAAGGTACACCACTACATTCATGTCGGGGGCCCAGATATCAAACTCCCTTTGCCAGGAAGTGAGTGTGGACAGAGGCACCACCAACAGGAAGGGCCCGTAAAGCTGGTGCTGATGAAACAGATAGGAGAGGAAGGAGATTGTCTGGATTGTCTTTCCCAGGCCCATCTCGTCTGCCAGGATCACACTGTTACACCTGGAGTTGATAAACAAACAATTCAGGAGTTTGCTGGGGTGGTCCTCCCCCCAAACTTCAGTTTAAAACTCCAATAAATAAAATATAATAACATCAAGGGTGTCATTTAAATCGGTTAATTATCTCTTGAAGTTCAATTTAGGTGGCGGCGGCAATTTTTGGTGTTGTATTCAGATGCACAAAATAAAATCGGTATCTTTACTTTAACATTAGGCAAAATATATCATTGAAGTATTACTATTAATTTATAATAGTACCAGGTTCTACACTGAATTAAAAATGGTTTGGCATTTTGTACCTGCACCACGAATGGGCCAGCCAATTCAGACCATCTAACTGGTAATCTCTGAGCTCCAGGTTCTCTCCTCCGATGTACGATGGCTGTTTCTTCAATGTAACAAACCTTGGCCTCTGTTTCAATACCTGGATTAAAATAAAAAATTATTCCAGTATTTATCAACAAGGTAAACATCCCATTCAGCCTGAAGGTATGTAAATCATACAGTAAGGATGAGGCATTTTCAAGTAATTTCCAAAGTTAGAGAACAGGCTAAGATCAATTACAGTACAAATCGAAATCAAAAGATTGTTGCTTTTTCTTTAAATGCTACATTATCCTAACAGGTTGAAAATGACTACTCTATCCTACTAATTATTCTCCTCTTGTGTTAGTTGGGTCATTTAGGTAGTTAACAGATTCTGGTTGATCTTGGTTAATGCAGGACAATGTGATATTAAAGTGCCCTTTTCATGTTACAGAGGAAACAGAGACTGTACACTAAGATGCTGTTATGATATATAGGGCCGTGATGCCAGTCATGAGATGTATCGACTACGATTCGGTGTGATTAGTTTTCAAAGTAACCAACCTTAAGCTATATATTCAGGACCTTTCACTCACTTTGCAGTCTTTAAAAGGGATAGTTTTGCAGGCGTTGCGGTTGTTGAAGTTGTCTATGCAGTGCTGGAACTTTTTCCCAATGAGAGCGCCATCTTCCCAGCTGCATTCAGCATAGGGAAGACCCATCCATTTGCACAGGTACTCCGGTTCATTGGAGGTGGAGGTCTTATGACTGTGAGCTGCCGGGAAATAACCACACAGTAAATCAAAATGAAAGGACTTGCGACATCTAGACAGATCAGGCATACTGTTCTCCCACAGGTTTTAAGAAGTGTTTACGAACAAAATCCTATACCAGTCATCAAGTAACTGATTCAAGTAGCAGGGAAATCATGACATCATCATGGGAAATCACCATGCACCAAAGATACGATCAAAATATTTCCTTACAATTAAAAACAGACAATTTTACTGCACACACTCTCATCATATTCATCTTTAAATGATGGTTCTGAATTTAGCTTCAAATTAATTTAACAATTAAATGCTAATCACAGGCTAGGTCTTATTTAGCTCTTCAATTGATAGGTGTTAAAAACAGAACAGCAGTTGAGGTGAAAGTAGAAACTGAACAGTAAACAGAAGATGACTCACAAGGAAAATCGGAGTGGCCCTGGGATGATTTTCCAGTCTTCACTGCTGCTTGACAGAACACGAGAGAGATTAGTATTCTTTCCAAAACACACCCAATACCAACACTAAGAACTGGAATTCAAAAAAGTGTAAAATGTATATTCTATTTGAATATAGTGGGGTAAAAAAGTATTTGATCCCCTGCTGATTTTGTACGTTTGCACACTGACAAAGAAATGATCAGTCTATAATTTTAATGGTAGGTGTATTTTAACAGTGAGAGACAGAATAACAACAAAAAAATCCAGAAAAACGCATTTCAAAACGCATTGATTTGCATGTTAATGAGGGAAATAGGTATTTGACCCCTTCGACTTAGTACTTGGTGGCAAAACCCTTGTTGGCAATCACAGAGGTCAGACGTTTCTTGTAGTTGGCCATCAGGTTTGCACACATCTCAAGAGGGATTTTGTCCCACTCCTCTTTGCAGATCTTCTCCAAGTCATTATGGTTTCAAGGCTGACGTTTGGCAACTCGAACCTTCAGTTCCCTCCACAGATTTTCTATGGGATTAAGGTCTGGAGACTGGCTAGGCCACTCCAGAACCTTAATGTGCTTCTTCTTGAGCCACTCCTTTGTTGCCTTGGCTGTGTGTTTTGGGTCATTGTCATGCTGGAATACCCATCCACGACCCATTTTCAATGCCCTGGCTGAGGGAAGGAGGTTCTCACCCAAGATTTGACGGTACATGGCCCAGCCATCGTCCCTTTGATGCGGTGCAGTTGTCCTGTCCCCCCCAGAAAAACACCCCCAAAGCATAATGTTTCCACCTCCATGTCTGACGGTGGGGATGGTGTTCTTGGGGTCATTCCTCCTCCTCCAAACACGGCAAGTTGAGTTGATGCCAAAGAGCTCGATTTTGGTCTCATCTGACCACAACACTTTCACCCAGTTCTCCTCTGAATCATTCAGATGTTGGCAAACTTCAGACGGGCCTGTACATGTGCTTTCTTGAGCAGGGGAGCCTTGCGGGCGCTGCAGGATTTCAGTCCTTCACGGCGTAGTGTGTTACCAATTGTTTTCTTGGTGACTATGGTCCCAGCTGCCTTGAGATCATTAACAAGATCCTCCCGTGTAGTTCTGGGCTGATTCCTCACAGTTCTCATTATCATTGAAACTCCACGAGGTGAGATCTTGCATGGAGCCCCAGACCGAGGGAGACTGACAGTTAATCGCACCAACTGTTGTCACCTTCTCACCAAGCTGCTTGGCGATGGTCTTGTAGCCCATTCCAGCCTTGTGTAGGTCTACAATCTTGTCCCTGACATCCTTGGACAGCTCTTTGGTCTTGGCCATGGTGGAGAGTTTGGAATCTGATTGATTGATTGCTTCTTTGGACAGGTGTCTTTTATACAGGTAACGAGCTGAGATTAGGGGCACTCCCTTTAAGAGAGTGCTCCTAATCTCAGCTCGTTACCTGTATAAAAGACACCTGGGAGCCAGAAATCTTGCTGATTGATAGGGGATCAAATACTTATTTCCCTCATTAACATGCAAATCAATTTATAACTTTTTTGAAATGCGTTTTTCTGGATTTTGTTGCAGTTATTCTGTATCTCACTGTTAAAATACACCTACCATTAAAATTATAGACTGATCATTTCTTTGTCAGTGGGCAAACGTACAAAATCAGCAGGGGATCAAATACTTTTTTCCCTCACTGTATGTGCTTCTCTCACAAACTTACCTATTACTCTTTCTACAATTTGGAACTGCTTATTCAAGTCAATAGTCAGCTCTTGTTGGCAGTGATAATACTCAACATCTTCAGGGGATGCTTTGGACAGCCTGGAACAAAATAAAAATCGCAAACCCATTGAGCCCTCTGGGATGAAATCTGCAGCATTGTAAAAGGACCTCCGCAATCTACACTTCGTGGGAAAAAACAACACCAAGGAAAAGAGATTACCATGCGTTGATTTCATCGTTCTTCTTTTTGAAGTTTTCCAGCTTCTTCAGTCCCTTGACTTTCTGCAGGGTGAGGGTGTCGATGCTCTCCCACGTGTTGTGTATGTATGACCAGCCTTTCCACTTGATGAGGTACTGCGTCTCTCCCTCGTCCTTCTCGGGGTCAAAGTCGGCACCCGGATCGCCATTGGCTGCCACTGCATATACCGTCGTTGAGGCCCCTGTGACTATATACAGAAACAACACACACATCTAGTCTAGATTTCTAACCTTAGCTAATATGTGTATTAGAGCAGTAAGACAAAATCATCCTAGCTTATGACCAAAAGGAATGGGGTCATTTTGAGAAGAACTGGAAGTCCTCTTGTCTCAAAAAACTACAGGACATTGGTGTCAATAATTGAAGTTACTTCAAGAGAGCAGTACCTCCTTTTTTTCCAGTCCTGGCATCCATGACCTTTTCAATGGTTTCGCTGTCATCCTGCTGTTCTTCTGTGCCCTCCCCTGCCATTTCTATCAGGTCATCAGAGTCTGTTTCAAAGTCATCCTCATCCTCTTTATAACTGTGGGGAAAAATAAAACGGTTAATAGAACTGGCAGAAAATGGTTCACTCGCAATATCAGTAGCTCTTTAAAATGTAACATGTATGTAACAAGTTTCTGTAATTTGTACATGAAGAGATTCAAGATTAGTTGATACTGAATGCAAATTTAGTTAACAATCCTTATTAGGTTGTATTAGCTCTCAGATGCGACAAGTTAAATATTAAAATACACAATAAAATATGGCCGATGTTTCTCCACACAATTAGAAAATACATTATTACGAAAACTAAAACTCACAAGTACTTAATGAATACGAAGTAATGGAGTAATGTCTCCAAATGTTGCCGAAGTTGTCGTCTCTGTGTACCTGACGTTTTTAGCTGCCTGCCGCCGCGTCTGTCTTTTCGGAGTGTCGTCGTCATCGTCATCATCATCATCTTCATCAGACGACTCCTGTTTTTTCCGTTTCTTACCCCTCTGAGTTTGTTGCTTCTTGACGACGGTTTTCGGCTGTGGTCTAAAAAGAAAAAGCGGCAAAAAAACATATATTAAAACTCCCTGAAGTAATCTGCTTGACTCAACGATTCCCTGATCCTTGTCCATCTGTGTTTATTCCACATCACACTGCAAATCCCCACGAGTCCTGCTAACAACCTGCCTCCTTTTAAAAAGTGGCCTTAAGACAGCTTTCAACTTTTATGCATGGTTTAACATCTGTCTGTCATCTGAAAGGTTAACAATCGCACCAGGTTCAAAATTTGGAAACCTAATTTGTATTGCTTACCCTGGGATTCTGCATGCTTTCACGCATATTAACACATATCAATCATTTTATGGCATGTTATTATTTATTTCATAAATCGCTAAAACAGAAAACCAAGGTAATGTACCTCAATTCACCTTTACCAATTGTGGTTTACTGATTGTGTAATGATTCTGGTAAATAGGATCCACTTCTCATTAAAATAATCTCAGTCCCAATGTGGGGCTTACATTTTTATTGTATTAAAATGATTTATAGGAGAGCAGCAAGTCCAGACAGAGCTTGCTGCACTGTACTGAGGCAACAAGCTGTCTAAAGGCCAAGCTTTGCTACACCCTTACCTTCTGGCTGGAGGTCGTCTGGATCTAACTTTTCTCTCTTCCTGCTCACTTTCTGAACTGCTGGCATCCACCTCCTCATCCTCATCACCATCCTCATCCTCATCCTCATCTTCTTCGTCATTAGAGCCATCATCTTTCCAGATATTTCTTTCAACACAGAAATACCACAGTTTCACCCTTTAAAAGCCTAATTACTCTAACCTTCACAGCACCACCCTCAACCACCTCACATATCAGAGGCCACCAAAATGTGAATTGCTCTGAGGTCAAGCAATCACTTGTTCTTCACTTAATTTACCCCCCCCCCCCCCCCCCCAAAAAAAAAAAAAAAAAAAAACACTAGCTAAGATCTGAGGATTTAACAACTGCAGTCGCTAAAACGCTTCCTTCTCTCAAGGCATACACAACTTGAGCAAGACCAAGTGGGTGACAAGAAAAGCTACATCATTTCTTTGCATGTATTTCAGTGAGCCACGAATCCACAACGCTGAGAGGGAGAGTAGAAATAATAACTTTGCTTTTTGTTTTTCTCTTTCAGCGGTGTAAGCGTAAGTCCACCTCCACACTGTATCAAATGTTCTATTCTCTACCAATAACGTAAAACACTTCACATTCATCCACCTACTGATGCAAAGAAGATCAGTGACTTAATTCTAACATCAACAATAAGCATGTGTATACTGCCATTTCTGATCCGGATCAAATCCATCGGTACATTTGATCAGGATCAGGATCAGGATCAGTAGTGTCGTGGCTACACTGCCATCTGATCCAGATCAACTGTCAGCAGCCCCACGGGTCTTCATACCTTCACAGGCCAAACTTAATTATATGTATATATTTAATTAGTAATTTATTACTTGCAACTGTTTACGTAACAGAAGCACTTACAATAATTATTTTTCTAGTATAAAAAACAAGCCATTTACAGTCAAATTTAACAATATTTTATTTATAATAAGGGGAGTAGGGAGTCTTCTCTTCGCTTCACTGATTCAACTGATGTTTGTCTGCCACCTGCCTTGAAAACAATCTACATACTTAAAGTAATCAATTAATTAAATGCCTAAATGATTTTGATACCTCGGCATGAGTATAACAGGGTCTTTCTGTTCTACCTGTATTATACTGAAATGTAATTGACTTCACCACATTCATACCATATTTTCATTTGCCTCTAGAATAACTTGGCATATATTTTTTCAATGAAATAAAAAACTGTGCTTACTGACTGGTCCTAAGAAAGCATACAATTCCTTGGGGGTTATTTTGAATAATTAGCAGAATGCCGTGAGAGAATATGTTTTGAGTCCATTTTGGTCACACTGTGAATAAACAAGGTGAAATGTATAACTCCAGCCCTTTAGTCAATATCTTAAAACTAAAATCAAAAAAGTGTGGGATTTGGAATGGAGTATCCAAAACCATCCTGCTTCCTTAATAAGACCACTGTACTCACTCTTTTGCCTTCTTCGGTCGTAATCCTTTCCTTTTAGGACTTTCACTTTCAGAGTCGCTGCTGCCCTACAGATTATTTGAAAACATAAGTGGCATAATAAATTAACTTTCTTCAAAAGTCCAAAAACAATGTAAATGAAAGTAATTACTATTAAATCTTGTTGAACCACAATACATGGGACAAGATTTCTACTATACTACTTCTATACATTTTTAAAATAAGTGAAATATCAGATGACAAACGCAAACCAAATGTGAAATACCAGAAAAAGTTGGAACATTTCAATGTACAGATCCCCTGGCTTCTATCATTATCATAAAAACTGTTTCCTTCCCAGTTTTGTATGTGTGTACATATGTATATGTAACACCATGATGCTTACAGAAGTATTTTTTCATTCCCTTCTGCAATTCCTCTCATGGACCACTAGAGGGTGCAGGGAGGTCTTTCAGAGCCCTTCACTCGCCCTAATGGCCACATGGTGGGGAATTCAAACAGTGAGAAGCCATAGGTCAGCATGCATTTTATCCTTTGTGGTGGGTGGTGGGGGTTAAAATGGGTAAAACAGTGTTACCAGAATTCCCTTGAGCATCAAAATAAACCTTTAGCTTGTAAATCGGGCAAGGTCACCAATGGGATTTCAAGGTAGAACTTTATTACCAATGTGTTTATGTTTTCATATGTGCGTCAATAGCTTACTTTATCAATGCTATGAAATTAGAAGCCAAATTGACAGAACCAGTTATGAATTTTGAGTTTATTTTCTGACTACATTAGTTGTCTAATCTTATGCTGCTTGGCGTGCAGTTCCTTGACTCTTCCCAGCTTACCTCCGCTCCAAAATTAAGACGAGCAGGCTCTTGTCTGCTCCGGTTCGACCTCCTGACCCCATAAACATCTGGATGTTCTTCCCACATCTGTAAACATAAACAGACCATAAGATGGCCTGCTGCCCTCCCACCAATTTATCCTCTTCCTTAAAACCCTACACAGTTTTAAAGAAAAAGCTATTAAGGCTAGGAAGTAACTTATCTTTTTTGCTTTGTTTTTTATTAGTTTCTTTGAGCCATAATTATATATCAATCGCATTGTTTTTCGTTCCAAATATGGGGGAGGGTATTTAGTAAAAAGTTCTACGTTGAAATGTGGTCAGAATATTAATGTGTAGCTTTCTTATAGATTAGAGATGGAACACCAGGTTATACCCCTTCAACTATTTGAACACTTGGGAGTCAGATACCTCACAAAAACAATCTTGAAACTGTTATTTACATACATATAAAAGAGTGGGAGGAAAACAACAGTATTTTCAGTGCAATGATCTGTCAATCTTTCCTCAAAACAGGGATGTTGAGGCAAGTAAGCCTTTGGCTGTGTATGTGTCTTATTCAGGTAAGTGATGTAGAAGCACACAACACTAAGTGCTTAGTAAATGGAACGTATACTGCTTAGAGGCTATTATCATAATAATAACCAGATCATAATAACCAGGTACCTTCTTAACATCTGCTAATCTATCCTTCTTGCTGACTGGCTTATCCTTCATCTCAGAGGAGGCTTGCTGGGATTTGGATCCTGTCGATTCGCACTCTGAATCGGACTGGCTCTCCGACTCAGAGCTACTGTTGGACTCGGTGCCACGTGCGACGCTGCCTCGCTCGCTGCCCTGCTCGCTCTCCGACTGACTCCCAGACTCCGACACCGAGTGGTTTGATTCTTCTGAAGCAGAATTGCTACAAAGTCAAACAAACTGGAAATTAAAATCTAACCCAAAGCAGGCCTGTAAAAGCTTATTACAGTGTTCCGTCTAGAAAAAAACAATTGACATTGTTTGGTCATACTTTACAAATGCTGTCAAACATTCTGTAGTGAAAGGGCTTTACTTTGTGTAGTGATAACATTCATGATGACATTTAATAGTATTAATGTAAAATAAATCAATGTCAATTCACTGGTTAGATTATGTAAACTGAAATGAAACTTGGTACATTCTGGTCAGTGCTTTAACAATGTATAAGTAATTGTTACAGAATACAACTCAATCTGCCTTGGAACACTGTGTAAATACGGAGTGGTTTCATAAAAAAATTAATGTAAGGAAGACTTTAAGTCAATGTTTTTAATTACCATTTACCCTTAAATGGTGACTGAAATTATTGCTTCCTTATTTTGGGAGTCCAATAGATCTTAACTTTAGCATGTGCTACTTTTTCCTCAAAGTTCCTTTCAAAAGAACACCCATTTGTGTCTTAACAGAATAGCTCAATATTTCAGTTTAAATACTCAAGCTTGTTTTAACAATACGGGAAGGAAATAGATTTTATATAATTTATAGAAGTAAGAATAGACTATAAATAAACAGCTTTTTAATAAATGTATACATATAATTTTAAAATGATTAAACTCCATTTGCACAGTTCTCACCCCCTAACACAATTTTAAGAAATCTTCATATTTCTGTTCTTCACCTCTTACTCTTAAATGTCTAAAAATATTTTATCTGCAGGCAGGGGGCAGCATCACTGCTCATCTCAGAGATGGACAGATATACAGTAGTCGTAATACTTTGGCCCCTGTGCTGTTCCTATTCACCATTTTAATTTGTTTCTTCATGTTAAAACTTTCGTAAAACTTTGGAGACAGTGCAAGTTCTTCCTTAATAACTATATGCATATGTATTCAGACGATAAATAATAGTTATTGAATGGATCCCAATGGACAAAAAAAGCATCTAGAAGACAACCACATAAAAGATGGGGAAATTAATTAAACTTTGCAGGGGTGACAAGGAAAAGAGAAGATGTAGATAGAAGTGGAAACATCTCAGGGAGGCCTTCATCCAGCAGTGCATCAATATGGGTTGATTGTGATATATTTGTTTTTTCTTGCATTGTCTGATATGAACCTACCTTCTTTCCAAACAAACAGACAAATTGATTGAAGGAACTGGAGTGTTAATATAAAACCCTGCTAGTTTAATAAGATTGTATTTCCATACAAGTTACCATTTTGTTCTGAAGCTTGAGGTCACAAAACTGAACTCTCTCGAATATTGACCCCAATTAACCAAGACTTTAAATTCCACCTTCAGAGAAGGACACTACTCAGCATTTTGTTTGATGAGGTTGAACAAATAAGCTCTGAGGTAATTTTAATAATGATAGTTAAGGTTTCATGCTGTTCCTTCAATCAGTAGTAAACCCATGATAACTAAACCACTGATCACTAAGATATCACACACTTAGATTCAGTTATACAATATGTAAATGGTTTATAAGTGTTTTTTTTTTATTTATTTTTTATGTGGGACATTGTAGGCATCTCAGTCAGACCTTAACATCGTCACTTGATGTTCATCAAATCTCCCCCCAAAAAAAAATAAGTGGCTTCATTCTTAATTTTTCACGTTTTTATTACCAAAATGTTAACTTACATACATTTTGCCTTCCCATACTATTGCCTATACACAAACGCACACACAAATACAGTGTTGGTCACAATAATGTGGTGTGGGAAATTTTACTGAAAACTATACTATAACCATTGGTTTCTACAAAAGTTTAATATCAGTCCGAAAGCAAGTGGACACTCTACTGAAAATATCCCTTACAGAACTGTTGGATGAGCGAGCATAGCTTTGAAAAATATATATTAAACAATGTATTGCGGCTTCCCTTAATAAGTGAGTCAAATTTTTAAATAACAAGCCACAGTCCAAAGATATAGACAGACTGATAGCTATTTAAATGAAGTGCAGAAAGAAAAGATTGGGGAGACATTACACGGCTTTCGAACACAAGGATAATCCTTCCCTAACTGAGTCAATTTGCAGCCAATTTCGCATCACGGCTCCCCACATCAAAGAAAACAGGAGAGAGAGGTCTTCAAGACCTGTAGCTCAAAAAACCTTTGATGTGATATGGAAAACATAAAGAGTACTAAATCATAGATGTTTGTCAAATAACCTACATTATGTGTTACAGACAAGCACAAAAAAAACATTTGTAAATTTGTCAACTATAAAAGGGGACAGATTGTAAAAATTTAAATATTCCAATAGCAAAACATGAAGATAGTAGAATTAAGATTTGAAATTCCTTTGCTACTGCTCAAAGAGGAGATTTAGTGAAAATGCTTCTGTTCTTCAAAGTCAGGCAGTAGCCTCAGGACTACAACATGTGGGTGAAGGGTTAGTATGTCTTTATGATAATGGCTCTAAAAATAAAAGCAATAAAGAATAAAGAAGGTGTTGACATTGATGCACCAGAAAGGAATTTGCTGTAGAATGCTTAAATATATAGTCAAACGTTGACTTTTGAGAAAGGCAATACCTTTTCACATAAAAATCAATAGTTTATACTTTGTTGTATTTCAGTAAGATTCACTAGTTATTTCCAGGGGTACTTGTTAATATGTAGCCTACATCTATATGCACACACACTTAAGTACATTCCTTAGAAATGCCCATTGCAATACAAACTGTTCAAACAATACAAGTATCTCTTCCGTTTCTATCTGAATTTAGATTCTAATTCAGTACACACATTACTTAAGGTAGATGGATGTCTGAACATGTATTGGACCTAAGGCAATCTAGTCTTTCCCTGTAATGTTTTTTGTTGTTGGTTTTTCATGAATGTCAAAAAAAGGTATGTATAAACCCTTTAAGTCCAATAAGGTTCCAGTCAAGTTGGTGTAACTTATATTTCCATAATGTATAAAGATTTCTGCACAGACTGCTTGATTATAGTCACTGTGATTGAGAGTGTGAACAACTGTATTGTGGTAGCATGATTAATCCATTTTTTAACATACCCATATGATTACTGTTATTAAAATTATTATGCTTTCGGTTACACATTTATATACTACATAATGGAAAACAAACCTGTTTGTTGAAGCAAACTGAAGACATGTATTCACTCTTCCAGTTATCAAGATGTGTGCAAGTAGATTGTGTGTGTGCAATGTGGTAAGTTACAATTTTGGAATCATCATTTTGAGCTTTTTATATTTGAGATTACTGAACACTAGTATTAAAAGCAAGCTTTTCTTTATGACTTTTGGTGTATGGAGATCACACTTAGTGACCAGTACTGCTACAAATATGGGCTTCGCATGTATGTAGAAAGGATGTAAAAGAGTAGGGTAGACGCAGAAAATGCATAGTAGAAAGTAGTGGTGATTTTCAGCAGGATGATCGAAGTTCATTTTGCACTAAAGTCCTGAAATATTTTATCCACACAATCCAGTTGCCAAATAAACAAAAGCACAGAATGGCCATGGAAGACTGTGAATGTGAAGACACTAATATAAAAATGTATAATCTGATATAATTATCAGATAAGAGACTTATGCCTTCTATTGCAGATGTAGACGGATAATAAAAGTACAGAAGGACATAGGAAATAGCACTGTATAAACATACATGTGTATATATAGTATACATATATAGGCCTATATATTTTTTTAAAAACATATACAACAGGCCACTATACAAGTTCTGTGAAAGACTGGCCTGATTCTGCAAATGTATTACATTTTACAGAACATAAGACCAATGTTCACCATGTACAAGTTCAAATTCACATTTAAAATGACTCATTTTGGAGAAATAAGGGAACTTTTACTTTAGATAAAAGACACTTTAAACAAGGGCAGGGCTGTGATGGACTTCCTTTAGATTAACGTTGCCAAGTGTTATGCAATGCCATCCCCTTGCAGGAAGAGCCTGTGTTTTGCTTGTTTGTAAATGTGTGCACCGACAGGTAACCATCTGTTTTCAAAAATGAATCTCATTTATATTTGTGCAGATCAGGTAATTGAACACTAGTTGCCCCAACTCCTTGTGTACTTCACCAGTTATCCAAATCCTTCCCGTATGCTATTACAGAGACATAAAATATAACAATCTTGCTGGCATATAAGTGAAGTCAGTCCTGTAGAGTTTAAAGATGAATATAAGGTTCCACTCTAACTGGCAAATTGTAACTTCAGGTATTAATTGATTTACTGTGTCACGATAGCAGTCTTAAAACTTCACAGCTGCAACTGGCAGATTTGAAAACTTTAAAATTACATAAAAGGCCTGGCCAAGTTTAGAACCTTAATCTTACTGGATATATACAGATATAGATGTAGAAATAACTAAGAAGTAAATAAAATATAAATACAGGTTATGCATGATGAATGAAATGCTTGTATTCTGAGAGGATTTAACAATTGTACATTAATCTAAGTAAAAAGTTTAAAATGCCTAAAATCTTTTCTCACTAGAGAAAACAGAAGTAGAATATAAATTGTAAATTTCCATCCTTGGTTTATTTTCATTTGTAGATGATATATGTAATCTAGGCCAAAGGGATTATGTTTGTTTTTGCTTCCTTGCTTAACAAAAGCCAACAAGAACTACAGTCTTTCAACATTCAGGACCTTAAATGGTCAAAATTACAAAACTGCTGACCAAACAAGACAAATATATTCCTTGCTCATATAGATTGAACAGCTGCACGTTAGCCAAAGATTCCTTTATCACAAAACAATTATCTTTTAAACCATCATTAAGTAAATTAGAACATGCTATCTTTAGAATGCCAAGAAAAATTAGTTAATGGTTATACACGTAATTGTATTAATACCAGAGTTTAACTAATGTAATGTGTAATTCAAATTATTCAAATAAGCTGATCTACTTAATTCGACAATATTATAGAAGGGGAAACAAAAAATGTAGAACCAAAACTTGAGTGAAATTTTCCTGAGCAGCAATAATACATTCAGTTTATTATCAGGAACAAAAATAAAATAAATGGATTACAGTTATACTGTTTATTCTGTTATGGTGTCTATCTAATCCTGCCGTAATATAAATACATCAACTAATAAAATGTTGCAAAAACAACAAAGCTTTTACTGTGCAGGTTACTGTTGTAATGTGTTCAAAATGTTATACTTTGGTTTCACATTTATTGTAATATATTGAGAGCTTAAACTCTAAAATTATTTAACAATAATAAAAATTAAAATGCTTCTGAATGTAATGCTTTCTTATACCTCAATGAGTCTCAGCCACCAGGGGCAGCAGCAGCAGCAGCAGCTGACAAAGCAGCAGCTTCTCACAATGCTATGAATGATGTCACATGGGGGTGGGACCAACTGTGATACAGAATTACTATAGGCTGCTGTGTTGCTATGTGCTCAACTAACCAATCTCTGTTCAAAACATACACTTCTGACCTTTGAACCACATCCTGCTCCAGCTTCCTGTAGTTCTGAGTACACACTGTGTATTGCAGCATGTCTGCCTAGCTATGCGGCACAAAGCAAGAGCCATTTTGTGACTTTGAAGTGGACGTGCAGCCATTTAATGTTAGAAAATGACTGATATTTTGAACAGAATTGAATATGCACACCCTCTGGCACACAAAAACAGCTTTAAAGTAAAAAAAAGGGACGTCTTCCTTCCCTTACATGTAAAAACACAGCCATGTGTACCTTAATAATGCAGTAAACTACTACATTGATTTTATTTTAAATAAATCTGCACCTATAAAATGGCTGCCACAAGAATACTGAAGCACAAAAATTGAAGAACTGTAGCTTCAGATTCTGTAAAATACAAATGCAATTGTAGTTTACACTTAGTAAACACTAAAAGCTTGCCTTACATAGCTATGTCTAACTTAACATTATCCTGGCACACAGGCTGTCAGGTTAAGGTAACAATAAAAATTGATAAAACAAAAACAAAATATGTTGCACTAATACAAAACTGTATAATGTACAGTGTACAACTAAATACAGATTGTATTAAATCAACAAACAGCTCCACACCGCATGTTCTTCTTTATTATGAACACAAAAATTCCTGGAAAGAAAAAAAGTGTTTTGCAAAAGCTCCTTAAATAAGTTAAGAGTAGATTTTTTTTTAAAAGCATACACTGACATTTAGAACAAGCCCACCTACTGTGACCTTAGCATTCAAATCTGAAAAAGAAAAGGACTTAATATGATTTAAACTTAACTTTATTGTACTTTGATCTGAAAGGGAAATAATAACAAACTTAATTCCTTAAGACTATAAAATTGGCTTAAGTTATGCAATACACTGTGCACAACAACAATACACTTCTGAGAGTAACAAAGATTAAAAAGTTGAGTTAATGGTGAGCCTGATAATTGCTGATATCAGTTATACTGGAAAGGTAAACTTAAATGGTTATGAAGCTGATTTAATACCTTTATCTCATTCACACATGCTTCTTGTGGATTATAGTCTTTAACATTGAGACCACAATACTTAAACATGGGGTCAAAGGCAGAATCACATTATGCATGTAAATCAGCTTCATGTTTTTTTGAAAAGCTACCCCACTTTATAAAACAGACATACAGAGGCCCTCCCCTTGCACCTAGCTTTAAATAAAAAAGAAAAGAAAAAGAAACAAGTATCACATGAACCCACTTAAATCACACAATTTCAAAGAAAGACATAACTTACAGCTATAATTTATTAGAAACAAGTTGCATAAAGGGTGTCTATGTAGACACTGATACAAAGAGACTTAAAATAAGCTTCTATGAATAAAAGCAGCTTTTAAATCAAATAGCTTACATTCATTACTCAACATTTTAAGCTGGGAAAAGGGTATCATAGTATCCAAAGTCACACAAAAGTATTTTACATTCATTCAAGTATTTCAAAATTGTAAGCTTTCCATACATTTGTTGTAGGTCATTTCAATTTGACAGACATGTCATTATTTCACTCTGGTTGTTATACATACTAAAGAAACAATAGCTTGCTTGGACAAGATATGATTATTATAGATATTAACTTAATTTCAACTCTCTAAAGCTTCTCAATGAACTGTCAACATGTTCATTCAAGAACAATGGTTCAAAGTGCAAAGGGAAATGTAGAAATGTTGCATTTATTTAATCATATTAACATTTAATGTTTAACCATTTCTAAAAAAAAAAAAAAAAAATAGAAAGTGTATATATATTTTTGTGAACCAATAGCATTATAATGTTATATAATATAAATGTTTTTTAAATATAATAACGCAAACTCTTCAAGCTGTGAATGGAAAAAATAGATACAGATATACACACGTTTATAATTATATATATATATATATATATATATATATATATGCATGCATCAAGTGAGTTCCACAACAATAGATACTAACGAGCAGTTATTCTTTCTATTGGGAAAAGGTCGCTTTGTAAATGATCACTCAATCACTACAATGGTTTTATTTCTACAAAACAGATGAAAAAGTAACGATAAATGTTTTTGTAAATGGGAATCTGCATTGTATGTAAAATGGTGCAATGCAGCAACGACAAAAGCAGACAAGGTCATTTTCTGCTGTATCAAACGGACAGAAATACTTAAAAGAAATCGCATATCTGCTTTTAAAAAACAGACGACTTCAATCGGGTTGGCATATAACAGGGTACCGATGCTTTATATGGGCCCTTAAGTCTGGTCTTAAGTTTTAGAAAATGCTGGCAAAATTAGGGTGTGGCAATTTAAGGATCCCAAGGTCATGTATCCAAAATAGAAACAAATCGGAGAAACTGGACACTAAACAGGTGTACAGGTGAGCACCCATGCTTGTCGAGGTAAACAATCAAGGCAGATGTCAAAAAAGGTGAAAAACATGAAAGATCGTACCTTGATGCATTGCTTTGGGTCGACCCGTCATCTTCAGCTTTTTTGTTCTTATTCTTCATCATCTTTGTATCCTGAAAACTTTTGTTTCTGATGTTCTTATGTCCTGGTATTTACTGTCAAAAGTTAAAAGAAAGGTAAGATGTCCTGCAAGTTTCATTTGCTCGCTTTTGCTAGGACAGCAAAGCCTTGACGCTGCGACGACATTACAGAAACAGCACTGTCTCGTAAAAGGGTTACAATTACATTTCAAAAGCACAAATACATTGAAAATAAAAGACACCTGCTCGATTGAGCATCCCTATAAAAAAATAAATAAAAAAGCAAAGTTAAAGGCATATCGCAAAAAAAAAACATGAACCAGCACACACAGGATTAGAACTGCGTCATCGGACAAAAGGCGAGACATTTCAAAAATACATTTTCAAAATAACAAAATATTTAATGGATCAAAAACGGAAATATAAACATACCTCTTCCATGTACAGACAGGTAGAATGAAGTGTTGCTTTCCAGTCTGTCAATGAAGTCCTTTATTCCGTTATTGGGTTTCCAAAAGCAAATATTCCGTTTCAAATATATATACATATATCGACAGATTATTGTTTTATTCAATACAAATAAAAACATGTAATCGTAAGCTAGTATTGATGAAATAAGAGGCGGATAAGCAGCCTAGCAGAGCGCACTAAAAATGGAGGTGCGCCATGGCTGCCGTGCTAAGCTGGGAAAACAACGACTCGCACATAGACTGTACTGTATTTCTCCTCTCGGTAAAGGCATCGAAATCTAACAAAAGGCTTCACTCTTTTCCGAATAAAATAAGACGTAAGGAAGCTAAATTTACTAATAATGCAGATCATTGGCCCCTGCGGCGGCCTAAAAGTTGCTAAAAGTTACACAAAGTGTTGGAGAAGCTCAGCTACTCTCAATGCGCTCTCCTCTCCAAGGCTCAGCCGCCATCTAGAGCTCCTTCCCAGCTCTGAGAGCTCTGCCTTTGATTGACGCTCTTTCCATTTACCCCAGGACTCAGGTGATGTACCAAAGACCCACCCCTTTCATTTTATTCAAAAAATACAAAAATTAAACGGAAGTCTTTTACCACTTCTATCACTTTTCCCTAAAACAAGTATGGGGTCATTGAAAACCAAGTCCCATTCTTGGTATAAAGTCACACATTTTCAACAAAATAAAATATAAATTTGGGTAAATTTAAATCTTGGAGCAGCTATTACTTCCTGTTCAGACAGGAAATGAGCCAACTGGAGCCATTTTATATAAGCAACACAAAAGAGCCTTGGACACCATTACAACCACCTTCTCAATTTAACCCTTTGCACATAACACTGTTGGGTTGTGTTTTCTTGAAGCATACACAATAATGGAAAACAAAGTTAAACAGCTGGTAAAGCATCCATGGAAATGGACTTTAAAATCTGGAAACTGAAATGAAGGATAGACAATCCCTCAAAACTGAACAAAAAATAACCCAAAGCCCAGTAATGGTGCAACACAGATGGGAGGGGGATGGCAATTGCAATACTATTACAATGTAGCAATTGCAACACAATGACATACAAGAGCACTATGGATATGATAACAGTCAGGTGATAGACTTGATACTTTAAGTTGAATCTTGAATAGATCCTTGATCCACTCTATCCACCAACTGGCATCAGTTGATTGGGACAAATGCCATATGGACCTTTATTGGACTGGACTCATTGCAAACCATCTTCTACCAGATAATGGTCAAGGAGGGAGTGATCTGTATGCAAGGCTATAAGAATGTAATGGGTGATGCCCTTCAAGAGTCCAACTGAACAAGGTCAAGGCAAACTTAACCAAGACTTTGATTGTCCCATAAATAGCAATGGGAAAATGCAATACATTACATTTTACCCATCATCCAACCCAACACTTTGGGACATCGTTCTTTACATTTCGTATTAAAAAGATCAGGCACAGACCTCCAGGATGTCATTACCCACAAATATTATTTGCATATAGAACATCGATAATTCTTAGAATACGTAACTATGCCAAAAAGTACACAGAGGAAGAGAAGATTAATTGGCGAAATCATGAGCAACTTGAACACCATGTGAATACATTCATTGCCTGACACCTGTATTCATTTGTAGGTGCTCATAGTTCTTTCACATCGTATAAAGTTCATTTCAATTGTTTGTTTCCATTTGAAACCGAGGTATTCCTCAAAAAGCCAAAACCAGGAAAAAATAAAATCCCAAGAAATGCAGAAATGTGAAGGAAAATTTTATTGAACAATTTAAAGCAGTCCAAATATCCGACAATTAAAATTACAGTTTGTTTTGTATGTTTTTTAAATTCGGGGGTCAAACAATTGGCCATGCAAGGTTTTTATTCCAGGAAAACACATTTTTCAAGATATACAAAATCAAATGCATTTTAAAATGGGTTTCCAATTACATAGTCAATTTCTTAAAACAAAAACAGTCAAGTCCAAGCAATGCAGATCAAGTCCATTTTAACTCAATAAATCAGCCTTCCCAATTGACACAGTAATCCCAATTCACAGAAAGGAGGCACCATCTTGATGACATACCAGTTGTCTCCACTTGAACCTCTTCAGTATGGGGTCTTAATGGAATTAAACAAAAAAAAATATATATGTAAACAGCCAATATAATTTGGCATTAAGAGCAGGCAATATATTCAAAACCCTTACCTTAGAAGTCTTCACATTTTAAAGTTTAATGAAAAACAAACAACCTCAAAATAAGCATAAATCAGCATAAAGCCCAAAGGCTACAAAATGAAACATCTAAACACTATGCATGCAACTACTATTCTGTCAAGTAGTCTTCAAAAGTCTATAAAATGTATGAATAAGATAACTGTTCTAAATCTTACTTATGCATTAATTAACTAAAGTAAATATGCCAGTGAACATCACAATGTTACAAAACAGTGGGATTTAATTTACCACTGTGGAGTCCACTCAAATATGAATTTTAAAAACCCTTTATAAATTTGTTAAACCAGCTCATAACAAAATAGTCTGAAGTGTTATGATAACCTACTGCAAATTTCCTTCAATATCTGCATACTACTTCATCAGGAACATTCTAAACTGTCAATAAAATCAAAACCTTTACTTCAAATCTTTGAACATTTCTCAACAACTAATGTAAAAAATTACTTTACATTCTAGATGAATAATTTGAATCTTGAAAAGTACACACATCTGAAAACTGCAAATCTAACCAGGCTCACAAAATCACAAAACAAAATCACTGCTCTATAAAATGTTACAGTATTCTAACCAACAAAATCAACTCAAAAGCAAACTGTCCCCATTATTAAATCTAGCTATACAGTCTACATCTACTCATGGTCATTATCCAGACATTGTCTTAATGTGAACAGATGCACTTTAATTGTAATGGGGAAAGCAAAAATGTAAACATTATCCTCAAGTACCTCAAGATAACTCAAGATAAATCTCAAGTTTGACCTATGTAGTTGATAAAATAATGCTCTCTTGAAGAACGGTACATTACACCAACATTCAATTTAAAATCAGATAGACAAATATATCATACAAATAAAAGGCAAATCAAGTCCCACCAATTTATAAAGACTGAGAAAATGCCAAAAACAAACAGCAACTCACAACATATGTAAGCCCACTTTAAAACACCATACACTTACAACACAACAGTTCAGTTTAAAATTCACTCAGTTCAGAAGGTTGTCATTTACATCGTTCAGTGTCTTTGCTAAAATCACTGTTGTTGCAGGTCTAAAGTTTACATTGTTTCACGTGAGATTAAAACTAATCTTTCAGACCATGAAAACTCAGATTAGAGTAGCCTACTATTTTTGCAAAATTGATAGTGTTTTCACAATGCAGGATCTCTTGCAAGTGTTTTAATCAATTGTAATGTTGCAGCAAAATTTCTCATTTCAATATTTCAACCAATAAGGTTGACTACACTTTTCCTCAATGGAAATTTGATTAATCATACATACATGAAATCACCAAGCTCATGCACTTCAGTCTCAGATAGGAGATGCTATTAAAGTTCACACAGTAATGAACCATCTTAAAATAACAGATTGAATATCCAATTCCACTAGGGACATTTGTATAGAACTAGGACCCTAAAGCCCAAGTGATGGCAGGAGTGGGATGTCTGCAGTATGAAGTGAATTGAACTAGGAATGGAAAAATATCTTGAATTGCACTGCAGTTGATGGGAGTCCTAAACTGAACAATGAAACCACAAGTGCAATGTACACTAAGAAGTTTGACTTGAGAAGCTAAACTAAACTTGGTTGGCACAGTCAACTCAAAGAGGCAGAAGACTGTTGGGTATTGAGATTGTATCTGGTTAAGAACTCAACAGCAATACACTGCTATACCAACCTGCCATGCTCTCTCTATAGAGGATCAAACTCCATTAATTAAATTATAGTAATGTCTAATTGACATAGTTTTCAAACAACTATGTTTTGTTGAGTGTCATGTGTTAACTTGGGAATTTAAATGCCAAGGATTTCCACATTCTGAAAGGTAACTGGTATACCGAAAAAGTGGTACACAAGTGTGGTTATACATGGTGTAAACTTGGATTACGACACCAATAAAATCTGCTTTAATATGGGATCTCAGTTGTGAGATGTGTTACACAAGCAAATTTTAAATGAATGTGACCTAATTGAGAAGACCTTTCTATACACAGCTTCATGGTGCTGGTATATGGTCAAGATGCTTGATCCATCAAGCTCCTACAGACAAACACATGCAACAATGTCTGAAAGGGGCTTGGGTTGAGTAAAGTAGAACACCTTCGATACAAAACCAGCCTTCTTCATGAGCTTGTCCAGACTTGATTATACGGAGATCCAGGCTAATGGGGCTATATGGAAACTTTGTGGTTGATGTTGCAAAACAGATGTGGTGTAGGATCTGTCAGAGTCCAGGCTGGTACATTGGAAAGAACTGACTATTCTTTCCTCTGGAGCAACACCTTCACGAGTGTTTTGTCACAAGACAAGATTCTTCAAAAGTTTGAGAAACTATATTGGTGCCGTCAACCCAACCTTCATTTAGGTTGAAAACATTGTTTGCATCTTATCTTGAACAGGAAGGCTTTGGAAGTGCTCTTGACAAACCTGATTGACTATGCAAGACATAATGCAGAAGGTGGCAGTGTCCCAACCGGTCAAAGATTTTTGTAGATTTTATATGCCTACTTTCTACTAGCAAAGAACCGGCCTAGCAATCTCAACATGCCTGCCATCAGCAGACAGGCCTAAAAGGCTCATTGCACACTATCAGATATGTAACACTGATTTCATGCAAAGAATAAGGAAGTGGCTTTCAAAAATACATGTGAAGGGTGTGGTATATTCCCCCATTTTAATCAAGTTATTTTGGAATGCATGTGTTCAAAGGCTAAATGTATAGCAAGAATCTGTTGTCCAGAAAATTACTATAAAATGTGAAACATATCCTCATCTTTTGAAGTGTATGGGCTTGGTGACTTTATTCAGGTGAAATGACAAACATCTGAAGAAAAATTCCATATACATAAACACCATTACAACAAAACTCAAAGTAAGACTTACCAGGGTGTCTTGAAAATCACTGGTTTTCAGAAGCATCTTGGTAGGGTAATACTTCAGAGATGTCCAATTCTGAGTCCTGTAGATATAAGTGTTCAGTTAATAAAACCTTATACTCAAAACATTTAATTAACAAAGCTAATTAGCTAAAAATCAGAACCCCTTTCATGAATCAATACATGCTAGAACCTGTTCCTCAACTTCACACAAAGTAATGTGACTTCTAAAACCGACTTATTTATTTCCACAGTCTAGCAAAGACATTACACTAAATTAATTGACTATTTGGCTTTTAAATATTATTCCAATGACATACAAATTATTATATACATTTTTTAAACTGAACATTGTGAGCACAGCCTCCATTCCCCTTTGCTCCAGCTGAATCACATGACCTAACCTATTTCGAGGTTGAGAACTCAGTCCTTGTGCAACTCCCCAAACCACCCAAACCACACCCACTGCACATGATCTTAGCTCACCTTAGGACAAAATCCAATTATACTCTGGAATCTATTTTTGGTCAAATGAAAACATCTTAAATATTCTATTAACAATTTCCCACGCCCCCTCCAACTATACGATGCACTTTTAGAATAGATAAAAAATGTTTCACACTATATATGGTTAATTTATCACAAAAATGGACAAAGTTACATATGCCTTGGTTTGATTGTGTTACTTTTAGGTTTAATAAAAAAAAAAGAGGGGCCTTTATGAAAGGAATCATAACATGGGTTAACTACATATTTGTTTTTCCTGTAAGGAATGTGTAACGTTTCACACTTTAGGCATGCTGAGCTACCGTGAAAATCTAAGTGTAGCCTACTAATGCAAAATGTATTCAAACTATATAGACTAAAAAGGTCAATTCTACAGGGACAATTCATTCACATTGTGTCTCAATGGGGTAGAGCTATTCCGTAAGACAGTTAATCCTAATGCCCCCAAATTTGAATCGGTTTAAATGATTCAGGAGCCTGGAAAATAACTGCTTTAGTGGACTGTTTTCATATCAAGTATTCAAGTTACATGAGAGCACCATGAGGTCTTAAGATCCTTTTCAAGTAATGGAGTCTGGCTCCTGTAATGGTGCAACGCTCAAGGCAATGAAATGAAGACTCCTACTGTATCGAGCAAGCAACGCATTATGTAAACTGGGTGGATTTGTGCAAGAACTTGAACAAACCTTGCAGTCACTCGGGTTCAGGATTATGATTGCAGACATTTGAGGTTGAGTCAAGAATTTAAAAAGGCATGTGGGAAATGAATTAAGGGTTAAAAATATTGAACCACTTACCCATGAATTTACAAAAGCAGTGGGAGATTAAAGTGTTTTGGTTCAACTAATGATTGAATAATTGTGATTGTCAAATATGAAAAGCTAAATACAGCTATAAACTTAGAATAAGTTGGATCACTTTACAATTCTGCAGTAATCCCCAAGAATCAATTCACTATCTGGGTATGTATTTATATTAAAGTTGAATACAGCAATACATACTCCAGAAGAAATGTTGATAATCTTAGCCAATTAATAGTATGTTATGTATGAAAATGCAATTAAAATAAGTAACTTATCCCTTGTGTTGTCCTATATGAAGCACACTGCCATGTTCCTAGATTATGAGTACTAAATCTGCTTTACATTAACATCTAAGCTTACTGACTTAGTGGAAGCAACTAATTTAATATTTAAATATACTATACATGAAAACCTTGGGATTTATCACAAGACAAATAGATTATGAAATTAAAAATAAGTGTTGGTCAATACTAAAATATGTACATCTTATGCAATTGTCACATTGCTAAACAGAGGGTTTTTAAAACCCTGAGCATCCAAACAAAATACTTACTTTTTCTCTTTTGTTAACTGCACTCCCTCGGAGGACGACCTCTCAACTGTGCAAACTAAAAGGAAAACAAAATTAGCTACTTTGCATCAAAATATAAAACTAAGGAAGATCAATTATTCATTTCAAAATAGAATATAATAATAAAATGTGATGTCCTTTACAGCACATCCTACTGGTAACTCCATGTAAAGAAATAAAAAACACTAATGAGGTTAATTGTAGTCTCACTTACCATCTTCAAAATAAATGCTAAGCACTTTCTCTTCTATTCATCCATCTCCAGTTTGTCCAAGTTCAACCTAAAAAGAAAATGCACAAATGCGTTAGTCATAACTTCAAATACCTGAAACAGCAATTTCAATAAAGAACAAAAAAAACAAAAAATGCTGGATGTACTTTTAAATGTAACATACAATATCTTCAACTTTGCCCCCTTCCAGATCAAATGCAACTGTAAATGACAGTTACCTATGTAAAATGTAGTGAATAATGCACAACAATTGTTGTACAGAAATAGGATAATTGTCCATTGAGAAATGTCTAGGAAGAACCCGTGTCCAAATTTAAATATAGTGGTAAAACAGTATGCCAAATAAAGACTAACACAAAAATTTTGATTTGGGTAAAACAAATATTTTTTGAGTTAAGTCCCAGTATGCCAGGGAAGTATACCCAACAATAAAACTTCATTTCTAAATTAGGCTACATCTCATTGTAGAATACAGAATTAAACAGAAGAGGTTTGACTGAACATGGTTCAGGTCAACTCCATTTAACCCTCTCTCAAAACAACCACCTAGCCACAGAAATAAGTTTCAAAACAGTGGTCATCTGTTTAGCAAAGTTCATTATAAGCTGTAAATACGAATGTGAAAAATAAAAATGAAAATACACTCATCCCTTCAATGTGTAATTAAGCATGATTTAAAATAATTAAGTGTACCCAATGTGCCTGCAATAATTAGCCTACTAAATGAAAATATAGCCCTATTTGATTAAATGCAAGCCTGCTTTAAAGTCGAATGGCTTGGGCTTTAATACAAATAAGCTTAAACATACAAATTTAAAGCTATATGAAACTATTGCCAAAAATGTGGTATACCTGTAAAACAGGGAGAAGAAGATTATTATGTATCCTTCACTACGTATATTTTAAATGGAAAATAAAAACCTAATTATGAAGCCAAAGTGTTTAATTAAAAAAATAAAACTTCCAAAATAAATTAACCAGTTCTAACATACTGCTTTACTTAATATTTATAAATGTACAATTAAAATTATGGCTAAGGCTGGCATTATAGTTTCATAAAGGATATCTATTTAGACACTGGAAAACAATTTTAGTATTTTTTATGATATACAAACACCAGTGTTTGTGATAATATGATTAAAGTTTATATTCACGAGTACCATAGTCTACCCTCTTAAATGTAAAACTAAATGTCAAACCAGAAGACTTTTAGCTAATTTTGTTTTATAAAAATTGTCCATACTGTACCATAAAGAGTTAAAAGCCAACACCCATATTTTTTCCCAAAATAAAAAAATAAATCTTAAAATATATATTTGAGTTGATAGAATACATGAGGTTCGGGTATCATAACTGAAACAGTAACACTAACATAGTGCAGTTCGGTATTATTATTTTAACAGATATTTATTAAATACGCATTTTATTTTTTATTAAATCTAGAACAAATCCAAATTTGAAGCTCCAAGACATCATAAAAACACCTGGAGCCCCTTTAAATGTCAATGCATTCTGGCCACAGGTCGTAGAACTGGTCGTCTCTTCAAAATACATTTAATTTTTAAAAAATGTTATTTAAATATATACTGTAAAAACGTAGGAAAAGCTTTTCTAAAGCCCCAATTTGCTACAAATCAGATTCATGATGATGTCATGAAAGCAGATACCTAAAAGTTGATGCTATCCAAGCTTTTTCGCGTTATATTTTGTGCATTTTAGTTTATTTTTCCCCTACATAGAAGTCTGACAAGGACATTTGTTCTCTCAAGGACAAAGCACATTAAAAATGCGCAGGGTCTAAAACTGCACAATTTTCTTCCTTCTTCCATCTTTGTTTTTGGCACTTCAAAAAAATACCGCCTTTTCTCTTCATCCTCCAACAGCCAAACCCCGTAGATACAGCCCGAAAAGACAGCTTTACACCCTGCTTTTCTCCTCTTGGCTGGAGCCCCACCATAGCCATTTTTACCCTAGACTGGAGAACCTTCTCCTTTTTCCACCATATTGGCACATCTCGATTACCCGTCTGATGGCGCTTAAATCTACTAGGATTTTTAAATCTCTTACCCTAACTCGGCTGAAATATTTTCTCCTTCTCCTCCCTGTGCTCTGTGGCGATTATTTCCGCGCTGCTCCTACTCTTTTTCTCGATTTTTTTGTCCCTGCCAGATCTTCGCTGCCCTGCCATTTTGTGCTGTGGGTGTGAGCTCGTCTGCTGCGTCCGTCCTCCTCCCGCTCCTGCTCGCTGTGTTGTTCTCCCGACACGGGCTGCCCTTCTCTCTCCTGTAACCGAGCACAACTTCCGCTACAGCACACAAGCATGCTGGGTAGGCAACCGAAAGCTCCCCCTCCTTCCCGCCGCGGATTGGCTGAAAGGGAGCGGACGTCACCCCTCCATCATGCCTCGGATTGGCCGAAACGGAGCGGACGTCACTAAGCTTTTCATGTTACCAGTTTTATTTTTAACAAGAGACTAGAGATACAGTATCTAGATGTTTTCTTTTTCTTTCTCTTTTTCTCTTTTCAAATACGTTATTTTTTAAGGGCGAGTTTCAACTTTACAGACGCGCAATAACAGTACAGTCTGGGGAGCAAATTAAGTGCGAACCTTTAACAAGTGGCCTCATTCTACTTTGCTAGTCCTTAAAATGTTTAAATAATATTAAGGGAATAACTGGTGATGTTTAATTGATGCTGAAAACATGTGGCCTATGGTAGGAACTGGAAATAGAGAGTCCCGAGTTTAAATGCATACGTTTATGTGAAAAACTGAAAAACTACCTTTTGGGCCAAACTTACTTCCTCTTCTCACTCATACTTCTTGTTTTGTTTTTGTTTGTTTGGTTAGTTGACAGTTTATGGTAGTGTATGTAGATCTTCATGTGTGCATTGCTTTTGTATGTACCCCTAAAACATGTGCAATGCTCTTCTTTAGGTAAGACAGGGAGTGTGAGCTGTTTTGTTTTAGCATTGGCGGTGTTTATACAAAAAAATATAGTATGATTTGTATTAATGTAATGTTTTAGCAAACATTTTCAACAGTTTGATTTACAGTAAAAGATAAGTGAAATACAGAAATATATATCCTAACTACACAAAAAAAACATCCCAATATCACTAGAATGGAACATTTGACAAGTGTGTTTGCAGGCTGATGTTTAACAATTTCTAAAAACAATGGAAATGACCAACAAAAAAGGCTGATTTAAGTATATTAATCATAATAGGAAATAAAAAAAAACATTACTACTGTTTATTTTGTCATTAGTTTTAATTTATTTTCTTCTTGCCCACCCTCACTTTAAGATATTGTGACACATTGGTAAAAAACATGCTTGTAGACTGTAGATTGGCCATGAATACCCAACCTGGTGCTGCTTCTTATTTTTCGATACCAGATTTCAGCAAATTGTACAATCTCAGATCAGACTTTAGTGTAAAATTTGAACCTGATCTGGCACAATGTTGCCTCTATAGGAAGCCTGACAGTTGAAGCAGAAATGTAATTAAATGCAGGTTAATGCTTGTATTGTGTGGTACAAGCTCTCACAGCAGGAACTGCTTTGGGACAGTTGTCTTCCTACAGCTTCACCTGTAAGGCCTGTGCATTTCTAAGCATGTCAGTCTCTAAAGTTGGCTTTGGCATATGACTATTAAAAAAATAATCTCTTCTCTTACATTGTCCTTTTTTTGTTTGTTTCTTCTTGTTTGTATTTTATACTTTAGCCTTGCAAAAAAAAAAAAAAGTTTATAATGGGCTGCAAGTAGTTTCTTCCTCTTATCTGTCGCTGCTTTTCCTCTTAACTCGGATATTAATGTGCAGATATAGCCTTTCAGCTATATCCTCCAGGACATACTTGCAAAACCATAAACTGAGCCTTTCCAAATCTTCCACATTCCCTTTGAATCAGTCTAATGATTTGAATTTAATCTGCCTCTCTTTCTCATCCTCTGCCAAGAACATTGGTGCTTTTCTGCATCCCTCCCTCTTCTGCTTTCAGCTCCTCTTTTCACTGGCTTCACTCCCTTACTCTTCTGCCTCCCGTGTCCTCTCAGTCTGTTTCTTTGCCCTACTGTAGATTAACCCGTTACCTAGAAACAATAGGTAGTATCTCCCAGCTTCTTAGCAAAACCCACCTATTCACACTGTTTACTCATAATCCACCTCTCTGTTTTCCAACCTATAAATTAGCAGTCATTAACAGTGCTGTACTGCCTGACTCTTCCTGACACAGAGTGTTTCGTATTGTAATATTTTACAACATGTTCTGCATTTGCTACATCTTGCACTACTTGCACTATGTTGTGTGTTATAATTTGTCAATATATTCATACTGAAATATGTATGATTTGGCACTGTTTACCTTTTCATAGTTCCATGTAAGCTTAAAATTGTTGTTATTAATCAGGAGTACCTTTCCACTATCAGACAGATAGTACAATAATACATAAAATGCATGTTATTTCATTTCATAGATACAGTGCTTTAAAATAATAAAAAGGTTGGTAAGCATATAGAAATAAAGGTTGTACTTTTTAAAGCTTCTGTTTTGTTAAATGTTTTTCAGGTGAACAATTAGAGTTTGTGATCTTGTTTTTTTCTGTTCAAGATCACTTAAGCAGCTAAAACCTCAGCTCAAAACTCAGGCTCATACAAGCAACACAGAGCATGAAAGTTCTCTTTGTGCACATCCCCCACTGTGGCTAAACTTAACACTAATAAAACACTGCAGTTTTTTTTTTGTCTCTCCCTCTCTCCTCCCCTGTGCATGACCAATAGCATTCAAGCAAGTGCTTTTCTTTCTGTTCTTCCCCAGTAGATTGCGGCAGAAAAGTGCCCCAGCCTAGCAACAAGAAGTAGCCAGTGAGTGCTTCGTTTCACTAGCAATGGATAAAGTACTCCAAATGAAGAGAAGAAGAAAAAAAAAAAATTATATATATATATCCAAATAGTAAATTACCATGTTCAGCACATCAATGAATAATATATATCTATAACTATCTATAAAATGTTGTTTATATATATATATATATATGATATAGCATAGGCGAACATTAAACTATAGTCTGATCTGTAACTGCTGGGTATATTAAAGATTTCAGGTTTATTTAGTATTCATTGAGAGCAGTAGGTTACTACTTAGCTTGTCTCAGTTTCACACTGTCCACTGTGTTGTCACAGAGAAAAGGTTGCTATATGTTTCCTATGCACACTGCTCCCCAGGATATTCTGTGACTGTCGATGACACTGCTGCTGCCAGAGAGCTGCACTGTGGAACTCTTGCTTTGGCTGTCCTTCAGACTGTGAGTTGGGGTTGACCTATGTATTGCTGTGAATTGTTGTGCCTTTGAGTAGGATCCCTGGTTAATAACAGGTAAATGTTATTGTAATTTATCTAATAACCCTGGTATTCAGTGTAGCAGAAAATAATTGGAGATCTATGGGACAACAATACACAACCATATTTCCATGATCATGTTCTTCTAAAGAGGCACAATTAATCCTGACATTTTTAATCCCGAAATTTGATTCTGATCTAGTGACGTTACTAAACCTTATTCAGTGCTTGCCATAATAGATTTCCTACATTATGTTATATATTTAGTTAATATATGTAAACATATAGGGAACAAACCACCCAGCTCCTCTTAGAATATAAAATCCTATAAGGCCTTTGCTCAATGTTTTTTTTTTTTCTCCTCTTCATGTAATGCTGACTGCATACCAACCTTGGTAACTAAGCAACTGTAACCGGATCAGGCCTGAGCTTTCTCCCGGTTGCCTCACTGTCACAATAACTATGCCTGCCACGTAGGCAAGAAGCAAGATGGAAAATTACTGCAGTGTTGTTCTTAAAGGCAAACGCCACCATTTGAAACAACAGCAGTGTTTCGATATTTAAAAATCAAATGTGTGCAGCAGTGAAAGATAAGGGATAAGGGAACATGCAATTTTAAATTAATTAATGTACACAATACACAATTCATTAAATGTTGTTTTATTTAATTCATATATTCATTATTCAAGGAGATTCTGGCCTGCAATGCTGATCAAGAGATAAGGTAATTGTTTGATTTGTATTGAGTCATATTATGAAAGCTCTAAGGGATTTTGGCCTTGGAATCTAGTAAAATATATATCCATGGGATGTGGATGACCACACAGTAGTAGCCCGTTAAAGGTGACAACTCACAAGCTACAACACAACATTCTGTACTGGGGCGGCAGAAACTGAAGGCTGCTCACTTTTAACTTTCTAAAGCCACTTTCTATAGCACACAATTTCCCCTTGACTGGACTAGCACTCTGTTCACAGGGTAAGACTCCAGCACACCATGATACTGTACTGCTGGATGAAGCAGTTATTCATTATGGATGGATGAATAATATAATACAATACAAATTATACATTGTAGAATATACATTTTAATGCCTTTATATTGGAACTGTTATAGAAGTTTAAATGTAATTAAGTAAATTACATTTTACATATAACATTTCTTATCCAATGCTGAAGAGCAAGTTAAACTGAATAGATAATAACAGTTTCCACTTACTTGACAAGTGATTCAGCTTAGTAGACATTTTATGTATGTTTTCTCTTTCCAAACAAGTTTGAAGAACTGAGAATTGTTTTCAAAACATGAAGTATTAAAAGAGACAATCTATCACGTGTACTAATGCATGTAACATTCACAAGTAAGTTTAGTGTGCCTATTACCTGTCAAAACAAGCACCACACCTGTCTTGTCCAGTTCCGGGTGACCTTTATTGACAACAATTTGATGCAAACATTTTTCATTAGATATGACAGGAAATCTGCAGCCGCCAAAGAAACATGTCTAGTGATGGCAAGTGTAATTTGTTATCCACATGCTGTGCTAGTTTGAATGCAAAAGAAAACAACAGAAAATAAACAAAAACAGCTAGTCCTGCAAACAAAAAACTAAACTCTTCTACTTTGTCTGCTTCTTACTACTACTACTACTACTACTACTACTACTACTACTACTACTACTACTATACAGCATCAGGTTTGTAATATGGTGATGTTGTTTTCAGGACTTGCATTGTGGTATCCTGTCTTGTTTATTTATAAGCTTGGATAATTATAATAATAATACAACAAATGGTTAACATTTTTTTTAAGAATATATTCCAAAAACATAATGACTCTTCCCAGCTGATTGTGTAATTGCCTTTTGTGTTGGATTTGAGGTCAGCAAAAGTACTACTTGTGAATTCCATTATCAAGTTATTTTTACATTACAACCAACATGTAAATTGTTATCTCCCTTCATGCATTTATCCATGAGATTTATTATTAGGTCCATATGTTGAACACTATTCGGTCCCCATCTGATTTTCTTTAGTATAAACACAAACATTGAGTTAAAATATCGGATATCATTTAATTAATTAATTAAGTAAGTAAGAATGTATGTAAGTAAGTACATATTGAAACGACAAGTTCTTGGTAATTTTATTTACATTAGTACCTTCCTGTTTATTTTATCAAATTCTTAACTTTCCAGTTCATAAACAAACTTCCATTTGGTAACACGATATGCAAATTTGGGTTTGTACTAATTACGGATTCATTTTCAGACAGAATTCAAAGGTATACAGGTGGACTACAAGTATCTGTTTGGGAATGAATCCCAGCATAATAATATTAGTACTGTTGAGCTAGAGAATATACGCATTGCCGTGAAAATACTGAGAAAAACAGCCAGTGAAGTATAAAGTTAGGTTAACTACACCATCTAGTGGCGTTATCCTAATAATGTTCTTCTGAAGGTGTCTGACCCTGAAAATGTCTGACTGTGGTTTGAAATCTGGCTAAAATGGCTGATGTAGCACTTGTCCAAGAAGATGAAACATATATTGTAAATCAGATTAACTGATATGGAGAGAGAAGAAAATGATGTTGCATCCATGTACAGAACAGACTAACAACAGTGCAAGATGCATAAAAATGTGTTACTATCTAAAAACACATAAAGGTTCAGTATGTAGCACCCCTTCCATATACAAACCAACAGTCCTGTCTGTTGAAAACATACCAAAACATATAAGACATAGCAAAACTGATTAGATAAGGCTTGCACTTGATGTTTAAAGCACTTGTGTTAAATGTTGAATTTAGATGCACATTTTCCTTCATAGGGGCAATAGATTTCCATTGATTTTCAGGTCAGTTCAGTCACATGGTCCCCCTTTACAGCTGTCTGTTTCTATAGCAAAGGTTTATCCATCCCTACCTTAAGGATTAGTGTATGTAACTGATATGGACCATCCGGTTCTTTAATTACCTGCCTAGTGCATTATACTATATGTTTTGTAATCAGATGTTGTTATTTCAATATATTAGATAACTTGATAGATATTAACATTATTCCAGGAAGGTGGCTCTCCCAAATACTATTCCACTGTGTTTAAATAGAAAGTGAAAGAGCATAAATGGAACAATAAAGGACTTTATTTGTATTATTTTGTTCATTCTTTTTGTCAGATTTGCTCAAGCTCTCTTCGGTTGCTTGGGGATCACTTAAGACAGCAGTTTTCAAATCTTTCCACAGATTCTCAATAGGATTCAAGTCAGGACTTTCTTCAACTGGGCCACTCAAGGACATTCACTTTCTTATTCTTTAGCCACTCCAGTGTATCTCTGGCCTTGTGGTTTGGATCATTGTCCTGCTGAAAGGTACATGAAACCCAATTTAAAGTATTTAGCAGACTGAAACAGGTTTTCCTGTTTGCCTGTATTTTGCTCCATCCATTTTCTTTCAATCCTAACAAGCTTTCCACTTGTTGTCCTCACAGTGGTATCCCTCAACAGTTTTCTCCATGCCCGGCTACTTACAATGCAGCTTCCATTTCTTGATGCTTGAGTAGACTGTGCTCACAGGGATATTCAGAGATCCTTCTCCTGACCTGTGCTTTTCAATTACTTTATCCCTGACTTGCTTTGAAAGCTCCTTGGTCTTCATGGTTTAGTCTTTGTGTGAAATCCACTACCTGACCACGGAACCTCACAAAGACAGGTGTTTTTATTTTGGTTTGCCACACCAAAGGGTTTCAATGCTTATGAAACCAATTTTTATTTCATATTACTGACTTCATTGTATTATATAGTACTATGTTACTATGCAATGAAAGGTTTAGGGGGAAACTAAGTGGCCACTTCACTTGAACTATTTTATGTAGCTGCCCACTGACCCACGAAGAACCAACATGGGCAGAGAATACTAGTGTGAAAGAGGCTCATCATTTACTAATTCAGCGAAGGCCAGAAGAGCAGATTACAAAACATTGCAGTATCCAAAAGTTAGTAACCACAGGTGTATGAATTGCTCAAGAGAGACGGGGTGAACGTGTTTAACATAATTGAAAAACGTTAACCACCTGGATTTAACATATATGATTAAAGAGAAGCTGTATTTACACATCACGCATATATAACAATACAATAATTTAAACGATCAACCTGGGAGGTTGTGTACGCTGTCTAGGTAAATTAAATTTAGTATGGTAACATACGGCTCCGCTCGAACAACTAAATCGCACATGATAACGAATGTACATTGAGTATTTCTGCACCGCAACTGAATGAATATAGGCTGACACTTTGCATCGCTGTTAATGTGTCGCGTTTAATTTGTGTCTTCCGCCGTTATTAATACACTGAAAGCACGGTTTATCCTTTACTATCACGTTGCATAAATACTGACGTGCGAGCCTGTAAGCCTGATGGTGTTCAATGCTACTGTCTATATATTTGTATTATTATTATTTGCACCAAACACATTGCACAAAGCTGTAGACGTGGGCTCACTGTGCTTTGCAGGTTACATTCAATTTTCCAAACGCTAGGAGATGTAGTAGTTGTTCAAACCCAGTGGGCTTTTCCCGTGCTACTCGCTGGTCGCATTTGCGCAGCGCAGATCTGCACAATTCCACCGATCCCATTGGCGGAGCAGCGCAGATGCCCGCAGATCTGCACAATTCCACCGATCCCATTGGCGGAGCAGCGCAGATGCCCGCAGATCTGCACAATTCCACCGATCCCATTGGCGGAGCAGCGCAGATCCCCGCCGAACTGCGGACACCTGCGCTGCGCCAAAGTGTCGAGGCAGCAGCGAGATCAGCGAGATCAGCGAGCACGGTGGGGGGGGTGACAGCACCACGTTATCGCAACCTTAACAACACAGTGACGCCTTTCGTGGTCCCCATCAAACAGACCAATGCGACGTGGGTGACGAATTCTTCCGGGTTTATATCATCCACATTTCCTCCCATTACCTCCTATTCCACATAAAACAACCAGGAAGAGATTGCACTGGGCACAGCTCCGTAAGACAGACATGCTGCGCCAACAGGAGGGCTGCAAATAACGAGCACAGCTGCTGTCCGAGCAAAGCAGGTGAAATGAGGCTCTTTCAGGAGCGCCTTGCATACGTCGAATTGCATTTTCTCCAAATCGTCACGCTTGGGATCTCGGCAGTAGACTGGCAGAGCGAAGAGTGACTTTCAATTTAACGCACAACTGGAAGTGCATGTTCTAGCTCGTATATCATTAATAATCATATCCGTAAACAAGCTGGGTCAAAAGTCACGTTTGAGAGGCAGTAAGATCACGCTTTTGTCTGCCTGTGCATTGAAGCAGGTGACGGTATGTACCGGTTCTGCTTTGCCTGCACTTGCGTGGCTGCGGTGGCGTGGGGCGCTTTCGCCGTCCCGCAGAGCCCGCCGTCCCCCGCCGCGCCGCTGAACGCGTCCACCGCGGCCACCCCGGACGGGCTGTCCAGCAACCGCACACAGGACCGCCTGTCCATGGGCTCCCGCATCTCCTCCCTCGTCAGGGACCTGCCCACGCTCAAGAACATCGTCATCTTCATCTGCGGCTTCACGGCGTTTCTCATCACCTGTCTGGTCGTCAAAGTGTGCAGGTGAGTTTGTGCGACAAGGCAAACTTCGTAAAGGTGTGTATTGCGCATGAGTCTTTTGCTTCACGAGTGCAGATGTGTTGTAGTATGTTTGCATTTTAAGAGGACATTGCAGTTGTGCAGGTTTTTAAGACGTGTGGCAGGTCCCCTCAATCCTGGCCCTGCTAGAGTTTGGTCCAACACATTTCAGTCCCATAATTGAGCTAATAATCGGTCTAATCAGAGCTTACTAATACTGTTTAACCTTTGGAGATGTCAGGTTAAATACTAAAGTATATAGGCACCTGTATTCTCCAACTTTTTGTAAGTTAAGCAATTAAAAAATCGAATGAACCAAATCATAAGTTCAGTTAAAGTTTCAATTAATTGAGTGCAATTGGATCAAAAACCAGATGGACAGTGGGCCGCCAGGACCAGGGTGGGGAACCACTGGCCTAGGTGGTCTCAGTGTGACGTTTATTGATTTGATTACCTGCTGAGTAGGCAGTGGAGAGTAAGGGGTTGTTGTGTGACTTAACAGTGTTAAAATCCTTTGAAATATGTTCATATAATTGACTTGAACCATGATTGAGGACTGGTCTTGGTTTTGCATTACAAATAACCGACAATGGAACTAGTACAGCATGTTCACTTTCACATTTTTAACCAATGGCATGGATCCTACCTAAATAATGAATACGATTACTATTCGCAAATGTGTGCAGAGTCCATGTACTGCACCAGAAAGTGATCTTTCATAAGTGGGAGCTGATGAATAAGCAAAAATGTGTGCGAATGTAAAAACCTGAAATGAAGTGAAGTAATATAGATTGAAAGATATCATATTAGCAAACAAAAGTAATGAAGTTTCCATTTTAACAACTGCAGTTTTACCATACATCAAACATCAGTGTGGCACAATGCATCTCCAACACGCATCCTGTATTTGTTCAATTCAGTAATTAACATCTTTGTTCGATTTTTTTTTTTCTGTCATATGAAAACCTCTTATCTTATGTAGTCGTTTGTTTACTTCTTAATTGTGATTAAAGATCCGGAAGGAAGATCAGAAAGACACGCAAGTATGACATCATCACGACCCCAGCTGAGCGGGTGGAGATGGCGCCGCTGAATGAAGACAATGACGACGACGAGGACTCCACGCTGTTTGATGTGAAATACAGGTGTGTCCAGTGACCATTACCGAGCATGGAGACGCATTTGCAAGTAGATGAACGTCAAACTGGTGTATTTGTTCAAAAAGTTACGTGGATAACTTAGATGTTGTCTGTCCATCTATTTAGTTGCAAAACTAAAAGTTGAAGCACACTGTCATATCTTATAGTGTTAATCTAGGGCTTTTTGAAGTGAGTGGTTTCACAGACCTTGATCAGCACTACTCTACCTAAAATAATTGTTAATCCAGTACTAGTGCAACTGTAGATCTGTGAAACCATGCCTATATTAATAACCTTGAGCACTCTGTGTTGCTTAATGTATTTTGTCTCTATTATAATTACTTACTTCTTGGTTTGAAAAAGAAAGGGAACGCATGTCTTCAATTCTGAAAGGTGGGCTTCTTGCAGTAGTTTCCCTCTTCTGAAATATAAATAACAGAAGCATCTAAACTTTACTCAGACTGTAGACAGTATAATCCAAATGGTTGAACATGTCTGTATTATTCAAATCTGTATTAAACCACATGCATTTAACTATTGTATTCCAACATGAGGAGATGGTTAAGTGTATTCGTGTAAAATTATTGTATAACAGTAGTATGCATTTTGCAAGGAGTTGAAGAATGCAGTACTCTTCTTGGGTATAATATGTTGTTTATATTAAGATACAGGCCTTAGTATTAGCCTGAGTTTTTACTTGGAAACGCGCACACACATCTCTTATGTAAAGCGATTATTTGCCTCGCTCTGTCTGATAACCACTTCTGTGACAGATACAGGTGACGGGAGGCTGTTAGAGCAGTTCTCTCATTTGCTTTTAAATCATCTACGGCCTTGCATAGATGAAGCATAAAATGAGCCGGTGTTTGCAGTCGGTTAACTTGCCCAGTCCATGATTGTAGAAAAAAAATTAACATCAAGAAAACAAAACGAGGTTGATTTACAAACAAAGCACAGGGGAAGCTGAACTGCTAATGTTCTAAAACTGTGATTGAACCTCCATGGCTGATTATAGCCACACACGTTGCTTTGGCTATAAATGTGAAATGAAAGAAGAACCGCATTTGAGTAAAAGTCATTCTGAAGCCATGTGTTCCATATGGTGCCTTATATTAATATGGGAAAAGCACAACGAGCCGTGTCCAGAACAAGATGCCATCAAAGCGTACAAATCTTTGAACTAGCTAACAATCTTGTACTCCGTTGGTGGTTTGTTCAAGTTAGTCATAAACAACTTCAATATATTATCTATTTAAATAATGCAATTAACTTGAGAAACCGAGATATTTCATTATAGTTTTCCAGATATTATCCATCGCAATTTGAGACCATGAAAAAGTAACATATGCTGGTATAATGCTTTGTTAATTAAATTTTATGCTGCTATTTAAATGGTAACATTATGCACACAGGATTATGCAGGGTGGTTCAGCTCCTGTTTTTTTTAAACTGTAGAACACTTAGAAAACCAAACAAAAAAAAAAACTCACACAAAAAGACTTGTGATCCTAGTTGCAAAGTAAACATTCCACCCTGAGCAAACAGTCCCGGAGGAAAAATAAATTCTGCCACATTTTTGCCAAGTTAGAACCTCTCCTCTCGCCTTTCCCAATTGTTTTTGAATTCCTTTATTTTTGGACATAAATGAAACTGATAATGCCTATTACAAAAGTTACACAAATTTCTAAAAATACCATGCACATATTTAAGAAAAAAAGACATGAGCTAACTTCAAAACAACATTAGCTGATATCTCTGAACTCTTTCCAGAAAAGTCAGATCAAATTAATTAACTCCATCCAGTTCTAACTCCTTACCACCTCCCTCCAGTTTGATCCCCATTTCAGAACATAATCAAGTGCATTTCATTCCATTGTAACACTAAATTTATATAATTATTTATTTAGTAGGCAGTGATCTTTTCTTTTAATGAAACACCCCTATGTTTGTTTCTACACAGTGAATGTTACTAAAGATACAAATTGAACGGCTTTTATATTAAAGACGTGTTTTCTCTGTGCCAAATTAAACCTCTAATGTTGCATAAAACTCTCATGCCAAAAATAAGAGCGTGTTTTTCTAAAGCTCTAGAATACTCCCTTCCTCCTTCACAATTGTTCTCGCAGTTCTCCGACACACTCACTTCCTGTTTACCTGACACTCCATTCCATCAAGTCAAAGGCAGCCGAGTACGTCATTCCTGTTTACTGGAGCTGTCAAAAACCTAAACAATTTGGAAAACAAACAAATATTTGGAGATTTTCTCGATTATATGGTAATGTTCTTATTTATAATTTGGGTTCTACATGGAATAAAATCACATTTGAGTGTTTGGGAGTTACAAATTATTTCCTCTCGTTATTTTGTGCTGACTTCATCTTGTGTTGGGAGTTTTCACCAGTGAACACTAAAATAATAATAGAGATTGATCGTAAGGGAAGAAGAAAAACCTTTGAGATAAGACCACAGTGTGCAAATGATTGTGGTCGATGAGTGCAAGTTCCCTGTTTGAAGCGATAGTTTGGTTGCTGGTGCCCTCAAATAAGAAAACTAAGAATGAGGGGTATTGTTCTGCTGTCTGAATTCAATGTCTTTCTTTCCTGTAGGTGAAGACTGCTGTGTTTCAGAATGATCCTTCTCCAGTTTCCATGGAAAACCCCCCCACAAACAAGGGACAAACATTATGCGTATTGTCTTTTGCTTTCGTCCACTCCACTTGTTCAGTGTCTCAACCAAACACTCCTGAAGCAACCAGAACACAAGAGTTGAAGGTTTGGTTCACTGTGCAACATCAACCAGTCTAATAGTATAAAGAAAAGATAGGTCATGTGTATTTATTTTATTTTTGTTTTTGTTTTGGTGTAACACTATCAATGAAGCCTGAAATAGGACCAGCTAAAATGTGTGAAACCTGAAGCATTTCCAAGATTGGAAAATGATTACAATGATCTTCTTTGAACAAAACCTATTCAATTGCAATAACAGGAAAATAAACTTCTCAACAGATTAATGCATGTACTGTAGTTGAATAGGAGCCTTTTGTCTGCTGCCTAAGGGAACTGAACAGGCCGTCTTTCATTGGCCAGTTCCAGCATAACCTAAACCTTGGACTTCATGCTGTTCACATATGTTCCCTCAAGCTTTATGTTGTTTATTTTATGGCTATTTATCAGAGCAGAGTTCAAATTGCACCTATAGTCTGGAAATGAACTGCAAACTAAGCAAAACTGAAACTTTCATCTCGTTTCATAATCAGGAGTTTATCGGCAGTGAGAAATTACTGCTTAACAGCATCTGTGTCAAACGTAACTCTCCAAGAAATTACACAGAGTGAGGTGGTTTGTTTCCAACAGCAGTGTATTGTTTCTGCTTTGCTAAAGTCACCATGCAGACTGACTTACATGGTTGATGAATAATTCCTCAAAAGTGTGTTTCTGGAAAAATCTTAAACCAGTTAAAAAAAAAGAAAAAAAAGTCCACAGCAGGATTTTTCAGCTTTGCTTTTTTGAGTCCCCGTGGGCCAAGACTACTAGTGCCAGTGAATGTGCCCCCTTCTCTGCCCTGTGGTGTCTCTGGCCGGACGAAGAGCAGCCTGCCCTCACACACAGATTTTGAAGTTTTTGGATGTTATACTGAAGGATTTCGATCCATTTTTATTTTGAGTTTTCTCCAGGAAAATGTCAAATCAGTGACACATTAGCCATTTCAATGTTTTCTCATTTCAGGGTTCATTGATAATGTCAGTCCAGCAATACTGGATCTGTGTGTGTCTGCCTCACAAAAAAGTCATCATCACTCAAATGGTAAAAATAAATTACTTCTGCCACATAAACTTGACGGCTGTGGGGCTGGGGCAGAAGCAGAAAAAAATAATAGGAACCCAATACACCCAAAACATATACAGTAAAAAAAATAAAAAATAAAAATACGCATTTTTATAAACTAAAACTGGGTCGTTTGAGGAGAGGAAATCCTGAAAACTCATCAATGCTTACTTGCGAGTTATCGTGTGTTTCCTAACTGTTTCGTATTGCTGTAAAAAAAATAAAAAAAAACAAGACGAAAACCTATATGTAAAGTTAAATCGTGTTCTAAATAGAGATAGAGTTTATTTTCTATAGTTATATACCTTTGTGGTCAATGTTGAAAAGATGAAAAGAATACAATGGATGTTTAAATATTGTGATTTACATGTGCTCGATGATCCTTGGGTATTCTGTTGTATAGAATATTACCTATCCACTAACCACTAGTCGTGCGTATGAACTGTTTGACTGCATTGCAGATTGCTTTTTGTGATGCCCTTTAAAACTGGGCCTCCATAGGTGTTTTTGTTGTATCTTTGGGATTCCCCTATGTTGCTGCTACAAGGGCTGGGATTGGAAATTATTTTTGCATAAGGAACTACATGTTGTTTGAAGTCGGACAATCTTGCATAAAATGTATGAAAGCACAGTTCCTGATGAACTTGTTTTGGGCAAGAGCATAGGACGTGTTTATTCTAGTGTAGTGAATGCAAATGAAAGGTGTACAATTGATACTAATGCAATGGTATTCCAAAAGCTTTATTAGTTAAGAGTAGTTGAGTAGTCTGTTCTGTTGAATACCTGAATAGTAATATCCCCTGTTGATAAGCTGTATTTCAGTGATTATTCCAGAGGATTATCAATTGTTTGATTGATTTATCTCTTTTGGTTGTATTTTTTGTGAACTGAGATCAGTTTTGAATGTGTTATTCTTAAATGAAGTGCCCAAAGTGTTTCCAGTATTATCAGTCTACTGGTGGGATAGTTTCCTTCAGGTCCAGTAGGGCCTAACAATTTACAGTGTGGGTTTTTACTAGCCTATATGAAGGGTCTTGCAGAAGTATATATTTATAATCAAATTAAATGAAGACTTTCAAGCCACATCTTTAGTTTTTTGCTCAATTTAGTTTTGCTTTACCCCTTTGATAACTTTATTCTACTTGAATTGAGTTTGAGGCATACATCGCCATCATCGTTTACGGAGACGGCAGCACTATCGCTCAGAAACATGTTTTGTGATTATGTTCAGGCAAAGCAACGATGGCACATCTGCCTGCTCTCCCACGAGGCTCCCGGTAAAGGATTGCTGCACTCCGTGGGCAAGCCGGGGCAGCTTATCTCAATAATGACCTAATCACTTTCAGTATTCAAGCACATCTACTCGTCGGTGGCAAAAGATAACGTACCGATTCATCACAAGACGGCTGCCGGCATCGCACCCGCAGTAAACATCTTTGCTTGTGTTGCAGATTCAGTACCGGCGACTAGCTTTTTGTCCGGTAGATGTGATAAAAGCAGCTTTCGAAATTGAAATGCACGAATCCCTTTTAAAAATAACAAAAAAAACCCAAAGAAAAACAATTCCAGTTGAGAAAAAATATAGCTGTGCCATCATTTGTTGAAACCCTTATTATTATTATTATTATTAATATTATTATTATTATTATTATTACAGCATTGTTATTTAAAAATAGACCAAATTCCTAAAGATGTGCACTAGTAAATGCATTAGAATTGAGGACAAAGCTCTAGTATCTGACTAGAGGTCACGTTTCAGGTAGATTGTCAGTAGAGTGCTTTAAAAGTTATTGCAGAGATTGCATTGAATGAAGGTGACCTTTGTTCTACTAATTCAACTGAACACTGAGTCAAAAAGGGTATCCGCCGTCGGAGAAACCTAAAGAAAGTTGATCTCTTGAACTGGGCTTATTTTTCAATCAATTGATAATTGCACTTTGCCAGCGAAATGAAGCCAATATCATGAATGTCAAATATCTAGATCACGTGAAATTCTACTGTTAAAGTCATGCATGGGAAATATAAATAAAAATACAATGTTCAAGGTTATTGTGTGATTCTGATAAGGTGTCCGAATAAAGGTGGTGAGGTAAGCGGCGTCTTTCCGACTCCAGTCCTGTTTCAATCACACTACATTTCGGGAACTACTACTACTACTGCACTACTATATTACAAGCTAAACCACCAGATGGATGTTTCTGCCCAGCTGCTATGTAATTAAATTGTGTCTCTGATATTAAACTGTTACTATTAAAAGATGTACACAGTGTGTTGACCTATGTAAGATTCTGTAGTTTTTGTTATTTTCCCCTCGACTCTAGCTGGTCTTAGGTATTGACTTTGTTCCACTGATCAGTCTCATTTTCTGCTCCATTAATCAAAGTAATGTAACCAAACTCCCATCCTCACCCCCATTTGTCGATCTGATCCCAGTGTGGGGATTTTTCCATTACACATTTGCGTTCCCTACTAGCCAGATGAAATGAGTGCACCTGCTGTTGACCTGCTGCGTAGGTAGAGGAAGTCATTTTCTATTCTGGGTCCCAGGTTGCAAGGAGTCAATCCCTCTAGGCAATGAGTTCTGAGAGGTGTGTTGCTGTGTCTGCTCTTGAAAATGACACGTTATTCCCTAGAGAGGACAGATTCCTCAAACAGGGTGTCAGTTAGGATCAGTCAGGCTTGGTCTGTGGAGCATACAGCTGTTTCAAGATGAAGAGGGTCCTTGACCTTTTAACCACCTGTAATTCCTCAGGGCTTCAGAGCATTTCAATAGGGCCTCCTGGGTAAGACGATCTATGGTGCCAGTTAGACACATCACTGCACTGTTTCTATGTAACCGTTTTGTAGGTGCACTTAAACCTATTGCCACGGCAGCCAAGTTACCTGGTTACGTTTGCAGATCTCTTTCCCTGGCAACCTGTTTTGCAAATTAAAACCTAATCTCGCAATGTGACCTTTATTAATAAAACTAAATAGATACCTTGTTGGGCAAATGTATTGTTTCCCTGGAGGGCTCTTTAGCGATACCCCAGCTTAAGTGTACATTAATTTGTCTTGTCGAGTTAATTATTTAAAACAATCCCACCTTTTGGTCCTGTCTGGTATTTATTTCAGCCTGTCTGTCCTACATATCCACTTACAAACTGGAATACACAACATATAATAATATAATATATATATATATATATATATATATATATATTATATTAAATTTATTCTATTTTGTTACAAGAACAATTTGAATGCAAATATGTTTATTTCTTTAGTGGTTCTTATGAATTTACTGTCCATAAAACACTATTGTATCTTTTTCTTGTAAGTGCATTTCTTGGTGAATGTTTTTGTTTTGTTTTCCTTCATTTGTGTCACTTTCCTGTTCACTGTCCTGTATTTTAATGTACCTGTACAATATAGTTTTCATTGCCAGTGAATACACATAAATGAATGAATAATAAGAGCACAGTTCCTTTCCTAGCTCTTGGAACATTACTTTTTCATTTGTCCCATTTATGTAAAATGTCACTATGTTCTTATCGAAATGCCCTGTTAGCTGGCATCTTGGCATTATAATGACGCTGACATGGAGAAAATCTATTGCAGTGTGTACTGACCCATCAGTGAGGATCATGCTACCTGCTACACTGTGACTAATGCAATACATGTGGCTAGACATATATTTTTTATAACCTTTCATGACATGTAAGCAAGTAAAACATATCTCGGACATCGCAGCAAAGCTTACAGAATCATGCACGTGTTTACGGTTTTATGGTCTGAACAACATCCTAGAATAGAAATTTGACAAGCCCTTTTTTATCCTTTTAAAATGATTGAACTCAACACATAAAACCCCAGTGTTCTGCTGGTCTCATGTCTGATTTCACAATCTTCTGTACCACATTCTTGTTATATATATAGATGTTTTTTTTCTGGTAACTCTTTACTGTGTCATTCCAATGATTGAACTCCACTCCATATAAATTGACAATAAACAGATTTTACCTGATTATCAATGTTTCTATTCTGTTTTTCTTTTTATATTGAACTTTGTTGGCTGGTAGAAGTAGATACAATTTTTCCCTGGTATCAGATGGTTTTCAAGGCTACACAAAATATAAAATAAACAATTGATAAGCAACGATGCAGCTTCAGGTCTCAAGTATGCTGTTTTTCATCTACTCTATAAGACTAGGTAGTTACATTTCAAGGTGTAATATTGTTAATATACTATGTTACACAAAATGATATAAAAAGCATATACTGACATTTTCTGAAATTATAATGGATGAATTACACCACAGTATGCAAGAAAGATGAGATCCTTGACTAAGTACAAAAAACTAAATATGAAGCTTGATAATATGAACCCATCCCCCCAACACTGGCATTAAATTTGGAATTTGGACCATGAAAGCAGTATGGGCTCAATCATGTCTCCAATTATAAAATCCATTTAGAAAAGAGGAGGACTTGGGAAGGCATGGAAAAGACTTTTGCTTTTTAAAAGAACAGACCGCTTCCAAACCATTAACGTATTGTGGCAGGAGCGAGAGCGTGGAAGTGAGGAAGTAGAACATGTCTCCAAGCTGTGACCTCAATGTCTTTATAGGTTTAATGTGGTTTAGCAGGATTGGTCACAGCGAGTTTCTATTTTTAAACGACACAAAGTCGCATTTAAAGATAAGCCGTTAATTATTCAGGACAGCTGCTTTACAACCGCAGTCAATTAACTTAAAAACAAACAAAAAAATGAACTGGGAGCATTTGAAAAACATGCAATACAAAAGAGACTTCAATGAAAACATTATTTCAATGAGATCACAAGGCTCGATGCCCCACGAGTTTGTTGTTTAATGCAGCCTAGTTGCGTTAAGTGAATTTCTGAAATAGTTTTACTCATGCATGTTAATCACAGGATTTATTTCTTCTGGGGGTATACATTCAGTGTCTCAAGGGCAGTGTTCATAACTCCTTCCCTTGGGTAATTGATGGTTGCCCAAGACTCAACGCGTTAACTAATGTTGGACTGGTGGAGTGCAATTCAACTGCTTGTAACAACTTAATTGCTTTGAACTTCAGCTACAAAAACAAACCCCCCAAAAGTAATCCCTAACATGTTAAAATACCTTTTTAAAGAGTAATTTAATGGTTACGATACAATCTCCTTGTTCTAAAAACAGAATTACAGCAAATTAAATATTTTTTAACTGAGCTGCTAAGTAGATGCTAAATAAGCCTGAAGACTTATGAGTTTGCATCAGCATGTTTTCCTCTACTGTTATCAGAAAGGAAGAGGCACACTTCAGTATGTGCCAGGAATATTATCAGCATGTTTTCCTTTCTGATACAAATTACCTTCTGTTTCAACTTGAAATACTTCACATAAAACAACAAACTCTTTAGAATTGTAATAGTGGGGGGAAAGGCAGACATGCATTTTGCTCATGAACACTGGACCCCACAGGCGCCCCATAAGCTACATGAGTCACGGTGCCTTACTAAAGCCCACCCATCCCAGGAAGGCTCAAGCTTGGCCAGTTGCGTGCCACCTGGTTACAGATGTCTAGTTCACACTCATGCCAATGCTGTGTGGAGTACAGATCACAATCTGAGTTCTGAGCCGGGCTGTTACTGGTTGAGCAAAGGTGTTCTACTAAAACAGTTCTGCTCAGATCCTCCGAGATCCTGCTGGCCGTGATGTTTGTACAGCTCTGTGAAAAGGGGTCCGGGCGTTTCCAAGAATGAACTCCAAATCCGTTACATCTTCCCTGAGACAAGTGACTCATTGTTCCTGTGTTAACAGAGACACTCCTAGCTATGCAAAGTCTGCGGCAGCCTGGCTGGGGGAGGGGACGGCGAGCCTTTTTCTAAAACTCACCTCAGAAGCGCCCTGTTTTGAGAGCCTGGGTATGCTGTGAAATGAGACCAGAGTTCATCACCCAAGGGTGATTTATTACACTTTTTGTATCTTCAAACTCGCTTGATTCCAGCCTTCTTAAAAATGTAATGGTTTGTCAGCGCACTGAACCTGAGTCACATCCCCCTCAGTAGGCCTCAGTGTACAGCAGGTGTGGCCGTGCTCTGGTCCTGGAAAGGCTCAAACTCATAGGCTTTACAGGTCATTTTTAAATCACCAGTTACTAAAAACAGGTGTGTCTGTGTGTGGGAGGATTCATTCTGATCACTTACTGTGCAGGTGAGGTTTCATTGTATAATGACAGTGAATATGGAAAAAACTCTAAAATCTACAACCTTTTAGGAAAGGAAGAACTCCCGTCTTTCCTGAATAAATACCTTGCTTAGTTGAGAGGAGGCTTAGATTTATCTGAGAAATTAGTAAACATCACATTGTCTTTCACTGTGACTCTCCAAGATCAGGGTTGACCATGTATACAGTACGCTGAGAGCCTACTGCCAGTGGTCGATCTCTTATATGGGAAACAAGTATTCCACAATAACTATTTAACCCAGCTGGGCAGAAGATCAAAACTGTTTAAGACAGTTCCTTTCGTGTCAACAGTTCAGTATGCATGCCTACATTAGACACACATCTCAACAAGTCCAATGATGAACTGCATTGTTGACTCGGATGTCAGATAGAAAACTGCCACTCAAGATCCATGATGATCAGCTAAAACCCATTTCAATGTAATCTTGAAAACAAAATGACAAGCTGCACATTTCTGAAGCTCTCGAACTGTTCTGAAGTACTGCTGCTTGCGCCAAGGCAGCGTGTAGGTGAAGAATTAAACACTGGGGGATAGGAGAGATTTGCTTTCTTAAATATTAACAGCCATCGATTAGCTTGCATGCTATGCGAATGCTTAAGGAAAGAAAAAACAAATGTAAATCACAGCTCACTGAGGACTGAGATTTCCTACAAACAACAAGCAAAAAGATATGCATCCTCTGGCTAGCACGTAGTCGCTGGCTACAGGAAATACAACTTAACCTTGTAGGTAGCTGAAGCACCAGATAACCCCACAGGAAATGACAAACGAATCACTGGACAAACTGCTCAGGATGCAGAGTTATTAGTAATGACCAAAACAAAGAAGAAAAGATTGCCTTTTTAAAGAGCAGCCTTGACACCGAGGGATCGCTTGTGTTAGAAATATACTAAGCATAAACTGGCATAAAGTGGTCCTCAAACTAATGTCCACTGGACAAATCTGTGCCCAGGGCAGTTTATATATGTCTAGCCATGGATGTGCCATCTTAGATTTCTTTTAAAAACAAGATACGACTGTCTGTTCACAGCATGATTTCTTTCTCTGTGCTTGTGTAGTCAGGGAGCTTACCAATAGATTCCACTTGTCAATACAAGTCACACGTGTTTCTAATGAAATACAGCACTTTATTTTGCATGCTCGCAAACATACAGAAAGCCTGCTTTTGAGACCATAGATGTAGGCTCTGACACGGACGCTTCGCACCAAAATATATTTATATGAGGGGCACATCAAAATTACGTCAAATATAAATACTTAATAAATAATAATGAATAATCAACTCTTCATCAGAAGCAAGAGAGGTTACATCCATTAAATCCATCCTGTATCGGGACTAGAGAATATTCCCTCGCTTGAATGAAATGAGACCAATTAAACATATTTATATTACAATTTGAGTATAAACAATTAGAATGTGTCCAGTACATCTTACTTCCAGTGCTGCCATCACGTGGCACAAATGGTGCCCTGCAACAGAGAAGAGGACAAAGGAAGCAATGTACAGACAGAATTATCACCATCGTGAAACTTGTGACTCTTCTCATGTCAGGAAACATAACTATGCTATTGTAATCCCTAGTACTCCCAAGATAAAGCAATACAAATGATCCTGTAAGTTTATACTACATTCAGGTAGTAAAGATACAGGATGCAGGTTTAAAGATTACCTGCTTCCTTTATGGGCTCAAGACATAAACTTCATAAACCACAACCTCACTGAGCAGAATTATTCAATATTTATTATCGATGCTCATATCCGCATTATGAAACTGTTTTGCTGGATTTTAAAGAGTATGTACAACACAATACTTAACAGGTCACAAATTAAACCTTGTTTATTGCTTAGAGATACATTTAGTTTAGTTGCTACCATTATTTGCCAAAATACCAGACTTCCCTCCACATTAAATCACCAAGTGCTGATTACTTGATGTTTAAGTTCTTTATTTAGCACTTAACAAAGCTGTCCATAATGTAATACAAACAACAACAATTAAACATTGTCCTGAAATAATCTATTTGCTATTAGACATTCTAAGGTATTTCTTGAGAAAAAACGGCTAAATAAAGATGAAAAGAGACAAACAGCACAACATGGTTGCAGGCCAACATACCAGCTGAGAAACTGGTCAGTGATATGTATCAATCTCTGCACCTGGTTTGTCCAGACGTACAACTGGACTATATCTCTGGTTTCGGGATTTTAGTTTAATGCACAGCTCCACCTGGTGTTGCAATAGTAACAGCTTAGGGTTTTGTTTGTCAGCCCCTTTAGATTCATCTGCTTTATAAATAACTGATTTTCTTGTCAAATCTGGGGTTTTAGCACACAGGCACCAACTCACCCCTTCTTCAGGATGAAAGATGTTGTTTTCTGCTTGAGCAAACATGTCCGTCTCCTTTGAAGCACAACAGTGTTGCTCCAGACAGGATGTGGATCCTGGCACAGATATTAGGGCATTAATGATGCAGTCTATGGTATAAAAAAAAGTGTATGACCTTCAAACTTCAATACCAGCAAAACCTGGGCCTTCCACACTCGTTCCATTTGTCTGAAACTACAGCCATCACTAAAGGTTAGCACTCCCTCATTGCCATTAACCAAAAACACTCTAATAGTCTTTCAAGTCTAAAATTGCTGTATTGTTTTTTGTGAGATCTTATTTATTTATTTTTAAAGATTACAGGATGCACCAGGTGTTCACACACAGGCCCATGCATACTGAGCAAAGCGCCCTTTCAGTGTTATTTGTGGATTTTCATCCTCCTCTTGATCTCGTGTTACGTTCTCGTGTTACAGGGTCCAGTGTGCAGTTGCAGAGCTCCCTGGCTGTGCAGGTTCTTTAGGGTTTTGAACTCCAGAGGCATGGTGTGAGGGCTGGACTGGGCCGTGTACTCGTACGTTAGGCTGTCGTAGTAGTGGTACTTCACCGGGTTTCCGGCCGGGCCTCGGGAGAAAGGCCAGAAGCCGTAGAGGTGGATTTCCTCGCAGAAGCGCGTGGCCAAGGTGTACATCAACATCCCGGTGGTCGGACGTTTTATGGGAACCTTGTTTGTCAGCCAGTACCTTCAGAAAAAGTAAAGAAAGACAGGAGGACACGGTGAATGACAGGGATCATGATAAATGGAATGCTAAATTAAAAATTTAAATAGTCAAGTTTTCTTTACTGCCGCAAGATCCACAGTTGGAAATTGCTTTTATGGTTTTCTGAATTTTTTTTTATGAACCACGTGTTGACCTGCTAGGATTTATAAAACAATTAATTTAAAAATCTGTGCCTAATCCTTGGTAATGCCCAGTGAAGCAGGTTTTACTGTCAGTACTTAATACCCAAGTATTAAAATCACGTCTGCTTCATTCAATTAATATTTTTAATCCAAACAAACAGTCACATCTTAGACACACTCCTGCTTAGTTTGCACTGCAGTGAAACACCTCTATCCACCTTAAGTTCATAATGTGTCATTGAAACAAGCCCTGCAGCGGCTGCCACATCAGGATCGCTCCTCTCTACGTCACGTGCCCAAGCGACAGTGGCAGAAACTAGGTGCCCCAATTAACAAAGCACTGGAGGAAATCGCCAGGAAGAAAAAATAAAATGAAAAAACAAAAAACACAGCCACTCAGAAATATGCCTGATCATTGGAAGAAAGCTGATCTCAACCACAGCAAGATAACAGACTAAACTGAGACAACCAAACTTGCCTCCCTCTTTCACTGAAAACAAAATTATGAATAAAAGATTACATAGAATGATATAAGCAGTTTACATGAGGAGCAGTATCCCCTATTCCTCTCCCGCACAATGCAAACATATTGCATAACAGTGCGCTGTCAAGTCGGTGACAAATAAACGCAGTCAGCAGGCACCAAGATAAGTGTTCGGCTTTTGTTCTCTTTGTGCAAACTGTGCAGAAATAGCACCGTTTGTTTACTGGTACAAAATACAAAGCAATTCTAAGCAATGGGGGTCTTTGACGCAGTGGGGGATGGAGGCAGACCAAGTAATATAGAAATCAATGGACTTTAATGAAAGAGAGGCCCTCAAATTGTTCTTCAGGTACTTTAACCACCCCCCCTGCCTTTGGCGACACATTGCCCAAAGTGCATTTCATTTCCAGACTCGGTTAGCGTGTCAGCTCTTGGGCTCCTCACCCTCTGACAGCATGCAGCAGCCTGAGCGAGGGGAAGGCAGTGCGCACGTTGATGTGGTGTTTCAGGATGAGGTCGTTGGCCCACTCCACGCGCTCCTCGCCGCCCTTGGCCATGAAGGCGGGGATCCACAGCACACTACCGTTGAGGCTCCGCAGGCGTTGGAGGAAACGCTCCCTCCAGCTCTCGCTCACCAAGTCCTGGAAGGCACGTTGGACCACTGAAGGGTTCATGGTAACCAGACTGGTGCGCAGGCCAACATCGTCAGCATACTCCTCCACGGGCGCCAGGTTACACCTAAAATGGCATGAGTCCAGGGTCAGTAGCGCACTTCAGGCCTCATACACACACGGCCTAAATACGGGCCTAACGTCTGCACCTTTAGCTCTTTAGATAGTTTAAAAGAAAAAAAAAAAAAAAGATGCACCCGCACTGGGAATTTTTCAGCCTGATTAACCAAAAGTGAATCACAGGTTTATTAGTTGACGCCAGTGAGAAATTACTTTTGCAACCAACTCGTTTTGTTCCCTTTTGAAAATGCTGCTGGCAACACAATTTGTTCATTCTGTTCGGAGGCAGAAGCAAATTGATTGTGGATCCTGTTCGGTATGCTAAAGCACGTTCATTTTGTGTGGGTATTACAAAACAGCGGCTCCATAGATTGACACGCAACAGATGATTCAGTCATTGCAGATAGCAACTGATCGTGGGCTCTTTTGGTCTGATAAAGGAACATGTACGTTATCGGTATGATCTGAGAAAGACATTCAGGTAAGCTTAGTTGTCTGGGAAAGAGTATACACAGTTCAGTTCATAGTCTGCAAACCATTTCGGTTTAATCTCAGGAATGTTTTTTCCCATTGACAGAATATCCCCCGAACTAACAAACATGACTTTTCCATTCATCCTTGATTTGTCCCTCAAATTGCCAATGAATCCTATACTGTACTGGCACTAAAATAAACAACTTCCAAACCAAGATCTAACTTGATTAGTCGATTTCAGGTGTTTGTTTCAACAGCTAGTACCCATGTGGGTGTGGAAAGGTACGCATGTAACAAAAAACTTGCCACAGCCAGTGTAGTTGTTAATATGGTTGCCATGTGATGGTTGTCAACTGTGTGTGTGTGTGTGTGTGTGTGTGTGTGTGTGTGTGTGTGTGTGTGTGTGTACGAGACCTTATGGACAGGCTGAAGAACACATACTTCTTTGCATTCTGGAAGCTTTTTTTTCCCTTCCTTTTCATCTCCTCAAATTCACAGGCTTTCATTCCACCTTGTGCTGGTAAACTGTTGCTGAAATAATGATTCACTCAGCAGGAACTTAAACCACATTCTAAAGTATTGGTCTCACACCCTGGTCTTGTAGTACCCTGATCTGTCTGGTGTTGTTACTGTCTTCAGTCGGAGGCAAAAGATCACATCAATCTGGACAAATTTCAACCGAAAACTGGATCGGCTGCTTAACTGAAATCCTGCTTTGAATGAAGATGGAGACTGCCGTTCTCAAGAACAAATGTTGGAGATCTCTGGTTGAAGTCATTTCTAATTTAAATGGAGCTATAAACTGCTACTGTGTGGTCCTCAGAGACTGCAAACCGAGCAGTACCTTTGTAGTGGGTTAGTGTTGCTCTGTCAGCTGTTGTGTCTTCTCTCTGAAATGCCCCGCCCACACCACATTCCAGGGAGAAAAAATAGATAAATGAGCAGCTGCTAAAACAGCACCCGAAGAGCCTATAATAAGTAGAAAACTAAATGATAGAAGAAGTTATTTTACCTAAATGAGGCTGTATTCAAAACTCAGACTGGATAGGTCGAGTTCGCCCTTATTCCAGAATTGGACAGACAGCCCTACAGCCTCAGTTATGGATTGGTTTTGTGTTTCATGTTCTCTACAGCTGGTCGCCCATTAAATGCGAGTCTTGGCAGCTCCTCAGCGCCGCATCAGCACCGTGCTGGAGAGACGCTCTAGTAGGAGTACATGTAAACATAACAACAGTTACGGCGGAGGAAGTGTCAGCACTAATGTCTTGGCAAATCCCTCAGCAGGCTCGTATCATACTTCTTCTGGCTCATCGCACACGCTAAGCTGCTCCTTTACACGACAGTGCACCTGACAGCACCTTCCCTATCCTTGCAATGTGAACACGCTAACAACACGAAGATCTCAGAGACAAGGCAACACGCGGATGGAAACATATGCATCTGCCAGGGAGCAAGACAGTGGATTAATGACACAAAGCACAGATATAACAGGAGGGCAGCATTTCACTTTACAATATAAGATCTCCTGGGATCCTTTAGAGTATGCCAATCATCACAGTGCAGTACAATGCCAGCAGGAAAGGGATACCTTCATAATGACTGCTCTATTTACACTCACACTATCCACTATTGAACAGAACGAGCGCTGACACCGACAAACGCAAACACCCATTCAGTAGAAGCAGAGCGGTGATCTCCACAAGACACAAATGATCAGTTGTAAACATACATCCAGTTTATTGATGTGAAGGTTTTAAAGTCCGTTTTTTGGTTCACTGCCTTTGAAAGACAAAGGAAAAATGTGTGATGGCAACAGAAAAGTGTAACAGCCCGGACAGACAGTATTTTAGTTGCAGTAAGAGAAGCTCATACAGTGAGGGAACAAAGTATTTGATCCCCTGCTGATTTTGTACGTTTGCCCACTGACAAAGAAATGATCAGTCTATAATTTTAATGGTAGGTGTATTTTAACAGTGAGAGACAGAATAACAACAAAATCCAAAAAAACGCATTTCAAAAAAGTCATAAATTGATTTCTTCTTGAGCCACTCCTTTGTTGCCTTGGCTGTGTGTTTTGGGTCATTGTCATGCTGGAATACCCATCCACGACCCATTTTCAATGCCCTGGCTGAGGGAAGGAGGTTCTCACCCAAGATTTGAGGGTACATGGCCCCGTCCATCGTCCCTTTGATGCGGTGCAGTTGTCCTGTCCCCCCCAGAAAAACACCCCCAAAGCATAATGTTTCCACCTCCATGTTTGACGGTGGGGATGGTGTTCTTGGGGTCATTCCTCCTCCTCCAAACACGGCGAGTTGAGTTGATGCCAAAGAGCTCGATTTTGGTCTCATCTGACCACAACACTTTCACCCAGTTCTCCTCTGAATCATTCAGATGTTCATTGGCAAACTTCAGACGGGCCTGTACATGTGCTTTCTTGAGCAGGGGGACCTTGCGGGCACTGCAGGATTTCAGTCCTTCACGGCATAGTGTGTTACCAATTGTTTTCTTGGTGACTATGGTCCCAGCTGCCTTGAGATCATTAACAAGATCCTCCCGTGTAGTTCTGGGCTGATTCCTCACCGTTCTCATGATCATTGAAACTCCATGAGGTGAGATCTTGCATGGAGCCCCAGACCGAGGGAGACTGACAGTTATTTTGTGTTTCTTCCATTTGCGAATAATCGCACCAACTGTTGTCACCTTCTCACCAAGCTGCTTGGCGATGGTCTTGTAGCCCATTCCAGCCTTGTGTAGGTCTACAATCTTGTCCCTGACATCCTTGGACAGCTCTTTGGTCTTGGCCATGGTGGAGAGTTTGGAATCTGATTGATTGATTGCTTCTGTGGACAGGTGTCTTTTATACAGGTAACGAGCTGAGATTAGGAGCACTCCCTTTAAGAGAGTCCTCCTAATCTCAGCTCGTTACCTGTATAAAAGACACCTGGGAGCCAGAAATCTTGCTGATTGATAGGGGATCAAATACTTATTTCCCTCATTAACATGCAAATCAATTTATAACTTTTTTGAAATGCGTTTTTCTGGATTTTTTTGTTGTTATTCTGTCTCTCACTGTTAAAATACACCTACCATTAAAATTATAGACTGATCATTTCTTTGTCAGTGGGCAAACGTACAAAATCAGCAGGGGATCAAATACTTTTTTCCCCTCACTGTACATTGAAGATTATTTAAATGGTGTATTCTAGTGAGCCTGTCTCCCACAATGCAGAATCATGATTTAGCATTCCATAGAAGAAAAAAAAAAAAAAAAAAAAACACACGGCATGAATATTACCTGATGACAAAGTCATGGGAGTCAATCTCTTCTCCACATCTGCTGTTCAGTAAAATTCCAGAATTGCCCACAATAGCACATTTCCTGTAGTGTTGCTGTTTCATAGGGGACACTTTAGGAATCAGCTGGTAAAGGGTTTCTGAGATATTCATAGTGCTGTCACGATCAAATATATAATGGATCGTATCTCCAGGCTTCAGATTTCCTTTCAGCACTGATATGTCCTTTTCAGCATCCAGAAACTTTAGGATATTTTTTCTGTAATGAAAAAAAATGGAATAAGTGAGAAACACAAGGCTAGTTGTCTCTAAGATTAATAAACTTACAGGAAAGCTTCTCTCTCAAATGCAAAACTTTTCTCTGCTGCTTATAAGGCCAGATCTGAAATAGTATACGAATGCCCTTTCCTATATCTATATCATCCTTTGTTAGTGTTGTGCAAAATGCTTTGGACATGTGCTGTGTGTGTATCTACTGTAAAAAATTTAAAAAAATGTAAAAAAATGACACAATATAAGAATTTAATTAAACAGAAAAGTACAACTAATTTAAACAGGCACAGTGTGTACCTGATGGAGCGAGAAAGGCTAGAGTTGAACCTCCATTCGGAAGGAGATATCGTCCTACTACTGTTATGGATTCTTCTTTTGATGTTCCCAACCAAGGATCTTGACGTGGTGTCTGTCTGGGCAGCAGCATTTCTGAATTGACAGAGAAAGTATAGCAAGAGGAATCAGTCTACTCAAAACCTCAAACAATTGCATCATTTCCCATTGGCAGGAGCAAGACAACCACATTAAGGCCTGTCTGGAGTGAGAGATGATACCACCGCAGCAACTCTGCATGACCCCAAGTGTGGCAGAGAGGCAAAGAAGCAGACTGCCGAGGAAGCACGCATAACCACAGCTAGCCATACATTGCATTGTGAGGGGACATCCCTGTCCTTAGTCTAGGTCTTATTCCAAAGTTATGAGTATTTCATTTCCTCCTGAATGATATCACCTTGCTAAAATGCCAAAGTACTAATTTAGGAACAATTATAGTATTACTCGTAATGTGACAAGCCATGTTTTATGATAACTATTAACCTTTGTTTTTTTATAATTAGCCTTATTATGTTCTTTATCATAATAATGCCTCTGGAGAACAAAGTTATGATCAAAAATCTAAAAACGAAATGTTTTCTTTCCTTTAACAGATTTCACTAGAAGAGTACATTCATTAGATTTCCCTATAGAACACGTTTTCACTTAATAATAGGACTGATACATTATTTAATTAGATAAGCATCATTTGGTAAATCATACTGCATTTTAAACCTTAGCAGTTTTCAAATGTTTCTATGGAAACTGGTGACTTAATTAGTTTTTATTAGAGACTTATATGCCGCAGGTCAAAACTAGAATAGCATTAAATGGGAATCTCAAGACATTCAGCTAAAAAAAAACACCATAGAGTGTAATTTTACAAATTGCAAAATGAGAGCCCATAAGAGGTCCAAAAGGATTAAATTAAATAATAGTTCAGCTCAGTAATATCAAAAGAAGCCTGCAGAGACAGGAGCTATAAATGAAATGAGATATGGAGCGTCCTTAAGCAAGTCTGCAACAAACCTGCTGTTCTTGCTTTGGGAGCTGGGAAGGTGTAATTTCTGTGCGCCTTCATGATTCCTGAAAGAAGAAGGCAAATCATTGGCATCTCCACATACAGGCTAAAGCAAAGCAAAACCCCATAATACCTGCAAGAAGTCAAGCAATGGGCAGCACCATGGGCAGGGCCCAAGACATCTGTACTTGACCAACACAAATCAACAGTCTGCGGAAGTAAACAGATTTTCGGGAAACTCTTTCAATTTGTAGCTTTTAAGATGATCGCCCCATCCACCTGGTTACAGGTCTGTCAGCATTGCACAACCTTTCCACTTTACTCTCTGTGTTTGTGACTACCATTTATGAAGAAAAGAGTCAAAACAGCCCTCCACTCCACACAGTGGTCTTTACAAATATTGTATCTGTTTCAGAGCTGGAGCCCCTTGGAATCACTGGATGCTTACTTTCAAAGATGTTATTTTGCTAGAAGTGTCTCCTGTGAATATCCTGTGAATATCTAGTGTTTACCCATCTGTTACAGGGAATTGGGAACAGGCCCTTGCCCTAGATCAGGCTCCCGTCTTGATGGCCTGAAGTGTCAGCTGTTTGTTGTTCAAACAGGAATGAGTGGCATTCTTTTCTCAGGTAGGCTTATCTAAAACTTTCACATTGCAGGTTGACAGCGGATAACTTAAAATAGGTTGATTCTTCCAAACATTTCAGAGTCTGGAGAAAAGTGTCTCCAGACACTCATGAAGTTAATCATTTAGACAACTTTCTCCCCTCTTGTCACAGATTTTTCTATAATACTAGTGTTATTAAATAATTAGTATATGTGGTGCAGGAGAGTGGGCAAATTTATTTCCCCACCTTGCTTTCTCTTGTATATGGGAATGTGTTTAAAATAAATAAGACCAGCCCAAGGAGAGCATTCCTCCATGATTATAGTTTTGCCCTTCAATTTGTAATTGTTTTGTTCTCAATGTGTACAATTTCTTGCAGCAGGTGTGCCTGCATTGAAATATTCATAACACATTTAATCCTCACTGAAATGCTCTTGTATGTACCTATTTAATGTTGCCAAGCTGTCTTCAATTAGGTGACGTGCAAAAGGTTGGAGCATGTATTTAGTGGATAGATTTTTATTTTGGTGCAACCTGTGGCATTTTGCAGGACAGAGAGAGCTTGTTTTAATATCACACTCCTTTACAAATCTGCTCTATGTTGTTTGATCAGTCTGTAAACCTTTGCGGGACCATTTGAGATGTGATAACCTTTGATTTAGTTTATCAGTCTGAGGAACGGAGCATGAAAATTTCCAAACTAAAATGAATAAAGAAAGAAGCCACAATGTAATCAACATCAGATATAAAGAAAAACCTCTAAAGAACTACAAAATGTGGGACCTTAATGCTACAAAGATTTACTTTTTGCTTCAACTCACTGAGGATAAAAGATCAGCTGAATTGATGCATTGAAATCTCTTAAGTGCATCCTAAGACTACAAAGCAAGGCAATAGCAGGACTAATCACAGAAACACTGCTGTAACATTGATTTAAGTCTTTGCTAATCCAATTAGATTGTGTCTTATCATTGGAACACAGTGCTGGCCCGGTTTTCTTAATCAATGTACCATGATGGTTAGGGAACTCAAGATGCCTCTGATGCCAAAACTGAAATATGCTCTTGTCATGGGCACCAGCATAGACATTAGGCCTACTATCCCTGGTATCAATCATGTACAACTGACATCACCGGAAATTACCTATTTCTGATCCGCAATTTTCTTCTGCTGGCCACTTAACTGTACCATTTCATAATTCCTTCACCTCCCATATGTGTTCATTCTTCTCCCAGTAGAGTGGCTGGCAGGGCCGGAGGTCAAGAAGGCCACAGGAGGTTGGATGTGGTGTGGCAGTGTTCGAACCCTCGTTGAGCCCAACTAAAAGTATGCATTATAAAAGCACAAACTTGTCTCTTCCCTGCAATGCAGTGTTGTCTTTACTGGTTATTGTTTGCAGTCCACTTTTAATGAATAGTAAAATGTATAGATATTATATTTTTAAACACATATATAATATATACACACCCATATACACTGGATATTAACGCTAAACCACAATGCTGATTTGTAGAATGATTTTGTTTTAGCATGTACGTCAATGCTAAATTGATGGTCTTTTCCAATAATACACATTGTGCTACCCTGTCATGCCAGGAACAAGCTGCTCCTTCCATCATCTCGCAGGATGTATATTACTCCAGCCTGAGGCATGCCCTCTGATTTTATATGAACTGTCTCAATGAAGTCGACAGCTCCAAAGGGAATCTCTAGGAGCTGAAACAATGCTCTCCTCTGTATTATCCACCAGTTTCAAAGTCTACATTTGACGCTATTTAAACATTATTAAAGCACAGGTTCCGATCTCTGTATTACAGCATGTCAGTCAGAGACACAATATAGTCAGCTTGAATGTTTCTTTCTCTGAAGATTATTCCTAATATTTATTACTGGATTTATTGTTTAACATGAATTTATATAGTCAAATATGTTTTTTTTTTGGGAGACCAGGCCTCCTTTTCCACCCTAGGAAACATTCACTGCTTCTCAGCCAGCAAGTAACATACTGCATTCGAAGACCCTACACACTGCTTTGTAATGTAGTATTATCCTCAGTGTAGTGCCAACTCACAATCACTGCATGTACTCGGGTGCTAACATTTCTCTAGAATTTTGAATACTGTACAAATAGAACATGTAAGTAAAAATTAAATCACTGAATCCCCTGCCTTGTGAAGAGTTCACCATGGATACACAACCATTGGCTGGTCTCTTGATGGCACTTTATAACAGTCATTAAAAATGAAAGCAAATAAAATAGGTAACCTATATATATATATATATATATATATATATATATATATATATATATATATATATATATATATATATATATATATATATATTTGGCATATCCCTGGGCCTTGTGAAGTGTAGGAAGGTAATGCATTTTAAATTGTTTTGCTGTAATGAAAACACAGTCAGGCTTAATCAGGTGGTTCTGGGAAAATACCAGTGGACTGAAACCACACCAGACTGGACAAGTGATATAAAAAATATTAAAAAAAGACCCTTTGGCTGTTAAGACAAGATTCAATTTGCCAAGTAATTTTTTTAACCTCTCCTGGTAAGAACGATTTTTTTTCATATGTATTCCTTTATCCTTCAAAGTCATATGGTGCTCCAAGCCACAGACTACTGATAGATTTTTCCACTTCATTTTTTTTTGCAAGCCATTCAATTTTTTTATTTGTTCTTTTTTTGTCAGGAAAAAAAAACAGAAAAGGACTTTTTAGGGTCCCAGTGCTGTTGCAAGTTACTATTGTATGTCGAAGAAGAAGAATTTCAGCAGCAGAGCCCAGTGATGTCTAAAAAGCTAATGTTTCTCTCCCCACTACAATTAAAAAAAACTAAACACAACTGCCTTTGCTGAAATGAAGGAGACCTATTGAGCAAACAAATACTGGAGTAAAGAATTTAACACAAGCAGTAGATACATGACAATAACCCATGGAATTTCTGTGTTCTATAGATTAGTAATGTAAAGGACTAGGACGACATCGATATTCAACACCGATCTGTTTAAAAGTATAAAATCTAGATCTCAAAATGTACCCTTCTTATGCATGAGACAATTACATGAACCAACCACTGAATGGCAGTGTTGGGGTACAACTCCAGAAAGCGAACGTGAATTTATTGATTTAGTAGACATACACTATTCCCTGGGGCCTGCATTGCCAAGCAGATGTTATGAGTTAAACAGTGTACAGAAATAGACCAGCCTTACAAATGGGGACATTAAAACATCCAATGCTCAGCTCGCTACTAAGTGTTCTCCCCTTCCTCGGCACTGTTATTATAATTATTATTATTATTATTATTATTATTATACTGTTACCTAAATTGAATTGAGCCAACAGCTGGGAAAGGGCTGCAGTTTACAGTAGCTTTGTGGGCAATAAGCTCTTACAATCCAACTTTGCTAACCGGAGCCGAAAGCACCATTCAGGAGAGCAGTGATCTGCTGCATTCTGCTGTTAAAATGAAACTGTGATGCTTATACTAATTGATTCCCACTAGAAGGACCCAGACTATGACAGCAGAGGAACAGAGGAGCTGAGCTACCCTCCTCTTTCTCAGGGAAGCGCTTGTTCTGCTCCAGATGATGACAGTGTACCTGCACTGGAGACAGGGAGCTCATTTCAATAGCATCCCAAGGACAAGGACGTGAAGTACTTTAATGCACCCCTGTGACACACTCTTCTCATTCCAATGCACACCAGTGTCTCCTTTGGGCATCTCAGCCTCAAGACAAACCATTGATGTAAAATAATGTGATTTAAGAAGTGCCAAGGACATTGCATTTAAGTCTAATATATGTATGTATTATTATTATTATTATTATCTTTCCCTAACTACTCGCCCCACGCTGGATAAATCACTCTCCACTGCAGACAGACTGCCAAGCCCAGCTACCAAAAGAGTTCAACCACAGTCCAGCCATCATTGAAGGGTGGAGAGTGCAGTAGTCCCCCCCAACACACACACACAATTTAAAAAGAACAATTTCCATAAAAGTGTTATAAATGATTGTCTATATGTCTGCATTACTGTAAATATGTGACTATATACAATATTATTCGAATAGGTCAACTATAGACCTCTGCCATAAGAGATACAAACTTGTTCAATGTAACTAGCAGCAGTAACGACAATACTAATAATTATTATGATTACAGTACAAAACACGACATCACAAATAAATACTAAATAAGTGCAACCTGGATAATCAAGAAACAGGACTATTCTGCAATCCTTAGGAGAAAGGGGACTTAAAAACAGTGAACCAGTATATTTCTCTCTTTTTTAAATGATGGTTAGCCCATGCCTCCCCTTGCCGCACAGCCAGTGTCAGATAAGCTGTCCTTTGAGACGCAGTGGACCAGGTCTCCACAGAGCCGCCGCCACCGGCCACGCAAGAGACACGCAACACACAAAGCCCACTCACCCGACCTCGTCCTCCACTTCAGAGATATCGGCCAAAATGAGGAAGACCACGAGTACCGTGACCACGGCGAACAGAAAGCACCGGGATTCAAAAGTCATGACTCGGGGCCGGGGTGCGGGCTCACAGAGCAGGAGAGCACGACGCCATCCTCGCCGGCGCAAAGTTCCCGGCGGTCCCGTGTGCCGCTTGTGTCGTGTCGCTCTTCCCTAAAACCTCCGCGCTTCACTCGGGCGGCTGGAGCTCATGGCCCTGCGTTGCTGTGCGTGCATCTTCGCCAGGTTTGCTCATTGCCCGGGTTGTCTCGCCGCTTCATTGACGCCGCACTTCCACGGCAAACTTTCAGTGCAACTGCGAGCGGAGCCGCCGAGCGAGCCGCGCCATGCGGACCTTAAAGAGACAGGACGCGCCGCTGTACTGATACTGCAGCCCTCGCTTGCATTGTGCTCCCTACTCTTTTAAATGCATAGGCACCTCGTTAATGCAACGTTTCGGGGGGAAAGGATCCATGAAGGATAGCTTTATTTCGCCTGTACGCTTTGTTTGAGCTCTCTGGCGCTGAATTGCCATGTGTTGTGACATTGACTCTGCGCGGACACCTCCCTGCCAGCACCGTTTCCCCGCGTCCACGTCGCACACGCACTCTGGGAGCAACGAGGTCTGCGCAGATCCTATTGGTGGAGCAGCGCAGACCTGCAGAAATCTGCTCTAGACGAACGCGACCTGGGCCCTTTGCATGGAAATGATGAATACCCGCCACTGCTTTCCACGCCGCAGCCCTGACACTGACAGTCTTTGTGCAACTACAGAACAGCCGGTCTTTGTATCTCACCACCCCACCACCATTATACAATCTTGCAATTCATTACTGAATCTAAAAAGCACGCATTACTTTACCTTTAACTGCACAGGTAAATCTTGTTCCTTATTTTTAAATACACATCTAGACCGAATCAAAACTTCTTCCCAACTTTCCGATTCGCAAACTACAATCTTACCCTATCGCATAGTAGAAAGTACCTTCTGACAATACATTAGGCAGGTACAGGGTGAGGCGATTCACATGTAGGTCAAAGTATTGATTTAGTCTAGCCCTTATAATCTACTTGAGATGTAGGCTATACTATGCCCCAGATACCACTGGCAGCCTACACTGCAAACAAACAGCCTAATCTGTTCCCATTATGGATAGTCCATAAGTCGTCCAAAAACAAAGCTCCCTTAGTGAACTTGCTTGGTTAGGAAGCTTATGAAGCATTATATATTGGATAAACATCTTAGTGCTTGGTAACCATGTGCTATAATTGAGTGTTTTTGTACCTCACATATAGCCCTCAATAAAGATGAATAAACAGCCAAAACAATAATAATTTCTGTGTGCATATCAGTTCACCCTATTCACACACCAATGTTACCTGAAAATGCAGCACTCCAGAGTAGGAACCTACCAGAGTAGGGCTGCATTACATCAAATCATGGACCCACCCACTAATAGCAAACTGCAAACCTGTACTTGATATTTATGAGTAGAAGAAAGAAACATGATTGAAAACACAAGCTGCCACGGAGTGCAGATTGTGTAGTTTTCCATCAGCTGTATCCAAGTTTTGATTTAATTCCATCCCTAGATCAGGTCAGTTACAGACAGAATTCCAGTTTCAGTTACAGCACCAAACTCTTCATAATAATAATAATAATAATAATAATAATAATAATAATAATAATGTTTATTTTTGTAAACAGGCTCCACTACATTGTTTTGAGGGAGTGGAAAGTTGATTATATGACCATATACCATCTAAATACAGCAGCTTTTAATGACTACAGATTTTGTGGTTTGTTTTTTAAAAAGGGCAAAAAACTGTAAAACAAAAAGCTCTGCTTGTGAAGGTAAACTTGCATTAGGTTGAGTGGTCATTCAGTTCTTGCACCCAGTGTTGATTCAACTTTCTTTGCTTCCCCTGGTTAGGTTGGCCGGGGCGGAGTTGCTTGGCTCCATTCCAGCTCATATCAACAGAAGAGCGTTCAGGTTAGTCTGGCTTCTTGGGTTCTTAACAGAGCTGCCTAATATGTGCAAATGGAGTGTCAGTTTGAGGCAGATTGGTGTGATAGGGGGCTGCAGGGAAAATAGATGGGTTCCTCACATAGACAGCATTTATTCAGTTATCCTTAGTGCAGTGTTGCTAATTTTTTGCATTCCCTGTAATGGTAATATAGGTAAATGCAACTTGGACACAATCATGTTTTGAGAAACTAGTATTTTGGAAGGTTACATATCCTGTGTGAAATGTGCTACTGTCTGCAAAAAAACTAAAAGTGATAAAATAATCTGAATGGTGAACACAAAATTGATTTAAAAGGTAGGGACCTAACCTGGAAAGTATCCAGTGTTTCTCTCATTCCTTTATTTTGAGTTATTGTATTGATGGTGATATATGCTGAATGTCAGTATCTGCTGCTGTTTCAGTATAATAGTCTAACTAGAAGAACAATTTGGAACATAAAAATATACCTTGTCTATTTAATTAACCATTTACAAGCCTTTGAACTTTTTATTTGTCAGTTTTCTGTATGGCAAAAACATATTACTAATCAAGAGACAGCAATGTTCTAAAAGTAAGAGGTGAAATAACAGTAGTGTGGGCTTAAAGCATCGTCCATTTCATACTGAGCTCCCAGGGCAACCTCACCCTCTCATTTAAATTGAATTAACCCTTAATTGAGAAGAAATTCTGATAATTATGTCAAGCCATGGTGTTGTGGGAATTACTGGCATATTTTTAGGTTTTAAAGTTAAAGCTCAGTGTGGAAATGGTATTCCGTGGTTCGCAAATCTGGCTTGATTAAAGTATGAAACTTATTCTAAAGCACTAACAATCATTCTTCTACTGACTTAATAAAAAGGACAGGAAACATTTTTTTGACCTCTTATTTAACTGGAGAGCACTGATTGAACACATTGCCTTGGGTTAATGTCCACAACAGGAAAATACACAGAAACACACTCAACCTTCTGTCAGGGAAGTTTTGATCTAAAATCAAAATGCTAGATATATACTGTTTCACAAAGCTTGCAATGCTACCCTTAGACTGAAGGAGTTAATTTTCTGAATATCCCTTGAGACTCTCTTTATTCTTCAGATTTTTTAGTCTGATCTTATTTACATAGAAACATGAAAGGGGGGGAAAAAACGAGAGCAATACGAAACCACAAACTTCGGTTCAGAATCTGCAATCTCTCAAGTTGAATGAGGACATTATAGTTGTAGTTACCTTGGCAGCTTCCCAAGCCAAGACTGAAAAGCAACCTGTCAGGATGATGGGATTTTTCTTTTTTTTTTTATAGTTTAATTGCACCACCATTAAAGTCTGGACCATGTGGCTTGTATTGAATATTGACTTCTTATTAAACAGACTTTTTCTTTAGAGGATTCTAACTTGTGGGTCACTTTTGCCACAGCATTCCAGCATCAATTATTATTATTATTATTATTATTGTTGTTGTTGTTGTTGTTGTAGTTGTTAATAATAATAATAATAATAAATTAATCAAATCTGAGGTTATACACTGTTAGATCTAATATTACAACTATAAACAAACAAAACAGCAAAGTTTGTCTTGATCAAACTGATTTCTGAACAAAATGTATTGATAGAAATGCAGAGAATTATGAGTCATTTTTTAAAAAGCAATATTTGTGCCACATTCATATTCATATTCATAGAGTTGGAGCCCAGACAACAAAAGTTGAACTTCAGTATTTACATTAACATTCCTATATTATGAGGCTCAATGCATATTGGACACAGAAGGCATGGATGCAAGTACAAACTCACAATTGAAGCCAATACAAAACAATGTAGTCACTGAATATCTAGCTGTAGGTTTAAAAAAAAAACATTTTTAAATGACAAACATTACATTTTACTCCCAATAACATACATAATGGTAGGGGGAAAAGAGTATAATTAATTCTCAGGGTCATTTTGCACAAGAAAGAGAAAAATGTGGCATCTGTGTGCATCATGGAGCCAAGGCAAAGCGTTTTGTTACACACTGACCCAAAAAAAGCGCAAGTCTTGTGGATGCAATTTCAAAGCCACAGCTCTGGAAAAAAAAACCTCTTCCACAATTAAACTGGATCTACAGGGAGCTCCAAAGCTTATGAGTACTGTGCACATTTTAAGCTTCAAGTGGCAGCCCTTCATCTCTGAGTTTAAAAGAAGTTACAGTCAAGGCCCAAGGTTTCCTGGGGACTGGAAATGTGGATTAACTTTCTTAATAAAAAACGCTGTCTTTTTAATGCGGGCTATCAGGAAAGATGGTATAGCAAACATTCAGAGGGGATTTAAAAGAAATCTGACGTTTTTTTAAAAGCAAAATGATGAATACTAGCACTGCTTTTTTATTTATTTATTTATTTTTAATTTTAACCACCCTGCATTGTGTTGGGAAAAAAATACGGTTTCTGTATTTCAGTGCACCTTTTGTCTCACATTTGACCTCGGTTCCTCTGTCCCACTGTTATTCTACAGTTTGCAAAACTCATTGGATTATAGTTCTAAACTATACTAAAGCTTTGACAACCATTCTCCCTTTGAGTTGATAATAAGAACAACATTTTGTCCGTGCCAAGCTGAAATTCAAAATCCTATATAATGCTAACATTGATATTGTCAATTCATTATTCTCTTAATTCTCAGGCAGAGCCAAATTAATTCCTAGATTTCCTTCAGATGCAAAGGAAAATGTTAATCCTGCACTTCAGATTAGGTTGTGCATGTGAGGGATTACTTGATGATGCCAAAATATGATATTAGCATGATGAAGATGTGTTGTACTGTGACAAGTCCGTTACACTTCATAAAGGATGTATGCTGAAGTGTACAGGATGCATATTATTTACACTCATGCAGTGTCAAGAAGTTGAATCAAGTATTGCTCTAGTCTAAAATGATTTCCTTTCAATGAGAACTACAGCAGTGTGGAGTAGTGTTTAGGGCTCTGGACTCAGAGGTTCATGAGTTCAATCCCAGGTGGGGGACACTGCTGCTGTACCCTTGAGCAATGTGCTTGACCTACGCCACTAACAAACAAAACAGCTGCATAAATGGGTACTTGTATGTAAAAATAATGTGATATATTGTAAATTGTCCTGGATAAGGGTGTCTGCAAAATAAATATAATAATAACAGAAAGAGCACAAGCCATCTAGATATGTTCCAGATACATGCCTTTATTAACAAAACAGAAACAAATAAACAAAAACTTTTTCTTCAGGGAATTGGCAAGTGATTATGTAATAGAAAAATCTCCCTTCTGCTCTTGTACATTTGTGGAGTGCAGTCTTTGCTGGCAGCTTGTGATGATTGGCCAGTAGGTGGCAGTGTGCTATGACCCTATTAACAATTCATGTGTGCCGAGTGTGGGGACGGTTTGATAATTGACAGCTCAGAGGGCACAGCCAAAAGGTACTCACACTGTAGCTGGCCTATAAGACCCCTAGCATGAAATATTCAGTTGAGTTACTGAGAGCACCTTTTCTCCCCCTCTGTAAAATAAAATTCATATGCAGGTGCCATGGAAAGCAGGCACCATGGCTGCTGAATGTAAGAAATTTGACAAAACTGTAATCCTTTAAAACAGTTGTTTATTCCTTCATATACACGGTGTCTTACACATTGTTAAAGCTTTTAACAAAACAGTATTTGACAGTTTTGGACAATTTTAGTTTTTTGCATAGTATACGTTTAGTGCATTACATTAAATAGTAATGCTGTTTTCTGTTAAGCAACTTAAGATGTAAAGTGGATTGCATAAATATTCACCCCCCAAGAACTTTTGAACATTTTGTAGTCTTACAATCTGGAACTAAAATGTATATAATTGTGATTTTCTGTCTCTGATCTACACAAAGTATTCCATTATATCGATGCTGAAAAAAAAGAATGAGTGCTTAAGTATTCACCCCCTTTTGCAATGACACTTTACAAAAAGATGTGGTGCAGCCAATTGCCTTCAGAAGTCACATAATTAGTTGAATATACTCCACCTGTGTGCAATTAAAGTGTCACATGATCTCAGATTAAATACACCTCTTTCTGGAAGGACTCAGAATATGTCAGAGAGCATATCCAAACAACCACACCATAAAGACCAAGGAGCTTTCAAAACAAGTCCAAGAGAAAGTTCTGGAAAAGCACCAGTCAGGGTTGGGCAATAAGAAAATATCCCAAACTTTGAACATCCCCACAGTAAATCCATTATACAAAAATTGAACGAATATGGCACAGCCATGACTCTGACTCCCTAGAGCAGAGTGTGCTAGGAGGTTGGTGGTCAGAGAAGCCACCAAGAGGCCAATAATATCTCTGAAGGAGTTACAAAGTTCTATGGTGAGAATTGGAGAAACTGTCCATATGTTAACTATTGCCTGGATGCTCCACAAAGATGGCCTATATGGAAGACTGGTGTGGAGAAGGACATTGCTAAAAATCTGCCACATCAAATCCCATTTGGGTTTTTCCATAAGGCATGTGGAAGACACAGCAAAGATGTGCAAAAGGTTCTCTGGTTGGATGAGAGCAAAACTGAAAGCACAATTTACAGGAACCAGATGTGCAAAGCTGGTAGAGACTTTACCCAAAAAAACCTGCAGCTATAATTGCTGCCAAAGGTGGTTCTACCAAGTATTGAGTCAGGGGGTTGAAAACTTATGAAACTAACACATTTCAGATTTTGATGTTTAACTTTTGTTTTACAATAATATATACTTTTCACCTTCAAGGTGTTGCGTATGTGGTGTTAATCAAAGGGAGAGCATCCCAATGAAATCCATTTTCATTCCAGATTGTAACATAACAAAATGTGAAAAAGTCCATGTGGGGTGAATACTTGAATACTATGAAATCCACTGTAAATTAATAATGGAGCTGTGTATTTCACTGTGAGTCACCTTGGATAAAGGTGTCAGGAAAATAAACAAACATACAAACAAATAACACATTATTATTGATGCGGGACAGTGCCCTGTCTAGATGTCAAAAATAATATTGCACCATTGTTGCAGCAAGATTGTGTAACCCATGTGTGAATTTAAGCTTTGTGTATTGCTCTGGAGAGGCCAGTTGCAGTAGTTCTTTGAAGCTGATTTTTAGAAAAAACTATTCATCCAAGGCCATAGAGAGAACAGGAGACAAAGGAGACGTGTGTGATAAAGTTTGGGGTACCTCATTGACGTCACGTAGTTGCCCAGCAACCAAAGGGAGTAATATATAATAGTATGTTCATTAGAAAAACTTTAAATGCGTCTTCCCGACTGGCCATCTCCGGAGCGATTCATTTAGCTGAATAATCTATTTTGGTATGATTCAAGTGGACCCTGGTATTCCTTGTCCGCCTATGTATTGAGGGAGTCAATTTCTCCCAATCAATTATTAACAATAATAATAATAATAATAATAATAATAATAATAATAATAATAATAATAATAATACAGTACTGCAATTGACAGACAGTGTATGTATTAATAAATAACTAGTCATATCCTCTTCATAAGAATAAGAAAGGGGTGAGACTTATTTCTGCATCAGTGTTGTCTTGAGAGCACGAAGATATCATCCCTGCGTTGTGGGCTCCCATCTTGATAAGGAGCAGTCTATGTACAGGAGGGTGCTGATATGAATTTCTAGAACTCTTATCTCTTCACTACAAACGGAAGCTTGATTAGAAACGTATTGGTTCCTACTGGAACAAGATCGAGATTATTAGCATCAAACACCTCTACCCTTGAAGTGTCACAAAAGCGTCTCTCTGATGGGAATAAATATTACACTTGCCGACAAGCTGTCAGTTTCTTCCAGGAGAGAGAGAGAGAGGGGAAACCTGTGGAATAATGGGCATTTACTCGCCCCCTGCATGCTGTTTAGCTGTGGTGGGGCTTATAATGTTAACCCCTCATGAGCTAAACGGTTTGATTTATTAGGTGTTGCATCAAACATATGCAGCATGCATTTTAATATCTTCTGCTTCATGACAGCTGCCCCAGGCTGTTTATATATGTTGACAACAGACAAGGGGTTGAGAAGCTTTGATAACAATTAGAAAACAGCAATATAAGAGAGCCCTTATCCATCATATAATTTAGATCCACTGTTTTCTGAAGCTATGGAGGGCACTGCATCTTGAATTTTGTATGCATAGTTTTTATTAACATGCTTGTGAAGCTTGCATAGATGTGTGTCATATATGTATTTATTTCATATTTCATATATGTATTTTAATACCTTTTCCATCAAGTAAAACAGTACAGTACGGGTTCTCCACACTCCATTATTTGCTATCATATGGGAAGTCTAGTACTATTTCATTTACAGAATAAAAAAAACAAATGTGGCAAAAAGTAATTCTTGAATTTTAAGTCTGCAAACCTTGTCCTAGACCATATCAAAACCTTGGCCTACTCACTAATCACAGATTACAAACCTGCCTCTCGATATCATATATTGTCAGAAGCCACTTTCTACTACTTTATGATACAGGGTACAGGTGTGCCATTTATGATTCGTGTGTATGGATCAAATGTTTTGTTCAAATTAGTTTTAGGCCCTAATGCTGGCTATGGAATTACTATTTTTCCTACTAAGAAATACAATTCAGTTAATTTAAGCAGGAGCCAGAGTTGCATGGGAGCAAAACAATTTGGACATTGTCTGGTTTATTATTTTGCATCACTGAGATGTGAGAAAATGCATTTCTAAGGCAGCTATTTAAGATTTTTGCAAATGGCTGTTTTGGGAGTTGAGGTGGCTGGCTGCTATGAATACTTATTTCTCTCTCCCCACTTTTTACTTTGGAGCCTGGTTTCTAAACGACGTGCCACTGTGAGTGAGTTTCTTTTTCAGGCGCTTAACTTTTCTCCATGTATTAATATTACAATTTCAGAAATTTACTGTGCAGCCCATCTACAAGCATATATAGGCCCCTAAGTGTTTGTGGAACATTTTGCATTAGTATCATTTGTTTGTTTTTTACGGACACAAACAACACAAAATAAAACAGCTTCTGTATTGATCACTGTCAACAAAATAGACAAAATACACATTTACAATTGCTAGAAAGATAGACGGATAGAATAAGCTCTCCCTCCAAAAAAAAAACTTGCACGGCAAAAAACACACCAGAAGAACAAGTACAATTGAGAGAGACAGCCTTCGCAGTGTAATTGAGCACTGGCACACAGCGAGACAAAAGCAACATAAAACTGAGCTAATGTGTACTCATTGAACACCAACAAAACAAAAACAAAGCACGTATCCAAATTATCCTCAATTTCCACCCTTTTCTTTGCTTTCCTCATGGTTTTTCGCCAGTATGCGGCCAAATGGGGGTGGGGGAATTCGCGATGATTATGTGTGTGTACATCCAAAAACACAGCAGGCACCGTGCATAGTGTTTATAGCATCAAATAGTAACTGCGTAGCTTCCCCAGGCTGTGTCATTCAAGTTCAAAGTTCAGGATGTTCTGGTATGGCGGTACCCATTGAACCCAACAACTATAATATATAGTTTAGTGTATCGAATTGTGTTACAGTTGTTATTTCTGAGATTAACGATGTGCAGTCTATGCATTTGTAGATCATACATGACTCTCTTTTCGTATTTTGTAGAATTTCTGTTGTTCTGTGGAAGTGGAAAATAAAAACCGAGCTATATCTTCAAGTGGGCAGGTCACCTAGCAGTGATGAAAACAAACAGCAAAATAAACACTTTCATGGGTACTGGCAGGCACTACAATCTGGGCCAAAGTGCTCATGTGGTAAACAGCATCAGAACAATTATATGATGTGCATCTGCTTTTAAAGTGGTAGAAGACTATTTTATGCTCTGTAACTGATGCACAGTGCAGTTCTGTTTAAGTGACACAAACTGAATTATGGATTGCGACAGCAGCATCTGTAGTGTGGAGTTATTCACAAGCACAGATATCCCAGCTAATGACCACAAGACAAGATGATAAATAGTGAAAAATACATGCTAAGCTTGCACAATATAAGAGACACTGTTCTTGCCTACCCATTCATTGCTATTTTGTTACTTGTTAAAAATGTCTGAAAATGTAGAGGTCACTCTGTCTGAGTTTGATTGTACTGTATTTGTTTTAATAATAATACAACTATTTGTATAATAGTAGTTCCATAAGATCAGCAACTAACAAATTTCATTGCATCGATCCTACTTTAAAATAAATATCCCCTTTGTGTGCTACTATATGCACAGGAAAGTACATTTGTTACTGACAAACTGAATGCATCTTATATAGGTTATTATAATAATAATAATAATAATAATAATAATGTTGTGAATAAAACCCGGTAAATAAAAACAATTCAATGAAAACAGAAAGAATGAAAATAGTTTTAATTTATTTTACAGCAAACATACAACATCACATATTTTGTTTTCTAAAATGATATATTCTCAAAAAAAGATAAAATAAAATTAAAGAATGCAAGGAGAGAAGCATATAGAACATATAAAATATCTCTATTGTACATTGTGAAAAAATGTATGTGTATATATATATACACACACACACACATATATATTCCTTTTACATTTTATTTATTTATTTATTTGAATAAGTGCCATTTAAGTCCTAGGAGCTTGAATTCATCTTTACCACATACACAGGACTCTGTAAACTCTAGAGTAGAAACATTCAGTGGGTAGGTGTTCCTGTTACTGCAGTGCTCATAATCTGGAAAAAGCTTCACTTTGCTCAAATGAAGCCAAGAGAAAGATTGCTATTGCTTTAGAAGGGAATACCTTAAGCTTGGAGATATTTCAGGAGCTTACAGTGAAACCCAGTGCTACAACGGCCCAGTTTGGCTGTTTTGAATTTTCAGTAAGCTTTTAAAACCTTGAGACTGAATCCTCCTTCCTCTGACTTTACTCAATGAATCTGTCACTTCCAAAAGCAGTCAAAGCCACTTCAATCACAGGGCTAATCTATTGAGAAACTATATGAGTTTAATGCACTGCACGGTTGTCACTGTCTACGCAGTTTGTTCTTTACATTTAAAACCTTGAAGTACTTTTTTTTGAGCAATGAAAAAAAGGAAACAAAACAAAAACATTTGGGGTTTCTTTGATCTTTGTAAAGCATTGAGTATCTACTGATTGGACTAATAGTGCAATCCAGCACCCTTAATACCTTGCGAAAATAGCCCTTAAACGTAAAAGGAAGAAGTCACTGCGAGAATATAAAAACTCAAGACTCGTGAACAGAATAGCTGTGTTGAATTTATTAACAAATGCTACATTTCACAGAATGGACATCTGTTTATTAGCAACTGCCTCATTTGCAAAAAAGAGAAAAATAATCAAAACAAAACCCAGGTTTTGGGAACACATTCAATGACAGGTACATAAACTCCCTTTATTTACTCTGTGTTTACCATTGCGGTATGTTCCTATCATATAATTCGGTTACAGAAATGCAATTGATATAAGGTATTTGTTTTCCTAATCCAACTATTCTCCCACACTGTAACTGCAGTGTAAATAAACGTGCTTTCACTTTAAAGTGTATCTCTGTTTAAACATCTGCCCCTTGGTGCTGCAAGAACACCAATAGGTTGAGATACCTGCCAACAATTTGTGGGACAATGCACAATATAACTAATAACATTTTGCCTAAATTGTAAAGATTTAGATTTGTCCTAAACAGGCATTCATAGCTTAGATATGTCATAACATTTGTTAGTGATGCCCTTTAATACAAGCATCCCACAGAAAAGCATCTTTGCTCACTGTATTAAGTTGCAAATGATGAACCAGATGTGCCATTAATGTAAAGGGTAGCAAACTGGAGGGAAGAAGCTCAGTGTCATTCGACCTGCGAGAAAAAGCCTACATGTTAACTTTCTCTAAACTGCAATGGATTATATATATATATATATATATATATATATATATATATATATATATATATATATATATATAATTAAATAGGTAAACCATTGTATTGATAAGTTTTCTTTACAAAAAAGAAACCTAAAACAAAACAAAAAAACTTCAATTAAAAAACCTTAACGGAATTCCTACAATAGTTTGGGCACATTACAAAGTGTCAAGTGGAGGATCCCTGCTGTACTAACTGAGAATACAGTCCCTTTTCGTCTTCCTCAGACCCAGGTAAAATCAAATGAGTAAAAATAAAATCCTCAGTGAAGTAGAAAAAACATGTTCATGTAATTTTGGCACTTGTATGGCATGACAGAAACACATAATAAAAAAACCATCTGAAAACACGATACAAAAGAAGAGAGCAATCAAGATTTAAAGAAAGAGATCATCGAGAGCATCAGCAAATTAAGCTGATTGGACCGCAGGCGGGGCACATGCCCAGACTGGGGTTAAGAGTTGCTGACTGAGCCTTGAATGGAAGAATAAATAAAAAAGCCAAAAAAGGGCTGTGTTCTGTGTTTACCCTTGGAATGAAATTTAAATAGTTCAATAGAACCAAAACATCATTTTGCAGTACTGTCATGAAAGCAGGCTGCTATATTAATAACCCCCACCCCCTGTTCACACAATGCTACTAATGAGACATAATTAGGCTCCTTGCCTACAATACATGCTATATATATTTCTTTAAACTCAGGGAATAATGGGAGCATGGGGAGCAAATGGATTTAGGTTCCATTGAGCCTGGCCTTGCTTGATCTTCAGGAATGCAAAATAAAATGGTTTATAACCTACAAAACATTCCAGTGGTACAAAGTCAATGGTGTATAGAATTAAACATGCAGACCATGTCCAGACAAGCCCCCCTTCATGGGCAATGCTTAACAAGAATGCTCCTTGAACATCATTTTACAGGACTCTGGCATGCACAGTTGAGGCGTATAGCCACTGCCAGTTACTTTTTAAATTGTTAATTAGCACTGCTTTTCCTATCTCAATCCCAGGACCCCACCGTTTTTTGCTGGTGAAAAGAAAAGAAAAGAAAAAGGAAGCTGGGACATTAAAATTAAACTAAAAACAAACCCACACATGCACACACAATAAATGTGGCCAAGTTTAATGGCGCAATCATCAGTTCACTATAAAATCAGTTCACCGTAACAGAGATTTTATTGCCTTTTGTCCATAGTTCCCTGAACAACTACAGAACTACCTTTGACCAGAGCAAAGCACATGCTGGCTCTTCCTAAAGTTTTCTAAGAGGGCTGTACTGCTAGCTCTGACAGCCAACCCTATTCAGTGGATATACCGAATAGGTTCATAAAGGGTGAATGTTTTGCAATGGATCCTCAGCATCCGAGTATGTTTTTTTTTTATCTTTAAGCATATATTTTTGCCATCAAATATTTAGAAAGTTTTTGCAACTTATATATTCTTTATAAAACTGGTAAGTGATTGAAAGTAAGGGGATACATCTACAATGTATTTCTTATTTGTCCAATTGACCTTAGTATCTTTAAGTTTGATGCTGTAATACATGGCTGGCATTCAAATTTGGAACTCATTAATAAATTAAATACATAAAAAGTCCTTTGCTTAAAAACATAACGCATTTGGTTTTGAAAAACACGAAACATTTTGGTTGCTAAACATGTCATTTTCCAGAATCAAAGGTTTGTACATCCTTTTATTTTTGGACACTTGGTAATTTGAATTCAAAATTCCCCAGTGTTTGCATATCCATGAATATAAATCATCTTTAAAAGGTGAATACTATTTATTTGCAAGTCTTTAACACAGGGCTACCTTCAAGGCATTTCAGTTCAAACTCATCTGGAATGTTAAGTCATTTGGCAAATTGTTTCCTCTGAACAAACGTCACCTCTTGGACACAGATACATGAAAGCACCAAAAAGCCATGAATACTTATATGTGCATGTATGAGTCAGGTTAATCTATAATGCTGCATTCACACCCTTCAGACACAGCAACACCTGTCATGTGAAGGGTGTCTCTGGCCATAGCTTAGGCAATGCACCAACACGAAGGGCACATCAATGTAACCTGTGGGATCTCTGATCTCTGTGTTAGACCACAACCAAAAGACAAATGCATAACGCTGGCTTCATGGATGAAGTGAAGATAGTTTTTTCTTGGCAGGCTTTATGAATTGAGTTTGGCAACGGTTTCTCTTCCCATGAGGCCGGCTGCATGCAGTTGTGGCCAATAGGTCTGAAGTTCTCTGTCAGTTAGACAGTCCATCAGAGACTGCGTAAGAGTGTCCAAGTGTAGGGAGTGCAGTATGGGGGCTGGCAGTGAAGGTGGCTTTCCTGTATCTGTCACCAGGATATTATCAGATGTTTCCTAGCACAACCTCACACAAACAACTGCAGCAAGAAAAGCAGACAAAACCGATTATTTTGGCAATTATAATGACTATCTTTTTTGGACTGCATTTCTCCTCTACGATGTTTGCATGAATGGCATTTCAACGTTAGTTATAAAGGCATACCTTGTCACAGGCTACATTAGGTAATTGAACTAGGCCATGCAGACTCCCAAAATACAGAAAGGGTTTGTCATTATTATAGTTTAAAGAACAAAAGAAACCAGTTACAGGCTTTCGCTGTCAAAACAAGGACCCTGCATTTTGCCCCCACCTGCCTTTAAAAATGATTAGAGTTGACGTCTTTCATTCTTTCACTCTTTCTGTATGTTTTCATTCAACCTGAAAACAAGCCTGTTAACTGTAAATTGAAATACACTCATCGAGTGGAAAGAGTCCTCCACTCTATACTGCAGTGAATGATGCACAGAGAATCTCACAAGTAATTAGCTCTATCCTGATTGTAAGTGAAACTGTCATTCCTGCATTCCCCTCATAGTTGATTGTTGGCATAGTTTATTTGGCATTTGATCAGGGTTTTTAAATAGTTTCAAGTCAGCAGCGTGAGGTAGGACCCTCCTCTGAACGCTCCGAGTTTAAAGCAATACACTTCCCTGTTTATGAAGAGTTTTCCAGCAAAGAAAGAGAGCTTATTTTACTGTTAACTAATCAACACCATGAATGAAGGAATTATAGTTTTAAAGGCAGGTGGGTTTAGAGTTGAGCAAAGAAAGTGCACAGCCCAAGTAATTTCAGATAACTAACTTAATCTGGGGGGAATTGCCCAGTACTATAAAATTCCCTAAAAACATCATATTTGCTCATATTACAGATCTTACTCAAGAACACCTCAAGCAGCTCTAGTTAACACAGTTACTCTTAAATATTTTCAAATGGCTGTGGATACAATGATTTGCCAGTTTTGAAAACAGCACAGTTCCAATATAATAGGACTAAAACTTTCTGACAGGTGGACTGTTCGTTTGATGCCTTGTAATACGCCCTATTGCTAAATACTAAAACGGTCTATTTTATATAGTAGGGGTGTGCTGATGTAGGAATGCTTTAGAAAAAGTTTGGAGGTATTGAAAACTCACAGTGTAAGCCTTTACGACATGACAAACACACCTCTTGAGATTATGTTGTGACTTTTGGTGGGTTTACAAAATGTGGCATCTTCACTAAAACCTTGAAAACGACAAGTGATCCATAATGGAGTATGAGCTGGTTTTCAAGTGATCACAAAGTCCATGACCATTCTAATATAAAATATATATATATTATCAACCCCTAAAGGGGCCTGTAAGCTGCTTTAAGATGAAAACAGTATGTTAGCAATGGCACTATTACATTTCATCAAGCATGCAATGTCATTCCAGGCTGCTGCCAATTTATGAAGCAGAAAAATCAGGCTCGGCAGAACCAGTTACTTGCAGAAATGTTGGCTGTATATAAAACAGCCTGTTAAAAGCAGATTGATTATATGAAAGATATAATATGGGTCTTCGGGTGGCATTCCTAGTTATCCACATCCTGCATCTATTTCTTGCTTTTTTCACCTTGGGTGTAATCTCACTTCCAGATGGGAATCTGTTTAACTGCTTTGTAAATGGGGGGCCGTCTCAGATTCAATCACAAATCCACACCACCCCCCATTCAATTCCCACCACCTATTTTGGAGTGATAAGATGCCACCTTCAAGTCACTGTTAATAACAGATAACTGCCCCAAAAAATGAAGCAAAGGCAAATCAATGATGAAGGGTTCATTGTCTGTCAACAAGACAGATTTGGTGTTCATTACTTTTGGTGTTTGTTTCTATTTGATACACCATTGTTAACTAGAAGGTTGACTGGATGAAGAACTAAGAAACTGGTGAATTTGATGTAATATCTGTTTTTGTTCTGTAGCAGCAGAAAACTTCTGTTAGTTTAACTTGCTGACTACAGCCGAGAGTAGCTCTGAAAATGGTAAATAATAAAATAAAAAATGGCTGAATAAAAGAATGACAACCAATTTGTAAGAGTAAAAATATGAGAGGGAACACGGTGATACTATCAATAGACTATTGACCTGTTTGTTGTCTTGTATATATGCACTGTTAATAAATAAGAAAGTGCTATATGGATTATCAAGCCTAAAAATTCTGATGGACACTTTTTTTTTTAGAAACTTTACTATCACTGATGTATGTGCTGTTTTAGAAGATGTATTAGCTCTTGTGCACTTCCTCACATTCTGAAGCTCAGTTTGGGATGCATCATACATACATTTCACCGACTGCAAGCCTTCTTCTTCCCACAAAAGATACTCAGAGACAAAGACCTCTGCTTTTGTAATAACCAAAGAAGTAGAAGAAGCAGTTTGACAAATGACAAAAACGGTTCATAGACAATGACATGGACAATGCACCTGAATGAGATATAAAAAAAAAAAACAGAATACATGAATGCTAAACATTATTATTATTACAGAAGGAAAAGATAGCAATGACCTGAGGGGCACTGAAGGCTGGAATTAAGTGTGAACAGCTCTGAATGAAATGTGCAAATACATCTTTATAAATCATCTAGAACTTTGCTTCAGAATGTGAAATGGCACACAAGAACACAGAATCCTAGACCTTCTGAGATGCAGAATACGTGAGTGACAGATTAAAGGTTTCTTGGGATATCTCAATGAAACATATTTCAGTAGTAGCCTGCTATTCAATGTGGTGCATAACAAATGGCATTAACGTCTTAATTGCCCCTATTTGGTGTACACTTTATAAAGACACTCCTTTGTTTTCCAATGTTTCTGCTATTTTCTTTTCCTGATGGAAACAGTGGTTCCTCTACTCATCACAATCAATATAAAGAACTAGATCTGAGTAATAAAACTAGAGTCAAACTGATAAATAAAAGAAGATCAATGAGTTATTAAATGTTACATGCAGAACTACTCTACATAAAAAAATGTATTCAGTTCCTTCAGTTCCTTTCCTCACAGTGGTGTATACATTCACGGCGAACTATGACTCCAGTACCAGAAACCTGGATTTTGTTCTCTTGTCTGGGTTTTTGAAAAATCTCAATGGCTTAATGAAAGTAACAGCTTAAAATGAAATAAATACAAACAATCCCTTTTCCTTAGCTCTCGGGCACCCTCTCTAAAAACGTTCTGAAAATCCAAAGGCTTTCAGCGGTCAAACCAAAAATACCAGATTACTGCATTTAGTGAAGCTTTTAATATAGTAATAGAAATGACGTACAAATGTAAGCAATATTTAATGAAAGAAAAGTGAACAATTTGTCCAGATGTTTAATGAAAGTTGTTCATTTTAATGAATAAAAAAAATTGTTGATGTTTAATGTCAACAATGCTGGATAATATACCAACCTTTGAGGACACATTCTTTTAATGTGCAAATCTATGCTGATATAATCGGTGCCCTAGGTCTTCAGTCACTAACACTAGACTTGACTGTGACATTTATATAGTATTTTTCCATGACAGAACTCCTGTGTTGTAAACAGCTATCCGCAAGTAGGATAAATAATAGCGAATAAAAAATAAATAAAAAATTACACTTTTTGGAGATTTGGAGATATATAAGTTCAAATAATGGAGAAAAAGAGGTTCCTTTACTTAAAGAGACTGGGTTCAGATCCCGATCAAGCTGACATAGAATCATTTAAGTTACCACTTAAAATCAGGAGGAAACCAGCCAGTACTTGGTAAAGGGTGGAAACTCAGAGCAGTTGGTTGCTAAAAGCCACCGTATTGGATGACATCCTTGCAGAAATCAGATCTAAAAATGGACCCTTAACGAGTCAAACGTGGATTTGGAGCAGACAGCAGCAACAGTCTTCCAGGGCCTGAACAGGACTTAAAATGCATGAACTGAATTTTTAAATATTTTGTCTTTTCTTTTTTCAGACAAAAAAAGAAAGGATATCCTTCAAGAGACTGGTATATAGTGTCACGTTCTTCTGTTCTATGTTATATTTTTATTTGTATTGGTTTATTTTGTTGTGAACTCTGATTAAAGTCAAAGCTATAAAACAGACTCCATATTCTCGCACCACTCGTGGTCTTCGAGGTTGTATATAAACTTTGTCCTGCTGGCTGGATTTTGACTGATCTCCTTGCCCAGGTTGTCTAGGGTGAGGGTGGAGGCAAACAGTTCGCTGGTGGTCAGGCCGCCCTCAGTATTCTTTATGTATCTTTTGTAGTTTTTCCGTAAGCATTGCCAGGTGGTGGTATAGAGGATAAAAGCCACGGACTTGAGAGCGATGGCGATGCTGACGTACAGATACCTGTAGGCCACATTGTCGTACAGGAGACAGGCGCCCTGCTCCCCGCAGACGGTGCTCCAGAACAGGCAGGTGGAATCAATCCCAGCACCAAAAATCAGTGGAGGTGGGATGAAACCTGCCATGAAGGGGGTTTAGAAAAACAAAACAGATTATCTTAGGGCACAGGGGTCCACATCTCAACAGTTTCTTCATGTTTTTCATCCCACCTACCCAATTCAAGGCTTTATTGACCCACAAGATTTCCAGATTCAATCATGCAACCACAGGTTTAGTGTACATCAATAGGAATTACCCTGTTTACTACCTAGTTAAGATAAAAGCTGCTGTATTTACTACTGAAGTTATTCAGTACTTAAGGTACCCCATGTAACATACCCCTGACTCTTCATCAATCAAGACATCAATCCTATTAGGGTTTAACCCACAACTGTAACACCTGCTGTTTGTCCACATGTAACAAAGTGGTTTGCTACTGACAAACATATTTTCTGATCTACAGAAACAAAAGGGTAGGCTAGGAATAAACAAGCAGACGATGTCTGTACATGCCTAGGCACTTATACATGTCACCTGGAGGGAAATAACCCCGGCAAAGCTTTAGAAGTATGTATTGAGTACCCGAATAGCAGTCCATGGAAATTATTTCTTACCTAGAAGTCGCAGCAGGAGGAAGAGGACCCCCAATGCGTAGGATTTCAACTCGGGACTCACGGTCCTGCGGCGGCGTGAGGGAGAGAATGTGTGGGGGGTGGGGGGAGAATGAAAAATAATAAAATGAAAAAAGATTGATTTTAGAGTTGGAATTTAATTAACGTGCTTTTTCACTCACACACTAACTGTGCTGCAGTCTCTTAGAAAATAAAAAGTCATTACTTATAGAAATGCTGCAGACTGCCTAGGGTCCCAAACCTAATTACAACCGAGTGTGATAAGTGTGAAGAGGGAATGGAATTCCACCTATATTCAAAATACCAGCACTGTTGCTGACAGTACTAATGCATTGCGGACTGATAGGAGTGTTTTTCCTTTTCATAGGTCCACAACTTTTAAGGATTTGCACAATGCATCAGCTTTTTTTTCAGTTTTGCTTTAAATCCCATCCAAACAGAAGAGTTTCACCTGCAGCAAGGGAATTTAAAGCTGTGAAATGAGTCACTAAGTATGCAAACCAGTTTAATCTTTAAATTCTGCTTGCAAGCAGTAACAAATCTAATGATGGTGATTTGAAAGCAGGTGCTTAGTTCAGGCTGAAAAATGACCAGAAAAATACTTTTGCACAGTTAACTTTAGATATTCTCAGAGTTACTGTGGTAAATTCATAAAATTAACTTGGTATTGCCAGTGTATAAACTACACATATAATTTTTTCACACTGCTGGTTATATCTAAAGTATGCAGATTTTTGGATCAGAGAGACATCAATTTGTCATTTTTTCTCAGTTTTTTTCCCCTAAGCTTACAGAACTGACAAATGAGTCACTTTTCCAGCAGATGCCTACCTAAAGATTACAAACCATTTGCAAATCCTTTTCTATAGAAAGAGGAAAAATCTATCACCTTAGGTAAAGTGATAAGTTATCAGCAAAGGATGAAATAAAGTCATTTTTCAGTTGCCCTGCACAGAACCGTTCCGTGTTACGTTAATCAACAGTGCGTCCGTTTCTGTACTGCTATACAACATCTCGATATAATACAGTCCCAGGCAACAGAGAAAAGCAGCAGGTTCATAATGCTTTGTGAAAAAATAAATTGCTTTACACTTGGGACCTGGCAAGGCTGTTGTCATTCATAAAAACGCAGCACCGGAGGCAGCCACAATGAGATCTGTTTCATCTCTGTGACCTCCGCAATGACCCAGAGGTTCTGCTTTCTGCATCTCGGCCTTTTAACAAAGAGCTGTGGAATTGTACACCCTCTCGTCCAGGAGATCGCCGGGGGACCGAACCCGTGGAGAATGATGATGTGGAAGACGTGAGTTAGCTTAAGGATGGAGGTTTAGTGGAGCCAAGTTAGTTCTCAGTGATTAGGACGAGCCTGAGGAGACAGTGCTAAAGTGGAGATCACAGCGATGGCTGGATCCGATGGCCGAGGGATGCTGCGCGGTATGTGTGTGATAAAAGGATATGTCATTCCTAACTAGTCAGTTTACTGAAGTGCAGACAGTAAATGGGGCTTGTGCTGATAACCTTTCATCATAGTAATGAGTATATAGAGAGCACCTTTTATGTCACATGGTTCAAAGGCACTTAGCACTGAGTTAAAATAGAGCAGCAATTTCAAAAATGAAAACTGTAGTAAAAGGTTAACAGAGGATAAACATTCTGCTATGGAATACTGAAATATAGAAAATATTGCCTGATTATAGAGTACCGATTTTTAAATGATCTTGCTTAGATACAGTATATTATCGTAGTTTAAAAGACTGGGTAGTTGAATTATTATTTGGCTGGAACACAAATCTAGTTTTGAGGGTCTGATGCAATGCAGTGTCTTTGATTATTTTGCCTAAATTACATTGAAATAGGTCATTTAAGGTAAATAAATCCTATTAAGATAATTATCTATTCTCTTTGGCAGATATGTCTTCTTAAATAATGCTGACATTTACTTTTATACTTCCACTTGTTTTACGAACTGATTGTTTACACTGAAATTCTTCGGTCTGGATTTAAAACTCTGCGGAGACGGGGCCTCAGTCATGGAGTTCCAAACACAAAACGCAAGCTCTCCTTTCCTCCTGAGCTTTACTCGCACGACGCCCTTCGCCTCTTTCAGCTGTGCCACACTGCTCTGTGCTTTGGATGACGGGAGGTATCAGTGAGATGGAAATACCTGATAAGGATGATGACAGAGGGGGTCTGTGCCATGGCACCAATCATACTGCAGGCACAGATCACGCACAAGAAGGTCAGAAAGGCCTCTTGGCACCCAGGGCTGGGACACTTGCCAGGGACAGCCGTAGCATTTTCCGCCCGGTCTGCAGAGATGCAGGCGCACCCTGTGAGGTTCTGTGGAAGCAATAAAAGGAATATATTTATATATATTGGTCTGAGTTTCTCCTGTGTAATCTGTGGATACTGAATGAACTCCACTTTGCTGCGTCTGGATATGAGGATAAATATTATACCTAGGTCCAAATCCTGTTGTAGCTAGAAAAATCAATGTTTCTGCTCTCCACTCCTTTGCAAGCATGGCTGTATTTGTGTCAGCTTCAAATTAAAACACCCCACACAGCCAAGAGAGCTAGAACGAAGGTCACTGCCTTCCACAATGTGGCTTTCTCCTGTAGAATAAATGGTTTAATATCTCAGGATGATAAATTGTAGATGTTTTTTTTGTTTTTTTTCAAATAAAGGAAGACGGTATTAAAAACACAATTCTGAAATAATACCAGCGATGCTTGCAGTATTAATAAAGAAAGAGACACATTTTCTGGTAGGAATGGTCACCCCACTAACAGCCCACTTCAATAACTGGGAAATAATACCCACGATTCATAACATTTCTGTTGCCTTTTTATCGTACATTGTATCTTGCACGTTTTCTTTGTTTTTGGAGCAAAAAGCAACATACAGCTGTCCATTTATTGTCAAATATTTTCTGTTAATTGAACAAAGGAAACATCCCTAATTAGATACTCATTAGCCTTTACAATGTCATAGACATTTTAACAAATGACACATATATGTGCCAGGGTTGACTATGATCTTGCTAAATTCAAGGATTTGTTTAAAGGTTAAAGGTTTAGCATTGGGATTTGATTGAGCATCAGATTAGGACTAGGCTAGGTTAAGACTTGGTATTGGTCCGGGTAATAATTAGAGATTAGACATATAGATTAGGTTTAGAGACTTTTCTGGCTTAAACTAATCATTAAGATTTGCTGAGTAAAGAAGGTAGACCGAGGGGACACTTACCGATCTGGAACAGCCAGCAAAACAGGCAGACAGATACGTCACGCCATTGGAGCCACAAACAGGGCTGATTGAATCTGTGAGGCAGTTGCAGTGCGCATTGCAGGCGGCCACTGGCCTCAGCCCAGACTGGGACGACCTGTAATGACAGCAGGGGGTTACACAGGGAGGCAAGAGAAAACACAAAAATGTCACCCGATCTGACCGGATCAAAAAGTGAACTCCTTACTGTATCCCTTGAACACAATATTATTTTGTTTTACATATAAACCTTGGCTTGCAATAGGGAAACATGTGCATAATGTAAGTGTGTAAAAGTGTATGGCAGTCGTGTGTCCAGTGTATTTCATTCAGCGTCAGTGCTTACTCATTGCCATAGGCCACGGTCACCCCGGCCACAGGCCCGGTGTCACAGCCCAGGAAGAGGAAGGAGACGTAGCAGGCGGTGGAGACCAGGTTGACCAGCATGGCCATTCGGATGGCTCCCAGAGCAGACAGGTTGAGTTTCTTCACCAGCAGTCCACCCAGGAAGATCCCCAGACAGGCACAGGGGATGGCTGTCATGCCTTCACACAACAACAGAGATGTCCTGCAGTCAATCAGCCATTCGACCCATATGGAACATACATATATTTTGAATATATGCTGTATCAAGGATGCATGATCCTGGTATTTTTCGTGTACCACAATTAGACCCTTTTTTCTGAATTTAGAATGCAGGGGATATATTTAAGGTTGATTTGTAACACATGGTTTCAACATACAACATACAACAATATATAACCTCAGAATCCTGTAAGAATCAATGGATATACAGCTGCAGTGGAAAATATTCACACCCTTTATTTGGAACAATGATTTTCTGCGATTTTCATCAGTTAATATGGTTGGTTAGACTATAACTAGTTATCAATAATAAAATGTTGCTAGTTGAACAATATACACCAGTACAAATATAAAGATAAACCACTGCACAGTAGAAATTAGGCAACAGAAAAGTAGCCACTGAGCTCCAATGAGATGTATGTATTTATTTTCATATCAAAGAACTTATAAAATGATGCACAGATGCTCACTGGTCTACCTTTCTAACAATGACCTGTATTGACTTATAACTTCAACCCAGCCAATCAGCTACAGTCTAATTTCCATTGGATAGATGGAAATGAGCCTCTTAAAACAGAAAGCTACCATTAATTAATGGGTTTGTAATTTACAACTGGCAAGCAGTTCAAAGTTTCGATTAAATCTAAGATAGACATTTTTCCAAATGCTAGGAATGTTTTTTTGAGGTTGTAGGAGACCTCCTTCATCTCCCTCCCCCTCCCCCTCTCCCTCTCCCTCTCCCTCCCTCCTGTGAGAACCATGGCAAGCATTCACCAAAGCAACATGAGCGTCACTTACCGAGTAGCTGATTGGCTGACGAAGTGGTGAGGTTGAACTGCTGCTCGAGGTACTTCCCCAGAAAGGCAGCGAAACCAGCGACAACTGCAATCTCCATGCAGGCGGCCAGAATGATACAGGTGAACACAGGGTTGGAGAGCAGGTGCTTCGTCACCTTGGGAATCACTGGCAGTGGAAGGGTGGGGGGGGATAACATATAACATCATCAGTTCACAATGTAAACGTTATTTAATTCCTCTTATTGTTATAAAGTGATGCACATCACCTCTCAGCAGTGTTAAGTAACTAAAATGTTCCTAAATAGATTCCTTAAAATTACACTAGCCATAGAAAGAAAAAAATAAACATCAAATGTGTTTAACACTGTATACAACTGGGAGTCTTTCCAGTCAGACGTCTGCATAGAAAATAATATGGAATCCCTATAACCCTATGATTAACATGGGCAGCTGTGGACACAGGAAGAGTTACTATGTTGGCAAAAACACAGCAGTGCCTGGGAGAATGACCTTGGTTGGCCGATATTTATGTCACGAGCACGGCAGGATTGCGTCCTTGTTGTCTCAGTCTTCTCCTGAGAATGGAATTGATGCGCTTATCTCCTCAAGACTGGACTATTGCAGTGTTGTTCAGCTTCAGCACTCTGTACCTTGGGATTTAACTCGTACCTCTCTTTGTGGACCAGTACTGTTTAAGTTTGTGTAAGATTTCCAGTTGAGAACAAAAGTCTGTGAAGTACCAATAAGGGTCTAAATGATGCCCCCTGATTTATATAGCGGATTTACAGCAAGGGCACACGCCAGAGGATAATTTGAGATATGCAGTTGCTGGTTATCTTATTCTACCGAGGACTAGATGCTGCGCTGAGGGAGACCCAATCCTTTCATAAAGCATCTTTAAGCAAAATTGTACAAATATCCTCAGACTCTTGAACGTGAAGATATTTGTATAATTTTGCTTAAAGATGCTTTAAGATAGCTTTTGCCCATTTATTCGAAATGTCAATTGGTTTTCTTTAATTGGTTCATTTATTGAATGTGTTTTTATCAGTATTGCTGTTCTTCTCATGCTTTGACTATAAGAAAGCGCTTGGTTGGGTAGAAATGTTTCAATCCTTAATCAATTCTGTACTAGAACAATGTTAAAACTAGAACCTGTTACAAGTTTTGAAATGCACTTGTAAAAGCACAAAGCCAGTTTCCATAAAATAATAGGTTCTCAAAAAGGAGGCTCAATAACTGTCACAATCTACAATAAAACTAATTTGAAAAGCTTTAATTTCTCATAAGCTGACTCAAATTTCGATCGATGGGCAAATATGATGGGAAATAAAATGACCTTTAACATTAACTCTGAATCCAATTTATTTCATTTTTCGATGCTAAAAGGAGACCTTTGCACAGCAGGACAAGATAATTTTTCATTTATATTTTTGGGTGTGTTTAAAGTGATAAAACAAAGCTTTTAGTGAAGACGTTTACTGTTTCCTGATGGCGTTTCTTTTATTTTGCCTGCATTTTATATGATACCAGTGAGAGAAAATGCCTTCATCATTAGGTTTGTACGGAATTAAATTATATTGCAGAATTAAAGCAGATTCATGAGACTCGCTTCAGATATCAGTGAAAATGTAAAAAATGATTTGCTGTGGCTGAACCCTGCCTGGAAAACTGAACGAACCCTAGCCACATATTCTTTGTGAAGGATTATTCTAATATTGCCTGTGAAGACGTGTCAGTAAATAAACTGAAAATGCAAAGAAACAAACACATGCTCAGACCAGATATCACCTCCCCTCCCCCACTTCTCCATGATTTTACCCTATTCTAATCTTACTGGTGGGAATTAATTAAGGCTGAAGTTCCTGAAATGAGAAAAATCATTTGAGCATGATGCTGCTAACAGCTGGTAAAAGCCACTCTGGTCCCGGCCTGCATATTAACACCCCTCTGCACTGGGCTGGTGACACGTGCGCTGCGCGAGGGGATGACTCTGTGGCTGTGAAGTGAAGCCACAAGGAGCAAGGTCAGAATGGCAGCCACAGGGATCCAATTTAGGCCTGGCTATTGCTGTCATAATACATTTCCTCTGGCCACTTTAAAAAAGGCCCAGATAGCAACTTCACAGCTGAGTGCAGATCTGTTTTATTAATAAAAACCAAGGCCAGGGAGTACCTTGGAAAATACGTCAGTTTCCTTTTTTCCCCCGAGTGCCGTAACATCCATCTTAAACTCTGCTGTCCGATTGCTACGAAGGACCTGGATTTGTCACCACACGTTTGTTGTCTTCTAGTTCCATGTCACAGGCCGAATGGGGGGCGTAAAACAACAATCACCATAACCTGACGTTTAATTTTCTAGAATACGTCAAACCCATAGTGGGATTTCTTAAAAATTAAGTTACGAGCCCCGTGACGAAAGATTTTCACTTCCGCATTTGTATGCCTGACACACGGCCCAATTTCACAGATGTAGGGATACTTTAGCAGTGCATGGATCACCCTGTGACCCTGATATTCGCTGCAGGCTAATGACACCTCCACATGAGAAAACGAATTCATATTATTATTTTAATTTGAACTTGGAAAATCTGGAACTCTTCCTGGTATGTGAGGCAAAAAAAAAAAAAAAACAGAAAGCAAAGCAGAGGAAATGTGACTCAACCCTACTCTCCTGGGATCCCCACCCTCACCTCGCAGCTGCTGGCAGCACGACGGGCCGGCGTCCGGCTCCGGGGGGTGACGCAGGACTCCGTTGCTGGGCTTGGCTCTCTCGTAGTCGCGGGGCAGACTCTCGGGCAGCATGGTCTGCTCACTCTCGGCGCCGCTCTCCACCTCCTGGCACGTCAGCGACTGCGGGAAGCCGAACATGAAGAGGGCCGAGAAGAAGAGTAAGGCACCGCACAGCAGGAAGCCGGCCCACCAGGCTCCGATCCAGCGAGGGTCATCGGGGGTGATGTCCAGCTTACCTGCAGGAGAGAGCGGGGGGGGGGAAAGGCAGTTTGTTGCATATAAGTTTGTAATTTGCTTTGCTCATATACTTTGCTCTCAAGGCAAATGGGCAGATTGTCTCTCAGTAGGGGGCCGTTTCTTCCACATGTCCTCCATCCCATTTTTAACTTTGGATTCCTTTCAGTATCTCTGTCTATCTATCTAGCTATCTACTCATCTATCTAAATTATATATATATATATATATATATATACTGAGGTTTATTTTTTATGTTTGTCTCAGGATCTAAGCAATTTGTCTGCTGTCAAATGTGTGATGTTCATATGTGATATTAGCTAGTCTTGGTTCCAGCAGAGGTCAAAGGTCAGACTGAAGGTTAATGAATAAACACTTCCATGCCACCAAATCCAACCAAAAATGGTGCGTAGAGAAGACCTTCAAATCGGTGGCCTGGCCTTAATTGGGTGAGAACCACCTGACATGCATTAACCACCATTATGTGAGCTTCTCTCCCGGGGGCCCGGTGCTTACTACAGGGGTGTGCGGGGGGCTGAACCACGGCAATGTCGCGGGGTATTGATGCATTAGTGGTAATACTCACTGGTGTCGATGAAGACAGCATCCACATAGATTTTGGTACAGAGAGACCCCAGAATGAACCCACAGGCTGGGCCAAACACCAGGGTTGAGAATAAGATACCTGTAAACAAAACAAACAAAAAACACAGAGAGAAGGTTAGACTACTATAGTTCCTGATTTTTAGGAAAATATACAGCTCTGGAAAAAAACAAGAGACCACGGCAAAATTATCAGTTTCTATGGTTTTACTATTTATAGGTATGTGTTTGGGGGGTAAAATGAACATTTTTGTTTTATTCTATAAACTACTGACAACATTTCTACCAAATTCCAAATAAAAATATGAATGGAATGGAATGGCTGCCATACATGTAGAGATACTGATTTAAGAAAAAATTGCAGTGATCTCTTATTTTTTTTCAGAGCTGTATATACACTCACCTAAAGGATTATTAGGAACACCATACTAATACTGTGTTTGACCCCCTTTCGCCTTCAGGACTGCCTTAATTCTACGTGGCATTGATTCAACAAGGTGCTGAAAGCATTCTTTAGAAATGTTGGCCCATATTGATAGGATAGCATCTTGCAGTTGATGGAGATTTGTGGGATGCACATCCAGGGCACGAAGCTCCCGTTCCACCACATCCCAAAGATGCTCTATTGGGTTGAGATCTGGTGACTGTGGGGGCCAGTTTAGTACAGTGAACTCATTGTCATGTTCAAGAAACCAATTTGAAATGATTCGACCTTTGTGACATGGTGTATTATCCTGCTGGAAGTAGCCATCAGAGGATGGGTACATGGTGGTCATAAAGGGATGGACATGGTCAGAAACAATGCTCAGGTAGGCCGTGGCATTTAAACGATGCCCAATTGGCACTAAGGGGCCTAAAGTGTGCCAAGAAAACATCCCCCACACCATTACACCACCACCACCAGCCTGCACAGTGGTAACAAGGCATGATGGATCCATGTTCTCATTCTGTTTACGCCAAATTCTGACTCTACCATCTGAATGTCTCAACAGAAATTGAGACTCATCAGACCAGGCAACATTTTTCCAGTCTTCAACTGTCCAATTTTGGTGAGCTTGTGCAAATTGTAGCCTCTTTTTCCTATTTGTAGTGGAGATGAGTGGTACCCGGTGGGGTCTTCTGCTGTTGTAGCCCATCCGCCTCAAGGTTGTACGTGTTGTGGCTTCACAAATGCTTTGCTGCATACCTCGGTTGTAACGAGTGGTTATTTCAGTCAAAGTTGCTCTTCTATCAGCTTGAATCAGTCGGCCCATTCTCCTCTGACCTCTAGCATCAACAAGGCATTTTCGCCCACAGGACTGCCGCATACTGGATGTTTTTCCCTTTTCACACCATTCTTTGTAAACCATAGAAATGGTTGTGCGTGAAAATCCCAGTAACTGAGCAGATTGTGAAATACTCAGACCGGCCCGTCTGGCACCAACAACCATGCCACGCTCAAAATTGCTTAAATCACCTTTCTTTCCCATTCAGACATTCAGTTTGGAGTTCAGGAGATTGTCTTGACCTGGACCACACCCCTAAATGCATTGAAGCAACTGCCATGTGATTGGTTGGTTAGATAATTGCATTAATGAAAATTGAACAGGTGTTCCTAATAATCCTTTAGGTGAGTGTATATCTATCTATGTATTGCACTACAGGTGTAGAGTCTTTCAGATATTCTTATTCAGAAGTGGTTGCTATCAGGAAACGCTTATTCTAGCTTATTCTTTATAGACTATGACTGGAACATTCATTGAAATTCTTTCATTGCAAAGTAAACTGGATTAGAAACGTTTGCCAGCCACTTTTCTGACTCCCATTCTTTTTTTTGTCCTTCACCAAAGACAATGAAATTCATCTGGAAGTCATATAGAGAATATATCATATCTGCACATGGTGGAAATACAGATCATACCAAATATCAGATCAGATAAATCAGATTGATGGGGATTAAATTGATACCACTGTCATGCGAGAAAAGCAGAAATATGTAAAAAACCTGTGGATTTATATTCGTATTCTCACGAGAGATGGGATATTGTGTGCAGAATGATAAAACCCTACAAAGCTCATCATGCGAATTGTCTTGCAAGTGATTTGTGCCGAGTTCTTGTTGAACTCTGTTGCAGCCGAGAGAAGCTCTAAAGCTTCCAGTTAATTTAATGAGTTAAGACAAGGGGTATATAAACGTTCGACTGCCTCTCTCATTGATTTCTGGAAATATAAGTCTTCTCTAGGCCAAATCAATGTTCAGCAAACCCTGTCCAAATAACATTGATAGAGAAGTTATGCAATGAACAAGATTCATTAAATGAAATGAATCAGCACGAAACATAATTTTAAATAAAGGGTGTGCATACGTTTGGCTATATTTAAACTATATACATGCATACATATATAAAGTAAATGCAAGAAAATGGCTTGAATTTGGTCCAAGTCTCAGTGAACTGTGAAATCCTTTCATGGGGGAGAGTTTTGAGGAAATAAGTGAACTTCTCTTTTGGTTGAGTCTGGGTCTTATTAAACCCCCCATTATGATCTAAGGACAAGCTGTGGTGAGCCAAATGGTTCTCAGAATTTGGCTCTGAAGTGGTTTACCATTGACTTGTTTTGCTCCTCTATTTTCCAACATAAAAACTGATTACTTGGAAGTATTTTAAGGAGAAGTCTGGTCTGTTACAGCGCTTTCCCATTTGGTCCACAATGAAGACTACCATTTAGGTGGTTTTTTTAGGTGTTATGTTCCTCCTGCTAGAAAATAATTGTATTTAGATCCATCTGCACACTATCAAAAACACAAATCTCCATTAAAGACCAACCAACAAACAAACAAAAAAAGCTCAATATTGCAGATGTGCTGATAGCATTGTGCCCCACTTATCTAAGTCTGCTCCTTCAGAACCAAATAAAACCATTATCTGAAGGACTTGGAGCGTTAACCTCAGCACCAGATAAAAAAAACCGAACAGCTTCTTTAAACTGTTTCATTTGACAGAGTGGGATGCTGTGCAGGTTATAACCGAGATACTGGGCCGAATGTCTTTACAGCTATTTTTCTAGATAAAACCCTGCTGTGGAGAGGCCCTAGCCCAACTGGAATGTGTTGCTGGATTAATTTTGCTCATGTGAGAAACCAATAGCCCGTGACTTGCAAGCTAATATGCAACAAGGGGTGTGATATGACTTCTCTACAACCTATATTTCTCTGTCAGTGCTGCAGTGTCCTATCGATTCCATGCCCTTAAAGGACATTTATAAGCTCCTGTTATTTCTCCATTATGAAGCCATCTGAAACATAAACTGCACATACCTTATCATGCGCCTTTAGTAGGAACATGGGCAAGGTACACATTTTAAGAGAGCTGCGGCTGAATAATTCATTGGGCCCTGAGCCACTGGGTAAATAATGCTGTCAAATTTAGACCATTGCTGCCATCTCGTGTTCTGCAATGATTAAATGCACACTTTGCTTGAACCCCACAGTGCACATCCAATAAAGGGGCCATCTACAACCTATTTTTAACCAATAGGAAACATGTCAAGTTTAATGTAATAGATGATTTTACATGAAAACCTGGGCCACCATCATTAATCTTGCTAAGGTTTTCATGGTTAGTATTTGGTCCCTCAGCCTGTATCAGTTAATTTCCCGTACAGAAGCTTTTGTTAAGTAATTTCCCATACTTAACATGTTCTTTATATTATTTCACACAAATAGCATGAGGTAAGTTATTGAAGGATTTCCTGCAAATTATATCTTGTCGTCCGGGATATTTGCCTAAATTAATGTTTTTATGAATACACAGTAACACTGTTGAAGGATTTTGTAATGGAACCCCATAATTTCTCTTCAATTAAGAATTATGTTTTATTGTCAATATGTACATTAAAATTCCAAAATTAGAATCATTTAATGTATTCTTTGTGTGTTTTTGTATATACTGTCTATATTGTTTTATATATCCATAATAAAATTACTGCCCTGAATGAACACTGATGCAGTACAAGCTAACAACCACAAGAGGGGGCTTTCTGCCCAATATAATACTCTTCAGCAACTCTCAACACACACTGTTCATCCTGCAGAGCTGACCGGAATTTGTTAATTATTGAGAGGATCTATAGATTCAGACCATCCTTGACTAGTCACTTGGGTAACTGTTTGTCCATTAAAGCTGTCAAACAACACAGGAATAACCAATACAAAAATTTGAAGGATAAAAACAAAAACAAAAAAAGGAACAGTTCACAGGTTGCAGTTTCTACAATCATCTGTTTTATACGAGTGGAGTAGAAGGAAGATTTACTGTTGTTGTGTTGTGGTTTGGAAGGCTAGGCCTCACACGCTGTCTCGGCAGCCTGTTTTTATTCAAGCTGTGCTGAACAGCCTGCCCTGTGCAGACGGACACCTGGACATTTCAACGCAATCAATGTTACCTGTTACCAGTGAGACAAGCAGTGAAATATGATGTTGGAAAAAGTGGAGCAGGGTAGTCATGGCGAATGCTTGACAGTGAAGTAGCTCTCGTGGCGACTGCTGGGAGACTACCAGTAAACATGCTGACAGATACCCCTAATTAAATCAGCTCTGTTTGGCTTGGGTTTATGCCTCTGAATCTAGAGTAATAACACTGAAGCACAGCAGAGAACCACACAAACCTGCACATGGCAATACACAGGGTCTTGCTTTCCACTAAACCAAGAGCGAGCGAGAGCCATGACTGTCCCGCTGTCCCCTTTCGATTCGATAGGCACCAAGCTGTGCGCTGTATGTTCATCACAGCCGATATTTACAGTATAGAAATTGAAAGGGCAGTGGGGGTTGGCAGACTGCATTTCTGCTCTCCATACACAAAGTCCTTCATTTACAACTGAAATGTAAGCACAAAAGCAAAGCAAACAAACAAACTGATGACATATTGAGACTATTAATTAATAATTATTCATTATTAATCCTTCCATTTCTGTTAATGCTATGACTAAAATGTTATGATGTCTGTACTAGCTTGTATTTTAGGAATGCACTTGTCTGTACTTCTAGCTGTGCACACCACATTAAAACATAGCCCCTGTCCACTCTCTCTCTCTCTCTCTGCACCCCTTTTCCCTTCACTCTGCCTTTTCACGGGGAGACACTGAGAACAGTTTCTGGACCGGCCAGAACACTGCTCAGAATTATGTTTTGGTAGCACATCCACACCAGTCATTCATACTTCCTCTCCCATGACTGTTGTTAGCGTTACTTCTATTTCATAATTAGGTGATTAACACAGATTAAATGGCAGAGCTCCACACACAGCTCTAATCTGCACTTCCTTCACAATACATTTCTTGTCCTGCTTGTAACATACTTTACTTTAGCAAGTTGTGAGATATTGGGTGGTGGTATACAATTTCACTACCATATTTACTTAATATGACACATAATGTTCTATGAACCCCCGAATTAGTGTTCAATATTGCTCACATGACATTTTATTTTTTAAGCTTTGAAAGTGAACATGCAAAACACTCACAACACAAAAGCAGATGAAGTTCCTATATTGGACCTACAGCTGTGCTGCCTTTGTAAGAAGCCAGCCCTCACAGGCCACCATAGACCCGCTCTCAAGCACTTGGACAAGTTTTGGACGAACAACTGTGCCTCAATCGATGCCCAGTACGAAGCAGGGAAGTAATGAGCCAAAAGAGCAGCCAGGCACCTTGTGAGGATCTGTGTCTCTGTGAGGAGGATGGCAAAGTGGAGTGGAAAGGGAAGCCTTTCACTCGCAAATGAGCAGCCTGGAGGGCCATTTTCTGTAAATCTACATCTGTTTGCACTAATAGCTCATTGAACCTTTTATCCCACAACTTCTTTCAGCGCACACTCTCCCCCATTCAGGTCGAGAAAGCTCATAGCTACCACCCCAACCTCCTTCTTAAGTCGGTCCCTGACCCGTTAACAAATCAAATGGATTATGAGTGTTTGAACAGAGCTATTGATACACGCATTGAAAATGCTTCAAGTTCACCTCGCAAGCCAGGGCCTCGCTTCCTGGGCAGAGTCACTCTCTCTGCCAGCTGCCCACGCTGGCACAAAACCAGCTTCCCCCCTCTATCTTGGTTTAACTCGTATTTGAAAAAATGCCCGGTGCGGCCAAGCATGTAGAGGAGGTGGAAATGCGGCTTGCTGGCACTCCTTTATCGGAGAGGACATGGGGACTGGTGGGACAGGATTACGCTCTGAAAAAAGTTGCTCGTGCCACGGCATTGTATAACGTTCTTTGGATTTTTTTGTTTCCCAGGTTTGAATCCTGGACACCCGCTGTTCTTTCCTCTGTTCTTTCCAACTGATGTATTGTTTGACCATCAAAAGCACCAGACTTACAAAAGCAATACATGCTTAAAAATACAGTTGCTTACTGACTCAAACAGTAGCATATTTAGCTAAGAAATCAGTTTAAAACAGGCGGTTGCAGTTCTGCTGCTGTGGTACAATCGAGAGGCCCCAGATCCACACTCCGCAGTGTTGCCTTGGTGCTGTTCCGTCTGTGGGACAGGGATGAGGAGGGAGATGATCAGATGGGGGGGGTTCTGCAGTTGTAATGGCAGATGTTGTTAACCCGCCTGCAGCTGCTAATTAATGAGGAAGTATGGAAAAAATGACTCACTTTAGTGTTCACCAATTGCTCTGCGCGGGATCAAAGCAGTGAAGCCTGAGAGCATTAACAACACAAGCCCAATGTCTTACGATTCTGGTGTATGTATGTATTTATGCATGCATGTATCTATATATGTAAGTGCAGGTTGTCTCAGACTCTGAGGACAATCAGTTTCAATACTGCTTTTGGGCTGCCCACCATAAAAGCCCTCACTGACTTCAAGACCACCCTCAGTGTCAACTCCACTGTATGCATGTCTCAGAAGTGATTAGACAGCAGACTGCCAGCAAGGCCATTTGGTACAGTATGTATAAACACATCAGAACACAGTTAAGACTTCACTGCTCAGACGGAAAGCATCTAAAAGCAACAGAATGACATCAATACATTCGGGGTGGAGAGGATACAATTTTGGCTACAATATGCCTACAACTCTGCTGAAAAGACCTGCGGAGTCTCTTAAAAGATTTCCTGTGTTTCTTGTTAGTTTGTTTGTTGTGTGTGATTTTTTTAATTTCCCCTTAGATGACAGCTCACCAATTAGGAATGCAACTTGTGATTATCACTAGGCATATAATAGGTGCCAGCTTAGGTATAAAGCAAGATCTAATTAACTAATGTCTAAGGGCATGCATGAAGGTATAAAAGATTAAAACCAGTCTTACACTATGTTTTTTTTTCTTTCTATTATGCAACAATTTTCTACCTTTGTGGGCTCCTCAGGTGTTTAAAATGCCATCCACACTAAAGCAATTTACAGTACAATAGGACCTATACCAGAATCAATGCACAACATTTGTCTTGATTTCAATAAAGGGCAATTACTTTATGTTTGATTGCTATGTAGTAATTGACTTGCCAGAAATGAATGTGAATGTTCTGGTAAAGCTGACAACTTAATTGTGATCAGAACCACAACTAAATACTAACTGCAGAATTGTGACAGAAAAGTACCTCAGATTAAAAAAAAAATCTGTAAAATAATGTTAAGATTAGTAGATCACTCCCAAAACTCATTTGCAGGCAGACTGTTATATTTTACAAATGGAAAGTAACTGCAAAACTGGCCATGCTCTATACAGTTGCTAATAGGCCGGTTGCACACTAAAATTATACCGCAGTTGTCATTTAGCTCTTGGGCGTGTTTCCTTAGAGACGGCAATGTTGACAGTTCATAGCAACAAAACCACAATCTGGCTTCACCGGAAACCTCAGAAAGGAAGAGAAGATCGTATGATCACCTTATTGGGAATGCATGTGGTGCAGCTACACAAGTACTTTATTAAATTATAAAAAGATAACTTTCCCTTAACAGACACAGTACATTATGAGTCACATTATTTGACAAAATAATTTAAACATTTATTTAATTTTTTTTAATAATAATAATTATAATAATAATAATAATAATAATAATAATAATAATAATAATTACTACTACTACTACTACTACTACTACTACTACTACTACTACTAATAATAATAATAATAATAGTGTGCCAGTTTCTTATACATGATATTTTAAGACATGCTTCTTATATGTGCTGTGACCACTAATTGCATGCTATAAATCACACAGCGGCAGACTTTTTGCTCTAGTGAAACACACATTCCACTTTTACTAACTCTAAACTGATCTTTGTAAAGCTAAGTTAAGTGAAAAATTGTGATCATTTCATTCTTCTTTTTTCCAGACCTATTACATTTCTTACTAGATTCTGAAATTTGTCTCTGGCCCAAAAAGGGACTGACAAAGGAAGCTGTGAATTTCAACAGAAATGTGAAGCCTGCTAATTTGAGCCACAGCACTCAAACTGTGCAGGGTACCGACTCTGGGAAAAGGGTCGAGTTTAACGGACAGCTAGTAAAGCACAGTAAGGATTAAAGTAGGCAGGTAAATCTCTATTTTAAAAGTTGTCAACAGAGAATAAATGGTTTTGCTTTTCTCTGCTCAGGAAATACTATTACTAAAATGATGTCCTCTAAAACATTCCCAAATTGTCCAGATGTACTTCTGCAACATCCCTTTAATCTATTGGGGAGATATATGTTTTTTTTAGCCAATGCATTTGTTACTTCCATTCTCATTAGCATGTTGGAAATTCAAGCCTTTTTCTGAAAAACAAAAACACAACAACAGCAAAAACAACAAAACACAGTGTGTTCTTTCTTCATCTAGTTAAGATGAGATGCATGATTCTGAATCTTGTTATCTCCTCTGATTACAAACATGAATTAAATTATTCCAGGAAAGAGGAATCATTTTGGTCGACAAATTTGTAAATCTAATAATCTAAATTATGCAGTTCCATCCCCAAAGAGAGATACATTTTTAATGAAAAATGCAATATTAATCAAACAAACAAAAAATAATAATAAAACTGGATTCCCTCCTTTTACAAACAAACAAACAAGCAAACAGCAAAAAGAACCTGAAGATCTTATGAGAATTTCTGCCCGGGCCTTTGAGCAAAAAGGAAATCTAATAAAAACACAAACGCCTCCTGTCATTCTGAATTGATAGCTTTTTCTTAGCAGTGAGCTGTGGGGTATGCAGTAATGAAATAAAAAGAAAATACCCAAGGAGTGGCTAGGGCTCATTAATCTGGGCAGTTTTATAGAGCTCCTTTGTGCCTACAGAGTGAGCAAATTAGCAGTTTATGACTACATGGCACCCAGTTTTCTTTTCTCTGGAAGCTTTTCTAGTGCTTTGAGCATTCTGCAAGAAGAATGGATTGCACATCGCTACCTGTTGCCTTGACTGTACCAGAAGCCATGCGGTCTGTACTAGATGGTGACATTTGCAATCTATTCTTTCTTTAAAACATTTTTTACAGTGTTCATAATGAGTATTATTGAAGAGTATTTCTGAAGGAAAACACAGTGCTAGGATTAAAAATCACTGTCCCACATAAGTCCTCCTATTTGATTCCAACACCATTCAACCTCTTCTTATCCAAATGTCAGGAGATGGAAGAAAAAAAGAAACTCAACAGAATGACACACTTCAGATACAGACCTGTAATCAAACAAGCTAAAAAACTTTACATCCTATCCCCCTTTAAGCAGCTGAAAAATATCCTCTTGCTTCTGCTCATGAAAGAATATTACAATATAATGAAGGAAATAAACAGGAGTGCATTTTGCTCGTTTTGGTTTTGAGTTGCTTATGTATCTGTGTTTCCGAATCACATGTAAGGGAGTATATGATGTAAACAGGGAATGCAGGAGCTGTTTATAAGACATGGTTGTCAGCTTGCAGGGGACAGAAAAGGCCCAGATCTTTCATAATTCAGCATTCAAATGGTAAATTGATTTATTGTAATTTAGTTTTTTTCTTGTTCTGAAAAGCATAATAGTTTTTTTTCTTGGTGGCATAAGGAAAGGTGTCTGGGGTATTTTACCCTTGAAGTATAGCACTTCCACTGCTGACACAGTTTATACTTTCAAGGATATGCTACCAATGCGTGTCTGAGCTGTCAAGAAGTGAAATCTTCTGTACACGTGTCCTGTCCTGAAGGAAGGAGCAAAGACGTCTTGGATTGCCTGAGGATCCTGCTTCTCCACTGGAGCCAAAATACTTTGTGATAGTGTATGTACAGTGAGGGAAAAAAGTATTTGATCCCCTGCTGATTTTGTACGTTTGCCCACTGACAAAGAAATGATCAGTCTATAATTTTAATGGTAGGTGTATTTTAACAGTGAGAGACAGAATAACAACAAAACAATCCAGAAAAACGCATTTCAAAAAAGTTATAAATTGATTTGCATGTTAATGAGGGAAATAAGTATTTGACCCTTCGACTTAGTACTTGGTGGCAAAACCCTTGTTGGCAATCACAGAGGTCAGACGTTTCTTGTAGTTGGCCACCAGGTTTGCACACTCAGGAGGGATTTTGTCCCACTCCTCTTTGCAGATCCTCTCCAAGTCATTAAGGTTTCGAGGCTGACGTTTGGCAACTCGAACCTTCAGCTCCCTCCACAGATTTTCTATGGGATTAAGGTCTGGAGACTGGCTAGGCCACTCCAGGACCTTAATGTGCTTCTTCTTGAGCCACTCCTATGTTGCCTTGGCTGTGTGTTTTGGGTCATTGTCATGCTGGAATACCCATCCACGACCCATTTTCAATGCCCTGGCTGAGGGAAGGAGGTTCTCACCCAAGATTTGACGGTACATGGCCCCGTCCATCGTCCCTTTGATGCGGCGCAGTTGTCCTGTCCCCTTAGCAGAAAAACACCCCCAAAGCATAATGTTTCCACCTCCATGTTTGATGGTGGGGATGGTGTTCTTGGGGTCATTCCTCCTCCTCCAAACACGGCGAGTTGAGTTGATGCCAAAGAGCTCGATTTTGGTCTCATCTGACCACAACACTTTCACCCAGTTCTCCTCTGAATCATTCAGATGTTCATTGGCAAACTTCAGACGGGCCTGTACATGTGCTTTCTTGAGCAGGGGGACCTTGCGGGCACTGCAGGATTTCAGTCCTTCACGGCGTAGTGTGTTAACAATTGTTTTCTTGGTGACTATGGTCCCAGCTGCCTTGAGATCATTAACAAGATCCTCCCGTGTAGTTCTGGGCTGATTCCTCACCGTTCTCATGATCATTGAAACTCCACGAGGTGAGATCTTGCATGGAGCCCCAGACCGAGGGAGACTGACAGTTAATTTGTGTTTCTTCCATTTGCGAATAATCGCACCAACTGTTGTCACCTTCTCACCAAGCTAAGAGAGTGCCCCTAATCTCAGCTTGTTACCTGTATAAAAGACACCTGGGAGCCAGAAATCTTGCTGATTGATAGGGGATCAAATACTTATTTCCCTCATTAACATGCAAATCAATTTATAACTTTTTTGAAATGCGTTTTTCTGGATTTTGTTATTGTTATTCTGTCTCTCACTGTTAAAATACACCTACCATTAAAATTATAGACTGATCATTTCTTTGTCAGTGGGCAAACGTACAAAATCAGCAGGGGATCAAATACTTTTTTCCCTCACTGTATGTCAAAAGGGTTCATTTTGCAAAATGCATTTATTTTCTAAGATTACCACATAGATAACATTTTTCAAAACAGTAAATAACAACAACAGCATTAATAATAATATCCCTGACCAACTGATCAACACAATGTTGTACACATTTCAATTGTTTTCTTGTCATGCGTTTTGATGCAGACAATTCTGTATTTTTTTTCTTAATTTTGTATCTTAATTTCCCTTATAGAAAAAGCTCAGAGTTAAGTGGGTGTACTGGTAATCATCTTCAATATATCCCTTAATTGCTTCTGAAGTGTCTTCCTCTTTCATGCAGGCCCGTTAAAGTAGATATACAAAACAAACTAATTTGTTCCCAGCATGTTTTCCTAAAGTATTTAAGTATCCTGTGAATTATACACTCACCTAAAGGACTATTAGGAACACCATACTAATACTGTGTTTGACCCCCTTTCGCCTTCAGAACTGCCTTAATTCTACGTGGCATTGATTCAACAAGGTGCTGAAAGCATTCTTTAGAAATGTTGGCCCATATTGATAGGATAGCATCTTGCAGTTGATGGAGATTTGTGGGATGCACATCCAGGGCACGAAGCTCCCGTTCCACCACATCCCAAAGATGCTCTATTGGGTTGAGATCTGGTGACTGTGGGGGCCAGTTTAGTACAGTGAACTCATTGTCATGTTCAAGAAACCAATTTGAAATGATTCGACCTTTGTGACATGGTGCATTATCCTGCTGGAAGTAGCCATCAGAGGATGGGTACATGGTGGACATAAAGGGATGGACATGGTCAGAAACAATGCTCAGGTAGGCTGTGGCATTTAAACGATGCCCAATTGGCACTAAGGGGCCTAAAGTGTGCCAAGAAAACATCCCCCACACCATTACACCACCACCACCAGCCTGCACAGTGGTAACAAGGCATGATGGATCCATGTTCTCATTCTGTTTACGCCAAATTCTGACTCTACCATCTGAATGTCTCAACAGAAATCGAGACTCATCAGACCAGGCAACATTTTTCCAGTCTTCAACTGTCCAATTTTGGTGAGCTCTTTTTTCTATTTGTAGTGGAGATGAGTGGTACCCGGTGGGGTCTTCTGCTGTTGTAGCCCATCCGCCTCAAGGTTGTACGTGTTGTGGCTTCACAAATGCTTTGCTGCATACCTCGGTTGTAACGAGTGGTTATTTCAGTCAAAGTTGCTCTTCTATCAGCTTGAATCAGTCGGCCCATTCTCCTCTGACCTCTAGCATCAACAAGGCATTTTCGCCCACAGGACTGCCGCATACTGGATGTTTTTCCCTTTTCACACCATTCTTTGTAAACCCTAGAAATGGTTGTGGGTGAAAATCCCAGTAACTGAGCAGATTGTGAAATACTCAGACCGGCCCGTCTGGCACCAACAACCATGCCACGCTCAAAATTGCTTAAATCACCTTTCTTTCCCATTCAGACATTCAGTTTGGAGTTCAGGAGATTGTCTTGACCAGGACCACACCCTAAATGCATTGAAGCAACTGCCATGTGATTGGTTGGTTAGATAATTGCATTAATGAGAAATTGAACAGGTGTTCCTAATAATCCTTTAGGTGAGTGTATTCTGTGTTAAGCATCTCAGCCCTAATTTAATAAGGCTAGCATGCTCTGTTGTCTTTGTCTGTAATTTGGTTAGGTTATCTGCAGAATAGGAGCCCCTCACTGTTATCTATTACTCAGCCCCCTAAATTATATTAATTAACCTAGAGGTCCATGGGTGCCCTATTGTACTGAGGACAAAAGCAGACTCCTCTGCCTCTTGTTGAACTTGCATGTAATTTATTGAATTGCAGATAATTACTGGAGGAAGAGATCTGAAATTGGAGAGCTTTGAGTTCATATTACTTGATGGCTCACTTTTGGAATTAGTCTGCACTGCCCCCATGTAGTTATCTTTGTTGCTCTTCTTTGAAAAAACAACCAAAACAAAACCCAAACAAACACACACTTACTTTTTAAGGACAAGTGCAATTGTGTTGCGTTTGAAAGATTAATTTACCGTTTGAGTTAGGGCTGGGCGATATGACTTAAAAGTAATATCTCGGTATTTTTAGAAGTTTGGGCGATACACGATATATATCTCGATGTTTCTTGTTTTTATCCAATCAAGCTACAAAATAAGACCTTCAAAAGTATTTTGTTAATCATTAAATATGCAAAACTAACAAATACTACATGCAGGCTGTCTTAGTACATATATGCAGAATGCAACATATTACAGCGCAAGTGGTGTGTGATTACTAATACATATAGACACACATACATACATTTATTGTCACATAACACAAGTAATAGTAATCCCGCAAGACATGCGCTGTAAAATGCTATAGATTCAGGTAGATTTCCCACATCCAGGTTTATAGTGGCGCATTTAACATCTGCTGGACAGGGACATTTCTCCTCTGACTGTCGCGTTTCGATTCTACTTTTCGGTACAGCACGTGTTAATACAAAATAGTTAATAATAATAATAATAATAATAATAATAATAATAATAATAATAATAATAATAAAAGCTGTTGTACCACTTCACCATCTAATGAAACTTTCTGTTTGCATCGCTTTGCAATTTATTAAAATGCAAACAAACTATTATTCTTTAATTTGTATACAAATTATATCCGTCTAAATTAGCGCTTGCGCATTAAAGTTTCTTTTGTCTATTTTGGTTATTGTGTGTCAGTTCACTCTCCTCCAGGTCTGTTTGTGTTTCTGATGCCCATTTCTTGGCGCATCCGACACGTGTGGAAGAACCGGGAAGAACGCGTCCTAATGACGAAAAATACTGCCGTAAATAGTGGGATTTGCGACACCACGATATAAAAGATAGAGCATAATATGAAACGATAGACGTTTTTCTATCGTCATACGATATATATCGTCATATCGCACAGACCTAGTTTGAAACACACACACACACACACACACAACCCAATCCCAAATTCTGGAGTCTTCATGGTAACACAAGAAGCTCAGCTCATGATACGAAGAGTTGCTCTTTCCTAGATTTGTAGGCAGGCACGGACATTTAAATACATTATTGTATATTCAAAGAATTAAGTGATTTGCTTTGGTAGGGATGGTTCCCTTCCTGAATCAGAACTGGATTTCCTGAAACATTGAGCCAAAACATTGCAAAAAAAGGGTCATGACTTTTCCATGTGAAATAATATATATTTTCATACTGCAAATTGCTTATTCATTTTCTATCTTACCACAGAAATTAAGAGTATTGTCCCAGACAGAGGAGTCTTATTGAGGGATTGTTCAACTAGGCAGGTGTCAGAGCCCAGACACAACAACACGGCATGGCGGCGTTCATGTTGCTGTGAACATGTTGTCATGTCTTTGACTGTCCTGTAAGGCATACTGCAACCATAATGGGTGGGGGGGGGGGGTGGGGTTGTTACTTTACCATGGGAGATCCACACCACAGACTTTTTTTCACAACTGTGTTTCTCCAGAAATGGAGAATGACTCATGTCGATAAAACATTCAACGAGGAACAGAGAATCCACACATATGGCATGCGGTGATTCATAAAATATTAATTTGGTCCTGGGTTGCCATGAAAACAATGTTGCATCCGGCACTGAAATGTCTGACATAAGTGATGTTTATTGAAGGCGAAGAAGATTTAGAACACCTTTGGGATAAAGGAAATGGGATGTTAAACATTTTGATATTGCTTTGCCTATAATAATGCCCTTTACCTCCTGTAATATGTAAGTACAGCCTAGGGTCCCTATTACAGGCACCATCAGTTAATAGATATTTTTCTAATAGCCCTTTCTCTCAAATGCAAGTGCAGAAAATAGGCCACTCTCACCAATAGCATCATCTTAGGACTGGGGCATTTAATGTTACCCATAAAAGACCTTGAAAGTCAAATTTGTGTCGTTCCTTACACCTTAAAAAGCTCTCTGTCACTCCTAAGTATACCCCCAAGCCTTCAGTTATGATACTGTATGCAAGGATACTTTCACTGTGTGCATAAAAGCTGTACACTCACAGCCACTGGTATGGCACTGCTGGACACTGCCCACTGTGGATGATGACATCATAAGCTCCTTCATTTATTTAGAGTTCATTAAATAGTAATCATAATCATCATCATCACTAATTATCATAATAAATCATTATTAACATCATCATAAAATCTTTATACACAGCCAGACACAAAGCTACATCCCTAAAAGTCAGTCTTGAACCAGGCCAAATATTCCTGTTACTGGTACTTTTCTCTTTCCCATATTTTGAAACTAAACTGGTCGGATGCAGAAATGTCAGCAATTAGACACAAATCTCGGTCCACTCGGCAGTCATTAGTCTTGCTAATTATCCTTAATTACTCCCACATTAGCATATGGATGCTGGGTGATTACTTCACAGAAGAGTTGCACTGAAGGTAGGACAATGTTTTAACCTTGCAGACAGGTGAACAGAATACAGCATAGCACCAAAGTGTAATTTATATTGAGCAGAAATTTACTTCAAAAGATACAAGCCACATAATAGGGTATAACCTCTCTCTGTCTTTGAGGAAATAATTCTTGCAATGAAAGCGATGAGCACAAAGCTCAAGTCAATCTCTATACAGTACTTTTCACTGCACGCCCAGCAGGTCAAACTGACAAGAAATAATATTTCAACTGACAGTTTATTAAATGAACCTGACAGCTCTGCAGAGCAGGAAAATCTGAATCATACAGGGGGATCACAATCCTGGAAGAGTGGGTCAGAGAGTTGTTAACTTACAGTATGCAGGGCAATAGAAAAGCCACACTTTTCAAAATGTCACAAACAATGAGCTCCACTGTTTTGCCCTGTGCATTTCCACTTCAGTATTTCTAAAGAGGTCACGTTGTGCAAAAAGAAAAAGAAGAAGAAGAAAAAAGCGCTGTTTTGGCATGCAACTGTCTTGTAAACTTAACTTCTTAAGTATAGCGTACACTGGATGAACCAAAGCAATTATTTTGTAATGTACACAGTGCAGTTTGCAGCAATGTTTGATGAATGAAAGGCAAACAGTGGGGATGTGGGCAGGGAGCCAGAGTGGAGCCACATAGCAGGGGCAATGACTGAGAGCTCCTTTCAGTAAAACACTGCTGATCTGATGAGTTGGGTGGGTTATAATTTTACAAAAATGTTTCCTGTTCAAGATATCTTTTCCAATCCATTTTGTTTAAATTAAAGCATTTTTATAGTAATCATATCTGAACTTTGGACCCGTGTTTCATTCTATGCTTTGTAAATAAGTTACTTTATAAATATGTAGTGTTATCCATACAAATAAAGAACCTGCAGAAGTTAGTCATCTGTAAGTGGTGAATTAACAATCACAGTTAGACGTTAAGAGGACATTGGAGGATAACATAATTAATTTGCTTTTGGATTAACTGTATTTTTACAACAAGAATAAAGAATAAGAGATAACGAGCAGATGATTGTGCAGTTGATTTTGAACATTTCCTGTAGGTGACGGGAATTATCTAATCTTACAACCTTTTACATATCACTTTGTATTGCACTTATGCCAAGAAATAAAAATAATAATAATATCAGTCAAATGGTAAAGAGGGTGCTCTCCATGAGCAGGCTTGTAGACACCTTTATACACTGAGGAACATTCCATGGGCCTACAGGAGAATATGCAGTAGGTCTATCTCACCAACAGGGCTCACTGTTACAGATCTCCCCTGTTTTGAGAAAGTTAATCTTCATTCCTGATCTCAATTCCTTGTCTTAGGCTATAGGGGAGCTATATTGTGTTGGTATATATACCAGAGCAGCTCAAACAGGAGGCCAGATCAGGGGTCAGCAATATGAGAATGGAATACAGTCAGACACGCTTCTTTTTTGCAACAGCGGATATTAGTCTGTTACAAGTCAGTATTTTTAAATACAGGCACACTATGTAGGTCTCTTTGGGCAGCGGGGGGTGTTATGTGCTGTTATGTTTAATTTCTATGATTGAGGTGCGCTTCCCAGTTGCCTGGGCACTCCCACCTTACATGGTGCTGAAGGAGTCAACTCTCGGCCAAGTGAAACATGTCTGTCTGGATGGTGATCTGTGCTCTTGTTTAAAATGCATTAAATCACTTTGGCCTCCAATGTATGCGGTTTAAAGCTTGCACAGGATGCGGTCATAAACTTTCTCTCAGTTTGCCTTCACATCTCTGTCTGGAGAACTTGTGGCTGTGGAGAGCTCGGCGAAAGGACAGAGAAATGGATCAGAGAAACTTCAACCTGCACTGCATGCTTCCCTTTACACACAAACTAATTCAATCACCAGACACCAGATTTCTCCAACAAATTATTCACAGAGGGCCCAGTCCCTCCCAGCTGTTATTAAATGTTACCCTTCAACACAGGTATTGTGTTTATTATAAGCTCAAATAAATGGTACTAAATTGTATAAATGGTTATGAGGTTAAATACACTATTTTGAGTATCTTAATTCACAATATAAATAAAATAAGCTAAACACAAACACAAATAGTCAAACCAATCAATTAATAAAGAAAGTGGAAAAAACAAGCATAAGATTACCCACAATATAAGATGTGTTTCATAAAGACCTGAAGTCTATAGTCAGCACTGCAGTGTGTAGCATTATTGGCTTCCATAGGAAGGACATTGAGGGTATACAAAAGCGTTTTTTTTAGCTGAGGTTTGCGTCAGATCTCAAGACGAACACGAGCAATTTCTTGCTTGAGCTGCAGTATGCCATGACTTAATCATGCAGCGTTTCATTTTGGCAAAGATAATCCGAGCAAGGGAAATAATTTAAAATGCCCCGATTGTGATAAAGAGAATCTACATGCTGAGGCAGCAGGATCAACCAACCTTAGCTGTCTCGGAGGGAGAGAGCCTATAATTCAAAATCTAATGAAAATGTTGCACTACAGTGGACAGTAAGGCAGGCCGAACCCCACTGCATCTGATCACATTAGCAGAATTAATTTGTGATTGCCGGCATGGGATGAGCATTGGCATCCTCCTCTTCCTGCTGCAGGCTGGACATTAAACTGATGGAACGGCAGCACAGCCCGTCAGGGATTGATTTCCAATTGTAGTCTAAACAAGCACCTTTAAATCAGCAGCATGCATTGCTTTTAGCCCACGGCATCCCATGAAAATTAGGAGATCCCCTCCTGTGTGTTAGTTTCCTGCATGGCTATTAACTATGCATGGGATAGCACTGTGATCAAGAGAGGAAAAAAACACAGAAACACACATAGACTGATATAGCATACAAGCCAGCCTGGAGGACTAGGCATGTTCTATCTGTGATTTAACGTTTTTCTTCTTTTATAAAAACCGCATTAATATAAACGGAAAGCATTAAGCTCATAGTCTACACAAGGGGGTCTAGCTTTGGTATTGTACTTGATTACTTTTCCTCAGCACTATAAAATGGCAAAGACAAGTATGCTAACTGGAAACCTCAGCTGAAACACAGCTAAGACTAACCAACTGATTTATATGGAAATCGAGGAGCCACCTCAAAAGAAAATGCAACAGATGACATGTTTTGCCCATATTTTACTGCCAAGTTCTCTCATCAAAATTCTTTAGCAATCACAACTGCATATTCTTTACATTCCTAAGCAGTACATTCTTGCAAGTGGATTCTAAGGAAACCCTTTCATATGAATGCTAGCAATAAAACTCAATCATTACGCTTAATCATTATTATGACTGTCATCATCTATCTTCGTCTTTAATACTTTAATACTTTACTGCTGGATGAAGGCTTCCTTATGACAATTTAATATACTTTTTTGGCTATCCTTATCCAACTAGTTCCTGTAGTTTCCTTGATTTAATCTTGCCATGTTCCAGGAGTTCCTCATGGTTTTTTTTTCACATTACTTGGGACCCAGTTGCCTTTATCCTTCCAAAGGCTACCCAAGATCTTGTTGCCATTCCACCTGATGAAACATGCTTGCCTGGTGCCTTGAGGAAGACAGCCGCTATGTAGCCCTCTGCTGGCACTGCTTCATAATTCAAAAGCAAAAACCCACGTGTATAAGTCACTGGTACTCCTGTTCTAAGGGATATATAACTTTGTGGGAAGAGTAAGACTCCCTTAGCTCCCTGAAGGCTACATCAGGCTACACGAATTTACACAGCTGTGGAGTGTTAGCTCTCAGAAGACGAGGCTTTGTTCAAGGGTTTTTTCAGTTCAGCCGCTGTAAAAATGGAAGTCTGTAGCAAACACAACTGACTCACAGTATATCAAATGCAAATATGAGAAGTTCACATGCCCAGCTGTTACAACTATCGCTGGTGACAAATTCCTTCAATCAGCTTTCCAGACCTTTTTGGTTCTATGAAGCTTTGTTGTACAGTGTCCTGACTGTTTTTTTTTTGTGATCAAGGGTGAGAGATTATCATAGAACTAAGACTGAATACTTATTTTCAGGCTGAGTGAACGAGAGCTCTCTTGAATAAACAGCAAGCACTCAAGAACAGCAAACATGACTTTGGGAGCTTGGAAAGTAAATTGCAATCAGCTGAAGTCATGAAAAATACACAGGTAGAGTTTATTTACACAATCAAATACCTTACTTTCTGGGAAGTAGGTAGGCAAAAGAGTGTTTTCCTTCCACAAAACCGGTACCTTGAACTGGGCCTGCAGGAGCATATGGCACACATGTTAGAAAAAGGAGATATTTTATACATTTGATCTCCTGTGAGACTTTCATGATCTCTCCTTATTGAGTGTCCTTATTAAGTGCCATGAAACAGCCCCTTCTCAGGAGCTCAGTCATAGCGATGTGAATGGAATGCACTGGTTAAACATGAAACATTAGTCTCCTCACAAGTTCCCAGTGTGTCTTGTACTAGACCAGAAGCGACTGTTCCTGTAATTTCACACGTTCACCCAAAATAGAGTGAACTCCTACAGACTCAATATATCACTGCAGGTCAAGAGGGTTTGTACTTGACCACTGGCAGGATGTTATCAACGAGTGCGTCTTAACCTTATGTGACAAAGAGAGACCTTCTGCTGTAGAAAACCAGAAAAAAGCGTACGAGGTGGCATGTGTGTTCAGGCTCACTGAAGAGGTTAACTTCAGGCTCTGACACTGGGCCGGGAAGTCATGTGTCTTGCACAGGTGGGAAGAAGCCTGTGGTGTGGAACAGGCTGTAAAGCTCCTTTGAGGTTTATTGCAAACTGACTCCTATTGCCCTTGCGGTGCAGATCACTGTGACATTAAAACGTGGGAGCCTTTGTGGGTAATGTCAAGCACTGCTAGACATACTTTACAACGCCAAATGCAGACCAGATTGCTCTACAGAGTTGTGGCTAATTTTCAAGTGCTCCTAAGTGGCTCGACCAGTAAAAGCCTCTACTCTGAGTGCAGGTTGGGGTCTATAGCTCAATTGCGCTATTTTATAACCAGCTGAAGCTGTTGGGATTGGGTGGGCTCTAAACTGGCAACAGTTTCCTTGTCCTGGTGCACAACAGTAGCTGCTGTGGCTTTCCAAATGCCTATGAAACTGCATTGAAATCAGTGAGAGCTGCATTAGATGCGCCAAATGAATGTTCATAAACACGTATGGCTGACAAGAATATGCTGCAGCAAACATGCACCACTGAATAACAGCAGACACTGAACATTCAATGACACAAGTTTGCTGAAACGTGAACAGTTTACTGAACTGCACTCTAGCTATTTGGCATGCTATGGGGTTTATTAAGGATCACTTGTTAATTAACTAGCTGTTTTAGTAATCTGGCTGCAGTGATCCACTATTATATTGACCTAAATAGCAGACCAAGGCAGCAAAGACACGGATGAGGTTCTACACTCCAACTGTCCAATACTTATATTAAGATCATCCCCATTTACTCCTACTCAGAGGCTCTTTCCGTGCCAAATATTCTTCTTGTAGAGGTCAGGCTTGCAGGAGATACAATGGCACAGGCTGGCGTCGCATGCATATAAAGTCAAGTTCAGTAAGCGTTTATCACAGTGAAGGATGACTGGGGGATAAAAGAAGTCACAGCACGTTACAACGATATTCTGTCTCAGAATGAATCTGCTGACTGATGGGAAGAATTTTGACAAGTTCGATTTATGGCATAAACTTGTAATTTAGGGTCAACCTTGCACTGAAAATGATTCATTATTGGGATGTATTTTTTATTCATTTTTCGAAATAGCCCAACTCAATAACCCAGTGCAGTCTCCATAGCTCAATACATTATTACCATTAGGATTATTATTAAGAGAAGTCACAACAGAGTTTTCAAGTCATGTCCAAACTTAGAATCCAAGTAGTTGTTCACATGCAGTTTACACTTTATTCAGGGATATTTGCCTTCATCCCACAGTTAGCATACTAAGTAAAGGGCTATTCAATTGGAATATGGATGGTAGCAAAAAACTTCTTTCCTCTCTACTTCTGTTAAGTGTTTGCTTTCAATATCTTCCATTAGACACACATCTAATGTAAAGAAGCTCGACTGGTATAAAATATGTCTGTATTTTTTCTTGGTTGCTTTGTGTCCCTCATCTTAAAAACAGTATCCCTACATCCTAGCTCTTCACATTTGAAACATGCCAGTTAAATGGCTCCAATATCTAGTAGGCATCTGACACAATCTGCACGTTAAAGTAATTAATTAGTCCAGCACTGAAGGGTTGGCACAAAGGATGAAGGGTGAGGAGGGGAAGAGAATGACAAACAATCCACACAACTGGAGGAAGCCAGGAAACATTTGTGATACCAGCTTGTAAATCGTAATATGAATCAAGCACAAGACGCAAATCAATAATATAATTTCCACTGCTGCTTACATTTTCTGTAACAGGATTTACAAGCCAGTATTTTGTTTTCTTTTCTTGCTGTTGTTGTTGGCCCAGTGTCTGAGGAGACATTCTCTGTAGTTCACAGGGGAAGCGTCAGGCAGTCGGCACATGGGCTGCAGTCTCCTGACATGTTGTGCCACATCGCCTGTCCAGACCAACCTCAGCTGCTAATTAATCTTAATGGGCTTGCAGTGCCAATTCTCACTGCTGGGTCTCAACATCTCACTCCACTTCTCTTCAAAAGAAACAACCTGCTACCTTACGATCACCTACAATGCTTTTGCTGCACAACTGAACCGCTGCAGAACTATGGCGCTTGCTCGAACTAACCTCTCCCAACACAGCAGGAGAGTTCTTGACATGTTAGCTGCCTCTGAATTTATCTGTTTTCTATTGACTTTTCGCATCGGGCCAGCCACAAGCTTTCATTAGCAAAACAGAAGGAAATCAGACGAGACAAACGCAAATCTGGCTCTGTACACTACAGGATTAACCAACCACACTGGACCCTATAACCCTTACAGATAATAGCTTGACTAGTTCACTTCAAATGGAATGGCCACATGTGCAAAATAGTTTGTATTTCATTTATTTATGTATTAATGTATTTATTTAAGATGCAAAATAACCCTGTACAGTGTATAAAAGGCTAACAGTACGCTTACTTTAATTCTCAGTAACTAGACTGTCATTGTTCATTCTTTCAAGGACAGACAGCATTAAAAAACAGATTGCATCAAGACTCTGAAAACAAAGTAAAAAAAGAAACAACAACATTCTGATTAATATGCTAAACAGGCTGGAGTCTACATGTCTGTGTCTGTCTCTGTTTTACATACATACTGAACAAATCTTAGACCAAGTCATATGGGACACATATATTTGAGGATTTCAACAATTGTGGATGTATATTGCAGACTGTTAAATCCCCCATGTTAGGAGATTGCTTTTTTGTGTGTAAATCGCTCATTTGGGACTGTGTGGATCTGGTGCTTAGAGATGTGCCTGAGTTTGAATCTGGTGTCTGGCTACACATGGACAGCTGATTGACACCAGTATGGTGCAGTTGGAGTGCTTTACTGTGCTGTAACCACTGCTTGTTTCAGAATTGCTCTTATGTGTGCATTCTCTGAAGCTGTACATAAATACCAGGCAGACTCGCTCATTTTCTTTTTGGCAGTCACACTTGCTGCTGCTGTCCTTACTACACCCTCAGGGTTCCCGGCTGTTGGGTTTTAAGCTGTGTAGCTCTACCTGCTACGGTGAGGTGGAAGATGAAGAAACAGAATCAAATATGTATAGTTTGGCTTTGCTCACAGTGTAAGGAGGACAAAGTCACTGCACAAAAACAGTTCTGTCTGGGGACTTCAAATGCCACAAATGCAACAATTGCAGACATAGCAGTAAAAATAAGGAATGAGCGAATGCAAAACTGCTTTGTACATGTTGGGGGAATGACACAGAGATGCCTTCTCTTTATTACCAAAAAGGTCCATTAAAATAAATGTGGTTGCTTTTTCAAGTTGTTATTGGCAGAATTCAATCTCATAATTAAGGGCTTTATAGTGCTAAAGTGTAGATTCCTGAATGTGTCACATTTCTGAGGTAGTGCATATCAAAACTAAAAGCTAAGATAATTGATTTGAAATAAAAATACATACAGTGAGGGAAAAAAGTATTTGATCCCCTGCTGATTTTGTACGTTTGCCCACTGACAAAGAAATGATCAGCCTATAATTTTAATGGTAGGTGTATTTTAACAGTGAGAGACAGAATAACAACAAAACAATCCAGAAAAACGCATTTCAAAAAAGTTATAAATTGATTTGCATGTTAATGAGGGAAATAAGTATTTGACCCCTTTGACTTAGTACTTGGTGGCAAAACCCTTGTTGGCAATCACAGAGGTCAGACGTTTCTTGTAGTTGGCCACCAGGTTTGCACACATCTCAGGAGGGATTTTGTCCCACTCCTCTTTGCAGATCCTCTCCAAGTCATTAAGGTTTCAAGGCTGACGTTTGGCAACTCGAACCTTCAGCTCCCTCCACAAATGTTCTATGGGATTAAGGTCTGGAGACTGGCTAGGCCACTCCAGGACCTTAATGTGCTTCTTCTTGAGCCACTCCTTTGTTGCCTTGGCTGTGTGTTTTGGGTCATTGTCATGCTGGAATACCCATCCACGACCCATTTTCAATGCCCTGGCTGAGGGAAGGAGGTTCTCACCCAAGATTTGACGGTACATGGTCCCGTCCATCGTCCCTTTGATGCGGTGCAGTTGTCCTGTCCCCTTAGCAGAAAAACACCCCCAAAGCATAATGTTTCCACCTCCATGTTTGACGGTGGGGATGGTGTTCTTGGGGTCATTCCTCCTCCTCCAAACACGGCGAGTTGAGTTGATGCCAAAGAGCTCGATTTTGGTCTCATCTGACCACAACACTTTCACCCAGTTCTCCTCTGAATCATTCAGATGTTCATTGGCAAACTTCAGACGGGCCTGTACATGTGCTTTCTTGAGCAGGGGGACCTTGCGGGCGCTGCAGGATTTCAGTCCTTCACGGCGTAGTGTGTTAACAATTGTTTTCTTGGTGACTATGGTCCCAGCTGCCTTGAGATCATTAACAGGATCCTCCCGTGTAGTTCTGGGCTGATTCCTCACCGTTCTCATGATCATTGAAACTCCGCGAGGTGAGATCTTGCATGGAGCCCCAGACCGAGGGAGACTGACAGTTAATTTGTGTTTCTTCCATTTGAGAATCATCGCACCAACTGTTGTCACCTTCTCACCAAGCTGCTTGGCGATGGTCTTGTAGCCCATTCCAGCCTTGTGTAGGTCAATCTTGTCCCTGACATCCTTGGACAGCTCTTTGGTCTTGGCCATGGTGGAGAGTTTGGAATCTGATTGATTGATTGCTTCTGTGGACAGGTGTCTTTTATACAGGTAACGAGCTGAGATTAGGAGAGTCCCTTTAAGAGAGTGCTCCTAATCTCAGCTCGTTTCCTGTATAAAAGACACCTGGGAGCCAGAAATCTTGCTGATTGATAGGGGATCAAATACTTATTTCCCTCATTAACATGCAAATCAATTTATAACTTTTTTGAAATGCGTTTTTCAGGATTTTTTTGTTGTTATTCTGTCTCTCACTGTTAAAATACACCTACCATTAAAATTATAGACTGATCATTTCTTTGTCAGTGGGCAAATGTACAAAATCAGCAGGGGAGCAAATACTTTTTTCCCCCACTGTACATAATCAGGATGGTTTGAGGCTGTGAGGCCTACCTGAATAAAATTTGCCCATCTGGGATTACTATGAATTTTCTTTTACTTTTTAAGAAGAAGAATAAACACAATCCCCCAGGTGAACATTTGAAAGAATAAGAATGCTTTTAACACACCATTAAACCAGACCCTTAACTGTCAGTACTTATGCCAGACAGATTTTTACATAAAGAAGATGGATGTACCTAAGGAAGATGGAAGGGAAATGAATGAAAGAGGTGGTAAGCAGTTTACATGATATACAAGTGGCTTTTAACTAAAAGGTTTCACAATCAAACTCCTGGCTGTTTAGTTTATTGACTGCTGGACACATTCCTACTCTAAGCTTTGCTGCTGAGCCTTGCACTTCCAGGGAACAGCTCTTCACTGTGATTAGAGATGTAATTAAGAACAAACAAACAGACAAACAAAAACTTTAATTATATCTGTTGATTCAGATTTTCTAGTAAGCATCTGCAGCATTTTGCACTTACCGTTTCCTTTCTCTTTAACTAGAACCAAAATCCCTTGACGTATGTGCTAAAGACCAGCTGCAATATCATCTCACCCATATTTCACCCAGCTACCACCGTAGAAGAAGGGAGTCAGTACTGACGTCCTTTGTGGCACCACAGCAGTGGTAGCAGCATTCCCACTTATAAACTAACCTATATGGAACATGAGTGGTTTGTGGCTGTTGACAACAGACTGCAACAAACAGTGGGGAAATAATGAACAGAATGTGCAAGGGCAGACAGCCACCTAAAACTGATGTGGTTTCATTCAGAGATGTTAGTGTACTCTTCACTACTGCAAAATGTGACGCCTCAGTAAATAATACCCTTAGAATGCTGCTGGCTCATTTATTTGTGGTTTTCGCTAAATCTGTTTGCAATATAAACAGTTCAGCATCCATGAAGACAACAACAACCTTATCAAGCATATCATCAAGTGGTACTCGTCCATAAGAACATCTCCAAAGTAAAGACAAACTTATCAGTCATCACATAGGACTGAAGGTAAACCATGAGCTATTCTTAAGAGACTAGGATTTGATGCAGAACTCCCCCCAACACACACACACACACAAACCCTAGCTATATAGTTGAAGCCAACTCCTCATTCAACAAAGAAAGCGGATATGATTCTTGCACCATTACGTTAGTAGCTACCAGATGAACAGCATTGGGGGAATGGCATCTTCTTGTATGGAAACTTCATGTTCAGGGTGCTAATGAAATAAGTGCCCAATAAGGGACACCTAAACACTGAATGGTAAAGGACCTAACACAGACCACTGAGGTACACCAGACACCATTACCCCTTTTCCAATGGCATATGCGAGCCATGCTGGAACCAGGCTGGCACGGCTCAGCACGTTACCCACTGGCCATTTTGTCAAGCTGACCAGGAATCAGGCCATGAATTTTCGGCCCTGCTTTTTACCTAGGGCTGGCCCGGGGCTGAGTCGTGCTCGGGGAGGAGTTCACTGAAGCGTCAACCTACCTGATTACTAGGTCTAAATACATTACAAATACTTAATACATTAATAACATACACTACACTACTTAACAAACTGCTATTTATATAATGGTAAAATAATCGTAGTATTGATCTACACAAGTTTAAATACATTTGTTACTCTTTCGAGCAATGTTAGGTCTTTAACCTCCAACATCAGATAACTTTTTCTCTTACCTCTCGCAACACATTTATTTATTTATAATAGTAAACGCTGATAGCTTTTTAATTAGGAATTAAACCATGGTAACAAGGATAGATCCAAACATTTGCATGTTGCAACACAGCTTTTGAAATAACTAATCTTAGAAAATGTATAGCCTTCGCTTTCCTGCTTAAATTGTTTACAACCGAGTAGATTTCTCACAAGTTGTAAATAGTGAGGTAGCCTACTCTCTCTCAGCTGCGAGAAGCTTGTCTTGGCTCTTTTCATAGTTGGCGAGACAAGTTTTTAATTGATTCTTCAAAGACAATTATTGGTACACGTAAACTAATAAAACAGTTCAAATCCACCTACAAGGGCAGATATTTAATTGTACTGAAATGTAATTGTCAAAAGAGTATGCGTTACTATTGACATTGGGCTGAGACTTGTATATATTTATATAGTTTCCTTGTTGTGAGAGTTTTGTTTGAACGAGATTCGACCTGCATTTTATTTTACAACATCAAAAGTGAGAGTTTAAATCACCTTTGTATTGTGTAACGTGCCTTCATGTGCTTAAACATAACTTTACAATTAAGTAACATTAACAATCTAATAATGACGTGAAGCCCTGCATATAATCCATGCTTATGGTTTAATAATAAGATAATAATTATTATTATTGTCAATAACTAATTTCACTTAACAATCAATATAAACTTCACATTAAGCCCAATATAAAACCACATAACATAAGCATGTTCAAAAGCGCAAGTGCTACACAAGACAGCCTCATATCACTATATATTTTATATCACTTTAAACATAAATCACTGTTACACCCGAGCTGTGCCAGGACAACTCGGCTCGGCTAGGCTTGGTTCCGGCACGGCTTGGATATGCCAGTGGAAAAGGGGCACATGAGTCCAGGAGAGTGTGCCAAAGGACACTCAGTATTAATTCTGTGCTAAACCCTAAACCAGCTGAAAAGAGTGCTGGAGACAGCGAGGAAGGCCTTGAGGACTAAATAATGGTAATGGTCAACCGCGTCCAAATCTCCAGTCAGATCAAGTAGAACAAGAGCAGTTTAGCAACCGTGAACAAATCATTCATAAACCTAACCAGAGTTCTTTCAGTATGATGAGAGCCAGTCTGTAATGGTTCACAGAAGTCATAAAGAACTCTGTTCATGTATTTCAGAAGCCACCAATCCATTCCATTTGATTTGCCAAAACACTGATGGAAAACAGGCGTGTAACTGTAGCACACACCAGAATCAGCAGATGGCTTGTTAGTGGAGTTATTCAAATGGTTTGTTCCAAGGCTGAAGGCACAAATCCAGTATGAATGGAGGAATTGATAATATTAGTAAGAACAGAACTAAATGCGGACTAGTATGAATTATAACACTAAGCACGAGTTCAAGAGAGCATGTGGTAGGTTTAAGGTTTATAATCAATTCTGTAGCTGGCAGTTACTTATGTTTAGACTGTATAGGGGACTTTGGCCTTACTCAGTCAGTGGGATATTTAATTATTTTGTGCAAGAACTAAAAATAAGGTCACTGTCACAGGAATAGAGGGTGGGATCAACACCAAAACTAAATGTGAGAATGTCAGTGATTTTTCTGTTTTACAGCGACAATGTTGCTCTAGCCAAATCAAATTAGGCAAATTAATCTTTTTGGGAAAAGAGTGCTGAGTCCACACTGCGCCATCAGGCCCACTCCGTCCCTGTGCTCTCTCCGTATTGACGAATCCTCTGCAGGTTGGGGGAGATGTGTTATTCTTCCGGTACGGGCTCTCTGCAGTGGGTCAGTGCGGCTCTGTTCTGTGGTTTGGGGGAATAGCAGTCACTTCTGCTGATGAACTTCCTGGAAAGATCTATTTTCCCTTGTATTAAGGCCACATACTCTGACAGAAAAAAATACTTCCTGTCCCCAAAATCATATATGACTAGTTCACTTTTACATATAGTGAACACCAAGAGGTCAGGTTTTGTTGTTGCTATCTTTCTACCATTTTGTTGAAGCCTCTTTTGTGCAAGCTTCCATTCAGCCCTATTTAGTCCCTGCTGAGAAACCTGAGGTAGTTCCGTGCACACAGCTCTTGATTTGTAATTATTTAAGTAATGTAAGCTTGCCTCACTAAACAATGATAATGATAGGCTTTCTCCCCGATGTCAACTGCATAAACAGATTTGTAATGTTTGCAAACATGTTAAGTGCAACTGGAACCGTCCTTGCAAAGAAACTAAAAAAAAAAAAAAAACATGTCCTGGATTGCTTGGACTGTTTGTAAAGGTCAGACCGAGGAAAGGATATCACTGATATCCTTATTCCTTGCCAGTTGTGAAGAAGTTTCAACAGTACTGCCATTGCATGCTTTAAATTCAGGAGGAAGAGGGTGGTGGTATGAGGTGGGGGGATGGCAGGAAAGTCAGAAAAACCTGCCTGTATAAAAGACCCCAGCAGGGTATTTTGCAGAGAGTAAAAAGACTGAGAGGCGGAAGATGAATTATAGGTTCATTTCTAGCCTTGACTTTCTAGTGTGCCCAGCTGCACTAACTGAGAGTGGCTGAAGCAGAAGGTACAGGAAGTTCTCTCAGGCTGCAGCAAGAGTGCTATGTCCAGCAGGTGGTACGGGATAAGTCTGCCAAAATCTTGCATCCGAATCATTCCAGCAGGAAGCTTTCACAAAGAACTAAGAAGCAGTGATTTTCTGTACAAGAGCTTCTCCAAGCTCTTGGAATTACATTATATCTTGAAATCGTGGAGAGACTGTTTGACATGACTCTGAAAGGCCACCCACTGCAGTTCAGGAGCAGAAGAGTGTGGGCAGATCAGCACAATAATATGTGGAATAAACTTTTTCTAAATTCAGATGGTGCTCGTAAATGTAGTGAAAAGCCTTACAGGACATGAGGAGAGTGTTAAAGAGGGACCGCGTTATGAAATCAAGCTTTGAAAACATGACAAAGAAAAGCATTAGACAACCAAACCTTTAATATGAGCGAAAGCTAAGTGGCTTGAAATGACTTACCACAATCAGTATAATACGACTGGGACCAATGCAATGGCATATGCATTTATGATCTGGGGAAGCAAGCTTAAGAATTCTAATTCCCTCTACTGGGTTCTGGAAGCATGACTATAGCATGAGGCTCAGACACCTTGTCTAGCATTTCCATTCCTGGCTGTGCATAATTAGATTTAAATGAATACACCACATATTTCAGAGATGCTAAGACTGAAACGAGAAGGAAAGCTTATGTCTTCAACATAAGAAGCTGTTCTAGGAGAAAAGCTTGGTATGTTCAAATGTATAACCCCATAGTTTACCTAGTTAAAGATGATTCCCCGAGATCTGAGCGAAGACATTCAGTTATTTAAAATACAGGTCGGTGGATTCAATCCAGCGGGATTGTTTATAATAATTACTGCCCACCTAATCAATCCGGTTCCATTTAATTAAGGGATTCACATACTCTGCTCCACGACATCATGGATGCTGAGCTAACTAATAGCGCTGAACATATACTATGTAATCCCAGGAAGCGCAACGTCACTGCTTACACACCATTCAATCAGCGGGATTTGTACTAAAGTGAGACCCAGACAAATGAATCTGTAGTTTATTTTAGTTTTTTGTCATCCTGCGCAAGACAAATGGCACAAACATGGGTTCAAGGAAATGCAATAAACAAAATGAGAGTGTTCAAGGTCTGTGGACTAGCATTGCTTTTGGGGTGATCCATACCAGAGCGAACCGCAATCCATTCTACAGAATAGAATCTGTTTTTATTTTTGTTTTGTACACTACAGATGTTTTTTTCCCTCAACTGGTGGTCAATTAGTAGATACTTAGCAAATGCTATGGCCTTGTCTTTATAATGAATTCAAGAAAGAGGATGATAGAAGTTGGGCACTGAAACTTTATAAATTATTAATAATAATAATAATAATAATAATAATAATAATAATAATAATACTTTTAGCACCTGGAACTCTAAACATATATATATATATATATATATATATATAGACACCAAAAGCAAACATAAGTCAGGAACACAAACCTGCTTACTTTGCCATTCTTTGACAACACGACATCTGCATTTCTGTTCTGCTATAACCATTTGAATCTGCACAAGCCTGATAAATATCCTTCGCTTAGCTTGTAGATAAGCTTTAAATAGGAAACAGCACTTGGAATGTATCTGAAATTCTACAAATCTTAAACCACAAGTCAAGGCAAATATAGAACCTCTGTGCAACTAACCACGTAACCAAACAAGACAAGAAAATGCCTACATAACAGTTGGCAACATGATAAAAAGATGTGAGGCTATGAGGCTAAGATAAGATAGCCTGTATGAGAGAATTGTGTGGGGTTTGAAAAGGACCACCAGGTTTCCACTGGGTTAGGCTAAGTTAAAATGTGTAGTTTTGTAGGACATCTTGATAAATGAGTTAACTGATTCTAATGTGGAGCATGGCCGCAATCTGTAAACTAAGCATGGCACAGTAGGGACTACATATCTAAAGTGGATAGTAAAACCATGTGGGTGAAGAGAAAAGAGCCAGACGTTAACACAACGCTCTCTGGCAACTGCCTGCTAATGTTGTTTATGTTAATGCACTGTGCAACATTTTCTTATGCAAAAAAAATCCCCCTTTTAATCAGCATTGATTCAGCCTGACCCAGATTGCCTTTAAAGGCTGTGCTAGGATGTTTTTTTTAATTACAGTCATGAGGATTGGGCACCTAGGGACCAAGAGGGTGATGGAGAGAGTGATGGGCTTCCTTTAATGACATCGCTGTCCAGCCTGTTGACAACTCTGTCTCTTCATCCCTCTCTCTTTCCTGTTCTGTCTGGGGCCACACACATGCTTCAGTAGTGCTCAGGTCGAGTTCCTTACTAAAGATTGAAAGGTTTGATCACTGTTGATACTGCCTTATGGCACTTCTACTGTTTCTGCTCCTCCCTGTTCAGTAAATATTCATCTGAATGCTGGGTGTTGGGCGGCCTGTGTGTCTGGATCTGACCGCATTAGTGTCCTGGCTACCAGGCTCTCAGGGCTATCTGTTGGTTATCTAACTCTGACCCACTTCTGCGTGAGGACTGACCCATTTAAATATGCCTAAATGCAATTGCAGTTGAAGTTAACGAAGCCCAGGCCATTGTTTCAGTCCAGACAATCTCACTTTCGTAGCTGGACCCAATTGGTGTACGCTAGGACTCATTCAAAATTGCTAACACCCAGCCTCCTTTGACTCAATATTTGTCACGTAGCCATGAAATGTGTTTTCAGTTACCCATGATACTATACCTACTACTAATAATATGAAGAAATACCAGATAACATTTAAGACATTTGTGCACACTATAAGCATTAGTTCAGACTGTACTTGTAACATAGCAGCTTATTCTCCCGAGCTGTTCGGCATTCTTGTCATTTCACACTTTATATAACTCTGCTTCCTTATGCTCCTGCATACTTATACATTGATAGAACTCATGTAGTTTCACTGTGATCTCTCCTGTCCTCCCTCCCTCCCTTGACCACATACATAGGAGTTCACGGCATCAAGTCTACACTTGTTACAACTTTGAACTAGGATGTATGCTTTGTATTTTATATTCATTTTACTTTTGTAATTCTTAAATTGTACTTTGTATTGATTATACTACTTTTGTAATTCTTGTGTAATCTGTAAGTCGCCCCGGATAAGGGTGTCTGCCAATAAATAAATACATAAATACATACTATAACTGGACAGCAAAAGTTTCTCAAACAGAAACAAAATATCAACAACCCACAACTCATGTATTTCCTCACCGTCTGGTGCAAACAGTAATCTGCAATGCAGGTTCTTTTCACGGCCCATGCCAGTGTGTGGTGATAATGAGATTAAAATTTACATAAAAATAGGCTAGATCTGCTTAGGGGTGCTTTCTGCAAACTCAGAGCTACCTTGATGGAGCAGTGGTAAAAAAGCAGGATTCTCAAGCACCGCCTGGTTTGTCCTGGATTAATGGAAACACCTCTGAGGCTGCCATAAGGAGATGCCAAGTAATGTAAGTGGAACAAAATGCAATGCTACATTATGCATCTGTCTCCCACGCTGGCATTTTCTAACAAGGGCAGCGTTTAAACCGCAGGGACTCCCGTCGGAAGATTAATATGGAATGTAAGGAGATTGGGTAAATGACAGGCCCCTGCCCAGTTTGGTGCTTCGGTGCTTTTCTGGGCTGAGGTCAAGGGGAGACAGAAATTAGGTTTTACCGAGATGAGAAGACAGTGGATTAGAATGGGATTATCTACTCTGACCTGGCTTTCTCCCCTTCCAGCTGCTTTTAGGCCTGCTAGAGCTCACACTGCTACACACACACACACACACACACACAGTGCCCGCAGATCAATACAGCCCAGTCAGTGCTGACACCTGGGCAGAGTCTGGTGTGCGAAGATCTCATGATACGCTGGCAGAGCGCAGACAGCCTGGCTGAATTAATAGACAACAGTAACAGTGCATTAAGCACCATTTGATAAATATGGCAACTGTTCTTCCCCTCGAGAAATCACAGTGGTCTTCTCATGCGTACGCTCAATGCCTCTGCTGGAATACAAGCCTTAATACAAGAGTAACACAAAAACAACAAACAAACAAACCAACACATAAAATATTTCTGCATTTACTGAATTAGGGCATGTTCAAAATTGTACCATAAACAGAATGACCATGATACACAATAACTCCTGCTCCTTCTGTGAGGGGTAATAGCAACCTCCCATCCTGGGCCTACGCTCGGCCACTCAGCCTGGTGTTCAGCCAGAAAACACTGCCCATTTAGTCGAGTGTCAAACAATGGGGTGAAACTGAGGGTAACCACAATGTAATCATGAAGGAAAGACAGGTATTTAACCCAAACCTGTGTTTGTTTAAACGTATTATTGGACCGAACAGAAAATCCAATTATTAGTTCCCCCATTTCACAATATCCTTAACGCAATCCAAAAACAAACACACTCTCCTCCAGCCGTCCGACGAGATATATTTAAACCGACATGAATTGTTTCTTCAATCAGATGGTAATGTGTAAACACAAAAAAGGCCCTGAGTACTGCATTCTGCAAACAAACATTGTTTTAAGATGTCTACTAAACAGTTTGTACCGTTGCTTATCTGGTTTTTGTTTGTTTGTTTTCATTAGTATTAGATTTTGCATAGGAGACACAAGGGGCCTGAGACGTGGATTATAAGCAACAGAAATGAGATTAAAGTAAAGCCATTTTTAGACTACCTTTTAATAATTCAGTGATATAAATAAAATTGGACCAGATAAATGCTTTGAACACATGAAGTTATATTGTACCAGTGCAGATTTCAGTGTGTTTTAAACATACATCATTCCATTCTGTCTCTTTAATACATCAAAATAGTATATTTCCCACTCACTTGTCAGGGAAGGGAATACCGCAAAGAATCTTCCATGCAAGAGAGTAAAAATGCATGTAACTGGGCAAATGGGATTCATTGCAGTCATTGAAATGTGATTCCCCTCCAGTGAAACTGCACTTAATTAATATGTAATGTCTTGACTAATGCCACTACCTTCCCCTGATACGCTTATGTGACATAGGTTTGCCAAATTAACACATATTTAATAATGTCTTAGGTAAGTGAGCGAGGCCTCAATGAGACACCTCTCTCAATTCTGCTTTACCAGTCATGCAACAGATTTGCTCCCACACTGCACAAGAGTGTGTCTTAATTTTATATGAGAAGAAATTAAGACACCTGCAGCACTGAAATTGGGTACTTCCAGGAAAAAGAAAAACTGTGCCTTACGGACTAGTTATGAGACTTCTGGTTGCATTAAAACCACGCTGTATTAAATTAATTAACCAAGTTATGGCTTAATTAGTCATGATCAATGTGATTCAGCTACTTATCTAGTTATTTAGTGACCCCTACACATATAACCCCACAGCGGTCAAGTTCTCTGAAAACAAGACCGGGTTGATACGCAAGTTACGCAAGATACGCAATACTTTACTAATACGAATTCAAATTAGCGGTGAGGTTGATCTGCATGAATTAACCTTGAGGCTGTTTCATTTTATACAAGATATAGGTTTATTAAAAATGTAAATAGACAACACGTATTTGCAAAGATAGGATAGAGACAATTAGGGTAGATAATATTAAAAGTGGGAGTGAGAGGAGATCTATCCAATACTGGAGTTTTGACTCGAGGCACAAAACATGTAAAATAACAGACAAGTATTATGATTATGCTAGCCCTTCCTACAATTTAGATCTCATACACAACTAGGTTTTATGTAATTGTGATTTACTTAATTCTTGACTACTACATGAAATATACTACCTGTGTGGTTTACTGAGATTCAGTTATGCAGACGTTCGATAGCGGGGAGGGCTGGCAGACTGCTTTGACTTGAGGACGGTTGCAAAGCTTTCAGGTTTTTGGTTCAGTCCTCCTGGATTTCGTCTCCTTGGTTTCTTCTCCCAGGTTGTTCCACTCCCAATTATACCACTCCTAAATTGCTAGTTTTAACATTTCTTTTTTATACATATTAGACAAAGAGATTCTAATCTCTTCTCTTCCAAACTTCTGATTGGTCAGGTTGGGGGTAAAAAAATTGAGATTCAAATCGAAGCAGCCTTTGCCATTCCTTTCCCTTATTTCCTACAGAATGTGTATTGGGGTGTGATTGAGGAATGTGAAAAATTGTTCAAATATTACCTAGAGTTTCTAACTCTCTATATTGTCAAGTTTTAGTTCTATCAATTACATTTTAAAGTCCCTCAAAGCATAACCTTACAGTTGATACCAAACAAGCCAGGTGTTCTTTCTCGGTAATGTTAAATTAGAGTCTTCTTGCAATTCCAGGGGCGCTGGTCTGATGCCCATGTCAGTGGAGGATCAAATAGGATGTTTGATTAATTCTCTTACCAAATGTTAATGTTGCATTGTATGTGAAATATAAATGGTCCAATGGTTGTTTTAGCTAATGGTCTTTCTTTTAAGACCAAACATGGCTCATTCATGTTTTGGTTCTCAGGTAGAATTACTTAAGTTTTAAGTCACCTTTTATTGTTTGTTATCAAAGTGGGGAAGAAGCTGGGTAACACTTCTGTTAGCAGCATGTAGTTTGTATTTGGGTTTGTTGCCCTGGTCTACGGAATATATAAAGTACCTTGAATGTCTGAGTTTCACAAAAGAAATCTTCAATTGGAATTTGGTGCTAGTCTCTGTGGAGACGGGCATGGCAGCCCATATGTCAGTGTGGGGGGAGCTTCCAGCATGGATATGTTATCTGTCGTATTTTGGTGAGAACAGGCCTTCAAAGGTGTCTCCTTAAGTCCTTTACCACAATCCTAAATTTCACAGTTAGGAAGGTATATGCATTTCTGTATATATTTGCCAAAATAAGGTTGTATGATTTACAACTACTATAAATGTACCAGACAAAAAGCTGAAGTGAACAATCTTATGACGTCTTATTCTCTGAACTTTGTTTTGATTACCAACTGCTTTCCTTCAGCTTTGGGAGCTATTGCTGACCCTTCGTTTTTTAAGTGAAGTGGCTGCAGTGTTCTTCCCCTAGAGGTGGCTGCACTATGGTGTCAGTTGTTGGTACACCTTGGACTTCATTGTGAAGGCTGTTGGTTGGGATGAATTACACAATGTAAGGTGAGTAATTGTTGAATTTGTTCACTACCGCCCATCACGATAATCTTTGTACTACTGGAAGGCTGAGATCTGCTTGCAGTGGTAGCATTCGGCCAGACAGAAGAGACATTCCACTGAAATAACAGGATGAATTTATATAACATTGAACAATTGATCGTTGAGAGAAAAAAAAATAATAGTCCAGTTAAACCTCCTGTAATCCTTGTCAGCCTGCAGGTGTTTACATGGTTGGAGGAGAGAGGGGAGGTGGGAGGGAAATCAGGACATCAACAAATGCCACTCTTTCTTGAACAAAACCCATCACTGTTCACATAATGCTTATCACAGGAATGGAAAACCCATTTATTATAATAATCCTTCAAGATGACATTACATGCATGGACAGATATTAAGTAGCTTATATTAACAGGTCCCAGTGAAGCCACGGCTTAAAGTTGAAACATTTGAGTCGGAGAGCGGACATGTCTCTCAGAATATTCCTCTAAGGCATCTATAAGGTTAGCATGGGAGCGTGCCATTCTCATTAAAAAAGACAACAAAGCAGACATCTATGTGTACAATTAGCTGGTGCTTTTTATGGAACTAATTAATAATCATAATAAAATTAATTAAACCATCCCAGTTACTAAATTTTGCTATGATATCTAATTACAAATTTGATAACTGGAAGACAGATATAAATGGGTTCTATTGAGTCAGTGCCCTAGGGGGCACAGAGCTGGCAATCAGCCAAAAGGAGATGGGAAATACATTGGCAGTGGAAACATTTTAGACACCCTATAATATATATAAAGTCATATTGGTACAACTTTTATGTAATTTTAAGTTCATATACAGAGCTAACAATGGCACAAAAAATAAAATAATAAAATAATAAAAAAAGAATTTTCTTTTGCTAGAAGTGACACGTCACAATCTGGAACAAACTCCCCAGCGATGTGGTTCAAGCTGAACATTTGTGAACATTTAAAATCAGACTGGATAGGATCCTTGGATCACTTAGTTACTAATGGACACCAAACGAGCATGATGAGTCAAATGGCCTCCTCTCGTTTGTAAACTTTCTTACGTTCTAACTGTAAACATTTTACAAATTTGGCATATTGTATCATCTTCAACAATAGGTAACAAAGTCTTAGACATTCTTATGTCTCTTCTTTTAGTTGTTTTTGTTTGTATAGCTACCCATTTTTCTATATTGTTTTGACTGTGTTCTGGACTCCACTGTGTAAAATACTGACAGTATTAGGTACAAATTGCAAATGATTAAATACATTTTATTAAAATAGTAACATGCAATCAAGAGCTTCTAACAAGCTGTTCTTTAAAAGGTTTTATCCTCTTTAGATGGGCCAAATTATTTTTTTCCTTTGGAGTCTCAGATGTTGACTGTACTCTTTCTGTACGTCCTATTTTTAATTTCATCGAGGGATAAGATAACAATATTCATCAAAGAGATTTTACCAGTCGGGCTGCTTGTCTGAGTTCATTGCATTCTGTAACATTAAAAAGGGTACAGCTCAGTCAGAAGTAAATCACTTTCATTTAATTTCAGATACTCTGTTCCAGATGGGCTCTCTCTCAGACTGCCTTTCGGTTTTTCGTTTGAAAGATGTTTTATCATCAGAGGAAGACACAACACAAATTAGAATTAAGTGACAGAAACCATATTCATTTCTCCTGATATAATCTGGTCAGTGTCATATTCCTGTGTTTATTTGGCGTCTTATGTGTACAATACAGAGGGAAATGGATGAGTAAAGAGGTGGAAAATTAGTACTTTGGAACCATTGAATCATAATAGGAAAACTTTAAATGGGAAAATGAACTTGTGAACTGAGGCGGCATGATGATGCACAGAAACTAACGATGCAAGTTCCGGCACTTTCTGAATGCGAGACGACCACCTGTTTTATGTTTAAATGCCATTTACTAAGTCACAGCCATCTGGCTTGTCTTCTGGAAGAAAGAACGAGAAAGAATGAATGAAAAAAAAAGAATCTGGCAAGCATTCAGTTCTTTGACTGCCACGTTGCATTTCCCTTCCAAGCTCACATCAAACAGCAGCTCTTTAACATTTTCGAGATACTGTCGACCCTGTCAATGTAGCGAGGAGTTTGATCTTGTCTCATTTTGCTCTGGCCCCTTCACAAAACTAAATAATTGTACAATTAAGGCTCTTCTGTAGGTTTCTTCTGTTGGTAACCCATGGCTTATCAGACCGAACTCTGAAGCCCAAGCACCAATCGCCTGTGAGGAGACAAAATTAGAATTGGACTGTAAAAGGTCACAGAGCAGTGAGAATGGAGTTCCTGTTGATTGAATCTCTTAAAAGCCTTCCCGGTTTTAGCTCTGTACAAAAAACGAAACATGCGATATTCAATGTGCTTTTGTTTGCTTTACATTACTAATTTGGTTCATTATTTTTATTTGATGAGACTAAAGAAAATGATTTTACTTTTGAAAACTGTTCATTTAAGTTAAAACAAATAAAAAACATAAATGATACAACAGATTATTATTTCTTCCCTTACAGTGTACTTCATGCTGTAGTTTACTGCTGCCAAGTTGCTGCTTGATAATCAGATGGAAGTCGTTCCGTCTCATTCCCATTTTTGGGCTGTTCCTCGTGGCTAGGCCCCTGTGTGGTATACAGGCTCAGATACTCTTCCCTGCCCCACCCCGTAGCTCTTTGATTTTCCTTTACTGTTCCCTTCTGCAATCATAGCTGAGCTCTTGGGACTCTTTGCCATATGAATTCTCCCTGTCGAAGCTATTTTCTTAGAAAAGGACAAGGTTCCAGTACCCTGTGTTTTGCAGGTTGATCCTTGCAGTCATCTTTAGGCTCTATAATAATGCATTAAATATCAGGGCTTTTGTGTTTAATCTATTGTTATATAGAGCAGTAATTGGTCAGTTGCACGCAAGTTATAAATGCCTTTTTCATACCAAGGAACCTTTAGTTTACCAATGCCTGTATAGCCACCAGCTGGACATGCTCTTGTATATGTTATACTGTTATGAGAGCTTGGGAACAATTACTAACAATAATAATAATTATTATAATAGTTATAGTTTTCTCAATTCCTGTTCACACCTTTTACTTTGCATGTAATTGTAAAATATACAAACAAACAAACAAAAAAAGAAACACATATGTCCAAAAATACAAGTATCACTTTGATTCTGATGTGGAGAATTGTAGTGATCCATTATTCAGCACCTCTTGCGCATGGATGAAGGTCATATTATTTCTGAAGTGACGTTCTCCCTGCTCATAGGAGATTAACAACCGTACTGTACAAACCTTAAGTAATTTATTCGGCTTTGCTTCTTCTTGTCTTTCCCTTTTTCTCTTCTCCTGCTCCCTCTCTTATTTTAATGTTACATCACAGCCCCCAGGTTCTTCTCAACTCTAACAAGAGGTGTTAGCTGTAGAGTGCCTGCTGAATATTCATAGAGCCGGGCACATTGATCACCAGTAATCACTACCTTCTCTCTCAGAAAGAATAGAGTCATAAATCTCTCTAACACCGGCTCCAAATCTTTTTAGTTTTTAATGGAATATGTTAAAATATGTCACCTCCCCCCTGCCCACAGGGTATCATTGGTTCACATGACTGCTCTTCCTCCAATACCCTGTTGAGACTATGGTCTGTGCTTCTGAAGTATTTTCCGCATTGCTAGCATGGCTGAATTGTTATGAAAGAGGGGAGGGAAAAAATAAATCCACAGGAAATACTTTAAAACTGCCTGCGGGGATTCTTAAAATAGATTGAAGATTTTGGTCATGCTTTACTACTTTTTTGTGATGTGTTTGCATTAGAATAATCATCACGAGAAAAAATGAACAGGAGGTAAACCTTTATGGCAGTGGCTCTCAAAGTGTGCTCCTCAGACCACCAGCGCTCCACGTGGGTCCGTCAGGTGGGCTGAGTGCGGGCTGATGCAAAAGTAATAATGCCAATGTTTATACCTTTTGTTTCAGACAAGGATTCATATTTTATATACGATATTTAATTTGAAATTTTAGTTAGGTAAACTTATTCAATAGAAACAACATTTTCTGTTGAATGATTTCCATAACGAATATTTTATTTCTTATCATCTGGAGCAAGCCGTTCCCACTTAGCTGCTGCACTCTGTTAGTCACAGCCTATTCGCAATGCAGCACCATTCCTCCCATTAGGATGGCATATGGGAGAGGATGAGGTAAGTGCAGTGGAGTTATATGTAATGGTGGGATAAGATCTAAATGCCCCCCTTAAAAAAACATACAGCTGCATTTTTAAAATACAAAATGTTTTTCTGTTCCTGGAAATTTGAATAATTTTGTATTACTGATATTTAGAGATAAGCAAATGTTTTTTGTCAACAGGGGTGGGCGCCTGGGTGGAAATGTTTGCATCTGCTGAGTGGTGCGCTAGCTAAAGAAGTTTGAGAAACACTGCATTGTGGGTACTGCTTTGTGTAGCATGGAGGAAGGTGTACAGGTGTAGTGTACCTACAGATATAACACATTAGTGTTCAGGTTGCACCCTCCTTCCTCTTTCACATGCTTATAGACTGCTAGGAATTTGGAAGGAAAAAACAGTATTCACACCCTTCATTCAAAATGATTATTCTGTGATTCATTAAGTCTATTAATTTCTATGGAGTGGCAATCCAAATCTGACACACTCAATCTTTGTCATTTTCTATAAGCTGAATTAATGTTCAAAAATATAATACATAACTATAGATGAATTAATGTTATCAGTTGATCAAAAATAACATTGTTTCAAAGGGACAGTGCAAATTCTTCCAATGACAACTCTCTATATAAAACAGGGCTTTACCTGGCTTGCTTTTTCATCGCTATGAAAACTCAAGATATTTTCTTTCTGTGTTTATATTTTCTTTCATGCAATTAACCACGTGACCAAACTTTGACTCTTACCATTTGTGTAAAACCCCCATTAGTTTTCTGTTAACACACTCACACAAACATACATATATTTACATACTGAAGATAAGGTCTGCTTTGGCTAATGAGTGGTGGCGTCACCTCGACACAAAGAATTTAAGCCATGTTTTCACACATCTCTCAATGTGGAAAGTCTTGTCTTTGGCAGCAGTGCGATAATGAGCCAATTCGCTGTCTCTCCTGTGTGGCATTATGCTGAGCTACTGTGACATTGCTGGTCACAATGTTGCAGATTTAATAGCTCATGGGAACAGCGGGAACTTCATGTTTTTCTTTATTTTTTCCCTTTTTTTCATATTATAATTCATGTCTTTGCAGTTTTATTCACAGCTTCAATGGTATGAAAGCTCTGGTGACAGCATCGACAAAACCCCAGAGCAGATAGCAAAAAACATCCTCAGACCATCAGCACACACTCACAATAGCCAAGGACTGCATTCCAGCTGGTACCATATCATTGCTCCAATCCATAAATCACGGCACCAAATTGATTGAAAAGATTTTTTGCCCTGCTGGTTATGAAACTAAAGATTTAAAGATACTTATTAAAATCTGCAGGACCAAGACCCTTGAGGGGTAATAACACTGTGCAGGGTTGTTTTGGAAATACAAGACTCACATATGTGTCCCCATTAAATGGATTACTGGCAACAACAATGAAGATACACTTAATGGACAATATTCTGCTGAAAGGTTGGATGAATGAAGTGAGAAGGGAAGCATCCGCATGCAAAGGACTTGTCTATCTTGTATCTTGCCTCATTAAACAGTTGAGATCACCGTCTGTGATACAATTTGCTTTGCAGTAGACGTGAAATCTAAATTTTCCACCAATAACAATGGCCTATAACTCAAGGTGTTTTCAATCACAAGCTAAAGATCATGTTAATTGTGACTAATTAAAACATGTATTAGTTGAATTGGGCAATTGACTGATTGCCTGGCATGAGAACCAGGAGACCTTGTTGTGTATTTCTCTGGGACCAGATTTGGAGACTGAATTTACTGCAGCAAGAAATTAGAAATCGAAAGTAAGTCAAGGCCGGTCCTCCTGTTTGGGTTTAATACATAATAAATATGTCAATACCTAAATTAATGTTCAGCAAAATCCATTAAACATATGTCAACAACAGCAGTGCTAGGGGTGTAGTCTGCCAGAGAACACAGGGAGAAGTTTGGAGTGGAAGAATGTGGGGAAGGGAGGGGTTCAGAAACATCAGGGAGCAGACAGAATGGATTCATCTTGTCAAGGCTTCAAATCAATGATGCTATGAGACAATCCATTAACCTTGATGAGTGAGGCCTTGAAATTCTATTTAACCTGTTTACAAAAACTGCCATTTAAATCTTTGATACACCCTTAAGGCATGTTCAGGCTTCTGAAGGAGGTAATTCCAATGGGGAAAACAACCTCAACTTGAGAACTGAAAGAGTTTAGGGTCTGCATGGCAACCAAAGCCCTGCACATGCTTCCAAACATGTTAAATTTTATTGAATTAACAGTGAGACGCATTAGCAATGCTCTGATTAAACCCTCACTGTGCTTTATCAAGACACTAGCTGAACAATGTTTTCCTGCCTGAGAGGACAAAAGATAATGAGAAAAAAAATGTTATTGTCTGCAAGCAAGCATCTTTTGCTAATAAGCTTTGGGTGTGGTTTATTGGAGGGTGTGTTTTAATGTTTCTTATTAGTTACCCTGGAAAGCTGACGTAATTCCAAAAAGACGTAATTCATTATTTGAAGCCCTATCACTGCCATATTATATCGCTAACCAGGCAACTGCACAATGTGGTACATGTTTCCATTAGTGGGGAATACAAATATGAAGCTTTTGTAAATTAATTCAAATATGTATTATGTACGATTCTGTAGTGATTACAGAAACACACAATTCCACGGGCGCTAAATGCAAGGTCAAATTCAGGTTTCCACAGCAACAAGAATGTCAAACTCATGTGTATGACATAAAAGCCTAAACTGAGGTCAAAACATAAATTCTGCTTTCAACTCTACCTCTTTACGGGAGGCCTTGCTGTGTAAATCGCTGATTAGTCATTATGAAGAATCCTTTACTGTGCAAACTAAAAAAGTGACATAGTTAACCTGAAAGCCATTTCACGATTATCGCTTTAGTTCAAAAGTGCTAATTAAAAATCCCAGATGTCTACAAAGGCATTCATTGATTCATTGCAGTTTAAATATAACTTGGAAACTCTACATAATAGGACGCATCTAATAGCTTCTGTGACCCTCAAAAAGTTAATGACCGGTGGAGATACAGGAAATGACCTTTTTTTTTAATCTTTTACTTACCAGTTTCTATTTATGCGTGTTGCGTAGCACTGCATCATTCTAAATCCACTTGAAAAGCTGCGATTTTCATTCTGATCGTGATAAGTGCACTGCAGTGTATATATCAGCTTTTATCTGTAGTCGTTTCTGTTTTCTTATTCAGCTGATAGCTATGATGTCCATTTGTGTTTGAACAAGCCTGCCACTTTCCAAAGGTGGGGCAAGGGAGACTGGGAACTGCAAAGCGTAAGGGATTATGATCCTATATAACAACGCAGCATGAACTGAGTAAGTGCTGCTCTGTGGGATAGCCAACTTGCAGCGTGTGTCCCCATTTCAAACATGATGATTGATGTTGCAAATGAGAGAGTCGTGTAAAGTTCCCTGGCCATCCCAATGCGTGCGTCTACACTGATTTAAGATTGCTCTATGTTCTTACCAATCATTGCGGTTATAAATCCTTCTTGTATGCACACTGGGTTACTAATTCAATTGCCAGCACAAGCTTTATTACCAGAGCACACTGTTTTGTTTTGCAGTGCTTGGAAATAAAAGTGTGAACAGCAAACATATGTGATTATCTGCCTTTTGAATCTGTGTTTTGCTGAATTGCAATGTTGAGGAAGATAATTTCCACTGACACTGTGGAGTATCCAAAAAACCCTATTTATCCTCTCAGAGAGTATATCTGTATTTTTTACTTCGTTTTTTGCCACTTGTACCAACTTTTAAATATCACCACAGAAAAACATGAACACTTTGCATATTAAAATGGTGGTCAGTACATTATTGTGATAATTAATTAACAAAGTAGGACTAGGCCTAAAAGGTCAATATTTCATATTACTTAATATTTAAGGTATACTTTACTCATTACAAAAAAATAAGTAATAAGTAAAACACCTCTTTCTACTGGCACTTTTAAAATCAAGATGTGATCACAATAATTAAAGCTTCTTTCACATAATGTGATACTCTGAGAGAACTTAGAATCATTCACTACAAGTAACTAGATACGGTATAGTCCTCTTTGGCTTTGCTCAATCCGTCCAAAGGCATGTGTAGATTAAAGACCAATATCAAAGAACATGAAGCATGCAGAATGGTACACATGTAGATGTTTTCCTATCAACAGTGATGTGAATGGACTGGCCACCAAATACACATAATATCTCTGTCGATACAGGCCAATCCCATTCTACGGAGTTGGGAGAGATGGAGTGTTTTTTCTCCAGAAGAGCATTTCAATGCACAGTGCCAAATGGGGCATATGGTACCAAATTCACTGACCTGGAAAGCCATTCTTGTCCAGTGGATGTTAGACTGAAAAAGCACTATTGGTATTAGCAACATCCAGCCTAAAACACACAGAACAAAAGGAGGAAAATGCAAATGCTGGGTTGTATTTGGTACCCTTATATCTCCCTTCAGAAATCAATTTAAAAATAAATAAAGTTAAAGATTTCATCAGCCAGTCACTGGATAATGTTATTTTTTGACCACCAGGATGTGCCCCTAAAGGATAAGTGACATCCTGGGGTGCCCCATCTGTCCCTGAAGACACATACATATCATTACAAATTCTGCCTGAGCTCATTCGTATTTAGCCTCTGAAGTTAAATAAGAACAGCTAAAACTGGTAGTCCAGTTCTTTCAATAAGGTTGCTTAAAACATAACTCTGGATCAAATGGAGCAGGACCACTATTGACCTCTGAGTGTCAGTTTAATCTCATAAACAATCTTGGATTTCACTGTTTACAACATAGTCATAATACTATTTGAATTGCTCACTCATCTTAGCTAAGTTTGTAATGTATGAAACTTCATGCATTATTAGCTTTCTCAAGATATTAGCTTGAATGCCTTAAAAAGCCCTGGCTCATGGCTTGTTTTCTGACAACACAAATGTTATGGACTAACATCTCCCTCCAGTCCAAGCCATAATGTGGACAAGGCATCTGTAGCTGATTACTACACACACTTTATTGTGTTTAATTTAATTTGCCTCTTTAATCAATAATTTATAATGGGCGTTGCCATTTACTTGAAACCATCTTTAATGTACATGGCACCCTATTAAATATGTTTGAATAAACAGGTAATTAAAAGGGAGATAGGTTACATATATATTACATATATATTGCACGACTAATCACAATTAATTTGCTGAAATGTTCCACAGAACTATTTACAACATAATAAGAAATGGTCCGATTTGAACACCATGGGTGTTTCATTACTACATACAGATGGTTAAAACTTTTAGCGCAACATGAATTAACTGCAGAAATATTAACCAGATATCTGATAAATGTTTGAACAATGTTGTCCATTCATAGGACTGATGCATCACATGGTTTTAACATGGGGATTAGGCAGATTATCCGAGCACATGGGCCATGTTCAATGCAGCATTGTTCTCAGCTTGTTTTCTTGAAAGTCTCTCTATGGCCTATGTGCAGTGTACAGCTAAAAAATGCTTCCGCAGTGCTCCTCCAGCCAGCCAAAGTGTAATCAATGGAAACAATTTTCTATAGTATGGTGTCAAAATAATCACTTCGGCTGCACTTTTTATTTATTTATCTATCTATATATCAAACTATGTATTTATTTATTTGCAAGTGCAGCTATGAATGAAAAAGATGGGACTGTGAATTGGATCACTCAAAATACAAATGGACACTGAAAATAGGCACAGAGGATATTTGAGAGGATGGAAGGACATCTTAATTTATTTTTTCAAACACGATCTTGCAGAGTCCAAACACAGAAATGTATTTCCACAACAGAAAAATAAATGCCACCAATCCTAGAGGTGACATTATGAAGGTTACAGACAATATGGTATGTAATTACTAATTAAGCTGTCTGTAGGTCTACAAATGGCTCTCTTGACTATCTAAACAATGGTGTTTTTTAAAACAGTTATCCCTATATGACATTGTTCTCTCTGCAGAGAAGTATTACAAAGCTAGTCAGTCCCTTTCAGTAACTGGGGGCTGGGGTTGGAGGCAAAGCCAGAAGATACTGTGGCCTTGAGTCCAAATCGCCTGCTTTAATTCCACATTGGTCTCTGTCAGGGCATCAAGACCAACATAGGTCTTGCATTTCCTGAGGGAAGACGGTGAGGACACACAACACCCTGGTCAACTGATAAGAACCCTGGTCGATACCTGTGAAGGTGACACTGATAAACCAAGCTTGTGTACACTGAGAAACCCCAGGCTCGTTTGGAGTGGTGACATGTTCTTATATATTATGCACACACTGAAACACTGTTCCCGACCCATTCCTATATTCTGTGAGCAGTAATCTCCCGCCTTCCCTCCCAAACTGCCTTCATCCTAGTCTTTCTTCAGATTCTGAAGGGTTTTCCATTCAGATGTGCACGCATTCAAACCAGTTTAACTTCAGGACGATTATGACATTTCGCCTGTGATGTTGCCTTAAATTCAATTCAACGGAAGAGACAAACACAAGCCAAGGAATACTTCTTGCTTCTTGTTACCCTTGATCATACCGAATTGGAAATACAGTGTGAGGAGTCTGGTTATAAAAATAAATGCATTTGAATGCATTCATACAGCAATGGAAACTGGCTTTTGCATCCCAGCCTTGATTTATATGTATTATTCAGTTCCTCCATTATTAGCTGAGCCAAAATTAACAGGCAGCTCCCATCTAGACTGTTATGCCAGCTTTATTCTGGTAGTTGTTCCTGGATTTTGGATGTCTTAGTTTACATTCAATTTACTTTCATCACCTGGGCTTCCTGGCTCAGGCTTTTGCAGAATTGGCGTAAGGGCTGGTTATGCAGCGTAAGGGAAGGAAAACAGTAGATTGTGAATTACTTGTTGTCACACAAATAATTCCATTGGCTCACACTCAGAGAAAAACTGTAATTTGCTGCAAACCACATTTTGGTAGACACGCATGTGAAGAGCAGAAGTATTTCAAACTGTTGCTGCTTGCTAACAGCCAAAGTTACCTACTCTGCAAGTTCTTAGAATTACCCATATCTTCATGCTTAAAACCCCTTCCTTATTTAATCATCTTTAACACGAGACAGTGCCAACTCCCCATCTTTCACTGTCACTCAATGTGAATCCACTTTGTTTAAGAAAAAGGTTATCAGACAAGTGATACAGGTGATTCTGATACTGCATTTTATTAGACCAAATTTGGATTTTCTATCGCCATGTAGTACATTAAAAACATAACACTGCAAGTAGGTACATTCTTATTAATCATATGTCAGCATATTTTCCCACCTTTGTAATTAATGGTTAACACATGCTGACATTCTCATCATGGATTTACAATTTGCAGATAATATCCTTCAAGACAGAGCTAGCCAGCAGTTTCTGAATTGCTTAAATGCATCAGATAATCACTCAGCCTCCAAATACTGCCACCATGACAACACAAACATTTCAGGGCCTTATAGTCACTGAGCCCAAAACACTTCCCTATCCCTACCCTGAATTATGTCCAAAGTATTGGCAAAATGTGACTTATTTCTATACAAGAATAATGCATGCATTTCTTCATAACAATGCATGAATGCAAACATAAATATACATGGAAAGAATTCGAATATTATACTGAATATAATGCTCCTTCTGTATTTATAATCATCCTTTTCGCTACTTTTTTTTTGTTAACGTGTAAGGCATTTGTTATGCAACAGGCAAATGTTATAATGCACCATTTTATAGCAGGCTGCGCTAAAGGTAAAGCTGATTTTGTTCTGCTCGCCATGATGAAAGAATACTAGTTCATTCTGTGAAAGATTAGCAGCTGAAGCTGTCAGGATATCACAATCTCATTATCTGACAAAACAAAAAAGCTGAAAGACGACGCACTCAGAAGCAGTGTCCAATTATCTCACGGCGGCTTTTTCTTGTCACCTTGAACACAGACGACGCAGAAGAGAACAGCAATGGCAGGCGTCTTATCAATTCTGAATGACTAAGTTGGACAGCAATTTTTTCTCTTTAAACAGCTGAGGTCTGGCCACTTTAAAAGAGAATTGCATATAAAGTAGCCTGGGTTTCGTGGTAGACCCAATGAAAAAGTCAATGATGATCAAGATCATTACCAATGAATGTTACTTTAAATATACACTCACCTAAAGGATTATTAGGAACACCTGTTCAATTTCTCATTAATGCAATTATCTAACCAACCAATCACATGGCAGTTGCTTCAATGCATTTAGGGGAGTGGTCCTGGTCAAGACAATCTCCTGAACTCCAAACTGAATGTCTGAATGGGAAAGAAAGGTGATTTAAACAATTTTGAGCGTGCCATGGTTGCTGGTGCCAGACGGACCGGTCTGAGTATTTCACAATCTGCTCAGTTACTGGGATTTTCACGCACAACCATTTCTAGGGTTTACAAAGAATGGTGTGAAAAGGGAAAAACATCCAGTATGCGGCAGTCCTGTGGGCGAAAATGCCTTGTTGATGCTAGAGGTCAGAGGAGAATGGGCCGACTGATTCAAGCTGATAGAAGAGCAACTTTGACTGAAATAACCACTCGTTACAACCGAGGTATGCAGCAAAGCATTTGTGAAGCCACAACACGTACAACCTTGAGGCGGATGGGCTACAACAGCAGAAGACCCCACCGGGTACCACTCATCTCCACTACAAATAGGAAAAAGAGGCTACAATTTGCACAAGCTCACCAAAATTGGACAGTTGAAGACTGGGAAAATGTTGCCTGGTCTGATGAGTCTCGATTTCTGTTGAGACATTCAGATGGTAGAGTCAGAATTTGGCGTAAACAGAATGAGAACATGGATCCATCATGCCTTGTTACCACTGTGCAGGCTGGTGGTGGTGGTGTAATGGTGTGGGGGATGTTTTCTTGGCACACTTTAGGCCCCTTAGTGCCAATTGGGCATTGTTTAAATGCCACAGCCTACCTGAGCATTGTTTCTGACCATGTCCATCCCTTTATGCCCACCATGTACCCATCCTCTGATGGCTACTTCCAGCAGGATAATGCACCATGTCACAAAGGTCCAATCATTTCAAATTGGTTTCTTGAACATGACAATGAGTTCACTGTACTAAACTGGCCCCCACAGTCACCAGATCTCGACCCAATAGAGCATCTTTGGGATGTGGTGGAACGGGAACTTCGTGCCCTGGATGTGCATCCCACAAATCTCCATCAACTGCAAGATGCTATCCTATCAATATGGGCCAACATTTCTAAAGAATGCTTTCAGCACCTTGTTGAATCAATGCCACATAGAATTAAGGCAGTTCTGAAGGCGAAAGAGGGTCAAACACAGTATTAGTATGGTGTTCCTAATAATCCTTTAGGTGAGTGTATATATATATAATAAGCAAGTAAATGAAGATAATATTTCTGGAATGAAGTCCGTGGTTGCAAATTTTCCATTTAAAATGTGTGAATGGTACAGCGAGAAACACTTAAGACTGAAAAAGGCTGATTACACTGAAAATGTGACGATTCTCCTTCCATTTGGATGTAACATTTCTCTCCCTTACTCTTACAGACTCTGACACTTATATGATTTATTTGGCAGAATGAAGAGTGTGTGTGCAGGATGAATGATATTGCAGTCACAAGGGAGAATATATTTGACTTAATATCTTACAGGAGAACTAGCGTGGTTCCAAACATTTCGTTTTTATACGTCTTTACGCATTGCAGTTAGTGGGATGTATGTCAGTTTTCCAGTTCAATTCTAACATATAAACCACACCAAATAATGGTGGATATCAAATGCCTATTTTGGGGTTTCAGGATGTGTCGTTCCATTAATTTCCTGGATAGCAGAAACACAGCAGAAAAACTGCACAAGCACCAGATTTGTCTTCCCTATGGCAACTCGAGTCACTATTATGAAGTCAACCCAGTGTTAGTGTTTCACAGTCTTACTCCTTGATCGTAATTATAGTTTACGTAGACAATGAGAAGTGTTGTGGGCTGTGGGACAAACATGGAATATTTTTTTCCTTTCCAACAACAGAGAAGATTTTAGAGCAGTGGAGACTGCTATGATAATTTTGGTTGCAGTGCATTTCAATATATGAATCTATGTATCTCAGAATTAAGATTCTGTAGTTTTGTACTTGTACGAGCTTTTCCATCTCTGTAGGATTGGAAGCCACTACAAGCTCTCCCTTTCTGGACAAATGATAGATGTAGAAACGATTCACAGATTAATCAATTGCTGGCCTCCAAATGATATAATTTAATTTTCCATGGAATGCAGACACATTAAATATCCACTTCCAACTAATGATCAACTAAATGTCTCAACAAATTTGACATTTCCCATATACCTGCGCTATATTAATGTATATTTCTGTATTCGTTTATGAACCCTTTATAAAGTGACATTTGCAAAACCTCAACTAAAGTGTTGCCAATTACATAAAAAAGGGTTGTTTGCTTACTTGAAGTTTAACGTTTCCAGTCTGCTTTTTGAAATGATGAGTAATCTGCATTTGTATGTCTATTTATTTTAAGAGTACAAAAACAAGCCAACCAACAAACAAACAAAAAACCCTCAATGCAGAACTTTTTTCACAGGTACATGTCCCAGGTAACCTTGCTCACCATTGAGGCCTGAGGAATGAGTGTTCCTGACAGGGTCGTGGCACTTTATTTAGTGGAGCAGAAGGGAACATTCTGTGAAAAGCTTCCACAAGAACGGTATCTCTAGATTTCACACAGTATCCTTGTTTACAGATACTTTATGGCCAAGGGTGTCAAAAAGGACAGGAGACACTTAACGTGTCCTTTGCTACTGACGGGCTCGAGATCTTGGACATATCGGCAACTTCTAGTAATCCTCAATCAGTCTCTGGCACCTGATCACTTATATAAACCTCAGTGCAGCAACACAGCCTGATCAGACACACAGAAGCTTGTCCCCTCTTGTCTGGTGCAGTACCCATAAAAGCCCATCAGAGGAGACAGTGTCCAAGTTCCCTGGCAACTCACCCGGCACTGCGCTCTCAGAGACTCATCAATCACGCCCACCTTCAGCTGTAGCACCACTCCCCAAAAGCTGAGTGGTGCCATATAAGTTCAGAAAAGGGCAAAAGGCAACAATGGTACAGTATAATTTACAACCACAGCGTTGTGTGATATCACATTAGTGTCAGAAAGTCCTTTCCTTATGTTCCCTGGCTAGGGTTGTATTGCTTTTATGTGTCGATGTTGTTTAGTACAAAGACAACATTATTACTAGTAGTAGGTAGTAGTAGTAGTATTATGATGTAATTTAGCTGAAGCCTTTATGCATGACAACTTGCACATTTTCTACAAACATTATCACAGAAATATAGACTGTGGATTAATTAAAATGGTACCTTTTGTCAACACTCCTCATAGGTTGAGAATGCTGTGGATGACTGATCCCTGAACCACATCCTCGGCTACATGGTTGAGCGGTCCGTTTGAGACTCTAATGACTCTTTGTAAAGACGCACCTCTTTCCAGTACTGTTTCCACCAATGACCTTGTGTGGCCTCTATTATGCGGAGATTATTCAAAACTAATTTAAAACCAGAGGCCTGTTATTAAGCTTCCCTAAATGAAAACCTGCAGTTAATATTCATGCAGTGCATTTGCCATTGCACTTCCTTCCTGTACACCTATATCTTCCTTCACAGTCCTCTTGCCATTATGGCATCAAAAACAAAACAAAACGCACCTTGGTATAGAGAACGCTGTATGTTAGTCGCCTTGGATAAATGCAAAAAACAGATAACAGTGGCAATTTGAGATGAGAAACTGTTTCATAGTCACAATTCCCCTGTGGTTCTTTCACTTCTGTCATCCTTAGTTGTGTAAAAATACTGGATCAATACAAGCAAATTCCCCCAGAGATACCTTGACAAAATTGGTTGTAAGGTTTAGCCTTGCCTAAACAATTATATTTCAAGTTGTGTGCAAATTTTGTCAAATGCAAAATTACCTTTGTAAAGAATGGTATTTCCTGTTTCTATTATTTGCCCCCTTTGCCAAGTAATATGTTTTAGAAAAGGACATAAAAATCAACCAACGTCCGGATTCATAAATCCAGTGTATTACACAGGATAGAATGGAGATGGGATGATACATTCACTGGAAGGAACATAATTCATTTTTGTTCCTAAAATTTTAATTACAAATTAATTATTTAACATATTATTTCATGTAATTGGTAATGCTGTTAGGTTTTGCACTTTTGAAATAAAAAAATAAAAAAGCGTTAATGAATTTTTCAGATATACTGATTTTTAATTGACTCATAAAAATAAATGTAGCTTTGGACCGAACTGTAATACTTCATTAATATTTTATAAGAGCAAGACAGAAGGCATAAATAACTGTGGGGTGACTGTAATATCTGTTCTTTAATGAAATCAGGAAATACACTGATCTGAAGAAGGCTTTGAAATCAGTGGCCTTCCACAGACCTCAGTGGCGGAAGTCTACTTGTCAATCTGATTGCAATTGAAAATGAAAAAGATGGGTGACTTTGTTGAACTGAAAATCCTCGCTGTGCATTAATAAAACGTATAGTGCGCCGCTCCATGGTCAGTCTCCATACAGGAAAGTAAACACATTGTTGGAAATCTACTGCTGCACAGATACACAAGGTGAAACTGAAGAAGTCTGTGCCTAATTTAGAAAGCAACACAGGGGATATCGCCTGTTACAGCTGATTCCAGTCCATGTTGAGAGCACTCAGACAGAGCCATGTCCTATATGTTCTAGACTGCTTTAAAATTCAGATTGGAACGTGTTTCTTTGCAGGTACACTATCACAGCTGCTGAAAATGAATAGGGAAATCAAAATTTGCATCATACTTTCATAAAATATTTGATGCCAGAGAAAACTGAGCTACAGGTCACATACAAATGCATGTTGAGAGTTTTCTCCAGTTTTTCTCCATCTGATTTGGGGATTTTGAGCATCCATTATCCATTCACCTCCACATTGAGCTTAGCTGTTTCTTTGAAATCAGCCTTATTTATATGGGCTGTGACACTCAGACTATCCATTCCTATCAGGCAAAAAAGGTATTGCTCAGTCATGCATGTCTGGGTGTCGGTATGTGTGTTTGTGTGTCTGCATCAATTTCAAATAAAATGTCATTGCTGTATACAATGGCAAATGTAATGATGTCTGCTGACTAAAACTCCTCTGGAGCCTGATCAGACTGTATTTACAAGATTGTATTTCTATATTAGCACTGAGAGACATCATCTTAACTGTTGCACAGTTAGATGAATGGTAATTCATATAATGAGAAGAAAAACATGACCACGGGTATGTCAGAATGCCCCACTTTTACAGGCATGTCAGCATGATTTACTAGCACATTAATCGTGGTATATTTTTTATGGGTCTTCAAGCTATATGACACAGGAGGTCATTTCATTACATAATTCCTTCTGGTAATACTGCAGTAACAAAACACTAAATACGGTGACACAAGCAGGGCCTTTAGACGCAATCTTCTGAGGACTTCTAATGCAGAGGGAAACAACTACAGATACAAAAGCATAAAGGGGCAGATAGGTTAAAAGCTTACCTCCGTGCATATTCAGACACAATAATCTGCCATTTAAGGTATGCGCCAAAAGTGCTTTGAATGCACTGTTAAAATAATTGATGCCAATTCAGCAAATGGCCCAAAAGACTACAGTCAATGCAATCAGACGGAGAAATCAAACGGCGCCTTTTTCAGCTCATTTTCTGCTTTGTGAAAGATGTGTACTGTACACCATTGTTATTGTGTCTGCCTCTTTTGACTATGGCCTTTGTCCTTACTTCCCTTAGTGGTCTGGTCTATGGTAATACAAGAAAAAAAAATACATAAAACATAATTACGCCATGTACCGAGCATCTGCCCACTGATCACCTGGCAGCCCTGCTTGGGGGATTAAGTTCAGAAATAAAATGACTTTGTGAGGAAGAAGGCACTGACAAACATATTGAGCCATCCTGGCTGTGCAAACAGTTCTCTAACAGCCACCACACAGACAATAGCAGCAATTGTCTGCACCGCTGCGGTTGAGCCAGTTCTGGGTTTAACCACCAACAACCAACATGTTCTAGCTTCATATTACTATTTTTTAATTTTACACACTGCGGCTGAGCTTTTTTGAATTGTGCTCCTATGATGTAGGCATTTCATGTGCTGCAGCATGGCTGTGGCCCAACTGTGTCTTTAGACCTGGGCATGAGACCAAAGCTCAGAAAGATAACCAGGAAAAATACAGAAAACAGAAACAAAACACGGTACAACTGCCTTCTTATAACATCAGGAATTTTGAAAACTGCTCATTTATACAATCAACCTGTGACACTGTTATCGAATACAGTGAATTCCACTGGACTATAACAGCTTTTCAGATTTTTTCAAGTGGTATCTGGTGCGTGTTGCAAAGCTTGCCCAGTGATGAAACAACCAGCAAGCCTGCACAGTATCCAATTAATGCTTCAGCTGGTTTGGAGAGCTCTAGTCAGAATGCACCCAGAGTCAAAACTAGTTTCATCTCTATTACAGTACCATCGCTGACTTCAGCTTCAACTCACTCCACCATGTTAATCATAATTTAGGCTATTAGGATTGCTTGTTTATTGACCACATTCAGCGCTGGCCTGAACGGTTGCTCTAACCCCAGTCGATAGCAGTTATTGCGCAATCATGCATTTCCGTCGCTGGCTATGAACCGTCAATCTACGGCAGCACTGCTCTCGCCAACAACGGGTCAATATCCGTTTTTTATTATTTCTGCTGCTTCTGTCCAGACACGCTGAAACATAACATGTACATCTTTAGCAAACAAAATACCCATATTCATTGCTAGAGCACTGGACAAAAAACATGATATGCAGCTAAAGAGCGCCATAGCTCTTTGAGTAACTCCACAGCAGCAGCATGGCATGGAGCAAGACACATGGCTTTCCCACTCTGCCTGGGATGTTTAATAGGATACACCCTCAAATAATGAATTCACCCACTCACCTATATAAAGTGAGGAATCTTTCCTCTTCACATGGTCATCTATATAGGAGACGCCCAGGGGCTGCACAGGTGTGGCCCCAATCCCTAGTAGAACCTGGGCTCCAATCAGCAGTAGGTACATCATGTTGGTGTTAGTCCTGTTCCCACAGATGAAGCCAGACTCCGAGCTCCCCGAGGCCCTAATGGAGGTGTTGGAGCACACGTCTCTGCCGTCCTCCCCGCGCCAGAACTCCCCGGCCTCGTACTCGTACTGGTGGGTGAGGAACTCCGGCAGGGCAGACAGGAGAGCGCCCAGCGCCATCACAATGCCCCCGCAGCCAATCAGGCGCGGCCGGTGTCCCTTGGCGCCAAAGTAGCTGACAAACAGGATGAGCGCCAGGTTCCCGATCTCGAAGCTGCTGGCGATCACGCCCACGTCGGCACTCTGCAGGTTGAACCTCCGCTCCAGCGTGGTCAGAACACTGACCTGGGGACACAAGACAGACTGCTGGTCACATACAACGCATTCAAAACACACTACACAAATCGCAAATGCCTGCTTTACTCTGAATGTTTCCCTGATGAAAACCTACTGAAAAATAATGATTGATAATAGTAAAAATCAAGAGCCAGCAAGGATTCTATCTATCTATCTATCTATCTATCTATCTATCTATCTATCTATCTATCTTTCTACCTAAAATAACATCCTACTGTTGTAGTAAAACATATTTACCACCCTTCATTTGAAATGTTATTCAGAGATTAATTTAGTTTAATTCATAATAAAAACAATTCAGATGCAAACATGTGTGACCTTCCAATGGGTTTTTACATCAAATTGATCCAGATTATAAAACCTTTATCTACACTTAAAGCGATGTGGCTTGCTAGCTCACAGTGGAAACCGTGTGTTGACTGAAACAAAGACCAAAAACTGTACTTTACATGCTTGAAGTATGGCAATAGTCTCAATAGTACCATCCGCAGAAGCATGAAAATGCAGAGCAAAAACATACAATTGGCTGTAGTCAGTGCTGGCATAAAAAATCAGCATATTAAAATCACAAGGACGAGATGGAGTAATCTAATAACCATCTTGATGCACACCAGGCCTGTGTTTAACCTCTAAGGAGAGTGGAAAATCTGAATAAAGTTTAAAGTGAGCCTGTGGCAGTCCTAACTTTGTATTATGGCAAAATGAAAATCAAGTCAATAGTGCTGATTCCTAGTTCAAATGGAAACGGAACAGAAGAACTTGATCAAAGGCTGGGAAAAATCATCCTCTCATGCACACACGTGCACACACACACACACACACACACACACACACACGCGCACACACACGCGCATGCACGCACACACACATACGCATGCACACAAGGAAGAGGTTCAGTTTTGTTTTAAAGCTTTCAATTACAGGAAAGCGGACACTGTAGCTCTTTCACTGTGTCTTCTCTACACTCAGCTCACAGTTGGTGTGAATTACTCGGAAACTCTACTTGGAAACCTGCTTTACACTGTGGCATGTTCTACTTGAGTTTAGACCACATGAGTGTTTTTCTATTGATCATGTTGTGTGCACGTCTTGAATGGTTTAAGATGATCTGCACGTTATATTAAAAGAACAAATATGAGTCACAGCTTTGTATCATGTCTTCTCAAATTAGAGGATTCCATGATTTTGCACAGCACTCATTTTGCCCCGCATCCAAACCCGGTAAGCATGTGCAGTGAGAAGCAGATATCTACGTCAATCCAGAACAAACACTTGCTAAGAATGGATTCAAGTTAATTTTGAATGTTTCTCTTAATTTTCTCATTAAGGATTATATAGCATTTAGCCTATATGCTGTACTGATACATTTTAAGATTATAGATCGTTCTAGATCAACAAAGAAAAAAACAGCGTTGGCATCATATGTCATTCAGTGGTGACTATGAAGATCAGCAAGTTACTGATCAAAAAGAGACACAGGCATACAGACTTTTATAAGTAACACTAAATCCTCACTGTCTAAAGAACTGGAATTAATAGTTATTCAGACCAATTAAGTCAACAAGTGATTTAATTAAGCTATTAAGTGTCCAGGTGGAACAAAATCAAGAGCAACCCTTATCTCTTCAGAAAAAGCAGTAAGTAACATACATTAGAACATGATTATTTTTATAAACTAATAATTATACCCTTTCTTTAACTCTAATTTAATTTGAAATGAGTTGAAAAGTTCAAAGACCACAATATTGATTGTCAGCAAGCCAGTCACAATGTCAATAAAAAAACAACAAACACGTGACTACCAATTTTAAACAAACAGTTTTGATTTTGACAAATATTTTAGCTCATCTCTTCAGGTTAACCAAAAACAAACTGAAGACCAGACAGAAAACAAGTCTAATTTGGGAATAGACATATCTTTGTATACTGAGGTGCATTCCTTTTGTAGCTCACCCCTCAATTACTACATGTGAACAATCAATTACCAATGGTTCATTGAGCGTAACTCTTTCAACTGAGGAATTACTCAATTGTATAATTATGCAATTAAGCAGTTCACCAATTGAATGTTCTAACTGAACAGGGCATAGTTGAAATGCTTGTATCAATCAGAAAGCCATTTCTACCACGTCTAAAGCCCTTTGATAATCCAAAAACATCTGATGAGATGAGATTAAAAATGTGCCTAAATATCACGGTTTGGGGTTGTAAAACAGGATGTCTTTTTTTATGAGAAATGGAAACTTGGAAACTTCCAAAAACAGGAACGTAATTGATGTAAACAAAGACCACAAAATAAATAGGCCTTAAATGGATGCAAGCATCTGTTTGTCTATTTTTGGAAGTTGTACCCTTTCTACTTTTCCTTCAAGTTAACTAGACTTTCACTGTAGTATTGAGTGAAATCTAGGTTTTCCTGCCAAGATTTGTATTACTATTATTTTTTTTACAGCAGAGATTTGCACCAGTTTTCTATGAAGCGATTCAGGAAATTGATACATTCTGACAGCTAGCATTTCAGATACAATGGATTTTAAAAAGTATATAGAATAAAACTTAAACAGCAATTAAAACGCGTAATACTCTTGTCATTCAGTCTGTTCAGAATAACTGTACAATACTGGTCAATTAATTATCATGGACACACACACTATTTCTTTGTTACAATTCTGAATATATATTTTTCTTCATACACCGGATGCACGGTTTGTCCAAACCTTGCCAATATCAAAAATACTTCACTTTGTTAATAACTGCAATAAACCCCCTGATTACTGTGAATTATCACGGGTTAGTTGATGTTGTCTCTTTGGTAAGCTCTTGCTTTCACCCAGACAGTAATCCCTTCTGATCAGCTTCAGCAAAGTAACGCTGAGTGAAAGCAGGGCAAAGCAGTCTCTATATACTGTAGGAGAACAAAGCATATTTAAAAAACAAAAAACACCACACAGACACAGGTCCTATTGCTGACCTGAAATAATACTGCAGTACCGTTTTCTGGGCACTAAAATGGATCCTCCAGTAAAATAAATAGCCATAACCAGTTGAGCAAATGCAATTGGGAGATCCTCCCGATAAAATCGTCCAAAGACAGAAACATTTGTAGAGAAATCTACCTCTAGGTGCTATTGAGCTTCTCTTGCATGACAAATGATAGATAAAAGGTGCAGATACAATAACGGATGATTGTGATAAAGAACGAAGGAGGCAAATGAAAGATACCTAACAGAAATGCATAGAAACAAACATATCCATTTTGCTAGTGTGTAATTTGTATCTTTGGCACGACATTAGAAGAAAAAACGGATACATCAGAATGTTATACAGTGCACAAGATGGAAGATATCACAATTCTGAATTGCAGTAGGTTTGGCTATTCCTTTTTTTCTCTTTTATAAGCTGATATGCTTCTATGACACTCAACTAATCTATAAATCCTACAGTTTGATGAGAATTTCTCTCTATGCTGTAGGGAGTAGGACAGATATTGCATCTTCTTAGAATTAGAAGTCTGCCTGGGTTCCAGACCATATGTATAGTTTTGTTTTTGTGAATTAGAGTGACTTTATGTTTACAATATCAAAGACACTGACATGGAGCTTCTCATACATGATTTCAAACACACAACCTATCCCTTTAACTAAAAAAAAACACCCCCAAAAAACAAAATCAAAAAATTCACCCTGTGCAGCTTAATCACATTTCTATTTTGTTAGAATGGGTTTGTGTGATGCAAAGTGAGAAATGTTCAGTGTGATTTCCAAAAGGGGATAAGTAAGCAGTTTGGTGGCAAATTCATTTTTGTAAAACCTTAGTTGGGCTTATTTTATTAACTCTTTTCAAAGGGTTTATAAAATAGTTTATCATAAACCCACTTTCTGTACTTTTGAAAATATGACTGAAGTGATTCTGTTACTTAAATCAGGCATTAAAAAATCACTTTGGTCCCAACTTCTTATCTTTGGAACCCTTTGGAACATCATGTGGAAAATGTAAATATGATACATGTATCCTGTAACAGACAGATTTTCTTTCCCAATGGTCAAGAGTCACTTTGTGGCATCCAAAGTAGCTTTTGGTCTTTGTCACACTGTGATGCAACTTGAACTTTGATAGAAAAACCTTGATGAAGCCGGTCCAGCATGTGGGTTTTGCTGCATTGGCGCATGCTTTTGTACTGCAGGAATTTTGGTTCATGTCCAGGTTCCAGCTCTCCATTAGTTCTATCCCCTTTGTCTCTGGGTTTGTGATATTGAACAGTACAGAACAGTCACAATACCACAGCTTCACTTCTTGCCACCACTGTTCTATTGTTAGCTCAGCTGTTTAAGACACGCAGCCATAATGCGGTGAACGCCAGCAGAATCTCTGGAATTTGTAGTACACAGAAGCACTGATTCTTTTGAACTACTGTTCTACTGAGCAGCCTATCATACAACCAATTACTCATTTTCCTTATTAGTATTTATATCAGGTGTAATTTGATTGGTAGTGATTTGGAGCTCAACTTGAATTGATTAAGAATCATATAGTTGCTTCTATTCATCTACACAAGGAACCAGTGTGATGTTATTGTCTCAGGAGTTTTCAGTAGGAGGCGAGCTGCCTTCTAGGAGTGATGTCATACAGACTCACATAGACTGGAAACAACTAAACAAGACCACTTCAGACACCTGATACTTTAAGATTCTATATGGTTAGAATTTGAGCTCCACAGCATGGTGAAGAGACCAAATGATATATAATTATTGCATTCATAAGAAATAGAATGGTTAGTGTTAATGTTCTTGTACATGATGACATACTTTAGAGTTTAGAATGTCTGAAAATATGGCATCATGTATTGCTATGCTTTTGCTAGTCCCCATATTACATCACTCTCACTGAGTTACACACAAACATTTTTCTTTAAATGGCAAAAGGCACTTGAACTATAAGCTTATAGAGGTTTTGGGCTTCCAGAAGGGAAAAAAAGAGACCATTTAAAAGCTTTCACATGGATTTTATGCAACTGTTATGTGATAATCAAAAAAGTTCAGATGGATTTAGCTTGTGCTAAAAATATGCCAGTTTGTCATGTCTGGGAACAAACTACAGAGCTATATCCCAGCCCAGCCATGTCTTTACACTGTTTTATGGACTATTTATAAAATTTATTTTTGAAGAATGTATCCTTTTTTTTTCTATATTCCCAGAACAGCTTCCCAGATTAAAATCAGATCATTATCACATCTATTCACGACACTTTCACTATGGAATGCGTTGTCAAGAAACAGTCAGTGCAGGGGCACAAAGCAAACATGCCAGGAAATAATAATACTGAGATTAGAAAAGTATGGGAAGCAGCATACAATATTGTTTTGTATCTATATTTCAGGAAGATGTCAATGTTATTCTGGCCTTTTATACACAGACACAACACACATATATACAGAGATGTACCAATATAAAGATGTCGGCATTTTACCCCTATAGTTTGTATTCTTGAATCAAACTTTCCAGTCCTTTGCATCTGGTGTACTGTGTTATTTGAAGAAATATAATACAATTCGAACTGCTTTCAATCACTAATTGCACTGCTTTGACAAATTTGTAACATACGACATATTAGCCTCCTACAAGAATACAGATTGATTAATACAATTCTATAAAAAGGGGAAACAAACATATGCTTGCACACAGGCACTCTAAAGCATCATTAGAAAAATGTTTCCAAAGTCAACTGTATACATAGCCCTGTATGTAAAGGGAAATAGAAAAAGCTACCTTAAGATTCACAGTGAATGATTGGGTTTGAATTTGTGGTAACTGGTCACTCACTCATGACATTTTAAGACATATATTTTCTACAAATGTCCTTTCTAGAATGAAAAGGAAAACAAAAAACACTCTCGTTCCCCCTGAGACAGACAGTATGAAACAATATGAGACAGTATGAAATGCTTATTTGGTTGTCAAGGATAGGCATAGTAGACTGGTAACTTGATGATTTCATTGTCAAATGGCCTACCAGCAGACCACTGTCCTTCAATATGGGTCTTTTCAAATAAGTGTTGTGCAGTAACAGCAATAGTAAACTGCATGTACATTATTGCGGAATACAAAAATATCCAGACAGATTGCAATTTATTACGAATAGAAGAAATGTCACTGATTTCGCTAAAGCGAATATAATATCAATATCAGTATAATGCTGGAATCTTTTGAGGAGCTCCAAATCATTGAACAAACTACATTACCTCTACATGAACAGGCAACTTAATTTCGTATGCTTGTCTGGACGCCATGTTTTATGGCTGCCCACCAGCCCTGGAATGTAAAAGCAGGACTGGAAACATCACCATCTGCTTCAGTCCTCAGAACCTGTGCCAAATACCTCAACCTGTTGATGACATTTCTGTGATGCCCTGCATTGACAATCAGTTGCAGCTACTGTCTTACGACACCAGGAGGATGGCAGCTGGTTTGAAGTTGCGTGACCCATAAAACAGAGGGGAAAGCTGAACGCTTGATTTTCCAGCTCAGGTGTGCTTGTTGAGCCCTTACTAGAGAAAGGACCAAAAGGGAGGAGGTATTTTTCTTTTACTGCTGTTGTGGCCCCAGTAGCTAACAAGGCCTACTGTCAATTTTAGGGAGGGATTTTTGGGATCATTCCATATGCAGAATCAATGGATACTAATTGTTAAAACAATGATCAGCAGTAAACAATCACTGACATTGGAAATGCTTTAGGGATGAGATACTTGCTAGGGCTTCAGTTAATGTGAGTCTCAAGACCCATTTCCATTTTCACAACTAATCTACAATATTCACAGCTTACATGAGATTCAAAGTCTCCAACCTGACTTTCACTGGTAGAATCACTTTTACAATTGAATAATCTCAGCATGACAAAAATAATATATATATATATTTGTTCACTTATTTTGAAAAACATAAACCCTGCGATTAATAAAAATGTAATTCAGCAAACAGCAAAAGCTTGTGAGTAAAAGGGATTGTGGGCAAAAGCATACAATATACATGCTTTAGATGGCTATATTTAGATTTATTTATATTACTTAAAAGAAAACCACTTCAGATTTACCCCTCTTCCACAATAGCGTCTGATTGGAAACTGACAACCAAAACTGCCTGCATGTCTCCGGCCTTCACACTGGCAACTCATGCCCTTGAAATGACATCATCCTTTCTGAATGTGCAATTTCAGCCTCACCCTACTGTTTAAGATTGCTGTCATCATGGCTACAAGTGTTTTGTTTAAGCAGAGCACAGTAGAAGACATTACCCAAGAGTCTGTCATGTAGAGGAATGCAGACCTGGCTCAGCAGCTTCCTATTTTGTGAGCACTGACAAAAAAACTAATGTTGTGAAGTCCCATTACCTTAATTGAAACATTAAGCATTCAGTCTAAACCTGCTTTAGCAGCTACAGACTCAGAACACACGTGTTTTATTACACCTTCCACATCCCCCCTTTAACAAGACAGGGGTGGGTGAGATTTAAAAAGGACATAGCTTACTTACACAAATACATTCTGAGAAATGCTGTATATCTTTCAAAGTATTATCAACTGGAAACGGGTGAGTTTTAATATAAAGTATTTGATAAACAAGGATATTTCCATGACACAAGCACCCTTATATAGTAAGGTATGAGACTGAACATTAAAGATATGCTCCTGCGGATGTGAGTTTGAATTATAGCAGGTGGAGATCTCTAAAGGGGAAACAGAAGAAACCACTTCGCGCATTTTGTCAGTGACCACAAAGAGTCCACACTCTTACAAGCATTCATGCAGCTAACTGTGCTATAGCATATGAAAGTAATTATCTTTTTTTAAAGCAAAGTGTAATAACTACAATTTGTTTCACCAAATTAAATTTCATTACAAATAACAACATATTCTGGGAAGCCAGTTCATGCTTATGATTACCTCCCTGTGTTGTGGACTTAATTGGTGGGTTTGCCCCTTTGTTTTGTTACAGCTCAATTTGATTTATTGTCAGCATACACTGATATAAGGTCTCACTCTGTCTATGCATAACTCTTCTGTGTAAACATACCACAGAGTGCACAGATCAGTTTTGTCTTCACAAGCCTAGACCTGGTTTCAGATTTTCTAATACAAATCATATTTGCATATTTGCAAATAGAAAATGAAAAATTAGGTCAATTAAATTTTTGACAAAGGGAAAACATCTCAGCTGTAAAGCAGCTGTGTTTCTTTAGCGGCTCAAACAGAAAATGCATCTGCGTGGCGTGTGCGTTGAGCCTATTGTTCAGAGATCACTGGTTTTATCAAAAGCTGATTGTGACCAGCCTTTTTAAAGGCCAAAGACAGTTTTGAAATGAGGCAGTGTCATCAGCTTGACGCTTACATCATAGTGTGATGGCTTGACATTGTGTGTTCTTGGAAGATGCAAACATGCTGTTTTCCTTTCAACTGTGCTGCTACATTGGTTTGTGAGGTGAGCCGAGTTCATTTACACTAGCTGACTTAGGATACGGAAAGAAAAAAACATTGGTGATTCGAAACCAAGCTTTTTTGTTCAAAGTCACAACGCAGTGAATGTAAGAACTCATCGTTCAGTGGAAGGAGTTTCATTATTATGTAATGAAGTAAAACTGTGAAATTAGGCTCCCAACCAACAGATAAGGTGGTACATATCAGTTCGTACCCAAAATAGTGTAGGTGGAATAATGCCTGAAGTTGCTTTAAATGCAGAGGAGAGCACATACCCAAGTAATCTAAATTAGTTAACATAATGTAATGAATGATAAAGAATACCTTACCACAATAATTTATTTAACTAGGGAAATGACCAAAGGTTGAAACTCAAGTTCAAAGTAGCTTAGAAGTAAACAGCAAAAAACATATAGGCCTACATCTGGTTTCACAGACCCAGATTAGCACTAGTCTGAAACTACCCAATGTTATTTTCGGTAGGGAAATCCAAGACAAGAGCTAATCTAGTTCTGTGAAACCAATTGGCAGTGTCCAAAGTGAAAGTGAAAACAAAGTAAAATACAAAAGATGCTCATTTAATTTAAGGTCTTTAATTTTAGAATATGAAGTTTCATGATTATTATGCACAATATTTATGTTTGTTGGCTGTTTCTTTAAATATTCTAATATTAAGTATTTTCTTTTAATAGCCAGTGTGTCTAAAACAAAAAGAACCACAAAACTTCAAGAATTCCCATCAGACATTATTTGAACATGGCTATGAATTACAGGAAATGAACAGAGAGAACTTCAAACTAAAGTAGGGGAGGGACAATTTCCCAGACACAGGCGTTGACAAAGAATCTGTATTGAGAGCTTTATTTCAAAGCACAAGTTGATACTCAGACTATTACAGACCTACACCCCTGTCTTCACCCGTCTTCCATTAACAAAGTGCACAGTTTCCTTCTTTTTTGTATGGATAGCAATAGCTAAGCTGTTAGATTGATTACTTATTAATGAAGTCAAGTGTGAACACACGCATTTAAGATGTTTATATCTAACTGGATATTCTTGCTTTAAAATGAAATGTAATTCACTAAAATACATTACAGACCCAATATGCAGATGCTGGAGTCTTGTAAGTGATATTATAGTGAAGCTGAGTTTGTTTTGGTTAGTTTTTCTTTAGTTTTTCTGGCCGACCTCCAAAATAAACCAAGACAAGATAAGTAATCACAAAGGTATAGTGTTCAGTGAGATTCAGCACCTTTCAAGAGCAATACACAAACTGAATAGAACGAGGCATGAACAAGAATTAGTTTTTGCATATTGTGGACTTCAGCACTCATTCTCCAAATAGGGTTTACATAGTTAAATGAGTCATTAGGCCCCAGTACAAGCCTGAAAGCAAACTACTCCTAAAATATAGAAATACTGTATGTTAAAAGGCATAAGAAAGTTTTTAAGTGAACATCATTATAATTAGCTTTCTTGCTTGTAATCAGAGTAAGACTTCAACCTGTCTGCACCTTCTTTGTTTTCATTCTAGATCTGTTTGCACTGCCATGGCTTGAATTTGGTTTTGATCCAACAGATCACTTTGGAATGTCAGCATATGTTCTCTGTTGACTGTAGTCTCCCAACCGTCGATACATCAAAATAGTGCCGAAGACTTTGGCAACCTCCACCCTTCACTTCTGGAGCATCACCAACAGAACTAGCTGGAGTGCTGGTAAAGTTGTTCTGTCTTGCATTGTGTCTTGCAAGACAATTCCTTGATAAGGCTGCTATTTCTCTGGTATGCTAAAGAATGTCTCTAACTGAAAACATGACCCCTTCAATCTGCACTGGTTGTCATTGGTCCTAACACATCTCATAGAATCACTGGGCTGCGTTGTCAATCTGTAGTAAGTGGCAACTCATAATATGGTACACAAAGGGTTAAGAGTAAAACAGAGCGCATTGCTAAGTCTTTAGAAGGTTGCAAAACTCCCAGCGGCAGCTTCCCAGTGTCAGGTAAATGCAAATCCAGGTGTACTTTGAATGAGTGATCCACAGGTTTGTTTAGGCCAGGGAGACCTATGCATATTTAGTAGGTGAGATCAGGAGTTCAGGAATTCTTCCGTTTTCAAAGCAAACCTCTCCATCGAAACCATAACTCACTTCTACATGATCAGGATAAGACCTCAGTGAGCAAGTGTCTGTATTCCAATCTGTACTTAATTTAAAGCCTCGTCGCTAATCCTTGCCCCTCCAAATCACTGTTCTTCACATGCGGCCTCAGTGTCCCTCAGTTTAGTCACTTGGTGGCAATCCAAACCAAAATGTAATGGAATTAATTTTACTCATGTAAACAGATGCCATTTATTGAGATCTCTTTTTAACCAGTTCAAAGCCAGGAAAGCATTAGCCCTGCATTTGAGGAAAGGAGACATGTAATGATTAACTCTGGAGCCATAGATGTATTAAAGTAGTGGTAAGAGATACACACTCAAGGCTATGTAGGACGAAAAACCTCCGGTATACAGTGTATTGAAAAGCCAACATGATGGTTGGGCTCTGAAATCAACAAGTGCCCACTTTAATGCAATAATAAATTGTTCTGCTTTCCGATATGTCACACCACACACACTCTGATGACCACGGCTGATGACCCTGAAATCCAGCAAAATGACTAATAACATCAAGAAGACCAACACCGCAGTCTTTTTTCAAGTTTACCAATTTAATGCTAATAGATGATAATAACAAGAGCAGAGTTCTGGTATGATAATATTAACAGCAATATGATCAGCAAACTGACATTGGCACTAGCTTCCACAAAACAGACAGACGGATCAAGAAAGAAATCGCAGGAAATGCACACAGATTTCTGCCTAGCCATTTAAATGAAAATGATTGTAATGTACCACTTGTACAGATGTAAGTATCTGTACTGCAAATTTAATTTGAGTTTCCACAGCCATTTCCATATCCATAACCATATTTCCATTACTTTAATAGACTATTTTTCTATATTGGTATATTGTTATATTTTTTCCTCCAGTATCGTGACTGTTTGGGTTACGCAGTCATTATTATTATTATTATTATTATTATTATTATTATTATTATTATTATTATTATTATTTATTTCCTAGCAGTCGCCTTGTCCAGGGTGACTTACAAAATATAAAAGCAATACAAAGTGCAATCCACAGGGAAAAGCAGTGATATTACAACAGGCATGAATATCCCAGATATCGGTTTTATTTTCCCCCTACAACAAACCGTTGCCTCACATGGACAAGCCATCGTACCCTCATCCAAACAAGTGCAAGCCAGATCTAAATACATAACACTCTATAGATCAAATTAGTGTAAATGTAATATGTCTCACACACACACATATATAAATATAATCAGATTTATCCTCAACTAAAAAAAAAATCTATCAGGCAGTAGGATGCCAACAGTACATGCACGACAAAAACACAAGCTGAGGTTTATTACATTATGGTTGAAAATGGTTACGTTACTGGGTTTTGAGTGGTACTACATCAATGGTTATTTTTGTATTGTATTACAATTTGGAAAACTCAAACATCAACGGTTTTCATGTGATCCAAGTGCTCGTTGATCATTACACTAATGGTCTGAATGTATTAAGTTATTGGATGACACTACGTTACAGGTTTTTGAAGGTGTAAAACAGACAAAGGTCAAAGGTATTAACAAAACACCAGCCTTCTTGCCCAGCCTCAGATGTTAGCTTAATCTTGGATTAAACATGATTACATTCGCAGTGTGAGGAAAAATCTAACTAAAATCTAAGTGGGATGATTAGGAAGATAAATGATAGGAAACTTAGAGGTCATTCAGGTTTAACAAGACAGGTCCCTGTATGTGGCAGATGTACCTTACTGTGTGCACTGTACACTGGTTCAAAGCCTGACATTTCAACTACATTTTGTATAACAAGAATAAAATTCCCAGGCAGGAAATCATCAGGATGCTTGACATGTCCCTTGCTAATACTGTAAGGCAGAAATGGAACACTGAAAGTTTCCATTAACAGAGGGGGAAGGAAAAAAGTATACATCTACGACCGTCCACGCAGTTGGAAGACTGCAGTCCGGCTGTTTTCCCGTTACTCACACTGAGCGATATACATAGTTTAATGACACTGTACTAAAGAATGAATGCAATGCCAGGGCTTAAGCTATCTGCCTCACAGATGAGTCAGTGGAGAGCATGGGAGGGGACTCCTACTGTAGTTCTACTGTAAAATGGTTCAGTGACATACAAGAAGGGCAGTGTAGCTTAAGAGGCTTTCCTTTCAAACAAAATGTATCAATATATGAGCGTGTGTGTTTGTGTAGTATTCCTTACAGTGTACTATATATAAACAAAAATGACTTCCCTATAGAAAACATTTGTAAGGTTTTAGCCTGTGTTTGGGTAGAAATATCAAGCCACACGCTACAAATAAAATGGGCTACACGGGTCTCACGCAGACGAAACGACAAGAGAGAATTCCTTTTTGTTTGTTTGGTCTCGTACATGACCTGACTGGGGGATGAATTGGAGTTATATTTTGGCCCTAATTGGAAAATCTGGTAACTTATTGCATGTAAAATTTAAAACAGTGTAAGCATTCAAATAAGCTACAAGAAAAAATCTGCATCAGAATGGCGGAGCGATGTGGGAAACACCAAGCTCACTACTGCGGGAAGAGCTCATAAACTCGTCGCTGGAAGGGCGGGACTGGAGGACTAATGGTGCTAGACGTTTTAAACTTAAACTATAACAAAACCTGTTCAGCCATTGCCATAATGTATTTCATTATTATATGAGCAGTTCCAGTCAATGAAAGCCTGGAAATCACATGTGTCCTGCAAAAACACAGATCGTGGAGCGATGGCATGGTGTTCACCTGCAAACGGTATCACACAGAACATGTTCTCATAGGCAGCGCCAATGCACCACCAAGGTCTGACCACCATTTATGCACATGAAACTTTTTCATGCATGGAAGGACATGATACGCAGCTGTATATTGCAAACATACTGTGACTTGGCGCTTTTAGCATACAGTGCATAGACCATTATTAGCTGTAACCGCCATAGTTTCTGTTGTTTTCCCTGTGTATTCACAAGTTTCCTGCTCACGCTCAGAAGTAGTAGCTGTAGCATTTTTTAACAGGGTAAATCTCTTAAAAGTATTATTGTTCCTGTCTCAAAACTCCCTACCTGAGACTCTGAAAACCTACTGAGGTGAATCAGAGAGAACAACACAGTTAACCCCTCCAGTCTGGGCCACGTCACCTAGACTCCACAGAGCTGTGTTCTCAAGTCCCAAGGTTTTGCAACCATGAAGTTGAACTCTGCCTGAGAACCCATCAATCAGTCAGGTTAGCAAAAGGGTCAAGGAGTCGCCTGCTGGTCTTCCATGTCATTCACTGCATTCCATAGAGAAAAATAAAGCTAAAAGTAACCTTACCCCTATACACACTTTTCTAACTCTAATGAGCATGTTATATATATAAATCTCCCTCAGGAAGGACTATGAGAACGAAAAACACAAACTTTGATGTAAGAGATTCAGAAATGGAACAACTGACTAGGTTCTGGGGGCAAACTTCCAAAAGCATCATGGATAATGGCTAAAACAGGGTAATCTGCATCCTGCCTGGGAAAAGAAGTGAGCCAAAATGAGGAAGGGCCACCAGGCCAGGCTACCATTCCTGTTCAGAATAGAGGACTGCGCAGCCCATTTGTCCCCGCAAGGCTATTCCCACGGTGTACCAGTTGGGTGGTATGGTGACGTAGAAAGGCTGAGAGTCTCTGCACCCAGTGGGGCCATATTTCAGTTTACTCATTGCTGTGAAATGGCCTGACGTGCATAGCTGTGAATAAAGTACCTGTAAGGAGGTACCTGTAAATTCAATCATTGCTTCATTCATTCATAACAAAATTGCTAATTTCCCACAATTATGTATGCCTGATTAATAATATTGAAAAAAAAGCATGAATACATGTATTTAAATATTGTATTATTAGTAGCTGTAATAGTAGTAATTAGAAAAAATACATTATTTTGTAAACCCATTTATGTCATTTTAGCTTTTAGGTGCTATTCCAAACATATAATTATGAGTGATTAGCAGCATCAATAGCTTTGGAAAGGCAGATGAAAAGTTAGCAGCTTTTTATATTTGATACCAATCCTTTCCCTCATGCAGCATTGTTTATGGTGTATTACTCTCACTTCCCTGCCTGGGACTGAGGACAGTTCATGTGGACACAGCCCACTTGCTAACACTTGCAGATCCACACACTGAAACCCAATAACCTAATTTAAGAAATTAGTACAGAGTCTCCCAGGCCTTCCTTACCCCTATGCAGTGTTCTATATTTACATTGAATGGTGAAAATCATAATGATCAAATATTTATTTTGTTAGATGGCTGCAATTGCAATGGTTAATTTTCTGTAAGGTTTTGTTGAAAGGATACAAGTTTAGCATGCCTTTAACTCAGGGTGACACTAGCTGAGAAATGTTCAATTGAGAGTACCTGGAAATGTGTATCTTTATTTCTGCGTTTGAACAATGCAGCTAAAGCCGCTCTGAAATGCACCGTTATCTCCACAGTTCTGCAGAATAAGGGGGAGATTAAGGACTGCTAGTTATAATAACCTCCTCTTTCTATCACCCACTGGTGCTTGAGCAGTGCAGGTACCTGGTGCCAATTAAGGCTGTATGATTATTCATAACTTGTTGGCCTTTCTTAAATGCCCTATAGTGTATGTACTATACATGTGTTATATATGTGTTAATAAAATGATCAGGGAGGAGATTTCTATCAATTCCACACAATCATGAATGATCGTAAAACGTCAAAAAAAAAGAGAGCAAGGTTACTGTCCAACACATACAGTATTTTTCCTTTCAACAAGACTGCATAAGGTGCCAGCAGTCACCTGTTCGGGGCTTTGACGCGTTTCACAGAAAAGACCTCGCGTACTGTGCATCCTACAAAACATAATGGGTTACATGAGCGATCAAACCGGATTCAAATAGTGTTATATAGGGTCGTTTGAACGAAAGGAGGCAAATGATGCAATGAGAGCATACAGCATTCAACAGCAATACGCTACATACAGTGTCATGATGCTGACACTCAGGGATGCGCACAGTGATACATGTGAAGCCCACCGCAGACTGCGCATTCATTTGAGCAGACTGCTTTACTACGGAGAAAACACACACCGCAACACAGCTCACTGTTCTTCTGTAGCTGTATATGTATCCCTTGACATAACACTCGTATAGGCGTATTGTGTGGACGGTGTCATCTGACTCTATGCAGTCTACAGTACAGCATCAAACCACCTAATGCAATGCAAGTTTATTTAGTCCAGCCGTAGGCACCACGCACGACAACGTGCTGCTCAGAGAGGAACTGCGTGGCTAAAAATGTCTTTAATCAACGCAATGAACAACGTTTGTATAAGACATATATATATAAAAAAACACAGCAATCTATATACAATCCATATAGCACATAAAGGCGTCACTTACCAGGTATGCCCCGACGGTGCCCTGCGCCAACATCAGCGCGCATTCCGACACCAGAAAGATCTTGATGTTGGAGAAGCACGAAGACTTCTTCTGGCTGTCCTCTCGCTGGATGTCCCCGGCGCTGCGGTCGGGACACCTCTGATTTTTCACCTGCATCCTTGTCGCCGTCCCTGACCTTACCTACTTTTGCAGTATTGCAGCAATCAGCTGCCAGACACAGAGAGCAAGCCGGCTCAGACAGACATGTATAAAATACACCCGCTTCTGTGTTTCCTCTACGCTATGTGTGAGTCTCTCTCTCTCTCTCTCTCTCTCTCTCTCTCTCTATATATATATATATATATATATATATATATATATATATATATATATATATATATATCCTACCTCTGCTCTCTCTCTGTCTCTCTCTCTCTCTATTTCCACCACTCTCTGTATATTATAATCACAAAGGCTGTAATTTCACAGCCAGCCTCCAAAGCACTGTCCTTTGGCAGGTCCTACACATTGCCACCTCGACGATACATAGGAAGACAGGCACTCGCCGGCGGGTTGTCTCGGGTGGTCGGAGAGCCGGGCGCGCCGCTCATGTCAACTACGGGCATTTTCTCAGCGCGAAACGAGCCATGAATTGAAAGTCCTCGGCGGCAGCAGCGGCAGTTCAGCGGGTATCAGGACGGATGAGCAGTGCGCCGCGCCGGCTGTGTTCAAGGCTGGCATGCCATGTCCCTCGCCTGTGCGTATCTGTGCGTTTCCCCCTGCAGGTCTGCGCCGTCGCTCTTCCTCTCCGCACGGACCTGCAGTGGCGCTACGCTGCCTGCGCCAAATGCGTAACAGCAAAGCGCACCAGCCAGCCAATATCAACCCACAGAAGCAGCCCTTGCCAAGATTAAACGCGCACACACACGCACGCACGACTGCGAATGCTATTTTCTGACAGGATCCGATGAGTGAAAGCACAACTTCTGAAACACAGACATTTATATAAATGTATTTTATTTTATTGTAATATATTTTATTAGGCTACAATATTGATGATTTTGCCAAGTCATTTATGTAGATTATGAAACATGTACAGTACTGTGCAAATGTTTTAGGCAGTTGTGAAAAAATGCTTTAAAGTAAGAATGCTTTCAAAAATAGACATGTTCATAGATTATATTTATCAATTAACTAAATGCAAAGTGAGTGAACAGAAGTAAAATCTACATCAAATCAATATTTGGTGTGACCACCCTTTGCCTTCAAAACAGCATCAATTCTTCTAGGTACACTTTCACACAGTTTTTGAAGGAACTCGGCAGGTAGGTTGGCCCAAACATCTTGGAGAACTAACCACAGTTCTTCTGTGGATTTAGGCCGCCTCTGTTGCTTCTCTCTCTTCATGTAATCCCAGACAGACTCGATGATGTTGAGATCAGGGCTCTGTGGGGGCCATACCTTCACTTCCAGGACTCTTTTTTCTTCTTTACACTGAAGATAGTTCTTAATGACTTTCACTGTATGTTTGGGGTCGTTGTTATGCTGCAGAATACATTTGGGGCCGATCAGATGCCTCCCTGATGGTATTGCATGATGGATAAATATCTGCCTGTACTTCTCAGCATTGAGGAGACCATTAATTCTGACCAAATCCCCAACTCCATTTACAGAAATGCAGCCCCAAACTTGCAAGGAACTTCAAATTTTGACACATCAGTCCAGAGCACCTGCTGCCATTTTTCTGCACCCCAGTTCCTGTATTTTTGTGCATAGTTGAGTCGCTTGGCCTTGTTGCCACGTCGGAGGGATGGCTTTTTAGCTGCAAGTCTTCCATGAAGGCCAATTCTGACCAGACTTCTCCGGACAGTAGATGGGTGTACCAGGGTCCCACTGTTTTCTGCCAATTCGGAGCTGATGGCACTGCTGGACATCTTTCGATTGTGAAGTCAGCATGATGTGTCTTTCATCTGCTGCAGTAAGTTTCCTTGGCCAACCACTGCATCTACGGTCCTCAACGATGCCCGTTTCTTTGTGCTTCTTCAAAAGAGCTTGGACAGCACATCTGGAAACCCCTGTCTGCCTTGAAATGTCTGCCTGGGAGAGACCTTGCTGATGCAGTATAACTACCTTGTGTCTTGTTGCTGTGCTCAGTCTTGCCATGGTGTATGACTTTTGACAGTAAACTGTCTTCAGCAGCCTCACCTTGTTAGCTGAGTTGGGCTGTTCCTCACCCAGTTTTATTCCTCCTACACAGCTGTTTCTGCTTCAGTTGATTGTGTTTCAACCTACATATTGAATTTATGATCATTAGCACATGTTTGGTATAATTTTTAATCATACACCTGACTATATGCCTACAAAATCCCTGACTTTGTGAAGTGTACCTAGACGAATTGATGCTGTTTTGAAGGCAAAGGGTGGTCACACCAAATATGGATTTGATTCAGATTTGTATTCTGTTCACTCACTTTGCATGTAGTTAATTGATAAATATAATCTATTAACGTCTATTTTTGAAAGCATTCTTACTTCACAGCATTTTTTCACACCTGCCTAAAACATTTGCACAGTACTGTACATACTTAAAAATACACATAATTTTCACTGCAGGTTTAATTACAAAAAGGGAAATCCATTGGTTTGAAATTTAATTTTAGCAGACATTTTATTTAATGTCAGAGCAGTATGAAGTGACTGCTCTGAACTGTGGGATAGTTGGCAAATGTGTCAAAAGCCTTTTTGAAGGTTTGCCACAGAAAATGTAAAACGAAATCTGAAAACATCCCAAATTACCATGGTTTATTCTGATCTCACTTTGCTTTCCTATATTTTACTGTAGTGTAACCATGGTATCATGGTGTAGTACTACAGGACATTTTTCTTTTCAAATATTGAAAACACAACACATTTAATCCCCTTACTGGTCTGATCACTAAAAACACCTCTGGTATAAGCAAGACCATCTAGTTACACAATTGAATGTTCATTTTGTAACCTGTAATTCTTCATTTTTTATTAAAACCCTGGATAGTGTTTACATTCACTAGTGCCTCATCTTAAACAATGCAAAGCTGAGTCTACAGTTTCATTGTGAGTCTTGTGCTTCTGGTGCATTCGAAGTGACAGACTTTACCTGACCAGAGTTTAGCCTGTGGTTATGCAAAGGGCACATATCTTCCCAAGTCTCCCATTTTACTTGACATCAATTTATTTCCCATCTATTATTTCTCTCACTAAGAGCAGAACACACTGCACACAAAGGTTCTTTGAGAGAACTGCTCTTCTCAGCACCTTACAGGAACTATTTTTCCTATCAGCACATTTGTGTTTGTTTTTACTTTGTTCATGAAGCGAGAGTGTCGGAGATAATGTTATTGATACTGCTTCGCCCCTCATATTTCTGCCTGTTGGAATCATTTCATCATACATTTTTTCTTTTGTGCTTCCAGACAATGTTCTAATAGTAGGAACCTTGTCCTCCCTTTAAGTGAATAAAGTAACAACTATTAGAAAAAATACATTGAATGTATACAAATGTGTGTTCAATCAACACCAACAATGTATTATAATAATAACTGATACTTTTTCTTATAGCTTGAACTAATAGTGAGATTTACTAAAGTAATATGGGTGATTCAAATATGAAATATGATTCAATATTAATAGCCTGTCTATTAAGCACTAATCATTTAGCTACTAGACATTATTTGTTTTTGTTCTCCAATTACTAAAATACTTTATCTTTAAAGTTAAGGTTCTACTTACAAGTTTTCATAATCCCCTTGATTATAATTAATAATTAGCAGTTAATGGTTTAGTAAAATAATAAAGAAAAGTGTAAGCCAGTAATTATAATCTGACCATTAACAACATTTTCTGGTGGAAAATTGAAAGAGATCTGGTCTTATTCTGTGTTCTTTTGTTTTCCAGCAGCTGCCCTTTGTAGGTACCAATATTCATTCCTAAGAGATGTAAACTGTGGCAACAGACACGTCCCTTTCATGACAGATACTGTGTCTGTTATCGATCTGAGTCTGTGCTTTGTGATTCCCTGACTATTTGGACTTTGTTTAAGGTACGAGTATGTTTTGCATTTCAATTTGCTCCAGTGTTTGTGTATTCACAGGTGGTGGCTCCTGTTGTTGTCTTGTTCCAAGCACCCACAACTCTATGCTCAAAGAAGTGCATATTTGTATACACAAATTCAGGTAAAAATAAATAAATGATAATGCCTGCCTTCCAAAATATCACTTAAGCAGTAATAATAATACTTATGATTATTATAAACATTTGCACAGGTTCTTTCTTTTGTATCAGCCATAGGTGTAGGTTGAACATGTCCCCCTCAATATTGAGAGAATGTCAATTTGTTCCCCTGAATGCCCCCCCAACCTTTTGTCTTTGCCCCCTGGCTCAACAACTCAACAGCACTCCCACCCCCAATGTTGAATTCATGAATGAATGCCCTCCTCACTTCTAAAACAAAAGTTGCACTACTGATATCAGGTAAAATTCAGATTGTTTCAAGAATTGTATTTGTTTTCAGGGCTAAAGCTTTAGCTTAGTGCCTGCCTTTCTCCGAGTCCTTCCCTGTTTGAGAAAAGGGAGGTTAAGCACTCGGCTAGTCTTTCGAAATGGAAATGTTAATCATCACACACTGCATATCTTTGTCATTTTAAATGTGCTGCTGCAGCTTGTCACTCCACTGTGACAGATACTTAAAAGCACATGAAAGCCTTGCCGTGCTTCATTTAGCATCCGGCAAATGAGTCTGCAGCAAAACACAGTGCACACATCCACAGAGATATCCTACCTCGAGGTAACTCAAGGGCAGAGTACAGGCTAATGACTGTACGCATATATTTCATGTAATTTCTGAGCAGTGTGACTTCCAATATTTCATATCTGTATCCCTCACAATCTATGTAGTTTCTAGTTACCAAATGAGAACAAAGCTAAAATGGTTAAATACAGTGTGGGGGGGGTGTAAACGTTTGACTTCCACCCCATCGCTTTCTATACACTGATACCAAAAGTTTACAGTGGAATCTTTATCGTGTGCATGAGGTAGAAATGACCCAGTATCACTGATTAATTAATAAATATCTATAGTTTAATGAACATGGTTTATTTAAGAAAATGAATCACCAAATACATTATTTAATATTTCTACATATTTCACAGGCAGGATGATACCCAAAGCACAGGATACATCTGGCCTTCCATGGATCACCATGGAGAACATGAATGATGCAGAACCGGTTGTCATGGAGAGGTGTAATCAGTGTTACCAGTGGGAAGTGCTCGTCTGCAGAGGGAGGTGCTACACTGTGAAGTGTGACCTTTTGTCCCTAAACTGTATGTGGCAGCTGTCTGGCTGCAATACATGGCTTATCAGTACCTGAAGCAGCTAATGTCAATATATTTTCCCCAAATGACAGGAAAAACCATATATATTTTTCTACAGACAGATTGTATCGCTGACCTGCACCTTCTACAGACTTGCCGTTCCCATCACAGCCCACTTCTTTTATTGTTTGGAACCTTTACTGCTGGACGTGAACTGCAGTGTTTACTTTTCACACAGCTGGTGAAACTATACAAGTGGAGAAGGCTTCTTGTTGGGTTATCCCATTGTTTCTGCTGCACCCATCTTTATTTCATATTTTTTTAATATTTGTTTTACTTGGGAAACATTAATAGTTATCCTCTATATTTTTTTGTCCTTGCCACCTGGGTGATGTCAGTAGTTCACCACACTATAGAGAAGTGAAGACTTATTTAGGCAATTTAACTAAAAGGTGATTATTCAGGTATGCCAGACTAAGGCCTGATTTAAAATTTAGCCAAGACACCATGGTTAGCAACTCTACTCTTTCGAAAAGGGCCATGGAATCTTTAATGATCCCACAAAGTCACATGCACATTGTGTCCCCTTGCACACTTTCTGGACCAGAGGGAAGAGGGAACTGGTTCACCAACACTACTTCCAACAGCAATCTCAACCAGATCTCTAATCCAGGTACTGACCAAGCCCAGCCTAGGTGGCAGGGTGCTGGTATGGCTGCTGCCCTTTTCTGTTCACACTGAGAGTATACCACCATATGGTGGTACAGGTGGCCAGTAAGCAACAGGAGTCACTGTTGTGCAGAAAACTTAAGTGTGGAAGCCCCATCTGACAGCATGTGGCCAATTGTGTGTCATCCCATGGAGAATCCTGATCACAGTTGTTTTAGGCATAGCCCAGACTGGAACCAGTGACGTCTGAACCGCAGGGCCCAAACTTCACTCTGAGCAGTTGCTTTAGATCTATACTCATGCTGTCTCAGGCATATCTTTTCATGACGAGCCCATTCTTTTCTTTGTTACATAAATGCTTCCCTGAGCTGCCCTTTTCCACAAGTCAAATCAGACATGTTCAACAGCACATTTGGGAAGTTTGGTTTATTCAGACTAATCTCTAGTTTCCCAAATACCTCTAGTGCAAAAGGATAATGAGATGTCTCATGATCTGCTTAGGAGGGATCTGTTTCTTACCAGCACATATCCCAGAACACACCTAGAAAAGCCCCATGTGCTGCTAGTTTCCCTTTTCTGAATTTTATACCCAGGGGTGCTCAGCAATAGATTCTAAAAAGGGCTTTTAATTCCATTGGGGTGAGGGAAGTGATCCCCTGCAAGTCTCTCGCTCAGCTCTTCAGAAATACATTCACTGCTTGTGCTGCTTGGACGAGTAGCAGTAATCCCCTGAAAACAGGCCACCTGTTTAGAAATCACAGCAGTCGGTAGTGCCCACTTCAACAGAGTCCTAATGGAAGTGGACATTTGGTGTACGCAATGCATAAGTGGAGAAAGCATAAATGTCAATGCCCAGTCAGACAAAGTATTAAACCAAATAGGGCTGATATGTTGGCTGATGTACTGGCTCTTCCATGGAAACGATATTCACATCTGCCCAGCCACAGTTTGCTGTAGTACATCCATCAGTCAGTCAATCAACTAGTCAATCATTGAGATTATATTTATCTCACCCGCTCCATAAGCTGGTACCCCAGAAATCCTCACAAAAAATCTGGAAGGGGATCAAAATGCAAAGGAGATAGAAAGCAAAAGACCCTTCTCTATTGTGAATCTCCAGAAAAGTGTAAGAGGTTCCTTCTTGCATTATAAATGGAACTATATTTGTGATATTTTCTTCTGAAACATCGTATTAAAAACATTACTTCTTCCGAGGGCAAACGCAAGGCAAATAAAGCCTTCATCCCTCATAATCCATGTCTAAATAGTCAAATAATTAAAAAAAAACACACCAAAAAAGATATTTCAAGTCATTGCTTGAAGGGATTTGACCAGAATCAACGAAAACTATTGTTGAAACTTTAACAGTTTTAGGAAAACACATGTGAATGAACAGTAGAACATGGGAGGCCCTAGTATGCAAAAAGCAGATATGCAAATAGCACAATGTAACGTCTATATATATATATATATATATATATATATATATATATATATATATATATATATATACTTTCATTTTTTATATCCACATTAGTTATTGGACATTTTTTATAACCTTTTGACACATAAATACACAGGGGTACCAAGGCCACCCTACTCTACATAAATGATGATTGAAATGAATGAATATGGAACATTATGCTTAAAAATAAAACTCCAAACGCAATGTTTCTGCCTCAACACTGTATTAACTCCATTACCTTTGATGTGGAAATAAAAATCCCGTTTTTATTTTTTTTGCTGCATTAAATTAATCTTTGCCAGCTGACTGGCAGATCAAATGATATATCAAAGATACATCTGATTATAATTAAAGAAAAGCTGATATTCAGGTAAAGGTAGGAGAAGCAGTGGACTGAACATAAAAAGCTGCTGTACTGTTTACCCTTTCAGCAATCAGACCCGCCACGAGAGAGCAGGTGGGGCAGCATATGGTTCAGCTTTCTGTAAGAAGTTACATCATGCTTTTAAAGAAACACGGCCTGCACTTCTTTGTGATGACTTGTGTCATGCTCTGAGACTAAAGATTGATGGGAGGTAAAAAGCAAAGAAACAAAATGCATCGACTAACTCACAATTGCATGTATAACCTTTAACTTTCATTTGATTCATTTAACCTTTTTATAATCCAAGTTTAATGTGAAGGAGCGCAATTCCTAAAATTATGGTTTCATAGGTCTTTATGTGTGGCAATTAGTGTATATGGGTCATTCCACATGAATGGGACAAATTATAGTTATTATTTTTTATAATCAAACAATCTGAATGAAGTATTTAAATATCTTATCTGTATGGAATTTTTAAAATATTTGTATATATTTGGGGGTTTTCATTTTTTCAAACTTATGCATTTGTCATTACCAAAACACTAAAAAAATAAAATATCTTGTATAAAAAAATACTCACCATATTGATTAAAATTATTAATACAATTATTATTAAAATAGTACATATTAATACAATAAATCATTCATATTTTGTTATAATTTTTATTGTCTATTAAAATGAAATGCATTTTTTGCAAGTGCATGAGGTTTTGTATAGATATTTTTTTATTGTTAAGTAAGCAGTGAAAAAAACATACCTTATTATTATTATTTCAGACATGCATCTCTGAACCCCTGTGACAGTATAACACTCACCCCTGATACTGCAGTTGCAGTTTTATTTGTTAAAATTGCCTTTATTATGATGATGACGCTATAGTTGCGATAAGGACAGCTTGTTACGGCCATTTAAATATTTTATTTATTTATTTATTTATTTATTTATTTCACCAGGAGATTTACCCATTGAGACTGAGGCCTCATTTACAAAGGGGTCCTGGAGCACAGACAAACAAACAACACATTAAAGAATGAATGGTACAGCATTTAAAAAGAAGAAGAAAAAAAAAAATATATATATATATATATATATATATATATATAAAATAAAATAAAATATATACACACACACACACACACACACATATATACATATACACACATACACATATACACCGATCAGCCATAACATTATGACCACTGACAGGTGAAGTGAATAACACTGATGATCTTGTTATCATGGCACCTGTCAGTGGGTGGGATATATTAGGCAGCAAGTGAACATTTTGTCCTCAAAGTTGATGTGTTAGAAGCAGGAAAAATGGGCAGCGTAAGGATCTGAGCGACTGTGACAAGGGCCAAATTGTGATGGCTAGACGACTGGGTCAGAGCATCTCCAAAACTGCAGCTCTTGTGGGGTGTTCCCGGTCTGCAGTGGTCAGTTCCTATCAAAAAGTGGTCCAAGGAAGGAAAAGCGGTGAACCGGTGACAGGGTCATGGACGGCCAAGGCTCATTGATGCACGTGGGGAGCAAAGGCTGGCCCGTGTGGTCCAATCCAACAGACGAGCTACTGTAGCTCAAATTGCTGAAAAAGTTAATGCTGGTTCTGGTAGAAAGGTGTCAAAACACACAGTGCATCGCAGTTTGTTGCGTATGGGGCTGCGTAGCCACAGACCAGTCAGGGTGCCCATGCTGACCCCTGTCCACTGCCGAAAGCACCTACAATGGGCACGTGAGCATCAGAACTGGACCACGGAGCAATGGAGGAAGGTGGCCTGGTCTGATGAATCACGAGTTCAAGGTGTTGACTCCAAATTCCCCAGATCTCAATCCAATCGAGCATCTGTGGGATGTGCTGGACAAACAAGTCCGATCCATGGAGGCCCCACCTCACAACTTACAGGACTTAAAGGATCTGCTGCTGACGTCTTGGTGCCAGATACCACAGCACACCTTCAGAGGTCTAGTGGAGTCCATGCCTCGACGGGTCAGGGCTGTTTTGGCGGCAAAAGGGGGACCTACACAATATTAGGCAGGTGATCATAATGTTGTGGATGATTGGTGTATATATATACACACATACACATACATATCATATACACATATACACACATACATATTAAATCAGTTAAGTGGCCCTATTTACAAAGGAGTGGCATGTCGTTTTAAGTAATTGCTTGATGATATGTTTAAAACCAGATAAGGAGAGTCCATCAAATTCTCTCTTTAACGTTTTTGGAAATTGATTCCAAGTCTTTGATAGCCGATATGCAAATGACAGTTCTCCCTTGCATGTACGCAGCCTTGGAACAACCACGCTGGCAGTATCATTAGAGCGTTTATTATATGTGTTGCTATTCTTTACCACCAGAGTATACAAATACGCAGGGTCCAAACCATTGATGACCTTATAAGCAAAACAATACCAATGGTATAGTCTACGATTAGATAAAGAAGATTTAAGAAATAACACCACACAGCTTCTCAAAAACTTTATTATTGTAAATATTTGTAATTCAGAATATGCAATCATAAAAAAACGTTCTAACAAAAAAAGTTGTTACACTAATGACTGTTTTTAGGACTGTATAACAAAAATGGGGGACTGCAATTTGTCCCATTCCCGTAGAATGACAGATATACATGTAGAGCATTTTTTCAGTTAACTGATCAAATAATGGTGGCTGTCAAAAGCAGGCATGGGGGGCAATCTCAGGGGTTCAGGGTATGTCGTGGCATAACTGCTTGGATAGCAGAAGCAGCGGAAAAATTACAAATGGATTTGTCTTCCCATGGCAACTCATCATTATTGTCAAGTGAATGGAGTGTTAGCGTGGAGAAGGCATTATTATGGTCTCCTTTCTGCAGCGTTCACTTTGATCGCAATCGTACACAGATTTGCATCCACTTGCCTCTGCTGGTTTGTATGAACAGGCTAATGCACAGTAACGTGTGTTAAGTGTGTGGATGTCAGAATCTAATGTGTCAGCAAGGTACATTTTAACTTCCTTTTTCTGGTACGATCACCATGAAGTAATTTGTTTTGTGCTTTGTATAATTCCAGTCTGACTGCACCACCTACACAAAAAATAATTATTATAATTATTGCTTGTTGACAGTATATATATACTATATATACTGTACACATCTAGTGCTATATAGGGTGAACTGTACAAGTCTGGTTTGTGGTTGGGGATTAATTCCCTTTGCATAGGAATACACTTTGTGCAATAGGAGTACATTACATCATAATTGTGATAAATGATGTCCCAATCTTACTGTGGTGTTAATATTTGATTGGTTTATGTTCTGTATCAGGGTGAACATGCGGATGTATGTGACTGCCAGCAGGGGGGGTTGGACCTGCATGGTAGTCACGTGTATTTAGGGGGCTCGTTTATATAAGGGGGATTACGGGGGCCATTAATTAGTCAGCACCCCAATGGATTGGAGTTAACCCCCTGCAACAGCTGCTCCTGTTTGTAGAGCCAAGCTGGAATGCAATCCCTTGACTAATAATGCAATACTGACTTTACTTAGACTTATGCTGTAAACATTTCTGGAGACCCCAATCAATTTAACAGAGCTGTCTGTAATCCCACACAGATTGCTAATGAGTTTCAACCCCCCAAAAAACAGCTTTACATATATATTAGGCATGGGCACGAGCATTTGAATATTCTAATGGTCGTTAGTATTCCATTACTTGTAGTTGAATTCTTGGAGATAAAAGAAAGTGTAGAAAGAAATTAAAACATAAATTAAATTTAAAAATAAGATAACCAGGTAAAAATGAATCTTGAATATTCAAATAATTGAAAACAATTAAAGATATTATTTGAATGGTGAAATATTTCAAATACCCATACAATATATACAGTTCTGGAAAAAATTAAAAGACAACTCCAAGTTCAGAAATCAATGTTAAGTGGTCTCTCAATTTTTTCCAGAGCTGTATATATAGTACCTATAGAAAGTCTACACTCCCTTTAAGTTTTTTCACAATTTATTGTGTAAATGAGTTTCATGTATTTCAATTTGGATTTTTTTCCACATATCTACAGACCATACTCGACACTGTTAAGGGTAAAACAACTTTTTACTGTGAGAAAAAATATATATTAAAAACACAAAACTGAAATATTATCATTAGATAAGTCTCCATCCCCTGAGTAAGTCCTTGGTGGAAGCACTTACAGCTCTACCAATTTTGCACACCTAGATTTTGCAATTTTTGACAGTTCTTCTTTACAAATCTGTTCAAGCTCTGACAGCAATTTTCAAGTCATGCCACACATTTTCGATTGGATTAAGGACATAGGCCCTCAAAAAAGAGCGGAGACGTGAGTCTTCTGGCACAAGAGGATTGAAGAGATCTGGAGGGAATGTAAGGAGAGGTGAGAGTCTATAGGAAACTAGGTGCAGTCTGGTTAAGACAATGGTAAGGTGATGTCAATGTACAAGCCCAGATCAGCAGCCAATGAAGGATGTGTAGTACTGGAGTAGACTGTGCAAACTGGCAGAGAAAACATCAGCTGAGAAGCCGAGTTCTGGATGAGCTGGAGTGGGTGGGTAGCAGTGGCAGGCAGGCCAGCTAGGAGGGAGATGAAGAGTCCAGACAGGAGAGAACCAGGGTCTGGAAGTGCATCCAGGAGGAAATAGCAGACCGATGGGAAGAGATGTGAGAGAAGTCCCCCTTGGACTATTTCACATATTGTTGTGTTACAGCCATGTCCATGTGCCATCAATGTGTCATCAGGTACTCCACAAATCTGGCCTGTATGGAAGAGGGTCAAGAAGGAAGTCATTTCTGAAAATAGCCTATGTAAAATCCCTCTTGGAATTTGCAAGAAGATGAGGCAAATAATTCTGTGGTCCAATGAAACAAAAATTGAACTACTTGGCCCAAATGCAAAGCCTTATGTTTGGCATAAACCCAACACAACACAACTGTGAAGCATGATGGTGGCAGCATCGTGTTATGGGGACGCTCTGCAATGGCAGGAACTGGGAAGATGGAGCTGCTTTAGTCTGCAAAAGACCTAAGATTGGGGTGGAAATGTACCTTTCAGCACGACAGTGACCCCAAAATACATGGTGTGTTTCATGGTGGGTTTATGGAGAGGGGAGTATGGTGCGAGGTGATTTATTTTAGAATAAAGTGGGCAAAACAAAAGACATACAAAATACAAAAACGAAAGCCTAGGTCTTGTTGAGCCTTCCTAAACACACAAAACAGGTCTATTTAAATATATAACTAATATCAAAACAAACACCAACCAATCCAAGTGCAATCCACAATCAGAGTCAAGTCCAAAAGCCAAAGTTCATTAGCAGTATGTTCTTAATTGGTTTCTCTCCTTCACTCTCCTTTATGCAGGACCCAGCGAATCAGGGGTGTCCTGCACATCATATGTTTTAGCAATTCACATGGTTGGACTTACAGGAAAAAAGTTATGTTTGCATAGTCAAGTGCAGAAAATAAATGTACACTGGTAAGAAACCATATATTACACTACATGATGTTTCAGCAGGTACCTCTATATGCATTTATGTATGTATACATTTTCTGACTTGTTTCTTTACTTGTTTAGGAATCAACACAGATTTCTACCCACACTAATCGATTTATAAGAAACCACAGGTCAATCGACCGTGCTCTGGTCCTGCGCACAAGCCAAAATGGAAATTTTCTTCCCACATATATAAATCTAATCAAGCTCTTTTGCCATCTAGGGTTTTTTGGGGACCTACTATTGTGTGTGTTCTTATGCTGCAAACAATAGTACAGAGCTACAAAAACTGCAGTACTCACTGTAAACACGACATTGATTTTTCACAATGCAGGCTAGTTATTACCAGAGCGACAGTCTGTAAAGAAACAGTCGAGAGACAGTATGGAAAGCAGGAAGCAGCAATGAAAGGGAAAAATGAATACCATCTACATTTGATGAAAAACTTACAAAAAGTATAATCTTGTTTATTAAATTGCTTATTTCTGTTGTACTAATTTGTTTTTTCTTTCAACTTGTGCCTTGAATTACCATGAGAAAAGGAAAAAGAAAAAACAACAACCACAGCTGTAACAAGTGTGGTGCTGGCTGCTGTATCTGGCAGTGCTCAGATTCCAGAGTTGCTTGTGGGCTCCACATCTCTCCCTCTCTGAGCTGGAGGTTAGCAGCTCTGACTGGCTGAGCCGGTGGAAATGCAGCTCAACTCCACCCTGCTCACAGCTGCCTTGTAATTCAGCCTAAGTAATTAGTACATTAATTTCCTCCATCAATACTCTGAGTTTGATGAAGTTTATACAAAAGCAAGAGTAACTTTTATACAAATACCTCCTTTAACCATATATTAACCAGATATTGAGTAAGTGCTTTGCAAAATTAGGATTCTGTTTATAATGAATATTATATAATAACAGTTGTATAAGATGTTTATAATTGTCTTATCTGAGAAATAACTTTATTTTGAACTATAACATAAATAGACAGATTTGTATTATTATTATTATTATTATTATTATTATTATTATTATTATTATCGTGTGCATTTCCTATTAGTATGAAACAGTATATATGAAATATCTTACACATGGGAGAAGGGATTAGCAAATCTGTCCCTTACGTTTTTGTTCTTTTCTTGAAATTAAAATTAATTATGCAAATTAATTTTTAATCTCTAATTTATTATGCATGTTAAATATCCATTACATGCAATAAGGGTTTATCAGCTATTGTAGTAGTAATTGACTACTGTGGTATCAATAAGAGCTGTGTGATTTAAGAATGAATATATATTTATAAATTAAAAAGATCATTAATGGAATTAAATATACAAAATTCCCTGCATAATACTCTCAGATCTTTCATTGCCTCTAAAAAAAACAAAACACAAACAAAACAAAACAAAGTTAAGTTAAGCACTTCCTGGAAAAACGTGTTATGCAGACTTACACAGTAAATAAATGCACTCGTTGAGTTTACTTTATTTCTCGGTGTCCATTTCTATATTTGGATGTAAGCCCAAATAACGAGAAGCAAAGATACAACAGTAAGATATATAAAACATGAATACACTACTAACTGTTATTTTGATTATGAATTATGCTCCCACTAATAATAATACTCATAATTATTGTCATGATTTATAATATAAACACAGTCTACATTCTATTACAAAATTTAAAGACCATCTCATTGACAGATTTTGAAAAAAATGGTTGCTGAGTGTTGTATGTAGACTTTGGTGTATACAGATAAGTCATGGCTTTGTTTAAAAAATGATACTGTGTTTCTGGTGCAGCGTTCTGCTTTATTTGCTGTCTGATGAGTGTGTCATTGTTGGCTAATGTGTGTGAAGATTTAAATCTGCACCCTGCTACAACAATTCAGATCTCATCCAAATTCACATCCCATTAGGGACACGCTGTTGAACCCAGTGGAGTCCCAGATATGACACACTGGAATAAATAGATCACAAATGTAATGTTTCAAAATGGGGACAGGCAGTACATCGTTCCATGTCATTGAAGGGGGTGTTAAAAAAAAAAAAGGAAATCTAATTTCTCAGAGATAATTGTATCTCACTATGCATCACACATGGCCTACCAGCTCTACCCATAAATCAATCAGCTAATCAATAAATGCACAAACTAATTTGCCCATAGCTGAAAGATTTGTTTCAAAGAAGAATCACACTGTACGAATGGACAGATTATAAATCACAAGAACATTGTTTTTTCTTTTTCACCTCAGTTCCATCTCAGATCTTGACACTCAAGGTCTAAAAATAAACGTTAAATGTTAAATATCTGCATGTGGTTCGAATGATCCTGCTTAGCTTGACTGCTTAGCAGGTGGCTAGCTTTAATTAGCTAGTTGCCCAGCTGGCTACCAGAACAAAACAGATCTGCTTCTTCCTCTTGCTTAACAATACCTAAGAATGCTTGTCATTTTGTTGTGAATAACAGGTATGTGGTAGGTTATCTGAGACTCCTTCTAGCTCGACATTCCAAACTGTAAGTATTTATCCAGAATATGTAATTACTGTAAGTTTTCCAGGGGGCTTGTCCAAAATGATAGTTTAATGAGCTTGATATCCAAATATGGTGGAAACTATCAATGTGTCATGGCTCTCTGAGGTTTCATACTTGGGCATTCATGTCTGGCCATAGCAGATTGTAACATATTTCAGTATCCCACTAGAAACACCAATGTGAAAAAAAATATGGTGGCTTGACCGATAGGTTGCAGACCACAATGTGAGTGGCAAGCCTATTATTCATCACTGATCTGTGGAAAACGGATGATTACGCCTTCCTTGACAGTTATTCTCTTCAGGTTTTCGGATCCATTGTTACTGCAGATCCTCTACTGAGAGGTTTTACAAGAACAGATGCCAACTGGAACCGCCGCCAACAGGGAGACTAATATAAAGTGAAATAGCCTCAGTTGGTTATAATTAGAGTCAACATAATCATTCTTCTGCTGTTATGCCACAGCGGTGCAGTTTAAAGGGGCTGGGGGTGACATACTGTACTTTAATCCAGACATGCAAGGATGTGTGAAGTCTTTTCCAATCTTGTCTATTGATACAAAAAAAAAATCCTATTAAAAAATGTTACAGAGGAAAAATGTTCAATCCATTAAGGCTGTCATCTGGAAACCCTCTCAACTATCCCTTTACACGGTCGGTGTGGGCACTTTGTTCCCGCAATATTTGCTTTTCTTCCATCCCTTACATCCGTGGTAGTGGATTACTATAGCCCTTTTCATGTACAAAACTGCGCCTGCTACTACCAATCCTGAAAGACAGTGTGCCAGAATTAGAACAAACAAACACAGATATTGAATCCTCATGTTTTCCTTGGAAACTGTGGATTTCATGCATTTCACTGCAGTGGGAGACACAATAACTGCTCGACGGGCAGACCTTTGAGATCCTTATCACTGTGCTACCTTTCCCTCTTGTGATAAGCACATCACCAGCACCGCGCTGCTCCAATGCTGTTCCGTTGCCATGGCAAATAATTTTTTGTGAGGGAGCTCAACCTATGAAAGATATAAAAATAGATCATGTGCACATATTCTTGGGGCAAATGAATACAGAACAAAGACAGCTAAAAGTCTGTAAGTTATCAGGCAAGAACCAATAGAAATATATTTACTCCTCTGTCATTCCAAGTTTATGCTCTGTGCTGGCTGCCTCACAAAACTATAATTTTACAATCCGCTTATTTCTAATCTTGCTCAGCCTGTATGAAAATTCAACCTTGTATGGTTTGAGAGAAAGAAATATGGGTGGTATGAAGATGACAGAGAAAACAGAATAACTGCAGACAGACAATGTCACATACATCTGTGGGATGCAAATTAGCATTGAAAATGTATTTTGATTTTGGAAACATTTGGTGTAAAAATTAGTATGGTAGTTTTAATTTTGGTTTGTTAGGTTTTATTTTAATCAGTAAACTAGATAAATGATCACCCTGCTATCAGACTTACCAACATATTTTAGATTGAAACACAAAATGAAATACAAGCTTTCTGTCTTTAGCAATAGATATTTGTAAAACACACAGATCTGGGGATTGTTATGACATTATTGCAGCCAGCTTCCAGAGGGAAACGGATTTTATTACATTTTGGGAAGTGCAATATTGCTCTGAAAAGTCAAACTTACCTCACTGATCATTCTGAATTACAAGGAAGAAATATAGATGTTAATAATTTGCCTGCCTCAGTATAATGGACATTCATTGTTTTTGCTATGCGGCACATTAACAGAAGACATAGAAGATGTGCCAAATACAAAGACAAATACAAAATCTGAAGAAGTTGAAGCTTAAAAGCATATATAAAGAAGAATTTAGGTCCATGTCATCACTAACGTCAACTTTAATTGTACACATTTAATATGAATGTGGAGCCAGTAAAGAGGTTTTGTTTGCTCCTGACAGTAGAATGAGGAATATGTAAGCAGAAACCTGGAGAGATCCATCCCACTATTGAATCATTATAATCCATCTTTCCTAATGGACATCATTGAGTTTATGACCTATAGCTGTGCACATAATAAGGCCCTGTCTACACCCTGTATTTAAACCATATTAGTTGTTTTTTAACCGGCCTAAAAGTGGTTGATACAGTTGAAGTCTATATACTATAAAGTGTTTGATACTGTACTGTCCAGTTCGGAATGAAGGTTGTATAGGTTAGTACATACATATGGGTGGACATTGTCATACTGATCTACGTATTTCATGTATCCTCCATTTTCCCCAAATCCTCAGTTATATGTGGCGCCTGGCCATTGCAAAATATTTACATTCCTTAAAGAATTTGTGCAAGACCGTTTCAACAATTAACATGCGTCATGTACTGACTGAGCCAATGCAAAACCCACCTGTTCAACCTGCCTCATTGATTCAGTGCATTTTTCAGTAAAGTCAGAAGTACAGATTTTCCTACCCCCATAGAACTCAAGACGCACTAGTCATTGCACAAACAATAACCAAACTGTGTTTACACACATTCATACTTACTAAAGAGGAAGCTGCATTTCAGTATTTCAGTGTGGGCTCTTTGAACTGTACTAATGGCCTAAAAATATAGTTGGAGGTTCCTCCTGACAGGCTAAACCCTTCAGGACACAGGCTGGACCCTATAGTTCACAGATTGCTGGATGAATTCTGGGTTTGGCCTCAGCTGACATAGACTGGGATTCTCAAAGGGAGGGCACACAATTGTCCAAGCAAAACCTGCTGAATACTCAGATTGGGAGCTATTAAAGTAAAAGGAACAGGCAATCCCAAACTGATCAAATAAAACATAAGAACATAAGAAAGGTTATAAATGAGAGGAGGCCTTTCAGCACATTGTGCTCGTTTGGTAGCTAACAACTGAATCCAAGAATCACATCCAGGCTGTTCTTGAAAGACCCTGTTAGGAAAAAGGTTTCCGAGCAGAGGACACAGTAAATCTGAACTTTGAGTAACAATTGTGCAGTTTATAGGGCACATCTTTTGTTTCCTATGATTCCAGGTGTCACCATCTGTTTCATGAGCTCTGCCTAACAAGACAAACATATTGCCCTAGACTTTGTCCTTTAATTGTTCTTATTTAATTTCTGTGGTCCTTCAACTGGGCCCTGGATCCAAATATACCTGACCACTTAACACCTGTCTGCAATCAGTGCCTTTGCTCATTGTTGCACTGGTCATCCTGGCACACAGTGAAATAATCCCTCAATCCCCAGGAGTCAGCTTCAAAATCATGGCAGAGGAGTTTGTTCCATGCTGCCACAACTCTGTATGAAGAAGTGCCTCCTTTTCTGTTCTGAAGGGCTCAATTTACGATTGTGTCCCAGGGTCCTTGTGCCTGTTGATCTGGAAGAGATCCTGTGGATTGATACGGTTGGTACAATTCATCATTTTGAATCCCAAGATCAAGTCCCCCAACGCTGTTGAGACGCACGTATAAGTGTGCGTGACAGGTAGCATGGTGTTGTCTTTTCTTCTATTTTTTTTTTCCACCCACCTCACATAAGCATGAGTAAGATTTCAGGCTCTGGGGAAGTGGGTGGAATTGACTGTCACAGGGAATGTATGAATGGAAAAGACATCCGAGGATTTGCACAACTCTGCAATAGTTGTTATTTATAGAATTTGAAAAAAAAGACCGTCTGCCAAGAACAGCCCAGCCCTTTACCCAGCTGACATTAGGAAATGACAGGAAAAAGAGACACAATGGGAAAATGAATGCACATTCAATATACTGTAAAACTCAATTATAAGGACAGCTTTAAACCCTCTTGTGTAAACGGAGGGATTCGGCAGCTGGGGGGAAAAATAAATGCAGGTTTATGATTTTTCGTTTTCTTCTTAGAGAAAAGGATTCTAATAATACCGTCACCTAAAGTTTCTTGCTCCGAGTTCCAGCTCGCAAGGTTATTTTAGGCATTGGCTCTCTCTATTTTTATCCTAACTTCGTCATTTGATCATCCTGTGCTCATTCAAAGACAGACGTCTTAACACTGCACTGAAACACATAGTGGATTTGTAGCAAAGCTGTCATGAATGTCTCTACTGGTACAGAAAGGCTAATATTTCAAGAGATTTAGCATTGAATGTCTTTCCAATGAGTGATCCATCTTTATTATTATTATTGTTGTTGTTATTGTTGATATTGCTTTTCCTGTTAAACTAAATTTCAAGCTATATAATGCAAGCTAAATAATGAAAAAGTAAAGCAGCTTTCTTAATTTGATATCATTGATTATCTATACCTCATTTACTGTTTAAAATCAATACTTTTTGCACAATTTTTACAGAGTACGGTATTATCTCAGGTGTTCGAATGCTCCACTAATCATAGACAATCCTTCAAGGTATTACGACAACAAACCCCTATGCCTGCTGTAAACACTGGCCATTCAAAACCTGAAGGCAATTATATTCACTAAACACATTCTGTTTGTCCTCGAAAAGTACTATTACAATAGCACTACATTGATCACAGTGCACTGAATCTGAATATGACCTCTTGCTCCTGCGTGGTTTCCATCGTGGACTAGGTATCCCACGTGGGATATTTTTCATGTCAAATGTGAAAGCTGAAGCAGCACAGAGCGATCTGTGAAAAAGCCTGAATCTCATTTTGATGATCTGTTGCAATCTGGTTTAAACCAAACTGAGCTCTGATTAGTCACAGTTTACATTCAGACAGAGTGGTTTACTCTATGGAAGAGTGCAATTATCTTCGTCAAATTACATTTCCTTTTGATTGCTAATTGACAGGAGCTTTTTTCCCTAAAAGGGAGAAGAAATCTGCCTTCTGTGTTCACTGTGTTCTTTTTATTTTAAATGTTTTTTATTTCTTTATTGAAGGCCTGATTCTTTTGCAAGCTGGCATATCTTCTTCCACTTCTTCTCTTCTCAGTCTGTGGTGAATTACTGCAATTATCTGTCCCTCTTGTCAAAAGCATTCTGAATGGCATTAAAGATCTCCATGTGCAAGTAATTTAGTTGGCAGAAGTCAAAATCATTCAACACTTTTATTGATTTCTCCAAAGCAGCATGTGCCTGCAATGACAAACTGCCTTAATAGAATAGGTTCTCCTAACCAAGGCTTTAGAATCAACCAGGCAACAAAGTGTGGCAGATAGATAGATAGGTAGATAGGTACAGTAGTTGGTTAGATAGATAGAAACAAATGTCTTGTTTTTTACTTTATTTCCCCTTCTTCTTGAAAAGGTGAATAAATAGGCTGTTATATTCAGTTCTCCCTCTTCTCTTGTTTCACTGAATTGCAATCAGGAAAGTAAATTCATTCAGCCATCGCAGGAGGCACATTTGCATACCAGCAGGCTGCAATCTAAGTTGCCACAATTGATTCTCGCTGCCATGTTTTAAATTATATCTGCACATTTGAATCCAATGTTTTTTGTAGGTCAGATGGCTGCCTTTTCATTGTCATGATTCACATGAAGTCTCTCTCCTGATTAATATAAAATGAACTCTGACAATGTTATTAGTATGTTTTGTTATGCTGCTTGTGATAAACAAGTATCATTTACTTAAGCCCTTCATAATTTGCTGATAATACATATGATAGTAATAATAAAGGTTTTACATTGATAGTAACATCAATTTATCTGCCTGCTGGTAGGAGAGTGTATGCGTTTTAAATTAAGGCTGTCATACAAGAAACAAAACAAAACAAAACAGGGATGTCACGTGGCTTTGCAAATAGAGAACTACATCCGAATGCTCTTTTGAAAGGACACTCAATTCAACAATCAGTCGGATAAATAAATCCCCTCCAAATGTATGTGTCTGGAAACAGGGCCCGGAGTGGATTTCGGGTTATTTTATTAGTGAAACCCATTGAAAAACAATTCTGTCTTGCACCACATGTTGCTTTTACACAATCAGACTTGCTTCAACACGGGCTTTTTGTTTGAAGCGCTCTGCACATCCTGCTGTTGCTATTCAATTTTGGTCTCAAAATGGCAGCACAACGCATTAGAGCAAATCAACACATTTTTGCTCATTTGGATGATGGTGCTACTTAAACATTGGATGACTTAATCAACTTAGTTTTAAGGGGCAGGATACAGGAATGGGGGGAGCATTTTTTTAATATATATTTTTGGTTCCAGTTTAAAACAGCAACATTATTTTTAACTTCAAATATACAAAACCATTAATAACCACAGCAGCTTTATTTCATATATGCAATATATCTTTGCTGAATGTGTACACTGCTTAACAGGTAGTAAAAAGCTTTGACCCCTTCCCCTTTGAATATGCAGTAACATTATTTAAAGAGGTGTTGACATTGGATAATTCCAAATAAGAAAAAAGCCACAGAAAACTAAAATCCTAGCATGACGGACAATATGACATGGTCACGGGCAAGCTTTTTATATGATGGCGAGTGCTCTATGATATCAGCTAACTGTCAAAGCTTGTAAAAACTGATATGACACAAATATAGTTAAGAGGGAGCACCAGTATCCTGCAGACATGAAGAGAAATAATGAACACCAGACCCTTTTTCTGAAGTAATACTCTGAATCAAAGCAGAAATACGGGACAACATTAAGCATAAGGGCTTTGGTCCCACTTCAATTGACTTGTATGGATGTGCATTAAAATGTTTAATCAGACCAGTGGTTTGTATGTATTTACAGCTGAATATAATATGGTTTCAAGAGTACGGTTTCAAAACCCTTGGAGGACTTCTGAATTGCAATTTTCCTACCAGAACCACTGTCAAACAATACCTATTTCATCACTTTCCAGTGGTATTATATTTTTACTTTTTTTTATTTGTTTTATTTGCTCTACTGTAGTTCTTTTTTTTAACAAGAACATCCCAAAGCCTATGGGATTCAATGATAATCATACACTCAATATTTACAAAGCTAACATCAGACTTTTCACAATGTTCCATGTGGCCTTAGCCTTTTTTCTTGTGCCGGCTGGCAATGAATGTGAGAAGAAGTCTAAGATAACAAATTGCTCTAATTCTCATGTGTGTTGATAATCAAGTGTAATGCCCTCCGGCTGCCTGACATTATATTGTCATTTATGGAAACAGTATCATATATATGTGTGTGTGTGTATGTATTTTACATCTGTTTCTTATGCACACATTCCTTATTAAATGGATAGCTGTGGAAAATTGAGATTTAGAATCTATCTCGTTGTGCACATGAAATCATACAAAATTATGATCTTCTTTGTACTATACATGTAATTTTTACAGGAATGTAATGATACAGAAAATACTGTAATCAGGTATGTAGGCACATAATGGATTCACTTATGAAGAGAAAACAGTCCTTGTATCACCTTTCTAAATGAAGAACGCCTCCGATTAGCAACAATTGTCCTACAGGCCGTCTAATACACATCACAGCAGCACTGCATCACCACAGTGTCTTCATACAATAGGCACTGAGAATCCATCTGCCCAACTGCCCATCCCGTCAAACTGTCTCCATAGCAACAGCTGCGGGATTAAAGCAGAGTCGAAGATTTAAGTTTGGATGCTGGGGGTTCGGTGACAGCCGAGATGGGGATTACGGAGAATCTATTTGGTTGCCGTACATGTTTTGGTATCCGAATCTATACCCATCCACAGCACACTAGTGACCCTCTGAAGAGTAACGTGAAGCTTCGGGGAGATCTTTTCAGGATTGAGAGGAATGACTTTGCATAGTTCCAGTGACAAAAGGAAAGAATATGATGAACGCGCTCAAGAGATTTATTGCAGCATTTCGGTTTATCTGACAGTACCAGGATGTATTTTAACCAAGCTCTGTTGGGAATGGCTGGCTTCATTCCAAGAATTCTCAATTTGTAGTAGGAGATTTTTGTATTGTATTTATTTTGTCTGGGTAAAAATATTTTAATATTCAATGCACTCATAAAGAACACAACGAAACAGCAGCCACGATATTCCGACTTTATTATTTACAGAGAGTGATGAAGATTGCTGATTACAACTGCAATCCCCTTGCTGGCTGTAGACTGGAGTTACGATTCAATCAGTCACATTTGCATGTAAAATACCACCGTATCACATAAAAAGAAATAGAATAAACCACAGTTTATACAGATTTCACATCAGCCTTTGAAATGTTGAGTTGAAATAATAATAACAATAATAATAATAATAATAATAATAATAATAATAATAATAATAATAATAATAATACAATCACCAACTACAGTAATGGAAACAGATTTGTTGCTTTGGTAAGACATAAGAGATCTGTATTTTGGCCACTAATAGTCATTTCATTTAAAATTATTATGCCTCAGGTTCCTAGTTTCTTGTCTTTCCACAAAGTCGATTGTTTCTGCAATTCAGAATGATTCATAATTCTGCTGAACCCATCTGACGAAGTCCATGTCAAGTAGTGAACTAAGAGTAGTTGAGCGTGAGGTAAAGTATAATTTCCTCCCTGGCAAATAACGGATTATAATGCAGGCCAGAGTGGAAGTGGACACTTAAACATCGTGGTGATGTCTCTCAACCAGCGTCCTACTTCTTCACTGCTATACAGAGATTTATTGGCAAAAATAATGCAAGCCTGTTGCACCACTGATGCAGGTACCACTTGCTCAATTTGACCCCCCACTGTGGCGTCAGATTTATTTTTAACAGCTTGATCCTCCAAAAGCACTACAGCTTTCTTCCCTAATGTGCATTTCTTTACATCCTCAAACCATGTGATTTGACCCTGCTGCTGCTGTTGTAGCAGGTGTTAAATATCTTTATCAAGGTTATTGGTGTTCTTTTGCTCTGAGAAGAAAATGTATGTGGGTTGACTTTGTTGGAGGTCTACATCCACTGCTTTCTTCTTCTGCAGTTAGATTCAACCACTAACATCAAGATACGTAATCATCGAGCATCAGTTATCATTTTCCCTGGCTGCTTCATGAGGTAGACAAAGGTAAACACTTATTACGTGCTGTTCTATTGTTGAGAGTGTTGTAGAATTGTTGTTTTGATACCACCCGCACTGTCTCCGTTACTACACAACACTATTATAATACCATGATCTCCCATTTTGATATTTTTTATACAGGCCCCACTAGGGATGAAATGGGACTACAAAATGGTGTTGGACATGGACCCAGACCAACCTACCACAATCAGCCCACGTATACTCTACTGCCCCGCCCAATGACGCACTCACATTCACACACCAGCCCCTAATAGCACCACGTAGCTGAACCACAGCCACTGTTGTACACTAATGCAGTACTATTGTCAGAGTGTTACAGAACGCACACACTCTGTAAACCGTTATAAAGTTCCACAAAACACGTACTGAATTGACATATTGATGTTGTGTTATCCCCGTCTCCCTCCTGCCCTGGCATCCCTTTGCATACTGCTTAGCCTGCAGCTACTGCCCTGGCCTTGCTTGTTCTAGACTCACAATCATCGTTGGCTATGCTGTCGCTGTCTCCTTCTTCTGCTACTACTCTAGGATGAACCAGGGCCAGGATTGCGGCTTCCTCCGCGGCATGGAGCACTACATGCACCTTGTTGGCATTGGCAGTACTAGCAGCACCGAATGCGTCAAGTATCTTCCTACATTTGGCTGCATCTGACTCAAGGGACTTTTTTCTCCCTTCACTTTTCAGCCCCACCTTTGCAACTTTTACTGTGTTGCTTTTCCATGATATTTTAGAAAAATGAAGCGGACTTCCCTTGATAGCTAGCGACATCAATGTCCCGTGGCTTTGTCACTGTCAGCGAGCTTATACAGTACTGTGCAAAAGTTTTAGGCAGGTGTGAAAAAATGCTGTGAAGTAAGAATGCTTTCAAAAATAGACGTTAATAGATTATATTTATCAATTAACTACATGCAAAGTGAGTGAACAGAATACAAATCTGAATCAAATCCATATTTGGTGTGACCACCCTTTGCCTTCAAAACAGCATCAATTCTTCTAGGTACACTTCACAAAGTCAAGGATTTTGTAGGCATATAGTCAGGTATATGATTAAACAATTATACCAAACAGGTGCTAATAATCATCAATTCAATATGTAGGTTGAAACACAATCATTAACTGAAGCAGAAACAGCTGTGTAGGAGGAATAAAACTGGGTGAGGAACAACCAAACTCAGCTAACAAGGTGAGGCTGCTGAAGACAGTTTACTGTCAAAAGTCATACACCATGGCAAGACTGAGCACAGCAACAAGACACAAGGTAGTTATACTGCATCAGCAAGGTCTCTCCCAGGCAGAAATTTCAAGACAGACAGGGGTTTCCAGATGTGCTGTTCAAGCTCTTTTGAAGAAGCACAAAGAAACGGGCAACGTTGAGGACCGTAGACGCAGTGGTCGGCCAAGGAAACTTACTGCAGCAGATGAAAGACACATCATGCTTACTTCCCTTCACAATCGGAAGATGTCCAGCAGTGCCATCAGTTCATAATTGGCAGAAAACAGTGGGACCCTGCTGTCCGGAGAAGTCTGGTCAGAAGTGGCCTTCATGGAAGGCTTGTGGCCAAAAAGCCATACCTCCGACGTGGCAACAAGGCCAAGTGACTCAACTATGCATGTAAACACAGGAATTCGGGTGCAGAAAAATGGCAGCAGGTGCTCTGGACTGATGTGTCAAAATTTGAAGTGAAGCATGGTGGAGGTTCCTTGCAAATTTGGGGCTGCATTTCTGTAAATGGAGTTGGGGATTTGGTCAGAATTAATGGTCTTCTCAATGCTGAGAAGTACAAGCAGATACTTATCCATCATGCAATACCATCAGGGAGGCATCTGATTGGCCCCAAATTTATTCTGCAGCATAACAATGACCCCAAACATACAGTGAAAGTCATTAAGAACTATCTTCAGCATAAAGAAGAACAAAGAGTCCTGGAAGTGAAGGTATGGCCCCCACAGAGCCCTGATCTCAACATCATCGAGTCTGTCTGGGATTACATGAAGAGAGAGAAGCAACTGAGGCGGCATAAATCCACAGAAGAACTGTGGTTAGTTCTCCAAGATGTTTGGGCCAACCTACCTGCCGAGTTCCTTCAAAAACTGTGTGCAAGTGTACCTAGAAGAATTGATGCTGTTTTGAAAGCAAAGGGTGGTCACACCAAATATTGATTTGATGTAGATTTTTCTTCTGTTCACTCACTTTGCATTTAGTTAATTGATATATATAATCTATGAACATGTCTATTTTTGAAAGCATTCTTACTTTACAGCATTTTTTCACACCTGCCTAAATCTTTTGCACAGTACTGTATGTGATGGAAGTGGTGAGGCTAAGGGCTGTAGCTGCTGGACCAGTGCCACCCCCCCACCACCCCCATTAAAACCCTTTACACTCAGCTGTGTAATTGGCTGTTTTGCGGGGTTTACGTTAAATGTTTTATAACTCCTGTCCTATAAGGAGTACAAGCACATATGCTGTATGTCATTGGAAAGCCCTGGATGATCTCTAGTTTTCAATAGTATCTAGATAGAGACGCCAGCTTGTACCATTTCAGAGATATTAAAGGTAATTTATTCTATTTATTGTTGTACCGGAACGTGGCCCACCAGCCCACAGGTCGACTGGCCCACTGGGAATTCTCCCAGTGCTCCAGATGGCCAGTAAGCTACTGAATTTCCATTACATTTTTTCATTTTTGCCATCCTTCAGGTTGCTTGCAATGGGGACCTTTACATATGTATTCACTAGAGCCCAATTAGTCTCTCACAATGTGTGGGTGGGACTGAACTCTGTGAGACAGGGGTCCTGCAGGGATGTAATATTCAAATACAGTTGACTACATTTGGACAACTGAATGTATGAGAGAGACAAAGTATTTTTCCTTTAAGCATGTAGACCCAGTCCAAGGTGATAATATGTGAGGAATATATATTTAATTTTTGAAAATCCACTTTCAAAACAGTTTTGTAGTGGGTTAACTGTACAGGTATTGTAGAAGGCCCATGAGACTGCTTGGAAATTGATGACAATGGATACTGGGCAGTGCATAAAAGTGGCAGGTTGTCTTCCTGTAAGGAAGAGGAGGCAGCCACAAGCTGAAAGGCATGCAGGAAAGCTGAGCATCTATTTCTTTATTCCAAAGCACCAACTTCCTTGTCGAGGTGGGTGTTTATGGTACAGCCCTGACCTCCACATACACAAGCACAGACACTTGGCAGGATGTGGGCCAGAAACGATAAACTGCCATCTATAAATGGCACAGTCTAGTAATTTGATTCGTTGCATGTTAATCTTATCACAAACCAGAAGAACGCAATGAATATCCCCAAGCAGGTGCTCTGTGGCTTGACGGGGGAAGTCTGTTTCCACAGTTGCATCTTAAATACAGGTTTCTGTTTTGAAGAAAGGAGCCAATCAGATTAAGACAGACCATTTTAACCCCAATTGCTGAAACTTCAATAAGGTTTCGGGTTATTTTGAATCACTGACTCTGTTTGTGAATAGAATGCATGATGATAAATATAGACCATGCAAATTTAAGATTTTGTATTTTCCAGACAGCAAATCAAAACTTGATAGTTAAATCAGCAAAGTGAAAATGCTTTACTTTTTTTCCCCAGCTATTTACTAGAGGAACAGGTTGCTACCTTACTAAAAAGACAGCTTGGAAATTTTACTTGACACATCCCATTTACAGTGGCAGTAATTAAAATAATTTCTTGACGTTAAAGTTAATCTGTTATGAAACAAATACGGTGGATTAGTCTGATCAATGTTCATGTTCAATTTCACAGATAACCCTGAGTCAGCTTCAAATAACAAGACTTTTTGGAAAATAATTGGGATAGCAAAGAGAGAAACAAGAGGAGTGTTAGATCAATGTTAAAACCATCAGGAGCTGATTTCCCCAGTTTGAGAAGCACATTTTACTTACAGCACAGAACAGAACAACAAACAAACAGATCTGAGTGTTTGTCAGACCAATAGGAGATTTCTATTTTCTTTGATCTCTCCGATTATTGACCTCCCACTGGCAGAGGAGAGTTTTACATTTGAAAAATCTGCCATGATTGATTTCAGATTAAGACTTTTATTCAAACTGGTCTCTGCAACAAGGATTAAGGTTATTAAAGGGACTGAAACTAAAAAACTATTGTGAATATAATGCAATAAAGATCAGACAAAAGCTCAGATGTAAGATTTTGTAAACTTTTTAAAGAGGAAGGAAAAAGCTGCTAATTAAAACAGCAAACAACATAATACTTTACATTACTTTTCAGTCATTAATTTCTTCAAGGAACAGGTTTCTACCTCTGTTGCTTTTCTTTTGACAAATATTTATGTTTAATTGCCCATTTGAGGAAATCTTGATGGTTTCCTTGTCTTTTCACAGCCCACCTCTGGAGGAAGCAAGTAATCTTCATCTTTTTATATTGCTCTCTTGCGGAACACTTCACTGCTTAATTCAAGACCTCTGGGTATATGGATAGAAAACACAGTCAATTATTATCAGATTTATTCAGAACATTGCAGTTCCCAAGCCAGAGGAAGCTTTCAATTTAATTCTTCCTTTAAGACTGACACATGCAACACAGACAGATATGAACATTTTCAGGTTTACTGCATTTTCAGGTTTGCAGACAGAATTGGCATCAAGGCACACTACTGTCATTTCAGAGCAGTAAAGCCGGCACTAGAAATTAATAGGGAAGACTGACATCCATTTGTATTTCATTTTATATAAATGGCTTCTATTTGAGATACATTCATTAAGAAGATATTAAACACAACACCTTGTTAGTCATTTTCCTTTGCAAAGCTCTCAATGCTGAACAGTTAAGAGGGAGATCGCAGGGCATTTGAACCCAGGACCTGCTGAGTGATGGAGTCTCCCACTGGTGCCCATGTTCCTATGGACTCCCTAGGCCTGAGACCCTTGAGGTGGCAAGGAAGACAAGATACATAAAAACCTAATCATATTGTGAAACATCTCTGAGTTCCTAACAGTGAACAGATGCCCTGGCTTAAGAAAAACCTCCTTGTTTCCCTGTGGTGTCAGAAACCAGGATAGACACAGGGATACTGTCAGTAACTGCTCTGAGTGATGCTAGCTCTATCTTGCCTCCTATCTGGAAGAACATTGTGACAGCTGGATGTCCTCAGGACTCATCCACCGCAGGCATTACGCTGCCTGGGGGAGAAGGGGAGAGTGGATACTTTCTTTATAAAATTGTTGTAGACCACTATTCATACATTTAATATGTATTTACAACCCATGGGTGAGGATTTAATATGTTGTCTTGTCAGAGTGGTTTTCACATTGAGATTTCTATTGCCTAATGATTTTTACCATAGTACAGGCATGGAAAACATAGTAATGTGTTTTAAGTGTCTTCTCTCATTATAAGGCCAAGTCTGAGATAGGGATTGAAATTGGCAATAAGCAGGGATGGCATTATAGAGAGAGAGACAGGGTTACACTGGTGCAGAACTAATCAAACCAGAAAACTGGTGGAATGCAGGATGGGTGAAATAAGAGTCATGGTATAAAAAAAGACAACTGTGCTAAAAAACAAAACAAACAAAAAAACACATAAACGCACACCAAACTCACTTTGGATAGCTCCCGTACCCCCCAGTTCAAAGAGGAAAATAATAATAAAAAAATATATATATATATATATATATATATTAAACAGAAAAAAGTCTAGTCAGTAAATCATTGTGGAAATGTTGTACAAAGCTCGCCCCCAGGCCATGTGTTGCATTGCCACCATGAGGTAGACCATTAAACAAATGAAACAGGCTGTGGGTTGGAATTATTGCAGTGTATGCAATCACAAAAATAAATCTCCTTAAAAAACAAAAATAACGAAATAATACTATTCCTTGTCTTAGTGTTTTACTGAAATACCCTCTTTACAAAGATTGTGATAATTGAATGTGTTACTACGTTTAAAAGTATTTTGCAAATCGTTCTTAGTGTCCACAAAACTCCACAAGTTGTTTTCCCACAGTGTATAATATCCCGCATGTTTGGCAGCCAACAGGATACATTATGTAAATATTGAGCAGCAGATAAGAGTATCAATACAGATTTAACTTGCCTTCCTGCATTCTACTAACGTTTTGCAGCGCTTGCAAATGTAATTTTATCGAAAGCATTACATTTTGTAGCCATTAGCAATATCAGTCTCATAACTAAAACTTATACTACAAGGCATTTAATCAAGGAGTTAACTTCAGTGTAGGTATGGGAAGAATACGTTTTTCTTTTTAATACAGAAAATAAGTATTGTAATAGAAATAGATTTTGATAACTCATTTACCTAAAAAAGAATTAGAAATTGACTTGAATCCTGAGCATTTTGGCTGTTGGACAGCCATAGAAATGCAAATAAATATTATGGAAAATGGCGATGCATGTATTTTGCCGTTTAATTCAATAGGCCATTTCGAATTTGTTCTGTGGGTCAATTGTTTGGCAAAAAGCATGTCCGACATCTACACTTTTCCGCTGTCATGATGAGGGATATAGTAGTGAGCTGAGGAGTCTAAATTCTAAATTGGGACCACAGTAAAGAAAAAAGAATTGGCGATATTTGTTTCCTTTAAATAAGGGACAAGAAAAAGGTGCATATTGCTACATTCATGGGTTTTATGTATTAGGATGTGAACTCTAAAGAAATACAAGCAGCCCTCACATTACGTCTGGGCTGTGTTCCACAAAAATGTGATGTTAAGAGAAATAACGTTTAAGGGAACATATTTTGTGATTTCTGAACAGTGTAAATAGGGTTAGTTTATCCTCCGATACATAAGACCTTGCTATTCTCATTGTATGAAGTAGATACTGTACCCGCAAGAGACCTGTTGTTGTGTCATAAAAGTGAAAACCGATGTTAAAAGCATAAAAATGCTGGTTGCCAATTTAATTTTTTTTAATGACACACACTAAAAGAGAAGACAACCTTTTCTGTACATAAATAAATAAATTTCACAGGAGCTTAACAAGCAGATCCACACAGCTGCAGACCTTCCTCCGCGCTGTCTACTGCAGCCAGGCAGGTTGAGTGAATGTTTTGCCCAAGGCCTTACATATTGCTGTGCAGATAAGCTGCAGGGGATGACGCAAATATGCCAACACGTGTGTGCATGGAGCATAACTTGGGGACAGTACTTATGGATCTAGCTATATAACAAGACAAGAAAACACTGGCTAAACAGAAACTCCTCTCTTGTGTTGCATGTGCACATAATGGGGAGCAAAACTCTACAGAGAGTAAACAGACACACATTTAGTGGCTAGTAAACCCAGTGTTATAACATGTACTGATTTCCCCAAGGTCTGGGTTGTCTGAAGTTTACCGTTTGCTAATAGTTACACCTGTTAATCTCTGTTTCAGATTTGCATGATTTTTTTATTTTCTTGTACAGTATGTGTTCTTGTGAAATCCTTCCCCGTGTTAATAACTCCTTTGATGGATAACCGCGTTCTGAAAACTGTATCATCAGCTCCAAGGGAATTCTCCCACTTGCAAGTCAAGATAATGCTTGAGTATTTCCAGCCGCTATCCAGAGCCTCGCCATTAGCTCCTGCGATAAAGCAAACACCGCGAGGACGTGGCTGACACTTCAACTCCCTTTGCACTCACTCTATCTGTCCTATTTATCTGAATTATATAGGTTGTAAGGCAACCACAGGACTAGAGCTTACCAGCTGAAAATAGATACAGTATATCAGAACAGTAACAGTCTGTGCACAAATTTGATTGGTTCCAAAGCTACTTACCACATTTCAATTTTATCCACTTGCTAACTTCTAATAGTGATTAATTTGCTCCCAGAGTGCCAAAGAGCTCAGGATAGAATTAAGGTTATTATGGAATCTGGTTATTATTTTCTTAATAGGTTGGTCAAACAGCATTAATCCCTCACATGGTTATTTTTAAAATGTCTTGAAGCTTTTTTCTTTTCAGTCCCGTGATTGGGAATAGGCTAAAAATACATGGAGATGACTGGCTGCATGCTCAATTCAGCCGTAAAATAAACAGCCTCTGGTGTTGATTTTAAACCGGGATCAATTCTGTGGGCAGTGTAATCTTGGAACGTTCGGTCTATGTTTGCAGTCTCAGGTGTAGAAAATATTGTCTCTGCTTTGATCCCTTTAGGGATGAAGGATTGGCAAGCCATGGTCATTGAGCGGCAGTCTGGGCCCAGAGCCGATAGATACCCCCCCCACCCAAAATTTGGTCCAAATTTTAAATAATTGTTCACTGCAGCTCCAAAGTCCTGCTGCTGCATACATTTATAGTATACAGTGTGTGAAAATGAGCAGTCTTGGCACAGAGCTGGTGTTTCCAGTATTGGTCCTGGAGAGACACAGCCTGGTGTTCTGTCTTTCAGTCCACCCCTGGCTCTCAATTACATAACTGAACCAGTCATTGGTTAAAGTAGTCAACTTTGACTAATCTTGTCAAGTTGAAGTTGGGTCTCATGGAGTGTGCCTTAGGGGTGGAGACTCACTACTGACAAAACACCAAACCCAAAACAGAGTAGACACAAATCCATTCATCCAAGTGATGGTTTAGTATTGTGCATCATCACAGCAGGCTGATGCTGATGGTGATGTTGAAGACTCATATATTTTACCAGGGTAACTTTAAAATGTTGTTCTAGAACGTTTGATTGCAGTGTTTCTTTTTTAAATTGGCAGAGGTATACTTAATAGAAATAGAAATAGAAGGGAGAACAGCTCAGAGGGGAATTGTCTACACTTCTGTATTTGCAGTTTACAGAATCTGCATATTTTCCCCGACTGCAGTCATGTTTAATCTGGTGTTCGGAGAGTTGACCTGCACATGGAAAATCAATCTGTCAGATTGTTTTGGCCCGTGGCTCTGTCCACTGGAGGACAGAGAGCAGACCCTTGTGCTGTCACAAGACAACACATCCAATATCAGGGAAACCCACAAGGAATTCAAATCAAACAAAGACACAGAATAGGTGGAGGATTTAAGACTAAATATTAAAACAAGGAGTACAGGTTTATATAAACAGAAACTGTTATTCCAGTAATGGGTGCTTAGTTTCCAAATCTAATAAACACTTGTAATTAGTAAGAAAGTACAAATATATTTTGTCACTCAATTGTGAGCTGAAATGATGTTGCCTGCTCATCGTGACAAATGCCTCCAGTGGCCCCATATCTGCTTGTCTCAGGGTATGCGTGTAATGGGTCTTAATGCAGTCTTATTTGAAACCTAAAATGTTCTCGAAGTTAAAGGTAAAATATGTGGCACAACCCAGCCCCCCCCCCCCAAAAAAAAACCCAAACAAACAACATAAATCAAATGCGTCCAAAAATTACATGGCACGTTTTCCACGTGGCTTGTGCCGCCTGTCAAGGTGAGCTGTGGTGCTCAGCCACTGCGTTGAGAGTGTGTCAATGGTGATAACTGGAACGGGAGCAAAAATCCCCCGAAGGAACACGGGAAGCGGAAAAGCTCTGTCTGCTAATTCCGAATGGCAGCACGTTCAGCCACTTCTGTTCAATTTCCCCCCCCACCCACGCCCTCGTCAAAAGAGCTCACATAAGCTACACATTAATGCAGTGAAGGACTTGGGTATGTCCTCAGGGTATGTCCTCAGAAACTGTCACTTTCTGTAAAGTTGGGAGATCGAACAGAAACCTGGGCAGCTGATGTTTCCAAAGAAGGAGCCACATGCATACCCTGGGGGGGGGGGGTGCAGCTAAATAAAAGCTTAGGAAATGGCAAATGTGAACAAAATTCAACATGCAGCTCTGATTAAATCTCAGAATTAAGATCTTAATATTGAATTGACTAGCTCTAAACAACAGCCTTAGAAAAATTGTTTTTAACCAATTACATTTGTTTAACCAGCACTGGGAGTCTTGTTGATATGCGCTTACAAAGTCAGGCTATTTAAATGAACAGATTTGCTATCAAAAATGTATGGCTGACAATCTAAAATGAGGGGTGTGGGGAGAACTCATACGATTCATACAAGCAGACAGAACAGTTTCAGAGCAAGAACAAAATCCTGCCATAAGATATGGGCCAGTGGACATGCCTACCCAGTTACTATTTGTATTAATGTAAGAGTAACTACTGAAAGACATGTAAGAAAGAATACTTGACCAAGTGTCAATAAACTAGCTGGTGAAAGTCATGGTCTGTTGAATCAGACATGGTATGAAAATATGGAAAGTACACCTTTATACCAACACCACTTCAGCAGAGCCACAGTGATTTCTGGTTTTCACTGCCACATCGGCGCTTAGTTCTCTGTGTCACAAAACTGAATCAATTACTTGCTTCGTTGGTCAGAATTACCAATGTTTCCAGATGTTTAAACACTCAGGACTGAAAGATACTTGTAACAGTTATGGTTGGCCAGAATCATGGTTCACTGTCACTGGTAGGAACTATAATGTGTAATGGATTCAATTTTTCATCTGCTGATGTGAGGCAATTTCCACCTTCCTTGTAGATCTCCTGGTGGGCTGCCAAATGCAATGGACTAGAAGTATGCAAGCAGTACAACTAGTCTTAATAAACACGTCTTCATAAATGTCTTTGTCACTTTACATCTGTTCATATTGGTGAAGGTAGAATGTTGGGGAGAACAAAGATATTGCCACATTACCAAAGTCATAAGATTGTGGTGTTAGAGATTAAGGGTTGGGAGGAGTGTGAAGGTTTTATTGCAGAAACTCCACTCCTTCAGAAAGAAAGGCCTTGGATGTTATCCCAGTCTTCTCATGTCAACAGGCCAATAATCTGTTTAATTAAACACTCCCTGCCCTGGCACTGCAAGATCTGGCAGCCTGTGATGAGCAATAGGCTGATAAATCAAGAGTCTTTTTAAGGATTGCAGAAAGTTGGACGAGAATTTACAAAAAAAGCTAAATGCTTTCTTCTGACTTTAATATGATTGATGGATTTTTTTGTCCCTTGGGGGGTGTAGGCATTAATCATTAATCTGCAGCAACAGTGAAATGAAGACTATGCCACCAAATTCTTTCAGCAGGTTGTGTTTTGTCTTTCAGAATTGCTTTAGGATAGGTCCCAACGAAGCAACGAAGGAAAGCCACTTAACTGTATGGACTTTTTCAGCAAAAACAAAGTACTTTGCAGTCAGTTGCGAAAAACATTTGCTGACACTTAAGAAAAATGTATTAAATCTATGCTGAATGAGGGAAATAACATGGAGGGATAAGGAATAATGTATATCATCAATGTTTGGCAACTATACAGTGGGAACAATAGAAAACATTATTTCTTGAATTACATTGGAACCATGTATCTGATTATGAGTGATACTAATGAGCATTACATTAGTGGAATCCATCATTAATCTGCATTTTCAGATCCATTAAAACAGCTTAATATGATATTAAGTTGCAGTCCAAGGTGTACCCCTCCCTTAATCAGGTTGAGTCAGTGTTCAACCAACTCCGAAAATATATAATTTCAGATAACGTGTCTTAAACTGATACATAATATCATGGACTCAAATTAAAGAAAAATACAAACAGGGGAATAATATAATACTCTGCCATGTTTCCATTTAAGGTATTAAATTAAGGAGAGTGTGTGATTCAGAGAGAGAGAGAGAGAGAGAGAGAGAGAGAGAGAGAGAGAAAGAGAGAGATCATAAAAATCTCTCTTACATTTCACAGTGCTATTCTTGTTTTACCAAAGAGCAGCTCACTTATCCCACAAGGAGATATTTTGTTTCCCATATTATCTGAAAGCACAGGGGAAAGCAAAATGAAAGACTACACTGAAACCACAGAAAACAATCACACTGCTAGAGATCAAAGCAATCCTTGACTTTTCATGAACCGCTGTCCTGTATACAAATATACAGAACAACTGGCAAAGTCTTTCACTCCTGTGCCAAATTTTCACTAGTCGTTTGATCCCCAAAATTATATCTTATCCTACTTATGTTAAAGTCAAAAGAAAACCATAGAAAATACATTGTATTTGACTTTAGATCACACCTATATTGTCTTTGTTGACCTGCACTTTAATTTGCTTTCAATTACTGTCAAAACCTTTTCTTGTCTCATATAGTATCTTCCAAATCATACTTGTGTATTTTCATTAATCCTATGCTTAATTCAGTGTCAAAATTCATTTGGTAAGATGATTTGAAGTAGATTAAATAAAACACTCATAACTTCCTGTCACAGCTGAGCTTAAGTTTTGTGTGGAGCACAAACTGTGTGTCTGCAGGCTCATTATGCCTGGCTACAGATGGTGTGTGAAGAATGTCACGGAAAATCGTGGTTTTACACTTTAAGTATCACTGCATAGTTTTCATATAAAACTCATGCAATCTTTTAATTTTCTGTTTTTCCCATTTTCAAATTAGCTGCTTGAAACATATCCTGAATAACCTCTCCCAAGCAGCAACAATTAAAAAGTAATAGTTAACTGGACGTTACAATAGACAGTTTTGCTTTTCTTTAAAACTAAATAAAAATTGTACAGACTGACAATTACAGAAAATCACACCTGTAAAGAAAACATTGACACTAACGTGAAAAGATGAACAAAACTCCCACAGCTGAAAAGCTAGATGGCTACAGGCAAAGGTTAATCAACATAGCTTGCTTCTCGGGTGTGGATTATGAATTTGTGAGGCTGCCTTTTGTATTTCTCACAGAGATTATTCCTTCTGTGAGCTGGAGGACAAAACTCAATTTTCTCCCTGTGAGAGAGGGGATCTCTCCACATCCCTTATACCACACAGGGCCTCCTCTCAGGTAAATGAATGTGACAGGTGCAGGAAGATGACAACAGGTGTAATTACTTTGACTCTGACAACTAGACTAGCCACACTTTTTCCCCCCACTGGAAATGGTCAAATTCAATGTTACAGAACGCTGCGACAAATGATTGACTGTATTACTCTATGCAGTACTTAATGATTTCATTTCTCGTGGAATGTGAGTCGCCTGTGTCAGATGTGTCAACAAATAAATAAAGAATGTTTATTTATTATTATTATAATCAGGAATGTACTCTCCAGAGTGAAAATCTGAACTAAAAACTGCTTTTGCTTTTTCCATTAGACTGCAGTATGTGTCTGAATTCTGTTTCCACTTTCACATCGCTCATATCTTGTTTAAACAACTTGTTAGTTTGTTTGCTTTTTTACAGCAATTGTTCCATTCTGGCTGAAAAAGCAGCACTCCACAGGCTGCAGGCCATTACCATGACAATCCCACTAAACTTGGAATGAATAAATCTTCAAAACCCATGAATATATTTATCTAGTAATCCGTTCTTGCTCGTGCTTGCCAGATAATAAACAGAATAATTCCCTTCATGTTACTGTAAATAGGTGGGTTCTCTGTAGTTACAGGAAGCTGTGTGTGCCCAGGAAGACTGGCTGTGTGGGACTCAGAATCAGGGTGGTCTTTGGAAAGGAGAAGGGGAGGTAAACAGAAAATTCCTTAATCTGGAATCTGTCTTTCCTGCTGAAAATCCCCTCTAAATCTGTAGGACTGCCTAAGAAAGTTGCTGACTGTGCGTTTTCTCTCTCTCTGTGATTAGGCTAATAGAGAGAGATGAGTGCTGCTGTCAGATCCATCAATTCGAGATCCATTTGAATTATAATATTTGACTAGAAAGAAGGAAAGGCAGTGAGTATTGAAGCGCCCATTATTTACTGTCACACAGGAGTTCATCTTTACATCCCTGGTCTACTTCATTTCACTGACAGTTTACACAGTCTATCACCATCAATATCTTCAAGGAAATCTTCGATGCTGGATTCGTCTTCTTTTCAGACTTCTGTTTCTTTGCCTGTGCAATCATTTTCTGCCACACTATTTGATACCTATACCAGAAGATAGTTCCCTGTTTTTGTTTTATGGAAAGTGTATATAATTTGTGTTGACATTTACAGATTATTTCCCATTTGCACAAACAAATGTTGGGTATTCTTATTCTCACCTTAAATGGAGTCAAAGAAGGATGTGATGTTTAGCTAATAGCTACTTTCTAGGCTGAAGGTCATACAAGTGTAAATTGTTATAGCTACTGCAAAGGCCCCAATAGACATATGTATTATATAGCTATCAAACATGTGCTGTTAGCATCATAACCTTCCCCAGGTAGAATGAGGGCACTGTACTGATTTCCTTTAGATTTCGTTAGATTTCCTTTACTTCAACTCTGTGACTGAACTTTCAGAGGAAGTGAATGAGCTGGGGTTTTAGATTACACAAACATTAGAGAAGTGCTGCACAACATACAAACATGAAAGGGCAGGACACATTGCTCACATTTTGCAGGGGGGAAGGGGGAATATAAATCTTAAATTACATAATGAGTTTTGTGACTAATTGTTTTCAGTGAAGTGAAACATTGTCAAGTTTTTGCAGCGTTATCAGGACTCAGAGTTAATGTATGTTCCTAAAAGATTAATTGAAGACATATTAACTGAGAATTAATTAGCCATAGGAGTGTATTCACTGTGCATCCATATTGTTCTTTGGAAGCCAATCCTTCATGTTTCCTGGGGTGCAAGATACAGTCATTGCATGTTGCAGCTGTTCCACATCCTTCCATTTGAGGACAATCTTTTATTTGTGAAACCACAGTTAGCACAAATGAAGGGATACCATTTAAATTGAGTTCAGGAGTGAAAAAATGAATGTCAGCTGTTTTCCTGATTAAAAGTAACAGAACAGTAGAAGTATCACACAGTGTAACATTTTTTTGTTGTCATCCATTTTCCCCACACCTGCAAGGTCAAATGATGAAATTGTCACTCACAATACGTTGTTTATAGATTCCACACCCTCTACTATTCCTTTACCACATTTCTGTAGCCACTATAGCACATTCCTCTGTTTATAGGCTTCGCCAAACAGTGACACTGCTTCATGGCACGGAGGAAATTCTCCATATAGTCACCAACATTTGGATTGTAATTTAAACTCCTAGCCTACATCTTATTTACATGTATTATTGTTGAACTACCTGTACTGCTATTGCATTGCTATTTTTTTTATATCTGTTGCTCACTTTGTTTCCCATTCAACTGCAATAAGTGAATAAATGACTTCATTGCTTTTTAATAATGCATCCTACAAATTAAGTGCTAGTTCAAGGCCTCTGAAGAGCTGCAGCAAAGTAGGGGAAGGCTGAAATGTTCCTTCATTGTGTTTTAAAGCGTGAACTTGGTCTTGGGCGCTTCATTTTTCCATTAGAGGTTATTGTCTGATCGCTCTGACTGAATTTCACAGGAAATTAAAAGAAGCGGATTTGGGACACATTAAGAGCAGTTATCGTACCCCAGTCATGAAGGACCAGATGGCAGGAATGTAATGCTGTGCTGCTATGTGTAATACCCCACTGTTAGAAGACCATGTAAGAGATGGGCTTTATGTTGTCTGTTGGGAGGGGGGAGGAGGGGGGGGGCATTTATAACCAGGCACTACAAATCAGCTTCCTCCATTTGAATTGCTTACTCACATAACAGGAGCCCTGTAGATTATGTATGCCTGTGAAACAGCCACCCACCTCTCAGCAAATGAGGTTCCGCCTGTCCCAATCACTTCTGAAAGACAATCTTGATATAAGCACCAGTCGCCAGGTATACTGGACAATAACAGGCCAACACAGGCTTTACTGCGCAGTGCTCAGTTCAATAGGAGATTATTTAATGATAAGAGGAAAAGAAAAAAATGCAGGCATGTGACGGTAGACTGATCATCTCATAAATTCCCAAATCATTAATTCAAATGAGCTCCCACAGTTGCATATTCAGTTCCTTTTTTAGCTGCTGAAATGACCCCGTAAATCTTTTACCCTTTTATTTTCCCTTTTCTTTCTGCACCACCTCCCATAATTACAGCTGCATCTGAGGCTTGCTTTGAACCAGTGGTGGACAAGTGAAAGAGGAGTCAAGTGAATAGATTAGACAGGCAAGATCATAACTGGGCCAGCTTTAACAAAACTGAGAAACCTTATGTGACGTGGCACAGAAATCCATCAGCACTTTTCTCCCATGCTACAACTGTTTTGTGAGAAGGTTTCCTTCTAGGTGAAACTTCAGAGGTACGGCTGCAACAAGGCATCCAATTGCAGACTTTACATGAGTGATTAATACACTGAATGACCTCTGTGCCTGCGGGTTGAGCTGAGATGGGTGATGAAGGGGGTGGGGGTGAGGGTGAGATGTCCGCTGTGCCAGGGCCAACTAAAACTGCCTTTAAGCCTATTTCTGCCTGATTGGAAGCAATTAATAATGAAACGGTAGCAAAAAGAAAGTGAAAAAAATCACCTTGTTAAAGGTAATCAATCAGACCTTTAACAAAAGGAACAGAATGAGTGAAGGAACTTTAGGGGCCTCTTTACATGCATTGAACGTTTAGGGACCATTACAAAGCACTTTAGGCATCTGAACCATGAATTATTAATGTACATTTCCCAACTGCCCAGAGTTGTAGAAGTCAAGCAAAACTAAAGTCAAAACGACACATTGAGAATAAGTAAATTAATTTTTGGCAACTGCGAGGTTACATTCAAGTCCGTTTATGTCCTAGAACAAGAGGCAAGTGTGAGTTCTGCTTTTGTCTGCTTAATTATGAGATGCTGTCTTTTTCTGTGTGGTGGGGGGGAATGCAAAACAAATGTAAAAATAAATTAATCCACCAAGAGAAGGGAAGTAGTAGTTCTAATAACTGATCTGAACACTTCACTAAGTGTCACACTGCACTAAGACTCTGAAAGTGTGTTAGTGGGGATGTACACACACACATCTAACAGAATAATGGGGCTGGGAAAATCTGTGAACAACTGCATGTATTTTTTAAAAACACAGCATATCAAGCAAAACATCAGTTCAAAAAGGTACTTTTGGGGAGAAAGAGCTCACATTATAAAATATCCATGATATACATTGTGTGTGTGTGTATTTATATATAATACATGAATGTGGTGTATTGTGTTTTAAAAAACAGCAGGTCCATGCATCTATCTGTTGGTGGCTGTACGTGATAAAACTTCTTATAGAGCCATTATATTCTGTCTCTTGCATTGGCCACCACTAAGTCACATTTTTGTTTTTCTCTTTGAATTGCTGATTTGTGCACATTGATGTTGCAAACCTATCTTGAGAGCAGCCCTTGGTGAGGACTTGACATTCCTTAAGGCCAGCACTGGTTAACACACATTCAGGTTACATAATTCAACAGCAACAGAAATTTACACTGAGGTCCTGGGAAACATACTCAATCTGCTGGTTACGCAGAGAAACAACCTGGGTGTTGCACATTGAAGGCTCCATTTTATTTTCAATGATGTGGGAAAACATCAGTGTACACCACAGGCAACACGCCCTCTGGTTGGGGGTCTAGTGGTACCAGAGCCTAAAGCCATTACTCATTCTCAGAGGGACTTGGCACCTGACTTCAGAAAACTGATGCCAATCCTCCTGCAGCTTTCCTCTGCAAGTTGTGCGAAAGAAGCAAATCCAAATCCAATATCATTGCAAAACAAACAAACAAAACCAAAACAGACTGGGGATTTTTCATGTTTTATTACATGTGTTCAAAATAGACTGCTTTTTGGTGTCTGCATTTAAGCCTATATCAATATGCATGGCTTCAGATTCAGTGTCGTATAGGTTTTCCATAAATCGGGCCTCAGTGAAAAGTCACAGCTTTGTAGCTTCCAAAACAGATCCATTATGCAGACCACTGAGATTAGTAATGAATAGATTAATTGATTCATTGTGATCTAAACAAAGGGGCACAACATGTAGAAGATTACAACTTAAATTTATGTAAATAGAGTCACACAACCTTTACCATTTACATTTAGTCTCGCCAAGCATCCTTTCACAGCTACGTTTGCTAACTAGTGTAAACCTATTCAGTTACATCATTCTGGATCTCATATTAGTTATAAATCCTTGTTTTATTACATAAATATACATGTAAACAAAGACTAACACAACCAAGAGCAAGAAAGTAAAGTGAATAAGATCAACAAAATTTTCTTTACATTTTTTAAGCATTGCAATTGTAGACAAATATTTACAGTTCATCAGAGATCATTTGAGTTTTGCTACCAAATATGGGGGAATTTACTCAATTTTCACCTTTGTAGTCTACCATCTCTAAATATGAGTAATAGAATGATGATACCTAATCTTGAAACAGCCTCTTATTCCCAATTTTCTGGTAGCTCTGTGACAGGCTTTGCTCTGTAATAGATCTCCAAGAAAAAAGGTCACGCAGCCATGACCAGGTATATGGTTTTATTATCCCGTGTGTGTTGAAATATCTTCAGCACAGTCAAAGCGCCATCAGCACTATGCCATCTGAAGCTTACAGAATCCATCAACCAAGATGTGGACTCAGCAGAAAGACAGACCTTTTTTCTGGAAGTGAAAAGCTAAGGTCTGAATGATTTAGAACCCATTTTCAGATATAACTAGCATTTAAAGAAAAATAATAATCCTCAGTCTATGAAACTGCCATTTGCTTGAGATAGAGAAAATGTCAACATCGAACTGTACTTTAAATATATATATTTAACTGTTTAATAAAAAAATAATGATAGACCACTTGATTTTTAGGGCAATATTGCACAGCTTTTAAAAATGCAAGGCACAAGCACAGTCCCTTCCTATTTTAACAAGGCTTTCAATTGTAAGCAATTTATAGGGTGAGGAGTACACTTTACTATTAGAGCCAAAAGCTAAGTGAAGTGCTTCCTTCCTGAAACTGATGGCGAAAGTAACAATTTTCAACTTTAGTCTTAACAACCCTCTTTTCCAGCTGCCTAATAAACGATTGTGTGCACTGCCTGGAACAATCCGCCCAATAAACGAATCCTGAAATTCCAGATCAGTATTTCCGTCAGTGAGCATGTGGCATACAGCCTTATTGAACCATATTGAAATCTTCAGATATTTGAAATCAGTGATTAAGGCAGTATCACTAAACAGCAGCTCATATTGAGAAACATTGAGTGTTTTGGTAAATTTACATATAATACATTTATATTCTACACACATACGGACACACAAGCATTTATTGGCTGTACTATTATTTAAAGATTGTTAAAGAAATACTTCTCATTTCTATAGATTTGAGCTGCTGTTAAACTCTCATATATCCCCCCTCCCGCTCAAACAAATTCATTCAAAACATAAGTGTCTTCTTTACTTAGGGCTCCAGTTTTACATGTAAATGGCAAATCATGAGCAAAAATATTGATGTGGTAAAATGTAACAGAAGCACCCAGCTCTTTGTCTAATGCCTAACTGCACATTTCTCTTCTGGTGAGCATCACTGATATGTTTTGAAACCAGCAGTTTTAATTGAGGCAAGGATGTTTTAATAACATTAAACCTTCATTCTTAGAATCTTAGGCGATAATTGGTCATTATCAGACCCATTCAAAATGTAATTTATCTGCATCAGCTAGGCTCTGTAGGCTAGTGACAGTTGGGGGAGAAAAAAAAAACATGAATTGGGAATTGAGAGAATGGTTTATTAGATTTAAATGTGGTGAGGAGTAATTCAAGATTTTGATACACATAAATAAATAAATAAAAAGCCACAACACTTTTCCTGCTAATGCAGTCTCTACCATATATATCGTATTCTGTAAAGCACATTGATTGAGTTTGTATTATATTGTTTATGTTGTGTATGCGTGTGTGTGTGTGAAAGAGAGAAAGTGAGTGTGTTATAATACAGTATGAAACATTGCCTAAATAATATAGCACCCTCACACCCTACCCCTTTCAGCCCACTTTTACCCTATAAAGACTTCTGACAAAGCCAAATATCACCACCGTTCCACATCACTGCACCGAATTCCCGTGGGTACTGTAGCTACTGATTTCTCTGACAGCTGAGATCTATTAGAGACCGAATATAGAATGGAATCACTCAAATGGCATTGACATATGTAAAATAATACCAGGCTTCTAACTCCCAACTATCTTTAAGTAAGTCTCTGGTGCCGTGACCAGCTGGAGGTATAATGCTGGTTTTCTGGCAAAACTCGATGGTGAGGAAAACATGGAAGGAATGCGGGATATATTTCATCCAGTCTAGCAGAAGGGCTTGCAGACATAAATAAAAACAAAAATAAAACTTACTCCTAAATAAAATCTGTCTTGGTAGCCCAACATTAAGGTAATAACTTCAAAAATGTAGAATATCGAGAACTGGCAATACATACACACCCCAGTATATTTCATCCAACTCCTGGGCAGGAACATCCAGATTAAATACGTCAAAGGCTATGATTTAAAAATACAAAAGGAATGACCAGGAAATATATCACAATGGTATACTGTGTCAAAATATCAGCAATATTTGCGTTTGTGTCTGTGTTCTAAGAATTGAAAACCAGAGTACACAAATTATATACTTAATAAATCCACTTTTATTATAATTATTCTTATCTATGACGTGCTAAACAGCTTCACTGAATACTGATTACAGTGCATTCATTCCTTCTGATAACAATATTGTCACATCCACTCCAGTCTACAGGCCAGCTTAAGACAAATGAGCTAAAGCAATGGTGTGCCCATGGTTGTCCTTTGGTGCCTCTGCAACTGGTTCCCATCTCAGGGCACAGATGGAATAAGCACTCGGCTTTGCTGCTTTTCATTGTGTGCAGTCTAGGACCTGGCGACAGCAGGGTGATCCATGAGAGAGAGCGCACCGAGTCTTTTCGGCTGGACATAAAATACCGCAGAGCAAATAATTCAGCATAATGCAGCACTTGTAATGACAAGCTTTAAATCAGATCACAAGGATGAGCTACGCCTTCACCTCCCAAAGCCAGGATTCCTATACACACACACCCCACCCATCCAACCCCCTACAGACACACACACACACACACACACACACACAAATCTTCTCCATGTTTCTAAAATGAACAGCAATTTGTATAGTAAAGAGATTCTATTTAAAGCAGCACGGGAAAACAAGATCTGTAATGCGTGGGAATCAGAGAGAGAGAGAGAGAGAGAGAGAGAGAGAGAGAGAGAGAGAGAGAGAACCTCTGGTAATGATGTGTAATTTTCTTTCTTTCTAATTCCTGTCTATCAAAAGGTCTAAGGCAAAGGTTTAGACATAGCCCATTGAGAAGAAGTGTTTCTGTAAAACACGGTTACACTTAAAAATAGCTGTAATTAATGCCACTCTTTGTTTGGCAAGTGCTAGGATTGTTTGTTAAGGTAACCTGTTTGTGACCAAGTCCTTTGTGGGTTTAAGATCAATTGCTAATGACAGGGAACAGGTGAATAATAATGTCTTCCAATTATGAATTTAAAAAAGGAATGTAGGGATGTAAAAGGGATGTAAGTTCATTATGTATATATTTATTTTCATAAGTCAGTATCTGTCCTGTTATGAAATTAAGCCTAACTCTTAACACATATGCTAATAGTTGTTTTTGATTAATTTAAATTAATTCATGGATTTGGGAAGCTCTGTCAGCATCTATTTAGAAAGAAAATTGACCATTTCATAGGTTTCCAAGTGTTCTCAGAGTAAGCAAATTGACTCAAATATGTGAATGCTTTGGCCAGACTGTAAGTCTTGAGTAGATAATGAATGTCTTAATGAAGCAAGGTAAGGAATGAGTTCACAGAAAGGACGATCAAATACAAAGCGCTGGACTATACCTTTTCTCTTGTCACTTAATGTTCAAGAGAACACATTCTTACATGCATTTTATAGTTAAAACCCTTTCCTAGAAACTTCCCTTCTTCCCATTTCCAACACAGACAAACTCAATTAATAACATAGCATAAATAATTTTCCTACGTCTTCTACGCAATCTGCAAATTGAGCTTTTTTCTTTTACATTGAGCCTGTGGCAGGTGAATTGCGGGTCCCTGAGGGCCCAAGATAAAATGCTGCATTGTTGAGCAGGGATAGGTTGGTGCCAGAGAGACGTTAACTTACAGATTGCATCAAGCTTTGCATACAGTGAGGGAAAAAAAAGTATTTGATCCCCTGCTGATTTTGTACGTTTGCCCAAAATTATAGACTGATCATTTCTTTGTCAGTGGGCAAATGTACAAAATCAGCAGGGGATCAAATATACTGTATACTTTTTAGATGTGCTGACTTCACCTTCCACTGTCTGTCCGCTTTGAACAGCAATAGAATCCACCACAAAGTCTCAGATGTGATGAGACCACAGGAGCAAACTGAGATACATCCTCCACCATTCTATTCCAAATCCCAACGTTCAATCAAGAGCAAGACACAGTTATAATCAAGAGTGTTCCTAATCCCAGGTTGATGCCTTTGAACAAACTATAAAATCCTCTTATCTGAGCAGAATATCCTAGGGCCACTATAAAGCCAAAATTTTTTTACTAATCATTATATACAGTGCATCCGGAAAGTATTCACAGCGCTTCACTTTTTCCACATTTTGTTATGTTACAGCCTTATTCCAAAATGGATTAAATTCATTATTTTCCTCACAATTCTACAAACAATACCCCATAATGACAATGTTTGTTTGAAATCTTTGCAAATTTATTAAAAAAAAAAAAAAAAAAGCACATGAATGAATTTAATCCATTTTGGAATAAGGCTGTAACATAACAAAATGTGGAAAAAGTGAAGCGCTGGATGCACTGTATGTTGCAGGCTTGTTCATTGTCAGAATTACACACCTATACACACACACTTACATGGAAAGATGGACGATTTTTTATGAGGCAGGGAAGTCAAGCAGCACCGAAGAGCATGTCGATTTCATTACAAAGTGCGCTGCCTCCTTGGGGGATTAATGCAACATCAGGGAGGTAAGAGAGCCAATTTTCCGCTACGCAGAAGAATGTCCTCTTTCAATGTAAATATAATTATGGTAGATAAATGAAGTCAAACGAGATAAAGTGAGCTTTCCCAGCCCCTACTGAAGATCTCCATGTATCACCATGTAAAATGAGAGCTTTTTCACTTTCAGGTGGAAATATAAATACATATCTGGAAGTCCAGGATGTTGTTTTGTTTTTTTAAGCCTCCTAGCAATATCTGGAGTGTGTGTGTGTGTGTGTGTGTGTGTGTGTGTGTGCGTGTGCACGCGCTCCTGTACCAGTTCTTTCGGGTGCCAGATATCAGTCCACACAGCAGCCTGCTCAGTTACTGACTTTTCTTCTGAGTCACTAATACAGAAATGTCTCACCAGTGGCACACAGGCTAGCTGGATAATATTAATGTGATATTTTTCTCAGCAGGCTAATCATTTGAAAATCAAAATGTCATGAATGAGGCTAACGTGGTGGGTTAGTGGTAATGCAACCTGTACTCAGTGGCAGCCAAATTTCTTCTGCACAGAAATATAACCGCTACAGAGTACGGGTTTGTAGTTTCCCATTAGCAGGTGGGTCGAACTTTTGACTTAATTTGTCCTGGGTGTTGGAGATAGGACTCAATAAAGCAGCATTAATACAGTTGCATATACCCTTTATCAGCTAGTAAATTAATTAAAAATAAAGAATACATTCTCTTGTAGAGCTAATTTGTATGATAGCAGAGCAGTAGATTTAGCACAGAACAAACACCAAACGTAACCAGCCATAAAATCAGGAGGAAATCTGTAATATTCATCTCCTTAAGTGAGGACGAACATTTCATTTAAACAGACTTACCATATTAGCTTAATTGCTGGCACTGAAGACTAGAACACATTATGATAATACTAACCTTGTCATGCATGAAAAGTGTTTTTGTAAAATAGGGCATGTCTTTTATTTATTTTTTCTCTTAATCTGTTTCAGAAAGTAATGTTCTTCTGGCTAAATATAAATATAGAAATGTATCATTAAAAACATGCATTAACCCAGATTCCTAATGAAACTCAGCAATGTGCTTCACTGAGTGACGGACAGAAATGCCACTCACAGGTGCAGAGGTTTCTATAGAGGGTTTGAGTGAAACAAGTGGGTTTCTTCAAATAACACGTATCCATTGAGATTAGGAAGCTGTGGTTTTAAGGGGAGTTTGAAAATGGAAGCTACAGTGAGGGAAAAAAGTATTTGATCCCCTGCTGATTTTGTACGTTTGCCCACTGACAAAGAAATGATCAGTCTATAATTTTAATGGTAGGTGTATTTTAACAGTGAGAGACAGAATAACAACAAAAAAATCCAGAAAAACGCATTTCAGAAAAGTTATAAATTGATTTGCATGTTAATGAGGGAAATAAGTATTTGATCCCCTATCAATCAGCAAGATTTCTGGCTCCCAGGTGTCTTTTATACAGGTAACGAGCTGAGATTAGGAGCATTCTCTTAAAGGGAGTGCTCCTAATCTCAGCTCGTTACCTGTATAAAAGACACCTGTCCACAGAAGCAATCAATCAATCAGATTCCAAACTCTCCACCATGGCCAAGACCAAAGAGCTGTCCAAGGATGTCAGGGACAAGACTGTAGACCTACACAAGGCTGGAATGGGCTACAAGACCATCGCCAAGCAGCTTGGTGAGAAGGTGACAACAGTAGGTGCGATTATTCGCAAATGGAAGAAACACAAAATAACTGTCAGTCTCCCTCGGTCTGGGGCTCCATGCAAGATCTCACCTCGTGGAGTTTCAATGATCATGAGAACGGTGAGGAATCAGCCCAGAACTACACGGGAGGATCTTGTTAATGATCTCAAGGCAGCTGGGACCATAGTCACCAAGAAAACAATTGGTAACACACTACGCCGTGAAGGACTGAAATCCTGCAGTGCCCGCAAGGTCCCCCTGCTCAAGAAAGCACATGTACAGGCCCGTCTGAAGTTTGCCAACATCTGAATGATTCAGAGGAGAACTGGGTGAAAGTGTTGTGGTCAGATGAGACCAAAATCGAGCTCTTTGGCATCAACTCAACTCGCCGTGTTTGGAGGAGGAGGAATGACCATCAAATCTTGGGTGAGAACCTCCTTCCCTCAGCCAGGGCATTGAAAATGGGTCGTGGATGGGTATTCCAGCATGACAATGACCCAAAACACACATCCAAGGCAACAAAGGAGTGGCTCAAGAAGAAGCACATTAAGGTCCTGGAGTGGCCTAGCCAGTCTCCAGACCTTAATCCCATAGAAAATCTGTGGAGGGAGCTGAAGGTTCAAGTTGCCAAACGTCAGCCTCATTGAAGAGGACTTGAAGAGGATCTGCAAAGAGGAATGGGACAAAATCCCTCCTGAGATGTGTGCAAACCTGGTGGCCAACTACAAGAAACGTCTGACCTCTGTGATTGCCAACAAGGGTTTTGCCACCAAGTACTAAGTCGAAGGGGTCAAATACTTATTTCCTTCATTAACATGCAAATCAATTTATAACTTTTTTGAAATGCGTTTTTCTGGATTTATTTTGTTGTTATTCTGTCTCTCACTGTTAAAATACACCTACAATTAAAATTATAGACTGATCATTTCTTTGTCTGTGGGCAAACATACAAAATCAGCAGGGGATCAAATACTTTTTCCCTCACTGTACAACATGTATCAGGTTGCATGGGGCCGACTTAGCAATCACCATTTCTGACACCTTTCAAAATAAATGCAAATTACAAATTACTTGGACCTTTTCTGACTTAAGGGCCCTGTAAGTGCAAGGCAACATTTCATTTCCACAGATAGGCTCTTGCTTTCTCTCTCTCTCTCTCTCTCTCCGTTGGTGTTCTCTCACACTCAATTTGTTCACAATCTTCACACAGAAGGAAAGAACCCATTATGCAGCACTTTACACATCAGGCTGTGCTTAATGACTACTGCACTAATGAACCATCAGTGTTTCAACTTTTAAAATGTTTAATTTGGCTTCATAAGACAAATTTCAAACTAATAAGAGCAGACTTGGGATCTTCTGGGGTTTACAAACAAACCAGAGTAGAGGAGTCAAGAGGGATATAACTTATACTTCATACACAGCTACAAAAGGTCAATGTATTGATTTGCATGTGAAAGTTTAATTGTAGATGTGTCTTTACATAAAAAAATCCAAGGGTGCATCATTAAAACAGTCTAGCTTTACCTCACTGCACTTATTTCCTATTTCACCCTGTTGCAAAATATTGGAAAGGGTCATGTAGGACAATGTCATGACAAAATCTTTAAAGTGCCCAGCAGGTGGACTGAATTGAATATAAAGAATGTGAAATTTAATGGCAGGTCAGTAAAGAATGGGTGTGAATTGCCCTTAGTTGCCACTGAGGTACTGTGGGGAAAAATGTCCCATAAAACAATCCAGCTCATTTGATATTAGCAACCAGATTTGTTTCTAAACTTGATAACTGATTTGGCAGCTGCAAAATAACAGTTTTATCAGTTTACTGCTTCCTTCTTTTCCTCCCTGTTCTTTCACATCTAACACAGTGTCCCCACCTCACACATTATACCACCCCACCACAACAAACTGTCCCCGCTACATGGTAATAGATGCCATGTCATCCGTGTTATTTTTACCATTTTCATATTTTCTTTATAAAACAGTATAAAACACATATTTAGACATAACAGTTGTGATGAGTTTAAAATCCTGCTCTCATATCAGATGTAGCGGATATCAAAACCAATATCAGCATTAGTAGAAAGAATTTAAAACACATTGCTGGGAATTGTTAGCAAATACCCAGGTCCTCCTTAAGTTTACCAATTCATGCTTTTAAGGCAGCCTACATTTGCCATTGTTTTTCAGTACTCCTAACAATAAAGAATACCAACATTACAGGTTCGTTCTATATTAAGGACAAAACTATTTCCTAGTAAAACAAAGCATGTTTCCCTTCTCTTAGGATGGATATCATGTCTATGGAAAATGTCAGACTTGCTCTTTTCACCTCTTTCGCCCCACAGTGGTGGAAATTAGACGCCTGATGGAAATTTAGCTCCTAACAGCTGTAGCCCTGTTTGATACCTTCATTTCACTAACTGAATTTTCAGTGTATATCATTGGATAAAAGCACCTGCTAAATCATTTAGAATTTATATTATTATTATAAGTATTGTTGTAGTTGTTTGTATTATTAAAATAGAGGATTTATAAAGCAATTACTTTGGGTCTTGCTTGCCTGTTTTCAGCAGCTCCGCATTTGAAGCTAATGTTGCTAAACTCCTTGTGTTTGTTTCTGGTACGAAAATGTGCCTAGAAGGCCTCAATGACTCGGTTTCCTTCCAAAACACTAGCATATGCTTCCTTCTTTGTCCTGCAGCTAAATTGTCTTCCCTTTTAAAATGAAGGAGACTGTAAGTGGAGCTGACAAGCGGGTGTCAAACTTTCCGTAGAGTTATGTATTGTCGTTGAAAGCAGCACTGGAGCCACGGCTCCAGTCATGTATGCATGCTGGTACCAAAATGAATAAATAAATAATCAAATCCTGAACAACAGCAAAGGCAGTTGCTGCAAGGAATATAAATGATGCTGTACAGACCATCTGCTTTGGATTTCTAGGGCAATCTAGCAATCTTGACTGATGGCCAAATCAGTTCATTGTGTTTCAAACAATTACAGTGATACATTGCAAACTAGATTGAACCCTCTAAATACGTGGAGCTAATTGCCTCAAACGAACCCTAAGAAAGGGTCAAACTACGAGCTTCAGAACACACTGTGAAAAGTCATCTCATGCTATGTGGTCTGCGGTGCTAAAACGTTTCGTAAGATATGTTACTGGCATTTTGTCCTCAGTTCCTCCCACAAAGCTGCTATTCTTTATAGGAGTGCAGAGTGAGTTACCAGGTCTCCAAAGAAAGAGATCAATTTGGGTAATTTTATATGAAACACTTGGCAATGAAGGGTATTTTTTGTAAAGGGTATATCTGCAAGTAAACCAGTGTCTTACTTAATGCAATAAAGATGCCCTGGTCTCCCCAGCTGACTGAAGCTGCACCAATGAAATGTTACGGTATTGTATTTTCAAGGAGGAAAGATTGAATTACATTGCCAAGTTCTGTTGTATTTAATTCTGTAAAAGTTCATAATCAAACAACTAAATTAAGTTTACGTACATATATACAGCTCTGGTAAAAATTAAGAGACCACTGCAAAATTATCAGTTTCTGTGGTTTTACTATTTATAGGTATGTGTTTGGATAACATTTTTGTTTTATTCTATAAACTGCTGACAACATTTTTCCCAAATTCCAAATAAAAATATGAATGGAATGGAATGGCTGCCATACATGTAGAGATGCTTATTTAAGAAAAAATTGCAGTGGTCTCATATATATATATACAGCTCTGGAAAAAACTAAGAGAGAAGGACAAGGGAAAAAGTGAGAACATTTGAATAAAGAGCACGATGGGTTTGAATGGCCTCCTCTCGTTTGTAAACTGTCTTATGTTTCTAATATAGAATCTCAGCATTTCTCTGAATATGATGGCTATATCTTGATTCCTTAATCAAGATAATTTGTACAATTTATAATTTCAATAAATATATCAAATTAAGTGTTTGGAGCCCAAAACAACAGTAGTGTCTTTTGCCTACTCAATAGCAAATCATACTTGAAAAACAACAAAAAATGCATATATATATATATATATATATAGATATGCATCTTAGTAAAACCATAAAACAACTAACAGGTTATACCCTGATAGTTAAGGGAATGGAAAGGGGCTTTATGCAATAGTGTGTCTGATAAAGCAAGTGATAGATTAGTCTATTCTATCTGTTGCCACAGGCCTTCTATCTATTGGAAGCCCATGAATGGCAGGGCTGTTCCAGGCTGAGAATGTTTAATTTCACTTACAGTGTATTAAGAAAGCTCATCTTGCAGGCTTTATCTTTCACACAGTAGTGTGATTATGACTATAAAGATATGGCACTTGTCAGCGCAGAGAAATATGAATCTGTAGTACGCACATTTTCCTAACAAGCCACTGGCTTCTGATCTATCTTCAAAGATATTATAGTATGTCCATAAATCAATGGCTAGCATTAAAATATATATATAAGTCTAAAAAGACAATTCGGGCCACCACAATGTGTTCAGCAAGGCATAAAATAAGGATGCTGTAAGCCTCACTTACTTATATGCAAGTGTATTTGATTTATTATTTTGTCACTTGAAAACACAGTTCTTTTATTACTCAATAAAGACAGATAAGTCAGTTGTATCTATATGACTGTCCCCCGATTGCATTGCATGAAACCTGAATACATTGCTTCCATTTCTAAATGCATACAGAACCTGCTTAAGGTAGGTAATATATGCCAATCAAGGGAGTATTACATAGCTATACATAGCTATATTCATAATTAAACACATTACAAAATACATGTTATTTTTTTAAACTATGTAAGCAATATAGCAACAGCTAAGTTTTCACAAACATCATGGAAAAAAGGAAACATTAGTCATAGTGTATTTCTGAAAAGTAGCCTAAAGTGTCTTTGCTGTAAATAGGCCTGAAAGTGCTTAGCTCATGAAGTGGCTTGAAAAGACAACCACAGTCATAGTCATGGCATACAAATAAAAAAGACTGACCACTCTTGAATCACCAGAGCACATATAAGCCCCAATCAACTTATTCAAAATACTGATACTTTCATCTCAAGTAGGGCCACTCACTACTACTGCTTAATCCAAACAATGACATACTTATTGCATCGGGTCTATTACAGGTTCCTGGCCAGCCTCACAGCAGGAATTGCCATTTTAGATATTCATAGACATAAATAAAGACAGGAAGTCAACCCTTATTATGCAGAAGAGAGGAATCTATCCTGTCCAAAAAATGTACGTGCACTTATTCTTGTACTGTAGGACTTCTGTATGGTCACTGTGGGCATTATGGTTCACTCATTCCATCTCAACGGTGTGATCATACGAGTCTATCAGACCTGATCTGCTAGCAAGCCGATTTCAGTGCAGCTCAAAATCAAAGGGACCGAGAACCTTTTCCTCTGCTGCTAGTGCTCCTTTGAAGTTGGTGACCTGGAGGTAAAGGTCAACTCTTCTATGTCGATGTCCATCACTAAAGCCCTCCGAGGGCCAAGTGTACAGGTAATGCATTCAGCACAAACACACAGTCACAAACACACACTGGCAAACAAATCATTTTTAAAACGCTTTCAATTATTCAGCAGCATAACCCAGCTCCAGATGTTCCCAGCAGACCTACCATTGAAACTGGTTTAGAATGAACTACAAGACCCTACAAAATGAATGTATTTGGTCAATTGAACAATTGACAAGGTGTTCACCTCCCAATGTAAATTATGCCACTCTAATGAAACAGATCAGAAGAATATGTTGTCACCATCAGACTTATCTATCCATAGACAAAAATGACAACAAAAAGCATAATCAAGCTGTTTGCTGTCATTTCCTGCGAATACATACATTCAGCAAATGAAGTCAGACTCCACTGTAAAACACTTCCATTTTAATAATATCAATGGGTTTTGACTTGTAATATACATGTGTTAACCCATTGTGTATCATAACAGAATCATCTGCTGAACTGAAAATTAGTGCAAGGGGCTGCTAAACACAGTAGTATATCTAAATATATACAGTGGCTGGATTAATTAAAAACACTTCTGCCGTCTTGGAATCTGGGTTTCTGGATCAGCCTTTACTGATGACAATATCCAAGCCTGGCTATCCAATGCCTCCGGACGTCTGCTGCCACCTGTTTGAGAACAGAGGTCTAGCAATTTGTCCGACCAAGCTGGTAAACTGCAGGGTTCTTGTTCAAACCCTTCCCTGTGCTAGCAGAGTGTATGTCCTCTATCGTCCTCCCTTCTGCCAGAGATACCTACAATGTATCCCTGACAGGACAGAGACACAAACATTAGAGTGCTTCAGGAGGCTGGCCAGCCAAGCACTGAGGCATTGACGACGACAAATTATAGGCAGGTCACGAATGCCGAATGGGGGACAGCTGCATACCCAAACAATTCTTCCAAGGGCAGCTTAGCTATAGCAAGGGGCATGACTGGGCAACGTAAACCTGCTTTTTCCACTTGCATTGGATTTAGACAAGGATTTCCAATTACTGCCATCATAATAAACTCTTAAAGAAGCGATTTCCCCAATGGCTGCTCTTACTGTACTCTACTGCACTGCAACATAGACATAGTCAAAAGATCTGCCACTGAGAGCAGATTGGAGAGGCTGTGCGTTTATAATTCAGACCTCAGTCTGGCAACCATCTGCACCATATTATACTAATTAAAACACACTACATCAAACTGTTAAATTGTGAAGGAGTGCATGGAAAACTGACAGCAAATATTCCTCCAACACAGGCAAAAAGCTAAAGCAATCGAACAAACGTTGTCTGTTGCTATTGTTTGCAAAACAAGCAAACAGAAAAACAAACAAAACACTGGGCATGTTAGGTTTGTGTAGTATATGTAGACTACAAGTATGTTTTGTGAAATATAATTTTTATTCTACCTATAAGGACACTGCTATACTTAATTATTAAGTATGTCCAGATTTTACTGAAAACTAGAAGACTTAAAACATTTCCTCTTTGCAAAGAATAGCACCTACTATCCTCAAGTAAAATAAATAGAATGCACATCATAATTGTAAGTCAGAAAATTCAATTAACCAGCCTTTCAGTTTATAATGCTTGTCGTACATTGAATTTGTGGCATACGTGCAATCCTTAAACCCAAGGGTTAAAACACAGAAACAGGCAGAGTGAGGACCCAAGGTGTTCATATTTGTGTGACGAGTGGTAATTGTGTTTTGTTTCTCTGGGGCTGGCTTTTGTCCCTGGCCTTTCTATGAGTGCTGAACTATTGCACCCTGGCTAATGTGTTAGTTTTAATGATTTGAAATAAATGAATTACACATGTGCTCCTCACCGGCTGTTGACTTAATTTGATCTAGACTTATAGATTCAGGTTAGATTTTGTATTAAGAAAGAATGGTATACATACCCTAATTTGTGTATACTATACATGTATAAATAACATTAATTGTAAGATCATCATCATCTTAAACCTTGGATGATGCACTGCTGGATGAAGACTTAAGATTCCTCCATAAACATTTGTCTTTGGCTTCTGTAAACCTCTTGATGTCTTGCCATTTTCCTCAGTCATCTTGTCTTGTGGGATCTCATCAATTACTAATTTTGGTCAATATAAAAATTACAAATGCATTGTGCCATACATATGGGAAATGCCATTGGTATCATTGAATGGTTCACGCTAGCATTTCAGTGCTCTGCATTTTGGAAAAGACCGACTTACTTTAAAAGAGAAGATATTTTCCAGACACTGAAAGTCATCTTATCTCGATCTTGCAGCCTACCCGTTTTCTTTCTGTAAGGGGAAATTATGTAAGCAAGTCCTTAACAGTCTGTGCATTTTCTACATTCTCTACTTGGTTTGAGCTCCTCTGCAGAAGAAAAGTTGTTCACAGTGCGTGCATGACATTTTAATGGCTTTCAATGTAGTTCAGAAACAGCACTTCAAGGAATGTCAAGATGAACATTTCAAAAGAACATTTTTATTTTGCCTGTTGCAAATTTGAGAATATACATATACAGGCTACATACATTGCTTCAGGCAAAACAAATACTTCTTGAAATCTGTGTGTGTGTGTGTGTATACACTCACCTAAAGGATTATTATGAACACCTGTTCAATTTCTCATTAATGCAATTATCTAACCAACCAATCACATGGCAGTTGCTTCAATGCATTTAGGGGTGTGGTCCTGGTCAAGACAATCTCCTGAACTCCAAACTGAATGTCTGAATGGGAAAGAAAGGTGATTTAAGCAATTTTGAGCGTGGCATGGTTGTTGGTGCCAGACGGGCCGGTCTGAGTATTTCACAATCTGCTCAGTTACTGGGATTTTCACGCACAACCATTTCTAGGGTTTACAAAGAATGGTGTGAAAAATGAAAAACATCCAGTATGCGGCAGTCCTGTGGGCGAAAATGCCTTGTTGATGCTAGAGGTCAGAGGAGAATGGGCCGACTGATTCAAGTTGATAGAAGAGCAACTTTGACTGAAATAACCACTCGTTACAACCGAGGTATGCAGCAAAGCATTTGTGAAGCCACAACACGTACAACCTTGAGGCGGATGGGCTACAACAGCAGAAGACCCCACCGGGTACCACTCATCTCCACTACAAATAGGAAAAAGAGGCTACAATTTGCACAAGCTCACCAAAATTGGACAGTTGAAGACTGGAAAAATGTTGCCTGGTCTGATGAGTCTCGATTTCTGTTGAGACATTCAGATGGTAGAGTCAGAATTTGGCGTAAACAGAATGAGAACATGGATCCATCATGCCTTGTTACCACTGTGCAGGCTGGTGGTGGTGGTGTAATGGTGTGGGGGATGTTTTCTTGGCACACTTTAGGCCCCTTAGTGCCAATTGGGCATCGTTTAAATGCCACGGCCTACCTGAGCATTGTTTCTGACCATGTCCATCCCTTTATGACAACCATGTACCCATCCTCTGATGGCTACTTCCAGCAGGATAATGCACCATGTCACAAAGGTCGAATCATTTCAAATTGGTTTCTTGAACATGACAATGAGTTCACTGTACTAAACTGGCCCCCACAGTCACCAGATCTCAACCCAATAGAGCATCTTTGGGATGTGGTGGAACGGGAGCTTTGTGCCCTGGATGTGCATCCCACAAATCGCCATCAACTGCAAGATGCTATCCTATCAATATTGGCCAACATTTCTAAAGAATGCTTTCAGCACCTTGTTGAATCAATGCCACGTAGAATTAAGGCAGTTCTGAAGGCGAAAGGGGGTCAAACACAGTATTAGTATGGTGTTCCTAATAATCCTTTAGGTGAGTGTATATATGTATACACCGATCAGCCATAACATTATGACCACTGACAGGTGAAGTGAATAACACTGATAATCTCGTTATCATGGCACCTGTCAGTGGGTGGGATATATTCGGCAGCAAGTGAACATTTTGTCCTCAGAGTTGATGTGTTAGAAGCAGGAAAAATGGGCAGCGTAAGGATCTGAGCGACTTTGACAAGGGCCAAATTGGGATGGCTAGACAACTGGGTCAGAGCATCTCCAAAACTGCAGCTCTTGTGAGGTGTTCCCGGTCTGCAGTGGTCAGTACCTATCAAAAGTGGTCCAAGGAAGGAAAAGAAAATCAGAGATTATGTAATGAAATAAAAAAGTCATTAATACAAATCTGTAAAATCTGTTTTGTAGCTCGGCCTTCCAAAACAAAACAAACACTGAACTCACCTGACAAAGAGAGACACCCCAGTCATACAGCTGGCACAGGCCATGTCATTCAAACGGCATCATCATGACCTGTGAAATAAACAAAGCAGCTTTTTTTCTCTAATTAAACACATGTAATATTTTCATAGATTTCGTAAATGTAAGCCATAGCAAGGCCATAGCTGCCAACTTGCTGACCTATCGGCCATTGTTTTTGTATTGCTGCGCAGGGGGACTCGATTTTGATTAATAATGCCTGATTTAAAGGTAAATGTCTGCCTCTAAATGAATAGGCAACTTTAAGATCCCGTCCCGTCTCAAATAGAGAAATATAATCACAATCAAATAAAAAAGGTGTGGCTGCTTTACCATTATGAAAACAATAAATATCCGACCCTGTGGTAGTAAACAGAACACACTATGTTTATGTATATGTAGGTTTATGTGAACACTTCTGTCGGGGGTTTCTTTTCATCTCATAACGTGAAGCGATTTCCGTTTCTTGTCTTTCTTATCTGTAAGCAAACATGTGTTTCTGTAATGATTAGTAGCTGTACAGCCAGGCGCAACACGACGCAGCTGATTTTGTTCAGAGGTGCCGGAGCGTTACTCGTCTATCGCAGACAGGGATTCCCCAAACTTACCCGACCGTGACGTCATTCGAGAGGAGGTTCCACCCGGGAAGACAATGGTGGCGCCCAGTTGCAAAGCGCTGATTTCACACGTCTCTTTTTGGGTTCTCGAATCGAAGAACACTGAACCATTACTGGGGATATGGTTATCTGTTAAGTCTACATACATTATTTTTTAAATGTGTGCATTTACAATATATCTTTCATATTATGTATCCTTATTACTTTGCTTCAAATGTGCCTAGAGAGATGTAAAAAAAACAATGCTGTAGAAATAATATAAGTAACTTGACAAATAAACACTGGAGTTTGGGAAACAAGGGATCAGTTCTTCCAAAACATGAGGATTGCCGTTTATAAGGTGTTTGTGTTAAACTCGGTCCTTGCAGGAGCTTAATGACGTGGCTTGACTGGACACATATGAGAGTACATTGTATATGTAGTTCTTTGTATTTTTATACTGAGAGAATGTACATCAATTTCTTATCATTCCCCTTTATAAAAGTAAAACTGGATCTAAATTCAGTGGGTTACTGTAAAATACTGCAGAGATCTGGGACTGGAGGATATATGGGGTTGTGTGTACCAAAAATGTGTGAAAGAAACATTATACTATTAAAATTAATATAGATTGTAAGGCAATTAAACATAAATGAATAATTACAGGTATACAATTTAAACAGTTGAAGTAATGCAGGGGACATGATACTACATGATTACATTCAACTCTCATTGTAATTTTCTATGCACCTCATAATACATTGCAAGGTTTTTATTTTTATTTTACAGTTCACTTTGTTTTCATTGCAGGTTTGCAAACTGATGATTTTGTCCAGTAAGCTTATACTGGATGCTGTAGTGCAAAGCAAATATTTGTTAACTGTTTGGATGGATTGCCACAGAGTCCATTATTTATTCTATTTTTAAAAAAATGCATGTATGCAAATACTGAAGATACCTTTACACACACAAACAACAAAGAAAAGATTCTGCATGTAATAACAGCAGCTGTAAATAAACATGATTTATCCAAAGCACTGAGGCGTGCTCTGTAAATTAGACCCAAAGCGTGTAGTGTAAATTAAAATGAAAAGAAATGAAGGGGTAAACCTAGGATCAATAGCTGCAATCTTATCCTGTGCCGAAGAATTAATTGAAATGGCCTGAGTGCACGGAGATGGATGTGGCAAAGCAGTCTAATGCCACGGTCATGCACTGATCTAAGTTTACTGTGTTTAAATAATAAACAAATGTCAGTAAAGGAATATAGACCAGCTAATCCACAGGCTTCGGACCCCTTCCGCCCCTGTGCCTGAACGTGTAAATACTTGATTGAATGGAAATTGAAATGTTTCAGCAAAGCACTTTTCACACAGGACTGCCACTCTTGTGGTCCCCAGAGCTATTCAAAAGCCAAGGAGGTCAAGAAAACTGGCTAGTTCACATCAAGGTCAGAGAAGGTGCTTTGGCATGTGATTTTTAAACAAAGAACTGGATATAAATAAGTTGTATATAATAATTCCTTTGGCCATTTAAATAAAAGAACCGTAAAACCAACTGTGCTGTGAAAATGTAAGCAAATTAAATTGTAATGATAGACAGAATATTTGTATAACTGGAACTTGTTTTCTGAAGGAAAGGGGTATCTTGACATCAATGAGAGGTCCAGACACAGGAGCTCTGATAATGTAAAATAAATGTTGTTAAAATAAATGTGTGATTCACATGGGAATACATTTCACAGATTTTGTGAGATCGTAAAAGTAAAAACAACAACAACAACAACAACAACAACAACAACAAACAACATCCAAAGCCATATGACAATCTGATATTTATTAGTCTGCTAAGAATGGAGAGCTTTTTAAATCATCAGCTTCTTCTTCTTCTTCTTGACTTTTTTTTTTAAATCTAAATTAAGCAGTAATTTTGGTTTTATTAAGGTCTGTTTGCCATATCACATATGAGGTCTGAATGAGTATAAAACTGCTACAGAAGAAGTATAAACTCATACTCAGCAAGGCAGTTTTTCAAGTCTCTTTTAATATTGCAGCTGAAGATTTTAATTGGTACAATTACGATAATTAGCGTCATTGCATAATTAGGAACTCAGAAGGAAGGAAAAACAGGATACACTACAGGGGACTTTGCAAAGTACCATATTCAGCCATTCTTTTAGCATTTTGTTTTCCACAGCGTAGACATGTAGCAATTGATTCTAACAATGGTACATTTTCATTATGGCACAAGCGTTTGTAGTTTTCTGGTAATCGGAAAGTTAATTGCTTATTCTTATTTTCCCCTTGTCCTGCTTTCTCATCTGTCTCTGGTCAGTACGTTTGGAGATGAGCTTCATCACTGATGGAGATGGTTTACAGAATCACCCATCCAGTTTTCACCCCTTTACTATGATGTGTATTTTCACTCAATCTCCCCATTGTCTAACAAATACACACATTAGGAATTTGTGTAATAGATCAAATTGTTTGACTTTGATAATTCTTTTGTGGTGGTGGTTGTTGTCCTTCACAATAGAATGGCTCTGAATTAACCTTAGGGTGGATGCCAGTTTGAGAAACAAGATTATTAAAGAAGCAGGAAATGTTCTTGCTATTCAAGTTGTCAAGGACACGCGGAAGGATGCTCTTCAATCGCACACAGTGCAGTTGAGGGCACTAAACCCAGAAGCGCAGCTGTATCTTCTGTAATAATTTGTGCACAACATTAATTTGAAGTGTCATTCACTGTGGCAAAAAGGCCTCCTTTTGTTCAGGATGACTGTTGCCCTCTGAAAGGGGTGCCTGGCTTGTGTTTCTTTATTCACTTCCATGCACTTATGCCAAGTCCCACTCAGAAGAATCTAAAATTAACCATATACAAGGCGTTATGAAATGAGCTGGCCTATCAAAACAATTGCATCGAGAGTTCTGTGCCCAGCAGAACAATGAAGTTTGACGTGCAAATGGGACCTTTGGGAATAGGTCATCAAAGATCACATTACCATCCTGACAAGGGAATAGTTTTACACAGCTGTGTCCCATGTCCTTCCACACAAGCATGTATGCAGTGGTCACATTAGCCCTCTTTCTGGTGCGTACTGTCATTGTCCATGTTTTAATGACGCAAATGCTTGGATAGGCCAGCAAATTTTAATGATACAGTAATTTGCAAAGGGCAGCTAACTTTATGAGCCCCATGAACATGAGTGTTGTGTGCATTCAAACAGATGAAGAGAGAATAATGGTCATATTCTTGACAGTCACCTTACTGTTGTGGCTGTAGGCCCTTGATGAAATTTCCATGGCTCCTCTACAGGTCACTAATAGATCACACTAATGTAGGCACCATACAGGCCTAGTAGTTTGAAGCAAAAGGTGACAAACTAAGCCAAACTACTGCTCACTCATTTATTTGACCAGCTTTGTTTGATCTTCCTTCCATAAATGACTATCTAGTAAGACTTTAAAAAGCAAAATAACAATCCTTCTCTTTTTCTTGTTTCCCTGAAAGTGTGTGTCCACCCCCTTGGATGGTTAATACATTTAAATGCACAACACAGCCCACTTCACCCTGAAACCTGATAAACGTTAATCAAGTCTTGTTCTCTTCTGGTCTTTCCACAGTTCTTATCCTGTCACATTCCCGCTGACTTCCACATAATCAGACTTGCTGATGCAGTTAGTGTCTATTACTGAGTCAAATTATTATTTCCCTCTGTTTCCTTGGGTGAAACCAGTAACTCATCAACATTGTATTTGTTTGACTTTAAAGCACCTTATGAGGTGTCCAGAATGAATCCAAAGACATACATGTGGAGTTATTTCCTCTGTGCTACCAGGTCTAGTACACAGCTTATTTTTTCATTTATTCTGGGCAACATCTCAATCCTTCATGTTTTTTTCTTACTTCTGTCCCCTAGAAATGTGGTCAACCACTTACCATTCATAGATTTTAGTCTCAGTTGACTTATTAGCTTATAAAAGAAAAAGGCAAGCATTCAAGTGAAAAGACAGTGTAGACACATTTGGAAGATACTGAAAAAAACATTCATGTGAGAAAGTAGGGCAGGTGGGGTGGTTTAGAGGGAAATAGATTTTGGGAAGGTTTCAAATCTCCCCATTGGCCCATTTGAAATAAAAAATAAATAAAAACTCTAATAATGTCAGATAATTATTATTATAATTATTATAATTGTTTTTCTAAAATGGCTGTGGTCTTTCTACTGTGCTTGTTGACCTTGCATAATAATTTACACCAGTTTAATAACACTGATTTTTAAATACAAAATAAATACAATAATACCTTTTATTAGAGGACCTGCCTTGCTTAATATTAAAGACAATGTACATGTAGCCAATCTGACACCTTAATTGCTTGTTTTTAGATAGTACAGTAGAGATCACCAAGGAAAGGTTGGCGTCAACAGTTAAATCTCAGCTCACTGTACTGAAGAGTGACAGACCTGTTTGACAGACCCCAATGTGCTCTCCTGAGGGCACAAGATAAGTTATTATCTTTAAATTATCTGTCCTAACTAAGCCTGATGGTCCAGGTATTAAAAGGGCATTTTCCTAATGGCAGTGTGGAAAGCCTTCATTAAGGAAAAGCATGCCACTACTTTATCTGTCACTGTTGCTTAAGTATCTACCAAAGAGTGCCACAGGCTGCTTAACAAACAGTGAAGTTTCTAGAAATAATTACTAATCAAATCTAAGCCTGTGCTGCATGGGCCCCTGTACAGTTGATAGGGCACTCGGGGTCTCCTGTACTGTTATTACAGCCCTTGCTGCTTCTGCACTGTTTAATATAGCTCTGGGGCTCCTGTACTATTAATATGACCCAGGGCACCATTATCCTCCTAATGGAGTCCCTGGGACCCCTGTAATATTAATAGAAGTTCTGGAGAACATCAAGTGATTTTCTTGTCCTTTCCTGATTAAGTGGATTAGGCTGTGTACAGTATTTTTCTAAAAAGAAAACAAAAAACAAAAGAGAACTGCTCTAGGGTGGTAACCTGTTATGATACACTTGATATAACTTGATAAGAACTGGTGAAATAAGATGTGCTTACACAATAAAAGTGTTGTCACGGCAGACAGCCTAAAAACGAAAGCATGCTATGTATATTTACAGAACTGTGTGAAAGTCTTGATTTTAATTTATATTTTGCATTGGTTAACTGAGTAAAAGGCAGATATTTATAATATTGAGCAGTGTATATTTGTTTGTGGACCTTTTGACCTAACAAGTAATGGATCCAGAACCCCCCCCCCCCCCCAAAAAAAAACAACAATAGCTTCCCAAAGAGAGGGTTGCTTCAGTATGAGAAGCGATGCACAGGTCCTTCAATCCCATGAGGATGTCATTGTCAAGACACTGAAATGGAGGCGAAATTGGGGCAGTAGCTCTCACTGTTGTATTGATAAATGTGAAGATTTCGAGAACCTCAGATGGATCAGATACAACTGTTAACTTCTACCGCAAACCAGTTGGAAGATTGGTTGGTGATTTGTCTTCATAACTTCCTCAACAAAACTTTTGGTTTTCTCAAAAGGAGACGAGAGAGAACAACTGAACGTTTGAAGGTTCTTCTTTTTGGTTGAAGAATTATGCAAGAGGGTGAAAATGTCACTATCACTAAAAGTCCTGGGTGCAAGTGGAAACTATTTCCCAACCAGCACATTAAGGGCTGATCTCTCTCTCTTGTTAAGGCACAAAGAAGGAGCTCGACCAGATCAACAGCCTTATAAAGCAGTAAATTTATCCACGGAAATTGCAATTTTCCATTTGGCAACCAAGTCCAGTTAAAGGAGTGGAGAAACATATTGTGAATCGTTTTGGACCTTTTAAAGAGGGCAGAAAAAATAAGCGGAAACCAGAAAGGCAGAAAGATAGATAGCAAATACTTTTGCATATATATCTTTCTCTGCATTCCTCCTCTATTTATTGAATTGCCCACGTCTCCTAGAGTTCTACTGATAGTAATAAGAATCAATACTGAAAATAAATACATATAAACCAGTCATCTGTGCAAAATAATATTGAAACTCCCAGTATGGTTATTGTTAAGTTTTCATTGCTTTTTCCTCAATGCGTGATATATTTAGACAGTTTCTCAGTTGTATATGAAAAGTGGACATGTTCTGAATTTATTTAATAGCTGAAGTTTATTTGATTTGGTAAAGCAATGTGAAGCTGCTCCCCTTCTCCTCCCAGAACAAGAAAACCTGCCAAGCTGTTGGATTTCGACTTGAAAGGGGTTTTGTTTCTATACCAGGATGGTTGTGCAGGTGTTTTTTCAATTGATTGGGTACCAGTAAAGCTTTTGCATTAACTTTGATGATGTGATAACTTTGATTTGGTCTTCTTTTGAGCTCTCTAATCCATGTTAAAAATAAATTAGTAACCCCCCACCTCATCTTCATTGAGCGTGCGATACAATAGGCCTAAGGAGAAATTCCATTCATCAAATATTAAAAGCAAGACACTGTTAATATTTTCTTTCTTTGTCTCACATCTTGAATGTCAAACCAATCCTCTTAGTGCAAACGTGCAATCTGTGCGAGGCAAAGCAAAAGGTCAAAGTTATGCTGGATGGATGTGCTTTGAATGGAAATCATTTGATTTAGGTGCTATCATCAGTCCTCTCAGTGCTGACCGATATCTGCATCGTCAGATACTAAAGGAGGAATGAACACAAAGTGGAAGCAATGCATTTATCGGCCCAGAGGGGAGGATGGGCATTTGGGGATGGTCTGCGGGGGGTTGGTTGATACTGGGCCCTGTTTTCAAGTCATTGGGGTGCATTTAGGTACATGTTCTAAATTATCTTAATTTGTGCTGAACTTGCAATGGTTATCCTATATATGGCCTACTTCCAGGCGAATAGAAATGACTGAAATGACAAAGCTAGCAAGGTTGTGTTCAGGAGTGAGTTTCCGGACAACTGATTCTGTGTCACTGGCCTTAATGATGCCTCTGAAGTCTGCATACTGCTCAGAGTGCAATTTCTGGCCCCAGTAGTTATATTATCTGGATGGTGAGCCCCTGCTATCATATCAGTTCCATATAACTACACATTTCAAATCAAGCTCTGAATTCAGAGCTGAAGTGGCTTTCACCCTGAAAGAGCCACTAGCTGGGCAGAAGACTGAGAAACAGAGAGGAGGCATCAGAAACAGACAAGCCCTTCAGGTTGTATCAGATCTTGTTTGAGTCGTAATGCATTTCTGTAAAGACAAAGCAGTTGAAAGAAAAATCAATTGAAATATAAATTACATTTTAATTAAATTAAACACTGTCAAATCCATATGGGGATTGCTTTCCAAAGCAATGTTATCTACTAAATCACAAGAGCCTATTTTATCATAATAAGCAAGACATCCAAGAGTTGACTTGCGCAATTTGATGGTCGATGGATTCCCACAATATGAAAGTTTTGTCGAGTCAGGTACTGCAGCTACTGTAACCACTCTGTGAATGTTTTCCCTCTTTGTTAATTAAGCCATAAGTTTATTTTATAGGTTGATAATATATGGTGAGGTAAAACCTATGAATGGAAACTGTAGATGTACCCTTATGTGGTCACTGTCATTGTCACTGTCACAAATGTAATTCAATTAATCACATTACATGCATTATTATTATTACTGTTATTATTATTATGTGTAATATATGGCAATACAACTATACAGCTATTGACAGCTTCAACCCCTAAAAACTAAAAGCCAGTTTGCCAATCATGAAGGTAGAAAGGGTAAAAATTTCACAGTTTATTGTATTGAACCACCTTCAGTGGAGTCATATCCACAGGGCAGGAACATACAAATATAAAGATTATTAGGTGAGAGAGCCTTGAAAGCATACAATGAAATTAGTCCTAAGAAACCTTGAGTCCCAGACAATTTACAGCATATATGAACTGTACAAAAATAGCAAGAATGTGCTTCTCTGACATTGTAACCTTAAATGAGAGAGTATAAAGGTGAATAATAGATGGAAAGAGATTCCAGCTCCTACAATGATGTTCAGAAGACTATTTTTTAAGAAAATAATTTGTTTATGTTGGTTGTTTTTTTTCTTTTCTTCTTCATGCTAGGATGAATAATGGTAGTTTTTGTAGAACAATACATAAGAAAATCATACACAAGGCAAATTAATATTTTAATCTTCAGCTGGTTTGAGAAAAGCTTGGTGTGTCACTAACAGAACAAACAACATCTGACCAATCACTTTGTTGACTCGTTTAGGGCAGTATCCCGCAGTGATGCCCTTTCCTTTTGTAACTCACTGATATCAGCAGATACCAGTACTTACAGTGAGGGAAAAATGTATTTGATCCCCTGCTGATTTTGTATGTTTGCCCACTGATAAAGAAATGATCAGTCTATAATTTTAATGGTAGGTGTATTTTAACAGTGAGAGACAGAATAACAACAACAAAAAATCCATAAAAACACATTTCAAAAAAGTTATAAATTGATTTGCATGTTAATGAGGGAAATAAGTATTTGATCCCCTATCAATCAGCAAGATTTCTGGCTCCCAGGTGTCTTTTATACAGGTAACGAGCTGAGATTAGGAGCACTCTCTTAAAGGGACTGCTCCTAATCTCAGCTCGTTACCTGTATAAAAGACACCTGTCCACAGAAGCAATCAATCAATCAGATTCCAAACTCTCCACCATGGCCAAGACCAAAGAGCTGTCCAAGGATGTCAGGGACAAGATTGTAGACCTACACAAGGCTGGAATGGGCTACAAGACCATCGCCAAGCAGCTTGGTGAGAAGGTGACAATAGTTGGTGCGATTATTCGCAAATGGAAGAAACACAAAATAACTGTCAGTCTCCCTCGGTCTGGGGCTCCATGCAAGATCTCACCTTGTGGAGTTTCAATGATCATGAGAACGGTGAGGAATCAGCCCAGAACTACACGGGAGGATCTTGTTAATAATCTCAAGGCAGCTGGGACCATAGTCACCAAGAAAACAATTGGTAACACACTACGCCGTGAAGGACTGAAATCCTGCAGTGCCCGCAAGGTCCCCCTGCTCAAGAAAGCACATGTACAGGCCCGTCTGAAGTTTGTCAATGAACATCTGAATGATTCAGAGGAGAACTGGGTGAAAGTGTTGTGGTCAGATGAGACCAAAATCGAGCTCTTTGGCATCAACTCAACTCGCCGTGTTTGGAGGAGGAGGAATGACCCCAAGAACACCATCCCCACCGTCAAACATGGAGGTGGAAACATTATGCTTTGGGGGTGTTTTTCTGCTAAGGGGACAGGACAACTGCACCGCATCAAAGGGACGATGGACGGGGCCATGTACCGTCAAATCTTGGGTGAGAACCTCCTTCCCTCAGCCAGGGCATTGAAAATGGGTCGTGGATGGGTATTCCGGCATGACAATGACCTAAAACACACAGCCAAGGTAACAAAGGAGTGGCTCAAGAAGAAGCACATTAAGGTCCTGGAGTGGCCTAGCCAGTCTCCAGACCTTAATCCCATAGAAAATCTGTGGAGGGAGCTGAAGGTTCGAGTTGCCAAACGTCAGCCTCGAAACCTTAATGACTTGGAGAGGATCTGCAAAGAGGAGTGGGACAAAATCCCTCCTGAGATGTGTGCAAACCTGGTGGCCAACTACAAGAAACGTCTGACCTCTGTGATTGCCAACAAGGGTTTTGCCACCAAGTACTAAGTCGAAGGGGTCAAATACTTATTTCCCTCATTAACATGCAAATCAATTTATAACTTTTTTGAAATGCATTTTTCTGGATTTTTTTGTTGTTATTCTGTCTCTCACTGTTAAAATACACCTACCATTAAAATTATAGACTGATCATTTCTTTGTCAGTGGGCAAACGTACAAAACCAGCAGGGGATCAAATACTTTTTTCCCTCACTGTAAATGTATTATTTGATGGATGAAATCAATAAGCTGATAGCATCTTAGCCAGATTGAAACTGTTAAAAACAAAAAGAGAAAATCAGGGACTGTGGATTCAGGGCATGGGCTGCAGTTCAATAAAGAACTTGACAGTTGAACTGCAAACACAGTTGCCCTATAAACCTGATAAATGGATTTCCGTGTGGCACAGAAAGCACTGGTTCACTTCTGATTTTCCACCATGGAGCACATTTGCACAATGTTGTTCTGCTGTTGTTTTCCAAATTGCAACGTGTACATTTTTAATACATTTCATTATAGGAGGGGGAAACGTCCAGAGATTTACAGGTTATTGTTCATTTCAAGCAGCAAATTGCATGAACTGTAGGTTTCCCCATTGCTGCATGTGGTCTCTCAGTGGGCAAAATGTTATCCTAATGATTTTTATTACTACAGAAGTGGTCCCAGGGAGAACTTTAATGACTGCAGCAATAAAGAGGTCCCCCACCCCCTGCCCTCGATTAGAATTCAGACAAAAGCGTTACTTTAAAGCCAACCTGAAACACAACACTTAAACGATGTTGATTTGGGAGTGAACCCGATATGTGAGCGATCTACTTTGAGGGGACCCTACCTTTGTAATGTTTCACTCAAACCATTTGGTCTGAAACTAAAAGTTTCTAGTTTTTAGTTTAAAAACTAAACATCCCCACACATATTCGGTATAATCGTATATACTGCCAAAGCAAACATGATATAAAGAAGGTGAATTCACAAAGAGGAAATTATAGCTAATTCAAATGTCATTGGCAATGTGTTTATGATGATGATGATTATATATAGCACATGTATGGATAATGTTTGTTAATTTCAATCATACTTCAGTGCCCAGTGTAGGTACTATATGATGTGTACCTACTGGCACAAAAACTCAAATTAAATATCCTTTCTTTTATTTTGGGGGGGCATACTTAAAACATATACTTTTACAGTTACCAAAACATTTTAATCCATTGAAAGTCAGAACATTTGTATTTATTTTGTTTGAAATTAATTACAAATTTGAATGCAATGTGTACCTACAGCAACATACCCTGTTTCATATGCTGTGAATAAAGCTCATCATTCAGTTATTGGAACAGTTAATGCATTTTAATCTTAATTTAAATGTATGTAATCATTCAGGCACACACACAAAATACATTCAGTGGAAAGTGGCTCTCTTCATCTGTACTCTCTGTAGCCTTTCATTGAGTTCAGGGTGTGGGTGTTAACATCATAATCCAGCATTAATGAAATGGGCCTCTGTTACATTGTCAATGTCTTTTTAGGTAAATATCCATGGCACCTCCATTGGATAGCCTAAATCTGAAATATTACAACTGTTGAAAACAGCTTCCTTACAGGTCTCGAACGACAAATATCAGACAGAAGAGTTCAACTTCCTTTTATATCCACACAAGTACCGCCACCACAATAGCAACATTTCTCAATGTTGACCTTTTTAAACAAGAATGATAAACAGGCAAGTCAGATTCCTCCCACACCCTATCCTTTGCATGGGCTGAGCCATCTTTATTCGTTTCCTGTTTAACCTGGAAGGGTCAGTTGCAGTTATTTTTATTACATTACGAGTTAACGAGGCAAATGAAAATGAAATGAGGGGGATTGATTATATCTGTAAATGTCTGGGATTCAAGAGAGACTGGACATGTTATACTGCTGAAACAGTAACCCATCTATTTCTCACTGTACAGCGCCTTATTCACGTGGTTTCACTTTAAGGGAGAAACACACGTTCCCTGGAGGTAAGAGCAGCTGTTTAAATGTATGCCAATAAACTACACAAACTTTCATGGAACATTCATTGCATTTTTTACTAGCTGACGGCCGCGCATGAACATAATACGACCACATTTAGTCATATCAAACCAACTCCAATTCAGAATTGTTGTTTGATTTAGTTTTTTATTAAATAATAATAAATTAAGATTTTTGTTAAAATATTTTTAAAAATGAAAGGATGCAATTTAAAAGCATTGTCTGGGCATGGATTACTGTGCACAATTAATTAATTCCAAACACTGCACTATAACGTCTTAATTGAGGCAAGTTTAAAATTGTTAAAAAAACAACAAGTAACACTGCATAGATAAAGTAGATGTAAAATTGCAGTCTCCACCTTTGCTTGTGTAATCTGGAAAGGTAGACACTGGAGTGTTTCACTGCTGATAAATGGACAGTGTGCCCTCTTGTGGACTAATTGTGGGACAATTCAGGAGTGTGAGTTTGCTGGAGGCGCCGCTCACTGGGAATCAAAAGGGGTTCATGTATGTGTTGGTCTTTCGAAACTTCTAATGAGTCTGTGTTTCTGACCCTGTACAGAGCTAAGTGACTGGTCAATGTGTGTGTGGATTGGGGTCGAGGACGTTGGTGTAAAGATGTTGTGTTTATAATCCCTTTTCCCATCAGAGAGGCGTCAGGAGTTTTCAGAGTACATTCAAAAACAATCTATTGGAAGAATTCAAACACTTTATATGGTTAACACATACACACACACACACACACACACACACACACACACATCTTGCACATTTCTGTGTATGTCTACATACAGTATGCTATGCTAAATTTCACACAATTAAACATCTTTACAGAATACATTCCCAGAGTATGCCATTGCATATTTATGAAAATGTTTAAAATTTGATCAGATCATACCCTTTGCGAATGAATTATTCATGGCCCACTTTCAGAGTTTTGCCATGTCTTTAACCAAAAGAAAAAAAGAAAAAGAAAAAGGAGAATAAATAGAGGGAACTGTCTTGTACCCCCCCAACACCCAAAACACACAAAGAAAACACAATCTTAGGACCTGTGCAATGGTCTGCCCTTACCTTACTCGTATTACATTACAAATGCAAGCCAGGCTCCACTGTGTAGTCCTGTTGTTAATTGTGCACCTCTCATGACCACCAGTGAGAAGCACAGCCTGCCTCCAAACAATGATTTCCAAACAAACAGGCATTCATTCAAGTTATGCACCACCCTTGGGTATGTTATCAATTGTTGCATGACTAAAAGATCCAACCCTTCTGCGCTCTTCCCATCTGTTGCCCACCCTCCTGGCATTCCCTGTGATCCTCTCCACTGTGTACAATGTTCTTGCAATACTACATGTTAAAAAGCTCCTGGCGGTCTCCTGCTCAGGGCTGATTAGATACTGTACCCCCTGTGGAGACTAAGGTCACCTTCAGTGTTTCAATTAACAGGTACAATCAGGACAGGTTAGACAGCACTCTGTTCTATCTATTGCTGAGGCTTAACTACCTAAAAAAACAAAACACTTGAGAACATCCTGTAATGTTTGGGTATTGGCTTAGCAATACAACAACATAATGTAATTGAATCGACTGCCCTCTGGGACTGGTGTCATGTTTCATGCATTATTGGCCGGAAAGGGTAAACATACACTCCTGCACAGATCCCTAGCAGGTGATTATGGGTTGTGACAAATGAGAATCACTTCTGTGTTGTCTTTATTTAATATACATGTTGTTATTGTTCCTAAGGGTTAGCACACATTTTTTTTTTTTTTTTGATATGGGACAAAATGTTCTTGTCCATCATATACTGTATCTGTACTGTATCCCATATGGTTTAATAGGGCCACAATTTTTAATCTGACCAAAAACTAAGTAGTCTCCAAACCCATTGGAGAATTCCCTGTGGTTGTATGAAATGTACCTACTTTGACACGATTTGAAGACTGTGTTTGAAATGCATGTACCGAAACTTCAACTCTCAATCATCCTAACATGCTTATAATTAATGAACATATAATGATATAATAAACTGCACGTAGTGTTGACGTATATTCCATTGCTCAGTTCAGTCTAGATGTTGTTCAGCATTTGGTCTCTGAATTTGTGTACATGCTGCCATCTAATGGTAAATGTCACAAATGCAGACGAACCATAAGGTTATTATCTCTACAATGTAACTGGTAACCTGTTTCGCTTAAAGATACAAACATGTTGAGTGTGAAAACATGATGAATATAAGCAGCCTGAGAAAGCATACCAAAGCTTTGTATGTATGTATGTATGTATGTATATGAATGTATAATTTCTATGTATGCCTATATATATACATATACACTCACCTAAAGGATTATTAGGAACACCTGTTCAATTTCTCATTAATGCAATTATCTAAACAACCAATCACATGGCAGTTGCTTCAATGCATTTAGGGGTGTGGTCCTGGTCAAGACAATCTCCTGAACTCCAAACTGAATGTCTGAATGGGAAAGAAAGGTGATTTAAGCAATTTTGAGCGTGGCATGGTTGTTGGTGCCACACGGGCCAGTCTGAGTATTTCACAATCTGCTCAGTTACTGGGATTTTCACGCACAACCATTTCTAGGGTTTACAAAGAATGGTGTGAAAAGGGAAAAACATCCAGTATGCGGCAGTCCTGTGGGCGAAAATGCCTTGTTGATGATAGAGGTCAGAGGAGAATGGGCCGACTGATTCAAGCTGAAAGAAGAGCAACTTTGACTGAAATAACCACTCGTTACAACCGAGGTATGCAGCAAAGCATTTGTGAAGCCACAACACATACAACCTTGAGGCGGATGGGCTACAACAGCAGAAGACCCCACCGGGTACCACTCATCTCCACTACAAATAGGAAAAAGAGGCTACAATTTGCACAAGCTCACCAAAATTGGACAGTTGAAGACTGGAAAAATGTTGCCTGGTCTGATGAGTCTCGATTTCTGTTGAGACATTTAGATGGTAGAGTCAGAATTTGGCGTAAACAGAAGGAGAACATGGATCCATCATGCCTTGTTACCACTGTGCAGGCTGGTGGTGGTGGTGTAATGGTGTGGGGGATGTTTTCTTGGCACACTTTAGGCCCCTTAGTGCCAATTGGGCATCGCTTAAATGCCACGGCCTACCTGAGCATTGTTTCTGACCATGTCCATCCCTTTATGACCACCATGTACCCATCCTCTGATGGCTACTTCCAGCAGGATAATGCACCATGTCACAAAGGTCGAATAATTTCAAATTGGTTTCTTGAACATGACAATGAGTTCACTGTACTAAACTGGCCCCCACAGTCACCACATCTCAACCCAATAGAGCACCTTTGGGATGTGGTGGAACGGGAGCTTCGTGCCCTGGATGTGCATCCCACAAATCTCCATCAACTGTAAGATGCTATCCTATCAATATGGGCCAACATTTCTAAAGAATGCTTTCAGCACCTTGTTGAATCAATGCCACGTAGAATTAAGTCAGTTCTGAAGGCGAAAGGGGGTCAAACACAGTATTAGTATGGTGTTCCTAATAATCCTTTAGGTGAGTGTATAGCCATAACATTATGACCACTTTCCTAATATTGTGTAGGTCTCCCTTTTGCCGCCAAAACAACCCTGACCCATCGAGGCATGGACTCCACTAGACCTCTGAAGGTGTGCTGTGGTATCTGGCACCAAGACGTTAGCAGCAGATCCTTTAAGTCCTGTAAGTTGTGAGGTGGGGCCTCCATGGATCGGACTTGTTTGTCCAGCACATCCCACAGATTCTCGATTGGATTGAGATCTGGGGAATTTGGAGGCCAAGTCAACACCTTAATCTCAGGATTCATCAGACCAGGCCACCTTCCTCCATTGCTCCGTGGTCCAGTTCTGATGCACACGTGCCCATTGTAGGCGCTTTCGGCAGTGGACAGGGGTCAGCATGGGCACCCTGACTGCCCTGCTGCTACGCAGCCCCATACGCAACAAACTGCGATGCACTGTGTGTTCTGACACCTTTCTATCAGAACCAGCTTTAACTTGTTCAGCAATTTGAGCTACAGTAGCTCGTCTGTTCGATTGGACCACATGGGGCAGCTTTCACTCCCCACGTGCATCAATGAGCCTTGGCCACCCATGACCCTGTCGCCAGTTCACCGCTTTTCCTTCCTTGGACCACTTTTGATAGGTACTGACCACTGCAGACCGGGAACACCCCACAAGAGCTGCAGTTTTGGAGATGCTCTGACCCAGTCGTCTAGCCATCACAGTTTGGACCTTGTCACAGTCACTCAGATCCTTACGCTGCCCATTTTTCCTGCTTCTAACACATCAACTTTGTTCACTTGCTGCCTAATATATCCCACCCACTGACAGGTGCCATGATAACGAGATTATCAGTGTTATTCACTTCACCTGTCAGTGGTCATAATGTTATGGCTGATCGGTGTATATATATATAGAGAGAGCGAGAGCGAGAGAGAGGAGAGAGAATGCATAAATGGAACCGTCACCTTAAGAATGTCATAAACAATGTAATCTTTAAGAATATTAAAAACAACACTACTACTAGCACTAGTGCTATTACTACTACTACTACTACTACTACTACTACTACTACTACTAGGCTATTACTACTGAAACACAATTTTTGGAAACAATAGGATCCAACCGACAAATAAAACGGCTGGCTTTATATATTAATTGAAGACTTTTTACAAAGAATTTCACGTTCAAAACACAATTGCATCTTAGACTTTTCAAATTGCATAGTAAAAAATACAAAAGTATGTACAACAGTTAAAACACGCAGATCGAATGCACATAGAAAGAGAATTGAAATGATATATAGCAACCATGCTTTTATTTCATGTATGGCTTTGCATTTTAATTTCGTAAAATATACAATAACATGCACGGCGGGGGAAATCAAAGTGTTAAAAGGATGCGTACGTCACGCCAGTCAGCCCCCGGCCCCTCCCACTCCGCGGATTTGCATACGATACACGTGGGATGAGTGTTGTAGACATTCAGAAGATACCATTATGTGTTTAAAGCAGATGTGGAAATTTTAACGACATGGTGATATGTGTGTATTCATATCTTATTAAAATTTTGAATTATATTCATTTATGTATTATCAATTTGTAGTTTGTCTTGAATTACTTGTCGGGAAGTTATTTGAACAGTATTTCCCTGCATGTGGGGGATAATGGTACATCCCGCAGAGTGCTATTGCGCGCAGCTCGGAGGCGCCGCTCAGTGACTCAGTGACTGCAGGTGCGCACCGTCCTGCTCTGACTGCTTCAGCCAATGGTCCGAAGTCCCTGCAAAGCAAGACTTTCAGCAGAAATGACAGGACTCAGTGCTTTAAAGATGGATGCAAACGTAGTGGTTTTAGGAACAGATAATGTGGGCAAATCTGGTAAGTTTATTATTATTATATGACTTGTTTACGCTTACACAGGCAGTCTTAATCTCTTTCTGATGACTGTATATGATCTATAAGGAATACATGTGCACCACTAAGATTATGTGTTGATGTATTTATTTATTGCAGCTCTCACGGTGCGATTCCTGACTCGGAGATTCATCGGGGAATATGGAGATATAGGTAATTACATGTCGTGCACTACAGTGCAACTTCTTTCTTCCTGATGTTTTCGGCAGCTCTTGCTCTGCGCAGTTAGATGGAGATGCCGTAGGGAGGTCATCATGCTATTAATGCATTAAGCGTCTATAGTAGAAGTATAATGACATGCATTGCCTTTTGAATTGCATTAAACCTGATAGTCAGTTATACGGCAACTATTGCAATCTCACCTGAACTTATTTCCATTTCTTTTTCCAGAATCAATTTACAGTCACAACTTTATTGTAGACGGCAGGGAAATTTCCTTCAACATCTGGGACTCTCCTTATTCACAGGTAAGTGTAAGCAAATGAACTACAGCCGGTGTTCTGACAAACTGCGCTTCCCTCCGTGTGCTGTGCAGTCTATGCATCCGGAAACAGTAGCAGCATCGACGTGCGCAGTATCTCTGACCTCTTCTCGGATCCTCTTTTGAACGGTCATCTAAAATGCTGCTGATGCAAATACCACGCTATTGCCAATGCGATGTAGGATGTGGCATGCAGAGGTTTCAGTCTCGGGTGGTTATTGTGGTCCTTTTATCAGAGGGAACACGCACTTGGGTTTTGCTCAGATTTACTGCGCAACTATTGCCGGTGACTTGGGACGCATGATGAGGCTGGGGTCGCGCTGCGCAGATGTCCGCAGGTTTGCACAGGTCTTCGCGGCTGCACCAATGGGATCTGTTGGATTCTGCAGCTCTGTGCAGAACTGTTGAAATCTGCGCAACAAAAACGCGACTATTTTTCCGACTGCGACGCACAGTGCGACGGGTTGCTGCTAAACCGAGAGTGTCACACTACTCTCCAAGAAACCTTAAACATGAACAGTGACATATTAGCTTAATGCATTTATAGGCATTCTAAGGCTTGCTTTAGTATAACTGATAAATATGCCAGGGTTTCTACTCCCACACTAGGGGTGAGCATCAGTGACGTAAGCCAGCTCATGACGCAATCCAGTTCTAGCGAAGTGGCTGGGAGAAGTGCGCATGCTTACAAATCACCCAACCCTTGAGTTTCATAATAAGAACAAAAAAAGAGTGAAATTTCACAAGAGCCTTCATTCCCTAAAATGGCCAATATGTAGAGCATAATCTTGCTAATGAAATGACCCCCATTTTGTTTCTGGGAAAAAAGGACCCATCCTGCGAGACTACCACGTGTGAGAAAAGACTGCAGTGGGCCGACGGCTTTGTCCTGGTGTACAGCATCTGCGACCGAGCCAGTTTTAACAGCATCTCCAAGCAGATCCAGTCCATCAAGGCGGTGAAGGACTACCTGGGCGCTGAGAAGGTTCCCATCGTGATCGTGGGCAACAAGAGGGACTTGCACCACCGCAGGACAGTCTCCAGCGAGGAGGGCCGCCTGTTGGCCCTGTCCACGGACTGCGCCTTCTATGAGGTGTCTGCTGCCGAAAACTACCACAGTGTGCTTCTGGTCTTCCACGGGCTCATTGAGAGGATCCGGGAGTCAAAGACGGCGGTGAAGAAACCGGCCGGGATCAAAAGCATCGTGAAGAGCATGTCTGCCGTGTTCACCAGACGAAGGACAGACTCTCTGTGAGAGAGGATGCGGCGGTGCCAGGATACATGAACGCCCTACAGGGTTACTCCTTCTGCCTTTGGTAACGAGGCTCTTTGGCTGTAAACGAGCCCAGTTTGATGGGGTGTCATGCGTGTGATCCGTGTGCCCAAGGTTTATGAAAGCACTGTCCCGTGTTCATTGGAACTGGACGCAAGAGTGAAGAAAGAGGGAACCCGAGCAGAGATTGCATCTTTTCAGAAAGTGCTTCTCATTGATGCAAGAATCTGTAAATTATGTCTTTCTCGTAATGGTGTGGAAAGATAATCTATAAAGCACCTGTAAGTGGGAGTGCAAAGGAGCATGGGAACTATCCTGTTATCTGCAGCATATGTACTGAGATTCCTTATGTGCCGCGGCCCAGGCTGTCGCATGGGGATAGGGTGAGTGTGAGATAGGGAGCCAGTGATTGAGAAATTGCAATCCTGCCAGCTCTTTGTTAAGAGAGCAAAACTTGAGTTGTACTGAATGATGCGGGGGAAAAACATGCAGTGCAACAAAGACTGAAGTCAGCAGTGATTTGGCTCCGATAATGCAGAATAAAATCCCCCAATAAAACATCAGAAAACCCACCACCATTTTTAACATAATTACTGAAAGCCCTCACTAAAATCTTAAAGCACTCAATATTTTACTGTGAGCTCCAGCACTTTGCATCGGCCTGCCTCTCTTCTCTATCTCTATCTTTTGAGATATTGTTCACATGGGTGCTTGTTTTTATCCTGCATTGACAGATTTAGCCTGGTTATAGGCCCGTTTTTCATTGTTTATTCTCATCTGCCAGAATGGCACACATCTCATTATTTTTGTCACCGCCGACTGCTCTTAGGAAGTCAAGGGTTCACTAGTTGCTGTGTATGGTTTCCTGAAACATCTAGTCTATGTCTCTGAAACGAACGCCAGTTCCAGTGTCCAAAGCCCCAAACCAAAGGATCTCGCATAATATTAAATTCTTTGGAAACCCTGCATAGCAAGCCAATTATTTTATTATAATGGTTTGGTTTGTAAATTATAAACTACATTAAAACCTAAAAGCAATACTTAAGTCTTTTAGGGGGAGGGCAACTCACTAGAACATATCACTCATGTTTTCTTTTCAGTCTTCTCTAAAATGAAACAATTGAGCACTTTCTACAACTTAATACTTTAGACGGATGAATAATTCTGTGAGCTGAATGTGAAGTAGGGCAATATGTGATGTGCAGCTTCACACTATTGTGTAAAGAAAAATCTTTGAATGTATAATGTGATGTAAATATGTACATGTGATTATTTAAAAAAAACTTTTGCAAAAAAAAACATTTTATTTTGTACAAATGTTCAGCTATGAAATTAATAAATATATTAAGCGATAATTATATGAAATCTGAAGTGGATATTTTATTTTTGTTTCTGTTTGTCACCATTTCATGTCATTGTAGTTTTGTAATGATTATATTTTCAGAAGGCCTGGTACTTCAATCAGTCTTAAATGAAAATACACTTCCAGACACACACAATAACCTCACAACCTCCCATTTTACGATTGTGCGATTGCTAAATTAGTTTTGACGTGAGATTGCAGAATACTTTCTATATTGCACTGGTTTATTAAATGGTATTGTGGGGAACATTTTGACTGTAAGCTTTGAGGACAGACAGTTGATATCAATAGTACAGTTCTTAATTTTCACCCAGGAAAATATTAAGATCTAGAGAACAACCCAATTCAGCCATTGCTACAACACATCTAGACATGGTGACCAAACCCAGCTTTGTTCTGAATGCAGTGTGGAAGTCTGAAACCTCATGTTCAAGGAATTATTCCAAAAGCCTGAAAAATCCAATGGTTGGCAAAACCAGATGTCTGGTTTGCTGTTTCTGTTTACAAAGGGTTGTAACGAGGTGGTCTTGCTTAAGGAAATGATATAACTAAAGGCAGAATCGCAGATGGGTTAAGTCCATTCTGAATGCTCTCAATATTTTGCTTGGCATGTGGACATTATGGGCATTAATGACAACCCCAACAGGCACATTTCCCATATTTGCCCATGAAGAAGATACAAAGCTTCAGAAATGGTCCAGCTTCAAAAACAGAACCAAACAAGAAAGCTTGATAATTAGCTTTTTAACAAGACACTTAAATCCAAACGACTTGCAGACTGAGGGGAAAACCATGTATTAATAAGTGCTGTTTCAGTCACAACAATAGGACAGTGTTATGGCTCAGCTTTAACATGCAAGAGAAGTAGGTTAGGGAACTTGCTCAGGGTATTTTACACGACTGTTGATTGGGTTGGATTGGTATTCTACTGGTAACCAGCTCTTATCCTGAAGCACTGACCAACTAGCCTCCTGATACCAACCTCACATCTGCAGTAAAGATGGGATTTTAAACCAGCTTGAAATCTTTGGCAGGGAAAAAAAAAAAAATCTCCCACTAAATTCTTACTAAATGTTCTATTGTCCATTGTATAAACAACGGGTTCTGCTTGGCTATAAAATGGACCACGAATGTGCCCTTAAAACTCTGCGTTTCCCCATTGTTCACTCGAAGGAAGACAGACTATGCTGAAATCATGAGCAAAGCATGACTGACTGAGAAAAGGTGTTGTGTTGAGGAAAAAATACTTCCTTAATGAATCATCTGAGATAAAGACCTCTAGGCATCTTCTGAGGATGTGATTTTTACTTTTTAAAATGTAATTTCTTTGAAGGTAGTGTATTTTGTTGGCACAAGGGGAAACGTCTCAAGAACACAAACAACTGACCTCCCCCTGCCTCCCCCACCCTCGCTCTATAATTTGCCAGACTGGAGAGATTCCATAAAATAGACACTTACAAACCTATAGGTTATAAAACAGTTTATTGATGGGGTTAATAGGTAATGTAACCAGTCTTTCCTTAGGCAACACATCAAAACATTAAAGGAACATTACATTGTGAAACACTTTAATTTCTGCAGAATTGCAAAAGAGAGTTTTTAATACGGAGACAAAGTCTCTCGAGGCGAAATAATCATGTCTTAGATGAAGGAACCAATTCATGTAGAAACATAATATACCTTTCAATTTTCAGATGTGATTTAAGACCAAAGAGTGTTAAGAATATGTTCATATTAAAAGACTCTGAATGATCATTTGAGTTAATCATTCAAAAATGAAAACATCACAGCAAGAGTGCTTGATCTTAAATTAGGCAACTGAAGCAATGATATAATAAGAATTTTAATAGTGCAAGATAATCCTCACAGAGAAAATATTTCTATCAATTTGCACTAAATTGCAATGCAATTAATTTGAAATAAGAAAAAAAATGCAAGTGGTTTAATAAGTGCAATCTGATTAAACAAAATCTGGAGTATAATTTCAGAACAGAAAATGTCACAGTAATCTAAAATACAGCTACTACTTAAGAAAAAATGTACTTCAATTAAAAGAACACTGTAACCCTCCCCCTAGGCATAACCCTTTGAAACACAGAACACGTGTCATATATGATTTAAGCATTATTCATTAAAAATTAAACAAGCCTTCCCTTTTTTACTCAAAAATAGTGCTGGGACTTTGTGAATCAGGTAAGATACAGCAATAAAAGTGCAGATTTCTTCTATAAAAAAAACAATGAATGAAAATACTACCCGTCCATAAAATATAGTCCAAAATTACTTTCCTGTACAATCTTTTCTGTCCTTTGGTGGTTCTCCTCTGACATGTATTACACAGTTTAATAGAGTAGGGGGGAAAAGAAAAAAAAAAAAAAGGTGGTGGGGGGGATGGGGACGATCAACAAGAACATTTCCCAGCAGGAGAACCGTCTGCTCACATGCTGGGTAAGAAATGAAGGAAAAAAAAAAATGTAGACATTCCAGAAAAATGAAATAAAAAGCTAGAAAATATCCATGAAAATCTTGAACTCAATCCTTTCATAAAGTCAGCAGTAATTTTAGACCAACTGAAGATTTAATAGGATTGTTCTTTGCTGTCGAATCAAATCAACAGCAAAATAATAGTATTTGCCATCAAATGAAAATCTTATCCCCAAAGCTTATACAATTGAAAAAGCAATGCTATACGGCTTACAAATTCCTCTGACATTGCGGTGTAAAAGTGTGCTTCCAATATGCACCGCCCTCTCGAAGAAATGGCCCGTTTAAAAACCGAGACCAGGCAAATAGACTCCAATTGGGTTCAACACTGTTATTCTGGAAACGTAAACATCCCAAGTACAATACGAATGCGTTTTATTCTTCGTGAATTTCCCTTTTGAAATGTAACTGTGTGCATGTGATATAAGGACAAGAGATTTACCCTCTTCATTCACTGGGTATAAGGCCACTACTGGAGCACAATCTGAGCGAGAGTGATATGAAGTGTGCAAACTGAAGCTTTCACATAGACCAGTTAAGAATAGCCAAAATGTAAATGGACCTTATGTCTAGTGAGAGGAGAGGAGTACAATTACGATGTGCATGTACAATAAGAGGAGTACAATTTGGGTCCTAAACTAATTTCCAAAGAGGTGAAGTATCAGGATTTTAATGTAAAATATGTGATAAAAGATTAAACAAAAAATACAAAGCAACCAAAAACTTACATTAACATTAAGTGGAAACTTAATAGAATTAATTATGAATAGAATACCTCCTATCCTCTTAAACTGAAATGTATTTTTAAATGTTTACGTTTTTAAATATGCAGGATACACTTCTCACAGCAAGCAAGAGATATTTCCATCGATTTCCTTGACTTTTAATTATTTTCCGTGCACTATGTTTGGCTCTTTTCCCATTCTCCATAGTAAAATTTAAAGCCCTCCCTTAATTTCCTCTTCGGCCTGCTCTTTTCTAAATCCTTCTCAGTACTTTTCCCCTTCTGCTGGCTCACAAAGCAAACTCCAGCTTCCTGCTCTATTAAACAGTGTTATAATAGCACTCTGGTTACCTTCATATACAAGTGAGCTTTGTAAGATGACTAGGGCGAAAACCTGCAGACATAAACACTCTAATTAACCTAGATTTGCACCCCTGAGGTCTGAAATTTGTATTCCTCAATTCTCTCTACCCCTGGTAAGACAGATCACACAGGCACTTACTGTTCAAAACATACGTGAACACATGGAGCTGCAAGAAATGTGACATGGACAGATTAAACATGGCTGTGGGTGCTCTTGGTCTGGTGAGCCTTGCAGTTATTTTGGGTATAATTTTCTCAAAACCAAGCCCCACCCTCTCTTGTGTACCTTCCCCAGGAGACCAGGCTAGTCAGTCCATTTTGGCAGTGGAATGGACACTGGTGTGTGTTGTGCGTGTGTAGGTGGAGCTCATAGTCTTCAGGGGGCTCTCGCCTCTCCTGACCTCACGGTGGGATGAGCCACTTGAGAGCGTCTTCTGCTCCAGGACTTTCTCGCAAGCCGGGTCTGAGGCTTCAGGCCGCGCAACAACTCCACTCCTCTCCGGGCTCGCAGGGCCCTGTGCTGGACCCTCAGGAGCTGGGACTGCCTGCATCTGCTCCCCTCTTCTGGTCCCGCTGTCTGGTGTTCTGTTCTGCTTCTTCTCATCTTCAGTAACAGGGTCTGGCTCTTCACGCTCTTTCGTGGACATCCCTGGCAGCTGCAAAGTAGGTCACAACATTGGAAAGAAAAAAGATAAAAAAGCATGAACACATTTCATTGTTTGACTTTCGCACTGTTGGCCGGGCATTAAGGTATAGGAGGCATGAATGAGAAATGGTGAGCTTTTGACATTGTTTGCCCATAAAAACCTGAGGCAGGTGGTGTAATGAGAGGAGGTCCACATCAACAGTCATGCTTAATCTAAATCATGTCTTTCTGACGTTACTGGTTGTTCCATTCATCCGGATTCAAGAGGTTAGATTTTCATACATAGTCTCACAGTATGAAGAGGCCTTTGAAAATTTCTCCCAGTTTCCTATAGACTCGCACATTTCGCAAGTCATTTCTGGGAAGCCGAGCAGTCTTATTTTTGTTTTGCATAAGTGCCTGTGTTAGGGAGGCATATTAAAACTTCCCTTCTCCTAGTGGAAGGCACATTCCAATACGCAGCTAAGAGACGAAGATCCCCAAGCATCTCTGCAATCTAAACGAGACCATGCAGACATGCTTCTGAACTTGGGCTGACCTTCAACGACATGAGAGAGCAGGCTGGGTATTTGTATCCTTTTGCTCCCAGCCTTGTGATTCTGCCTCGTGTTGGTATGGAATCTCCACACTGGCAGACAACAGACTGGGATCTTCATAGGTTGGCTGGTGCCAGACCTATTGGAGTCTCCATCAGTCTGCGCGTTTCAGAGGATCCAAACAGGAACATGCCAGGGGTTAATGAAGGAAAGAGGGAGGGAAGGCTATAAAAGGAGCCCGGCTTGTCTGTAGCCCAAACGACTGTTTGTCAGATTCCCTGACCCCCCTCACAGACTAGTGGATCAATGCCCGGCCAATGCACAGCAGGACCCCAGAGCTATAAACCAGTCTGACTGCACCGCTTTGCCTGTCAAACGCCTCCACGCTGTATGAACAGGAGGGGACTGTTATCAGTCCTCCTGCCAAAAGAAAGCATATGATGGAAAAGAAAAGAAATAAAAACAGGGTCAACAGTTAAAGAGCTACAGTGGCTAATAACAGACGTCTCAAGGACTTGGTCATTTTTCCCTGGGGGGAAAAAAAAAATGCATCTTAAAAGTAAACTTTATTGCAGGTTTGGTCAAGCACAGGACAGGTCCTTATATATAAATTGCAATAGGTTCTTTAAAGAATATTGCAAAAAAATAAAATAAAATAAAAATGTTCCATATACAGTGAGGCAAAAAGTATTTGATCCCCTGCTGATTTTGTACGTTTGCCCACTGACAAAGAAATGATCAGTCTATAATTTTAATGGTAGATGTATTTTAACAGTGAGACAGAATAACAGCAAGAAAATCCAGAAAAACGCATTTCAAAAAAGTTATACATTGATTTGCGTGTTAATGAGTGAAATAAGTATTTGATCCCCTATCAATCAGCAAGATTTCTGGCTCCCAGGTGTCTTTTATACAGGTAACGAGCTGAGATTAGGAGCACTCTCTTAAAGGGATTTTGTCACTTATTTCAAGCAAATTTCAAGCAAAAAAGGCTTGAAATAAGTGAAAAAAATCTGCCAATGGTACAAGACAAAATACAACATATTCAAGGCATACTTTCTTAGAAACAATTGTTATTATCTTGCTTGTTAAGGAAATGCATCTTATTTTAAGGACTCCTCACTTTCTCCATCCAAACAATGTGGGGAAGCAATAAAAAAGGCAAACAGCATGTTAGGGTATATTGTCAAAAGTGTAGAATTGAGAACAAGGGCAGTGATGTTCAGACTGTACAATGCACTAGTTAGAGCTCATCTGGATACTGTGGACAGTTCTGGGCTCCACACTTCAAGAAAGATATTGCTGCTCTAGAGGCAGTTCAGAGGAGAGCAACCAGACTTATTCCAGGTCTGAAGGGAATGTCCTACTGAGAGACTGAGGGAACTGAACTGAACCATTTCACCCTGACTACGTGGGGACTTGATTCAAGTCTTCAAAATCATGAAAGGCATCGACCACATCAAACCAGAGAAGCTTTTCCAGATCAGCAGGGACACACGCACCCAGGGACACAAATGGAAATTGGCCTTCAAGACATTCAAGACAGAAAACAGGAGACGCTTCTTCACACAGAATTGTCTCAGTCTGGAACAAACTCCTCAGCGATGTGGTAGAAGCTGAAAATCTGGGAACATTCAAAAATAGACTAGATCACTTAATTATTAATGGACACCAAACAAGCACAATAGGTCAAATGGCCTCCTCTCGTTTGTAAACTTTCTCATGTTCTTAAGTAAAGCTATGCAGGTTAATGAAATTAACATTGCAATAACAGGAGTTTTTGGAACTAAAGTGAAAATGCATAAAGCGCTCAAACTGATAAAAAACAACAACAAAACCAGTTGATAAACTCTACTATCTATTCCCAGTGACCAGTACCTCAACTCTGTCTGTATCCCTTATTACCGCGTCACTTTCACGATATGCGTGTAAAGGAAAGTAAGCTTTGTGCGTTCTCAAAGTTTACACCTGCAGGTAGGCGCTCACAAAGAGATCCGACTGATCTGCTGTTCCACCTCGCTGCTTCTCTGGAGCTCTTTGTTTGAGCCCATGCAAGCTTTTACAGGCTTGCCTGCCACTGCCACCTTAATCATGTCTTGTTCAGTGTTCAAGATACAGTTTCATTAACCTGGACTGGGGAGAAAACAAAGAGGTGCAAGTCTTAACAACAGAGTAAAGCTGCTGGGTAGGGATCCAGTGCAACTGAAACTTCAGTTTTTGAAATGCTCACTTACAGGCAACCTAGAGTCTTCTGTGTTTATTGTTCCTCCAAGATCAATCCACTCCAGTTTATCCCATTCCGTGTTCAATTAACCTCCACCTTTCTGAATTCATTGCCAATTTGTCTGCATGGGCCCGAAGATTGATCTGAAATGTGCAACACTTTCACTGTGCATCTCTACAGTAGATTAGAGTTGATGATCCACCATTGATGATACTGATAAGAGATGTTTCACAAGCCCTTATAAAATCAGACTTTGGTAAATCAGGGTATTGCATAGTAAGACCATAAAACACACAAGAAAGCTAGCAAAGTTAGACAACGATGACAAGGAAGACTATGGCAAAATTTTCCAGATTTTCCATAGTGACATTTCTCAAAACCAGCTGTTGCAGTTTCAATTAGATTATATAAGACAGCCTGGAAGAGGACAAAGGTCTGGTTCTTGTTTTCACAGTAGTTCTTGCGTAATGTCAAAACAAAAATGAAAGGCAGTAAATCATTCAAAATCAAGCCATAAACAGATGTTGGTGCATCTGTTTGTCACCTGTAGTTCGTTACTGCTTTTCCTACGGTTCTGATGATTAATACAACCTTGGGTTTCCATTTGTGATGACTATTGTTTTTTTCAGCATATTTCATTTGTCTGTGTAAATGTCTTGGACACCATCCGAGCTCTTCCTATTCCATTTTCAGAAGCGTATGCCAGTCGGGCCTGTGTATAATTACAAAATCAGATGGTATTCTGGGAAGACAGTTTGTCCTAGTAGCCGTACTCTGCTTCCAGTTTAGAAATGTGTGTGCACGTGTTGTGTGTCTGTTATAGATTATACCAAGAGGAAACTAGTTGATGAAAATGTGGGATCAAGTCTATCCTAATTCCTTTGCCTCATCCAGAGGTTTTTAGAGCAGCCGGAGCAATCTGATCTTGCTCCCCGTTAATTATGGTCAAGTGGGTGTTAATGCATCATTAAAGGATATACATCAAGTTTGGCCACGGAACTTGCACCCAGCATAATTACAATTAAAATAGTCTGTTTCCTATTAACAGGTTCGTTTATTGGTTTTGATGCAATTCTGCTCATGACTTCTAATGTTCTGTCCAGCCAGCCAGTAGATTACCTCTTTAAATGGTGTAATGTGGAGGATATGCAGAATACTGCACACTTAAACCCAGTGTGGCTTATTTTTCATATATAGCAGTATGAAGTCACTCAAATGCCATAGTGAGCTCTATAATTTAAATTATCACTGATCACAAAATAATAATAATAATAAATATTGTTCCACAAGTTAGAAAATACCTGTTGGGTGTTCAAAGCACTAACTGCTCATGATAGGTTATCTTTATTTTTATGTATTTTCCACATACATAAAAAGTACTATATAGAGTTGGCCTAAAGGCATTAGCCCCACGTGCATCAATAAATACATCTATTACAAAATCTCCTAAAATGTGAGAGCAGCTCATAGACCATAAAGGATTACAAGAGGCGAGGATTTACACTTTAGAGGAAACCTATGGTCTTAATTAGGACCTTTGATTAGAACTCCAGGGATGTTAAACCCTTTTAAGTAATTGTATTTACTATGAAGCAAATACTCCATTCAGTTTTCATGTTAGGAACGCTGGTCCAAATACTTTTATACGACTAATGGTCAAATGAAAACACACAATGAAATGCCAAACAGCTGCTCGTTAGTGGTTAGCCTTGAAGGTTGACATCATAGATCTCACCTATGCTGCAACCCACAAAAACAATAAATAAATTATCACACCGGTCTTACAAAAAAGTTATGTTGCAATGAAGAGAGACGTATCCAATGGAAACGCACCCATTACTCCCATCTGTACGTGTATGCAAATGGGGAAAGGCACGAAGGCAGATATAGTAGTATGATATTACCTCAAAGAGTACATCAGCAGGGTGTGGTGTTTGCAAAAGGTGTTTTTGCAGGAGCGAAAAGCAAATCTATAATTAAGTGTAGTCCTAATTCCTCAGTGTACACACACATCGAACGTCACGTAATGTCTTCTCCTGGGGGAAATGAGATGGAGGAAACGGAGACGTCTGGAAGGAAATAATAGAGTGAAAACTGATAGAAACAGAAATGTTATTCAGGTTGGGTGGAAAAATAAAGGGATCTTGTTAAGATGCTTCGTAAAACAACAACAAAAAACAAAAACGCAGTTTTACACTTACCACAGGGAATGTCTCATCGGATCACCTCTGACAAAAACAATACGTGATTATCTGCTTTTTGAGAGATGATTCTCTCCAAGTCTTGTCATCGAACGGACTGGAAGGTCCATGTGTTGAGCTACACTAGAATAGGTCTGCCAAAGCCGAGGCCTGAGGTTTTAGTCAACAATGTTTCTGTGTGTGCTCGCAAGTGTTTCATTTAAATGTAATTTACTTTACTTAATTGACAAACTATGAAATGCAAAGAAAAGGCCAATGGCTTGTGCTCGAGTTAATTAATACTACAGGACGCTACGAGGTTCAGATGGATTATACTGACGACCATCATTTGTTAGTGGCATTATTGGGAGATATATTTAAGGCACCCGTGGAACACGTCAATGGCTTTTTACATGAACATGCTATACAATGTTCGTTAATGGAAGATTAAATGTGCACTAAACATTAACCTCTTATCTATTACACTCACAATAAAGTGTTTCCTTACAGTCTGCCCTCAGCGAGCCCCATTGATAATTCAGCATGACCAAGGATACGCATGAGCGGTCTCTGTAAGGAAGCTGCTCTGTGGACAGTGTGAGATGACCGATTCCTGCTGTGATAGTTACTTCCTTTTCCTTATTCAATATGACTGGAAATAACTTGATTACTCCGAAACCAAGGCCTTGTCTCCTCTTTAATTGATGGTGTGAAAACCTGATCAATGAAAAGGCCTCTGTAGGGAAAAGTGTGCGCCAAAAAAAAAAACGTATGACTTCAGATGACTGAAGACGGAAAGCAAAGTGGCTGAGCTATGTAGGGCCCAATTAGAATCCTACTTCAAATCTGATTTGTCAGGACAGTCATTATTTATATTGCAGTCTGTCCTTGTGAAGTAGAATTATATAATATAGTTATTGTTGAGATGACTTCCACCCTTTGTTTGATTCTCGCTCTGTGATTTTGTAGAGTTTCATGAATATTGTTGATGAAACCATACTTATGTCTTATCAGTCAGAGAGTGCTGATTCAGCCTAGGGAAAATTGTTAACATTCCAGGTGGTTCAACGACGTAATGTAAACTTTGTATGTCCCTTTCTTATTCACTTATTAGCTTTTTAAATAGTCTATATATATTTTTGTATCTTTATCAAAGTTTCTACCAAACTTCAGGACTAAATGCTGATAACTAAAATCTCAAACAAGAAAGGAATTCAAACACTCTATTTATATTCTGTTTAATTTGTCATAACAAAGCCTTCAAATAAGATAAGCCTTTCACTTAGTCTTGTGACACAGCATTACCAGGTCAGAGTATGGTGCCTCTAATAACAAATTGTAAGTTTTAAGAGATTGCCATGGAAATAAAATTGACTTACAAAAAAAAGTTTGAATGAGGTGGATACAGTGGATTGCATAAGTATTCACCACCCGGGGACATTTGGACATTTTGTTGTGTTGGGCTACAGTTGGGGGTGAATACTTCCGCTACTAACATCAGTTTTTTATGTTCCATTAACTTTTGTTTCACAAAAAATACATATATATACACTCACCTAAAGGATTATTAGGAACACCTGTTCAATTTCTCATTAATGCAATTATCTAACCAACCAATCACATGGCAGTTGCTTCAATGCATTTAGGGGTGTGGTCCTGGTCAAGACAATCTCCTGAACTCCAAACTGAATGTCTGAATGGGAAAGAAAGGTGATTTAAGCAATTTTGAGCGTGGCATGGTTGTTGGTGCCAGACGGGCCGGTCTGAGTATTTCACAATCTGCTCAGTTACTGGGATTTTCACGCACAACCATTTCTAGGGTTTACAAAGAATGGTGTGAAAAGGGAAAAACATCCAGTATGCGGCAGTCCTGTGGGCGAAAATGCCTTGTTGATGATAGAGGTCAGAGGAGAATGGGCCGACTGATTCAAGCTGAAAGAAGAGCAACTTTGACTGAAATAACCACTCGTTACAACCGAGGTATGCAGCAAAGCATTTGTGAAGCCACAACACATACAACCTTGAGGCGGATGGGCTACAACAGCAGAAGACCCCACCGGGTACCACTCATCTCCACTACAAATAGGAAAAAGAGGCTACAATTTGCACAAGCTCACCAAAATTGGACAGTTGAAGACTGGAAAAATGTTGCCTGGTCTGATGAGTCTCGATTTCTGTTGAGACATTCAGATGGTAGAGTCAGAATTTGGCGTAAACAGAATGAGAACATGGATCCATCATGCCTTGTTACCACTGTGCAGGCTGGTGGTGGTGGTGTAATGGTGTGGGGGATGTTTTCTTGGCACACTTTAGGCCCCTTAGTGCCAATTGGGCATCGTTTAAATGCCACGGCCTACCTGAGCATTGTTTCTGACCATGTCCATCCCTTTATGACCACCATGTACCCATCCTCCTCTATCCTACTTCCAGCAGGATAATGCACCATGTCACAAAGGTCCAATCATTTCAAATTGGTTTCTTGAACATGACAATGAGTTCACTGTACTAAACTGGCCCCCACAGTCACCAGATCTCAACCCAATAGAGCATCTTTGGGATGTGGTGGAACGGGAGCTTCGTGCCCTGGATGTGCATCCCACAAATCTCCATCAACTGCAAGATGCTATCCTATCAATATGGGCCAACATTTCTAAAGAATGCTTTCAGCACCTTGTTGAATCAATGCCACATAGAATTAAGGCAGTCCTGAAGGCGAAAGGGGGTCAAACACAGTATTAGTATGGTGTTCCTAATAATCCTTTAGGTGAGTGTATATTGCAGCTTCAAGGTGTTGTGTATGTGGTGTTAATGAAAGAGAATCCCAATGACACCCATTTTCAACGTAACTTAACTTAGAAGGTCCTGCAATCCACTGTGTTTATGATGCCGAAAGTCAGTACCTGCTCCCTTCAGTAAACACTCATTTGGAAAACAGAAGTGTTAAAAGTCCTAAATATGAACAAGGAAAAAATAATTTAATGTTTCCATCTTTTAAAAACCTATTTTTAACTAGACTGGTTACAAACCCGAGTGATTTCATCATGCCCTTAAACCCAAGAAAATGAAGGCACTAACTCGGACAGTGCAAGACTGTTATTCATTAATGGAATGAGAAAATAATATAAACCTGAAGGATTGAAGAACCTTTGAAGAAATAAACGTTAAAAGTATACAGGAATTCCAAAAGAATGACCAGATTACATTTCATTTTTGGGGAAAATCTATGCAAAATATTAAAAAAAAATAATAATCAAAACTTCACAAGTTCACCACAAAGCTCAGAATAAAAATGTTCCTAATCAAGCCCTATATCCAGCATTAAGACAAAGAATGCCTCTTGTGAAGTTGACTTTCAGCCTTCCTATAAAGGATTTACCATGGTCAGCAGGGGGTCTGGAATGCATAAACTGTAAAACTGGACTAAGCAGACCTTTTGCCAAATGACCAAAAAGAACACTTAGAAATTCCAGTGATTTAATACATCCCCCCCCAACACACACACACATAAGCAATTCCTTCACCTCCACAGTAGTGTGTAACTCTCCCTCCCACCCCATACCCCCTGCTGAGCCGTCTCCTGAACAGCACAGAGATCTTGGGAGGTGTACACTTCAATGTGTCTAGCCTTACCCCCCCTTTCTCTCTCTCGCTCGCTCCTGTCTCTGTCTCTCTCTGCTCCTGACTTTGAAGAAATCGGTGACAACACCCAAATCACCCCCCCAACTTCCTTTTCTGAAACTGGATTCTTAGCATGGGGTATCTTATAACAACGTGTTCTCTTAATCTGTTGAGGTTTTGTGCATAGTCCCAGACTAATTTAATACACTGAAATAAGTTGTAGAAGAGATTGTTTTAGAGAGAGGCACGCGTATCATCAGTTTGAATGTTTTTCCCTTTTTTCTGAACTTTCTTGCTGAAGGCCCTCTTGAGGAATACGTGGGCCTGGTGCACATCAAACCATTCTTATCTGTTAAACGGTTTGTTCTGATGGTGTGCTTTTTAACAGCATGGCTAAGGAAAGAACGCCCTTTTATGGGAAAGTGTAACTAGACTTAAGAAAGGTAGCAAAGTAGTTATGATTCAGCAGTACGCAAGGAGAATAACATGAACATCTAAATTGCAAAGAGGAGATTTGGAAACAAGGCATCAAAGCACCAGTGTATCTATCATTTTAAATCATGCCATTATGACTTTTTTCACCAATTATACACTGGCAGTCAAAACTTTGGAATCCTACCTAGAAAGGAGAAGTACATACAAGTTATTTCTGTTCACAAAATTATTCATTGTGAGGGGGGGGGGGGGGACAAAACTGTTGACTGCCACTCCATAGAAATCAATAATTTAGAATCAACACACCCAGAAAACATAACATGGATGAACAAATATGAACAATATTTATTACATCACGCAAGGACGCGGTTTCAAATTAAATTTGTGTACATGTTCAAAGCGTGTGACATTCTCCCACAGTTCCTCTCATGAAACAGCAGGCCCATGTAGGATTATGCGCTGGTTTACTGCAGCTACAAATGAGGAGATACATAATGATTGTGAGGAAAACGGTGTGGCTGGAACAGTTACAATATACCTCCTTTCCGGTTTCAGTACAGCTTAAAAATGAACTAAAACAGAATCCTTGCATGGTTTCAGATGGTGCCCCCGCAAAATAAAAAGTGAAATCCCGTTGGAATTTAATTGCTTAACACAACAATTACACGCAGCCCGTAAACATTTGTCTGCACGCAAGCTCATCTTTGCCAACGCCTGATACCTGCATTAAACCAGGTGCTGCCAGGGCTGTTCTTATTTAACTGCACCCAGAGACAAGCTGCTACCTGAACCTACAGACATGATCTGCCCACGATGAATACATCTGTTCAGCAATACGCAGAATGTGTGCCAGCTATGGTTTAGAAGCGCATTAAAACTAAATGTGAACTTAAACAGAATAGGAGCCAGAACACAAACAAGACTCAGGGGTAAAACGCAATGTTCTGTTACCACGTTGTAAGCTATGGTTTTATTCAAATGTTACTGAAATTACAAGTGTAAATAAAGTTCTATTGCTGCTGCTCTTAAGAACCATGAGAATAGTTTCTATCATCTATAGATTAAGCTATGTTTAAGTTATTGATGATTTGGACATAAGGAAGTGGTATCTACAGTCCACATGTGTGCTTAGAAGGTGAACTCCTTTTTCCTTGGTAAACACACTCTCAAGCTTCTCCCCCCAACAAGGTCTGTTTTGTTTTGTTGGTTAATGAGTAATAGCAGGAGTCATTATTCAGGCATTAGCTGCGCCATAGTGGGATCTACATGTTATCCATGGCACTAATTATTACGTCTGGTTTTCCATTCTGTTTTGCCGAGTGTAGTTTGGTAGTTGTTTTCCTTCTGCTTTTATAGCCTTACCCAATTATAACCACCATCAAAACAACTCCTACCATAGCAGATGAGTGCCGTAAAAATGTGGAAGCGCACCTACCTTGGTATAGACTGTAATTGAGATGTTTTGATTGTGTAAGGAGATGAGTAGGTCCAAGGAGATTGCTCTAAGGGGAAATTAACTTCTTCTTGGGGGGGGGGGGGGGATAATCTGTCATGACAAGCTTTTATGTTACTGAATTAATATGAATTAAGTATATGGATCAATTCATTAATAAATATGCACTTTTTAATAACATTTATAGTGCTGTCATTTTCTTCTTCCTTAAGAAAGTAATGACATTAGTAAACACTGAAGCACATTTCCTTAAGTTGACATTTTCCCTGGGACACTTCGAAGTAACTCAAAACATTTGTGAACTGTGCTTTGTGACACAGCCAAGTGTACTAGAGCAGACCTGGAAGAAAACAACTGTTTTAGCATAAAAAAAGCACATATACTGATTTTTGATGCTATAAATAGGCCAGCCCTATTCAGCAATAAATGGAATTAATCAGTCGCTGAAATTTGGTCAGTGTCAACTTAAAGCTCTCTTTTGTCAAAGGCTTTTTCTTCGAGGCTGTGAGGTAGCAGCCCGACTCCAAACCTGCTCGTCTTCCATTAAAGTACTTTCCGAGGCGGTGTGCGTGCCTTGTTTTGACATGTCTACATGCTTTCTTCCAAGGACGGTGTTGTAATGAGGGCTATTATTGAAATGGCGCTAAACAGAGCGAGGTCTACCTTCTGCTTGGCTGCCCTGTCAAAACTCCAACTGGATTAAATGCAGGCTCGGTCCCCCAGATATCAAAGGCAAATACTAAATCCTGTTTGGTCTACATTTAGCTGTTTTGCATTTTAATTTCCTTCAACATCCCCCTTCCCTACCCAGATAATTGGACGGAGGTGGGCATCACACCTATCGGAGAGTGATGAGACAAGTCGAAAACTTCCAACAATGTCGCCAGTTCAGCAGTTCCAAATGTCAAGCCCTGGCTCACATTCCTGTTCTGCATTCAGTACACTGAAGAGAAGAGCTGGAACGGCCACTGCGGACAGATTGTATACTTAGAATGCAGGAATTTTAAGCAGTATCTGTGGATTGGGTCTTTTGGTTCATATGTGAATGGCTTCTGGTTTCAGCCCTGGATCAACCAAGTGCCAGTTGCAGCCAGCATATGGGGAAAAAATGCCTCTCACTATGACAAAGAATGACTTGAAAGCACATAACATTCTCTGTATTCTGTGCCACATAGGAAAAAATGATGGGATAATTAAAAAGGCATGCAGTTGCACTTTCAAATGGAACAGACAGTACCTGACAGTCATATACCGAGAGGCATAGAATCTGCCAACTGTCTTTTGGACTATTTTTTATACAAGCTACAAAAAAAAAAAAAAACACCAATACAAAAAGTTCCAGCCATGAAATAACAAGTCTGTCTTTGTAGCTGCAGCTGTAGGGATTCATCTGATAAGAATCTCTCACACCATTATATCTATTATTTTGCCAGTACACTTGGAGCATCATAAATGTAATGATGCACAACATTATGGTAGTAGTTATTTCTTAAGATACTCAGTTAATGATGACAGAAAATTATACTTGGGTCAGCTACAATGCAATTTAAGATGTTAGGGGATCCAAATGGTACATTTTGACTTGCCCAGGCCTTTTCAGTAAAACATAAAATAAAAAAATGGGAAGAATTGGCAGTTTCTCCTAAATAAACATTCCTAGACATGATGTCAGAGGGAAAGACCTGGCTTGAGGATCACCAAAAAACTGTTCAGGACTGCTGAAAACTCTTCCACTGCAGCAAATTATCTGTGGTGTTTGACACGTCAGGGAAGTTCACAAAATGTTCTTATACAGACAAATCGCTCACACACAGTATTGTGTTGGAGAAGAACAATGTACACCAGGTATGATGACTTTCTGTAAGTGTGTCACATACAATGAATGCTATGTGTCTGAATAAAGAGCAGAGGTATTTGACAAGCCCAATTTTTTGAGGGTAGGGATATTTCCCCAGGCCTCATGAATAAATTAAAGTACGTTAACAGTGTGTAAAGCAAGAAATCTATTGCAACTGTCCCTGATCTAGATGTACCACAGTAAAAATATAGAAATGCATACATTTCAAAAAGCAGACTTTGCTTAAACAAGATATTCTGCTAGGAAGGATGATTGAGAAATGTCCACTCACAATAGCAAGGCTGACTGCTCTACTAGTGCATCTAGGAGTGAGGCCGTGTATCTACTTGCATAATATACACCAATCAGCCATAAAATGATGACCACCTGCCTAATATTGTGTAGGTCCCCCTTTTGCTGGCAAAACAGCCCTGACCCATCGAGGCATGGACTCCACTAGACCTCTGAAGGTGTGCTGTGGTATCTGGCACCAAGACATTAGCAGCAGATCCTTTAAGTCCTGTAAGTTGCGAGGTGGGGCCTCCATGGATCGGACTTGTTTGTCCAGTACATCCCACAGATGCTCGATTGGATTGAGATCTGGGGAATTTGGAGGCCAAGTCAACACCTTGAACTTGCGATTCATCAGACCAGGCCACCTTCTTCCATTGCTCCGTGGTCCAGTTCTGATGCTCACGTGATGCTGCCTAATATATCCCACCCACTGACAGGTGCCATGATAACGACATTATCAGTGTTATTCACTTCACCTGTCAGTGGTCATAATGTTATGGCTGATCGGTGTATGGTGCAGGCAATCAAGCAACTTGTGCGCCCTCCGTGCATTAAGGTGGCAGTGAACCCCTGATCCTGCAGGAGCGGGGCCACAGACCCACTGAATAACACATAGCTGGTTAGTCAACTGAGTAGCCACAGCTGGACATAACAGCATACACAGCGTGGCAGCAGGAACATTCATGCTGCCTCCGTGCAGCACAGGAGAAATCACGTTCACTGAACGGTACAGAGCACCCAGCTCTACTGTGCTGTCATAACTATACACATCGCGGGGTGCAGGAAGCAGATCATGCACCACCACGTAACAAGGGAGCAGTTGTCACCTATTAGCACAGCTAATGCAGGATAACAGTAGGCTCTATCATGAAAATCAAACCATAAACATTGTGGTGTACAGGAAAACCGTTCATGCACTCTTCGCATAACATGGGAGCATTGGCAGCTTGCTCCACTATCCCAGCTAGGAGCGAGGCCACACCAGATATACAATGTCATACAAACTAATTATATACACCACGGAGCGCAGGAACCAACTCATGCGCCACCCGTGGAACACAGGAGTAGTTGACACCTGCCGATTAGACCAGTTAATGCAGGGCAACGTTAGCTCTGCTGTGCTGACAAATGAACTACAGCGGAACACAAGAGCCCCCTCAAGTGCTTACCGCTGAGGACAGCAGGAGCAGTCTCTTGCTGTATGGCAAGACAAGCTAGAACGGAGCCACAGTCCTGTAGGCTACATGACAGACCCTGGGAACAAAATCGACAGGTTGTCAGCAAGTCTAGGAGCAGCTCGTGTGGGTGCTCGACTGGAAGGCATAGTCCGGTGGAAGGGAAAGACACGGTCCAAATAGCTCCATCAGGATAAACTTAACGGGGGCAGACTGGGAAAGGAAATCAGGAGCCAGAGCCCATTCCACCCGAGGGCCCGCACAGGGCAGAGCAAGTGAAGCTGACTCTCTTACTCCGAAGCGAATGGAGGAGGATGAAAAACCATCAACTCAATAGGCCTGTTGACATGAAATGGAGACAGCACTTTCGGGAGGAACGCAGGGTTAGCCCATTGCGTGACCCTGGAACCACCTGCTGCAAAACGGACCCACGATGGGTGTACGGTCAGGGCCTGTAACTCGCTCACGTGTTTTGCAGAGGTGATTGCCAGAAAAATGCGTCCAGCACTACATCAAAGTGCCATGTGGGCAGCGAAGGGGTGCAAGGTGGCCGTAGCCGTCGAGCTCCCTTCAAAAACTGTGCAGCCAGGAAATGAGACCCAGGGGGCTCGCCATCAATCCGGACATGATATGCGGACTTGGATGGAGAACCATAGTGAGTAGTTGCGGATTGTAGTGCAGGTGCCAGCTGGCAGAGGAGCACCTCTTGCGGGCAAGATCTCTTACGACAGACCGAAGCTTAGGCCGGGCAGGCCTCGGATTTTACTGCCGCTGCTAGCATTCGTGCAGTGGAGGAAAAAGCCCTGTGGACAAAAAACCAACACAGCAAGCAATCGGATAATATATGGCACTATATTAACACAATTATTTTTAAATGCCCCATTTGTGAACCGAAACTGAAACCGAAAGCACAGCTGGAACTCCGGTGCGCGGATGGACAGGATCAAAATGAACTATAAACATAACTGATAAGACACACAATAGAGACCGATGTAGTGAAACGGTGGTGAACACTATTAGTGAAGCCAGGCAGCCGAAATATGCAGTTTTTAAAGTCTAATGCAACACATAGACACAGAAAGCTCATGTTCTCGGGTCCAGCAAAATGGCAAGAGGACGAACCTGTGCAGACGTCACGTTATATAGAACAGGAAGTGGGAAGGGACCTGTTCTGAGTGACGTGCGCAGGGGCCAATGGCAGCTTTGATAGTGACATTTTCCAATGAAATGCGCAGAAACCCCTCCCCCTTGGGCAGTGCTTCCAACTTGAAAGATACCTCGTTTTTGTTTTTCTGGTTCATCCAAACAACTACACGATACTTTTTGTTTTTGTTCTGTTTGTTCTTGAAGCAAAAAACAAAACAAAACAAAAGGTAGACACTGGGTCAAGTTGTAGTGGGAGGCCATTGGGCACATGAGGAGCACATGGGACTGTGCGGATGTAAACAGGATGCCGGGGGGGAACAATGCGAGTAAGTGAATTATACCATTGTCAGAGAAACAAAAATACAAAATAAATAAGAAGGGCAGCAAGAGGGAACCTTTGGGAATGACTCACCAGGATGTAGATGGACAGGTTTTGTAGCATGTTCTCCTTGACTGCACTCAGGGTCTGTATCACGGCCCCAGTTGTGTCCTTGGCCACAGACAAACTGGATGAAGGTACCATCTTCACTCCTGACACTACAGAAGCATAGGCACTCTGCAGCTGCTGTCCCAGACTGGAGACTAAGCTTTGCACATTGCTCGTCTGAAAACCAAATTGAGTAATAACAAAGATCACACGAGCCCTATTGCAGCACACAGTATGCACCCCTTGGTCACCTGAGTTGTAAGCTACACAACAAGGGTGATACATTGACTTTATGGACAGGGAGACTAACAGTCTAGACGGACTGCCCTATGTCTTTTTATTATGTTGCAAAACAGTGACACAGTTGCCAGCTTGGAGGGCTTCATGTGTTCCCGTTATTATTCAACCTAACATGGTTGATGAAACCACATTGGAATGTGTGTTGAATGCGAAGAATGCAGCTAATTACATTTTTCCTTAAAAAGGCAAACAAAGGGTGCAGATTAAGCACCCTTGAAACCACCTTTCAGAGCGCGACTGGCATCTGGCTGGTCAGTCCTGTTTAAATCCACTTCTCGTGTCTGCATGCCTCAAGTGCACACTGAGTGACTCAGGTTTCGGTCAACAATGAAACTCAAGGAAACGTGCTTGACCCACTTGGACTTCATACTGACATTAGCAGTTATAATGCATTTAACATGGTAGTTGACCTGTTTGGGGTGAGTTACAGGAGCTTTTGTAAGAACAGAGGTCATACAAATATCCTTTTTGGGCTCTGCAAACTTTCCCAGGCCAACACAGAAATTATGTAGTGCTTATTAAATTCTCTAAGCGGATGGATAATACATCGGTATGTGCTCAGTGAAATATATAAAATCCTGTTACACGTGGCCTATAAAACTCATCAATTAATTGATGAAGGTCTTAATAATATCCATCCCTACCCTAGTTACCATTCACAATTTGACAACTAAAGTCGTTGCTCCATTTTCTGTGACACATCTAAGATCCTCTTTAAGAGAATCAGAATACACTCTTACCACTCAATGGACTTATAAGCCTTTGTTAATGTTTATATATATATATATATATATATATATATATATATATATATATATATATATATATATATATAATAATCAGTGCTCAATCATTTTACTGGTTTACTAAGCACATTCCCTTCAACCAGAGGGGCATCTGCTCACTAAAAGAATAAAAGTAATAAAATGCACAATGAAAAAAATGAGGAAAAAACTCAGATATGATTTTTCCTGCACAGCCTGCATTTGGATTAATGTAAAGAGCCCTAATCGCAGTTGAGTGTGGGGTTTCCTTACCTCCAGTAGGTCTCCCTCCTTCTTCTTCCTCTTCTCCTTATCCTGCTGCTCCTCCCCCCCCAACAGCAGCCCAGACACTGAGCTCTGGACAGCGAGCAGGACACTGCCGACCGCCTCCAGATTCCTCCTGGCAAAACCAGTCTGTGGAAAGAAGTCACGGGTCACATAATGAACTCTGCTAAAGGGAGCATCTCATCATTCGTAGGCATTGGAGGCTCAACCCCTGTGATGAAGATGGTCACAATGCAAACTGATTTCACTTCATCTCAGCAACCTCTGTTTGGTTATGACAGTAGTAGTTTATAATATGGAGTATTTTAAGTGTATAATATTTAAATGTAGCAGGACCACATCAATAAAAACCTTCATTTTGCTTTGAACATGGTTCTCTTTTTATTGTTCTTTTATGAAATGACCACCTACAAACTTCACCAATTCACAAGTTTCAAATGAAGCCATCATGAAAATATTCATGTTAAAGTTCAAAAACATACACATGCCTTCCACAATTTGTTTTAGGTCAAGCACATCCTTCAAGCGTTCATTGTTTTTCTGATCAGAAATTGTAGGAAGATCAATAAAAATGCTATTCATTACAAGAAAGGCATTTAGTGATTATGACAACATATTGTTTGAGCTTCTCTGCAGAACATTCTCAAGGCATAGCCATATCTCCCTGACAATTTTTCATTCTACATGGTCAAGGACAAAAGCATGACCTGAAAGCTTAAACAATCACAAAATATATTTCTGGAAATCATTTCTCCCTGCTCCAATTCCCATGCTCTGTCTTTCAAAATAAATAAATAAATAAATACACATATTAGTAGAAGCCTATCTCCAAGACAAGGCCAGAAAACAGAAAGGAATCTATGTTGCGATAGGCTCCTACATAGCCACTGAAATAATGTCCAATAGTGCTAGAAAGACTTTGAACCCATCAACTGACGTCAAAGCCACTCCACTCCAAGGACACACTAAGACTCACCTGGTGTTCAGTAGCTGCAACCCGATTTCAACAATGACTACTGTGTTCTTTCCTTGGCAATGATAGAACTGCTACAAATATAGCCAAGTTGTTAGTCTAGAATTGCAGGCTCTTGTCACTGCTGTGCCATATTAGAAATCTTTAGTTGGACCCCGAAGTTGAGGTTGGACCCACACATATTTAGTACGCAGTGCAATGCAAATACATTGAAAGAATGCACCTTTCCTGTAAATGTGTTCAGTTGCATGAACCCACTGGGCTCTCCGTTTACTAAATCAATTCCATTTCAACCATTAAATGCCTGATAATAAGGATACATTCCCCATTACTTTTTAGTTCAATTAAGTAATATAGTGCTAACCTGGAAGAAAAGCCAGAAGACACAGGGCTAAATTTAGATTTAATAAAATATTACATTACCTGGCAGACACCCTTATCCAGGTCAACTTACAATAGATCACATTACTTTACATACAATTACCCATTCATACAGCTGCTTTTTACCTGGAGCAATCTAGGTAAATTACCTTGCACAATGGTACAGCAGCAGTGTCCCCCATGTGGGACTGAACCCAAGACCCTCTGCCCCCGAGCCCTAACCGCTACTCCACACTGCTACCGGGGTAACTCTTGAACATAGATACAATCTACTCCTCACTATCAAAACAAGAATTCAACAAGCTACAACTGGCCTTATTATTGGTTTCCTTATTGACTACCCAGTCCTCGATGCTTAAGACTTTGACACCATTAATGGCTGTTTAATTGGATACCTCAAAAGTCATTACAAACTGTAAGGGGAGGACAGTACGTCTGTAACAGCTTGCTACCATGGCCCATGACTTACCTACGAAGAGATCGGTGAGATGGCACCTCTAACAATAGATACACATACCAAGACCTGGGCTCATGGTGCAACTGGCACACACCCAGCAGACTGAGGCCTGTTTAATTTTAAATGTTTGTTATTCAAACAATAAAACACCCTCCAGTACACTGTCATTGTTTCCAGGACACTGAATAAAGTATGCTGAAGCTGGGCAGTCTCCTAGGACACGTTTCTATCCAGTGAGTGGTACCCCTTTAAATGTCATGCTCATTTGTCTGAACAGCTTGTCTCCAGTGACAGTGGCAGGGAGAGACACAGACCCTGGTATAATAGCTCGGAGGATGAGTGGCCATCGCCAAGGGTTGCATCCAATCACACATAGGCAGGAGGCAGCTGACAGTGATTGGCTGGATTCCTCCAGGGTTGTTGTTGCATTATTCACTTAGATGAATTGAATCCTTAGTCTGAGTCATCTCACATGGCTCTTTAAATGCAAAAATGCAATGTACTACACAGACATAATGCATGTCCTCAAGCCAGTCCCTCTCAAAAAGTTATCACACTTATTCTTATTTTACCAGGTGACCTGTCAACATCATTCATTCATACATTTTCCTTAACTTGAAAATCTATTTAATAAATGGGGTTAAAAATGTAATATACAGTTAGGCCTACATGCTTACTTTCTCATGTATTTCCTGACTGACAAGCTCATTTGTGTTAGTGCTAGAACATAACAAAACTTTCAAAACAGCCAAGTTTCCATTTGCTCTGCAGCTCAGATACTTTAATATAATTAACTGAAAAACAAAAGGCAACTGGGAAGTGTCACTTTACACATTCATTTCATATCAGGTCATTTACACATCAAACAAGTCTGGAAATGCATCGGTTTCTCTCGGCCTGACTCACCGAGATCACTGCATTTTCCAAAATACCTGTTTTTGCACCCCCCCAGAATACAACATCAAAGTGTACAAACATTTGTTGTTGCATAATTGAACTTTGTTAAAGTATTGTACTTTGTACAAACAATGGGTAATCCCACCCCATCCTCATGATTGCTCTCACCAACCAGAGATACATTTTTCTTGAAAAGTGCGGTTTGCAAGGGTGTCAAGGGGAGCTTCATATTGGCCTTCTAACACAGTTCTGAAGCAATGCGTTTGTACAGCAAACAGTCCTAACACAGTATTGCTTTTTGTAGCCCTCAAACATTCTAGTAAACTTTCCCTGGTAAGAATTAGACACTACTCCGTTTCTCTCAATGCATATACCTAATAAGGGGATATCTTCTATGTCATTGTTTTGACGTGGTCACTTTCTTTATTGGGTTAATAAAAACACATCTCCTAGGGTTAGATATGCAGGGGTAGTACCAGTGTTTAGCTGAACACACACGTGGCCGTTTACCACTCCATACCTTGTTTGACCGACAGTTAAATAAACCTACAAAAAGCAGACGGGTGAAGTGGGTTTTCTTGTATTCCGCAGCGTGTATAATTAATGTACCTCACCACAGTCTTGAAAAACAAAAAACAAAACAAAAACACGATTATCTTTTAAAGAAAGCAAGTGCTTTAGATCTATATTATCTCTGTGTCAAGAGAATTTGCAGAAACTCCTTCGCTTATTTGGAAAATAGAAGTGATGTAGAACATTAAAGAGAAAGCCTATCTGACAGTAGCTATAAATAGAATGTGGGGGGGACAACCAGAATGTAAATTACTACTGAGATAAGGGAACACACTGATAATTTCCTACATAATTTTACACTCCCCAACATAACTCGGATCAAACGCCCTTATGAAAGATTTATGGCGCCACCAATTATTACCGTAAGATTTGAATGGCAAATTTGTAATGACACACAAACATGCATTTGTTCTAGATTACATCAACAGAGTTAATAAATTATGCATGTAACTGCTGAGGTTTAAAAAAACAAAAATCTCCACTCCACTGATGCTTCTCTGTGGTAGAAGATTATACTACTGAAGCCTGGCTTTCTAGGCATTGGGTTTCCACTGACAAGGACTCTTGCATACCTGGAAATGGGGATCACATGTCGATGGACTTTGCATGACGATACATTTGCTTGTAACATCTGGGCACAACAAGCAAAACCAGTGTCTGTTTACTGAAACATTCTGTAGCTTATGAACATCCAAGAACAAACAAAAGGAGCCTACCATTGGAGCCACTCCAGGTACCCAGAACACCAGCTTCTGTCCTTGAGTCCTGGTGCGCCGTAGCTGAGCGGTGGTTTGCTCGTACGCACGTTTGTAGATAGTGCTAACCAGGGCTCCCAGTCTATTGAAGCTGCTCGGCTGTTGCCCAGCTGGAGTGACATCAGACCCTTGGCCTTGTGAAGCCTCCTTGTCTGAAACAAAAAGACCATATGTTCTCACTCTCCAGACAGGCTGCTAAAGGCGTCATCGCATACTTTTCAGGAAATGCTAGCACTAACTCAGGGGTCATCAGGGAAGGTGAGCTCTTGCTGTTATTTTACTGGAGAGGGGACATTATTTTAAAATAAAAATAAAAGATGAAAACAAATGCAAACAAGAGAACTAAGCATTAATTCTAACGCACTGGGAGTTCAGATGATGATAAAGTTAGAGTTCCCAATTAATGTAATCTCAACACTCAGGCAAAACACGAACGCAACCATCAGCAAAGTTGCCAATCCTGTTAACTTCTGCCCTGCTGAACTTTATTTTTCGTCACGTTGACAGAACATCCAATAATACTCAGGCTCCCCAGCGCAGAGCCATGTGCCAAGCTTATTTCTCCAGTTCCTCCATAGGGCATCAGGACACACACAGGAGCTGATGAATAACACCTACACTCAGCAGCTAGGCCTCGCTGTGCAAACAAGCTTAGGCCCCTCGGGACACTCGCAAGACATGCAACGTGAGCCACCTCAGACACATGCAGCAGGATCTCATTAGCCCCAACACAGGGATCGATTACTCTGCAGGGAGATGAGTACAGACTCACTTTACATCAAATAAAATAGATGGCAACCGGATTCAACAGGTGCCCGTGCGAGGAGAGGCGCCGGGGGCGCCTTTCCAGCGTGATGCCTAGGTTTCTAACTGTATTTCCCCTTCAGAAGCCACACCGATGCTTTACATGTGTTTTGAAGGTCAATCCAGAAAAAACAAACAAATGTAAATGAATGGGACCTCTGCCATCTGCCAGCCTCCTTTTTGTTGTGATCTGAGCATGTGTGGATGTGAGAAGGGGCTTTTATAAGATCAGAAAGGAAAATGGAGAGTGCTTAAACAGTATCATGTAGGAGATCTGGTGTGAAATCGTTTAAGGAAATAAAAAGGGGGACTGTATTAAGAGCTTTTGCCTCTACAGCCGAAACTGCTGCCCCATTTCTAAAGGGAACTGCATAAGTGAAGCATACTGCTGCACAACCTTAAACAACGTGACTCACTCATTTTATTATTATTAATCATTTGTCACTTATCCAAGGCAACACACCTGTAACAGAATTCTATCCATTTACAGCACTGCACAAGGGGAACTACAAGACGTCCTCCTGTATTTCAGTTACATTTAGCTGAATCAATATTGTTACACTACATTTGTTCATCAGTTATATCTCCGAAATTTTAATTGGATACAATTTTTTTTGCAGTGAGTTGTAGTCCAGAATTAAAGGTAATGTATCTGAGGGTGGGAGGGAGATGATACTTATGGCTGCAACTCCTTAGGACTCTCCAGTTCATAGAACAAGACAGGAACATTTACTTGCAATCAGACCCTACAGTTTGCATTCAGCTCCTCGGTGGAGCTACCGGCTGGCTTCTGAGCACACGCATTACTTGTTGCTAATCAGCAGCTCTTCAGCCCGGGGACAATGTGTTCTGTCCTGGGAGCCTACATGGTTCCTGGCAGTTTCGCACAGCAGCCTGCAAGTCAGCCTCAGGTGGGGGGGGGGGGGGGGGGGGTTATGGGCTGATTGGATCTCCATCAGGGGGTGCAAATCAGGTTGCTGTCTGGGGTTGAGCAAAAGGCCAGCTCTAAACTGAGCTGCGTTGGTTCACATAGTCTAGCAGCTGTTTTTCTCAATCTTAAAAAGGTTAACCCTCAGTCCAGGATGGACGTATGAGGTTTAATGTTTTTCCAGTCACTCCTAGCCCATTATTGGGTCCCATACTGTGCACAGGAAAGGATAAATTTTCCTCCCCAGTTATGCACATACAGAAATTAAGTGGCTCCGCCTAAACCCTACTACTCTGCGGTGACAGAGGCGATTTTCCCTTTTCTTTTTAATCATTTCAAATTGGCTGTCAGTATGTTTTTTTCTTTCTTCAGTGTAACTGTATATATACAGTGAGAGAAAAAAGTATTTGATCCCCTGCTGATTTTGTACATTTGCCCACTGACAAAGAACCATCGAAGTTCCTCAAGAGAAACAGAATATAGGCGTGAATAGGTTAATAAAAAACATCTAATACATTCATATAATTTATAACGCATCCCCTTGCTAAATGTATAGACAGCCTGATGAAGTACATATACACTCACCTAAAGGATTATTAGGAACACCTGTTCAATTTCTCATTAATGCAATTATCTAACCAACCAATCACATGGCAGTTGCTTCAATGCATTTAGGGGTGTTGTCCTGGTCAAGACAATCTCCTGAACTCCAAACTGAATGTCTGAATGGGAAAGAAAGGTGATTTAAGCAATTTTGAGCGTGGCATGGTTGTTGGTGCCAGACGGGCCGGTCTGAGTATTTCACAATCTGCTCAGTTACTGGGATTTTCACGCACAACCATTTCTAGGGTTTACAAAGAATGGTGTGAAAAGGGAAAAACATCCAGTATGCGGCAGTCCTGTGGGCGAAAATGCCTTGTTGATGCTAGCGGTCAGAGGAGAATGGGCCGACTGATTCAAGCTGAAAGAAGAGCAACTTTGACTGAAATAACCAATCGGTACAACCGAGGTATGCGGCAAAGAATTTGTGAAGCCACAACACGTACAACCTTGAGGCGGATGGGCTACAACAGCAGAAGACCCCACCGGGTACCACTCATCTCCACTACAAATAGGAAAAAGAGGCTACAATTTGCACAAGCTCACCAAAATTGGACAGTTGAAGACTGGAAAAATGTTGCCTGGTCTGATGAGTCTCGATTTCTGTTGAGACATTCAGATGGTAGAGTCAGAATTTGGCGTAAACAGAATGAGAACATGGATCCATCATGCCTTGTTACCACTGTGCAGGCTGGTGGTGGTGGTGTAATGGTGTGGGGGATGTTTTCTTGGCACACTTTAGGCCCCTTAGTGCCAATTGGGCATCGTTTAAATGCCACGGCCTACCTGAGCATTGTTTCTGACCATGTCCATCCCTTTATGACCACCATGTACCCATCCTCTGATGGCTACTTCCAGCAGGATAATGCACCATGTCACAAAGGTCCAATCATTTCAAATTGGTTTCTTGAACATGACAATGAGTTCACTGTACTAAACTGGCCCCCACAGTCACCAGATCTCAACCCAATAGAGCATCTTTGGGATGTGGTGGAACGGGAGCTTCGTGCCCTGGATGTGCATCCCACAAATCTCCATCAACTGCAAGATGCTATCCTATCAATATGGGCCAACATTTCTAAAGAATGCTTTCAGCACCTTGTTGAATCAATGCCACGTAGAATTAAGGCAGTTCTGAAGGCGAAAGGGGGTCAAACACAGTATTAGTATGGTGTTCCTAATAATCCTTTAGGTGAGGGTATATGAAGAAATAAAATACACATCAGCTGAAGGATTATGCTTGATCCTTGTTCATACCAGTCTCGCTGCCAATCCGATCATTTAAATAACGCAGGAAATTTCCTCTCTGCAAAAACAATTTTCCCCTCCATGTATGAGAGCGGTTTTTCCATGGAATGGAGAGTTGACTGTTTTCTTTTGTTTTAATTGGGTGCAATTTTAACGGAACCATTTCTTCCATGGAAAGGGAAACTCCAATAATAAACAGCCCTGCTTTTGGGTCCCTCTGCTCTGGATGATTCCAAAACACGAGTAAACGAGAAGATAAAACTGACTGGAAAATATTAATGAGAAGAAATAATAACAGACAAACTGAAAGAGGCCAGAAGAGACAATGGAAAGATTAGAAAAGTAACAAAATAAGCTGAAATTGTGTGTGTGTGTGTGTGGGGGGGGGGGAATTAAAGCTCAAAGTATAGGTGATGTTTGTTACCATTATCTGTGTACATTAGTTCATGAACATGTTATTTAGTTATTGTTGTCTTCTTCAAAGCATGTTGCTATAGTTCCCTGCCTTCAGACAAATACGATGGGTATCCTTGTAATACAACCTCCCCAGCCATGACAACACAAAGCAGGGGACAATGTTTTTTTATTTTTTTAAGAAAAGAAACAAAATACCCCAAAAGGGCACTTTGATAAAACTCAGTCTTAAGTATTTTAACCATTATAAGAAATACTGCACAAAATAAGTGAGCAAGATCATTTTAAAACACTGCTTAATACTACACTACATAATTGTTCTTTGCAACTTGCAGGATCATACCTAAAAAAAAAAAAAAAAAATCAAGCCTCTGCCTCTGACACCCTTAGGCTTCTGGGATACTATTTTGGTCTCAGTAATGGATACAAAGGATCTTCGCAGCCCCATACCAGTTTCCTACACTTTATCCCCCAGAAGCCAAAAAGGTCTCAACAAGAATTAACTTTTTAGAGTGATACGTTTGAGCTTAGTGAAGGGGCTGTACTGTGAACCACTTTGTCTAGGATGAAAGGAGGAATATAAGCTATCAAAGCTTGGTTCAGAGAGGCACAGTTCAGCCCCCATTAAAGACAGGGGAACACTTATGATCAGTTCTCAGTCTTGGCCATGACTACACCCCCCGCTGTAAAGACAAATGGCATGGATCCTCACATAATCGCATTGCTTCAGTCTTATGTCTTATCCTATGTGCAAAAGGAAGGTGCATGGCACAGCACCCTCAGTCACAGCATGCTTGGACAACCATTTGATCCATCTTGTCCAACAACTGGTCCCCCAATACTATTCCATAGTATACATATTCCAGTCCAGTTGTAATCATTTTCCTGTTCCACCTCCGATGTCATGTAACCCTCATCTTGTCATAGTATGTTTTTTCGTTTGTTTTTCCAAAATCAAACACTTATTAAAAGGCTTCTGAAGTGCATCTTGGCTTCTGTGGTGATCTTAAAATGCATAGAATTAATTCCCTCCATAATGAGATATAAAAGCTGCTTTTCTGGTGGATTCTGTTACTGGTGTTGTAATAGCCTGAAATTACATTATATTTGTATACACATACAGAAAGGGGCCCCTTATTGCCCTTTGATATCTCCCATCCAAGCTAACCAAGATATTTTCTCAGATTCAATTTGGTTTCAACAGGCAATCATTTCTCCTGTGTCACAAAGCAAGCAAATTGTAAACCAGCACACAGCATAAAATAGTCTGCCTATGTCAACAACAGCCAGAGGTTTGATGGGGGAGGTGAGATAATGCATCACAATCCAGATTCTTCTGGCATTATATAATATATATATATATATATATATACACACACACACATACACACACACACACACACACATACATACATACATACAGTGAAGGAAAAAAGTATTTGATCCCCTGCTGATTTTGTACGTTTGCCCACTGACAAAGAAATGATCAGTCTATAATTTTAATGGTAGGTGTATTTTAACAGTGAGAGACAGAATAACAACAACAAAATCCAGAAAAACATTTCAAAAAGTTATACATTTATTTGCATGTTAATGAGGGAAATAAAAGTTTTTATCCCCTATCAATCAGCAAGATTTCTGGCTCCCAGGTGTCTTTTATACAGGTAACGAGCTGAGATTAGGAGCACTCTCTTAAAGGGAGTGCTCCTAATCTCAGCTTGTTACATGTATAAAAGACACCTGTCCACAGAAGCAATCAATCAATCAGATTCCAAACTCTCCACCATGGCCAAGACCAAAGAGCTGTCCAAGGATGTCAGGGACAAGATTGTAGACCTACACAAGGCTGGAATGGGCTACAAGACCATCGCCAAGCAGCTTGGTGAGAAGGTGACAGCAGTCGGTGCGATTATTCGCAAATGGAAGAAACACAAAATAACTGTCAGTCTCCCTCGGTCTGGGGCTTCATGCAAGATCTCACCTCGTGGAGTTTCAATGATCATGAGAACGGTGAGGAATCAGCCCAGAACTACACGGGAGGATCTTGTTAATGATCTCAAGGCAGCTGGGACCATAGTCACCAAGAAAACAATTGGTAACACACTACGCCGTGAAGGACTGAAATCCTGCAGCGCCCGCAAGGTCCCCTGCTCAAGAAAGCACATGTACAGGCCCGTCTGAAGTTTGCCAACATCTGAATGATTCAGAAGAGAACTGGGTGAAAGTGTTGTGGTCAGATGAGACCAAAATCGAGCTCTTTGGCATCAACTCAACTCGCCGTGTTTGGAGGAGGAGGAATGACCCCAAGAACACCATCCCCACCGTCAAACATGGAGGTGGAAACATTATGCTTTGGGGGTGTTTTTCTGCTAAGGGGACAGGACAACTGCACCGCATCAAAGGGACGATGAACAAGGCCATGTACCATCAAATCTTGGGTGAGAACCTCCTTCCCTCAGCCAGGGTATTGAAAATGGGTCGTGGATGGGTATTCCAGCATGACAATGACCCAAAACACACAGCCAAGGCAACAAAGGAGTGGCTCAAGAAGAAGCACATTAAGGTCCTGGAGTGGCCTAGCCAGTCTCCAGACCTTAATCCCATAGAAAATCTGTGGAGGGAGCTGAAGGTTCGAGTTGCCAAACGTCAGCCTCGAAACCTTAATGACTTGGAGAGGATCTGCAAAGAGGAGTGGGACAAAATCCCTCCTGAGATGTGTGCAAACCTGGTGGCCAACTACAAGAAACGTCTGACCTCTGTGATTGCCAACAAGGGTTTTGCCACCAAGTACTAAGTCGAAGGGGTCAAATACTTATTTCCCTCATTCCCTTTATAACTTTGTTGAAATGCATTTTTCTGGATATTTTTGTTGTTATTCTGTCTCTCACTGTTAAAATACACCTACCATTAAAATTATAGACTGATCATTTATTTTTCAGTAGGCAAACGTACAAAATCAGCAGGGTATCAAATACTTTTTTCCCTTACTGCATATATATTTGTTTTTAATAGAAAATCATTTTTGTCAGAGATATGGAAAGAAAAAAAAAATTGTAACCTCTGTGATTACTTGATCAAAGAGGAAACACAGGACTCCAGATCAAAAAAATAAAGATAAGTAAATAAACTGAAACAATGTAAAATCAAAGGGATTCCAGGAGCTTATCTGTGCATTTGTTTTGGCATTTGTTTAATCAAACTCATGTTAACAGCTCAAGCTAATTCTTGTTCATTTGGAGTGCATATTTCTTTATGTCAGAGCGAATGTATTAATTACATGCACTTTGGGGAGTGAGCGGGGCTTAATATGTTTGTTTTGGTAGTTCTGTCAGTGCAACACATCGGAACTTGTTTAAAATCAGAAGAAAGCTATTCTAGAGTGTTTAGAACAGAGAACATTTGGGCTCAGTGGACTGCAGACAGATACATTTGATAGTAAGCAAATACAAATTGGGCATACATTTACCATGGAACAACAAGGCCTATTGTAATACAGTCTAGAAGTTTCCAACGCTTCTTTCATTTACATTTCTTTCATTACTATCATTACTAACATGACAGATTAACCAATACAGGACAAGATTTTACATTGGATCCAGATTAAATCTGTATGGGTTTATACAATCCTGCTGTAATACACTGTACATATATTGTATCGTAAGACTTTGTAAAGATCTTGTAGATGAAAAGGTGCACTGTAAATTAAATGTGGGTAAATAGGTAAATAAGTGGATAAAGCACTATGAGAAATACAGCTGATGTTTCACTACAACCTGGGGAACTACAGAAAGTACTTCCAGATTGTGTGGTAAGAAAGAAGCAAGCACATTTAAAAAATATATACATCTGTACAACTTCACCAGCACATACAAAATTAGGTTAATACATGAGTCAATTATGTGACAGCTACACCTAGCGGAGTGCTCAAATTACTGCAACTGATAATATACTAAAATTGGATTAATAAAAAACAAGCCAGACTGTACAGGAATAGTGTACAACAATGACAATACTGCCCTCTTGTGTTTAAATTCAGAATAACAATACAGAGAGCAAATCGTATAGAGTTCTGGGTTTGTTTTGAGGAACTGCTCAGGACAGAAATATTGGAGAAATTAACTGAAAAGGACAGAACTCATTTAAAAAACTATTTTTTCTTTAACACACCACCAACTGAACTATCCCAAACCAAGAGAACAAAAGAAACATCTTGCAGAAGACCAACATATCAGGACAGAAGGAGAGGGAATAGGAAAAGAAGAGGCACAGATGCAGGCATCTTACAGCACAGCTAAACTGGATTACCTCTCTCGTCTGGAGAGGCTGGGAGGATGTAATTCACCAGGCTCTCGGTCAGGGTAATCGCAGAGTCCACGCCTTCCTCCGCCACCTGGACCGGCCGGCTGCTGAGCAGGTAGCCAACAGTGTCGCTCACGGTGCTCTTGGTCAGCTGGTAGCCTCCCAGCACCAGGGTGAAAGCCCTCTCGGTGGTGCTGCTGATGGGGCTGGCGAGTCCATTCTTTGCGGTCTGCACTGTGGAAGTGACCACTTCAGCAATGCCCGATGCCAGCTGCGGGTAAAGAACCAAACTGCATTTTACAGGGTCATAACCTAGGCTAAACTTGGGCCAAACCATGGGACTCAGTTTCTTTACCCAAGCTCAAGAATTGGCCTTCAAATCGGACGGGTAATTTTAAAACTGTTCAGGCAGGTAATGGGCTGTACTCACCTTCTCTGGAGGGTACTGCAGGGCTGGGATCTTCTCCTCCAGCCGATCCAGTCCCTTACAGGCCAGACTGTTGACAGCAACAACTACACACAGGAAAAAGACACTTTAGACCAGCTTTGACCACAAACGACTGATTCTCCAACAGCCCTGGGTTGCTTTTGAATGTACTGTAAAACAGGGTGAAGTTCCTAATGGATCAAAACATTTACCAGAGCAAAACCATGGTCACAATACCACAATTAGCATACAGTTCAAGAAAAATAGGACTCCCAATACTTACATCAATAAAGGAATACAAATAACCTACAGTTAGTTAATGAGCTGACAGAATCTAGCCTTCAGAGGCACAGTCCTGCATGTTGTCTAGCGAAACTTAACTCAATTGTCGAAGGACGTATGTGGGGAAAAGTCAGGGGATTAAATCAAATATTTAGTTATATTATTATTATTTATTCTTAGCAGACACCCTTATCCAGGGTGACTTACAAAATATAAGCACAATACAAAGTGCAAGAATATAGTGCTGTACAAGGCATAACATATTACACATTCCAATTCACAAAATACAGTGCAATTCAAAGCATTCAAAACACATTTTACAAATTCCAATTTACACAGTATATGAGGTCTTACATCCTGAAGCTACCGAGAGCACAATGGAGATTGAAACCAGAACCACTGGTCAGTACTGCAGTTTGGAGCTGAATGTCATTGGTTTTACATGAGTTACTGGTGGGTCAGTCAGTCAAATGACTGCCTTAGTTTGACATCCACAGTCTAGGGAGGAGTAAACCTAATTTCTTTATTGGGTTCCTTTCATTTTGAAATAACACAATTATTGTGACCATGGCGATTGGAAAGGATATTTAAGTATTTCCTATTGCATACTGGAGTTATAAATTATAATCTTTTTTGTGCGGAGGTGTGCGTTAAATGTTTTCATGAAGAGAAAGTTGAAGGTTGAAAATGAAACTCTTTGCTCCTCCGTTTATTTCAAGGAGATACGGCTCATGTTGGAGTTTATGCCGTCTGTTGTTGGTCGTGGCCCGCTTCCAAAACCACTTTCGCACATTCAGAGAATGGCATCTCACCTCATTTTTTCTCTCTATCTTGTCAATCCATATTCAGAGGAAACAAGAGCATAACTCTCAGAACTTCTTAGGTTATTGACGCCTACAAATAGATTTCATTTTAAATTGAAGTAATCATGATTTAGAAGCACTCCCATCCAGCCATGCATCCTCCCTGGCTTCAGCCTGCACTCTGTGGCCCACTGCCTTGAACCCAATTCTGAACAAAGTGCATCCAAGTTCCTGTCACAAGTGGCTGTAGCAACACTTTTTTTTCTGTCAACAGGGTGGTTCTGTCTAGACGCTTGCTAATGACGAGCCAAGACAAAACCAAATGGAAAATAAAGCAATTGAGCAACAGGATAACTTGGATGCTAATTATGCTGGCGTAAACCGAAAGAAAATAAAGAAGTAGATCCGTTTCAACAGCAACCTCCAGTGCTTTCAATCTGAAAAGCTCTGAAGTGAATGTTTGGCTTCTTTGATTTCCCCTTCTGTGGGTTTTCGTACTCTACATCAGACGTTTGCCTAAGACAGGGGCCTGCCTGTTTCAGAAGAGACAGCCCTCCTTCAAGTCCTTAGATGAAAGCCAATGCTGACCCTCAAAGAGCAGATAGTGGAGTTGTGAAAACTGACTCTAACACAGTTAAAGTGACACAACAAAAATAGGGAGCGATAGAGGGAATGATATCAGAACCAGATAAAAGTGCATTGAAGTAATAGTGCTGCAGTGGATGGGGGCAGAGGCGTTATATGTACAGTCTGAATGCGTCTTGAGCAGAGCGGTGTGCGTCAGCCAGTGGGTGGGTGGTCAGTGCACCAAGCCAGGGTGTCTGGAGAAAGGGGGGTATTGTTGAGCTTCCCAGACATTGCTACAATTGATTGTTGAAGTAATATGCCTGTATTTTCCTTCACATTGTTCAAATCCTCAATTACAGAGGTTATCAAACCAGTACACTAACATGCAAATTGACTGCTACCATTCAGTCCAGCAAGAGGTGTCTAGCAAGAGAGTCTTTCTAGCTCCCGTCTTGTCTCATAGTTATAGCTATGGAAGGGAAATGTATAACGCCATATTTCCCCGTCATGCTCCTACCACTGTCTGGAAGGCAGACTTTAAAATCGCACTGATAAGAACCCTTTCAACACATTTTAACGAATTTAATTTTAAAATGACTCAGTTTTGCAAGTGTATAATTAAAGATGACAAAAATAATGTTAACTGACAGGATAGGAGATGAAAATTAAAAGCACTTGTCCCAGTGAGGCTTGGAGTTGAATGTAATTGATCAGTGACTCAAATACCTCCCCAAGACCCACACCCACAGTGTAAAACACTTCAAACATTATTTTTTTCCCCTGTAGAATTATAGGGTAAACGTTTTTCTAAAAGCTTATCTTTTCTATATATACACCATTATCTGTGCTGTAATGTATAGGCTACCCAAGGAAAGAAAACAGAAAAAAAGGCATCAGAATTTATCAGAATCACAAGAAAGGGGTTGAAGCAATTTAATACAAGACTGAAATACAAATCTGTATTTCAGTCTCGTATTATTAAATTGCAGGTTTGATGAATAAAAAGTTGGTCCAGTTTTAATCCATTTAATTGTTACATGGGATGGGTATATTTGTATATCTCTATATAAAAATATACCCATCCCATGTAACAATGAAATGGATTAAAACTGGACCAACTTTTTATTCATCAAACCAGTTGCTTATATTTTCCTCACTCCTACAGTCTCAGAATTGATAGTTCAGAAGATTTCAGGTATATATTAGAAATTCAGGTTGACATCCCCACACTTCCTCAATAAAAGTTACAGTGAGGTGGGTCCTAATGTGCCAGTGATGGAAAGGGCACGTGCTTATCGAAGACACAGTTAATCCTGAAGTTTACCTTGATGTTTTTCAGAATAACTTTTTCTCATGGACTATGATGTTGATATCGCTGAAACTGTGCAGGGATGAAATGCACCTCTTGCTCAGTTTCAGCGGGGATAAAAGGCACCCCTTGCTCAAACTGTGCAAGCTGTAGTGTGCAATTTCGTTAATCAACTTGTCACATAGTCCTAAATGCATAAAAATGTTCTATTTCCACATACGTATTGGTACTTATAAACAAATATTGAGGTACGACTATGTACTGACTGCTTTCATCTGATGAATAACTGAAATGATTTGCTGGATAACACAATCACCCTGTATTTGAATCTTATCTGGCATCCATCAGTTATTAAAATGCTCATCCTCTTCCACAGTATCCTGGCTTTATGCTTTTGATTCAGTCATGTGAATTGTCAGTCTCAGCCTTTGTTAAAAACAGCATGAGAACAGAACTCTTTAAGCATAGGTTTCCTCAGTATTTTGCACAAATTGTCCTCGACAACGTATTCCCAGTTTTTACTTAATTTAAGTAATAATATCCTAAATCAGAGACTTATAGGGTTTTTAAGTTAAGTATAAAATTGTAAGGAAATTATCTTAAGGAACTAACTGCTTATCTGTTACACAATTTAAAAGATTCAATTGTAATCAAATGATTTCAATTAAGGGCTCAATTAAGTAATTGAGAGCTCAGAGAACCGGCAGGGTCCGTGATCCACCAGGACCAGGATTGAGAACCACAGATTTAAAGCTGCCTGACCAGCTCACATGAACCCTGGGAACCAGTCACAGTTGCAGTACACTCACTCTGGGGCTCCAGTTTGTGGATGGCAGGCTGTATGCTCCACACCGCTAGGCTGGTGGCAGTCTTGGCCCCCTTCTCGTAGACCTCGCATACTGTGCAGATGAGCGGGTGAGTGTGCTTGGTGGTGGTGTAGGTCTTCTCGATGATCCCGTACGTGCTGCTCACCACGGGCAGACCAAGGAGCCGCACAAACACATTCTCCTGCCAAGAGACACGAAACGTCACCACTGCGTACAGTCACAGAGACCGTGACAGGAGAAATCTGGGGCCGTGCCACAAGGACAAACTATCTTTCCTTTAATCTTTTTTATCGTTTGTTTTTTCTTTTGTCAGCTATGGATACCAGCTTTTTATCTTTGGCTAAATAATATTTGCAAGGAAATTATGACATACAAATGTATGAGTAGCAGTGGTAATTCGTAGAAGAGGAAGATGTAATCTGTGCTTGCCTATAATTAATAATGGCAAAATTACATGAGTAATTGTTACTTAAAACATTGCAAGTTTTCTCTAAGAATGAATGCACCCTACCTGGGCGGTATGGGATTCTGCAGGATTGATGTTCTCTGTAGCCATTGTGGGACATTAACCTGCAAATACAAATGGCAAAGCCAACTTGAAATATACTGTACAAAATTGCAGTCCTAGTCTCAACACTTCATAGTTTAATGATGGTGAAGCACAAAGATCTTGGCATGACTTTGTGTTTCAGTTGCCTACAACAGTTGGTTTTCTAGAGATTTTCCAGCAGGATATTCTGGGAAATGTTTTAATTCCAGGATGGGATTTTACAGGTTAATGGGCTGATTTCACAGACCGAGACTAGCACAGTATCCAATGTAATATTAGTCCAATACTAATGCTTACTGAGGTCTGTGAAACCAGCTAAAATATTTGAAATAATAAAATGCAATGTACAGCCATGGTTGCACATAACACCCACAAAAAGCTGATTTAGCATTATTAATTCTTCACAGTTTGTCAAGAGATGTGGAATTTGGAAACAGCACTTCCCTGAAAAACACATTTGTATTTGGCTGCTGTCTTAATTAACTCCTGCAAATGCACATTCAGCACAGAACTGTGCAACGGCACAGTGCCGAGCTTGCCTAGTACAAAATGCTCAAATCAAAACACTGTCCTTTAGAAAACATAGGACACGAATAAAAACCAATTAATACAGAAACAAAAGTAGAAGTAGAAGGTACAGACGAGGTGAGGTGATGGTCCATCCCAGTTAGACAGAAAACACGAATAACTAATGCATGATTCAAAGGAGATTGTGGTACCATCCTCCACACTAACAATACAGCTTCCAATATCAACCCACAGGACGCGGAGAAGTCAACCCAGTGCGATTTCAAATGAGACACACATGCAAGGCATGCACAAAAACATGCAACTATGTCTAATGGTAGTGCTGGTAGTGAGAGGTGGGGGGCAAAATCGACACTAAATCTAGTTAAACAGGGAAACGCGGTCACAAAGCTCGCACACAGGTGCCGCACAATACAGCCGTCGGCGTTTCGATGCAACCGCACCCCGAGCACGAACACCTCGCTGGATTTAAAATAGCATTATTCCCACCCAAACACTATGCCCTAATGAATACACTTTTTACAACGTACGCAGCTGTTTTACGCTACTTATATACCGAGCAAAGACTCATCACAGTCCTACAGTGCGCAGGCTGACGTAGGGGACGGTAAGGCGGACTGTACTCACAGCAGCCTGCGGGCGAAACCACAAGCCAGCCTCTCCGGAGAAGACCCGAGACCCCTCCCTCCAGCCACACAAATACTGCCCCGGCAGCCAGGCTCCGCCCATGTGTGAGCAGCACTGTTGCCACATTGGGGGACTTGTAAGTGCCCAGGGGGGGTTTTAGTGTCAACATTTCAATAGGGGTCAATCGTGTGGCACTACCTGGGGGATTCAGGCATGTGCAAAGTGGATTTGCAACTCTTCCACTGGTCGTTTGCAATGCTCTCTGGGAAGCTGAAAACACTATCACTGTCCCGGATTGGTTAACGTCAATTTTGTGGGCGGGTCTTCTGTCCGACACGACAACACATGCTCACTGCAGTGACCAGTCTATTGATGTGTAGCATCACCACTATAGGAGGATTGTGAGACAAGTGTGACCGCCTCTCTTTCACAAATACAGCAATCAGTGTGCAAATGTTAACTGTAGGAGGACACTGAGACTTTGTTTAAGTGGCTTCTTTTTCTTTCTTTTCTGCATCTGTTACCTGTATTGAAAAAACACCTGTACAAGGAGGCTGAGCAGGAACATTTGACAGTGACTTGGGTTGGCTTGAATGATCGAAGTTACTGATTTGGCTATGATAGAGTTTGAGTCGTCATTTTGGTAGATATTAAATAATTATGATTAGAGTTTGGTTTGGAATTAGGGTTAGAGCTAAGGTTAGGTGTTAAAAGTCAGGTTTTAAGGTTAGGCTTACAATTAAGATCTTATACGCATTAAGATATAATGCTTAGAAATTGATTTAGGGATAATTTTTAATACTTTTTGTATGGGCCTTGAAGTTGGTTTGGGTTAAGGGTTAGATCAGTTTCTGACTTTCTTTACAATTGTACCATTGCTGCTGGATTTGAGAGATTTTGCTCAATTGACAAGAGCTATGACACCTAAAAATAACATTTGTTGTTTTAAAAATTAATCCACTGACTCATTCATTTTCTACAATGTGAACAAGTTCTACAGATCTGGGTAAGAGGTGAAACTTTGTGCAATCCTTGTGTAAAAGTTGAAATCCTGAAGCAGACTCAAATATTCACAAACACTGTGTCACAGAGGCCACTCTGTCTGCAACCTGCTCTTAAATAAACTTGTCACTCAACAACTGCCCAGTATCTACAATAAACAAGGTTTCTTCATATTGCCATTGGATTTAGATCAAGTAGCATTCACTTCATAAGGTTTTTACATACGTTTTATTTATTTATGCAGAATTGGTTTTAAATAAATGCTTTAATTATATAATTACGTATGTGTATTTTAATCAAAGCTAATATTTAAAAACATGCACATTTTTGTTTAAATTAATGTGAGGCTAGTTATTAAACTGGGTGTCTTAACTAAAGATCTGAACTTCGAATGTTCTTTACTTTTGATAAAGTCTGTTTAAATAATAAAAAATATAATTTGAAAAGGAAAAGGGGATTTCTAGCTACTAAGGCATTTGAGTTGCTTTCTATTGCACTGGTGCCATTTATGGAGGAGAAAAATGAAATAAATATACAGTACCTTAAGCAGGTGGTATGTTGCATTAAGCTATAATTTAAGACACACAGAGAAGCAGTCTGAAAGAAAACAATTTATTAAACTGAAGTTAATATCAATGCACCACATTGTACATACATGTTCCACTTATGTGTTACATATTAGTGCACAAAAAAGGAACTGGAACTCCTATTCCTTAAGGATATCTGAAAACATACACAGACATCCTCTAAAAACGTATCCTGGAATAAATACCAATGAGAAAAGTTGCAGTCAAATCCTGCACTCTGTTATCACTAACGTACACAATACAATCTCCCCTAAGCTTATTACAAAGTTACACTTTTCTCCAAATGCATATCTTACCAAGGCCATAATCATGACAAAGCAAAAGTTAGCTCCCACTGTCCTACTTAACATCCATTGAAAGAGGTTGAGTAAAACTTTATTTCTGCTTTTATTACAAATACTTGAATTTGAAACCCTAGATTGCAGTCAAAAGAACTGCTAGCATAGTAAAAAAGGTAAGTAACAATTGTTTGTACCAGTGCATTGGAGGTAGAATTAGTGCTGATTAGTGCTGCTGAAGGTTACTGTTTAAAGAGACATGATACCTGTGCAATATATACCACTTAACCCTCATAAGTCAAATAAATTCTGTCCCAACATATCTCTTATAAAGTCATCAAATGTCCAAATAATACATTAATGAAGAACTTATCCCTTCATTTATTTATAATACAAACAAATACAATTAAGCAAAACAAAATTAAGCTTACTCTTTTTGTCATGATTTCAGATCAGGCTTAAGATGTTAAATTATGAAAAAAAAATGTAAACTAGTGAGAGTATGTCCCTTTACTTCATTGGGCCTCTTAATAATGTCACACATACTTTTGTTTAAAAAAATAATTTGAAGTTGCCGTTTTAGAACATTTGATTTGCAGGTTTACTTCTTAGTCATGTTCTCTAGTCAATGACATATCTCCTTTAAATGAAACCACATCCAGCACTGGCACCTGTAGTGTAAATTTCCAGTGTATACAAGTGCTAATCTACTCTAGAAAAACCGCTACCAGAATGAGATCCTCACACCAAGATCAACGCATTCACAGTGTTAGTATTATTTAGCGGTCATTAGAGTTTAAGGAATAAGCTTGAGCTATACCCCCTCAGTGTCATCTACCATGCTGCCCCTGCGCTGGCTGAGGTTAAGGTTTTATTCTCAAGCTGGGTTTCAAGACTGAGAGTATTCCTAAAAGAGAGGACATCAGTCCACAAAACCCTACCACTCCAGCATTGGTCCTATATATCCCCAGCTTGTCCATCGGGATGAAGAGGTCACACAGGTTCTTCACAGTGTCGAGCAGGACCGCAGGGTTGGCCCTGAGGCTCTCGCAAAGCAGCAGCAGGAAAGCATTGAGTTTCGGGACGAGCACACAAGCCACGTCTCTGTTGTCATTGAGGTGCTCGTTTGTTTTCTGCTGGAAGCGCTTGTCGCGAGCCCTGCGCTCCATGATGTTGTAGATTTTGTACACGTCCCGAGTCAGGTTCATGACCAAAGAGACAAAGTAATAGCGGGAGGCATGCAAGCTCCAGCGGTCCTTGTTGAGGTCAGGGAGGAGCCCAATGCTTCTCACCCACAGTGCGTTGTCGCATATGAAATAGAGTGCGCGGTTTAGGTTGGCCACGGTCAGGCAGAAGCGCAGCATGGGGTCCGAGAGGTGCAGGGTTCGCTTGGTGGCATCAATGGCGCTCACTGTGTTCCCCAGCCTGAACACTGAAAGAGAACGCCAGAATAGTTGTGTGTCTCATTGTTTGGGGCCACTTTTAGAAAGAAACTTTAAATATGTTCAGCAACACATAAGATATTTGAGCAAGTTCAGGATATGTTCTTGTATACATTTTCACATGATTTGGATGATGTTACACATTGAAATGCCAGGGTCTGAACCAGAGGGATTCCAGCTGACCCTATTGTGTCACTGACACAGACCTTTCTTGCTTCTATAAGACATGCACATTTTCACAGTTATAGATCTGTAATTGTTTTTTCAAATGTGAAAACTATCAGAAGAACATGTCTTGTATTAGTGCTTTCTCTGCAACTGTTCTCCACCACATCCATTAGGCCTAATGTGTGGTGAAAGGTAACATTAATCCGACTGCCAAGATAGTCATGAAATGATGTTGGAAAAACACACCCTGGTAGTTTTAACTGGCTATCACTAAAGATCAGTGGTCTGTGATTTTGGTTTCAGAGAGCCTCAGTCCAGCCAGTTTTATAGGTTGCTCTTCATCAGCAATTTTTAAGCAACAATTTACTGATCAATTAAGCAATGGAAGGCATTATATCCAAATAAACAGGTGCAAATGGATACAGACATAATGAATCCTCTCATCCATAGGGGGTTGCCAGGGAAAACTCATGAAATGCCTATTCTGTGGCAACACATTATTATTATTATTATTTTCATTTCTTGGCAGACACCCTTATCCAGGGCGACTTACAACATAAGTGCAAAACAAAGTGAAAAAAAAAGTAAAAGGCAATCATTACAAATTCAATTTAACTAAAACATAGCAATTCAAAATAATACATTTTACAAATTTCAATTTACACAGGCAAGTACAGTAAGTGAGGTCCTACATCCTGGACGGTGAAAGCTAAGTGCTGTCAAGATGTAGGGTCACAGTCAAGGGCTACGGGAAAGGGAGCAAGGAGGAAAACAAATCGAAAACACAAGAAGCATAAAAAAACACATGTTCTTTAGGTAGCAACTTCCAGACACACTTAAGAACACACACCCATGTCATGTTGTCTTGTAAAAACTCAAAAGCCACAAAATAAATACACTGTTTCTGTAGTTTTTTTTTTTCTATGATGGTACTCTCATCACTCAGCTGTGTCTGTGTATTACACAATACTTACATTTCCTCCCTGCGCTCATGTTTGATTCCAAGATGTGGATCTTTTTCACCAGCTCTTTCCTGGCGGCCTTATTTCGCAACAAATACTTAAGTAAAGCACATGCATATTGTGTAGCTCTGAAAGGAAGCGAATTCATTAGCAGTGTCTTCCAGAACAACCAAACCAAAAAACAACCGACGAAACAAAAGGCATGCAAACGCACTTAAGACAAAGAAAGAACAACTTGGTTCAGCGCATTTGTAATTTATGTCATCAGATTACCAGGTCTATATAGGCTATACATATATTTGTGTTTGCCATAACAAAATGATTTTTAGAGAGAAACAGAATAATACAGCTATTTCGTTTTTATTTTAAACTTTGCTGGTTGAGACCTGAGAGCGTTCTAATTATAAAGTTCTAAAATTCTAATTAGAAATTGTATTTCGGAGAGCATTATATTATTAGGATGACGTTTTAGTCACGTTAGCACTCTATGCAGGTATAATTATGTCACATGTGTGCCCGGGTTATTCGTAAAACAATTCATTTTAAACGTTCAAATAGTTTTTCATGTGTTAATTGGGCTCTAAATACTCTGATCATAATGACACGTGGGATTTGCCAGACCCAATTCTTCCAGCTTTTCTTCAGAGCATCTTACTTGCTGATTACTATTCTTCTTCTCTATTAGCCCCTGTATCATTCGCAAAAGCTGCATTATACATCTATACATTACCAACAGTCTATACTACAAACTATGTTATATAATTAATCTAAGTTGATTTGATTAATTGATTTGCAATGTTACGAACTGTACATTAAAATACACACAGTGACGTTTTCTTGCTAGGGATGTTAAGAGTGCTGTACAGGACAGTAGTCGTGGTTGTACCAATTTAAGCTCCTAGCTTTAGCAATATTACTACTACTACTACTACTACTAAATAATAATAATAATAATAATAATAATAATAATAATAATAATAATAATGAGATACTCACCTGAATATACGATCTCTTCCCTGGCTTTGATTAGTAAATGTAATAAATGTCTCCATTTTTATATGTCAAGTTAGTAATAATATGTGTGTGTGTGTGTGTATATATTAAAGTAAATGACTTCGGAAGTTAGCCAAACGTAGATTGTACAAAAGTAAAACGTGTTATAATTATTTAGATTCACTCAGGTTTACATACAGGAGCAGGTTTAAAATTGTGAGTTAAACGGAGGGCAGGATCCGGCCGCACAGCGCAGCTCTTGGGAAATGCCGGCCCTTTCACCCAGAGACGTGGGAAACAAAGATCACAGCGCGTCACAAACACACCGGCCGCCAAACACTCAACACACACATGCAGCGCTCACCACAGTCTAGTATTGCCTTCTTGCGTGTACCGCGATTGGGATTTTAAGTGCAAATACTATTGTTATAATCGATCATATTATAGTCTTTCAACGCATGTTTGTCCATATGCGGTGTGTAAAATCAATTCATTTGGAAAACAAGCCATGTACGTAAACCTATGATTTGAATTAAGAAATACAGACAGTTTGGACTAACGGTCAAAGACAATATATATATATATATATATATATATATATATATATATATATATATATATATAAAATCAATACACACGGCCAGCTGTCACGCGGAGCCCATTGCGCGACGCACACTTCCGGTTTGCGCTGCTATGGCAACCGAGTAGCGACGCCGAGCGGCGCGGGAGAGCGCGTGACTGCACCGGTAACTTCTTAAAATTTATAAACATGTCTTATCAACTCGAGTCTAAACAGCACAGTTTACATGCACACAATTGAAAGAAAGCACCGTTTATATTGATGTTTAGATGCTTGGTTTATGTATGCCTAGCCTCATCATACAAATACGCACAACAACAAGTGTGATATTTACACGTTGTATTATTATTATTATTGCAGACTGTAAGTGTCCGGGATGCCGGTCTACATTAAGAAAGGCGCGGCGGAGATCCCCGCTCCCTCTGAGCACGGGGGCAGTGAGGACGAGGAGGACAGCTTTCTGAAGGACCCCGAGCAGCTGCGGGATCAACTGCCTCAGCCCTTCCGCATGATTGACAAGCTCTTGAACAAGCTGCTGGACAGGGCCTGGGACAGCATCTCGGAGAGAGAGGCAGCGAGACGTGCTGAGCAGTCGAGCAGGACATCTCCAGTTTTACAAGCAACAGGTGAAATTAAGGTGTGTGTTCACAGAGGAGCAGGTTTGTTAATATTGCTGTGTTTTAAAGCTTTGTTAGTCATTCCCGCATAGCCGAAATCATGCAAAATGATGATCTCCAGCCTATTCAAACAGAAACATGTTAAAAACTGATAAAATGCTTTAATTGACAGTTGTTGTGAGATTGCAATTTTTTATGTTTGAATTTCTTTTGAAACAATATTTCCCTTATTTTACAATAGTACAATATGTTTTTGTTAAAATGTGTTTTAGCTGATATGTGTTTGTTTTGTGTTGGAACAAGTCCTAAGAAGCTCATAAACCCCTAATTTGATATGCTTTTCTTTTACTGAAAAGTGTGTTACCTTCCTTCACAGCTTTCAGGGAGAGCCAACTGCCTTGCAGGATCTGAGGATGGGAATTATGTCTTTGTGGGTTATTCCAGAGGAATTTCTGTTATCAGCGCTTCCACTTACTCCACTGTCTCAACGTGGGAGGAGGAGAATGTGGAAATTACCTCTCTTTGTGCCATCTGCCTCGGAGGGACCATTTATCTCCTGGCCACAGTGGATGATATGGGTAATTATTGCCGAATCTTCTGTTGATTAGCATGTTCAAAATGTTATGGGTCCTCCCCCTAAAAGACATGCCATTGATTGAATTTCAGAAAAGATACTGGCACACTTCTCATATTGGCACATCATAATAACCAGAAACAAAAGCTTGAGAAGGGGTACACATTCCCCTGCAATGTTCATTGTCTGCAGCTTTGCAGACTTTTAACAGTGTAAATTGCTCATTTCTTTTAACTGACTGTTTTCTTTCACTAGGTGTGTCACGACTATTCGCTTATTTTCCCAACTGCATCCTATTGATCAAAGTAATCAATGAAATTGTAAGTATTATTGCAGTCATAGAAGATGTGATGTCAGCTGTTTTTGTTTTACATATGAGTTTTTTGAGTAAAATGTGCACTCATGCCATCAACGAATGTACATATTGATATTAGTTATGTTAAAAACTCCATAGTTGGTCATGTTTTCTATAATGCTTATAAATAACTTTATATTACTGATTTGTGTGCAATTCTTTGTGATACAGGATGATGTAAGTCGAAGGACCATCTGCACCAAATTTGAACTGTCCAAAAGTGGTGATTTTGCAGGTGTAATGTTAGAAGGTAAGTTCATTTGACACCTGATTTTTTTTTTCAGTGGAATCATATGGACATTATGGAATTAAAATCAAGAATAATATCCGGCAGGCTAGGTAGCTTTGAGACTATGAAGAACTTCAAACAACACACTTTACAGTGTTGGTTCAACAAAGGTCAATATTGTTAATAGAGACAGGATACAGAGAATCCCATCACGAAGGTGGTGTGTCATTTCTGTATTTCCATACCCCACATTAATCATAAAGACAGATATCTGGCTGCTACAATATTCTAGCTGTAAGCATTTCCTTGTAGGACATTTCCCCCAATTTTACTTGCTCAACAAACACTTGACTTCTCAACACAGGCAACAGAGACTCTTGGCTAGAAGTCTATCAGTTTCCAAAAGATTCCTGGCTGAGGGAGCTGGAGCTTGAGCAGACTTCATCGCAAAAACAGGTGACGGTTACATCTGCACCCCCAGTGCATCATCATCATCATCCTTCAGCCGATTGCAAAATTTGAACTATCACCTTCTCTCAGGGCTATTAAATCTTGAGTTGCTTTGATTTTCCTGTATTACTTTAAAAATAGGCTACACCCTTAAAGAACTGTCCACTAGGGAATTTTGCTTTTGATGGGTTAAGTTAACTGTTTTATGTACAGTCTGTTACCCATTAGGTTTTGAAGTTAGTAAAAGATGATGTTTGCCAGGACTTTTCATTTCATAACATTTTTTTTAAATACCGTAAAGGTGGCAGGCGAACTGAAACAAAGGAGAGCCTATGGCATTTCTTCATTAATATTTATTATTTTAATTTCAACTAAATTAACTTGGTTCTCCTTTAAAAGTGGGTAACCTTTGAAACCAGCAGAAAGGTGTCCCACCCTGTTATCGGAGAGCTACAATCCTGCAGGTTTTACACGTCTCTCTACATCATCAATCACTGGATACATTGAACACAATGATATTTAAACCCGACAACTGGCTCAATTAAGCCGTTAATGATTTGCAGAAAAACAAAACCCACAATGCTTTGTGGCCAGGGTTGGCCACGGCTGAACTATTACATCCTTCAGGCTAGGGTTCTCAGGGCCACAGTGTATTCTGGCTTTTGTTCAGATTAGCTCCAGCTAACAAACTTGGTCTAATTAACTGATTAACTGGATTAATTAAATGCTTCTATACAGGCAGTGTACCCTGAATCCAAGAAAGGTTCTAAACCAAGAACTGTGAAAGACCTGTGTGAAATACTGTTATATATGTCTAACCAGGGTAATTAAGGAATTGGAACAAAAAGCAGATGCCTCCATCATCCTTAGGGAACGGGTTTTGAGACCCCTGCTTAAGGCCACAAAAGGAAATAAAGACAATGTTGCAATTGCAAATCTAATGATTTCAAGTTCTAGCAGTAAATGTTTCTTAGCATGAAGAGGGGATTTGTACCATACATTTCCTTTAGCATTAAAAATGGGCTTGATGTATGCATCTTATGTCACATTCTTGTGATAATGTAGAAAGACCTGGGAGTTTTCCAGCTACATGTGTCTTTTGTTATAGGTTTCTGGAGATTTCAAGCTTTCTCCTTTTGGGATGATCATGAAAATCAAGCCACCAAAACTCCTGTCTGGTATTAGTTTTATAATTATTTTTATTGAGAAAAAAGGTGTAATTCGTCTGTGAATTAGGCTACATAATATATACTATAACATTATATTCTTATTATAAGGTCATGTTTTTGTTTCAAGGAGTAGCTCTCACATCAATTTTTATTTCTGAGCTATTTCATTTAAATGGCTAATCTACTACTGAAATGTAATGACTTTTGATCCATTTAGAAGCTATCGACCTTTACATAAACATGATCTAAATAAGGGGATGCTGGTGCTTTTCAAAATGCTTCACTAGAAAATGTTGATATGCTTTCGTCATACAAAATATTTTCAATGGACATGCAATGTGAAGCTTTTTTTCATCCATTGCAGGCACATGTGTGAAAAGCCCATTTGAGGTTTTACAGAAGACTGGGGATGGTGTTGTCATTGGTTCTGGTCAAAATCACATGATAAGCTCGCAGCAGTGGGACAAACAAGAGGCAATATTTGCATCTGTGTACAAAAAATATCTGGATGCGTCTGAACCCAAGAAAGCCGAAGAAAAAACAAGGTGAAATGATGTTGTGGCAAGGAGAGTTAATCTGCTGTATACATTTAAAAAATACTGAACGGGGAGGGGTGTGGGTTACCTGGCCAGAGGCTTCATTATCGGAACACCCTAAACTCCTGAGTAAGGTAGTCTAACCTGTTGTTTGTTATACATACTATTTTATATTCCTCTTATGTACTGAGCCCATATATTTTTTTGTGACTACAAAACATGAAACACTGTTAACACAAAGTAATGTACCTGTGCATACATTTACATCTATTTTAGGCTTTTACTCATTTAAGTTTATATTCCAAAAAAAAAACCTCTTCTTTGTTTAGGCATTTGAATTTAAATGAGTGAGTCTTTATCACATCACTGGGGATTGATGCAATTGGAATAGTCTCTGAACAAGAATGAAAATGGAAAATTAAATGTAGCTATTGAAAGAAAGGAGCGAAACCCATCTGGAGGCAATGATATTAGTTTTGCTATTAAATGCAGACGTTTATTCTGGTATTTGAATGGGCTGCACTACATTTGGTATTAATTTAATTATTTATAGGAAATTAATCCTGACGTGTCAAAACACATGGATTAACAAACAGATTGACCTTTCGCTTACAGTGGTGGCAAACTTCACATTTGTTAATGTGAGGGTTAATAAAATACTGCCTTATGTTTCTTTTTAGGCAAGCTACTTTCCACTTCCTCCTGCCTGGAGGATTATCTCCGCTTTTTGGGGTAACAACAGGTGAGAGAGGTATGTCATTTTGTCTGAAAGACTAATGATTGTTTTTTGACATTTATTTTCCCAGTTTTATCTAACCATTCCTTACCATACTTGACTGTGCTTTAGGATGCCATTCTTATTTGCCTTTCATTTGCAAATAACGTGATTGTTTTTTACTATTGCACTCCATACCAGGGTATTTACGAAGGTGTTACACTCTCAGTATTTCCCATCTTCACTATATGGAATCAACTCCACTGTAGGCAGAGTCATTAAGGATATATTGTTGACTTCTTCTCATGTAAAGAAGTCTTAAGAAGTACAATAATTTCAAGTACAATCAAGGTGTTTTTATTGTGTCTTCACAGGTGTGCCCATTGCTATCAGTGTGTGGTGGAGTGGAGATCATAATCTCTTTAAATATCTTCTACAAAGACCTGCAAAAGACAAACCAGGTAACAAGGTTTAATTTTTTTTTACTGATCTGTGCTAATGCAAACACTATCAAGTATGTTTTATACAGCTTATAATGATTTTATACAGCTTATATTTCTTTATTTCTATGATTAAGAAAGTAAGTAATAAGTACTCTGGCTTTCTATGTTGCATGTAAACATTATTCTTGATTGAACAGAAAAGTCTGTCTCTGTATCTTTTTGAATATGTTTTGAGGATTTTTGTTTTGCTTTGTTTTAATATACATATTGTACAGCTTATATTTCTTTTTTTTAGTCTGGAATGTTAAATAATACTGAATTGAATGGAAGTGTGTAATACATTTCTATTGTATAACAAATGTCTTAAGAAACTGAGACCTCAGAAACTGTATTGTATGTTATAATTGGGCATTTGGGTCTATCTATTTTGGGCCTCTGCTCATCAATTTACAAAATGCTTGCAGAGGAAAAGCTTACTGAAATATGAAGTAGTATGCTTTTGTGTCAGTAGGTGGCAATCTTCTGTCTTAAATATAACTGGAAATAATAGGAGCTTGCTAGAGGTAATGCTTTTGTGTTGCTATTTTAAAAGATAATGCGGTATTCTAAAAAATTACATAATCAGACTGCTCAAAGACTAGACTAAACCTAACAAATGGGCTTTAATTTAGATAATGAGCCTAAACCAGATGTTGTGTGGCCAAATGCACGGCCAATCCTCCACTCTACAATCAGTAAATGCACACAATATATAGCTCTTGGGCTGTCTGAGAGCTTACTGACATTATGGGACCGGTATTTAGGTGAGTATCCTAATGACAAGGTATTTTCTATCTACCTAGCATGCAAATATAATATTGTTGCCACAAGCTGTTCTTCCTGGTTTTCTTGTTTAAAATAAAGACATATACTGTGTATGCAGCCTATATACTGTAGTTGGGTCCTGATGTGTTTTTTAACCATATGGATATGATTATTATTCAGCTGTGAATTAAATAGTTCCACCCTGGTTTGGAGTTTAATTGGAATCCTAAAGACATTTCCAATATACAGATGCTAATGTAGTTAATCAAACATTGGATGGATACAATTGATGTCCATTCTTATTTAATGTTTACATTATCAGTTTACTTTCTGATAGATTTTCTTGGTAAGTAAAGCCCACAAGGTTTAAATAATGTTCTGTGGGAGAGAGGGAAAAAAGCCCCCGTTCACATTTTGTTTCTGATTACATTAAGCTGTCTTCTTGGATACCCATCTTGGACTTTCTCTTTCTGTCTGTCGAAAATGAAATCTATCGAAGTTGATCTTGATTGAGTAGAAAAGTGCATGCAATAATTATTATGCTGGAGATCTTTTTTTTTTTTTTTTTTTTACCTTGAAACACTTTTTGTTGTATTTTATTCCAGAGCAAGCAGAATCTGTATAAAATACGACAGCTGCCCCTGACAGTATTCCAATGTAAAATTAATAAATACAGCACCCAAATTAACAGTGCACATCTTAGTGTTGTCCAAATCATCATAATCTTATCTGTATGTATGAATTATTTTTTCCTAAATAATGTTTTGTTCTATAGGACTTCCTTTATCGGTCTTCGCAGTTCCAGGGGACAGTGACTTCAGCAACATGCTGTTTTTGGAATATCAGCCCATCAAAACAGAGGATGCTTTAATCCGAATGTCTCATTATAATCCCAGAATTCAGCTCCTTGTGAGCTGCAGGGATGGGGCATGTCACCTAGTTACTGGCGGCAGAGGAAAAGTTGCCAGTGTAATAATGGTAACAGAAAGGTGAGATGTCAGACAGTAGTCAGCTCTTATTAACATCTCCATTAACCTAAAACACTGTATAAAAGGGCAGGCAGGAAGATCACATATTGATGACCTCCTTCAACACGCTCTTGCCCTCTGTATTGCGGAACAAATTAAAATGTCAAAGCAAACCTTATTCCAGGTGTCCGGGTCAATCAACAGTACCGTACAGTACAGAAGATCATAAATAAATGTACTAATAAATACTGTGTTTTGAATTAAAATGTTTTATTTGTAGCTGCAAAGTAAAGTAAAGCCTCCTGCCATACACACTTGTATTTGGAAAAAAAAAAATATATATATATATATATATAATGTAAATTTAATTTTAAATTAATAGAAACAGGTTCATATCAATATGTTTTCTAAATAAGATTCTCAAATTTGAATAGGCCTTCAGATCAGGGATGTATCCCCTCTGCTATGATGGTGGTGCCCTTTCTGTTGAATGTGGTAAGTCCTGTTATGCTGAGGCAGAGGGTATTACAGAGACTTGTCAGTAAAATGTTCTAATATGTATTTTCCACTGTGACTAAGTTCTGTATAAATAAAGATCCACTGCATATTTTTCAAGTGCTGGACTCTTGATATTTGAATGTATTTGATCAATAGTAAATATATTGAACTCAATTAACAGAACAGAGCAGATCAGTCTACAAAATATCTCCCTCTGATCAAAACATTTGTATCTTTGATATTGGGTGTAATCAAAGAGTGGTTAAGTTTTGCACCCTGCCGTTGACAAGCTATCTCTTTGCTAATAGGATAAAAAAAAGATTCCTTGATGGATGGATTCTCATTCTTTCACTCAAAACCTGATTGTATTGCCAGGTTGTTGTCACCTCTAGAAACGGCACATTTGCCCTCCAGGAGGTCACAGATGGGGCCACACTCTGCACTTTCTCTCTACCGGCTTCACACAGCGCAGCAGCTCCCTGGGATCCAATGGTGTTTTTGGAAGCACAAAACCAGACTCTGTTCGTAGGAGGTACACAGTCATGACCTTTCCGTGACATTGTTTTTAGTTTGTGTTTTTATCTCTTTCCATTCTATTCAGCAATCATCCAAGCATTCAGGTTTAGAAATACAGATACAGAAAAGTCTTACCAAAGTCAAAATAGTAATGTAAGGGCTTTTTTTTTGTTGCAATTTCTCTTATTCTGATTTTTTTTCTTCTTTAAAATCGCTTAATTACCTAGTACTAGAATGCTCATCCACCGGTGAACAATCACCCACCCCCGTCAGTGCTCCGAATGCAGATTTATTCTGTTCGCTTCCTGTAATTAATAACCGTGTTCAAATTAAGCCTGGGGGAAGTTAAATACCTCTGCCTTGATCACTCTGTGCCTATTTATAGAATATATTTAATATTACTGGTTAAAACGAAGAGGGCAATATTGTCTTTTTTTGTTGTAACTACTGATTAAATATCAGATTACAACTCACTTTATTCTTGATCTGTCTGTGCATATTAAATCCCATACAAGTGAATGTTAATGAAATTTATGAAAGGCCATTGTATTATGTGTGTAATGCTGCCACCACTTTGAGCTTTAAATAGTTTCCTGCTTTAGATGGCTTGATTGTTGTACCTCGGAAGCTGAAACCTGGAAACATTCTATGCAATTCTTCTACATAGTAAAAAGACGTTCCTTGTTATTTCACCCAACAGACATACTTTCCTCTTTCCAGATGTCTGCTCTTGATATCAATCTAGTTATCATTGCATGACAACTTTCTTTCACTAGATTTAAATATAGATTGAATCATGTATTACTGTCCGTGTTAGCTGGATTTGAGAAAAATAAGATAGAAGGGCTTTGATCACATCTTCTGAAATGATAAGAGCAGAATGTAATGGTGATGCAGACTAATGAAGATATTATCACACAAGAAACCACACACTGTCATGTATCTATATGCAGTGATGCCGCTGCTGCATGTTGCAGATAGTTGCACATCCTCATTTCACAGGTGTTCCTTCTAACAGAATAGGTAATCTATACCAGTATTTACAATATTTTGAACTTTAACATTCACTTTGTATAATCAATACATTTTCAGTTACAGTGCAATCAAACTTTTTATGAGTTTTTGATATGATTAGATTACATTAATGTATGTTACAAATTGGTGTTGTTCTGAATAAATATAGATTAGTAATAGGAAAACGCTGAAGAAAACAGAAAAATATGAATTTTTAATCCCCAACTGAACCAACTCATGAACCATTCTAATTGGTTTATTAGTGCTTCTGTTGGCTTGCATTTAAAAGAGGAGATTACGTGACTCAATACAAATGTTAACACAAGACCTTTAATCTGTTTTTCAGTGAAGATGTTGTTAATTAGTAAATAAAGTGGGTAAAATGCTTCTGAGGCATACCTGCTTGTTTGATTTGATTTCATATTGTACTGAGTCCATTGCAAATATGTGCGTTTCATACCTAATCAAATAAACATATACAGTGGATTGCATAAGAATTCACCCCACAAGGACGTTATCACATTTTATGTTACAATCTGGAATACAAATTTATTTAACTGGGATTCAATCCCTTTGATTAACACCACATACACAACAACTTAAAGGTGCAAAATATGTTTTTAGTGTGAAACAAAAGTTAATCAATCATACAAAAACTTAAATGTGTTAGTTGAATAAGTATTCACCCCCTGAGTCAATACTTGGTAGAACCACCTTTGGCACCAATTACAGCTGTGAGTCTTTTTGGGTAGGTCTCTACCAGCTTTGCACATCTGGTTCCTGTAATTTTCCCACTCTTCTTGGCAAAATTGTGCAAGCGCTCTGACGGTGGATGGGCACTATTGGTTAACCTCAACTTTCACATCTTGCCACAGATTCTCAATTGGATTGAGGTCTGGGCTTTGACTGGGCCATTCTAGGACACCCAGCTTCTTGTTTTTAAACCACTCCAGTGTAGCCATGGCTGTCTGTTTAGGATCATTGTGCTGAAAGGTCTCATCCAGTTGCCACATTTTTGCTGTGTCTTCCACATGCCTCATGGCAAAATCCAAATGGGATTTAATGTGATTGGGTTTGATGTTCATTGCACACAGATGGACTCTATTCAACTAATTATGTGACTGACTTCTGAAGGCAATTGGCTGCACCACAGCTTATTTAATTGTGTCACAGCAAAGAGGGTGAATATGAAAGCGATCAAGACTTTTCATTGTTCTTATTTGTAGTTAATTAAAAAGATAATAGAATTTTGTATCCAACATCGACATTATGTAATACTTTGTCATTTCAATAAAATTATTTTTTGTTCCTTTTTGTGTAACACTACAAAATGTCAAACATCCCTTAGAGGGGTGAATAATTATGCAATCCACTGTATATGGATGTAATACAACTGTGTGACAGATTTATATTTAAATGTACATAGAGTTTGTGTAAAGTGTAAATAATTATGTCAGTGCTATGTATCAGTTCCAATCTGCGTTATTTATTTCTGAAATTGGAAGTATTGCCTTAATTTTATTGGGGTTTTGAATGCCCTATGTTAGTGCATCATTCCTTTTGGAATACACAGAAAAAGTGGTATGAATTAAAAAATAAATGTCTTTGTTCTCTTTTGTTTAGGTGATAGGAAAATGCCTCCTGATGAAATGTTGCAAAGAAGCAAAGCAGACAGTTCGCTCTTCATTTTCGACTTTCATCAGTCTCCATTAATTCAGCCTCACAAAGAAGCTCTCAAGAGTGCCTGGGCTCCCAAACACCCTGCATCTTTGGAAGAGAAATGTGAGCTATTTTTGCAAGCAAGGTAAGCAGTGACTGTTTTTGGAGCTGCTGGGGCTCATATTCAGAAAGAATCACGATTTGAATGGGATAAACATGCAGTTTAGGAAAAAAGAAAACGATCCTTGAAGCAATGTGCCTCTGTCTTCCTCCAGCACTGTATGCCAATTCCAAAGGAAACCTAAAATGAAAGCAGTCTTGTTTGACCTTTCAATGTCTTATGTCTCTTTTTAAGACATTCTGAATCAGTACAGTTCTCCCACAGAACAAAAACGAGTATTGATACCGAAGGCAGGCCTTTTGAAATGCAGAAAAATAAAAAAAGATGTTAATGCCACAATCCAACAGGAGAGCTAATGTTAGGAGGATTCAAACTGAGCAACTTTGTCACTGTCAAGTATCAGATCTGTAGCTCATCTTATTTATTTAAAAAATGTTTTCACTGCCAAAAAATATAACCACGAGGAGGGGAGGTAAACAGATTTTGATCAAAGCCCAGCCTTATCATTAAAAAAGGGGGAAAAATAAAATAAAAAAATATGTATAGTCTCCTATCCCACACTGAGGAGTCCTACATTTTGCAAGCAGGAGATCTGTGTTACTCTCATTTGCTGCACCGAGATCTTAAATGAGCATTCTGTCTTCTGGTCCTAACATTTTAAGACTGTACAATGCACTAGTTAGAGCTCATCTGGATACTGTGGACAGTTCTGGGCTCCACACTTTAAGAAAGATATCGCTGCTCTAGAGGCAGTTCAGAGGAGAGCAACCAGACTTATTCCAGGTCTGAAGGGAATGTCCTACTGAGAGACTGAGGAACTGAACCTTTTCACCCTGGAACAGAGGAGACTACATGGGGACTTGATTCAAGTCTTCAAAATCATGAAAGGCATCGACCACATCAAACCAGAGGAGCTTTTCCAGATCTGCAGTGACACATGGACCCGGGGACACAAATGGAAATTGGGCTTCAAGGCATTCAAGACAGAAAACAGAAGACACTTCTTCACACAGAGAGGCGTCACAATCTGGAACAAACTCCCCAGCGATGTGATTGAAGCAACAATTTGGAAACATTTACAAATAAACTCGATGGGTTATTAATGGACACCAAACGAGCATGATGGGTCGAATGGCCTCCTCTCATTTGTAAACTTTCTTATGTTCTATGTTCTTATGTTTCTGTGTGTTCGTGTCAGTTAACGGAACAGACCTCTTCACTGCTGCATCTCTGGAGCTTCCAGTGCCTTTCACTTGCCTGTGCCCACTGTGTAGGTTGCGGAGTCTGGAGGACAGAAACAGAGTCATGCAAGAGAACTGGACTCTGCTGCAGCAACACGCCACCTCCCTGTGCCACAAACAGACAAGCCGGGCAGCTGTCCAAAAGGCCCAGGTAAGAGGAACAAGAGCACCGCTAATTTGGAGGTTCTGTGTATGCCACTGACATGGTTAATACATTGAAAGGTTAAGAAAGGGAAGATGGACAGCATTATGTCTAAGGACCCCAAGAAAAACCCATTCTCAATCATAACAGCTCCTGTAAACCTTAGCCTTGAATCTGTTGGAATTATTTAACTTCAAATTCACCACATCTGCAAGGTCATTGATGGATCTTGTGTTTTTTATTAGCATAATCTCCTAAAATGGGATTCAGTGCTTTATTATTCAGAGCCAGGCACTGTACAAACATGTTACGTTTGAAGACTATAAAGGTTAAAGCTTTACATTGCAGCTTTTTTTATTTATTGAATCTGCATGATGGATTTCCTTCTATTAAATATTTTACACAAAAACATTCAATCCATTTTTTTTTTAAGAGATGCTTTCTTTAGAGAAAGTTAGGTTAGGACGAACTAATTCAAAGGACTTTTCTAAGTGCTGAATTAATCTGGCTGAGTGACATTTTCAGAGCTGCACTCATCCTGTATTATTAATTTGCTTCAGGCTTTTAAAACAATTCAAAGGATTTTATCCACTATATCGTCCTAAATCAGCAAACGCAGTCCCAGTGTGATCATGCAGGTAGTTCTGCTAGTGCTTGTGCCATCCAATCCACTTCACCACTCTTGGTTAACAACTCCTTGGGGTGACAATCCCATTATAATCCATTTGACAATGTAGCAAACTATTTATAAATCATTTACAAATTAAGTTAAATGTTATAAAATAAATGAGGCATTTATAGATGCATATATTAGATTCATACATATAGTAGATCTAAATTAAAATCCACTCTTCTGTAGTTGGCATTAAGTAAGTTAACACCTTTCAGTATTGCAATACTGTGTTGCGAAAGTCACATTCTGGTTTTAAACACTGTATGAAGAAAGATGGCATTGAAGATCACATCCTACATCAGTATCAATAATAGTATCTGGAGAACTTCAATACGGATATATAAAAGTGTACTTGAGTTGAGACAGAAGTAGTGTTTAATGATGTCAGTGCCTCAAAACAAGTGCATTACATTGTGACCCCGGGGAGCTACAGAAATGGAAAACCTGTTCAATTATGATGTTCTGAAACCATGTACACACAGGAAAATCTAAAGATTATCTAGATTTGATTGATCTTGGACGTTCAGTACTTGAGTGGGATGTTGTCCATGAATCCCAGAAGCCTCCAGCTGGCTTACAGGCATACTGCCCCAACAGTGTGTGTTACCAATAACTTTTTGGAGTGCCTTTGAAACTGTAAAAATCATTAAAATATATATTTTAATAGTGCATGTAATTTTATGCAGAACACAAAATCATAAAACTCGTTTGACCCCTCAGAGGCCAGCATTGTTGTATTTTTTCTTTATTTTCATCCTTGATATGTTCCCCAAAGTTTCCAATGAGAGCGCAGATAGGAAGACTAAAGATTGAATGTATCGTTCTACTGTGCAAACTGCCTGAGGCAAAGACATGACCTACTCTTTTTCTTGAAGAAACCAGTTCAATGATTGCCAGGTTAGAGTATTGCAGCTGGGAGAAAGTGGCGAACATGGTAAATAAAATAAAAAGGTTCTTAAAAAGTTTGTGCAGAACATTACAAAGTATAATTAATTTAAATAGAGATATTTTGACAAAGTCTGTTTGAAGCTCGCTTTAAAGGGAAGTTTCTTTTGTATTATTAAACAGTGCTCCAAGCTGGTTTCATTCTTTTGTTTTTCTTGTTTAGATTCAAAACAGAAGGATGGAACAAGGAGTAAATCTTTAATGTTATGGGTGGGTATCACATCCGTGCTCCATTATTGTGATGTTACATTTCAGCAGTAGTGGCGTGAAAACAAGGAAAAGCTGTCATGGATCCTCACTGCTTCATTGCTAGAGGACTGTTTCTCTACTCTAGTGTTGTTACAAGTTACTGGTGTGGAGAATGTTGATTTGAATACATTCATATTGATGGAATACAGCTTAAATATGTGCTTTTATATTTTGTAATGCAGGGGATAATTTACTGTTTTAGTAGACTACATTAATGTAATATACCTCTTTTGATGAAGACTATTAAAATCTAATGACAGCAGTTGTGGGACTACTGAATAATACATTCTTGATCTCAGTTGTGAACGTGCAAACGTGTCTGTCTGTCTGCCTCCGCTTATCAACCTGCTGACTTCATAGTTTGATGCCCAGCCCTGACTTGCCAGGGATTCGCATTGGTGATACGAATCTCTGCAGAAGACATGTTTTATCAGTCATGAGAAAGAAACAGACAGTGCAGGTAGCACAAAACTACGCAAATATAATCAGTTTTATTTTGTGTTTCGTTCTCATGCTTCCCGTACCGTGTCACTGAATGGATGTCCGTGGTCTAACTGATCTTACATGTAATAAAACAGCGGCGCATGAAAAGGTAGAACTTATTCAAAACGCAATTTATCAGTCTTACATTAAAATAAGGTTAATTGAAGGGTTTATTGGAAAAAGTAATGGAAATCAATTCGTTCTGAAAATCAAAGTAGTAGATGTCACATCAATGCAGCGCAGTGTAGTTCTTTGTATTTTTTTATTTAACAATTCTTCACAGTTGTTTGCAAGTGGGCAGCCTTATACTAAAGCAACTGTACTGTTATTGTTTGCTCAGATGAAATGTCTTTTTTATTGTTTATTGCAAATAAACTTGCTATAAGATCTCATTAATATGTTTTTGGTTCTTCGATTAATTTAAGTTTAATTTCTAGAGGTGAAATGTTTCACCAACTGTTGGAATTAGTCCATAAGTCCCATGAAAAATATCCTCTTTTGCTCTGTTCGTATTATTTACTTATACAATTCCTCCAAACTCTGTGGCTTTTGAAGAATTCATGGTTTGGTTATGTGTTTTTAATTAATTGGATTGTTCATTTGCTATCTTTTCAATGTTAGAATAGACAAATGCACCTGTATAAAAAAATATTAACTATCCAGTCTTATTTTCCCTTAAGCTTCTCTGCTCTTTACATACAACTGATGACACCCCCCCAGCTTGTTTTCATATTACATTTTCTCCCCATTTACATGCAATTCTCTTTTGTAGAATGGCTAAAATTGTCCCCCATTTGTCAGGGTGTGAAATATAATTAGCCTGAAGCTGACATATTGATTACTTTCATCATTCTTTAGATCGCTCACAGTGATTGTGTTATCGATATGTTGAGATTTTCCAGACTGTCATTTTTACCTGTGTGTTTTGAGCCTAATGTTAAGAATACTAAAAGTGAGGGTGTACATGGAACACATCCCTCTCAGATGTGTGCACTTGCTGGAGCTTTTGTATATTAAACCAGCTGGTGACTTGCATAGTACACCATTAAATTAATTTGCAGTGATGGTTGTTATGGAGATTAAATGCAGTGCAGGCTGCTGTAGCCAAGGCAGTGGACTTGTGGGAAGCAGAGTGTTTGGTGGAGCAGCTGTTGCTCTCTGATGGAATTCTATCTGCTGTTTTCCATCTGGCTCCAGTCTGGAGCCGAGCTGGTGTCAGATGTTTTTGCTAAATCACTAGCACTCCGGCAGTAATAACAAACAAGCAGGACTGATATCATCATTGCTTAATTGCTGCAGCTCCCCCCACATGCTGACCACCCATGGGAGCTTCCAGGTTAATTGTTTTAAACACTTGTGACATCCCCCCCGAAGCATTCTTTAAATAACCAGCAAATAGTAAGACTCTTTCATTTTTGCATGTGTCACACACAAGAGGAGGGGGCAGATGTGTATAAAGTGCATGCAGCTTGGTAGCCCAGTCATGGTCATTCCGTCGCCACCTAGGACATAATGATAAAAAATAAATAAATGCAAATCAATCATTTTTACAGTCCTTAAAGGCTATCCTCCTGCAAGTGCTGTTTAAACATGCAGATGAAGATCTTGCTTTTAACCTTGCTTTCAAAAGCAGCTGGTTGGAATTAATTTTCCGCTCCATGTGCGGTAATCTTATCTATGTTTTATCGGCCAGCACTGCACTCTCTGAACTGGTCTTCGATGCAGAGCAGGCAATGTTCACCTGCTAAGGGTGCTCCTCATTTAAAAAGCTTCATGAATTACAGATCGTCTAATATCCTGAACAGGTTATCATCCTCCTAGATTCAACTGGAAAACAAAAACACTCTGGTAATCAGTTTAGGGACTTATCCTTTGTAATAGGAGATACTTAAATGCAGGTTGCTGATCCATACACTTAAAAGTGAATTGCAAGTTGGGATGAAACGCTTGCAGAATTACTTTTATAGTAAATAGGTTTTGCTACAAAGATTTCTGCCTAAAAATTTCACAACGGATGCAGGTGGCAGTTCATTTGGCAGCTTTCTGTTGCAGAGGTTTTACCACTCACCATTTGGGAGTAAGGATGTTGGGGGAGGAATGTATGTAGAAAACCTGAAAAAAAAAATATTCAAGAATATGATACTTCAGCCAAACATGAAAACCATGAGAGGGAGATAAGGAGAAGAAGCATGATGAACAGCAATAATTCATATGAAGGCTGGCCTGGAGACCTGTTTCAGCATCAGATTATCTATATGCTTAACCAATGGCATTAATGGAATTAAATAATGTACACAGTAAAAGACAGCTGTCATTTTTTATCTTTCTACTTTTACATCTGAAATCCAATCAACAGATATATATGTAAATACTCTGCAGAGCTTTCAAAAAGAGCTGTTGTTTTTTTCCTTCTTCATTTTGTATGAATCTAAAGTTTGCCAGCAGAAAGAGAGACATCAATGCTTTAAATGTATGCATGTAAGGGTGGGAAATAGGCTGATGTAATGCTAGACCTTCCAGTCAGACCCAGGGGGCCACCTCTTGAGCTTAATAACTGTTTGTCCACTTTCACTGACTCCCGGGACTTTACTTTTATCCAAAGTTTAAGAACATGCAATTTAAAGCAGAATTGCAATTCACAGCACAAGACACATAAATCCCTGAACACTCCATGCCGACTGATGTCAAATATCATCTCTTCCAAATGTAGTATTCTTGTTCACACTTAATTCTCACTGGTTAGAAAAACACCAGTGGACTATGGGAAGACTGCAGTTTTGATCTCTCTTCACCCAATGTATTACATTGGCAACCAAGACTTGTCATATTTACATTTTTTAATTTGTAAATGTTCTTCACATGACAGATACAGTTGGCTTGTTATACAGACAGGAAAGAAACACAGTATTATGCACAGTCCTGGGAAAGGTAAAATTACATTGCAACCTCAATGTGTGTTACAAGGGGAATTATTCGGAGACAGTCAATTATCTTTTTGTCTGCAGGTGTAGTCATTAACTGCACAAAATGCATAGAAATCCAAACTTGTTATACTCACACGAATACATTAAGAATTAAAGTTCTGTGGCCAGCTCTAAAAGCATTAAATAAAGCAGCCTCTCTCTTAATTACTGCACGGACTTTAATGTGTTAAAGTATATTCTTAAACTCAAGGAACTGAAGAGAAAAACTTGAGTTCGGTTGATTAAAGCACTTTTCTCCCACTTCTCACATCTGATTGTTTTTTGTATTCCTTGTGCAGCTCTTTATTGCCTTTCATACACATTACGATTCTCTGCAGAGACTCCAGTTTCCTGCAGTCATTTTATGTATTTCTACTTTGCTTTTAAGTTTTCCTTCTTGGCTGATGACACCGAGCACAATTCCTTAATTAGACTCAGAAAAGGGAGCCTAATTGTTGTCGTGTTCAATTAGGTTTCGGTCCATTGGCTAAATTGATGGATGCCTTTTGCTTGACAGTGATGCTCAGAACAATGGCATCCAGATCATGGTATCTGTTAACACAAAACCTTGACCCACTTTGCTAATGGCAAACTACAAACTTGTGCTACTCAGTAACAGCTTTATTGTTTTGTTTTTGCTTGAATACGGTCCCATGACTTGTTTAAGATCTGAATCCAAAGTAGTATATTACTGTATGTATTGCAGCTTGAATTAATAGAAATCCTAATCATTGAAATCAAAATAACCATTGAAGTATGACAATTTGCCAAGGTATGACAGGTATACCAGCTGACCAGCATTTCCTCTGCTTGCCAAGCAACAAAGCTTTCGGTGGCTCAGTGGACACCTGTGAGTATGTGTTTCAGTGAGCGCTGCTTTCACTCTTACAATGCTGTACAAGGTCTGTTGGCGCTGTGTATATTTTACGGACCAGATGTATCTATGTACACCTCTCCTTATAATATTGGTTAAAGCCACATTACAAGTAGGGAGGGCAGGAAAAGCACACAAAAAAGTTGATACGGAATAGATTCTGTATGTGGAAGATCACCACAGAATGTGTACAAATATTTTAAACCTAAAGAAACTAAAGAGACAACTGTTCCATCATAGCCACACAGAAATAAATGTTCTTCAAATAATGACATTGTTGCATCATATTTATGCATGAAAGCATCCCAGGGCATTAAAGTAGCCTGTAGGCTTATTTCAATTACATCTCTTTCACCCGACAATTGTGGATTAACCAGGTGCAGGGCCATCTGTTCACTGACAGCCAGGTATCAAAAGAATTTCCCGAACAATCAAAGCAGGATTTAGCAGTGCAACATTCGCATGCAACTCGTGGCATGACTGAATACTTCTCGCTCAATTTCTGAGTGTCTTACGTGCAATTTGTTGGTAGGGCTATTCACCGAACATACATGAAATAGATGCCTTTGAAGAAGCTGTCTGGAAATTAATGTGAAACACATTCTACATGATGACTGTTAAAGCCAATGGCACACATTTTTAGTTTATCTTCCATTATACAAGACATGACTTAAGAGGTAGGGGGTACTGCTATGAAGGAAATTATTACCTTAATTATTGTATTTTAGTCAACACCAGATGACCAAATAGCAGTTTATTCAATTTTGTATTCAAGAAATCTAAATCTGAAATATATTTAATTAAATTAATCTGCCGGGGACAAATATTTACAGAGAATAATGCAACTAATTTATACTTTCAACTAATGAGGTGTTATGTTTAATGTGGGTAAGTAATTTATTCTTTCCCCAAGCTATTTTTTCACCGCTGTTTGTTGCCCAGGGAATGCATGGCACAGTCGGAGCTCTGCTGCTCCACACTACCCCGCAGAACGTGGTCAAAACAGAACTGTGCGTTCAAAACAGAGAACATTGTCCGTGATTTATTTTTAACTTCAGTGTGTTATTGATTAATTGCTCGTCACAGTTTTAAAGCCCATGTAGAATTTACGTTTTTTCTTGGCTCAGGTCTGCAGTGTTCTTATGCACTGCCAATGAGGTATACAAATATTTACTTCTATTTACCTAGAGCTCTTTTTCACAGTGTTTATTCCTTTTATTGATATTTTCACTTCTTAACTCACACCTAATGACAGATTTGTATTTGTCCTCCAGTTATTTTTCAAATGATCTTGCAATAAATCAGGAAACCTATTCACACTTTGCAGAATAGGGCCAGCTCTCTTGAAACAGCTAAACATTGGCAGCACAATTGTAAGATTACCTTTAAACCATTAAGTATGAACCTGTGTAAATCACCCTGCATTTGCAGCTACTGTAAAGGTACAGTAAATAATCAGTAATATAATACCTAAATGAATAGTTAAGCATCACCTAGAGGTTATTAAAACATGTACGTATATACATAGCTGGGGTAAATAGATGCTGTGGAGTGGAAAAAATATTACAACAAATTCCATCAACAAAAAGGTTCAAGATTACATTTTAGCTACTAAGTGTGAATGACCTAGCTAGACATTGCTGGTATGACTCTCGAATGTGTTGGTGCTGAGAAATTAAACATGGGTGAGAGGGCCAGGGCCATGAAACAATATAATAGAGTTCAAGCAGCAGCATTAACATTGCACAGTGACACAACAACAATGATAGAATCATCAAAGTCATGTAATTAACAAGAGATTAACAAAAGGTGCAAGTAGCTACATCACACAGCACATAATTAGAAATTAGGATTGCAGTATCCATAAATTAAGAAGAAGAAAAAAAATGGCATCAAAAGAGTATGAATTACAATGTAATGAGCATTAAAATGCAACATTACTATCAGAGCTCCACAGGGACCTTCACTGCAACATAGTTCAGAACAAAATATTGCTGTAGTTGAGAGTCTTTTAATGTTTTTGTCTGCAAGTTTGCCTGAATTAATGAAGCTCTTCAGTACTATCAAATAACAGCTCTTTACTGGAATGTAATATAGATTTATTATAATATAAATAATTCTGTCGACTCTTACACAGCTAGTGAAGCACACACTGTGCTTTGATGGAAACAATATGTAATGCATATGTATATGTAAAGCACCTACAATGGGCACGTGAGCATCAGAACTGGACCACGGAGCAATGGAAGAAGTTGGCCTGGTCTGATGAATCACGAGTTCAAGGTGTTGACTTGGCCTCTAAATTCCCCAGATCTCAATCCAATCGAGCATCTGTGGGATGTGCTGGACAAACAAGTCCGATCCATGGAGGCCCCACCTCGCAACTTACAGGACTTAAAGGATATGCTGCTAACGTCTTGGCGCCAGATACCACAGCACACCTTCAGAGGACTAGTGGAGTCCATGCCTCGACGGGTCAGGGCTGTTTTGGCGGCAAAAGGGGGACCTACACAATATTAGGCAGGTGTTCATAATGCATATGTAACTGGTTGGACTATAGCTGAAAACTAATTATGAATTTGTATTGAAATATAGTAATCATCTCCCTTGTTCTGCACTTTTTTTAGGTTGTGTATCGCCATCTATTCATGTCCCTTCTGTCCCAAATGTCTTGTAAAGTATATTTATGCTGTATGTATTCCTCTTAATTTGAATTTTAACATTCATTGCTTTTTGTTTTTCTGTCTGACTTCAGCAATTTACCTTCAGTGTGGCTGTGTGTTTAAAGTCACTGTCATTGCTGAAAAACAAGACCTAAACCACAAGTCACTTCTTGTTGATATCATGTTATATCGAAGAATGGAATGTCATGATTACCACACACATATCTGTATTAGTAGACCAACTGTATACTGGCGAGCAACACCAGTACATCTGTTTTTATTACGGGCACTGTATCTGTCAGTTCTCACTTGGTTTTCTTCTCACATTCTTTTCCCTGCTAGAGCTGACAAGGGGCCAGATTAAATCAAAACTTTGACCCACACATTTTACAGAAAAGGAAGCTACCTCTGAATACAGTCCTGTAGTTTTCAATTAGCAATTTAATCCCAGGCAAGGTTAGACATCAGTCTCTAATTCTGTGTTGACTGTGGCTTTGTTTTTTTGCTTCCTACCACAGAAATGTTTCTGTGCCAGCGCCAGTTTCTTTGTTTTTGTTCAGTGTGCTCTGATTTTGCGATGACACATTCATTTTTTGAATACCGTATGAATGTGAGGGGGTAGTTATGGATACACAATCACTATGTTTAATCTCTTTCCTTAATGGAATGATAACCCCCCACCACCACCACCACTCTCTCTCCAGTACCCTGTTTTTAAGATCCTGCTGTGGATTGCTTTAATTGCCTTACTTGACAACTGTATACGTAGAGACATAATTAGACTTCAAAGGATTAACATGTGACATTTATCTTGCAATTAAAAAAGCATATATTGAAAGCTCCATGTTTTAAGCTAAAGGTCTGTTATCAAAGTGAATCAGATAATACTACTGAACAAGGCCAGACCCCTGAAGGAGCCAAGTAGGGGAGTGGAAACGGGAAGATCACTCGAACAGCTACAAACAACATGGCTCAAAGAGACTTAATTTCAAATCCTATGATAGGGTCAGTACAGAACAGAAGGTTTCAGACATTTAAAATAATTAATGGGAGGAGGAGGAGGTGAGAATTTATTTTGGGAAACCTTTGAGAAACATCCCTACATTTTAAGCTTCAGTGTAATTCTCAATTTAATATTTTGGCACCATGTGGGGATGGATACGCCTCTGGGGCGCAGAAAGGCTGAGGCTCAGGAAGCAACATTAAGGTGGGTTGTGTAAAAGTGTAGGTTTATTTAAGACGCAGTGCATGAGTGCTCAAAGTAAATAGACCTATACAAAACAAATTAACACTGAGCTCCTTGTTGAGCCTACCTAAACACATACACGAGTCCGTTGTCAATTCCAAGTTCAAAGTTTGTTACTGTAATCTTCTCTCTGTCTCCCTCCGTCTCTGTCCTCACAATCCCACACAGACTCCAAGTAAAGTTTTTACAAACCCAGGAAGTTTACACGTGCCTTTTGTATTTTTCTAACTTGATGGGCCAGATCTCACTGCTACATTCAGTGAAGGAACTATTTCTGAAACAGAAGAGTTTAGTTCTTAATGAAGAATGTACTACCCTCCAATTAAATCTACACTAACTATGGGATGTATTTGAAATATACATTATCTTCCAAGTCGAGAATGCTACCCAAAGGGGGAGGGGCCTAAGCCTGTTACCATGGAACCTCAATGATCACATTTTTGTTAATCAAAGCTGTCTATGGGCCGCTCCACGTTCAGTTTTATCACTTTCACAGAAACAAACTCTTCCTGTTTCCTGTTTGTATACATTGGTCTGCATGGAGTCGAAAGTCAAGAACTCCTCCGCGACCTAGCAACCTTTGTGCATTTTGTTTCAGATTCGCAACATATAGTTATATATGTTTTCTAATCCCATTTTTTTTTTGTAGGTTTAAAAGATAAAAGGTTAACATCTACAATATATTTTCAACATATACTATATATATATATATATATATATATATATATATGTATATATATGTATATATGTATATTTAAAATGTATCCTAAATATTTTTTTAAATAACAAAAAGGGGCCAATTGTGGAATTCAAAAAATATAACGATCACACATTTTTATCATTTATTAAAAATATATATTTGTTTCTTATGGGATACCCTAAATGCTAGGTCATTCTTTTTTCTCACATTGCTGTGGGAGGGAAGTCAGGAGGAAGGATATCGTTATAAAAACTAAAAACTACAAAGATTATTTTACAGTTCTGGTTGGCAATGAAGAGCGAATTCTGTGTACAGAACAGACAGAAATCCCACATGCAGCCAGCCTCATATGTTAGACGCAAGGAGATAAAATCAAGAATGAATACCCAGATCCAGTAAATGCAATTATAATAGATGGTTGTGAATTTCATATATGGGCAGGTTTAAGTCAATCTCATCAGTACTGATTAGAGGAGATTATAACAGAGATCAGATTCAGGTATTTGAGATCCTGGGCCGGATTAAATCAAAACTGACCCACCCGCTAATAGAAAACTACAGAACTGTACTCAGTTGCAGCTTGATTTTTAGTAAGATGCCACTTTCTTCTAATCATAAATGTAACTGCTATGATGTACAGGTTTGTAGTTTTCTATTAGCGGGTGGGTCAAAGTTTTGATTCAATCCTGCCCCCTATCCTTAAGAAGCTGTTGAAAATCAGCCCTGAATACTACTACTACTACAACCAGATTATTTTTGGTTAACCCCAAGCATGTGTGTGTGTGTGCTTGTGTGTGTGTGTTTGTGTGCTTGTGTGTGTGTACATTTCATGCAAAATAAGTATTTTGAAATGAACAATGTTGCTCTCTCTCATCTCCAGTGTTTCAGATGTATATTAGTGCATTGTATCTGTGAATAGAATCATTTAGAATTTATTTTCTGATGTTTATAATTAACCTTCAGCAATAGGATATTCTGCTACAGTTTAATTTTCATTATTTAAATTGTATTACTTAATAATAATAACTTGTTAATTTTATTTCCAGCATTGCACATAAACACTGCATTATAAGGAGTACATTTAGTACCAAACATTAGCTTAGTGCTTTAAGCCACAGCAGCTTCAACACAGGTTAGTTGTCATTTTCATTTTAAAAGCATCTATGGACTGCCCAGCAACAATATCTGCTGCCAAACTTGTGATGGTCTCAGAGCCAAAAATCCCAATTTATTGAAACATGTTTGTTCACTCAAAATGAAAATATAGTTCTATGAATGCCTTATACCTAATAGAAGTTGTTAAATCACTCAAATTAAGCCAATAAATAGTTTTTTTGACTTTCACAAACCTATAGCTGTGACCAGCTTGTATTGCACACAGACCTCCATCTTTGTCACTGTATTGAAGATGTCAAGCCCACCCTTAATGCAGTTTTTCCCAGCTCTGGTCCTACTAGCAGCAGCTGCTTATTAATGGGGTTCCTGACAGGCTGAGCCAAGCTGTGTCTCTAGATCTACATCTGTGTATTTTTCGGAAATGAAGGGCAGAGAAGGGTTAAAAAAAAGATCTAACTGAAGAAAACAGTTTAATTAAAGCATCAATTAGCCCAAGTAATTAAGCAATGCCTGGAGGGGTAGGGAAACTGTGGATTTATTATTTGCATAGCTCAGGGCATTCTGGACATAACATTTGAATGCTACATTTCACATCCAAATAATGTATTTACTTGTAGCTATAACAAATCAATCACAATATGTTGACATTCAGGGGTTGTTGGAATGAAATAGTAACCGGGGTGGTTTTACAATCCCTCACAGAAAGAAGGAGTAAACGCAAACCAGAAAACAATTAATGTCCATATTTCTAATTTGCTGTTCCAAATAGCTTTGTATAACTTTAACTAACTGCTGCAGGAATTAGACTCTATAACCGTGTACTATGAATTCCAAGTCCATAACCTGTTTTTCACAATAACACATAGTTAACTTTGTCATTCTCCATGCAAAGTGTCGGTCTTCTTCCTGCCATTCAGATAAAGCGTTAATGTCCTTTCCAAAAACTGATTTGGACATAATGAACGCTTTTCTTGTTTCCACTGTAATTCCAATGGGTCCCACGCTCTCGCTTATGATGTCAGCAAAAAGCTGACATCGGCCTTGCACCATAGAGAGGTAGCAGTGAGAACATTAGGTGGAAAAAAACAAATACTAATATATATATATATATATATAGTTTTTTATTCCAAGGTCACTTGTATTAAAACATATTAGTAGGTATTCAGAGCTGAAAGCCTGTACAGAAAGGGCTCAGATGTCATAAGGAACTGAAAGCCCATGTCGTGTCTCGGAAGCATCAAGGTTAATCCTGAACAAACAAACTCAATATGACTGCAATGGCAAATTAAAATAAATAAATAATAATAGAAACGTATTGCTGTAAAAGTCTAAGTCTAATCGGGTCACACGGGAGCCAGCATGTCACCTGTCTCTTTCAATAACATGTTTGCCCTGCGCTCAGATGGAAGAGAAGGTGCAAAACTATGTTGTGACAAATGTCTTGTATAAAGCTTCTGTTTCTACAGAAACAGTTCTAACAGTTCAGGCTCTGTGTATGCACAGCTTGATTTAAATTTGCTCACATTAATTCAACTTATTATTTGCCAACAAGGATGCACATTTTAATCAGAGAATCCTTGATTGATAACCATGTGATGTACTATAATTAATCAGGATTAAAGTGGATTAACACATTGCATATTCCCATTTTCCGTGCATTATGCATCAGTGTCTCATACTTGTGCAGAATACTGCAGTCACTCACACCAATATAACTCGTAATTTCTCACTGCTAGGGGATTAGAAAGTCAATCCATTTAGGATGACTGACAATCTTTTGATGTTTTATTACTAAAGTTTCAGTTATGGTCGCATTGACATAACTGAAATCAGACTTTAAAAAAAAAAAAATGAAAATCCAGAAAATTGGAAGTTTTAACTTCAGGTCAACAACCAAGGCACAATTTCTGCTTTTTCTCTGCCAATACTTTTCCGTAAACAATTAACTTGTTTTGATTGGACCGTTTCTTTCTCCTATTCTCTGTGTGGTTCAGCCAGTGTTCCTTTACAACAAATGGAGACCAGCTTCAGCCACTGTTACAGAGTCATTATTTCCTTTCAGTGACATTAACGCAGGTATGATAATGAAAATCAGTAAAGGGCAAATCACACTACAGCCTTTAGTCTCTGAGAATTTTGAATGTCAGTCTCAAGGGTTTTCTCAGCCTACCTTCTTCACATCTATTACGCGATATGTCACTTGCAAGATGGGGGAGGGGAGTCTGGGGCTGGCAGTGCAGCAATATACTGTACTTTATAAGAAGCAGCACAGAAAATACCTGGATAAAGAATACACACTGAAAATGTGGGACGTGTAAGTGAGTAAATCTGAATTCCACATAAGCACTACTTTAGGTAAGCTAAAATAAATACACTTTGAAAAAGACAGTGCTACTCTCAAATGGTCTGCCATTCATCTTTTTTGGAACATTCTGCTCTTTCTTTTCCATCTTCTACTGAACAATAATCAATAAGCAGTTAGCAACTGATCCATGGTGCCTTTAAAGGACAAGGTGGAGATCACAGTGTTGTCTACTTTTAACAATGAGAGAAAATATTAGCTAACATGTGTATTGATGAAGTGACAAAAACCTTTTATTTGGTGGAACTTAAAACAAGTTGTCAAAAGTAATAGCAGTGGTTGCTGTTACTATTATAAATCATTTTTAAATCCTTTACTTAATTAAATAGGTCCACACTGTTTAATCCGAGCATGGACTTTTTCAAACCTACCAAGTTCTACCCTGTATTTTGCATTACACACAGACTTTCCATTTGCAATAGGGGAGTTCAATTTATTTTAGCTAGTCAGATACAGGAAATGTTTACACAATTTCCTGATAAGAATGTTTATTAATAAATAACGACGTTGGGTGTCATTTTAAATAATGCAAGTCATTTACAATTTGAAGGTTATGCAGAGTTGGGGGTTTGCACTGGAAATTAATGATAAGGAAAGAAGCTTATATTATTGAGGCTGATGAGGTTTTTACGTGTTGGTTTTGAAAGCAATCCCAAAGTGCATTTCATGCAGGGGAATCTGGGAACATCTTCCTCTTCTGATGCACATAAGAAAAAAAACTAAAAAAAAGTGTCCAGATTGAAAAACTGAAATCTAATAAGCCAAAAATCAATAACTGTTAAAGTCCTGGTTGGTGGATGCCATTGAGTCATTAATGCCTGTAATACTTTGATGAACATGCCGATGATATACATTTTTGTGAAGAATTGTGCGTTTCCAATAAGACAGTGTCTTTATATGGTAATAGTAAACCCTGATTCTCTAAAGAAGTCCAGTTATTGAGCAGGAAAAAACACATTTAGCTTATGTCAGTGGTCACAGTGATCAATATAAATATGAGCTATTGAAGGAAGGAACAATTTAACTACACGAAAAAGTGGAACAGCAACTTAAATCAGATTCCAGAATTGTCTGGAGAAACCTGCAGACATCTGACTAATTATAAAACCTCATGTTTGTATCTGATGAAGACCCTGACCTTCCTGATAAACTCAATCAATTTTATCCACGTTTTGACAATCCGGGCACTTTGTCCTATGTATGCCCCATTGACTCTCTCTCCTCCTTTTTCTATCACAGAAGAGCAAGTAAGAGCTGTCTTTAGTAGACAGAAGAAGAAGTAAGCCACTGGGACAGACCATCTAAGCCCTGCTGTGCTCAGTTATTGTGCCAGTCAATTTGTTCCAGTATTTTCAGTTATTTGTAATACCTCTCTTAGTCAGTGTAAGGTTCCACAACGCTTCAAGGAATAGACCAGTATCCCTGTGCCCAAATTCTCTAAGGCAAGTTGAATTAATGACTATATGACCAGTTGCTTTAACATCAGTGGCCATGAAGGCATTTTAACTCCTGGTCCTTACTTATCTTACAAACTATGCCTCTTCATTGGTGGATCCACTTCAGTTTACTTATCGGGCTAACAGTTCTGTTGAGGATCTAGTCAGCTTAGCCCTCTATCATACCTACACCACCTATGCACGTATTTTGTTTATCGTTTTAGTTCAGCGTTTAACATTATTAACCCACTTAAATTGTTTAATAAATTAAAGGATATAAATATTGATACTGCCATGTGGTATTGGATATTGGATTTTCTAAGATGCATATGTCAGTCAGTCAAGGTGAACAAGCTAACATTTCGCCCTCTGTCCATCTGCACAGGTGCCCCGCATGTTTGTGTACTTTCTCCACTGCTGATCTCTGGTCAGTTTGGTTAAAATCATAAAATATGCTGATGACAATACTATAATTGACCTTATTTCTGATAATAATGATACACAGTATCGCATGGAGGTGGATAGAGCAGTTACTTGGTGTGCCAGCAATGATCTTGAATTAATACATCAAAAACTGTATAGATTATTGTGGATTTTACGCTCACTCAGGATCTTAAATTACGCATTCATATTAACAGTCCAAAAATAGCCGTTATGGAATAATTTACATTTCTTGGCACTGTGACACCTCAGGGGGCGTAGGACAAGTTCGTCCCGGAATGCAGGTTAAAAGCCGCATGGAAAAGAGGAAATCAAGATGGGGAATGCAGTCTCGTAATCGTAGTTTGTGAGCAGCGGTGGGTAATCTTAATCAGGTTCGGTAGCTGGTCCAGAGTCAGGTCTGCACAAAGAGGGTTGTCAGCCAGAACAAGGTCATATACTATAAATTCTCAATACTTTACTCACACAACACACACAACATGTCCCTTTCGGTACAATGCCCTGAGACAATAGGGAAGCAGTCATTTATAGTTGGCAGCCCTGCATTGCCAGCAGGTGTGTGCTTCCTACTCAGGTGGCTTTGATGAGCGTGGTTAATTCGTTTTCAATGCGTATGGCGGGGAGCTGTTCACTTTCTTTCATATCTCCCGTTACGTACCTTCCCCCGAGATGGGTCACAGCACCTATATCTGCATCTCCCTGAAATGGCAAATAAATACTGATTATCTTATTAAAAAAGCATAACATACACTGTACTTCCTCAGACAGTTGAGGAAGCTCAGAGTCAAGAAGCATCTTCTTGTCAGAATTTAAATGATAGAGAGTATTCTGACTTCTTCAATCACTATATGGTATGAAAGTACTAATACTTCAGTGCATCATCACCAAAGCTGAGAAGATCACTGGCATCGACCTTCCCTCAGGTGAATCTCTCTATATCCAATGATCCCTCAAGTGTACCAATAAGATTGTCTCTGACCCCTGTCATCCAGATCATCATCTCTTTCAGCTGCTCCCCTCTGGAAGAAGGTTCAGATCATTGACAGAAAAAACGTATTGATCCCAAAACAGTTTTTTTCCCACTGCTATTAGGACACTTAATGTATTCTCTCTCTATCAACTCTGGGTTTTACTTATTTTGCATGGACATATACAGTGAGGGAAAAAAGTATTTGATCCCCTGCTGATTTTGTACGTTTGCCCACTGACAAAGAAATGATTAGTCTATAATTTTAATGGTAGATGTATTTTAACAGTGAGAGACAGAATAACAACAAAAAAATCCAGAAAAACGCATTTCAAAAAAGTTATAAATTGATTTGCATGTTAATGAGGGAAATAAGTATTTGATCCCCTATCAATCAGCAAGATTTCTGGCTCCCAGGTGTCTTTTATACAGGTAATGAGCTGGGATTAGGAGCACTCTCTTAAAGGGAGTGCTCCTAATCTCAGCTCGTTACCTGTATAAAAGACACCTGTCCACAGAAGCAATCAATCAATCAGATGCCAAACTCTCCACCATGGCCAAGACCAAAGAGCTGTCCAAGGATGTCAGGGACAAGATTGACCTACACAAGGCTGGAATGGGCTACAAGACCATCGCCAAACAGCTTGGTGAGAAGGTGACAACAGTCGGTGCGATTATTCACAAATGGAAGAAACACAAAATAACTGTCAGTCTCCCTCGGTCTGGGGCTCCATGCAAGATCTCACCTCGTGGAGTTTCAATGATCATGAGAATGGTGAGGAATCAGCCCAGAACTACACGGGAGGATCTTGTTAATGATCTCAAGGCAGCTGGGACCATAGTCACCAAGAAAACAATTGGTAACACACTACGCCGTGAAGGACTGAAATCCTGCAGCGCCCGCAAGGTCCCCTGCTCAAGAAAGCACATGTACAGGCCCGTCTGAAGTTTGCCAATGAACATCTGAATGATTCAGAAGAGAACTGGGTGAAAGTGTTGTGGTCAGATGAGACCAAAATCGAGCTCTTTGCCATCAACTCAACTCGCCGTGTTTGGAGGAGGAGGAATGACCCCAAGAACAACATCCCCACCGTCAAACATGGAGGTGGAAACATTATGCTTTGGGGGTGTTTTTCTGCTAAGGGGACAGGACAACTGCACCGCATCAAAGGGACGACGGACGGGGCCATGTACCATCAAATCTTGGGTGAGAACCTCCTTCCCTCAGCCAGGGCATTGAAAATGGGTCGTGGATGGGTATTCCAGCATGACAATGACCCAAAACACACAGCCAAGGCAACAAAGGAGTGGCTCAAGAAGAAGCACATTAAGGTCCTGGAGTGGCCTAGCCAGTCTCCAGACCTTAATCCCATAGACAATCTGTGGAGGGAGCTGAAGGTTCGAGTTGCCAAACGTCAGCCTCGAAACCTTAATGACTTGGAGAGGATCTGCAAAGAGGAGTGGGACAAAATCCCTCCTGAGATGTGTGCAAACCTGGTGGCCAACTACAAGAAACATCTGACCTCTGTGATTGCCAACAAGGGTTTTGCCACCAAGTACTAAGTCGAAGGGGTCAAATACTTATTTCCCTCATTAACATGCAAATCAATTTATAACTTTTTTGAAATGCGTTTTTCTGGATTTGTTTGTTGTTATTCTGTCTCTCACTGTTAAAATACACCTACCATTAAAATTATAGACTGATCATTTCTTTGTCAGTGGGCAAACGTACAAAATCAGCAGGGGATCAAATACTTTTTTCCCTCACTGTGTGTATATATATATATATATATATATATATATATATATATATATATATATATGTCCATATATATGCGTAGTGTTGGTTGTTTGTTTTCTTTTAAGTTTTCTCAGGGCAGCTTGTAAAGTGATGTTTGTTTATGTAATTTGTTTCTTGTGTCATGTATGTAAAATAGCTAATTTTTATCGTGCTGCACCAAAGACAATTTCCACTGGCTTAACTGTGTGGCAAAAAAATAAAATAAAATGATGAACTTTCAAGTCAAAGAAACAACTGAACAACAACTGTGAATCAGAGTTTTTAGAAGCATTGAAACAAATAAAACTGAGTCTGGTAAAACGAGGAGTATGTTTATTATTATTATTATTATTATTATTAGTAGTAGTAGTAGTAGTAGTAGTAGTAGTAGTAGTAGTAGTAGTAGTAGTAGTAGTATTACTAAAGATATTTGGAGGGATTTGGATTCAGGTATTGACTGAGGAGGGTGGACTAAATCCACTAGTTTAAACATGTGGTAGAGGGCACAGATGGAAATAAAAACTGTGCTCAAGGCCTGAAAATTTGAGGAATATAAGGAACATGACTAGAATAAGCTGTCCAGCCCATGTAACTGAAGTTCCTTAATAAAGCTGCTGAATTAAATTCTGTGATTGATTAGCGACTAAAACCAAATGGGCTGAAAAGCTTTCTAAAGTAAAAAATAAAATGGGAATGGCTAACACTTTTTAAATGACTGCAGCACAAATCCTCTGCATTCAGCTTTAGATCTCATAAAAAATTCACAATATAATGAATGCTGCAATATTGTTCAGAACCTACAATTACCACCCACAATGCCCAACAGATGTTATATTTCAGATGTTGCATAAACTTTCCTTTTTGTGGTCTTACCCTTTGAGGCTTCAGCCTAGTCTTTATATGTTTTAATTCACATTTACTCTGCTAAAATCCCTTGTACCTTATGAATGATTTAAGTCATTTAAATATTTTAAATCCCCTTGTGTACAACACAACATGTTTCCTTACAAGGAATTGGATTTAAACAGAATTTTTATAATTAATAAACATATATACTTGGTTCCTTGGTGGGCAACAAAATATGTAAAAGGATTTTAAATATTTCATGACTCATTATTTTTCAGTTTTTCTTTGCTGAACCTTTCATTATTTTAGCTGGGCTGGAGTTATGTATACATTTATTTAAGGTGTGAATTATTTAATTAGTTTGCATTTTATTAATTAATATTTTTGTTATATTCATTTGGCCATCAGAGAGTTCTATAGAATTCCTGTATTTGTTTCCAAAAGTGTGTAATATGCCTGTCTGTGCTCCTGAACACCGTACTCTACTGTGCAGTTGTGTCAATACAATTTATGTATTTTTCATGAGAACAAATGGATAGCTTGTTATTAGTTTAATTTTGGTTAGAAATATAATTGTCCTTTTTTTACGTCTCTATTTTGCACCGTGTTCCCCAATGTTACATTAAGTCTATTTCTCTGTATTGTTGTTATGCCCTTGAGAGCTGGATTGATGACATATGGAATTTTGTAGTGGGGCTCAAATACAGTTTTTCAACAGTTATTTTATCATGGATTTTTTAATGTTATTTATTCACTTTTATGGTTTATTTTCTTCTTTCGTCTTTATAGTTACCTTAGTAAATAAACAAACAGGAGGCTGTATCGATTAATTACAGTACATTTTTTGCATGTACACGAATAAACCTTTAATATTCCTTGGCACTATCGAATGGACCTGTCTGCTTGGACGGTTCTTTAATGTCAAATCACAGAAACAAAAGCACGTGTGGGAAACGAATCAGTAACCGCACTACCTCCAGGAAGTGGTCAGTTCACATTGTAAAGAAGCCACCACAAGCAGTAACAGGCATATATTCACGTAATAAGAATATGCTTAACTAGACATTCTTATTTGGTTCTGTGCAAATATACTGTTTGTTTCTAATTGAGCTCCTAAGGCATCCATAATTAAACAAAAACCCATTAACAATACTGCAAGGTTTACCCTATGCTTGTTAGTCCCACTCCTTGATTTTAATGAAGATGTTACTGTTAGAGTCTCTATCGGCTAAATGGAAATTTCTAGAACAGTGTCTGCTGTTGGGATTTTTTAGTGTTCACCTTCCTCTACCTCCACATTTTACGAGGCCAGTCAATGGACCCCTCTTCAATATATATATATGTTGTATAGTCAAACAGAAACTAGATCCATGTTCTGAAATCATCACACGTGAACATGCTGTACATACTCAAAGTAACAAATTGCTTTGCAGTAACAAATATATATTTTGGAGAGTCTGTAAGCCCATCTTTTACATTTTTTGTATGTATTCCCTGAGAACTAGATGTGTTTCACCTGTCCAGGTTCTGGAGAGGTTAACCCCACAGACACATAGGTGTGTGTGTGGTTCCATAAAATAACAACTTAAGGGAATATAGACACCAAAAATGTGTGCTGCCGAGACTGACATTTATTTTGCTATACCTTGAAACTGAGGACAGACCTCTATCAATCTAGCCAGAGGATTAAAGCTGATTAAAGGAGTGTCGATAATAGAAATTGCTTAGCTGAAGGAAACTGGGTTTGGATTACTGTAGGTTTGAAGTGTAGGTCAGGGATGCTTTTGACTGCATTCAGATGATTAAAAGTCTTGAAGGATGAGTTGGGCTTAAGACTATTGACTCGGTGTCTGGCTTTTTGACACAGTACAGTACAGTAGTCCTGATTCAGATAAGACTGCTCTCTTTTCTCAGTCACTTGGTATTTCTGTCTGTAAGCCCATTCTAAAGTATATTACTGTTTTTTTTTAGAAACGAAACTGAATACAGTGTTGCAAAGCTTAGGCCTAAATCTGGGTCAGGTCAATTCAGGAGGTCTTATTGAAATATTTCCAATTCATATTTGGAACTTGTCCATTGTACAATCTTAATATAATACATATAGTTGTATGCATCAAAATCATAATATGGAAATACACTTTCAGTACAGTGTATATTTTTTTCAGTGCACTAGATGTTTTTTTAATCTAATTTGAAAGTTTTTGTTTGCTAAGGAAAACTAAAATCTAATAACAATTAGTCATTCATTTTGAAGTTGGCAATGTGGTGGAATTAGTTTAGTTAGGGTCTATACAATCTGAGGGATATGACCCTGCATGAGGTACAGCCAATTTACAGATCTATGGAGCAATTATGTCTCACAATCTCTGAATGGGAATCGGTCACAAATAAAAGAGACATAAAGAAGTGAAATTCCGATGCAGTGTTGTTTGGAGAAGAGTGGTAAATAAACAAAATCAGTGCTGCTGGCCTTGTACAAGGAAATGCTAAAATACTGAATGAGAAAAATATAATAAATAAATAATAATCCACAGCTGTCTTCCAGATGGCATCTTGTTAAAAGGAAATAAGCATATGTTTTTATTTTAGAACCAGTGAGATAAGTGATTTTATGGTGATTTTGCACTGTGACGTATCTGCAAATCAGTTTGATTCTACTGTATTTGTTTGAGTGCCCAGATATTTCTGTTGTAATTGCATACCTTATTTGTTGTTGGAGTCCATACTGTAGATCGGACTGTATTCTCACTGAATTGTATACTCATGTCAAGGAATGAGATTTCTGTTTTTCTGAGCTCTTTGCTCAATATACTCCCAGTATGTTTAATATATAGGTACCATTATAGGCTATATCATGTTAATTATAATTAACATATTCATTTTGTTCACCTTCAATAATGGTGTCCACTATATGAGTAAATAGTTATTCAAGTACTTTGTGTAACTGTCCATATACTGTATTATTTTCTTACTGTTGTACGACTGTACTAATTATTTGAATGCATATTTTCTTTGTAACCATTCAATTTAATTTTCCTTTCTAACTCTTTTAGGCTTAAACTGCATTTGCTTTTAGTGTTTAAGGCTGTAAATACTTTATTCATTGCATGTGTAAAAGAGCTGAAAGAATTCACATTTCCATGTATTAGCCATTCAGATGTTGCAATCTCTTCAGAAATGTGCCTTTGATTTCAACCTTGAACCACCTTTTTGACTTTGAGTGCAATGTGTTGAATGTTAATGGCTAGTAACTATGAGGTTAAATATTATGTGAGTAATAATCCCAAAATTGCAATGCAGTCCACTGTGCTTCTGTAATTGAAATTGATACAATACATATATGGAAAAGCTCTCTGTTAAAAGAAAATGTTCATTTTGAAATATTCAGAGTGAGATTTTCTGGGGCATCATTTTTTTTAAAGGAACTACATTAAAAGACATGCTGTAGAAATAAAAAAAGCATAACTTGAAGTTGTCTGCAGATACAGAATTGCACCTAAATAAAAAAAACACTCACCCAGTCTGAGCTTTTCCCTCATCTACATTTCTAAATAAATTAAATACCGGACTTTGGTAATTGTGTAAGAAATTGTAATTAAACTCTGAGAAAAAAGAATGACACTAACTCTGTAATACTTTCGAAAATTAATAGTACAAATGTTTTGTTAATCATTTCTATATTTGTTCTGATCGTAACATGCTCGATTGTGTTGCCACTAATAGATTAAAACACAATATGTTCTTGACTTATAACTCGACGCTGATCACATTCATTGGCAAGACATAACTTTAATCTAAGCACATGTTACTATGCATGGCTTCTCCACCTTTTAGATAAGGCCACACCAGTTATTTCTCAGGTGGTTTTCAAGCTTGCAAAGCTGCAAAAGCTTTATATCACTAGTCCCCAAGCCTAGTCCTTTTATTTTGGCTTCATAGACCTGTTTTCAGTAAGTGGCTTAAGACAACATTCATTTTGACAAGGAAATAGATCAATCAGTATTTACTGCTGCTTGAGCAAAGCCCTCAGATTGACCAGATATAAAGTCTATGTTGTTTTATAGTTTCATATATTAATTTGTGGGTTGTTAATCTGATAGTACATTTCAGTAAAAACTACAGTATTACCTTAATATTTCTTCCCTCGAGTGTTAACCTAGGTCATCCCAATTCTCCTGCCAATTTTAAAGGGCCCAATTAGAAAGCATGTTTATTGAGTTTGTTTATCATAACAAAATGTGGCCAAGCTATTAATAAAATCATCCTGTGAAGCAAATGTATTATTAAGCCCCTATTTTTATCTGGGTGTGGAATGACGTTGTGGCAAATGTCAGGATCATTATATCTGCTCTTTCTTGTGATTTATCAAAGACAGAATGTGTAGGAAGGGAGCCTGGCTCTGATTTTCTGAAACCTTTAGTGTCAACACAGACAAACCCACTTCACTTCAGCATCTCTGTAGGAAAAGGCACTGCTGTCTGAGTGACTTATTGCAAATGTCTAGTTTGGCTGCAATTTAAGTGCTTATAACACTGGTCTCTGTAATACCGCTGGTAAAACGAGAGAAAATAAAAACTTATCCTTATGAGCTTATATGTGAAAGAAAGCAATGCTATTGGTTTAATGTACTAAACAGGTAAAGATGAATAGCTTAAGGTGGTTTGCTGGTTTCACTAATCAATGGTAAAAGGACAGAATTACTGCTTGGTAATGTAAAACAATTCACTTTTATTCCTGCCTTATTCACTACACTAATTATATGTGCAACTAATGAGTGCTTATCACTTAATTGTCCTGTTGTATAGTATGAGGTACTTATCACGCAGCATGCAGGCATTTGGTACATAAGCAGGCACTCTGATAACAAGTTGGCATCGTTGATATAACAAGGGCTCGGTATTCAAGGTATAAAACGCAAGTGTTTCAGAAGGTGCCCGTATATCTGAATGCACCTCAGTTCCAGCCCCTGTGTCTATTATAGAAGAAGCGTATAATGGCATATTCAAAGTCCATGTCAAAGAAGTTTTATTGCATACTCACAGTATCAGAACAGTTGGGTGAAGTTATATGTTTGCACTTCAAAAAAGGATGTGTGATGCAAATCTCTAGATTCAGTTTAAATGGACATTTAAACTGAATCTAGAGATTTGCATCACACATCCACACATCATGCATTGAATGGCTCCAACATGGCACTTTTGCATACACAATATTCCTTGTGTTATTTGTCCTTGACAGTTGTCTGTTTAACACAGGTGGTAAACATACACCCCATATACAAATACATTGTCACCACAATAGAAATCCTATTTATTTTCATTTACTTTGATGTCCCCTTTAAGTAGATGATAATGATGGTGATATCACAGGAGATGACAAATGGTTCTATTATTCACTAACTGATGGACTTATTTATTGTATTTATTTTTGCATTCTTTTAATTTGTTCCTGTTATTATTCATTTTTGCACTATTTTGTTGAGCCTCATTCACTGAACAAGGCACCTGCTGCTGGGAAAGATCATTGCCCTAGTGTCCTTTGTGGGTGCTCCATGATTTCTGCTTAAACTCCAAATGGGGAACTGAGTAGGATGAGGTGTGAGGTCCCCATTCTCAATTAAATACTGGGGTGGCATTTGCCTACTAGGGGTCAAAGTGTCAACATCACCCATGAGAATAAGAAGGAGAAGTAGACACAAGGACTGGACAAGAAGATATTGTATTCTGCAATTGTCTGGTTATAAACATATGCAAATTAAGATTTGAGAAGTAAGAAGTGCCTATATTCATGTCTGTTGTCTGTGATTTGCAGGAAGGTTAATTTTGTACAAGTCTCAGTGGTTTGGTATTATTTGAAGCTATAATGACAAGCTGAAAGCATCTGGCATTTCTGAATATAATAGCTTTGTGGCTGACACCATCGTAGTATAGTCCCCAGACAGAAATTCTCATTCTTTCTTTGAGGGGACACTGAATCAGGAAAGAAAATAATTGGATAGATAGAACTGTTGCTCCTTGAATATTATAAAGTGAGAGATTCATTTCACCCAGTTTTGGAATCACCAGTGAGTCATTGTCATTCTTAGTCACGTTGAGAAGCACCTGTCACACCACTCAATTCACCCAATCCATTTTATTTGCTATAGTGCCCTTCGCAAGGTTGCCACAAAGTGCTGCACAGATTACAACAAAAGCGCAACATTATCATTAATACAAAATTTAACAGTAAACCATTAGGCACAGAGGAGAGAAAAAAATATATACACCTCCAGGCACCCGAATTCCCAGCCCAAATAGAGCAACAAACCCACTACACCAAAATACTCGTCCCTTGACTCTAGGGGGGTAGGTTTGACAGAGGGAATGATAATGACCTAACTAACTAATTTTGCAAACTGTGATCACCGATACACCATGAAAATTAATATTTCCTCAAATAATTTATTTCAATATGTCACTTTCAGAGAATCTCCAACTTTGCATTAGCATTTGGAAGCCTATTAGTTGCAGGAGTGTTTCACATAAAGCCAATCCAGTTAAAGTTACATTTTTTTTTACTGCATTACTTGACTTGCATAATCTAACAACAGTTATAGTGACCTCTAATGAAAACGTGAAGGGAAATGTTTACCACAGGTAATGAGGAAAGAAGTCTTGAAACCCTCAAAGGCTCACCCACCGATGAAGTTTTGCACGTTGAGGCAAAAGTTTTCTAATTTGCCCATGAAATGTCACAATTGAGCTATCTTCATATGTGGAAAACGGATGACCTCAACGACTGTGAAGAAGGCTGGGCTGCACTATAACTGCTATCCAAGGCGGAATGAATCATAATAAGTCCTTTCATGCATTCAGTTGGAATAACATACCGCTGATGATTCCACAATGGCAGCATGAAGTTTTCTGGAAATTTACAAATTTAATGCAAAGCATGGGCTGTGGCTCTAGATGAGTGCAAGTTCTCATTTCAGCAGATACCCAGATTTAGATCTGTCTCAGGTAAAGCTTAATTTTATGCTTGAATTGTCAAACATGAATAAACAGCCACTCATATGTAGCAAGGCATGCATATAGGGAACCCAAGGTTAAACAAAGTGACATCCCCCTTGTGGTTGGCCTTTTGCGAGAAGTTTTGTAGAAAAAGGAGGGATGAAGCGAGGTGAAAAGGAGCAGCTGTGGTCCCCAGGGTTAACACATCCCCTGTCATTTGAGCCCTTTACTTAGTTTGATGCCAGAAAGGGTCTGGAAGACCCAGAAGGCTCAGAAAAAGGAAGAGTGAAAATTTAGAGCAATTTTCAAGAGTTTACTGATTATATTAAATTACTAAAATAGTGGATGGATGAGCCACCTCTTTAAGTACATATGGAATGGTAGGTAGGGTTACGTTTTTTGTGCATGTGTGTCTGTGCGCGTTTGTGTGTGCTGCTGCAGCTGCTACTACTATTGCAGAGGGAGTAGACCCTACAGTGAAGACTGGAGCAACATCACACTTTTGCCAGCTGTGCTCAGAAGAAACTGGAGCACTGCCTCGAGGCACAGCCGTACGAGTACTGAACTGATTTATGTAGGCTCCCTCTGCAAGCAGAAAGGCTAAGTCGTTTTTTTGTGGGGACAGAAAGAAATGGACATGGGTTAAATATGAGTAATTTGTTGGGAAAGTGTGTATTTACATGTTTCTGTTGTCATGCTGCTTGTCTTTCTTGTGCCATGTCCTTTTTCCTTCTGCTTCATTGTATCAGCGTTTTAATAACAGCATCTGCTTGCTAGATGAAGTCAATTTGAATTATTTTATATTTTGAATAATATTAGTCTGTATTGAGTGCCCTGAGAATCTGCCGAACTTTGTAGGGGAATAATGGGATTTCGAGAGTGGATTTTAGAGTTAATGCGAACTCGAGGACCTCAATTCTCTTGAGGCAATGTAGACATTGTTAACATTATAACATAAAAGTGTGTGCCATCTGACATGACAGTAGACATCTGCAGTCATAATAAAGACCAAGCTAAGGCCAGCCTAATACCCGAGTGTGTCTGAGATTCAGTTTGCGCCGTTGAACTTTCCTTCATTCTGTAATAGTCCACTATTTCACACTATGTAATTCAAAATAAACGCAGGGAGGAAAACATGGATAAACAGCTAGATAAACTAAGCCAAAGCACAGTTTTTACAATCGCCACTTGTCTATTTGTCAAATGAATCAAGACTAGCTTTTATAAAAATGGACCTAGTGTATCAATCCCTTGAAACACAGCCATTGGCCAAAAGCATCTATCTGTTTTCAGCCGAGGAGAAAAAGATAAGTGCAACCTCTCTGGCACTGACTTTGACTTTGGTGCTGCTTAGCTGGTCAATGCTATTGACTCTGTCAGCTGGTGTCGTCTCCTGTGGGGGCAATGTCCTCCAGAAGATAGTTGTCCTCCGTCAACTTGCAATTGCTCTGTCAGTGCCTCAGTGCATTACCACATTGCTCCATGAATTGACAGTCGGGCAATGTATCAAAGAATCCTGTTGGATTTTCAGCTAACGTCAGGTGGTCACATTAAATGTGATTGGCCCACCGGTGACACAAAGAGTTAATGCATACTGAACTTTTAGGGTTTAGGCTATAAAGTTGCAGTAAGTCGACCTATATGAAACATTTTCAGCGGTTGTAGTTGTAATGCTGAGCATCTCCAGGCATGTGCCATAAAGTGCGACTAGGGAATCGTTCTCTGCTATTACATCTAAGTGAATTAGAAGTGAACTCACAGAGATGGGTGTAATCTTTAAATTGGAGTGAAGTTCTAAAGACTGACAAATAACAGCAATAAGGGTACTTTGCCAGCATCCTCAACCTCCAGTTCTAAGGCATTAAATCAATTTTGCGGATAGTGCAATAGTATGTCCTATTATGTACAGTTTATCTGTAATTTATGCATTACATGCCGGCTCCGAAAAAAACAAACTCCCCCTTTTTCCAAGCAAAAGTCAAGTGTGTATTTCTATTTGCACCATCTAAAAGCCTGTAGGTTGAACTGGGTGTATTCATAATTTCAAAGCACAGCAATTACTAACCTATGACTTATGGTTTGGAATATATTCCCCAAAGATGTGACATTTTTAATAAGGAAGATATGTTATTACAAATCCTAAGTGTACTTGTTTTATTTATTCATTTATTTTTCAGTAAGCATAATCTTTTAGTCTCAAAGGCTTTTCCCTTGAATTGTATATCCTCATTTTAAACTTGAATGGATATGAGCTCTAGACATCTTATTTTAAACCCTAGTGGAATTGTTATGGAATAAAATACCCCCAAGGAATGGAAGTCTTTGAATTGTATGGCACTAGAAAGCACATACTGTTTCTGCTCCTTTCTTAACCTTATTACGTTCATAATCACCAATTAAATATATATATATATATATATATATATATATATATATATTTTTTTTTTTATTATTTATTATTATTTTTTTTTTCTCAGTAGAAGAAAGTACATGCAGAAACACGGTACAGTGCCCTTCAGATATATTTATTTTGAGGAGGACACATTACACTATGTAGTAAGTGTTATTTCCTAATTGTTTATGCCTCAAAAGTATAGAAAATGGCTATTATTCCCCACAAACTTTGCTTTTGTGACCAGGAGAGTGATATTTAGAAATGTACCTATTTCCAATGAGAAAATGGGTGAATTTGTGTCTTTTCGTTCACATAGTCAGAAAAAAACAACATATTAATCCAAATTAACATGTATTTATACTAAAGTAATACAAAAATGTAATCGTAAATCTTGAAAAACTACTCACTTCTAAATCTTTTGTAGTCAGTTTTCTAAATATCACTCTCCTGGTCACAAAAGCAAAGTTTGTGGGGAATAACAGCCATTTTCTATACTTTTGAGGCATAAGCAATTAGGAAATAACACTTACTACCCAGGAAGAAAAAACAAATAAATGTGTTACACGGTGTTATCCAATGACATTTTTTGTTCCTATTTATTCAGGGGTATGAATAACTCTGGAGCAGGGAGGTGCAGAGACACTGTGGGGGCAGGATTTTTTTTTTTTTTTTAAAGGGGCACCCTCAACATTGCAGTCACTAACACACTCGCAGTGGGAGGGGGGGAGGGGGAGGGACGAGTGCTGACCAGGGGGCAGTGGGGTGCGGATCGATTGTCCATTGGGAAGGGAGAGTGAAGTTGTGGACCAAAGGGGTAGTGACGCTACCCCTGTAGCGACGAATTTCCCACTTGTAAGACAGCCTTCATGCAAATTCTGTCAGAGCGGTCATGTTCAACACACACACATCAATCTCACTGCCTGTGAAGACTTTTTTCATTCATTTCTCTGTTGCTCTGAAGTGGGCTGCTAATTTAAAAATCCCAGTTCCGGTAGGCCTTGGCAATTACACCACACCAATAAAGAAAAAGAAAAAGGAAAAAGAAAGAAATTGTGTTTAGAGTGCAGGGTAGAAATATTAAATTGATGTTATGCATATAGTGGAATCAGTTTTATTAACCTGTCTTATAAATCTCAACAAGGGCAAAGCGAGTTCAAGGGCCTTCTGTCAGACTCAAATGCAGCATGAATTAGTAATGGTGGAGATCTCACACTGCACAGCAGCAGAATCTTAATCAATTCATATCTATTAAAAGTTACTTAAATGAACACGTTAGTCTGCCAGTTTGAGCTATTTGATCAAATAAAGAGGTAGCAAATTTGATCTGTAATTTCTCCGCAATCAACAAACACACCAATGGAATAACATTGCAATTGATTAGAGACCAACAATCCCCACAAATTGCCTTTGATTTTCAAATCCCCTTTAATTGCAGATTTTGAGGTCTACAAGAGGACATACACAGTCCTGATTAATCACATTATCCATTAAAACAGACTGTGCTGAACCTCGGGGATCAGGATGTATGTTTTTATTGTTGTGAGATCGCCATGTTCTGATGTATTTCATAATTAAATGTTAAATAAATCACACAGTCCTTACAGGCCCAGTAAAATGACAACATAATCAATACTTATATATTTTTTCGTTTGTAAATGCGAAATTAAACAGTATGGAATATTATAGAAGAATATGCTTTATACATGAACTCCTGTGACATGAACCTTGTGTTCCTATTCATTATGCTATTGGCAACCCCCCACCCCAAAGAGACAATAGCAAAAAAGGATTGATTGATTCCAGGTAAAAGGAGAATGCAAGTGCATCCATCAACCTTGTGTCCGTGGGATAGTGACAGCTATTGATCGGACACCTTTCCATGTTACTGATACAATATACAGACGTGTTCAAATTTGTTGGTACCCTTACAGCTCATTGAAATAATAAGAGCTATTGCATCATGTATACTTGCATGCCTTTGGTATGTCATAGAATAAAGCAAAGAATCTGTGAAGAGAGATGAATTATTGCTCATTCAACAAATATATTCTGAAATGGCCTGGACACATTTGTTGGTACCCCTTAGAAAAGACAATAAATAATTGGAAAATTGTGATATTCCAAACTAATTAGTTTCTCTAGTATCACACGTCTCCAATCTTGTAATCAGTCATTCAGCCTATTTAAATGGAGGAAAGTAGTCACTGTGCCGTTTGGTATCATTGTGTGCACCACACTGAACATGGACCAGAGAAAGCAAAGGAGAGAGTTGTCTGAGGAGATCAGAAAGAAAATAATAGACAAGCATGGTAAAGGTAAAGGCTACAAGACCATCTCCAAGCAGCTTGATGTTCCTGTGACAACAGATGCAAATATTATTAAGAAGTTCAGGGTCCATGGAACTGTAGCCAACCTCCCTGGCGCGGCTGCAAGAGGAAAATCGACCCCAGATTGAACAGAAGGATAGTGCGAATGGCAGAAAACGAACCATGCATAATTGCCAAAGAGATACAAGCTGAACTCCAAGGTGAAGGTACGTCAATTTCTGATCACACCATTGGTTGCTTTTTAAGTGAAAGTGGCCTCCATGGAAGAAGACCCAGGAGGACTCCACTTTTGAAAGAAAAACATAAAAAAGCCAGACTGGATATTGACAAGCCACAATCCTTCTGGGAGAATGTCTTTTGGACAGATGAGTCAAAACTGGAGCTTTTTGTCAAGTTACATCAGCTCTATGTTTGCAGATGAACAAATGAAGTTTTCAAAGAAAAGAACACCATACCTACAGTGAAACATGGAGGAGGCTCGGTTATGTTTTGGGGCTGCTTTGCTACACCTGGCACAGGGTGCCTTGAATCTGTGCAGGGCACAATGAAATCTCAAGACTATGAAGGCATTCTGGAGCTAAACGTCCTGCCCAGTGACAGAAAGCTCTGTCTCAGTCGCAGGTCATGGGTCCGCCAAAAGGATAATGACCCAAAACACACAGCTAAAAGCACCCAAGAATGGATAAGAACAAAACATTGGACTGTTCTGAAGTGACGTTCTATGAGTCCTGATTCATTGAACATCTACAGGAAGAGCTGAAACTTGCAGTCTGGAGAAGGCACCCATCAAACACCCTGAGACAGCTGGAGCAGTTTGCTCAGGAAGAGTGGGCCAAACTACCTGTTAACAGGTGCAGCAGCCTCACTGAGAGCTACAGAAAACGTTTGATTGCAGTGATTGCCTCTAAAGGTTGTGCAACAAAATATTAGGTTGGGGGTCCCATAATTTTTGTTCATGCCTTTTTCATTTGTTTTATTATTTACAATATTATGTTGAAAAACAAAATCAAAAAGCAAAGTCTGATTTCTATTAAATATGGAATAAACAATGGTAGATGCCAATTACTTTTGTCAATTTCAAGTTATTTCTGCTAAGAAATAATAATAATAATAAAACAATAATAATAATAATAATAATAATAATAATAATAATAATAATAATAATAATAATAATAATATTCAGTTTCAAGTTATTGTGCATTATTCGTTTTTTGTGGAGGGGTACCAACAAATTTTAGCACATCTGTATGTACTGTGCATTATAGGCATATTTGTACACAAAATAACTAGCTGGCTGTATACAGTGAGGGAAAAAGTATTTGATCCCCTGCTGATTTTGTACGTTTGCCCACTGACAAAGAAATGATCAGTCTATAATTTTAATGGTAGGTGTATTTTAACAGTGAGAGACAGAATAACAACAAAAAAATCCAGAAAAACACATTTCAAAAAAGTTATAAATTGATTTGCATGTTAATGAGGGAAATAAGTATTTGACCCTTCGACTTAGTACTTGGTGGCAAAACCCTTGTTGGCAATCACAGAGGTCAGACGTTTCTTGTAGTTGGCCACCAGGTTTGCACACATCTCAGGAGGGATTTTGTCCCACTCCTCTTTGCAGATCCTCTCCAAGTCATTAAGGTTTCGAGACTGATGTTTGGCAACTCGAACCTTCAGCTCCCTCCACAGATTTTCTATGGGATTAAGGTCTGGAGACTGGCTAGGCCACTCCAGGACCTTAATGTGCTTCTTCTTGAGCCACTCCTTTGTTGCCTTGGCTGTGTGTTTTTGGTCATTGTCATGCTGGAATACCCATCCATGACCCATTTTCAATGCCCTGGCTGAGGGAAGGAGGTTCTTACCCAAGATTTGATGGTACATGGCCCCGTCCATCGTCCCTTTGATGCGGTGCAGTTGTCCTGTCCCCTTAGCAGAAAAACACCCCCAAAGCATAATGTTTCCACCTCCATGTTTGACGGTGGGGATGGTGTTCTTGGGGTCATTCCTCCTCCTCCAAACACGGCGAGTTGAGTTGATGCCAAAGAGCTCGATTTTGGTCTCATCTGACCACAACACTTTCACCCAGTTCTCCTCTGAATCATTCAGATGTTCATTGGCAAACTTCAGACGGGCCTGTACATGTGCTTTCTTGAGTAGGGGGACCTTGCGGGCGCTGCAGGATTTCAGTCCTTCACGGCGTAGTGTGTTACCAATTGTTTTCTTGGTGACTATGGTCCCAGCTGCCTTGAGATCATTAACAAGATCCTCCCGTGTAGTTCTGGGCTGATTCCTCACAGTTCTCATGATCATTGAAATTCCACGAGTTGAGATCTTGCATGGAGCCCCAGACCGAGGGAGACTGACAGTTATTTTGTGTTTCTTCCATTTGTGAATAATCGCACCAACTGTTGTCACCTTCTCACCAAGCTGCTTGGCGATGGTCTTGTACCCATTCCAGCCTTGTGTAGGTCTACAATCTTGTCCCTGACATCCTTGGACAGCTCTTTGGTCTTGGCCATGGTGGAGAGTTTGGCATCTGATTGATTGATTGCTTCTGTGGACAGGTGTCTTTTATACAGGTAACGAGCTGAGATTAGGAGCACTCCCTTTAAGAGAGTGCTCCTAATCTCAGCTCGTTACCTGTATAAAAGACACCTGGGAGCCAGAAATCTTGCTGATTGATAGGGGATAAAATACTTATTTCCTTCATTAACATGCAAATCAATGTATAACTTTTTTGAAATGTGTTTTTCTGGATTTTTGATTGTTATTCTGTCTCTCACTGTTAAAATACACCTACCATTACAATTATAGACTGATCATTTCTTTGTCAGTGGGCAAACGTACAAAACCAGCAGGGGATCAAATACTTTTTTCCCTCAGTGTATGTAGTAATACCTCCCTGTACATAACCAATACAGCACTTAATTTAGCAAATGGATAGATTTATGCATTTTACAATTCAATAAAAAAAAGAAAAGGAAAATCACACAAAAAAACCTCATACTACTGCTAGTAACAAATATCTACGTATTTCTGTATAAGTAAATATCTAAGTAATTTAAGCGAAAAGTTGAACTGGAAGATTCAGCAGTGGGACAATATTTTTACTTTTTCAAATTATTAGAAGATGCTTGGGTGGGAAAAAATGTTTTAAGAAAGATTATGGTAATGATAATTCGAAGGGCTTAATTTAACATTTCGTTAATTGATTTACTTCATCTGTTGCCGAGGTAGGAGATGGAGATGAGTACAGCAGAGGACGAATCATTAAAACACAAAGCAAATGCCCAGCTCTAAAGTGCAGTCTACCACTTCTTGGGCCCCTTGAGAATTAGAGAAGATTAAGTCAAATATCACAATTCACTGCAGGCTCTTTTTAATGAGCATTCAGAATTATTATTTGAGAGTTGCGCATTCTGTTCACCTATTTCATCACATCTCTAACTCAACAGCTTCCCAAGCCTTAGGCACTGACCTTTATGAAAGGGTAAAATAGAGGAATCGAATTGTGATATATATTTTTTAAAATCATATTAACTCTTTCCTCATATCTTCCCAAATAGACTTGCAATATTACACCAATAAAGTTTGTTCCTAATTTCTTATTAGTTATTTAAGAGATAACACTTTAATAATAAACATGATCTATTAGCTATTAACATATGAATATTTATTTTAGTAAAACTTATTTACTTTTCTAACAGCCCTTTTTCATCCTTTTTCCATTTGTATTTTTGCTTCCTGTGAGATGTAACCTTGTAGATTATATCCCGTGGGTTTTTGCCCTGGATTTTAGATTTTGTTTAATTATGAGTAGGACTTATGGATATGGAAGATTGATGATGGAAATGTAGGATTATTATTAATGTTAGGTATGAGCTAAGGTTACAATTTTGAGTTGGCTATACTCCAATTTAAATAACCTCAGGGGCGGGTTGCATGAACATAGACTAGGCTAAATCTTTGTCTTAATATAATAAGTCATACTAATGACAGACACTGAGTTAAAACCATTGCATCCTTAGACTGGTCTTACTTAGTCAATCATGCATGGCATTCTGGGCATTTTAAGACACTTGAAAAGTGGCGGATGGTTCTCTAAAATAGCGACGATTCCAGTTCATAGTAACTGAAAATCTATTGAAATATAATTCAGAAAAAAAATATCCTTTGGGGATTTCAAATAAAAACTTCACTAATGCACATAAATACAAGGCAAGGGATAAAAAAATAAATAAAAATGCCAAAAAAATATTGAAGAAGAAACGATTTCCACGTATTGGAGGAGGACTTCCCTCAAAACTTAAACGTACCGTAGGATTGTTAATTGATTGGTAATTTGGGGAGGAGTCTCAATGTTTGCAGGGTTTGCCGGTGGGCGGGACAGTGGAGTGTGTGTGAGCCAATGGGAGACTCCGCCTGTCAGCATCAATGACAGTGTCACCGTAGTCTCAGACAAGCAGTTTCGATGGAAAGATACTTAAATTCTAAGTTAGCCTGGGGGTGAGGAGGCTATCTTTTCTGTTATTTAGCTGACTAATTTGCAAGAATTAGACTAATCTAACTGTCAAATTAAGACTAGTCTAATGGTTAAGATTAGTATATTATAGTTCTATGAAACCAGCAGCTAATTTAAATTATAGCCTGTCAAATTCTCAAATTAAAACCTCATTAGTATGCACTTCTTTAGAAGTATAATGGTAAAGCAGAACATAAAAGAAAGTGCAATTTCTCCCATATTTATTTTCTTTATTGGATTTGATGCATACTAAAACAAATTCCTAGATATTTAGAATTACAGTAACAGTAAACAAAGTTTTTATTAAAGATCATGTTGTCTTATCATCAAAACCAAAGTAGTTCAATATCATAGCAATGGAGTATTTTTTACACTGGCCTACCAATCTGGGACCACCTGGGAAGTTTAAAATATACTCTGGATGTATCCTTTTCCCCTTGAGCTGTGATAACTGTTCTGAAGAGTCCAGACACATTTTGATTTGTAAAGTTTTTCCTTTCTATTTCCAAATTATCTTACACTTCAGCCTTAATTGTCTGAAGCTGACCAGATTCAATTATGCTTTTGGCTGTGAGTCTGCTGTTTGAATTTTCTTCTGTTGTGATCTGGTTCAGAATTGTTTGTCCTTTTCCTTCAGGCTTGAAATGAACGGATGTCAAATGACAATGGAGATGCATAAATATTTTTTATCTATGTATGAATTTCTTTATTGATGGTGTTTTTAAATAATTAAATAGTTAAAAATACACTTTTTTGGTTTTGTGATTTGTTTGTACATATCTGGTTGTATAACTAGCATTTACTCCTGTGTGTGGCTGAGGCCCTTGGCCTGTGAGTCACCATACCCTGTGGTTATAGGGACAGGCAGTTGTTTCAGAAAATCACTTAACCATACATTTATTAAATTGTATTCTATTAAATTCAGAGTTGTACAATTGTATTGTCATTATGTCATACAATTATGATTTTAATGGACCTGAGATGTACAGAATCGCAGGCCTACGTCTCTACATGAGGCGACTAAATGGAGGAGAATTAATAGTAAAAGAGGATACAGAAATAAAGATGGAAGATATGAACCAGATTTCTATACACAGACCCACAGACAGAGCTGGGTGGCCCTATACACTCACTACGCAAGTTGCGTAGGGCCCCGCAAATTATGCAAGGGCCCCGCCCAGGACTGGCCCAACGTACAGGCAAACTAGCTTAATATCAAAGCATAATATCAAAGGGACCCTAAATAATATATAAAACAAACTAAAATCCAACCGAGTGCTTTTGCGCTGCGCACAATATGTCAGTTACGTGACAGTGACAGAGATGTAGCGTGTGAGTACCTAAAAACATGCACTAGTGTGGGAGAGGCAGGTGAGGTGCGGGTTACAGCAGTGCTGCTGATGAGAGCACGGAGGAGAGAGAGAGAGATGGCATCTTTTAAAAGAGTGCAGAAAAAAGGATGAGGACAAGAAGGCGCAAGATAGAGGCATGTATCAGGCGTTATTTATCATTTAACCTCACCTGTCGAGTTATGCTTGTGTGTGACCTCAATGCATGCAACAAGCTATTGAACTCATTTTCAATTGGAATCAGTAATTAGCTTTGAAATCAACACAACATAACATGTAAGCAAATAACTAGCCAACCTAGTGTTAAGGAGCAATGCCTGAATGAATGACCTGCTGACTAGTTAAATGCTGCTGCAGTGTGATAACTGATGCATTACAGTAAACTTGTCCGCACTTGCCCTCTACTCATCAGCGTCAAGATTCAAATGAGCATGCGCAGCTGTCTTGTTCAACCTTAAGTTGGGATCAAAAAATAATAATCGAGAGCAAAACTCGCCTGCAGTCCCTGTCTTTGCTTGCGATGCTGCAATTTGTGTTTTCGCCGTTTTGCCGTGAGGGCGGGATTTACAGGGAGGCGTGGATCCTGGGTCTCCATTGGTCCAGCAGGTTTGAGTGACGGGTCTTCCTGACCCAATCAGCGAGCAGGTGGGCTGGTCTGGATGGTATCGACTGTCTCGGTTTCAACAGCAGCGCCGGTTCAGCGACTCATTGACCCCTGTGTGCGCAGATCTGCAGTCAAGAGCTGCGCAGTCACTGATCACCACCATTTGAGCCCAACATACAGCACTGAAACACAACACAGGATTCACCGGCTACGTGCACCGTAATATGTTTAATATCATGTTCATATTAATGTCACCTGCAGAGCACTTTAATTCAGCTGCTCAGACAACACCGCGCCAGACTGATGAGCTCACAGCATTTAGAGGCAATGGAGGGGCATCGTATTCATTAAAGCAGGTGATGTCCCAGTTTATGTGTAGGTAAGAAACACACACACACATTATATATATATATATATGCAGTCACCTACAAAATCATTGGCACCATTGATAAAGATGAGAATAAAGGCTGTATAAAACAAACACATGTGATATGTAGAAAGCGACTGTCTATAACTTTCATTAAAACATGCTTTGTTTCTAATTAAATTCCGAAGCCACGTAGTTACACCCATTCGGATGACTGTCAGACCAGCCCACCTGCTCACTGATTGGGTCAGGAAGAACCGTCACTCAAACCTTCTGGACCAATGGAGACCCAGGAACCACGCCTCCCTCTAAGCCCCGCCCTCACGACAAAACAACGGGGATAAAAACGAAAGCAAACAAACTGGCGGCGAAAGCGAGGCTCGCAGCAGCGCAGGGACAGCGACTCCAGTGTATCCTTTAACATCATTTCCTTTCCATTTTTTTTTTCCTTTTGATATAATTGTTTTTGTTCACAATTCTATACATTTTGCTTTCGATTGTTCTTATTTTTCATCTCAACATCAATGTTTTCTCAACTTTTTTTTGTTTACAATATTTTTTATTTTGAATTCGTTACTTATGGCGCTGATTTGAGCCCATATGAATCACTACAATTTCAAAAGAAACGAAAAGCTGCACACTGCTTTAGCACTCCAAGATTCAAATAAATAAATTGTATTTGGCAGAAACAACCAAACTACATTTTAACACAGGTAGACCTCCCACCACACCTGAGCTAATTTAGGATAGAATGGGAAACCATCCCTGTCTGCTAAATTGTTATACTGTAAGTTGTGTTGTTGTTTTTTTTTTTCATGGATTATTATTTTTATTTTTTTACTAAATAGGCATTACTCTTAGCTTGATACGGATTCCTCTTCAAAAAGCATGTTCAGACATAGGGGCAGTGATGAGCACAAACAAATAAGTGTTTTCAGTGTCCTCTGCCCCCGAGAGTGTGTGCTGTTTAGTTTTGGACAGTGACCTTCTGTCTTCAGAATTCAGAATGTGTGCTCTCACCGATGTAACGGCCTCCAGTGCCATGATTCCTTTCACCGACACAAAGAAAAAGGAAGGAGCATCCTAATCAAGGGCCAAGCACAGATACCACAGCTAACTAATGCAGGCTGTCAGTAGAATAAGCATATGACACTGAAGCGTGCGTTTTACAATCAGTGAAGATCTTTACAAAATCCTTCCTAGCGAGTAACCATTAAGATGAAGACCAAAACACTAATATCATTGTAATCAGAAATATTGTGTTCATGCCAATATTTTGTAAAGCCAAATGCACTTTCTAAAAAGTGTTGTTAAGTCAAGTGTTTGTTTTTTTAGCACTTTTCTCCACTAACGGAAAAGTTAAGGATATTAGTAACAGATGATATCTTCATAGGGCACTAATTACGATGGGAGATGTGGTCAGTTTCATAGAGATTCAACTGAACTGAACCCTGTTTACATCTGTTGTTTTTCTTCTTCTCAGAGATATAAAGAATCATAACAACACCAATTCAGAAACAAATAAAATAAATAACACCTCATTGTCTAGTACAAATAATAGCTAGTTCACTGTACACATTCCATATAAAGCTGGAATACAGTTTCTCACATAATGCAGAGCTGTCTTTTAAAATGATACAATAAGAAAAAAAACAAAAACAGAAGAGAAATTCCACCTGACAGGAATGTGCGAAACACAAAGGTTGGAGTGTCCTTGCACACTGTACAGTTTCAGTGCCCCTCAGAGAGTGTTGCTTCTGCTTCACCTCTAATAATACTGTTTACAACAGCTGAAATCCCCCAGAGACAGATGTCCAGATTCCTTAAAGAGCGCATAACATATCATTACTCACTCTTCTGTACCACTGTCAAAAATGAAATGCCTACAAAAATCAAATGATCCCCATACCACTTGATGACGATACACCTTATTTATTTTGTGGAATTCCTTAAATGAACTTAGATACAATTATTTGTTATCTTAAAAGCAACATGCATCAGAAAAGCAGGACTAAATGCTACTTATAAACACCTTAATACATGAATTAACTAATTAACTAAAATAACTAACATTATGCTGGTGATTTGAGATGTTATATCTCAGTAATGATACAAAAATGCAATGCTCGTTCATTACATTGCTAGTATTTAAGTTTATTTGTTTTTAATAATGAAAATACATCTGTATCAAATGCCCATCTGTAGCAGTTGACATACAATCAATTAGTGCTGTTTACCATAGTATTTAATGACATTTCATATTTAAAATACTTAAGTGTTTTTGGATTGATGTAGTCTCAATGTTATTTCAGATCATTGTTATAACGTTATAGTGACATCAATGAATGGTTCCAGACTTGTTGCTGCTGATTTGCAAATACATTTAGTTTTTATTCTCACCAAGTGGAACACTCCGTTGCAGTACAAATTTAGGCTGTCCAAACAAGCATGTTGCAACATTAAATTGCTAGCTGAGATGCATGTTGCTCCAGCTCCTCCTTGAGAAATACATGCAGCACTGAACACAGTATTGTTGAAGCTCTCCCGAGGAGATCCAAAAACAATTAAATGCTTTTGCTAATAGTACACAAATTGCATTTGTTAATTACTTTTAATTACAATATAGGCCCACAGAGTAAAGGAGAAGAACACTGTATTAATAACCTTGTGATAACTGGTCCAGACTAAATGTTTAATTGCTTGTGATTAACAGAGTGTCTGTTGTTTTCATATAACATATAACAACTCATATAAAATAATTATTTAGGCTTAATGGCTTATTATTATACAATTATTAATTGTGATCTTTGAGCCGTTCACTGCAGTGCTGCCAAAGTACCAAGTGTTAGTCTTTGGTATATTTTGTTTATTCATGTATTAATTTGACTGTTTGGAGACAATTAAATGGATAAGTAATGTGTCAAACTGGATGTTCTTTATTGAACACACCAAACATTAATGGTTACCATTAAACAAACAAACAAACAAACAAACAAACACATACATTAATATATAAATATTGCTGCTTTTGCAACTTTGAAAATATGATTCCTGTTTGACATTGTCTAAATGGTTAACATCAGAGTGTTTTATATTAGGATCTGTGTGGTAAAAACAAAAAGTCTCTTAAAATATACAGTAGGTGCAAATTGGTGGGGGTTTGCCTTTTAAAGAAATGTGAGCTGATATGGCAGAGCTGTTGACATTTTTCAATAAGTGCACTGACACTTCATCAGGAGAAAAGCTCCCTAAAAGCATGAATCATAGTATATTATTTTACTAGCAATTGAGCAATTTATAATGGGAGAACCATAAAAAGTATAAATTCCATTAAATATAATTATAGTTGAATAGTATATAAAAGTTAATTAAATAAATATGAATCATATCCATCTCAGACTATGTATCTATTCTTGGGGAGCAGTTCTAATTTAAGACCTGAACAGAGCAGGCTTCGTTCCAGCCTCGTCCTACTGTGAATCTAAAAATGTCACATTGTTAATAAGAGATGAAACCAGATTAAACTGCAATACAATATAGGAAATATATAGATATAGGAATGCTTTAACATTTAATAATACATAAACAGTGTACACAGTGTAAATGCACTTTACTTTACTCAACAATATAATTACGTTCCATAAATTGGAACAAAGGTATTCAAGCTATTAAACTTGTTGCATTTTGATCTGAAACCCCTCTTTGATGCTCACACATTTTGATTTCTTTATATTGCCCTGGTTATCCCTGAAATTGATCATTTGCATTTGAAAAAATGGTTAAATCATATGCTGATTTCTTAATTTTTTTGGACTCATACAATTCCTTGGAGATCAGCTTAATAGATAATATGCTCCTATCAGCTTGCTCAGAATCCATTTTATTTTTTGTTTTTTTATTTTCATAGTAAACAGTTTCCCCTGGCATGTTTGCTCATGGAAATCTACATCTACAGCCACCACATTATCATAATCTTCCAGAAAGCATTAACAATTCCCACACGATTCAGAATACTTTGACAGAAACAATTTGTTTCTGAGAGTCCATCTAGTTTAAGGCATTTATGATTCATTAAATACTTGCTAAATATAAATATTGTGAATGCTCAAAAACACAAGAAAAGGAAATGCTATCAGGACCACACAATGGCGTCTGTATATTGGTGTACAGGAGGCACGCAAAAATCTCTGAAACTGAAGGTTTTTCATTGTATTTTATGTGCTCGTGTCAAGGTATGTTATGTGTCCTCCTGCTTTAGCAGAAAGAGATTTGATCCAATGCATTAGAATTAGCAGTTATCCATGACTATAATAGTGACAAGTCTTGCCTTTGCTATCAACATTTCATGAGATATCTAGAAATGGAGACAAATAATAAGAGCTTTGTTTTTATATAAGGTCAGTTATTATTGCTGGTCACATTTCTGTGCCCCCATGAATTGACATGGACGAGTCACAGATTCATATATATATCAAATGGATGCCAAGAGATGAAAAAAGAAGGCCACATAAAAAAAATGGAAGATGAAATAATAAACTTTGTATGCATAACACGGAAAAGTGAAGCTATAGATTGAAGCAAGTGGAAACATCTTCACCCAGCAGTAGATCAATATAGACTGATGATGATATGCGGAACCGTATAGCACATGCATTGAACCTTTTCCTACTTTAAAATGTGTATTTTTGAGCACTCTTCATACATACCAGAGACTGGGATTGTTTTGCTCACAGAATGTTACCTCTGTGTCATTTCGTATATTGTTGTGCCAGGTCTTCAATGCTTGCTATGAAAGCCACTTTCTTGAGCCAGAAGGAAGATTCTATTTCAGGCACATCACAGACATATCATATATTACACTTTTTTCTTTTTTTATGTGAAGCAGCCCAAGGAAAAAATGCAAAAAAGGCTATGTATAATACATAATTAAAAGTATACTTATAATATATATTGATTCAGTAACAGATCTTGTGAGTCTCCTGTGCCTAAAGGAAAATTAAATGGATAGCAGATATCTTTATGATCTTTAAACATTAGGAGTCCAATGCATTTTGCATTGTGTTTAAGTCAAAGCCTCTTCAACAAGGTATATCTGCCTAAAGTCAGAGGTCTTGGTGAAAGTGTGATTCAAAACTGCATTTCTCAAGCTGTAATGTCCCTACAGAAACAAGTGATTGTTGTGATTGATAGTCCATGTGCAAAAATGGGCCTCCAATGCTGTATCAATTGTAGAATTAAAGAATACATTAATTAAAAAACTAATATGTGAGTGAATCGTGGTCTGTTCATGGTTGGATCATCCTTTGGAAATATATATTTTATTATAACTTTTATTATTATTAGCCTCTTTTTTGTCACACTGATATCAACTAAAGTCAACACTCTTTGAATAACAGCTGTAAGACTTTATATCCAAATTGATAAATTACCTCTGAGAAGGTATATTTAACAGTTGAAGGTGCAGCTGATATCCCTCCAGCTCCCCTGTGCGTTTCTCTTTCCTGAAGATGGACAAAATCAGTCAAACAATTTCATTTCAGGGATTGTAATACCAGTAGCTTAGGTAGTGATAATCAACAGTTTTGAAAGAATCCCCAAAATGAGTTAAGTGTCAATATCTACATATTCGACAGCATTTCTCTATTGCTATGTCATGTAGCCTAAGTTCCATCAGTTTTGTTTTCTTTTTTGATTGTTCATTGTAAAGCTGGGGTTTCTTGGCTCTAAAATGATCGCTCATATCATTATGTATGAATTGTAGCAGTGTATTTGGTTTTTCAATTATTTTTGCACTTGTTCTTAGTGCTGCCACCTACTGCTTTTTTGGGGAAATGGTTGTACTACATAAGTTAGAACGTGGTACAGATGTTTATTTCCTGTCTATGGCTCGAATTCTTGGAAAAAAAATAGATGTCATCAGGAATGTCATCATCTTTTTTGTTTTCTTCCAATTGGTACTGTTCTTCTGTTTGTAAACTCCAATGATACTATGTCTGTATTCTGAATATATAATGGTTGGTATGTGTTTTAAGTTTACTAGCCATTTATTGGGGGTTCATAGATAATTCTCTCTCACACACACACACATATATATAACAGAAGATCAGATGGTATATCCATTTAGATAGTGAGAAGAATATGCATGTCAAATTGTCATGAGCATTATTGCCTTTTATTGTACATGAAAGATTAATGGAAACATAATTGCAGCATTTAACCTTTCAAAATTGCTTAATTTAACACAGAATAAATGCTAAGCCCATTTGCAGCTATTATCAAAGTTAAATAATGTATTTTGAATGAATCAGACAAAAACTACTTAACAGTTAACCGTTTTATATAAATAAATCACTGATAACTAATATTTACACAACATAACATCTGTAAATGGATTGTACACATATGTACTCATATATCGAAATACTGGAGAGGGATAAAATATGTCAGGTGTGTGATGAGTCACAGGGGATGAGTGACCAGCCCTTGATTACGCCTCCCCACTTTACTCACCGTGATGAATCTCACTGTCCCACATCCCTGTGTGGGTTTGGAATAGTTCCCAGCACACACACCATAGACCAGTTAGAGTTAAAATCTATTTATTCTCATAATGAAAACACAAGGGAGAAATAGCAGGGCATGAAGTCTGTTACTATAAATTACCAAGGGAATAACTATCTAAAAATGTCTAAACTGTTAAAATCACCTTTAATAATGAACAGGGCTATTAAAGACAAAACAACTATAAAACAATTCTACTCTAAAAATATGAAGACAATATATCCTCTGAACCCATACAAACACACACAGCACCAACAAAAAAAAGTATTTACAGTCCCTAAGATGAGAAGAGCCATTAGTCTAGCGCAGTGGTTCTCAACCCTGGTACTGGAAGAGCCCCTACCCTGCTTTTTTTCCAACCAACCTCTCAATGACTTAATTGAACGCTTAATGTAACAAATAATTTCCTAAACCAGAGCCTTTTAATTAATTTAAACAGTTGGGGTGTTACTTTACTTATAAAATGATATAAAGACCTTATTATCTTATTAAGGAATCAACTTTTTCACAATTTAAAAAGTCAAATGTAAGCAAATGATTAGTTCAGTTAAGGGTTCAATTCAGTTGAGAGCTCGGCTGGAATGGGGTTGAAAACCACTGGTCTAGCGGAGAGGGTTGGAGAGTAGGGAGACACCTGGGTGTAGGCAGGTGTGCCTCATTAGGTGTAGCGCTTAAACAGTATAAGTAATCAGCAGAAAAACACACGTGACCTAAAACAATCAAAAAGGCAATTAGCAAATAACAAATGAACCATTAAATAATAAGTGAGTGAACAATCAAAATATGCAAAGTAAAATATAACCAACAATAAATTATAGTACTAGCACTTCTCGTGATGGTGTTCTGATGTAATGCACTGAATCCTGGGATATAAATTGACTTGAGACCAAGCAGTGTGATACGAGCTACCCAGGAATTCTTATATAGTGCTCTTAAGTCAAACCAGTCACAATAAAGGTGACTTTTAGACTCTGATTGAAGAAGAACAGAGTCCAGAGATGAGGACACTGCTGTTTATCATTAGCACATCAGCACTTTCTGATTGTGTCAGATTGTGTGCAACCTGTAACTTACTTATTTTAACTTGGATTGCTTTACTTTTTATTATTATTGTCATTTTATACACAGAAATGTGGACCTTGGGCACTTAAATTGATCGGTTAGATTTTATGGCTATGGATTGATTGGAGTAAATAGTCACTTTTGACAGATGTTGTTGCAGCGGGAGTGATTTCCACAATACAAAACCGCTCATTAGCATTCAAGCTGAAGTGCAGGCTATATGATGCATTTAGGAAACAGCTGGTTTGATTTTTTTTCCCCAAGGCATTAAGAAACTTAAATGATGTCAGGGGCTGCACGTAATGATAATTCTGCAGCACAGAGACTGAAATATGAGTACTGCAGCTTTTATTGTGATGGTCTAATGTGCTGCGATACAATGCAAAGTCTATTAATAAACCTGTAGGTGCCTGTCTTATCAACTTGGCAGGAACAATCTGAGAGAAACAGAGCGAGACTCCTATACATTTAAATTGTTATTCTCAATAGCACAGGACCCCCACATAATGCCTGCCTGCCTGCAGTACCTTTCTGTCAGATGCACTTCTCTTAGTCAGACAGAGTAAACAGTCTTGGCTATTCTCAGCACCTTACCATAGTGAAATGGCTTCACCCACCCTGTGTCTCAAGACTCCCTATCTAGCTTCTAAGCATGGAATGTTTCAGTTGCTGACAGTGATGTCACCTGGCATGACTTCAGACCTCTTCCATTTCCAGCGATGGGCTGAGAGCAGGGATTTGCACCTCAGACAGTTGTCCCTGTTTTCTGCTCACACACCAAGGAGCTTGCCATTTATCTGGGGTATGCTACTCTTCATTAATATTCCCTTGTTTGGTGACTGCCAGTGTGTCAAAAGCAGTGAATTTCAATGTGTGCGGGTAAGACCTGCTTTTTGAAACACACAGATGGAAAGAATGGACTTTGCTGGAAGTACATCCAGGAAGATACTACACTACAGTGTGCGGAATTAGTTTACTAACTCGTCTATTCATTTTGATTGTGCCTGATAATTTTGAACCCCCTGGGAGTAATTTCCAGAGCTTGGTTCATTACTGATGCACACAGTTCCATACGTTACGTACTCAGCAAGCTAATCCAAAAACACAACTTGTTTCAATGCAAGATGCCGACGTTATTAAGTTAATCGTTTACTGGGGTTCGCATGGTCTGCAGAGGGTCGTCTGAGTCTCTGAATAGGGGGGAGTCATTAATCTCTAACAGCACAATTCTTTAGGGTTTTACCTTGTCAACTCTTTGGGGTCTACAAAGCTTTGCGCTCAAAGGAACTAAATTAAATTGTAACAGTAAAAACACAAAATTAGATTCAAATATTTACATTTATATGTCAAATGTATGAGAGAAACCAGGGATTGTCTACCCTAGGGAAGTCTGCATTTCTAATACGGTGTTCACCTGTTACCTTTGTTCTTTTCTCAACACCTTTTAAAACCATTTTCAAAGTTGTATGAAGCAAGATGGAAAAAAAAATGACAAATTAGTTTTATTTCCAAGCACACTACACATGTGGCATGTGTAAATTTGACAAAGCTTCTAATAAAGCCTTCGAGCTCTTGCAGGGGAGAGAAGCCACTGACTGCCGTTGAGTCTAGAAATAGGCAATGTTTTCAGCACACATTTCATGGCTTTTCTACCTGTGTATAGAGCTTGGCAGGAGTAATTGAATGGCAGTGTTCCAGTATCAGCTTATTTGAGAAAGCTGCCAGGGCCTGTTAAGGTTTTTGCAGAGCGGGGAGCAAGGTCCAGCTGTGAGACTGATGTAATAATCGGCAGGCTGTAATGTATCTCAACTAGCCCCAGTGGAGTTTTCTCACAGAAGCTGAGTAGACAAATAATATATCTGCCAAGTTCAGCTTCAAGGTATGGAGGGCAGAAAGCTTCTTCACTGGTAACACATTTAACATAAAGGTGTTTATTTAAGCAGCAAAAGCAAAAAGGAGGGATTAAATTTCACAGTGTTTATAAATGCAGTTCTGTTCATAGTTGGATCAAATGTGTCTCCTTGATATTTTGAATAGCCCACAAGAATGGACAATGACAATATAGCTATAATAGACAAGACAATAATAGCACCATGCATTTTTTGCTTGCTATTTTAATTTCAATATAAAATCCACACAGGAAGAACTATAAGGCAAAATAAGTTTTCTTTTCCCCATCTTCCAATCTTCTGACATGCTGATCCCATTTTCTCAAGATTGAAAGATATCTCAGGATTGTCAGCAGGTATTAACAGAGTGCTTCTGTATTTTAGTGTGCCACCCACTTAAAAAAAAAGCCCATACTACACCAAGCATATCTGCAATATCCACAAGCACAATCCCCTGCAGGTTTATCCATGTTTATTCCCATGGTGCTGTATGGGGAAGGAAAAAAAAACTATATTGTTATTCTGTCATTTTGAGCTCTTCTCTCTTAATAGTCAGGTCTATATATTGAAGTATGTTGAGATAAAACTGTGGTGTAAAACAAAATACTTGTTGGTTCACGCTCGTGTGCGCTCGGCAGGCTGGAGAGACCCCCCTATCTTATATCTTACAACTTCAAGATGCTCAACCTGCGCACCATGTCCCAGGCCATCAAGCCTGGCGACTGGTTCACCGCAGTAGATCTGAAAGATGCCTACTTTCACATCCCCATCGCGCAGGCTCACAGGAAGTTTCTCTGTTTCGCCTTCGATGGTCAAGCATTTGAGTTTGCTGTTCTCCCCTTCGGCCTGTCGCTAGCTCCTCGCACTTTCTCCAAGGGCATGGACGTCATGTTAACCCCCTTGCGTTGCCAGGGGGGTCCACGTCCTCAATTATCTAGATGACTGGCTGGTTTGTTCTCACTCGAGGGAGCAGGTTCAGAGCCACACGAACCTGATTATCAGCCGTCTCTCTGAATTGGGCCTCCAGGTCAATTGAGAGAAGAGCTGCCTGATGCCAACTCAGAAGGCATCAGTTCATCAGTTCCTCGGACTGGTCTGGATTCCGTTGCCATGCTTGCCATGCTGGCTCCAGAGAGAGTTGCTTCCATACGCATGTGTCTCTCCCTCTTCCATTTGAGAGCCTGCATCAGGGTGTCCCTTTGCCAGAGACTGCTGGGCCTCCTAGTGGCTGCATCACAGACCTTCCCCCTCAGCCTCCTCCAATTGAGGCCACTGCAGTGGTGGTTCAGGTCTCTCCGGATGCATCCTCACTGTGATCGTGCACGCAGAGTCACAATCACTCCAGCGTGCTGGAAGTTGGTCCGTTGGTTGCAGAGCCCTCACAATTTAACCCTTGGTGTGCCTGTGGGGCTAGTTTGCCACCGAGTGGTTATGACAACAGACGCCTCCAAGCAAGGTTGGGGAGCAGTCTGCAATGGACATGGAGTCCAAGGCAGATGGACAGTGCCCACACAGGCCCTCCACATCAACGTCCAGGAGTTAGCGCATCCTGCATGGAGCTATTGAACCTATGCCTTCCAGTCAAGCACCTAAGCAAGCTGCTCCTGGACTTGCTGACAACCCTGTTGATGTGTTCCAGGGTCTGTCATGTGGCCTCCAGGTAAGTTGCCCTACGAGGCCACCCTGTATATAGTTTGTTCATTGTTATATTGTGTTGTAGTGGCACATGCGTCTGGCCTGTACCCTGCTAGGTGTATATATTGTGTAAACAGCAGGTCTGTGGCTCCGTCCTTGATTAGTAGACTGGAGCATCACTGCTGCTGTTCCCAGTTGATGGCACTCGAGCTGTTCTCTCTGCCTTGCTGAAAATGCATCAGATAAATTAAAAAAAAACAATAAAATAAAACCAAAACCAAAACAATCTGATGCATTTAAAATTAAATCCAGATGGCCAATGTATTTGATAAAGAAACAAAACAAAACCAACCAAATACCAAAACAAAACAAGTGCCTTTAAAATCAAATCATTCTTTAAAAACAATTAAAATTCGTTTTGTTTTTTTTAATCATTTTTTCAAAACAATCATTCATTAAAAGAGGTTAAAAGATCACAGTGCGTGACTGCGGTCTTCGCTCCTGGGCAGCCAGGTGTGGCCCTACAGGGCCCCTGGGAATACTGTCTGGAGCTCTCCCACTAGCGGTGCACCTCGGGGCAGGCTCCCTTATCAGCTTGCTGCCTCCTCCCTTGCAACGGTTTTGTTATACAGTAACCCCTCCTTGGGCAGTGCTTCCGACTTGAAAGATAACGACGGGCTGCGATAGGCACTGCCCAAGGGTTGCCCAAGTCCTAGCTCCCGGCAAAAGAGGACGAACCTGCGCAGACGTCACATTTTACAGAACAGGAAGTGGGAAGGGACCTGTTTTGAGTGACGTGCGCAGGGGCCAATGGCAGCTTTGATAGAGTGACGTTTCGATCAGGTTCCTACTTCTTGGGCAGTGCTTCCTTTTTGAGATGCAACCTATCGTTTCTCAGTACTTTTACACCATTTGCCTACTTTGCCTGTGCCTCACTGTATACAAATTTAAGTATTTTAAAATGATAAAATGAAATATTTAGGGATGAAATCGATTACGTCGATTATTAAAAATCTTTGGCAACGAATTTCATCGTCGATTAGTTGGGTCTACCGGGGCGCAGCTACCAAAAAAACAACAACCTCTCAAGATGGCGCGGCTGCAGTGGGAAGCGTGACGTCTTCTACAATGTGGAGCTCTTCACACTGAACACGCACAGAAGACCGTCTGCGACAAAGAGAAGCGCGACATGAGAAACACTGGTCCGGCAGTGGCACTGGGTCCGACACGGCATTCATAGTCTGATATCTGAAAATGTGTCCGCCAAGGACATGGCACTTTGTGTTATTATTATTACACTTTAGATCCTTAAAAACCGCACTAAGTACTCAGCCTTTCCGTTTCTTGAACTGGTATGTGTCAAACCAGCTACGTATGTTTCTTTACCTCCTCAACTACATTATTATTCATGTTCATTTTATACATTTTATTTATAACACAATCTTATACCCGCACGCAACACTCAAGCAAGAGTCAAACAGACCCAGTGAAAAGACAAAGCAAGAACACAAGCAGGGTAACCAATAAAGGAGAGCAAGCAATAAAAAAGCCAAAGGAGGATTTTAAAACGTGCAACAAACAGAGATCATTAAAAACTTATTTAAAAGGGTAATTTTTAAGACATTTCTTTAAACTAGTGTGCGTAGCGGCGCTGCTCACAGCCTCTGAAGTGCGATGCACAGCCGCGGCGCAGCGCCGCAGAAGACTGAATGCATGATCAAATTAGTGCCGTAAATATTTAATTCAAAATATAAATATATATCGAAAAAACAAATGCAAAACGTTTGATTTGCAGATATCTCTAAATTAACAGTAAGTTATTTGAAGATATATCTAAATGATTTGCAGATATCTCTAAATCATTTAAAGATATCTGCAAATCATTTAGAGATATCTTCAAATGACTTCCTGTATGTAGCCCAAGATTATCACTTCCTGTGAACTTGTTCATTCATTTCTATGAACTGAATGAGGAAACAGGAAGTGATAATCTCAGCCAAAATACAGGAAGTCATTTGAAGATATCGTGAAACGATTTGCAGATATCTAAATGAACAGGATGCTATTTGAAGATATCTCTAAATGGTTTGCAGATATCTTTAAATGATTTGAAGATATCTTTAAATGCATTTAGAGATATTGCTAAATGATAATTTGGTCTACCATAACATCAGAGTCTGTACCTTTCCTGCAGCTCCTCCGGGATAACTCATATATTGTCGGTCTATATTTATTTACTCTTTTGTAAAATTATTCATGGTTAGACACGCAGATGCTGAACTTTTCCACCAGTCCACATCTTCCTCTCAAGTTTCATTGTCCGAGGTCATTTTTAACACATGAAATCAGATCCAATCGACAGACGGAAGCCACTCCTCAGTAAAAGGCACATGACCGCCTGCCTGGAGTTTGCTAAAAGGCACCTGAAGGACTCTCAGACCATGAGAAACAAAATTCTCTGGTCTGATGAAACAAAGATTGAACTCATGTCTGGAGGAAACCAGGCACCGCTCATCACCTGGCCAATACCATCCCTACAGTGAAGCATGGTGGTGGCAGCATCACTGAATGCAGCAATGTACAGAGACATCCTTGATGAAAACCTGCTCCAGAGCGCTCTGGACCTCAGACGGGGGCGAAGGTTCATCTTCCAACAGGACAACGACCCTAAGCACACAGCCAAGATAACAAAGGAGTGGCTACAGGACAACTCTGTGAATGTCCTTGAGTGGCCCAGCCAGAGCCCAGACTTGAACCCGATTGAATATCTCTGGAGAGATCTGAAAATGGCTGTGCACCGACGCTCCCCATCCAACCTGCTGGAGCTTAAGAGGTCCTGCAAAGAAGAATGGGAGAAACTGCCCAAAAAGTCGGAGTCAATGTAGTGGATGCTGGCTCTGTCTTTGTCTGGGTCGAAGTCAGTGTGGTGGACACTGGCTCTGTCTTGGTCTTGGTGGAGGTCAGTGTTGTGGATGCTGGCTCTGTCTTGGTCGAAGCATCATACTCCAAAAGACTTGAGGCTGTAATTGGTGCCAAAGGTGCTTCAACAAAGTATTGAGCAACGGCTGTGAATACTCATGTACATGTGCTTTTTTTTTTTTTTTAATTTGCAAAGATTTCAAACAAACTTCTTTCACGTTGTCATTATGGGGTATTGTTTGTAGAATTATGAGGAAAATAATGAATTTAATCAAATTTGGAGTAAGGCTGTAACATAACAAAATGTGGAAAAAGTGAAGCGCTGTGAATACTTTTCTGATGCACTGTATATATATATTAGGCTACACAGCTACCTATATTATAATAATCACATATTTTCTGATCAGACTGCATGGTATAATCTTGCATTATGATTATTAATAAATACACAAGAAACTGCCCCATTTACAGATGCTGGATTATTGTTGAAATAGCAGCGAAGCATTATGGTACATACAGCAAGTATGTTAGTGACACCATTTTGAAGACCTAATTAACATATTAATTCACTCATTTGCACATAATATGCATGACGTACCTTGTACCCAGTGCAATAAACTAAAACCATGTAAACCCTGACGGTCATGTCATCTTTGACTCGGGCATATTGTCTTTGGGCTCTGCTTTCCATTTTGAACCTAGCAGTCCATTGATCAGTGTTGTCATGTAAACATGCTTTTCACATTGGACTGCATCTGCATTTATGTGTTTCAAGACATCAAACCTGGACTTGTTTTATTCATTTAATGATGTTTGTTTTCCATATGTTTAGTTTTATGGATGTCACATATTTAAATGTTTTTAAGTGTTGCTGAAATGTGAAATTCATTTTCTCATGGCAACGACTGCTTGTATATTCCTGCAAACACTCACAAACCACAGCAGAACAGAGCATTGTGAAATTCCCATTTAAAGATTCTAATAAATGTTTATTGCCCTGATAGCAGTCAGTGTTTTCCAACATTCAGAATGAGAAGAGCAGGAAAGGGGAAACATGGTGAAGTAATTATCATGCAGTACAGTACATACAGTTAGGTCCATAAATGTTTGGACAGTGACACAATTGTCATCATTTTGGCTGTGTACACCACCACAATGGATTTGAAAGGAAACTATCAATATGTGCTTTAATTGTAGACTTTTGACTTTAATTTGAGGATATAGCTCTGGAAATAATTAAGAGACCACTGCAAATTTTTCTTAAAATCAGCATGTCTACATGTATGTCAGGGAAGAAACCCAGCATCTGGTGATGTCTATGGGATCCAGACTTCAGGCAGTCGTTGACTGCAAGGGATTTGCCACCACATTTTGAAACTCACAATTTAATTCATGATTATGTTACTTTGTCCAATTACTTTTGGGCCCCTAAAATTGGGGGGAACCACATATAAAAATGTGTGTAATTCCTACACCATTCACCGTTTGGATGTAACTACCATCAAATTAAAGATGAAAGTCTACACTTAAAGAACATCATAGTTTCCTTTCAAATCCATTGTGGTGGTGTACAGAGCCAAAATGATGACAATTGTGTCCAAATATTTATGGACCTAACTGTATCCAATATTGTTTCCCATATTATATCCTTGTATACTGACACAGCATTTGAGTCTAAACATTAATGTGCCCTAACACCCGCAGAATCCAGAAAAGGCAAGTGGATGCAATAGCTATAAAATTAAAAAAGGAGCAACAGTTCAGTTATAAAAATGTACATCAGTTCTGAAGACATTTTCTTTCCAAATCACTTTTCTGTAGCATAAGGTTTAAGGCGAACATTTCTCCCACTTGGTCAAAGGGCACGTATAGCTCAATGACTACAGCAGATGCTGCTTCTTTGATGCTCCTCCAAGGCATGTTTTAGATACAGATCCTCTATGGTATTGACCTAGTTGCATCATTTCCACAGAAGAGCTGTTTTTACAGGTACATTCCAGAGAAATCCAATTTCCTACAATGTATCACTTTGCTGATCAGCTCTTGTAGAAGTGAGTGGGATAATCTTAATACCAAAATTAATCTGAAAATGTGCCCGTTCCAGACAGGTTTGGAACAGGAAATCCTTATCCTTACAGGGGTATTTATTGATTTATTTTTGATTTTGAAAAGCTATTTTGGTCCAGGCAGAGTGAGAAAATGCTGCTCTTCTACTTGTTTTTTATTATTATTGTGTTTCTGATAATCACAGCTTAGCAATGTGTTCTGTAGTACAGCTTAATACCTAAAATAATTTCTACACCACTCTTAAATAAATTATATTATGGACTGCTCAGTATTTGAATGATGATGATGACTATTATAATTTAATAATTACTGTATTCATGTAATTTTTTTAATGTCTTATTGCGGTTTGCATATCTTGGGATCACCAACTGTGATATTTCATCTTCAACTTTTACCTGCACACAAAACCCTTGTAGTTATGCCCAAACATTGCTCCGTAGACTTGTGTAAGTTAATGAGACTGCTTTGTGTATCCTGCAATTTTTAATATACAAACTACAATCACACATAATAAAAGCAGAGCTCAGAATAAACAATAGGATCAGAAAGTCCTCCTGACAGCCGTCATTTGTGGCTGCTGTGTCACATTGCTGGGCTAATGTATCATGAAACACAGAGGCCCACGAGTCTCTGGAGCAGATGTGAAAAGATTAATAAGGTTGTCTTAGAGGCAAAAGCACACCACTTCGATCTGCTGGGAATTGATGGTGGTGCCACTGTGAATTTCACATTTTTGTGATGTGATCGTCTTCAGGTACCCAAGAATGTGTCGGCATCCCTCAAACTGTGACATCAGTTTACTTGACATTTTACTGGGATATATAGAGAAAAAAGGAGTATCACTTTGTTATACAACTTTAAAATTAAATACATCTGTAAATATGGATATCCGGAGGTAATATTTTTATGCTTTAACACATTTTAAAAAGTGTTATTAATGCTGATAATTAAATATACAATTAGTGCACAATGTAGATTAGATAAGATATAGGCCCTGCTTTATTGATTCTCTATAAGTGTTTAGTCAGGCTCACATGATGAAAAACATTCCAGCCTAATATTCCATTCCAAAATCACTATTTCATATCATAGCAACATAGCACAGTATTATAGAGAGCACAGCACACAACATATGCAAAAGGAATGTTTTATTTATTTGGAACCTTTATGTCAACCTTTAACATCAACTTAATGATTTGAGTTCTCTATGAAAAATATAATGACATTTTCACACAATATTGTTACCCAATCTTCTCATGAATATTGTCAATAAACAATTTGTCACAGATTTTACTCTCACATGACACCCAGAAACATGCAGCCATACATGACGGTGCCCTCCCAGTTCAGGAGTGCTTAGAAACATTATTTGGTATCACGTAGTTTAATACAGCTGATAGCAGGGACAAGTACAAAGCTTCAGAAGACATCAGGTCACTACAAATTCCACTTACATTAAGCACAATGCCAATAGATCAATCTTTTAGTTTCATATTTTTTTAATCTAAATCTGTAACATAATGGTTCGGTTCTATGGTTATTATGTTTCCAATATCCATCTCAGCCCCTCTGATGTGAATATAATATCATACAAATTCTAGTGGATATCAGTTAACCATTAGAGAACATCAACAGATCTTTAGTCTTCACTGATACTGTCCAGGAGAGCCCATTCAACTCACGACTGAGATTACACTACAAGTGTCACTGAGTGTGACTTCCCTCAGCACTGCGCTGACAAACTTTACACCCATAAATAAATAACATGCATCTCGGCAGTTAGAGATCTCAGGTACTTTTGCACACTTATGAATGGTAAGATTCATCCATTGGGATCTCGAAACGGAGAAGAGAAGTGTTGCAGAGTAATTTACCCAGAATCCTTCATGTCAATCCAAACGCGTCCATGTCGTCCACTGCACTACAGCAACATCGGGCTTTTTCACTCAAGCAACTTCCTCTTTCTGATCCTGCTTGTGGAGTATTACACCTTTACACTTGAATCGCATCACACTATCTTATGCATCAGTACTTATCTTAAGCAATCTGAGGATGGGGTGCCTAGCTGATTATAAGTGGCACTTGATTGAATGATAACAAGACCACATCAACAAAACCAAACCTTGGTATTTAAGTAGATTAAAAGTGTGAAAGCACCCAAACTCATAGCTCTCACGTGAATAATCCAATCTTCCTTTTGCTAACAAGCACTCTCAGAAGTAGATGGTGTAAACCCACAAATAACACAGATAATTGCATATCTTCTACAATTTGTCTGTAAATCTTTTACAATTAGTACAATGAGTATAGTTTGTACTGTTTCCTAGTTGGATTTAGTAGAAGTGAATTTAACACATTTAACAGATTATTAAAAATATATCTTTAAAAACATGCAACTTTTTCTTAACACTTAACTCAAACTCCACAGGAAAATACAGACCCTTTCAAATGATACATCAATTTATAACAATTTACAGTTGTGCAGTCTCCAGTAAGAGATCAAAAGAAGGTATCTGATACTCTGTACCAAACGTATATATAGGTTTCCTGAGACATTAGTTGTAAGTGCAGCATAAAAACCCTCATCCACCTTTATTCAAATAAAATAATGGACAGATATTTTTTCTGCCAAAAGTTACATTCAAAACTGGCATTGGCTCACATAAACAGAATACAAATGAACATATATACTGAAAACAATCTAGCAATTAATAGCTTATTAAATAAAGTGTTAATAGTTATTTTTATTCAGAACTGTACTGAAAGCGTATATATAAGTGTGCTCGTGAATGTGTATGTGTGTGTGTGTGTGATGTATACAGCTATGGAAAAAATTAAGAGACCACTGCAAAATTATCAGTTTCTCTGGTTTTACTATTTATAGGTATGTGTTTGGGTAAAATTAACATTTTTGTTTTATTCTATAAACTACTGACAACATTTCTCCCAAATTCCAAATAACAATATGAATGGAATGGAATGGCTGCCATACATGTAGAGATGCTGATTTAGGAAAATGTTGCAGTGGTGTCTTAATTTTTTCCAGAGCTGTATACAGTGCCTTGCAATAATATTCAGACCCTTGTGTCATATACACAACCCACTTCACAGATTCAAAGCAAATGTAAATAGATAATGAATATTATATACATATTTAAAAAAAAGTCAAAGTATTCAAAATGTTTTAGTGTGGCAATCATGAGCACAAAATGACCTTAACAAGCCACACAATTAGTTGAATGGTATGCAATAATAGTGGTTCTCATGATTTCAGAATAAAAACACTTGTCTCTGTGAGATTCCTTGGACAGGTAGTGAATTTCAAGCAAAAATTCAACCATGCAGACCTAGGAGCTTTCAAAGCAAGTCAGGGATAAAGTCATTGAAAAGCACAGGTCAGGAGAAGGGTACAAAAATATCAAAGTCAGAGTATTCCTGTGGGCACATAAAGAAATAAATACAGAGTTCAATGGCAGAGATGTCAGAAAATGTGCATCAGTCAACAATATCCAGAACACTTCACAAAACTGGCTTGTATGGCAGGGTGGTAAAAAAGAAGCTATTTCTAAAAATAAGACACCTGAAAGTCCACATGGAGTTTGCAACAAAAGCTAGAGTGATCCTACAAAAATGAAGATGAGGTAGATGAGACCAGATTGCAACTTTGTGGTCTAAATGCCAAGCATTATCTCTGGTGCAGACCCAGCAAAGCAGCAACACATCTCACAGTCAACACCATCCTTACAGTCAAGCCTGGTGGTGGTAGCATCGTGCTCCAGATGCTTCTCCTCAGCAGGGATTGAAAACCTTCTTAGGACTGATGGAAAATGGATGGTGAAAATACTAGAGGACAACCTGTTTCATTATTTTAAAGACTTTAAACTTGGGCAAAAATTTAACTTTCAGCAGGACAATGATCCAAAGCCATGTCCTTGAGTGGACCAGTCAAAGTCCTGACTTGAATCCTATTGAGAATCTGTGGAAAGACTTGAAAACTGCTGTTCATAAGTGATCTCCAAGCAACTTGAAAGAGCTGGAGCAAATCTGCCAAATTGCACCTTGCTGGTGTGAAATGTTGATATAGACTTGCTCCAAAAGATGTGTTGTGTGCATTATTTTGCATCTTCACTAATTGGGACACCATAGGAAGGTCTGAATATTTTGCAAGGCACTGTGTGTGTATGTATATATATTTGCATATTGCAAGTTGATTGTAACCTGAATTAATTAATTCATTTACAATTGATTGATTATGACTCAAACTCTTGGATACAGCTATATGATTCTTGTTATGCATGACCTTTTCAATGCCATTGCTCACAGAAAAACACAAATGCATTTTTCTCTAAAGAAATGTATCAGAATAAAAATGGTTTTTCACATATAAAGATAAAGAATGTAAAGAAACATTGCCTGAAAGAACATTGTATAATTATATTTCAATATATAAAAAATGGCTGAAAAATACATTGAAATATATTCATACATATAAAATGTTTCAAAGAGAATTGTTAGATTTTTCTGGCCATTTAAAAAACATGTATAAAATATACTTTCAGGATGTTTTCCTTTATATTTATTTTCCATATGGCTTAGTAGCCGACTCTTCATTGCATACAGAAAGAATTAATCTGGATCTCTTTTTATTCTGGCTCTTTTGCATCTTATGCTTAGAAGCTACTCTGCTTGAATTTGGTTCAACCATATGATTAAACACACAACTGACCGAAAAAAATTACTTTTTCATTTATTACCAAATTGTCCAATCGAACATTCCTGTCATATCATGTTGCCTAGGCCTAACTGATTCCTGTCACTCGAGCCATCGTGGTAGACCGTGAGATAACCGTTAGTGTGGTAGCTAGCTCTCGTCTCTGTCTCTTTCTTGCTGCTGTTGAGCGCCTGCCCGTCCACCCCCAGAGCCGGGAATCTCTTCATGCGGAAGGAGGAGGCCGAGCAGCGAAAGGAGCCGGTCATGGTGGAGTTGTTCTCTGACTCTGCCAGCACAGTGGCACTGTGGCAGTAACGCTTCAGTCCCTTGCGAAAATGGATGGTGAAAAGCCCATAGGTGATAGGGTCCAGGCACGTATTGAACAGACCGAAAATGAAGAGTATATGGGTCAGGGAATGGGAGATAGTCTCTTCCAACACGTCGGGGGAAAACCAGTACCACAAACCCAGCAGGTAGTAAGGGGTCCAGCAGACGATGAATGAAGTCACTATAACGATGCTCATTTTCAACGTCCTCATCCGCGCCTTGGGGATGTTGTTTTTTGAGCGCCGCAGATGCACTTCTTTAGAAGAAACTGCAACAAGAACCACAGGAATGCAATGTCAAGGTTAAGGGTGATTCGGAGCGGTCTGCTTTCTGTGGTTACACGACATGACAGTGAAGTGAAGGCCACGACGACATCGCACACTTCCTATTGCAGCACGGCTAATGCTATTTATAGTGCGGTACCATCCCCATGCACCAACCATTACGGCTCCTGTCCTAGAAAGAGCATCTTAGTCACTTTGCCAATCATTCCAGTGCATTAACCCCATATCCAATAGTAATTTACTCTTTATTATTTAATGTTAAGGATCGGCTAAGATTTGCATTGCACTCTGCTAAGAGATTAAAATAGCAATGAATAATAGTTACCTGGAGTGTCCTTAATGTAAACAATGTATGGAAAATACGCCTTTCCCAAACAATAGCATATGTGTTATGTAATGTATGCATCCACTCACATACTTATCTTAACAGTAGCAGATTTTGACAGTGAGTTTCCTAGCTATACCCCTCTGCTATGCAGTACGACAGGTAGGGCAAAAGCATCTGCTGTTAAAAGCAACAAACTAAATCTAAAATGACACAAACCCGACTGGAATATTATAGGTTTTATTTTCATTATTTCATTATTGCTGGCACAGTGATGACACTGGACTGTTAACTGTTTTTGTCCATGCTGTAACAGATGGCATGATGACATTTGCTGTCATTGTCTACAATTGTAATAGGACACAAGGTGTGTGTATGTGTGTGTGTCTTCACACTCATTGTTTCTGTAATGTCGTTATACCACTTTAGAAACATGTGGTTCTCTGGGCTTTTGAAATTTACTTTTGCTCCACTAGCACTACCACTGTACACCAGATTCTATGGCTTTGTACAATGAAATAAGCAATAACTTTGATTATCCAATGCATGCACCAAAAAGATCAAAAGGGATTATTATAAAAATATTAAAACTGAATTAAAGCAAATGCTGGACTCTTAGGTAAACTGCACATATTATAGTGAGAATTCAAAGCAAGGAGTTACTATTGGCTTCATAAATGTATATCTGCATATACATACATACATACACACAGAAAATATATTACATATATACAGTGAGGGAAAAAAGTATTTGATCCCCTGCTGATTTTGTACGTTTGCCCACTGATAAAGAAATGATTAGTCTATAATTTTAATGGTAGGTGTATTTTAACAGTGAGAGACAGAATAACAACAAAAAAATCCATAAAAACACATTTCAAAAAAGTTATACATTGATTTGCATGTTGATGAGGTAAATAAGTATTTGATCCCCTATCAATCAGCAAGATTTCTGGCTCCCAGGTGTCTTTTATACAGGTAACGAGCTGAGATTAGGAGCACTCTCTTAAAGGGAGTGCTCCTAATCTCAGCTTGTTACCTGTATAAAAGACACCTGTCCACAGAAGCAATCAATCAATCAGATTCCAAACGCTCCACCATGGCCAAGACCAAAGAGCTGTCCAAGGATGTCAGGGACAAGATTGTAGACCTACACAAGGCTGGAATGGGCTACAAGACCATCGCCAAGCAGCTTGGTGAGAAGGTGACAACAGTTGGTGCGATTATTCGCAAATGGAAGAAACACAAATTAACTGTCAGTCTCCCTCGGTCTGGGGCTCCATGCAAGATCTCACCTCGTGGAGTTTCAATGATCATGAGAACGGTGAGGAATCAGCCCAGAACTACACGGGAGGATCTTGTTCATAATCTCAAGGCAGCTGGGACCATAGTCACCAAGAAAACAATTGGTAACACACTACGCCGTGAAGGACTGAAATCCTGCAGTGCCCGCAAGGTCCCCCTGCTCAAGAAAGCACATGTACAGGCCCGTCTGAAGTTTGCCAACATCTGAATGATTCAGAGGAGAACTGGGTGAAAGTGTTGTGGTCAGATGAGACCAAAATCGAGCTCTTTGGCATCAACTCAACTCGCCGTGTTTGGAGGAGGAGGAATGACCCCAAGAACACCATCCCCACCGTCAAACATGGAGGTGGAAACATTATGCTTTGGGGGTGTTTTTCTGCTAAGGGGACAGGACAACTGCACCGCATCAAAGGGACAATGGACGGGGCCATGTACCGTCAAATCTTGGGTGAGAACCTCCTTCCCTCAGCCAGGGCATTGAAAATGGGTCGTGGATGGGTATTCCAACATGACAATGACACAAAACACACAGCCAAGGCAACAAAGGAGTGGCTCAAGAAGAAGCACATTAAGGTCCTGGAGTGGCCTAGCCAGTCTCCAGACCTTAATCCCATAGAAAATCTGTGGAGGGAGCTGAAGGTTCGAGTTGCCAAACGTCAGCCTCGAAACCTTAATGACTTGGAGAGGATCTGCAAAGAGGAGTGGGACAAAATCCCTCCTGAGATGTGTGCAAACCTGGTGGCCAACTACAAGAAACGTCTGACCTCTGTGATTGCCAACAAGGGTTTTGCCACCAAGTACTAAGTCGAAGGGGTCAAATACTTATTTCACTCATTAACATGCAAATCAATTTATAACTTTTTTGAAATGCGTTTTTCTGGATTTTTTTGTTGTTATTCTGTCTCTCACTGTTAAAATACACCTACCATTAAAATTATAGACTGATCATTTCTTTGTCAGTGGGCAAACGTACAAAATCAGCAGGGGATCAAATACTTTTTTCCCTCACTGTAAAAACACATACATGCATATATACAATTTCAAAATATATATACACATATATACATGTACTGTAAGAATCTTGCACTTTTCATGTGGTTTTACTATGATTTTACAGTTTCCTATGGACTCAAATGCTTTCACTGTAGTCCAGCCCACTGAGAGTGTAATGATATCCATATGTAACACAATTTTTGTTCCTGGGTAAGTAATTGTTATTTCCTAATTGCTTATGCCTCAAAAGTATAGAAAATGGCTATTATTCCCCACAAACTTTGCTTTTGTGACCAGGACAGTGATATTTTGAAATTTAACTATTTCCAATGAGAAAACGGGCGAATGGTCTTTTCGTTCACATAGTCAGAAAAAAAAACCATATGAATCCAAATTAACATGTATTTATACTAAAGTAATACAAAAATGACTACAACATATTTAGAAGTGAGTAGTTTTTCAACAGTATAATCATAAATCTTGAAAAACTACTCACTTCTAAATCTTTTGTAGTAATTTTTGTGAAAAAAAAAATAGTTACACAGTGTATTCCATATTAAATATTTCTAAAGCTTCAGAATGCTAGACCATGGTTTATTTATGGTTAAGCGTAGTAAAGCACAGTGCAAGCATGCTAAAAACATAGGAAACCAATGTAAAACTATGGTACAAATATAGTAATTCCATGTTTAGGCTTTTAGGCTATTTTATTTAGAAGTTGTGAAGTGTATTTTGCAAAGGTCTGTATGGCTACTTTACTTACTGTTTCCTTTTGACATTCGTTTTGAGATTTCGATAAGGATTCTGGTATAGCAGAAGATCATAATAACCAGGGGCAGCAGGAAGAGACACACGAAGGTGAACATGTTGTAGACTGTCTCCTGCCAGTGCTTGCTAAAGCTCCCCCTGGTGGTGCACTGAGTGAAGTTTTGAGGAACTGTGATGGTGACGTTGTGGAATATGAACATCTGCAGAAAAAAAACACACAATAAACACACTGAATTGCAGTTATATGAGCCCTGCAGGTTCTTAACATTTCCTAAAGACTGAGCACTGCATTATCTCCATATACCGCTCTTATAAAATTAAAAAATGGTTAGACAAAAAGATAGAACGGTATAATTGTGTAAAACTGATACAAATGCTTCATAAGTATTAGGCCTTATATATTGTAGCTGTATTACTGTATTTCAGATGTTTTGTTTGTTTGTTTGTTTTTGAGGCAGTACTATGACTATTGTAATCTAAATGACTTTGGATAGAACAATTGCAAATTCCAATCCTGGTACAGGTTGTCAACGTTCTTGCCAGAGGCTTCGTCCTTCCAGCTAACACACTGGGATTGTTTATGATGAAGCGAGGTTTTGATGCAATGGGGCACTTCCATTTTAGTTGTGATCAGATCCAGATATTATAAGAGCTCCCAGCACTTTACAGTGTCTTTGATTCCTGATTCAGCTAAAGTACAGGAAATGTACGTTCTGCAGCCTCAGCAACTCCAGCAGATGGGCAATCACTGTAGCTCTGCATCTCGTAATGCTATTTAGAACCCAAGCAACAAAACCCTGCTGGCATTAAGTGATTCCCCTCCTCTCGTATGCATGGCAAATGCATGCTGAAGTGCCATTTATACCATGACATATATCAGTGGACTTTCTCTTCAGGGTCAACTCAGACCGTATCAAGTCCTATCAGCAGACACTGCATGTGTATTTTTAAACCCACTGTGTTGAAACTCATCATTCATGACTCTGAAGAATACACCCTACCATCTACTAAAATAAAGGTGAGTTTTCACTGACTGCATCTGTGCAGCAATAATTCATGACATCTTTTTCAGTAGAGCCATCTCTCACTTCTTTCTTCATAACTGACATTCTTGCAAATGTGTCTTTTGACATCAAAGGCTTGTAGTCTGTCTCGTTCGGTTTTCAAGATGTCTTAGGTTTTGCATTTAGTAGGTGGTCATATGGCAGGCTCCTGCGAGTCTCCTCTAACAATTGCACAATTGTAAACGCACAGCCAGGAGCAAAGCAATTGGCTTGTTCTTACTCCTCCCATTACACTGTGGGCTCCACAGAAAAAATGATCAGTTATGTCAGGGGTAACAATAAAGCCTAATCACAAGCACCTTTTAAAAACATCTTGGCTCTGGAAGAGGGCACAGGGGACGATACACCCAGCACTGGTAATAAAAACAGGCTACATGAGAAACTAATAAGGGAGCGGTGGGCTTCAACATTTAACTCTGGCCCCCCAGAACTGCCACTGTTTAGCAGATGTCTTTATCTAAGGCAACTTAATTGGTTTTGCAAACACTAAGATGCAATGCTCTACATATACACAGCATCAACAGGGGAACTAAATTAATATTTAAAATCCACATCACGTTCAAATACTATTATAGCTAATACAACTAATAGCTTTTTAATAGATAATCTTGATAAATGCCACGAGAACACGGGCTACAATACAGGAAAGTGTGTATACTCTGTAGTTAAGACTACCTGCAATGTACAAATCAATAACTATTCAAGATATTCCTTTCTTTCTCACAAGTTGTATTGTGACACTGAACTATATAATGAGGCTGAAATGAATTTATTCAGACAACCCACGGCGCTACAGTTTGTTTCAGAAATCCCAAACTGTCAACAGGAGCTGGGAACTGATCTTGGGGAATGGTGATGTCAAAGTGATGTCATGTGTGTCATGCTCACACGCCAGCTCGTGCCATTAAACATTCACCCAGAGCTGAGTGGAAGAAAATAAAGAGGTACACAAGAACACAGCATCTTCAATCTAAAAAGATAGCAATCACATTAGCTAATTTAAATAAGAGCACAGATATCTGGATTGGTATGCTCATCTTTCTCTCACGAAGATGGTATGACGTGAATATACACTGCTCACATTACCTTCTTTAATCTTTTTTTTTATAAGCGGGCTTATACAACAGTCTGCAAGACTACATCTATCTTTGGGGAATTAGTAGACTGGAAGTGAATAATTATATTACCTGCTAAATAGAATTAAGGCAACTGTCAGTTTTGAGGCAAGGTTTTACCTCCTGAGGAGATGGCACTCAAGCATACTTCTTCCCTTGTCCTAATTCTAGTGTTGCAAGGGATTTCTGGTGTGAAATAAATGTAATTTGACTAGTGACAGGTCCTTAAATTTGAACTTTAACCCTCACCAGAGAAAGAGCTGACAATAACCCATAGGGTTTGGTGAAACTGAAGGTATAGGAAGCAAAAGACAACTGAAGCAAGCAAGGAACTAAAAATACCACTTGAATTACACACATCTAAAAGATAGCCTAGGTGTCTCATACTGGTGATGGTGCTCACTGCAGACCCCTGGGATGGAGGAAACTACCCTTGTTTCCCCAGACTTGTTCTTCCATAATTTGCTCACTGATGTTTTCCATTAAATCACACAGAAAAGGCTTTTTAAATTGCTTTCTCAAATCTAAGCATTTGGAGATTTGAATGCATCTGTACAATTATAGCAATTAAATTGCAATTTCCAACTTTTAGAGTCTCAAACAACAACAACAACAGAAGCTAGAATAAGCTCATTTGGCAGTGCAATTACATTTTCAGTTCAGTAACCGAGTGCTCAGAGAGTCACAGGCATACTCCAGGAGCAGCAATGAACGTCAAGGGTTCTCTCCCCAGCAATCCACTAAATTAGAGGTCAAATTACCCACGTTTACATTCTATAACAATGTGTCTCATTGGGACAATGTGCTTATTTTGAAGGTTATTCACAATAGGATGATTATATTTTTGCTAGTTCCTGTAATAGTTTGACATCCGTTCAAAATGAGGGCAATCACTGAGGAAATTAATACTTTTAAAGTTTTGCTTATCATCTTCTGCAGAAGCAAAACATGTTTCTCCAATAGGTCTTCTTTTTGTACTTAAATTGTCCATGCCTTCAAAGAATCGTGGAGATTAACTGGGCAAGTTTTATCAACAGAAGCCACTGTGCAGTTATATAAACGTTTTTGAAATGCTGGAATTTCTGCCTGAGAATACTTCAATAAGTTAGGTTTCCTCTTGTCACAATTGCATAATGTAAAAGCGGTCATTAAAAGATGTTGCTGTTAGTTTTCCATATGAACTTGCATCATTTACCTCTACTGTAAAAATAAACATGATATCCAGAACAGCATTCCTTCTGTGCAGACAATTTGTATCACACCAAGGATACTCATATTTTCAGAATATTATTTAGATATAAATAAATAAAAATGAGCAAATTATATAATTTGTTGAATGCTATAAATAAGTGTGTTTAATTTAGATGCTGGAAGGCAAGATAACCTCTTAATGTTTCCCCCTGCTAATCGAATATAAGCTAAGCTAATTGAACTAATTAATTACCTGTTTGTTTGCATTAGCTTTCTCATTGGCATTACCATAGGGTTTGTTAGATCCCTTTCAACTTAATTTAATAATATATTTAGAGATGGATAGATATGTGCTAAATGTTAAATATTAGTAGCAGTGTGTGTGTGGGGGGGAGTGCTGATTTGTACATTAGGTTACCCTAACCCTGATTATCTGAAAAAGAAAATCGCTCCCAAAGGAAACTATAGGATATTTTGCAAGGTAATGGGAAGTGGTGAAAAACTAATCAGAGAGCTGCTTTATCTAGACAGTGCACAGACACACTTCCTCTTGTGCTGTAGCCTGAAGACCTATGAGTGACCTTGCAACTTTGGAAGCTATTTTCTTTTTCAGATAACAAAGATTGCATTCCCAAATTAACATATTTTAAGTGAAAAGCTCGCAAGGAGGACTGTGGGATACCAAGTACAAAAGCCATCACAAGGGAGGACGGCTGACAGAACCCAGTGAGGCCACGGCCGAGGCCCATAGCCTACATAAATACAAGGACACCACTGGGCAGAAAAATGGGCCTTTGGACTCGACCAGATCAGGTGCAGGGGCTGCCGTAGGCCTGAGCCCAAGTGTGTACCAAATAATCGGGAGCAGGCAGTCTGAGAAGGGCCCTGAGACTCAACTGAAAGAAAATCACATGGCGAACGCCTCTGGTCCGATCGTTGTAGCACCTCAATGAGTCACAGTTGAGTTAATTCCTCTGATAAGAAAGGAGCAAGATGGAAAGCCATCCACTAAGGTTGAGCGAGTACCTGGCTGAAACAAGTATCCGGTATGGATAATGTACTTTTTACGAGCACCTGTATCATCCGAGTGAAATGTGTCAATATCTGTACTCGTGATGAAGAAAAATCCTCATTGGGTAGTACTACCAGCTGCTAGCTGTGTCTGTCCACATCGATCTGTGATAGGCCAGCTACGTACAGAGCTCTGCCTCCTTGCCTACACAGACTGCTGCAGTTCTGCTGCCCACACAGACGCAATCTCACCATCGTCACAGCAGCCTCTCTGTCAGCTCGCCACTCTTCTCTCTTGAAAGGTCATCTCTCGTGAATTCAGCCGAGTTACTGTGAGAACTGGGCTCAAACTGGACGTGGTGCAGTCGCAAGTTACAGCTCGGGACTCTCACTGCTGCTACCGCTTCATTAGATTTTCGGCTCGCTCCTACCTCGGTAAAACATCTGACTTCAAGAATACAGCCGCAAGCTGTATATTACTATATATATATATTTGACTGCACAGCACAAGCACAAACACACACACACACACACACACACACATGCACACACCAAATAATTTATTAACATTGTGTTTTACTTTGTGTAGAAATACAAAATACCATTCCCCCCCAAAATAAAAACACTAGGCAGTGAAAAAAAAGTGATCACACACAGAAACATTACACTGTTTAAATTAAATTTTTAGTAAAAAAAAAAAAAGAAAAAGAAAAAAAGAAAGTTGTGTTGACTATAAAAACTGTAGTTCATGCTTTTTACTTCGTACTTCATGTGTTCATCGATTCATTTATTCATTCAAGTTTATAAACAACTGTAAATAGTTATCTTACTCTCGTGATCAAAAACATTGCTCTGAAGCTCAATTCTGAGGCTGTTCTGTAAATTGTTTTTTTACTAAATATAGCAACTTCTGATCAACCCATATCAATTTCAGAATTAAATAAAACACTTCCGGTTTGCTATGTCCACTTCGGGTTTAACCCACACCCATTCCAAGTACAGATACGGATACGGATATAGATAATTTAGTTGGTTGAACAGATACAGATAATGGTGTACTCACTCATCCCTACCATCCACCCCACTAGCCGATTCACATGGAAGGGGGAGATCCCTTTACGCAGAAATGCAGGGTTCCATCTAAGCTAAACCCTGGCAGCTGTCGCCAGCAAAGCAAACACAAGCTGCATTGCACAGTCAGTACACGTAGCTCACTAACGCTTTTTGAGGATACTATAGCCAGCAGAAACGTCATCTTTATCAACACATTTTATTTCAACTTGGCCAATTTAAGCAGCTGCAAGAGGGCCTCGGAAAGTACATCAAGCACTACTTTAAGGCGCCACAGTAGAAGACTAAGCAACATCCCTCCTATTAAAACTGAGACTCTCCATTGATACACACAAGGCAGGTAGAAAACGGCCTCAAGACAAACTTTGAGCATGGATGGTGATTGGCTAGCATCCAGCAGCTCCAGCAAAAACTATGATTGCCACCTGAAGGCAAGATACAGGGTCATATCTGCTTGCCAGACACCATGTGCGAAGTACATGTACTACAACTTCACAGAGGCAGAGGTACATTCTTATTACCGTAATACATTTCTGTAAGGAGAGTGTCATTTGTGTGTACATAACCTACAGGCAAATCCCAGTCTGATTGGCTTTAGTGTTTGGTGGCAATTGTATCATGCATGGCAATTTTACCACCCATAGTCTACACAATTATTTGGAAACCCTGTAGCAAATATAAATACACAGACAATTAATTGCATGGGGAGCTAGACCTCACCTGTGGGACTGACAGTAAAATGCTCATGGCCCATGCCACGGAGAGCATGATCTTGTTTTTCTTCTTGGCCTCGTTGATCGCCAGTGGGTTCAGGATGGCTGACTGGCGATCAAGGCTGATAACCACCGTCACAAAGGCGCAGGAGTACATGGACAAAAGCTTCAAGAACATGAGCAGCCTGCAAGCCACGTCCCCCGCCTGCCACTGAACGGTAATGTTCCACACCGCATCCAGGGGCATCACAATGAAGGTGACAAGAAGGTCGGCAGCGGTCAGGTTTATGATAAGAATCCTAACATGGGACTTTCTCTTATTGTTGGTGCTGGCCGCCCAGAGGACGGCGAGGTTGCAGAATGCTGAGACAACGCACAACACAAACGTTATGATCACCCGGGCCTTGGCAGCTGTGGAGAAGGTGGGCAGCTGGAAAACCTCCCCACCAGCACTCCTGTTGCATGGTAGTGTGGAGCCCACCTCACAGCTGGCATTGAGCTGGTAAGCCGGAGAGTAAAGGATCATGGGGGGCTTTTGTCTGCGAAGAGTGTCGTTCATTTCTAGCACAAACATAAGGAACAGCATTTCTGGCATTCCCCATCAGATCCCCTGCTCAAGCTAGCCGAGGTTGTCAGGGAGTAGCAAGTCTGAGTTTAGATGAGGATGGCACCTGGGATGGCAGGACTGCCAGTAATTAGGACCTGCAGGTACATAAGAGAAGAAAGGGAAATCAGGCATCCTGTTTTACTGAATACTTATTATTCTATGATGCATTTCGAAATGTTTTTATAATTTTTTTATTTGTATTTTCTTAGAAACTATGTTCTCACACTTCTGTAATAAGGAATCTAAATATGTAGCCTGCAGTGTAACATAGGTGTGAATTACATACTTCTATTTTACAATTCTGTAATAAAAAACACACTCAAACATATATATATATATATATATATATATATATATATATATATATATATATATATAGTTATTTTTTTCTCTGGTTTTACTATTTATAGGTATGTGTTTGGGTAAAATTAACATTTTTGTTTTATTCTATAAACTACTGACAACATTTCTCCCAAATTCCAAATAACAATATGAATGGAATGGAATGGCTGCCAAAATTTGCAGAAATACTTGCAGTGGTCTCTTCATTTTTTCCAGAGCTGTATATATAAACACACACACAGTGCCCTTCAGAGTAATTCATACCACCGAATATACAAGGACAAAAAAGAAAAAAACTGCACCAAAAAGGAAAGATTTAGAGATTGGATAATGTGTCCTGCTGAATAAAGTCTACAAATGATATACTGTAAATCTCATTAGCATTGCACAAAAGTCATATTAGTTTTAAATCTATTTAATTCCAGAACACCGGAGGTTCAAATGTATTCACATCCTTGCACTTAGTACTTAGTAATTTTCTTCTGGCATGGATTACACTGACAAGTGTAGTGTAGTGTTCTATGAGGTTCCGGCAGAATTGCTCTAGGTCTTTCAGACCCTTTGGTTTGAAACAGTTCACAAGAGATCATACAGCTCAGAGAACACACATAAGTACATACAGTATGGCAAAAACCTGCACAAACATGTCTGATAAGGCTAGCCATCACATGCTCCTATGAACCAAGAAGTGAACAGTAACCAGAAGACAGATGAAAGTCCATGGTCTGTGTGTACCTTCTGAGGACTATAGTGACAGAAAACATTCTCGTTATACATATAAACTCAAATGCAGAAAAGTACCAATGTATATTACTAATTGGAATATTTTGGCTTATATGTTCTATCTTACAAGACAAAAACAATCTAGGAGCATATAAGTCATCAACAGAATTTCCAAACAGGAAAATGGTCAGAAAAGGACATTGCAGTCAATTGACATGAATCCAGTTGAAAATGTCCTGAAGCCATATGAATGCACTCTGTTTTGCATCGAAGAATGAGAAAATGTTTAACAGAATAGAAGCCAAAAACTTTGCATGATATCAATTATAATAACAATATAATAACAAATGACACACTGAGTGTTTATTGAGATAAAATTAATACTTGGGTCCATGCAGTATCTTGCTGTCTTTAAGTACATGAATGAATACTATTTTCTTTAACTTAATATTTCTAATTTTGTTAAATTTATGTTAAACACAATATTTTGTCTTTGTTAATGTCGTTGTAATGGCAATGTTATTGTTAGGGCATTGCGATCTGTTAAAAACAACGGAACATACCTGTCACAGTAGTTGTACCCTGGAAGCAGCATTGTGTGCTATTCGCACAGTGTGACAAATGCATCCCTCTAATAATAATAATAATAATAATAATAATAATAATAATAATAATAATAATAACAACACTACATAGTTCGCCTTGAATGTTGCCTACATATAAGGACGCAAATGTACAGGTTATAGTTTTCAATTTGATTAAAGTAGATTATTATTATTATTATTATTATTATTATTATTATTATTATTATTATTATTATTATGTTGTGCATATCCTTGCTTTTAGACACGCAGTCCACTGGACTTACCTGACTTGCGGGTTTAGGAGTTCAGAAGATCCTGTGTGCAGAATTAAAGGAGCTATGAAAAGGCGTCTTCTTAACATAGTGGTTTGTGACGCTCTGATCCAATAAATACACAAATAATAATGAATATGAGGAGAAATCAAATGACTTCCTTTAAAAAAAGCACCTGTAGTGAAGACGGCTGGTTTTCTAACAGGACGCCGCCCGCACTGGCTGTGAGTCCGAGGCAGCCGGGGTGTGCGGCGTCTTGCGCAGCTGAGCGGCTGCGGGACTGTGCGGGAGCAGCTGCGTTCATCTGCTAATACAATACGTTTCAGGTTTTTCCGACGGAGTGCTTGGCGGCGTAGTTGAACAGTGAGGCACATATAGTTCCCCAGCTGAGCTGTGCGTAATTTTCTCAATCTCTCTGAAGATTTCCGCCGTCCATCCCGGAGAAGTCCAGCTCTGGATGAGGAGAGCAGCCCATTTAAACCAGATAGTCTCCTGTATATACAGTTACATTACAGTGCAAATCATACTCAACACCACAAGCTCCTGCGTCCAGTCGGTGACAAAGTTATCCAAGTCCAGCAAGGTTGGCGTCTGCGCTAATGGGCTGCTCTGTACCACTTGATTCCAGAATCATATTCTCTTTTCTTTAGAAGACCCCAAAAGCATGTGCAGAATATTGTAATTACAGGAAAAGAGCACGTGAACTGATGTTATAATGAACGAGTTGGACTGCGAGGATGATAACACATACGAATTAAAGTTTGGGACACCCCGAAGTATCTACTACAAACAGTGGCGGCTGTAGAGCCCGTATGTCGCGTCGGTCGTCTGCCTCGGTGGCATTAAAGCTGCGGACGCGGTCAGGGCGGCGCTGCTCCCGGGCTGCGGCTGCACTGCAGATCTGCACGGCGCACAGGAGCAAGAGCTGCCCAGCGCAGAGGACAGCCACCTGCGCAGCCCTGCCGTCATTGCTTACGTCATTGCAGATGGTGAGAAACATTTAGCTGACATATGCATTAATAATAATCATAATAATAATTTGGTTTATCGTTGGTCATTCTACTTTGTTACAGACCTTAAATACACATGCACATCTTTAATTACAGTACTGCCCTCATAGGATTGTAGTAATTCCTTTCTACAACACAATTCAAAACGATATTGCGACATATATATTTGATAAATATGTGATAAAGGGTTATGTGTGTTTGTTCTGAATGAACTGATGCTCAACTCCATTGATCTGCGTTTATCAATGCATAATTCACCGGTAAACTGATTATCGTAGGATGTTCATAATAGTAATAATAATAATAATAATAATAATAATAATAATAATAATAATAATAATAATAATAATAATAAAGTAATATAATATCATAATGCAGGCCTTATGCACAGCTACAAAGAAAACCAGTGGGGATCGAGATTTGAAGGCATAGTCAGTTACTGTAACAAGAGGAGCTATTTGTAATTTTCATCCTATATTAAACCTCACAGTAACCTATGGTCATGAATGGAATTATGTTTCACTGATGTGTTAACTTTGGTGTTGTGTGTCTTGAGACCCCATTTATTTTGAAGAGCTGCGAAATATATACCTATTTTTTATGTTTTTTACTTTGTTCTTGTTCTTTTTGTAAAAAAAAAAAAAAAAAAAAAAAGCTGCTTCCCCCTACTTCCAGTGTCGTTTTTGGATGTTAGCCTCGACACTTCACGTAACTCTGTGGCCGAGTTGAGGCACTTTTCTAACCTGACAGACTCTCGCTGCTGTAGGCTACACCTCATCAGATGTGAAGTGCGCCGGTCTGACTTCAGCTGTGTGTGAAGGGTAACTTTAACACATCTGTAAGTAGTGTGAGGTCAGTAAGCATTTTTCCACATAACAAAACAAAGTACAATAGTTTGAAAGCACAGTGTGTGCTTATTTTTCATGACGTACTCTAAAGAGTCTGAATACGACTGTAAGATATTGCAGGTAATTACTTAAATATCTGGAGTCCCCAATACTTTTCATCTTTTCCCTCTCAGCTTTAAACAGGCTGTCAATGACATTTATTTTAAAAGCAAGCAATGCTAGTTAGTCATTGTCACCAAGGTAAGCCAACTTTACTGAAGTGTTTGATACGATTGTGTATGTTCACTCATCACACAGCAATGAATGCTCAGTGGATTGATTTTGAATCTGAGTTTAAATCTGTAAGATATATTTGTTACATGTTTTATTAGAAAAATGACACTTCCAGCTGCCTGAAAACAACATTGAAATGCAAGTGATAGCTAGGAATGTACCTTTTATGATTTTCTTTTTCTTTCTTTCTTTTAGATTTCTGTTTTCAACAAATATAAAGTGTGATTATCCATTTCAATAAGATTCATTTTAAATGATGTGGCATAGTACATCTCCATCAAAGAAGCTCTTTCCTCTTCCCATTTCAATCTACAAATATAAGTTTTCCCGCTGTAATGCTACGAACACTACCTGTATGTGGAAGATTGTGTGGGTCGAAAAACTCTGCCGCAGAGATGATTGAGATGATTGTGGCAAATAAGAATGAACAAAATTCAATTTAACAATTGCAAATGTTAGCAGCAATCATTTTACTGTCAGTGTAAATACTAAATGTGTCTTTTATAAAGAAAAGAAAGCTATATTTTTGGGTGATCTATTTTTATGAAGAAAAACATGTAATACTACAGATAATAATGATAACAACAACAACAACAACAACAACAATCTAGGAAGATATTTCCAGATTTATCAACAAAATAATCAAACATTTTTGTGTAATGCAATACAATTGTAAATGTATATGTATATAATTGGAAATATGTTTGCCAGATGATTCCTGAACCAGTTGTTTAAGGTTTAGTACGTTTCATTGATAGCTTGACTGCATGTATCAGTGGCTATGGTATTTTAATGTACTCCGTTAATAAAATGAATAGTAATCACTTGTTATATTTATAAGGAGCTTGAATTAAAAAATTCTAAACACATGAAAACAACTATTGAATCATTAATTAATTGAAAGGGGTTTCAATGTAATAAATTAATGGTATATTATTTATGTTAATATAGTTGTTAAAATAAATATATCAAGTAAAGATGTAATACTAATCTATCTCAAGGTGTCTTAAGTTAACCTCTTTCATACTCATATTCTGGAAGCCCATTTCATATATCATGAGATCTTTGAGGAGAATGACACTCAGGGAAAAAATGAACGAATGAACTGTATCTAAAATTACATCTTTTATCTTATTTGGCAGGACAGATATTAAAGCCTTGTTCATGTACAAAAGTACATATTGAATCAATATCTTTAACATTTGCACACTTATTTAAATAAAGTAAATATCACCGATTAAACCTTTTAATTAAACTGCATAGCTGAAGGACTATATTACTTGCTTTTTATACAGTGCAGGCAAAACTCAGGGGATTTAGATCATAAGCATATGTACCCGGCACACTCCAGGTTGTGTAAGTTCCTTACAGACCACAGACCAAGCAAGGCCTTTCCAAATTCTCTTGTTCAATTTGTGTCTTATCAAATATACTGTCAGACTTTAATGACGTTAATGATAATCAAGAGGTATTCATGCACATAAACTTTACAGTTCCTGAAATGAATTTAGGGAAAATAGAAGTTTGTCCCAAATGACTGATTGAAACCTGATTACAGCTTTTATAACTGTTTGTGTTTTAAGTGCAGGCCTTTGTTATTAGATATCCTTTTGTCAAGTACAGATAGAGCTATTAGGTCAACCTGACAGAGCTCTAAGTTTAATTTGTTAAATTGGCTTCAGGGTTGTATTTAAACACATTGATAGTGATCTGAGAAGTAGTTTATGTGGATAATAAATAATAATTTTGGCTTCTGGGGGGTGGGGGTTGAGGGGAGAGGGTTTGTACAGTACTTACATTATATGTTCAGAATCTTCCTTTTCAGCTGTTCACATCCTGGTGAGTTTTTCATTAATCAAATATAATTTGAATATAGTTTGATTCCAGATGTCATCTCATGCATGTGCAGTCACTGTTACTGAATCAAAGGGGACTGAATTCTAGTACAAAGAAAGAAATACAAATATAATTTAAATAATAGTACTGTTACACCAGACACTAAGCTTCTGTTGGCATATGCATGGTGCAACGCTGGCATGTCTGGTGGTTGGCTTTCTGACAGATTAAAGTGTCTGCAGGATAATTGATTATCAGATGACTATGAACCATGTTTTTCTCTTTCTACATAGACTTTGAGCTGCTTTAAAAGCATTCGGTTACTAAATTGGATTTTCCTTCATGGCTGATGCAAAGATGAAGGGCATTTGGACAGAAAACATTTGATTTCAGATAGGCCTACGTATTAGTATAGGTAAAAACCCTGGTTTGAGGAGGATGCATTAGTTAAAAGTTTTTCAAGTGATTGAAAGACTATCACTTTAAAAATAAAGGTTAATTGTAATGATTAAATTAGGGGAGTAGAGGAGAATTGTTTGAAAGGAGGAGTTGTAATGGTTAAGAAGAGCTCTGCACCTAAAACATCTATACCTTTTCCTTTGTTCAAATAAACTCCACAGGGTATAAAATCCATTCCACACTACTAAAACTAACGTTTAGACTCCAGGAGAAATCCTTTTCCCTGATGTTGGTTATTTTTTATATTGAAAATCATTGAGAATATCTACTAAAATGTATCCTCAAGCTCTTAAGTGCTCAGATTGTGGGTGCAAAGAAAAGCACTTTATCCACGAGAAGTATTTGCACTAAACATGTCAGGTTTCATTTTGAGTTAACAATTTCAGTTGCAGGGCTGCAATGTATACTTTGACATATAGCATTAGAAAACGTTGAAACCTAGAAAAAGTTCCTGTAAACATATCAGTGTTTTTTGTATTTGTTTTAACCGCAAGTTTTTTGAATGACAGATTATTGTGACATTCTCCTTTTTTCATTTCAATTGGTGGGTAGAACATCAATGGTTCAAATGAGTGTTATTAACAAGGTAATAATTGACATCCACTAGTTATTAACTGAATGTTATTAACATGAATAGTACATCATTCTCATATGTTCACACTATATAAATGTATCATTCCACACTGATAGATTTCCTAATGAATAAACATAATTCTTAAGTTCATTTAAAGTCATTCACACAGTTAACTAATCATAAAGTGGGGACTGTTATTATTTTTACTTTAAAAGTTTACTGGAGTATACCATGGTAAAACTACAGTAAAATGTAGGAATAGTTATGGTAGGATTAGGTAGAGTAAACCATGATGAAAACCACAGCAAAGCAAAGTTCACACCATAAAAAAGTAAAAGTAAGTGACGTAGTAAATACTGCTTTACTTTCTACCAAATCTTTACAGATAATACATACATGCAAATAATTGGTGGCAACTGCGTTTCATTTTATATCAAGAAAAGTGACACAGTGAGAAGGACATTTGGGCCAATTGGGCCAATGTATGATTTTCCATAATCTGCCACTATAGGCTGCCTCAGTGAGAATAAACAGATGCTCAAATGTCCCTGGCCTGCTGACTCACAGCTGGAAGAGAAGGATTTGCTGTACTTGACATCTCAGTGTCATTTAAAGTGAGGAATGGGTACTCAGTAATGATAACCTTTGGGCCATGGGTTTGAACATGCTTCAGATTAGCAGTGCTTGGAATACTGTTTGCACTGAATAATTTGAAAAGCTTCACAGTTTAATTGATAGCCTAAGCAGCTGCAACAGTATTACAGTATTCTGTTTTACAAATACATAAATCCAGGTATCTATTACAGCAAGCCAGAACTGCATATAAAAACAATTCTGAGTAAATTACTATTTTGCTTAAGTAATTATTTAAGTTGTGTATTGGCACGTTGGCATTTGAAGAAACCATGATGGAAAATATTAGTTTTCCTACACAAGGGAAAGTGTGCAGAAGGAAATATGCTGATTGAGTGAGTCGGCAGTCTCGATACAATCATGTATTGTGAAAAGAAACCCTCATACGGTGAGGCTGATTTGCTCAGAATGAGACTTCAGCTACAGACAAGCTTCAGCTTGTCAAATGTGAAATCTGCTGGACGTGGAGACTTTTGACAAGATAATGCAACAAACAAAAGTGCTTTCAGTGTTCTAACGTCAGTAATTAATTGCAGTTTTTAAAGTATTATTTATTTCTTTATTATTTATTTACATCCAAGGTCGTATAAATAAAGATGGAAAATCATTAAATGCAAATATAAAACAACAATTATGAAACAGAGAACCCCCTTTTTTAAAAAACGTAATTGCTTATTCCAAATTCATTAGAATCATACATTACAATGGATCAGAATATGAGTATAACACTAATTAAATAAACTTAGATTTTTGTAATGAAGCACAATTAATACTTCAGTAAGTATTATATGTGCATATGTTGCTGTGGTTACTTTTACTTTCCTCTGTGGGATGATTTGTACTGACACTAGAAGTCCATGTAATTTCCTTACCTACAGGCTTTTGATGCGATACTCAGCGCATTAATAATGTGTTCATGTCATGATGAGTAGGCTAATACATCAAAGCAGTGTCACTAAATCACAGTGCAATTACATATTTCCAAGGCCAAGGTTAAGCTGTATTAAATAACTTTTCAATGATTTAGACTTAGTGAAAATATTACAAGTATGAGTGAATGTTTGCATACAGGATACAAGAACTCTGAATACATAGTCATGGTCATGAGTATGTCACATTTGTTTAGCTGCACAAAAGTGTTTTTGTAGGGGAGGTGTAACACCACTGCAATTTCTTCTGTAATGTCAGATTTAATATTTTTACTTTTGTGTGCAATGCTTTCCCAGTCGTTTAATTTCATCTACACTCTCAACAATTTTACTTTTTCGTTTGCACTTCATATATATATATATAAATATATACAGTATATATATATATATATATATATATATATATATACAGTATATATATATATATATATATATATATATATATATATATATATATATATATATATATATTTATTTATTTATTTTAAATGGTGGCCCATTATAGATAAAGTGCAACTCAAATGAGTGTATAATTGCCACCGATTTATTTGATAGAATCAAGTGATCAGGAGCAAGCTGAGTTGTCGTCAGTGGCTCCTCTGACCAGATACTGACCAGGTCCAGCATTTCTTGGATGCAGAGACTAACTGTGATCATGTTTCTATATGCTATGGCTGCAGCTAGCTTCAGGTGAAATGCATTACATGCTAATATATTAAATAAGACATTCACCCAGAAGAGGACAATAGAGTAATTGTAAATTGAAATGCTTTTTCTAGGAAAGCACGATACGTTATAGGATCAATTCTACCTGTTGTTATATGTTTTATCAAGGCTGTTTTTCCAGGACTTGTCCAAAGGCTGTTTATGCTGGTGGATGAGAGTATTGATGTCCTTCAGAAAATATATTCTACAGGAAACAGAACATATCAAGAAGGAAACAGGAAACAGACTCAATGCAAGATCCCTTGGGTTGAAAAAGGGTGGCGTTGGGGCCGCTTAAAAGTTGCCAAAGACTACAAAAGAATAGTATTGTTTTGTTGTTGTTTGCATTGTGTAACTGAGCCTGAGACAGTGACCTCACTCCCCACTCTGGTCCCACATGGCTACAGTGTCTTCAGATTTTCATCCCCATAAGCCCTTAACCACCTCATGCAAGGCATCACTGACCTCACTGCACCAAGTTAATGGCTTTCCCCAATGCTGATCATTCGGTGAGACCTATTAAACCAGGCGGATTTAAAACCTGCATAATGATCTCTTATGACATCACCTGAGCTACGTGTCCTGTTCTTCGTCCAACTCAGGTACTGTTTTAATGGTAAAGGTCCAGATATCTGCATCCACACTCTGCTCTGCCCTCTCGATAATCGTACTGCTCCACCTCTGTGTGACCGCAGGGGTTTGTGTTTTTCACTTGTAATTTGTATCACAGTCAAGTCCAATATAGAATGCTTCTCTCTCTTCTGAGATATTACTCTTGGTGTAATTGGTTTCTCATAAGCCAGCTAGCTGGTCTGCCTGTCTCTCTGTGTGCTTGGCAGGGCAGCAGTTCCCCAGACATGGCAGCTGAAACCATACCTTGCAAAGGCAGCAGTCACAGAACACAGATCTGAATCTTGCCTTTAATGTTTAGCAGCACAGAACATTATATTGTGGGGTGAAAGGAAATGTTCACTGATTAATAAATTAGTTATCAGTCCTTTTGGATCTTTTTAATTGTTATGTTTTTATGTTAATCTGATGTCATGTACAATTATAATGAAATAATTGGTATACTAGCAAGACCTTCAGATGAGTTTATAATTCCATTATGTTCAATGAAGCCTGTGGCCCTGGGACTTTGCAGATGATATCTGTTTGTGTTTTCTTGAAGGGCAGTTGTTAGACAGACTGTGCTGTGTACCTTATGAGAAGGACAGCACACTGTGCCCCTATACTGTGTATCAAAGACCTTCAGTTCACTCATGAATGAAAAACAAAGCTAATCTGTAGTGTACAGCTGATAGATGAATACACTGATTTCCTTCTTCTTATTTTATTTTTGTTATTATTATTTATAATAGTCTGACAATAAGATTAATCAGTTTTTCATGTCTGATCAATATTATTACTTCAGTTTTTAAAATGTATATGACTTCCTTTTGTAATTCAGTTAAATGTTACAAGATGAATGTATAGTACGGCTTCATCCTGAAGGCCCTCAGTGAAATCCATACACACCACGAAACGAGTCTGAATTACACAAGTCCTGCCTGACATTAAAGGAGGCTATTGTGTTTTGAAGACGTGGGCTCTCCAGTGAAGTTCCTGAAGGACCACAAAAGTATCTTCTGGCTTTTGTTCCAACTCTCATCCCAGTCTGATTAGCTGATTACCTGGAAGAATATAATACTTCATTCTGCAAATGCTGTTGTAAGAAGTGCACCTTGAATCGAAATAATCTTTTAATCCATCTGTTGTAAAAGACCTTATAACAGTGTTATAAATGCAATTAAAAAGTAACTAGATTAACTAAGTCATTCAGGGCTCCAGCTGGAATGAAAATTATAATACACCACATCCCTCTGGAACAGCTTGAATAGCTTGAGACCTCTGTTGTAGACCAAGCTGATGTACTGTATTTATGTATTTATGTGTTTATTTACTTTAGTTTTAGTGAGTTAATTATTTTAATGCTTTATGCCTGGGTTAAGGTTAATTGGTTTCAACGGCGTTATGTTGGCTTTTTCGTTAAAATGTGCCAAATGCCATTTCCCCTTATTAATGCTCTGACAACATTTAACTCCCTATGGGCTGGAGGCAGTTGGACTGCGACAAGGGTCCTCCAAAGCTGAAGAGTGCAACTCTGGCAGATTGAACTCTGTTTAACTGAGCTGGCACATCTGGCAGACAGTATGCTTGTCTTGAACTCTCATGGCAGCTTCAAGAAGGGAGACTCAGAAATATAGGCCATGTTACCTTCAAAACAATGCCTGAAAATTACTCTAATTGTGGATGAGATGATTGCTCTTCTCACTTAGCTATGCACTAATGAGCAGCACACACCATTCCTGAACAATATGATAACAATAAACAAGAATAATAATAAAAAAGATGTAAGATTGTATTATTTAATGTTTCTTTTTTGTGTTGTAAGCAAATAACTGGGTTCAACATGAAGCATCCTGTTGAAAAATGTATCTTTGTAACTATTTTTAGCAGCACCCATGGGGACGGGAACATGAAGATATGCATAATTATACAATAATTTAGCCTAAGAAACTATATTCTAATTTAAACACAAAGTAAAGAACTGCTCTGTAGGAGGTTTCAAACAGAATATAAAGAATGTTCAAAGAGGTACATCCATATCAATCAATGGTGCACAAATCACAATGCACAAGAAAGCAAAAGGAAAGTAAACATGCTTAACAACGAGAGGCTTTGTTGAGGCTTAATGAAACGATTATTTTAGAGGTTTAATGGTAGTAAATGGGGAGTGGAAATTTAAATAATGCTATTTCTGTCTCAGAGTGCTGTTTGTCTTGGTTGAAGTTGCACTAAGAGTATAAAACTGTAGTAAGCTATGTGATAGGTACTGGATAATGTTGACGGGTGGTATGAGGTTCTCTGTACTAAATCTCTCATTTGTGCACCAGCAAAACCATCCCAGACCCTCGCATTACCACTGCCATGTGTGCAATAACATTTTAACAATGCCTCATCTATTTCTCCTCTAACATCCTCTTTTCTCTGAGAACATTGTCTTGTGTCCACAGCCCTCCTTGATCAACCTGCATGGTTTAATGTCCATCCAAGGCATTACTGATGTATTCCTCAGAACATCATAACAAGATATATCCTTTTGGAGATTGGAGTCAAACAAGTTGACAGCAGGTTATGGAGAGATTAGTCAATGCAGATCAACCTGTCTTCTCTGAGATTATTCTACTCAGCTACCACATATCCTAGCTGTTGCTTGTAGTGTGTATTGCACTTATTAAAACAACGGCTGCTCTTGCAGGATTATGTATAGTTGTCATCTTTTAGCAGGATTTCCTTTCAATTTGCTTATTTTCAGCAGGTGTGTATGATAGTGTTACTAAAAGCTATTGAAATATATTGTACAACGTTTAATTTTAAAATTGTCCTACCAATTAAATGGGCATACGGATATTACATGTAGAAATACTTTGTTGTCATGAGAACTAAACGAAGAGAAATGTCATGATTTGCTAATGTAATTTTGTTTCTGTTGTTTTTTTCCTCCAAGTTTTAAAGACCACTAGTGGGCATAATAATCTTGTCTGATGTGCCGTTCTTTGGGTTGAGATGACATGCACCCTCAGCATCTCTGTCTATTTACAGATCACCGTAATTGAGTTTATACATCTTATAGCAAAAACCCTCTCTGGGTACCAAGGAAACCTTCAAATAAGGAGCTCAAGGAAATCATATCCAATATTAAAACCTTTTTTTTTGTGGGGGTTTGGTTTGTTTGTTTTTTAAAGAATATCCTACTTTGATTCTAAATCTTTATGTCATTCTTGTTGCTGAAGAGTGAAATGCTGTGCTTCTGTGTCACATTAAAAAGCACCCCTGACATGTTTCTCAAGACAAGACAGGTGATTTGTTCAAACCCTGGAGTGACTTTAGAAGATCCAAGGAAGTTTGCTGTATGTTTTACTAAAATAAAAAAAAACTGTTTACAATTAATGGCTACATTTAATGGTTCCATGTGGTTGCATTTGATGCCATTGTAATTGCAAGATAACAAACATTACAACATTCTACATTAGTCACTTTTTTTATGTTATGGAAAATTTTAAAAACAATTAGCATCTCTTTCTGTGGACAACGATTCATTCTTTTGATAATGTATACAATCCTTAATGTTTTTAAACAATCTGCTGCTGTCAGCAAATGTTATATATATTTATACAGACGGGTGACAAATTAAAGGAAAAACCTGAATAATTGAGTGAGGAACATAACGAATGCAGATGCCTCCAAACAGGTGTACTGCATGATACAATTAAGCAATTAACATCTTATCATGCTCTGTGGTATATATAAAAATGCTGAGCAGGCCCAGTTGATTTTGGATCAAGATGGCAAGAGGAAAGGATCTGAGTGTCTTTGAAAGAGGGGTCATTATTGGGGCACGAATGGCAGGAGCTTCAGTCACAAAGACGCTCAGCTGACTAGTGTTCTCGACAAGTGGGCGAGTACATGTGTGGCAACATCAAGAGAACGGTACAGGCCTGACTGCTTGACCCCTACAGAGGCTCTGTTATGCTATGGGGAACATGTTTCTGGCATGGTTTGCCATCAAAAACACCAAATGAAGGAATATCTTTTGGAAGAATGGTGTTCCATCCCTCTAGTAGAATTCCAGAATCTCATAGAATCTATGCCATAGCACACTGAAGCTGTTCCGGCAGTTTGTGGTGGCCAACACCTTACTGAGACACTTTATGTTGGTTTTTCCTTTAATTTGTCACCCGTCTGTATGTCTATAAATGCAGGGTAAGATGACACAATGTGTAACTGCCATAATCCAGTGTTCCTCAATTTAATGGTGATTACTAAAAAAAAAAAATCTTAAAAGATACAGCAACTGGAGAAAATCAGGTCCCTGTGCCATGTGTATCCACGAATACTGAAATACTTTGTGTGAAATTCAATATTACTAGAGACATTTGCTGTCACAGTGGATGCTGTTTCCCCTTAGAATAACATTGCAATACCCTGGCCTATAATTCAGAGCTGAAAAGAGGAAATATTGAAATAAGAGCAAAAGACCTGTTGGTTAAAACAATGCTCTTATTTACTGTATCCATTGAAGCAGGCATGGAACATCAACTCAGACACTTAGAGAGCACTGTCTAATTGGATTGCATGTTATTTTTCAATTGTGCCATCAACAAACAAACATTTTATTTATAATTTATTTTATTGACAATGTGGGTGACAAGGAACATAATACCAGTCAAGGGTAGTCCTTATTAGCTGGCCCTTTACTATCATGTATCATTGCTGATGTTTCCTTTCTGTGAACAGTTGCAATTTACTTCTGATGAGACATGCATGTAATTCTCAGGCCCAAGCTCAGCTTCATTATCCAGGCATCCTACGCTCTATGTTACTGGAGATGTCAGGACATTTTCAAATGGTTTGTTAGACTCACTGGGTTGGGAAATACAGTGCCAAATGAGACTGGTGATTTACAGCTTGTTTGTTGCCAGTGCATGCTGATGTGAGGGGAATGTTGTGCAGTAGCGGTACTTTCTTGTGAACCAGCAATAATAGCTTCCAATGACTCTGCCACACTATCCTCATAAAGATGCAAAGCTTTTCCCATTATGTAATAGCCTATATGATATTATGCTTTATTGAAGATGTTTTTCCCACCATTTTCATTTTTTATGCAAGAACCTGTATTTATTTATTTATTTCACTTTTGATTTCCTAAGCCCAATGGACTAGATGTTTGAGAAACCTAAAGGCACAAGGTACACTATGCTCATACCAAAAGCACAGAACTAAAAGGCACTTAAAGCTCTAAAAGCAGGAGCAAATGTTGTGGCCTGAGGGTGAAAACTACATTGCAGTACATGTAGAATTAACATGCAGTGACCCCAGGGTGAACTATATAGGAGATATTCGTATACAAGGTTAAAACCTCAAGACTACAGGAGCTTTATCTTACCCCGACTTTTAAACAAACTATGACATTCATTTTCACTTGGTACATATTTTACCTTGGAAAATAATGGCAACAATCTGATCTCTGCTCCTGTTAACTATATACATTTCCCTTTTGCTTCACCTTCTCCAGGTTGAAACTCAGTGAGACAGGTGCAGCTGTGGTTCTGATTGTTAGGTTAAAAAGTTTTTCACCTGAGGAAAGGATTTGGTTCCTAGTCATTTACCACAACCATTGTGAAAGAATGGAAAGATCCTTAATTTAAACAAAAGGGACATGGATAGATGGGTCAGACGCACTTTGTATGAAGTCTATTAATGATGACTGATGTTTTAGGTGGGCTTCAAAGTGGCTGGAAAGGAGTTGCACAGCACATCTTTAACTGTTTTTTGAGTCCACGTTTCCTCTGTTTTTGGGTCAGCTGAGCTCTACCTCATTGGAAAACTTAACAAAACAGTTGGTAAATGTGACCTCTTTAATCTCTGACAGCGGTTAAACCATTGGAGTTAGTTACTAATTAATATCCTTTCCGTGAACTAAGAGCTCAACTGGAGGAAGATCCAGAAAACACTGGGACACTCCGGCACCAGGAGTGGAACCCACTGATCATCACACAAGATAAATCTTTAATCTCTGGATATTAATACGTTATGACAGGTGAACAGATTTTAATGTTTCTCTTGGAAGCAGGCCATCAGTGGGATCTGCAATGTCTCATTTTGACATTTTAACCTTCAAGGCGGCAGACGTTTGTTTTTATGCTGAATCTTTTAGTGACTTTTCCATTTTAAATCAACTGGGATACTTTAATAAGGTGTAACTGACTATTTAGCAGCCTGCCTTTAAAAATGGGATAAAAATCAATAGCTTATTATAGAGTACCAACTGTTCCTGTAAAAATACAATACCAAATCACCAGCCCCAGATTTGTTCTCTAGATGAGACTTTAAACTGTGTCCTAGTGATTACATATCAAGTACATCTTGTATGGTAAAGGACAATTGCTTAGCCGCAGTGGAATAATATTCTACAAAAAAAAAAAAAAAAAAAAAAAAAAGACTTCCCATGAGGACATGTCATTATGAAGACTGTCCTGGATCTCACAAGTTGTACAGAAGCAAATGTAAAAATGAATTACAAATAAAACCTCCTTTAATCCCAGTGTACTTAAAACACTACATACCCTACCCAAAAATATACCTGAGAAAAGAAAAGGAAACTAGTAAATTATACAACTATTATTTCCATACAACTGTAACAAACACAAGGACACTAATAACTCTTCCCCTTTCTTTTGCAGGTGCGATCAGCGCTCAACCCGCACAGGTAAGCGAGGTGGATCTCTGGTGCTCTCTCTGTTGGCCAAACAGACAGCAGCCTGGAAAACAACCCCCCAACCCATTTCAACCTCCCTCAGTGGGGCTTCAATTGACCCAGTGGCAGCAGAACCTCAGGTAGAGGGAGAACTGTCAATATTTAATGTTGGTTTCTTGTTGCAAACTTAGCGTCTAATCCACATTAATACTTTCTCCAAGAGATCGGTCTCTTCACTGTAATACAGGGAAAGTTCAAAATAAAGCCAGTTCCAAACAGTGCAAATGCCCGTGGCTCTTAATAGCCGCATTTAAAGTCTTTTCAATTTTACTCTGTGCGCTCTCGCTTACTGCAACACCACTGCACACACAATCAACAAAAACCCATAGACTTACCTGCTTGAAGACTGTGCCATCAATGCTCTGTTGCCAAGTCCTTTGTGCATGTTGTCACCTTCTCAGGATCTCCGCTTGTACCGTTTATAATCCACCATGGGGGGGAAGAATAAAAATAAATAAATCTAAAATCTAAAATCTAAAATCTGGGCTCAGGCTCACTACTTGTCACATAGTGGTGTCTCTTGATCAGTTTACACCCTGAATAAATCAGTCTCTCAGCTTAAATACTGAAACAAAGAGCCAGGGGTGCAGGTGAAGGTAAAATTTTAAAAATAATAATAATAATAATAATACAGAGTGAAATATGTTTGTCTTATCCAAAAACGTTCCACTTTTTTAAGGTTCTGATCCTCAACATTGGTCTTCCATTTTTGCACTGGATTTATTCCTAGTGTGCTGTTAACATGCACTTGTAAATGATGTCACAGCACAAGAACTAGTCCATTTGTGGACTAGACTATGTAACGCCTGCTAGACAATGTAACGCTTGAGACAATCCCCCTGCAGTGAAATTGCTTGAAACTAACTAGGGATGGCAGGTACAGAGAAATTATGTGGATACACAAGGAATGTATACAAGACAGGCTAAGCAGGAGGTAAGGGTTTTTTTCATGTTATCAATGCAGGGTTACAAATACTCTTGGCTTATTTGTCATAAGTGATTTGCTGATGGATTAATCCAAACCTTGTTTACAGCAGTCTATGTCTTGGGTTTCCTACAACAATATGACAAAAATAAGAAGAAAGTGTGCTGGTCTTAAACCCCTCATTCAAATACTGCCATATTCTGCTTTATAAACCTCGGCTTCTGCACCTTCTTAACATACTGCTCTGTTGTTCTGCCCCTCAGTTAATTTCCAATCTTCTTGCCTTGAAAGCCTTAAACCTCAATTATGCGTCCAATTCCAAAAGATGGCATGGAAAGCAATAACCTGAAAATGCATTGTTTTCTTTTGATTTGAAATCTGTTTATTTGTCTGCGAAGAAGGGAACTAGGTTCAAAAGATTGTTTCATTTTATGCTCTTTACCCTATTTCAACTTGGCATATTATAATTATTATAATTATGGTTCCCATTCAAAACATTTATATATTTATCTGAAATTATAACTCTTAAAATATTACCACAGTCAAATTGAATGAGTTTTATATAATTATTTTCCATTGTTTATGATATGTACTTGCTTTGCTTGAGTTTGGTTTACATCATGTTTTATCAAAAGAACATCTATGCTTTCAGTGTGCTTTCCTGCACTTTCTGTCATGATAAATGTATAGTACAGTCTCAGTACTTTTATGGGCTCGGTATGCAGGAAAGAAGGTCTTTGTACACTCCTGTAAATCTGCTGTTTTAAAATATGAGATATGCATACAACTGCACAAACAAATATATTGATTTACTACAAAATCTACTAATTCATCATAGATTAAACATTGAAAAATAAAAACACTCAAGTTGGAGCCGGTTTGTAATTGACACTCCAGAGATGATCAAAACATAATGGAAACATGGGAAAATATGCACATAAACAGTACAGGCTGTGGCTTATCAGAAAACTGTAGGGAATTTATAGCAGAAAACATAAATCTATATTTCCTACAAGATATTCATATCACTGAAGAAACCAGTACTGGATGTGAAATAAATAAATGCATTACTTTCTTTCTTCAATTTTCTTTACAGAGACCAAAGGCAAGAAAGAAAGAAAGAAAGAAAGAATGAACGAAAGAAAGAAAGAAAGAAAAAGATTTAAGAAAAATGAAAGGAGATTCCTTTTATAATGACAGATTGATGAAACATCTGATATTGCAAAACAACTAAGAGTCCTCTATGACAGCTGTGATATTATGTGATGTAGCATTGGTAGAGGGGATGGGGGTGTTCAATGCCCTGCAGCAGGACAGACATTAACCAAGCCATTGTGGGTGAGTGCTGAGTGGGGCAACAGTTAATGCAGTTTAAATATCAACCATTCATTCATGGTCTAGAGGTTTAAAAATTGAATTGAATGAATTGTACATTAAAGTTCTATAGTTGGCTGTTATTGCATTTGTTAGTTTTTGAAGTTTGAAAGTTAGTGTCAAGTCATAGCCTTGCTAGAGGAATACCCTTGTAGAAATATTGTTCTTCCACAAATGCAGTCAGAGTCAGGAATTAACAGGATTTTATTACAAATCCCTTCAGAGATCCAGGGCACATACAGGGGGCAATCAGTCCCTGGAATGTCTCCCTAACTGTACGTTGAGACCATGATTTGACATATATTTATACACACAGTTTCAACAATTTTAATGATCAAAAACAACATATAAGGAACATACAGGCACAGCAGATTTTAACAGCAACACTAATCTGCTTTTGATCACCCTGAGTTTGTCATTAGATCAAGAAGTCATTCTGTATCCGGGACAGATGACAGCCTTGCAGATGCTACTGTGGTTTTATGTATTAAGGATTAACAAGCAGTCTGTTTGCTGAGATTATGGAAAGGTATATATTTTGAAATAAATGACTACAGTCTGTAAAACATACAGAAACCAGGTCACAGGGGTCATGATGAATTTCCTCTCACAGCAGACACTGCAGTTCTTACTATATATAGGAATTAGTAGTGTAAATGACAATGAAATGCATTTCTGATTATTGTTTAGAATCTTAATTTTACATCTCCCCCATTTTGGTCCTTGGCTAAGCAATCAAGATGGAACAAGGAACAGTAATATCAGCAACTCTTAATATTCAATTGCATTAGTAGTTCTAAGCTGCAAAAGCATAAAAAGTTATTTGTTTAGATGTGATGAGGTCATATACAATATATACATATACAAATGACCATCAAAACAACAAAGACAGTTGGCACTGCTGATGCCAGCTATAGGATTTCCCACCACAAATATTTATAATAGCCCCCACCACAAGAACTACCAAGCAGTTCAACTTGTAATTTGGTCATTTCCACCAAAATCTTAGACTCCGCCACATCCAGTGCAGTACCCCCAGTGATGAGAATCGAGAATTTTATACAAACAATTGCTAACAGAGACAGGTGTAATTGGTTGAAACGGTGGAAGCAAAAGTTCATCGTGATTTGTTGAGGGAAGACAATTAGCCTATTCAGTTTAACAACAGCCAATCAACGCCGTAGCTGCTGTCAGCAATTGTGAGCAGAGCACGAACAACATCAAGAACAACAAAAATAACATTGCAGAAGCAAGTGCTGAGCCTTTAGCAGAGAGCAGTACTAACATGTAGAATCCTAAATGTGTCGTAGTTTTTTCTCATCGTTATCTGAACATGATTTGTGTGTGTGTGGTTGGTGTATGTGTATACGGCTATCTATTCTTAAGCTACTTCCTGCAAAATACAAACAATCAAACAAATTGATGAAGCAACTAATAATTAAAGGTGTGTTAAATCAGATGAGGTACATCACTGTGTTGTAGAAATCTGAACTGTCTGTACCCTGCTGGGGATCTATGTTTCTGACAATAAAGTTTGCCACAATAAATCTGATATAATGTTGCATTCCGGTGCAACAGTCAGTTGTCCTCAGCAGTGTCACAGTGCCATTATATGAGCCACATAGCCCCAATTTTCTAACACTTTATCACACCTAGGAATTGGAAAGCTCTCAGTTCTGCTTACATGGGGTTAATTATGTGATGTGATGTGTGGAAACATCAGTCAATTGTACTTTTTTTACTTTAACAGTAGTTTGGTCATGATCAATTTGTTTATTGTGCTTTATTTGTAAATTAATGTATACCTAACTTTGTTCTCATAGTGAAAATAGGCACAATTCTTAACTAAACATCCCTTAATTAATTTCATATAGCATCAAACAATGCTAGCATAATTATCACATGAATATATATTTTAACATATTTTCTGCATTGTAAAAGCAAATGTAAAAACTTGTTTATGAGCAGCAAAACCCATACCTTGCATTATGTGCGATCTGGAGCAGAACAAATCCAATTTTAATTTTTAATCCACATCTGAAGTACTGCACTATGTAGAGTACCAATGGATAACATAAGGCCAAATCATCCCAATTAATATCCTGTTGACAAGATTGTATGCTCATAACCTTACACAATAGCTGTTGACATTGTTATGCCTGCTTTAACTCAGCCTCTAATCATTTTACATATCTTCCACTTAAGTTTTATTAATGCTTAGTTCTTCTTTCCTTTCACCTTCTATTATACGCATCTGCACTTTTCCATATCTGCCTTCCTCTCTCTGGTCTTTCCATCATGTCATCCGACCAACCCACTTTTACCATTTTATCTTTAACCTTTCCTTTCTTGTTTAGTATGTCTTTGCATTAGATTGTATTAATATTATTATTATTATGGTGTTTATTATTATTATGCACATGTCCTTATCCAGGGCAACTTATAGTTTACACTATAAATATTTCAAAGCATTACAAAGGGCAGTAATACATTTACAGAGTACATTTATGGCTAACTTGGTTTTCAGAATGCAGAATAGGACTGTTCGTTAGCGGAAGGCTCTTATATTTACATTAAGCTCCTGCTCCACCCCCCACCCCCTTCAAAGTCATAATGTATATTATTGCACATTTTACCTTCAAAAATATTATCAAGGATAATTAAGTATTTAAAATGCTGATAAATGTGATAGGGAGCTTTCCCTGACTTGTCAGAGCATGTTCCATCTGCCTCCCTCAACTAATTCAGATATCCAATTTCAGTTTGGAGCTCTGGGCACCTGACAGTTATGCACATTTCCAGGAGCCATCAGTGTTTGTTGGGTGCTGTGTGGCAATTCTTATTTAATTGTACTTTTAATTGTATTGGGCAAGTTAAATCAATCTACAGAATGCAGGCTCCCGAATGTGCTGCAATTCTCACAGCACTGTAAGGGCTTCTGCCTTTGGAGGAATCAGCTTCATACATAATGCAAAGGTCCTGTATCCCACAATCATAGCAGCCTTAGGCTACTGTAAGACTTGCGATTTTAGAGCAAACAAGGCTTGAGCCCATAGAATTCATTTTTCCGTAACAGAGATTAATGATCTTGCCTCGATTGTGTTATTTTCACTGGCTGGCTTTTTATTTTATTTTATGTATGTATTGATGTATTTATCTGTCGGTGGTGAGTATTGAAAATATTGATAAAAGTGCCTCAGCATTAGGGTTTTCAAAGCATATTTTGCCAGGCAACCTACAACAACTGAAGGACAAGTTGTAAGCGAACACAGGATTTAACAATGTGGATTTAGCGTCAGTTGGATTAAATTAAACCTTTGACCCATCTGCACAGTACAAACCTATACTTGATGGCATTTATATGTATGACTCCAAGAAAGGATCACCAGACAAAAATAAAACTGCGGGTGGATATAAGGATGTAGGTTTCTATTAGCAGGTTGTTCAAATTTAATCTGGCCCTTAATCCTACCCTCTGTTCTTCGGTAACAGTTGTTTTGCACTTTGCAGTTAATGGGCTAATGTGAACTGCTAAAATTAGTCTCTTGGTAGATACTTTTTTCACACTATTTACTACTCCTTAAAAAGAACAAAAATAGGGAATCATCGTCGTGTCAAAATGTCGACCTCTGCATAATGTGGGCATAGACTTTGGTCGTCAATGACCTAAAATAGACTCATGTACAGCAACATATTTATTGGATAGAGTGCCTCTAAATTACATTATCAGTTGTAAACAAATGCTGGATTGTTATCGCCCCATGAAATCCCACGTAACAATGAACACAGTCCAAATGCAAAGTGAACATCATTTTAGAGGCACTGACTAACTTTCATACATGATCCTCTTCTTCTAAATGATCACACATATGCCTTTTTGCCATTATTTCCAAATAAATATTCCTAATTGTGACTTTCACATGCATGTTTTCTAATAGTTTGCATTTCACGCAAAGCTTATCCTAATTCAGCGGCTGACTCTCCACCTCTGCTTCCTAACTTTTTTTTTCTTTCTTCATACACCCCACATTTGACATGTCACTAAGTAATTCAGTACCAGCCCTGTATTCCTCCATTCTGTGTCCTTGCCATAGCCCTGATTTGGTTTGGACCTAACAGCACCAGCTATGTGTAGGTCCAGGGTGAACTGTTTCAGAGACAATAAACTCAGACAGTAAAATCAGACTATTTGTGTCCTTGTCAAATTAGGTAGCAAAATTTTCGTTTGCTAAGTCAATGTGAAAGAAACTGTGGTCCACATGACCAACACCATAACCTGGACGAGCAGAACAGTAAACATTTATGTGAAACAGCAGGTGATGTATGGTTGCTTTAACACAAAATGCAAATGCCAAACACATTTGCGCAAAAAGACACAAACATCAATTGGCTAAGTCATGTCAAACAAAATAAGAACATTTGTTCAGTCAATAACACATACTCTCACATGTGTGAATCTTTTCTGCACGTGTGCAAATCCTCATTGCTCAATTGTTCAATCAGCAATCAGTCCATAATCACATATAAAAGTGAGTTGGTCAGAAGTCAAAGACAAAAGAGAGAAAGAGGGGCACCACAACCACAAGGGGTGCGTCTATGCGGTGGCACAGCAGGTCAAAGGGGAAGACACAGAACAGATGTTTCAAATGGCATATGTGCCACTATTGTTGACCATGTGATAAACCATGGCCTTTCAATGCGAGAGGCTGGGCAGAGGGTGCAGCCCAATCTAAGCAGGTCGAATGTGGTGTCAATAATTATAGTTTTTTACAATCGCTTGAACTCATTTCTCAGTACTTAGGTAACTTTTTCAAAACTCTTCACACAGTGAGCACAACAGCAGTCTATGTGGGATAAACTGTGTACCATTTTTCATTGCTTTGGCACAAAATGCATTCAATGACTAAATCTTTCAAATTATATTATTTTCTCACTCAGATACAACCACCAGCAAAACTATGTACCTACAGGCCAATTTGTACATGTTTGCATATTCTTTTCAAAACTGTTAAACTTAAGTTCAAAACCTAACATAACACAAAATTGAGTAAGACAGTAATTTGCTTCATGTCTACAGTAATATGATATTGAAATATATTCCAAATCTAAAAAATGAAATACTATCAAAACAATTAGACCAACCACAGCTGATTCCCATTGTAGCTGAACACCTACCCAGGTGTTAGTCTTTCAATTTCATTACCATATACACAAAAGGTGACATCTTAGGAATAATTGTGTACTGTAATGTAAACATGGACCCAGCCAGAGATAAAGAAGTGGCTGACAGAGGAAGGAGAGTTGCTGGGAGAGGGAGAGGGAGAGGGAGAGGAGTATGTACGCGTGGTGGGGAAGGAAGATCAAGAGCTGTAGTCATAGATGAGATTAGGGCTACTATAATTGATCATGTAATAAATAATGGTCTATCAATGAGAGAGGCTGATCTGAGAGTGCAGCCAAATCTGCAATTCTCAACAATGGCATCTATTGTGAGAAATTTCCGACAAAACAACAGGTAAGATGTGTATCTGCAAGGGCATCTGACTGAACTGCACATTACAGAAGTAAATTGAGCAAAGCCTCCAAACCCACTTGTGTGTAATTGTTTTTGTATTTCTGCTTAGGACACAATGGTTACCTCCCACAGGCGGGAGAGGTAGGATTTTCACTGCTGTGCAGGAAACTGCAATCGTTGATATGGTCATCAGAAACAATGGCATAAAATTTGGAACGGAGTGTTGGCAGACAACATTACATTTGGAAATATTCACAATGTAAGCATAACAATTATTTCTAGAGTCCTGAAAGAACATGAAGTCAGGATGAGGCAATTGTACATTGTCCCCTTTGAGAGGAACTCTGAACAAGTCAAGCAACTCAGGAACCAATATGTCCAGGTAAGATGACTATAAAATATGGAACTGGTTTTGAACAAAACCAAACAGGGCAGAGGCACACAAAGGCATGTTTTCAGGTATAATGTAAACTACCAAAATAGCCTAACTCTTATGTTGCCGTGGATGTATTTTATAGAGTCATGGAGCTTGTAGCCAGGCAAACACCCCACATATTCATCTTTGTGGATGAGGCTGGTTTCAAATTGGCCAAAACATGGCGGCGAGGAAGGAATGTGATTGGGAAAAGAGCCATAGTGGCTGTGTTGGTTCAAGAGGGGTGCCAACATCACAATGTGTGCAGCAATATCCTCTGATGGATTGCTGTTACACAAACCACAAATTGGGCCATATAACACAGAGAGTCTCATTTCATTCCTGGATGACCTCTATGGAAGGGTTGTGCCAGGTGAGGAAAGGGTTGCAGTGAGGCAAAATCGGCCAGCGTTTGTAATTGTATGGGACAATGTGGCATTTCACCACTCCTGTGCAGTCACAGAGTGGTTTGCAGCCCATCCCAGGATGGTTTCACTTTTCCTCCCACCTTACTCTCCATTCCTCAACACCATAGAGGAATTATTTTCCTCATGGAGGTGGAAGGTTTATGACCATCCACATGATAAAATGTCCCTCCTAGATGCAATGAATGCTGAATGCCTGGACATATCTGCAGAAGATTGCCAGCGATGGACCAGGCATGCCAAAAGATTCTTTCCTAGGTGTATTGCAAGAGAAGACATAAGATGTGATGTGGATGAGAACCTGTGGCCAAATGCAGAAGACAGGGTTGACTAGCATTGCTACTGTATCTGTATCGGTAGATGGTGTATATACAAATTATTGTATTTTGGAATCACTCAATGCCAAAAAATTACATAAAACATATTGTAGCATATTGTATCATGTCTGATTCATTCCTGTAACATATACTGCAGTGAATTCTGAACCTTTGCTGGTGTTATGGAAGAATGATTTGAGACAGATATGAAGTGTTTTGGTAGTGTTTATTGTGCCATTGTGAAATGACTGATGGAAATAACTTTTCATTAGATGACAAATTATACTGTTTTGATGGACTGATTTGATTTGTGTGTATTTGCTGTTTTGAGAGTCTGAGTGCATTTTGTAAAGTATTTGTATCATATTGGTCAAACGTGTTTCAGTTTGGAGAGCATGTTAAAAGTTAATTCTGTTTGGAGAAATGTGGTCAAACAATCGAGAAAAACCGTAAAAAGAACCTGCATTTAGAGTTGCAACTCCATCTAGTGGCCATTAGAACTCCTAAAGAATGAAATCTCCATCTCAAAAGAAATCTGGCACCTTTTGACCTTTGTCAATTATATATTCTTTGAGTGGGGAAAAGCTCTCAAAAGTCAGAAACATGACGCTTCGGTTGAAGAAGTTCTAATCCCTGTTGGTGTCCTGGAAAGCAATGGACTTTTTACATAGGGCACCAGCCTGGGTATCTGTTGCATATCTCCTGCAACGTTTGTCCTTTGACTGAACCCCCAACCCTACCGCAACCACAAAGCTACCACAGGGGTTAGACAAGCCATGAGCTTTGATATCACTACTTCCTGTTTGTAATCCAGATATTCTATTCTTCTGCTGAAGACCAAGTTCCTCCTTACTGAGCTGTTAGACCAGCATACCAGTATAGGGCAACCCTGATCCTGTTGGGCAGCTGTCTTGCAAGGTTTGTAAGTCTTCCAACAGCCTTTTCACAACTTGGAAACCATGCTTAACTGATGCAATTTAGCCAATACATTTGGTCAGTTAAGTAATAGAGAGGTGAGATGCCACAACACTGAGGAAACGCTGCTGCTGTATCACCCACCACTGCTACATTTATGTATTCATGCCATGGGCCTATTCTGGCCTGCAGGGTTTTCCATTCCCATTACACCTTGTGGTCACGAGCAGAGGGCCGCTGAATTTGAAGGCAGTTTAACTGATTTCATTTGTGTTTGTTCATCCAGTTGATCAATAGGCTGCCTCTGTTAGTGGCAAGATAAAAATAAAACTTGTTTCCAGTTTGGAATCATATTAACCATCTTCAGCTGAGCTTGTTTAACAGTCTGAATGCAGATTGTGGAGGAGTTATTATCCATTTAGTCCTTAAAAGATTTGTTGTGTTTACTTGAGGCACCGGAGTCTAATTAAAAAAAAAAAAATGCTGATTAAATTACAGAATATTTAGTTTGAATTCAACCTTATCTCCACTTCCTTCTGCCAACCCAATATGTGTCTTATTCACACGGCACATAGCAATGAACCTACCTTTAGGACGCATCAGTAGTCTTCATTTTCATTAATTATCATCAGAAAGACCATTCTACGTTTGTCTGTGGCACAGTCAGGCAAAAGTAAAGCCTTCATTTTAATAAATGTCTGAATCTGTGCAAAATGAGAAGTTGCATTAGAAGGGTATTCCATCAAAGGACTTTCCTTTTTAAATTAAAATAATTGAATATATTAAAGTCAGCTTTTCAAAGGAGAGGTACTGTGGGAAGACATAGAATTCATTTCAATCTGCTGTGTTTGAGAGCTCCCGTCACTGAAGACTTCCACTTTGAAGCCTGAAAAGGCAATATTCATTTGAATTTACTTTCATTCTTTATTTTCCACTTACGTTTACAAAAAAAACAAAAAAAACAAATTGCATTGCCTTAATGCTTGGTTTCCTAAGCAGCTTCTTGAATTGACAGGTTTAATATTTTTCTTGTGAACACAAAGCTCTGGTGTGAGAGTGAATATGGACATGTACAGTAACTCAGGTGTATGCAGGATCTCACATTACATTCTGAGCAGTTGTAGCTATCAGTGATGTAGAGGCCGTTGTCATGCAGATAATAGAAGCAACTAGCTGGGAAACAGTGATTCCAGCAACTTCTTTTAAGTTTGACGGCTGCAGTGATCTCCAGATAGCATTACTCCTGTGCGTCACCCTCCTCCGCAGTGAGCAATTCTAGTGTGAGGTGCATTTAACGGAGGAGCCCAATAACACCGTGAGGTCTCTTTATCTGCTGCCACAGTTTATTTTGAATGAGCTGGTGATTTAAGTCTGTGTGCTGTTCGACCCTCTGCTGTGTTTCCCTTGTTTTAATCTGCAAGGAAAGAACGATTTATCAGCCCATCTTTGAACAAGTGTTCCTTTTGATACGTCTCTATTAAGGGGGAAATGAAAAGGAGCCCTCTTGTTAATAGGAGCTCCCGTGAAGTCATTTTGGTTTGAGAGCAATCTGTGCTGCTTTTGGCTCCTGTGACTTGTTTGGTTGAGATGAGAGTTACATGTTTTTTTTCTTTGTGTATGTATGTGTCTGTATTTGAATAACAGTAATAGACATGAGAAAGGTCAACCAATTACACTACAACTACAAAAAGCATTTTATTTATGTTATTAATTGCATGGATTGCTTCTACTACTGAACTCTGCTGTATCAACTACTGAGTTCTGCTGAACTCTGCTGTATATGTACAAAAACACACTACAAATACACATGCAAAACATAAGTAGTATAGGTGCATAGAGTAATGAGTGTGGGGAGAACTTGGGGCAAACCTTTCTGTCTCACTCACTGAGTCTGCTTCTGGACTTTATTTGGCCCTATTTAGCTGTAGCGGGTCCATTTCTCATATGGAATATTCGTTCAAGTATTAATATTGTAATCATTTTTCATTTAATGACATTAATACAGTTGTAGTTCAATAAAATGAGTCTGAAACCTTTTATTGCTGTTAATTGGGTGAAAGTTGCTCATGTGTTTTTACATGAACTTTCAATAGGGACAATGGCACCACACCTAATTAACAAGAGGAGACTCAAAATCATCGTTTGTCAAGTCGACTGGATCCTGTAAAAAAAATATTCTGTGTCTTTCTGTTGTCAAATGAAGTTCTATTCACCTGCATCTTTCAAACTCTGAATAAAAGCTCTAATTGTCTTTCGTTAATGTCAGGAAATCACAGCTCCACACAACTGTAATCGTCCTTTGTTTCATAATCCCTTTAATTGCCATGTAATTGACTGTCTTATGCATGTGTTTATGCATTGTGTAGCAGCTCCCTTTTTTCAGCACTGAAGATTCGTGATTTCCAACGGGGAAAAAAGACAGTTGCTGGAGATATTTATAACAATAATTAAATTTTACAAAATTGACTGACTTCTAATGACAGATTTTATATCTAAATTCAATAAAAGCACTAAATCGTTTTAGAATTATATTGAATGCTGTGCCATTCATATTGAAACAAGGCTGCCTTATTTAGATTTTATTATCCACACGGAAATGGTTGCTAGATGGGAAGGATACAGATACATTTGTACAAAAGTTTGTAATTTAATAATTTGATTGCCAGAACTCTTTGTTTGCAGAATGCCGGATATTAAACTTTATTTTTTTTAATCCATATTGTGTAGAATACAGGTTCAAAATGTACAACTTAGCTGTACACCTCATTCCCACACCAACTCACCATTTCTGAGGTCCCAACATTGCATAACAGTAAGATTCAAAATTGATTATTAATTTACTTTAATAGCTTCTAAAGTGATTAATGGATTTGGGCCCTGTGATCTCCAAGGGTTTTCAATGTATTTATGAATGTGGTCCAGTTTGTTTGTAAAAATGAAATTCACAATCTGCTCTTTATTCAAGACACATTTCAGAATCAATAATGCCTTCTGCTTTGTGGAGACTAAGGTTTATTTCTTTCCATGTGTAAAGATCCGTTTGCAGAATAAAATGTCTTGTTTTTTGTTAATAAAACTGTCTACTAAACTACGAACCCTATCAGCATCAGCATCAGGGGATCAGTATCTGCAGTATTTTGTTTCTTAGACATTATTAATTTGACTATTCATCTTTATAAAGCTAATATTACATAGATACATAATAGCATGTTTTTTAAAAGGCATAATATTTGCGGTGTTCTCTTCTCATTTCCATTGCTGCTGCTTTGTGAAGAATTCAGATTCCATTAATTAAACAAGAACTTTGTGAATTGGCTAAAGTATCTCCAACAATAAATAAATATTGGATTGAACTGTCACATGTAAAGCAATTTAACCTCAGGCCTCCTATTTGAAGTGCAGTGTCTGTACTCAGGAAGGCAAATTGATTTAACAGCAGTAGATGATTTTAAAAGAATTCTGAATCTGAATAAAAAAAAAAAAAAGTGTAGACTTTCATCTTTAATTTGAGGGTAGTTAATTTGAGTCTTTAGTTCCTGCTTGTTCTTGGGGTGTTTTGCCTTCAGTTTTGACTTTGAAATCAAAACAAACCAGTCAGAGACATAGCAAAAACATTAGGTGTGGCCAAATCAACTATTTGGTAAATTCTTAAAAAGGAAGAATGCACTGGTGAGCTCAGGAACACCAAAAGGCCCGGAAAACCACGGAAAACAACTGTGGTGGATGACAGAAGAATTCTTTCCCTGGTGAAGAAAAACCCCTTCACAACAGTTGGCCAGATCAAGAACACCCTCCAGGAGGTAGACGTATCTGTGTCAAAGTCAACAATCAAGAGAAGAAAGACTTTACCAGAGTAAATACATTGGGTTTACCACAAGATGTAAACAGGAAACAAGAAGACCAGATTAGAGTCTAAATTACATCTAAAGAACCCATTCTGGAACAACATCCTATGGAGAGACGAGACAAAGATCAGCTTAATTCAGAATGATGGACAGAGAAGAGTATGGAGAAGGGAAGGAACTGCTCATGATCCGAAGCATACCACCTCATCTGTGAAGCATGTTATGGCATGGGCATGTATGGCTGCCAATGGAACTGGTTCCCTTGTATTTATTGATGATGTGACTGCTGACAAAAGCAGCAGGATGAATTCTGAAGTGTAAGGGCTATATTATCTGCTCAGATTCAGCCAAATGCTTCAAGACTCATTGGACAGCGCTTCACAGTGCAGATGGACAATGACCTGAAGCATACTGCGAAAGCAACCCAAGACTTTTTAAGGTGAAGAAGTGGAATGTTCTGCAATGGCCAAGTCAATCACCTGACCTGAATCCAATTGAGCAGCATTTCACTTGCTGAAGGCAAAACTGAAGGCAAAATGCCCCAAGAACAAGAAGGAACTAAAGACAGCTGCAGTACAGGTCTGGCAGAGCATCACCAGGGAACAAACCCAGCATCTGGTGATGTCTATGGGTTCTAGACTTCAGGCAGTCATTGACTGCAAAGGATTTGCAACCAAGTATTGAAACTCACAATTTAATTCATGATTATGTAAGTTTGTCCAAATACATTTGAGCCCCTAAAATGGGGGGGACCACACATAAAAATGTGTGTAATTCCTACACCGTTCACCCAATTTAGATGTAACTACCCTCAAATTAAAGATGAAAGTCTACACTTAAAGTACATCTTGATTGTTTCCTTTCAAATCCATTGTGGTGGCATACAGAGCCAAACTTATGACAATTAGGTCCACAGATATTTGTTTGATATTTTAAAGTGCTAGAAGTGCTCAGCAGCGGCAGCAAACATTTCAGCGATTATCCTTTAGTCAGACCAGAGTCTTTAAGACCAGAGTCAACTAAGAAATAAAATGTGGTGTCTATGATAATATATTTTTGTTGACTTTGTTTCTTCTTAAATACAGTGTGGGGACAGGATATTTCTTTCTCTCATTTACATTATATATACATATTAGTGGTAAAGTCCTGGCAGTACTGTTTGCTTTCAGCCAGTCCCAAACCTATGCACAAATAGCCTTTGGCCTGTAGATACTATTGTAATGTTTTTGCTCCTTTGCCATTTGAATCTCTCTTGGTGTTGGTCTCTTTACCTATACCTTTTTTGGTATCATTTTGCAGTTGCTCAATTGAAAACTTTGGCTTTCTTTACCCAACACTGACATCACTCTTGCTTCTTTCACCCTCTCTTCCTTTGTGCTCCTCTTGGCCTCTTTATAGCCCTAATTGACCACACCTGTGTGTTACAACAGGTGAGGTGCATGAGGTATCATCATGGAGGTGATGTTCTGCAGACTGAGGGCCTCTAGAGGGCTCCATACTGGTACTGCAGGCCTCATAGGGGAATAGGATTTTGGCTAGCCGTAGACTGACATACCTTCCATGTGTCAACAGTCCACACACTGTACCTCAATATATATATATATATATATACAGTAATAATATAATATACACGTACATATCTTTAGGCATATATTGTATTGGATTTCTCTGTGGTATTTTTCCCTTGCAGGGTTTCTTTCCACAGCTTCACAGCAAGGTACTAAATCCAAGGCCTGGCTCAGTCCCTGGTCTGCCGCACAGATCCCACACATGTGAGGAGCTCCTCCACTGGTGTACTATCTGCTAGAGCCCGGGGATGGAACTGTGCTTCACTCCAAGGGCTCTAGGATCACATTGCTTCTTCTTGCTATTCTTTTGTTACGTCTTGAGTGCCTGAGACATTTCTCCGCTGCTACAGAGTGATATTCAGCCTCCATGTTCTCCAGAACCAGGGTGCGCTATGGCACCTGAACCCAGGCCTCTTCCAGCTCTGCCCTTACTGCATTAGGACTGTCTGATGTGGTGGTAGCCACTATCCAGTCTGCAAGAGCTCCCTCTAAGAGGTGTCAGGACAGAGGTCAGGATCCAGTCACCTGCCCCATTGGGGCCATTCTGCAGTTTCTGCAATAGCTGTCGGATGAGGGTCAGTCCTCATCCTTGCACAAGGTCATAGCCATAGGTTTGGGGGGCGGGGGGGACCCAATGTTGAGAGAATGTGAAATCGACCCCCCCAATAATGTATACCTGGCTCCATAGGCTTAGGGGATGCTTCCCCCTCAATATTGACAGCGTCCCCCATGGCTTGACTGTGTTTGACTGGCTTTAATGGTCAAACTGAAAATATTATGATCAAATCACTTTTAAATCCACTGATAAGCAGAAGAAGTAACCTGCAGTTTTTAGGACCATACAGATGCAGATGCTGTTTTCAGGCACTTCAACAAAGCCCTAGCTCCACATACTGTCAGCACCCCACCTCCCCAGCTCCACAAACTGTCCTCCCAATACTGAAATGAAACCTAGGCCTGCGCACAAGGTGTACCCATTTTTTGGCCTCCCAATTTTTATAGGGAGCTTGCAGGCTTCCTCCTCCCCGCAGCCCATCCCACAGCTTGGTGAATTGATGTAGTGTTTCAACCATTTCACTCAGCTGAGCTGGAGCTGTTTTCTCTGAAGACTGTGTTTCTGTTGGCTATTGCATCTGCCAAATGCATGATTAATACCTGAGTGTTCCCTGATAGTTAAGCAATAGGCATGACCAATCTGAAATAAAGTAAAAAGAAAAACTTAAAAAAAAAATTAAAGATGTTCTGATTCATTCTTAAAAGGGTGAGTCAGACTGTATTTAATCTTTTACTGCTAATTACAGCTATTGGGCTCTCATATGCATTTCTCATTCGTGATCTTTATTACTTTTATTGTCAATAGATGTATTAATTTAGCTGTAAATATGTGGACAGTATCCTAAAAGGTATGCACAATGGGGAATATAGCCTGCCTTGTGTACTGATTGAGATTCACTGTAACCAATTCACCTTCATGGGAAAATTAATTGTTGACATGATGGTCACACAATGTTTTGGCCTGATATTGATATTGTTGTGAGTCAGAACAACACACTTGGGGTCATATGCTTATAGGTGGCTGCCTGCTATAAATGATTATTATTATTTACTTATTTGCCTGACACCTATATCCAAGAGGAGTTTCAGAGATTTCAACTGTTAATTCAGTATTTTATATTTGTTGAATATCACAAGTACAGCTACATCTGGAATACAGGACACTGCAGGTATGGTCCAAACAAACTGAGTTTTTGGGGAGTTGATGGCAGGTGATGAGAGATGGTGCAGTGCTGATGGCGAAGCTGGGTCCTCCACTGGGGAGCATGGGGGCATGAAGGGGCTGCAGAGAAGCCTGGGCCGAGGAACAGCAGAGGGAAAGACGTGTCCACCTGTAAAAGGGAAGCCTAGAGAACAGGCGTGCAGAGAGTACACAGAGTAGGAGGGAGTAGGAGTGGGTCTTAAATTGGACACAAGCACAGACAGAAGAGTTGGAAGAGTAAATAGAGGAAGAGAAAAGACAAGCTGGTCTGGGGTAGATGAAGGGCTCTAATGGCAGGGTGTAATAAGGCCTGCAAGGCGAGATATTAAGAGGGCCATTAAATTCCCGGTGACTCAAGGAAGGTTGATGACTGACCCCTCTTGAGTCACTTGAAGAGCAGGACTGGATTGTCTCTGAATGATGGCTGAGATGTGAGTGGGCTGACGCATGACTCTCGATTCCGGTCGAAATGCTGCAGTTGGGATTTGCAGTGGCCAGGGCATCGTTTCATTAAGGCTGGGCAGATGCATGTCAAGGGAGGTGATGAGGAGTGTTTAATCACTAATTACACAATCTAATTATTGTTAAGTTTTGGTTCACACTGTCATTTAGGCTACATATCTTTCTCCTTTTGTATGATTTATTATGTTTATATAGAAAGAGACTGCTGTTTTTCATTGCTTTTATCTTGAGGCCCTGTATTAGTTATGTTCAGACACAGAAATTGTAGATGGTTTTAGTGTCTTAGGGTTTATAGATTACTTTTGCTTTTGTCTATTTTCTTTTTATTATTTGTTGTTCATTAACTATTTTAGAATGGCATAATATTGCCCTGGGATATTTAAAGGTGATTTTAGCTGAAATTGTTAATCTCCCTTTACTGAGGTTTCAAGGCCAAAAGGAAGTGATGCTTTTCTAATTTATCTGTTTCATTTCAGTGAACAGTGAAAGGTTATTTTCTAGCATATGTGCAAAAAAAAAATGCATATATTGAAAATATTTAAAAGTAAGATGATTCATTATCCAACATAATAGTGCTTTAGCTGTTCTATTATGTCATATGCAGTTATGTTAAAAATGAATGTTTGGAATACCTTTTGTATTTGTTTCTTTACACAGTGTCAAACTCCTTTTTTAGTTATAGTGAAAAACATGTCCTTAAATTCTGTATATTTATTATCACTCAGAGCTGACAGATTGAGTGAAAGGGCCCCCTTTCTGTATTACATTTATCACAGCTAGGTTTGGTTCAGATTATTGGTTTCGATTTGAAAGCTGTCATTTGCAGTGACAGGTGCTGGAGTGCTTTTAAAAACAGGTGCAACAGTCTATCATGCTGTAGAGATGCAAGTTATTAAAAGTTACATTTGCTTAATATGAGCAGGTTATCCTGAACACAGGTGCATACTCTCTCAGATGCCATGTCACATTTGACAATGTCTTTGTGCAGAAAGATACAGAGTTTACTGCTCTTTAAAGCACTCTTTCAGCTTTTGCCTGCTTGAATAGGTATACATATAAATGCGTCTTCAATCAAACTCTCAAGCACAGTTTTTCATTTGATGTTATGTGTGTATATCTCATCACTTTCTCACATTTTCTTTGATATACCACATATCTCTCTCTATATATATATATATATATATATATATATACACTCACCTAAAGGATTATTAGGAACACCTGTTCAATTTCTCATTATTGCAATTATCTAACCAGCCAATCACATGGCAGTTGCTTCAATGCATTTAGGGGTGTGGTCCTGGTCTAGACAATCTCCTGAACTCCAAACTGAATGTCTGAATGGGAAAGAAAGGTGATTTAAGCAATTTTGAGTGTGGCATGGTTGTTGGTGCCAGACGGGCCGGTCTGAGTATTTCACAATCTGCTCAGTTACTGGGATTTTCACGTACAACCATTTCTAGGGTTTACAAAGAATGGTGTGAAAAGGGAAAAACATCCAGTATGCGGCAGTCCTGTGGGCGAAAATGCCTTGTTGATGCTAGAGGTCAGAGGAGAATGGGCCGACTGATTCAAGCTGATAGAAGAGCAACTTTGACTGAAATAACCACTCGTTACAACCGAGGTATGCGGCAAAGCATTTGTGAAGCCACAACACGTACAACCTTGAGGCGGATGGGCTACAACAGCAGAAGACCCCACCGGGTACCACTCATCTCCACTACAAATAGGAAAAAGAGGCTACAATTTGCACAAGCTCACCAAAATTGGACAGTTGAAGACTGGAAAAATGTTGCCTGGTCTGATGAGTCTCGATTTCTGTTGAGACATTCAGATGGTAGAGTCAGAATTTGGCGTAAACAGAATGAGAACATGGATCCATCATGCCTTGTTACCACTGTGCAGGCTGGTGGTGGTGGTGTAATGGTGTGGGGGATGTTTTCTTGGCACACTTTAGGCCCCTTAGTGCCTATTGGGCATCGTTTAAATGCCACGGCCTACCTGAGCATTGTTTCTGACCATGTCCATCCCTTTATGACCACCATGTACCCATCCTCTGATGGCTACTTCCAGCAGGATAATGCACCATGTCACAAAGGTCGAATCATTTCAAATTGGTTTCTTGAACATGACAATGAGTTCACTGTACTAAACTGGCCCCCACAGTCACCAGATCTCAACCCAATAGAGCATCTTTGGGATGTGGTGGAACGGGAGCTTCGTGCCCTGGATGTGCATCCCACAAATCTCCATCAACTGCAAGATGCTATCCTATCAATATGGGCCAACATTTCTAAAGAATGCTTTCAGCACCTTGTTGAATCAATGCCACGTAGAATTAAGGCAGTTCTGAAGGCGAAAGGGGGTCAAACACAGTATTAGTATGGTGTTCCTAATAATCCTTTAGGTGAGTGTATATGTATATGTATATGTATATGTATATATATGTATGTATATATATATATATATATATATATATATATATATATATATATATATATATAATGATGAGGGAGAGAAGAGAGTTGTTTTTTTAATGATGAAATCATTTTTCTAGAGTACTATAACTTGAAAAGGTCTGCGAGTCTATGTGTCATCATTTTGTCTCCCATGACAGTTTGAATATCAGATCAATCAGAAGCTGGAACAGTTGAAATGACACCTGAGGAATATTCAGAAATGGTGGTTTGTAACATACAGGTTTGCTGTGCTCTGTCGGTGGGGGGTCATACTCTGCAGGTGCTCTGCTGTAGAGGCCTGCATTTCTGCCCGAGCCCGGCGGACTTATAGACGCCCCTCGGGCCGGGGGGCTTCGGGCCAATCTGTACGTCATAGTTCACACGCCGGCCGGGCATCGGTCCTGTTTTAGGCTCCTCCTCCTTTTTATATTTTAGACATTAATTAATTAAAAGAAACTATGAGAAGTTGATGATGGTAAAACAAACATAGAAAGACGTTTTATAACCTATCACAGTGACACGCATGACAGTCTGCTCACACACACAGGTTTCCCACGGAGAGCTGCTACCGCGCCTGCGCAGACCGGCTCGCATGGTGTCAGTGTCCCCGCCAGCGGCGGCGGCAGCAGCAGCGCGGAGCTAGAGAAGAAACGCGACTGACTGAAAGCGCCACTGTGGATGCTCGGTAAGAGACTGTTCTTCTGGCTGTTCCATGTTAAAACTTGTTTTTCGTTTGATTGGACTTTATTTTCATTAGTCTTACTGTTGGAAACTATTGGAAATAAAAATGGCCATGTTCTGTGTGACGCCTTGATTTCTGAGGTCCGATAACCTGCGTGTTTATTGATGTGTTTAGATCGTTGGTTTTTCCGCCCGCCGTTGCGAGCAGCAGAGCAGCCTGGTCAGCTCGTCAAAAATGCCTTTTTACTGTGGTGTGATAATAAACATTTAAACTAACATTGTGTGATATGCTTGAACTGTTTTATATCTATGGATTTTATTGTAGGCAAGTCAAGTGTTGATTTGAGAGGCTAAATTGATCAAACGTGATCAACTCACTGTTGGCCGCTGTCCGCTTGGTCGTCACTTTAAAAAACAAAAACTTTAACAAACAAAAAATGTTCCAAACATTTTTTTTTCTAAATTAACTTAATAAAGAAAAGAAAATAAATAACTACTTTGCCATTAAAAACAAATAAACAATGGCTGCAACAGTAGTATAGGCTGTGTAATGGGAAACAAAAAACCACGGGCTCCAGTCGGACTCGGGCCGAGATTGTGATCAGCTGTCGGGCAGGGCCGGGCTGGGCCTAGATTTGAGGCCCGTGCAGGGCTGTACTCGGCTGCGGGGGATTCAAGGACAGCGGTTACGTGAAGCTGGTTCCTCCCGGTTCAGGCTAAATGGTCTCCGGAGAGGGACCTGCAGGAAGGTCTCTGAAATCATTGAAATTCATGCCAATCTGTTTGTGCACCAGGACTCAGCAGGGTTTCGCTGCCTGGAGAAGAGATCAAATTAGTCCCATAAATGAGTTATGCCTTAATAAGCTAATCATCGCATTAAGTTGCACAACTCTATAGCTAGGTTTGTGCTGCGCCCCAATGGTTGACAATAAATTTGTGATTTCTACTTGCCAAAAGATATTTATGATGTGGCGTTTTTTCTTCTTTCCCTTTTTGGAATTTAATTTCTTTAATATACCACGTAAGTACTAAGTTTAAACTATGTAAAACCACACACAATTCTTAAGGATATGTAGTTTATGGGTTTGATTTACATTACAATGTAACAACAGTTTATTCTATAACTTCAGGCTGATTTCTAATTTTCTACTCTCTATTACCCTATCTCACTATTATGGAACTATAGAATACAACCCCACCAGGTGCTTTTTATTCCAATGCTGCCTCACAATCTCTCAACAGCTCCTCTTCTTTGCAGATAGTGTGACATCTAATTTTTTCTGCTTGTTGGGTCTTTCCAGATATTATTATTTATTTCTTAGCAGACACCCTTATCCAGGTTATATTAATACCATTAATTTTTACTTTCTCCCTCCACCTAATGCTCTGTATTTTTGGTCTGTTATTTAGAGCTGAAGGTGTGAATGAAAACAGAAGGAAAAACAAATTAAATCCTACATTCTCACCCCCACCCCCTCCCTACAAGGATGTGCCTACTTCCTTATTTTAATAAATTCAAAATTCATAATTCCATATCCATCAATCTGCTTGATAAAAGACATTAATGCTATGCCTAAAAGTAATACCTAAAAAATCCCTGCATCCACTAGGCTATATGTACAACACAGAGAAATTGTAATGGCTATTGTTGAAACACATACAATTAATAGTGTTTTTGTTCCTCCTGCTTATGCAATCTGTACTCTTTATGCAGTCCTAATGCAGAACACACTACTTGAGATAATACCGTCATTCTAAAACATAAGAGGGTTATATTGAGCAACAAATAATGGAGAGTACAAAAATGTTTACCATTTTAATATGGTTTAAGCTGCAAATTGCAGTGCAGTGTTTGAAATTAAAAGCTGAAAGAGTGGTTGAAAGTTATCCTGTTCCTTTACAGTGTGTGGAATAAAAAGAGTCTAACACTTTGTTGCCCCTGTGCCAAATCACAGTCAGAGCTTAGGAGTCTTTATTACCCCCACGGGTGAACTGATTCCTGTTGGAATTCTCCTGGAAAGTCCCTCAAATGGTCAGATGTTTTCATAGGTGCATTACCTCACCATCTTGCACTGAAGCTAGTGCTCCCACTGACAGAACAAGATGATTTAAAGAGGAGATTATCTCACCAAGTGCTAATCAATCAACCACAATAATGTGCTTTAGGTAATGCATGCACACACACATAGTTCAGTTAAAGTTTGATTGTCTAGGGGCTACCCAAGATTTCATATGGAGAGAGGCACCCCCATCAGAAGGACTTCTGATTGACAGATCTCACTGAGAGGCTGCAAATATTAACATCAGGACTCCGGCAATATTGTTGTTTGCCCTCCCAACAAGGCTAATGGCTGGAGTATGTGGGTTGGAGCTGTATCTCGCCTTGCAGTAACTAATTAAAGGTCAGCTTCTGGTTTGAAATTAAACAGAAATTCAAAAGTGAATTGAGAGCAAATCGTTTTTTCTTTGTTTTTTTCACTTGGATATCCATGGGTGCTTGAAAACAACAAAAATATATTTTAACTCTTTTATCAGGCAGCCCATTTTCTTCATTTTATTCTACTGAGCAATGTTATGTGGGTAGTAACCAGACAAGATATAACTTTTAATGTCAAAACAAAACAGTAACAATAAAGAGCCTTACCAATATCAAAACATTTTACAATTGTATGGAATTAATTTAATAAGAAATCCATGACACGATTCAGATACAAAGCTCATTCATATCTGTTTAATTATGCAGATGCTGGAGCTGAAATACTCCAGATATTATTGTTATTATTAATTTGTTATTATTATTATTATTATTATTATTATTATTATTAGCAGATGCAATTGTCCAGGGCAACTAACAAAATATAAGAGCATATTGACCATCCTGTCAGATTTCTGCAAAGCTGGCTTCCTGTATAGAGGGGAATCTCTCTGCTTAGTCCCAGCTTTCAGGAAAGAGACCAGTGTTTGACAATGATGAAAGAATGGCTAGAGATCAATCCCTTTTTATCTCTTGTATGATTGATTGAAAGGAGGTAATTGGGTATATTTGTCAGTCAGCTGAGGTGTAACATTTTAACATCAAAGGGCATCCATACATTTGTCTGTTACAGCACATTTTTCTGTTACTATAATGTACAGTCTGTCAGGGAAATGTCTATTGATATAGAATCTAGGACTAGGGTACTTCCCTCATGGTTGATAAATTGAAGAAAGCAAAAACAAATGTCTACCCTTAATCACCTGCCTGTCTTTGGCAAGGGGCAGGGTGCTTGCTCTGCACACATCCCAGACACACAAACACATACTTGCTTGTCCACTTTCTAAGATTACATTGTAGCGTAAGGTACACTTATAAATTCCAGTTAAAGAAGTGAATTTAAGTATCACCTTATCAAGAATCCTAGAATCTTGTAGAACTCAATTTCTGCAATAATTGGACGCAGACACCAATTCCAAAGATATAAATTCTCAAATGTATTAAAAACAAAGATAAAATGTAGCACCACACTAGTTATACAAAAAGGTAAAAACTAATTAAAATTCACTCAAGATCAACAAATCAAACACAAATCACTTCTGTGACCAAATCAAAGACCATGGAATCGCATATGATAACACACAAAACGTTACACAAAATTACAAACACATTGATTACAATACCGGTTAGTAAGACGAAGGCGAGTCTCTCATTAGTATTGTTAGTCGGACATTAAATAACTAATGCAAATTAGTATTTAAGTCAAATAACTTCTCGTTACATATATCAGTCTCATTTACATTTGGGTGCTGAGAAAGATTCTATAATTTCTTGTAACCACAATTCTCCCTAATTGATTAGTGTTCAATGATTAAGGATAGGCAGGGCCACCTATAATCTAGTGTCTGTTAATGTGTGTCAATTTCAGACTAAACAGTTAAACAGGAATAAGAAGATATTTCTCGGCGTTGACAGATTTTATTTATATAATTGTCAAAACAGTTTAATGCAGCACTTATTTATATTTAAGAAAATATTAAATGATGTTACACATTCTTAAATTTACGACTCGCAGAATAACATTTCTAATTGATTTCTCAAATGTCATGAATAATAAACTCCAAACTGTTAAACTTATCTAAACTTCATCGCAGAGAGGCCTCTCTGCCTTTGGGATCAGATAAAAACACACGGCACTTGCTCCTTGTTGTTAGAATTAAGGTATTCCTGTTCGTGTTTGTCCATGAACTTACACTTCTGTCGATGAACCTGGAAGTTGGGGTTTCGTGAAAGTAGAGTCTTTTCCAAAGAGATTTTCCACTGGTTTGAAGGCTCCAAGGTTGTGCACAAAATCTTTGCAAGCAGAGAGAGAGAGAGAGAGAGAGAGAGAGGATGCATTTATATGTATACCTATTCAAGCAGGCAAAAGCTGAAAGAGTGCTTTAAAGAGCAGTAAACTCTGTATCTTTCTGCACAAAGACATTGTCAAATGTGACATGGCATCTGAGAGAGTATGCACCTGTGTTCAGGATAACCTGCTCATATTAAGCAAATGTAACTTTTAATAACTTGCATCTCTACAGCATGATAGACTGTTGCACCTGTTTTTAAAAGCACTCCAGCACCTGTCACTGCAAATGACAGCTTTCAAATTGAAACCAATAATCTGAACCAAACCTAGCTGTGATAAATGTAATACAGAAAGGGGGCCCTTTCACTCAATCTGTCAGCTCTGAGTGATAATAAATATACAGAATTTAAGGACATGTTTTTCACTATATCTAAAAAAAGGAGTTTGACACTGTGTAAAGAAACAAATACAAAAGGTATTCCAAACATTCATTTTTAACATAACTGCATATGACATAATAGAACAGCTAAAGCACTATTATGTTGGATAATGAATCATCTTACTTTTAAATATTTTCAATATATGCATTTTTTGCTGTGCTCTACCTTTTAATCAGATTTTTAGTCAGATCAATAGACAATTGGTTCTGTAGTTTGCGAGATTGGATTTCGGTTTCAGCCCCCAGTGTCCTATTGGAGGGGGCTCGATTTATGACTGATGTCAATCCATGCCATATTTTGGAAATGCCGGTTGGCCTGGGTTCGTAGCTCTGTTTCGGGATTTCGGCTCTCGTCCACTTCAAAGAGTTTTATGACCTCCACGCCATATTTCCCAGATATTTTCACAGCAGGGATTCCAAGCCATTTGACCCATTCTCGGTGCCATCCTCCCAAGACTGCCACTTTGATATAGGACAGTTCATGTGCCGATGAGCTCAGGAAATCTGATAACTTTGGGGGAGAGGTCTTCTTCAGATCAGAGCTTCAGCTCAAAGCTAGAATTCTCTATCAAAATACACCCCCCCTCAATGCTACAACATGATACATTTGCATTCTATTACTTGCATGATCAGAAAAATAACTCCATTCCCAGAAGATATTAATGTGGAGGAGTGCAGGGTGCAATCATGAATGTGTTTTGACAATACTGTACAAACATAATCTCCTGAACACTTAGGAAAATAAGTACAGTATTCTAATAATTCAGTGGTATCTAACGACGATGTGTATCATTTAATACTGTCTTTGATTAGTAGAATTACAATTATGTAACTGTCCCCTCCCCCTCAAAACACACACACTCTTTACATATTTATACATAGGAAAACACACTATAATTCTTTAGGGAATTGTTTGAATCTTGCACTCCAATATTTATGTTAATGTTGCTTTTTCCTTCTTGCTTGTTTATTACTGTTCCAGCTATCAACTCCTTTGAGTGCGCCAGTGCGAAGGCCTCTTTGCACATTCTGTGGTTTTGAAGGGAAGCATTGAAAATGGATTCAGCCTCGAATTTAAGACTGACACCCTCATTACAGTTTGAAATTGGAATGCTTTTTTTTTTCATAAACGAACAGATAAAGAGAAGATTTGTCCTGCATTTCATTTCCGAAACGGATATGGAATGCCTCATGATGTCTTTCAAAATCTGAATCACTTATAGAACTTGAGAGAAGTTTAGAGATTTTGCTTCAGAGAATCCATCTAGACATTTATTTTTTACTTGGAAAAAAGAAGAAACAAAACTAAAATACTTAACAGATGATGTCAAGACTATCAGGGCAAGAGATCACTGCAGAATTCAGAATTATTATATCATCATTCTTCAATTTGCTGTCACACTGAAATTTTGTTTAAATTTCAAATGGCACCTAAAAACTTTGGCACCTATTTGGCTAAAAGCCTCCTGTCAAAGCCATCACATAGAGCCATAGCACAGTTTGAAGACCTTCCAATGGGAAAATCGCGATGAGAAATATATATATATATCATCATCATCAACCTTTATCATTTCACCACTATAAGAAGTCCTGCCAAGAAGTGTTGTGATGTACAGAGGTCATGCCTGCAAAGCTTCTTTCATCATCCCTTCTTTTATATGGTCTGCTAGGTCTTTTTTAATCTCTTTGGAAGTATTTATTTAGCTTCTTTTGTCCATCTTTGATCTGTAAGTCTTGCAATGTGCCAGGACCATTGCCACTTTCACATTTTCCCTCTCTCAATGTTGCATACCTTTGTTTATTCGCGGATCCATTTATTACCTTTTTTGTCTCTTCTTGATATTCCAAGTACACTTCTGTCCATGTTTTTTGTTGTCTTCAGTTTCTGCATTGAACAAAAACATTGAAAATGTTTCCTCTCAAAAGTATTATAATATTTCTGCATTGATTTGTTGTCCAAGGTTGCCATATCTTTTGATTACGTAAAATATCTTTTGATCCGTTTAAATGTTTTTAGTTTTAACAAAGCTGTTTTTTATATATATATATATATATATATATATATATATATATATATATATGACGTGTTTTCTGTGTTATAGAAATCTGGACATTGATGGAGACAACTCTATAAGACTTTTTGAACAAATCAGAATCATGACTGAAAAGCAACAATGCCATCTGCACCCATGGATGTGCTGAACAGCTGCAAGTTGACCTCTAAAGCAGTGAAAGCTCTCTGACCTTTAAACAATCACACAAGGAAGGAAAGATTAACTGTTGGCAAATCATTATGGATTCTAAATGAGCATGACAGAAGCATGAGTGAGTCACCTTGGTATATTGGTAACAGCATATAAGTACATATACACTCACCTAAAGGATTATTAGGAACACCTGTTCAATTTCTCATTAATGCAATTATCTAACCAACCAATCACATGGCAGTTGCTTCAATGCATTTAGGGGTGTGGTCCTGGTCAAGACAATCTCCTGAACTCCAAACTGAATGTCTGAATGGGAAAGAAAGGTGATTTTAGCAATTTTGAGCGTGGCATGGTTGTTGGTGCCAGACGGGCCGGTCTGAGTATTTCACAATCTGCTCAGTTACTGGGATTTTCACGCACAACCATTTCTAGGGTTTACAAAGAATGGTGTGAAAAGGGAAAAACATACAGTATGCGGCAGTCCTGTGGGCGAAAATGCCTTGTTGATGCTAGAGGTCAGAGGAGAATGGGCCGACTGATTCAAGCTGATAGAAGAGCAACTTTGACTGAAATAACCACTCGTTACAACCGAGGTATGCAGCAAAGCATTTGTGAAGCCACAACACGTACAACCTTGAGGCGGATGGGCTACAACAGCAGAAGACCCCACCGGGTACCACTCATCTCCACTACAAATAGGAAAAAGAGGCTACAATTTGCACAAGCTCACCAAAATTGGACAGTTGAAGACTGGAAAAATGTTGCCTGGTTTGATGAGTCTCGATTTCTGTTGAGACATTCAGATGGTAGAGTCAGAATTTGGTGTAAACAGAATGAGAACATGGATCCATCATGCCTTGTTACCACTGTGCAGGCTGGTGGTGGTGCAATGGTATGGGGGATGTTTTCTTGGCACACTTTAGGCCCCTTAGTGCCAATTGGGCATCGTTTAAATGCCATGGCCTACCTGAGCTTTGTTTCTGACCATGTCCATCCCTTTATGACCACCATGTACCCATCCTCTGATGGCTACTTCCAGCAGGATAATGCACCATGTCACAAAGGTCGAATAATTTCAAATTGGTTTCTTGAACATGAAAATGAGTTCACTGTACTAAACTGGCCCCCACAGTCACCAGATCTCAACCCAATAGAGCATCTTTGGGATGTGGTGGAACGGGAGCTTCGTGCCCTGGATGTGCATCCCACAAATCTCCATCAACTGCAAGATGCTATCATATCAATATGTGCCAACATTTCTAAAGAATGCTTTCAGCACCTTGTTGAATCAATGCCACGTAGAATTAAGGCAGTTCTGAAGGCGAAAGGGGGTCAAACACAGTATTAGTGTGGTGTTCCTAATAATCCTTTAGGTGAGTGTATATACACTTCAACATGTAAAAATGAAAATACATTGAGGGGATGATTGAGCACTTCAGTCAAGATATCCGTAGCATCCCTGTATTTTCAGATTCATTTTAGTAAAATATTTTTTGGTGGAAATGGCAACACACACTTAATTCTTTAATGTCCAAAAGTATAATGTTTTCCAGACTGATCCATGATCCACCATAAAAGTAGACTTCATTAGAAATTTCCCACTGTTCCTAAAATGTTTAGATAATGGAAATGCTTCCAGAGTCACAAGCTACACAAACTATGTTTAGGGGTTAGGACTTGTAAAACATTTTTAGCAGGCATACAGTATGCTGAAGATTATACCAGTCTCAATATTGTCTGCAATGTAGGCTGGTGCTGCTACTTAATCACCCTCTCGTGGCTCAATATAGTATTGCACCTTATATATAGATATCTATAATTTGCCAATATCTTTAAAATAAAACCCTAAATCCTTACCAACATAACATTTGATTACGACCCTCCATGCCGAATGTGTGTACCAATTATTGTTTCTATTCCAGGGCAGCAAAGATATTTGTAATTGGAATCAAGGAAATCTACACTGCTCTGCATTTCAAGGTCAGATCCCAAATTCATGTTTAATATATTGTACTCCGAAGAAATCCAATTATCTGGCCAACACTACACTTCAAAAGATGGAATTAATTTAGTCTGTGAAGGTGACAAAGAATATTTCAGAAATGCCTTTGACAAAATTCAACGTGTTATACTATTGATTTTGTGACGTTTCAACACTTCTGAAATGAGAACAAAGGGCCATAATCTTGTCACGTCCTCCTGGTGCGAGAGTCATGTGGCTTCTGTTTGCTGAAAACATTTCAACAAACAAGTACAGGAGTGTGGAAACCGTAATTGTTCATGTGGGCACTAATGATATTAGGCAAAGACAATCTGAAGCATTGAAAAAGCACTTAGTAGACAGGCTGAAAATGACAAACAAGTGATTGTATCTGGTCCACTTCATGTATACAAATGAGGTGCTGAGGCTCTTAGCAGACTTTTCTCTCTTAACACATAGTCCTTGGTGTATGGAGCATGATATTGGTTTTATTGGCAATTGGGTCCTCTTTTGGGAGAAACCAAGATTCTTCTGCAAGGACAGGCTGCACCTGTTAAGACCATGTGCACTTATGTTGTAAGTCGCCCTGGATAAGGGCGTCTGCCAAGAAATACAAATAATATTATTAATAATAATAATAATAATATTAATAATGTCAATTCCCCATCATATTATTAAAGAATCAACACTGTATGGGGTCAATGCTAGAACTAGTCGGTCTATTCCTTTTCCTAGCAGAATGAATAGATTTCAAAAAAACAATTATGGTGCCTCTCAGCAACTCTGGTCATCATAAAATTCCTGGCATTAATAATTGCGCTGACAATGTTAGTTTTGGGCTGCAGAATGTTTGATCTGTCTGTTTATTGTAAATTATTTTATTATATCTAAAAATCTCCACTTTTTAATGATAATTGAATCATGGTTGTAACATATGGAAGAGTATTAGGGCCACTTAAGAGTGAGAAAAAATTATATATTGTTTTTCTCTCTCAAGTGGCCCTAATGCTCTTCTGTAGAAAACTAATGACCATGGCCCTCTGATTGAAATGTGCCCTCCTGACTATAGTCATATTAGCCCAGGGAATGTGGCCGGGTTATTCTGTGTAATTCTGTCTCTTTTGGTGATTTCACATCTTTTTAGTTGCTTATGTTTTCTGTGTATAAACGGCATCCCATCCTTTGTTCCCTGATTTATTACTGATTTCTACTAATCATTAATAGTATTGAAAAATGAGAGGATACTTAATATTTTCTTGGCTACTTTAGTATATTGTGACAAAGTGTTTCTTTAAGAACATACAGCAGACCAGTCTTCAAACAAAATACTTTTAATAATGACCAAACAAACAAGGCTCAAGCGCCAAAACAAACCACAAAACTCCCAAACCTAATCAAAACTTATGAACACAACTTCACAGCCCAACTCAGCTACTCACACTTTGCTGCTTTTTCAACCCCAATGCCTTCCCCTAGATTCTTCCCTTTTATACCTGGTGGATGATTTTTGGATTACCACCAGGTGGATGATTTTTGGATTACCACCAGGTGGACTCATTAAGGGGGAAAATGGCTGGCTGAAGCATTAAACCTTTCTACCAGGCCATCAGTTTGGGGGTGGCCCACGGAGGTCTTCAATTGTTTTATTTATGGAGTTTACAGAGATCAGCCATTACTTGCGACATGAAGGGGGTACCCTACTCTACTAAACATGAGCATAAGCTCCTTTGCAATTCCCTTAGAGGCCATTGTACATAAGGAAATTGCTTCTGGATATCGGGTTGCATAATCCAGTATTACCAGAATGTTCTGGTGCCCCCTAGCAGAGTCAATATTTTCCTATGATTTCAGAATTGGGGAAAGAATCTGCTATAAAAGCCTATAAGTCTGCTCTCTCAGGAGGAAAACCATTTGTTACAAGCAGTAAGCGGGCAGAGCAGCCAGCAAAAGAGTTGCCGCAAACCCCAAAGACCAGACCAGACCAGACCAGACCAGACCAGACCAGGAGGGCAGAGATACAGCTTGTGTGAACAATCACTTATAATGTGGATTACAAATCGTTAAAGAGAAACCGGAAGGGACCGGAGGATCCAGAGCGAGCAGATGGCGAGAGGCTCCTGAAAAGGCTAGTACTGGAAGTCGAGCTTATATGTGCATTGCAGAATTAAATTAATCAAGCGTAAGCACAGTTGCGAAGAGATGGCTTTGAAAGAATGTTTCATTTCTCTTGGTTGGAATTAGGGTATTGATTGCCTTTCCCTCTGCTGGAGAGACTGTCCATTGCGGGGACGGGGTTTCCTGCAGCAGCCGCATTTGAGGAGAGAAAGACAGATATTATAGACTTTCCTTGTTTGTATCTTTGCACAAGGACTTGTTTACATCGCTTCGTTTTGCACAGGACTTGCCTTAATGATCTCTCACTTGAAGGACTCCTAAATCTTTGTCTGTGCAGGCACAAGTATGAAAGGCGAAGGCTCCATGTATACAACGGTGTTTTGCACCTACCTGCAGGGTCGGTGCGCAGTGGCATCTGGGAATAAATCAAGAGTTGGCGAGATCAGGATTTAGTAGTGAACTTTAATATATATTTTATTAGTATTTTCCTATTTTTTTTATTTTGGGGTTTAGTTAGGGTTTTAGGATTTTAGGCTGCCCAGATATATTAAAGGCATTTTAGCTTGTTTTATTAGTGTTTTTTTACTATTATATAACCCTGTGTGTGTAATTAACTGAAATATCTTGTCTGCTTTGAACTGAACAGACTTCGTGCCCTGTATCAGTTCTTGATAGTGTAAAAATAAAACTTGTTCTTACCTTACTCATCCGTGTTGTGGTGCCTTGGGGTCCGTCGAGCCTGCTCGGGACATTGGGTGTGACGAGCTCTTCACTCGTGGAAAAAAAAGTGGTGTAGTCGGGTTTGGTATGGTCACCCCTGTCACAATAACACACAATTGGGCAGGGGGGGTGAAGCTCTGTATACCCCTCCCTTGTTGCCTGGCACGGATACATTTTTCTCAGGTCACAGTGCCTTACTGTTCATGATTCCCAAAGTACATTGGAGCAGTCTTACCTAGTCCGTTGGTTTGCTAGGGCCTGGGGAACGGGGTTTTGTCTCCCTGGCACTGTTCCACTGCTCCTGCTGTATAAAACTGCTCCACAATGGCAATAAGGGTGTCGGCAGATGCTGCCTCGTTCTGACCAACCAGCACCAGACCTCTTTTGGCAGGTCCCGTTGGAATTGATCCAGAACAAAAGTCTCAACAATAGCCACTTGTTTCAGGTTGCAACCATTTTCTTGCCGGGTGTATGAGGTCAAACATCTGGCTCTGGGGTGATTGATCTGGTTGATAGGTCCACCGATGAAATCGATGAGCCTTCACTGACCTGGTCACGCCCAGTCATGTCAGAATCTTTGCTCTCAATTTCACATTGTCCTGGGCATCTTTCAGTTCCAGGTCATAATAGGCAGCCACCTTTCCACAGGACACATTCCCATTAACATCTCTGCCTTCGCATATCTCCCATTGAGCACCCTGCCCCTTGGATTATCACAATAGAATTATGCTGACATTCCCATAAATGCTTTTGACTGGAATTTCTCAATCTGATTGAATCCTTCAACCTTTGAGCAATTTGTTTCAGGGCTAATTTATTCTCATTATTTAACCTAGAGTACTTATGTAGTCAAAAGTCAGTACAAAATCTAAACTCTTGATCTTTTGACTTGAACATAAGTGCAGTGGTACAGAAGGACTGCCATGTCTTTGATCATCTCAGTATTATTTTTGATTTCTAGCTTCCTATCCCTGTTATAAACCAAGGCCTCTCTGTTAGTTCACACATCATTAACTCTTCAGCTTTCTCAGAGTCGTGTTCAATGCATGCCCATTCCAAACAAACTGAGGAGTTAGTAGTTTTAACATTTTAAGCTTGGCTACCCTTGATGCTGTTGCACGTTCAGTACTAGAAAATAGAAATACCTATAAAACACTAGAAATACCCCCTGGATAAATGAAGATGTACATAACCTAAAAAGGCAAAACATAAATGGAAAGCTTCTAAATTGCAAGTGCACTTTAGCCTCTTTAACGGCATTATTGAAATTAATAGTTTTTGAAGATGTGAGAAATAAGTGTTTTTCTACTGATATCTGACAAATGTCACAATTGCCCAGATTGTTAATCTGTCATTAAAAGATATTCCTGATTCTTCTCCGGAGTTATTTCACAAGTTTCTGTCATTCTTTAGTCTCAAGATTATTTATTTAATATTCCTTAATATCAGAACTTAGATTTCTCCTCCTGTACATGTTGTTAATGTTGTCTTCCAGAACATCGCTGTGTTGAGTGATTTTAAGCCCATTTCAGCAAAGGATCTCATGGAAAAAATGTCTAGATTGAATTTGTCAACTAATCCCAAAGGATATTATTCCAACTAAACTCGTGGAGGAGGTTCTGGGAACTGTGTGCTCTGATATATTTTCAATTATTAACAGCTTTCTAGCCACAGGGTCAGTTCATTCTTATTTTAAATGTGCAAAAGTTCAGCCTCTTCAAAAGAAAGCTAACCCAGACACCACCATCCTAAACCTCTACAGACCAATCTCACAGTTGCCATTTCTTGTGGAGATTCTAGAGATGGTGGTCTTAAAACAATTATCATTTATGAGTATAATTCATGTTTTTGAAAACTCCCAACTGAAACTGCACTTCTTAAAGTAACCACAACCAACAAAGTGTTTTCTTCTTGTAATTGTACCTTTTTGTTGTTTTACTTTGTTTAAAATGTGTAATTGTGCACCAGCAGGAAAAGCACTGAATAAATAGTTATTATAGTTGCCCAGGTTTTGCAGTTGTCTTTATGTAACTAACTGGGTAGAGGAGTTAGTCTTATAAAGGCAAAAGTGTGGACTAGTGTTTATACAGCTCTGTACTCACTTGTGGGTTCAGTCCCAGGTGCGGGACATTACTGTAGTACCCTTGAGCAAGATACTGTACCTAGATTGCTCCAGTAACAACCCAGCTGTAAAAATGTGATATATTTTAACAATTGTAAGTCGCTCTGGATAAGCGTGTCTGCTAATAAATAATAGGTCAATAATTTGAAGTAGACAGTCAAGTGCTCAGGTGGAACGAAAACCTGTAGATACTGTGGGTTTCCACACACGGCAGGATAGCCCAAAAAGAAACCAAAGTGCTCTATATCAATATCCCACTAGATGTCACCCTTACTTTCCCAGCAGAGGTCAGGGGGAACAAAAGGGAAAGGATTTTATATCTAAATCAAAGGTTTTGATGGTGAAAAGCTACAAAAAAGTGTAATGGAAATTGTTAGCCATGTGTGCTATTTTAACAGATACACTTAGAGCCTAAATAAATATGTAATAAATCAATAAATAAAACACAAAATTGCAAATCCAGTATGCTCCAGTCACTGTAGTTGTCTGCATTCCTACTTACAAGTCAACAAGGTAAATTCACAGTGATGCCTTGTAGAATAACAGCCTTTCTTAGAACAACATGGCCACAGCTTTGCTTTGGCAGAATACAGCTATTATAGAACATAATCAACCATCTTCCTAATGTTCCTTTTTAATGAGGGAATTGGCTGTATTTTTTAAGAGAACCTCCAATCACATTTCCACAGTAAGGTTCCAAAGATTTCTCTTGGCAAATGTTTGAGTACTGCACGTAAAAACAGCAACACCAAAACTGATGAACACAAGATGGGGGTTGATTGTTTTGCACTGGCATTCAGTCAGTTCTTTTAGTGATATTGTGCCTTCTACAGAAAGTGTCTCAACATAGTGTATAAGACAATATACGGTAAAATACAAATTAAAACAACACATGAATAAATAACAAAGGATACAATAGAAGAGAAGGCACATATCAAACCAAAAAAATTGAGTTGACACAGACATGACTCAAAGCCATGTCCTAGAAATGAGCCTTTATTTGTGTTTTAAAAATAGTTACAGATTCTGAAAAATAGATGCGCTGAGACAGAGCATTCCAGGGCCCTGGTGCTCATGCGGAGATGTCTCTATCTCCCACAGCTCGCAGTTTGGTCTTCCCAATACACAGCAGGCTGGCGTCAGCTGAGCGTAGAGAAAGAATAGATGGAGAACAAAGTCAGCATAATTCACTGAAGTACAAAGGAGAAGAAGCTTTCAAAGCAGCGTAAGCCAACAGCCAGATCTTGAAAAAAATCTGACAAAGTATTCTTCTAAAGAAGAATAGAAGAGTGGCTTGCCTCTGATTTACTAAACTATAGCTGCAAACTTTTTAACTAAACTGATGCCTTTCAATCAATAACATAGTCATGCCAGCACAGAGCATGTAACAATTGTCAATTTTAAAGACAATCTGTGGATTGACAAATTTCTCATCTTAAGGGAGATCTGAAACAGGAGGATTTAGGAAAAAAGGAATTAAACTCAGTAAATATTCTGCTAATGCTGTGATTCATGAAATGGCAAGCCAAAACTTCCTTTTTTAATTAAAAGCTTGACTAAAATATATTTGTTCTTCAGGATATAATAATCATGAAGTGATGGTGAAGGGAAATGAACAAGAGCTATTATGACACTAACTAGATTGGCATATGGTAAAAATATATGCTATGGCACAGATAAGTTGCATAGTGGAGCAACAACCCAGTAAAAGATACGAAGATCCAGTAACTACTGGAAACTAGGTCAAGGATAACAACACAATACAAATGAACAGTGAGCTTGTATTGGAACATGTAAGAGCTAAAAAGGAAGTGATCTGGTCTTCTTTAATGGGCAGTGTCAAGGTGTGCAGGTGATAAGTTACCGGTCTGTAGGATCTATATGTGTAGTCTAATTAGATGTGTTTTCCAGAGGCACAGTGTATTGACTGGAGCTGGTGCTCTACTGATGTGAACAGGCAGCTGGCTTGTAATAGCGCAAGACAGGAGACATTTCAGGCACGGGAGGGAAGTGAGCAAGGGTGCAGTCCAGCCAGGCAAGCAGAACAAGATGAGAAGAGAGAACAAGTAGGGGACAAGGTGACACACAACAGTGTCCAAAGTGATGGTGACATTGGCAAGCAAAGATCAAGACCTTTAAATTGGAGTCATGCTGGAGGAGGTAGCCTGTGAAGAATGTAAGCTGACGGGAGGAGCATGGGCAGAGAAAGTGCTGAGCAAGCAGTGGCAGTTTGAATCCACTGGGAGAGGGCAGTATCCTGACACCGAGAGGCCAGCCAGAAGAGTTTGAGTAGCCCCATCAATAAAGAACTAAGGCCTGGCCCTGGACCAGGAGCAGAATAGAGGGGAATCTGAAGAAAGGGTTGGTCTGTAGATGTTTTTCAGAAGGGAACAGCGGGAGTGTTCCAGTGAAACTATGTGCCTAGAATATAAGGGGATAATTAAGGGAAACACCCAGGATCTTGGCAGAAGCAAATATAGAGAAAGAGGGAGAGAGAGGTTAGCATGGGGGGAGAAAGAAGAAGGCAGGTACAGTATGTAAGTCAGAAGTTTTACATTTTGAAAAAGATTTTGCTTCAAAAGTGCCTTTATAAGGTTTTACCTGCATGGTATACACTTTTAAGGAATTGCTAAAAACAACTTTGACCTTATATTTTTTAATAATTATTCATGATAATAAATCAACCAAGAAAAGATGGGTGCAATTGTGAAAAATCTGATGGGGGGGCCTTTACATTCAGAGGCTTACCACAAAATGACTTGACACAAGACTGTATTCAGAAATGACATCCTCCGTCTCACATAATTGGAGGGCAGAGCAGTTGACTTTCAGAGTAGAGTCAGTCAACAGAACTGTAACAGTAAACACTGAAGTTTCAGAAATAATTGGATTCTTACCCAGAAGGTCTTATTCGCTATGTGTGTTTGCTCTGGTTTCTAATTTGAAACAAAGGCACAACATGTAACAATATCAGAAAGCACAGGTCAGTTAATGAAAATGCATTTTATTACATCTCCTGGGCTATTTTTAAAATATATTCCTTTTGTATAATATAATGTGTACAACACTCTTTCGCTGCTATGATCAAGAACAAACAAAAACAAACAAATAAACAAACTAAAATTGAAAGTGTAACATACATTTAATTCCAACTTTGTTTAATGTGCTTTCATTTGTACTTTGAGCACATCTTAGGTTAATTAATTTTGTTTCATTAATTTTATATTTATGTGTATGTAGAGTATCTTATGATATTGGGACTCATTCCCTATTACGAGCATGATAAAGAATCGCAAACAAGCCCTTTGTAAAGGTTACATCAGCAGTTTGTTTGTTTGGTTTGCATAGACACACATGACATATGGAAAATACAAAAATAACTGTTTATCTCAGTGTAAGTCTGCTTGACCTCATCTGAAAGGCTTGCTAGCCTGAATAAAAACTACGTAAGGTTGATATGACAAATTTCAAATATAAATAAAAGTTTTTCAGATTAAAAACAGAATACTATATATATGCACATACAATATAATTAATTTGTGTTGTCTCACTCTCCAGTACCCGTATAGTGCATTGCAATTTAATTTGATCTTTTAGAGTATTTAAACCCCCATGTGTGATCAAATGACTGGGTGGTCACCCGGGACAGTGCAGGTGAGAGGATGGGCATGGGTGGGCAGTGGGCATTGAAAATGGAAGGCATATTTGTTTTTGTTTATGTAAATATAAGGAGTTTGTTGTATTTAATAACAATAATAATCAAATCTTAAATCAACCCCTCCCGCTCGCATCATTCTCATCCCGTAGCGTCCGCCGAGATCCCGGGTGCGACATACATTTCAGGAAACTTCAGACTTGGGCTACTAGGCATTTACACAGATATAGTTGCGCATCTCCACCTTTTACTGTTGCTTGGGTATATAGGGCGTGAAATGAGAGAAACATAAGAATGGTTTCAGCAATAAGTAATGCGTGATAAATGCTCAATGAGCTTCCATATTAGCAAGAACTGTCAGTATACAGAATTGTAGACTTCAGTGACAATGAATTAGTCACACAATCCTCCACAACAGGAGGCACACAAACATTTCGATAGTTTTTACAGAGTGTGTTCTGATATACAGCATAGTAGTAACACACCAACTCTTCTGTGAGTCTAGTAATATAATAATATACTATATTGAACGATGATTTCCTATAGATTGCAATATAATCAGTTCGTATTGGATATGACATCCTATAGACCTCAGTAAATCGCTGGGCGACTCTCTGTAGCGCAGGGGGAGGAGGCAGCCTGTGCGTATTTTATCCGGCTCATTTATATAGGCTGATTATTTTGGAAACACCACCATATTTCAGTAAACTCCCAGTTATGATTCTACTGGCTGCCATGCAACAATACTTTGTTAATGTCGTCACGCTGAGAAACCTCCTAGATCGTTTCATTAGTTCTTGGACAGCTGGTGGGAATAGACGCCTGTTCCAGCAGGTGCCGGGGATCTGATACCAGTGTCAAACATCCAGATCTGATGCTAATACTTGGTTTGTGCAAATCATAATAGTAAACCAACAACGAGGGAAGGGCGAGGGTGAGAGCTCTCGCAAAGAAACACATTTCCTCCCCTTTAACCCTGCAACTCATTTTTGATCATGTTTCACCTATGAGTGAAGCCGAGACTGGTATCCAGCTGCTGCCAGGTGCGCCTGCAGGGACAGTATCCATTCGCTTAGTTAAACATTCCCACGGACTTTAGCTGAAGCGCTTTTCATATTGAGGACGATGGGGATGCCGAATATTTTCATCTGCATTATTGGCATCGTCTGCTTGGTGAACGGTAAGGTGATTCTGCATTATTTTCATTGTGCGTCCAATTTCTCAACCATTTCCAACCTGCCTTGGCGATGGTTAGGGGCTGTTCTTTCTCTTTTGTTGTATGACTTTTTTGTCCTCTTCAAACCCGGTGCTTCTCCGGATACTGTTAGCATTGCTTAGTTGTGTGAGCGCCGACAATGACATAACTACTGATTTAGCATCTGTTTGATCCTGCTCTGGGAGTTTGTTCTTCCAGCTTTTACTTTCTCTGTACTCGTTGATTTTCCTGGATTGCTATTATTAGCTCTTCTGCTGTAAGAGTGCGATTTGTTTTTTCCCAAAGGAATCTTCTCCCTGTTCTTGTTCTATTATTATTATTATTATTATTATTATTATTACTACTACTACTACTACTACTACTACTACTACTAATAATAATAATAATAATAATAATAATAATTGTTGTTATCTCACTAGGCGTTTCCCTCTAATATGCAACTCTTGTTTTATTTGTTTGGATAAATCTCCCATTGTATAGTCTATAGCCTACTGTATTTACGTCTTAACCAAGTTACCAATCACCAATATGTTATCTGTTGAATTCGACCCCACTTGATTAAAAAGTGTTTCTGGTTTATTGTTGCCCCACCAGTAAAGTGGGGTATGTTTATCTCTCACACAAGCTTTCACTTAGATAGATAGATAGATAGATAAACTCAAATCTGTGTTGCCAAAATATAAATTGCACAATTTTGAAGAGCTCAGGATAGAGCGAGAAAGCGATCACAACTTGAATGAAAACAGCATAAATAAGACACAATAAGCTAATTATTGTTGCGCCTACTTGTGTGTTTTATTAATTGTGCCTTTACACTTGCGTTCTCGTATGAAAGACTGATAGAAACGTGGTGTTCCTCAGCTTGCACAACAGCAGTGTAGGGAGGCAGGAAGAATGGGAATACTTTGAAAAACATAATTACTTATCTGTGGGCATATAACCCCGTGGAAGGTATAGTGGTCTCAAATATTAATAGTGGAATTAAATCAAGCTTAATAAAAAACGAACAAACCAAAACAGCCGACTCACAGACGCACACACACAAAACCCAAATAATAATGATGATGAATGTGATTATTGTAATATAATATGATATGTATAATAATAATAATAATAATAGTATACTGTATTTATATAGCGCCTTTCATTCCAAGGGCTGCCAAAGCTCTTTCCAGTAATTAGATGACGTACTTCATCACCCGCTTGATGTTCACTTTACCGCCTACCACTGTCCCGTTTTCTGTTAAATGGGGCGCCAAGTGTAAATAAGCAGATATAATTTAACCAAATACATAAATACAGAGAAATACATACACACATAAATAATGTATGTCGTGATCATAAAGCCGAATAAAAATGTTAAGAAAACATTAATAAAATATCTTCATATCCCTTAATTTCAGATTGAATTTATGCATCTTAATGTAACAGGCATTAAACATTTAAATCCCGAATGCGAAACAAATTGGGAGAAATTATAATAAACAAAAGCGAAAAAATGCAGCATATTATTATTCAGTGCATTACTTATTCCCGAAAAATGAAGTGGACACCTATATCACAATCTTAATTCTTAATGTATTTAAATGCTATAGATTTGCTATGCTAATATTTTTTGCAAATAGGTTTCCGCCCTCATAGACGATTGGTCCGTGAGAGACACGTGGTGGGCGTGTTGGTGACGTCGGAGCACGTAGGATTCCTTCCCAAAAACATAATGACGGCATGTTAATTAAGTAGTTTATTTAACAAGTTCGTATTATCTTAGGTTTTCTACTCCAGTTATTGTGAATTTTGTCATTAATGTACAACAATTTAATACGTTTTTTTTATTTTCACCTGTAGCATTTCGTTAGACCTCAGTGGAGAGCAATGGCTTCAATGATATTTGGCCGCAACCAAAACATAATATCGATGTAACTTCGGAAACTCGCCATATTTATATAGTTTAATTTTCATTTAGTTTTCCTTATTCCACCAAACATTTGTATTAAAGTTGAATCCAAATCATTTGATATGCTGAGTCGCCCCTGTTTACATCCTGATACGCATCCTTACGTTTCGGTCCGCTGGGATTTTGGATGGCTTTGTCCTTGGGATTGAGCTATGACATACAAAGCACACGTACTAGATCTAAAGATTTGGATGTAGAAAAGTGATTACACTGCAAGCTCACAGGTGCAAGCCCTGGAATTTGAACCCACCCAACATTTAAGATGCGTTTAATTTGGCTGGCCTCTGGGGAATATTGGTCATAATTAGCCCAGACTATAACCACTGATCTCTCTACACTGGAAGGTCATGAACCTGGGTTTCTGATTAGAAGCCTTTACCCATTCAGCCAGACAAGAGTTATTTTAAACTATGCAACTTGGTTCCTTTGTATTGAACTTTGTCTGAAAGGGTTCACCCAGGGCTGGATAATGTGTAGTGTTTTCATAATGCTGTACTTGTCCCTCCTGCCCCTAGATTCACTGCAAGGGGAGTATCAGAGGAAGCTGTACAAAGACCTGATGAAAAACTACAATCCACTGGAGAGGCCTGTGTTCAATGACTCCCATGCCCTCACTGTTTACTTCACCCTCAGTCTCATGCAGATAATGGACGTGGTGAGAGAAACCAGACATATCTATCACAGTTGGTTTTGCCTGAGATTAAGATATGCCAGTTGTGTCAAATAAGGTATTGGCGGGGCATCTAGTATTGTCTAGATTCATCAGTTCATCCAATCAGTGTCAGTCACATGGTTGGGCTGTATGTTCTAAATATCCACAACTATCTGCGTCAATATATTCCTCCTCTTTTTAATCCTGAACTTATTTTTTTAACTTTTATTTTTCTGTTGATCCTGAAGTAGTCCTTTGAGTTCACTATCATTAGATGTCAGGATTAAAAAAAACTACAACACACACACCAAATCAAATCCCAATGTGCTCTGCTTTTTCTCATGATTTAGAGATTGAATTCCTGTAAATGTGTGACGCAGTGGTGCAGTGATTACAGCTGACTCGCAGCTCCTCCTGAGACCCAGATTTCCCATAAATTGTTTGTGTTAATTATACCTTCCTGACTAGGAATCAATCTGGTTACCCTTCTTTGAATGTTCGTGTACATGTTCGAGCAGTTCTGACTTTTAAACTTTTATGTTGTCCATTACTGGTAAAAGAGCACAGAACACAGACAAATTCATAAATAAAAGCAATTATTGCTGAAGTATTGTTTTTTTCATCACTGTTTTTTGAAGGACAGACCACACTAACAAAAGCACAATATTGATGTCAGTATGAATTTTACATTTGTTTTCTTGAAACCTCACATCAGATGGACAAATGGATCTTTTACCTGTCACATACAATTTAATCTGAATGAGAAAATCGAATATTTGATATCACCCTAAGTTATTCCACATTATCAGACCCCTATACTTCATTAGAGAATATACACATATATTATATAAGTGCATATAACAAGGGAACATATTTTGAAGACAATATATTGAGTAGCTATACTGATATGAAGACATTTTAATTTCCCTTAAAATGTGTGTAAATTATTAATTTCTCATATAAAATCAATAATTTATGGTGATTTTCTTTTATTTGTGTGTCAGTAATGTTTCTCCCAGTGCACCAGATGTTACTGTTCTTATCAACCATTTCTCTGCATTTTTTACAGGATGAAAAGAATCAGGTTTTCACCACCAATGTCTGGTTACAGCTGGTAAGTGATTCATTTAATTAAATGTACTTGCTAATCATGTCTTCATGGAAGTTGTACTATTTAACCTGTAATGTCACTCAGTTAACTTTCCTCACTTAGTGGGCATATATGGGCAGCTTGTGTTATATTTTACTCCCATCCTCCCAAAAAATCACATCTTTCTGCATTTAAAACAAAACAGTTACTGACAGTTAATGACCTATGAATATAAGATTCAAAATTGGATTTATATTTTATGTATTTATTTATTTATTGGTCTTCATAATAGTTTTTGGGTCCTTTGGAGGTCACAATTCCCTGCAGAACACATTTCCAAATAAAGCTTTCCAATCTGGCCATCCAGCAGCTGTGGAAATAAGCGAATAAACCATTATGAAAATTAAAGTGTTCAAACAAAATCACTGTGAATAAAAAATAAAGATGTATCTATGTTTCCAAATGTCTAGAATGTCTGTTTCAGAGCTCTCCTTATGCTTGTTACACTATAGGCCTAATTCCTTAATTTTGTATCTGTACAACATTAATTGGGAACATATAAGACTTGGTTACTAGCAAGGATCAACTACTTTTTAGTCTTTTGATGGTCAACCTTGACGCTTTGACTCAGCCTTTCCGTTCCTGGGTGTTTTATTACAATCTATTAAACCTTGCCAGTAATGTAAAAAATGTACTCCAATAGTTTTTTTAAATTTAAGAAATCCAGTAGAATCTGGGGACACATATAATGTTAGTAAAAATGATTTAGAAATTATGCAAATAAAAACATTATCGGCACAGGCACCAGTTTATGTTTGTAAGATCAACAAGTCATATCTGTGAATCCAATTACGGGAAAGGGAGCAAGGAGGAAAACAATCAAGAATGCGAGGAGCATAATAAAGCTGAAGTGCTATCTAGCAGGGATAGAGGACTAATATTACAAGTGCTGTCGGAAGAGATGCGTCTTGAGTAAGCGCCGGAATGAGGTCAAGGACTCTGCTGTTTTGACTTCGGTGGGCAGGTCGTTCCACCACTTAGGGGCCAGGGATGAGAAGGAGCGGCTCTGGAGGAAGGGGAGTGGAGAGGAGGCAGAGTTAGTCTTCTGGCACTGGAGGAGCGCAGTGGTCTGGAGGGGATGTATGGAGAGACGAGTGACTGAAGGTAGCTCGGTGCAGTGTGGTCAAGACAGCGGTAGGTGAGGGTCAAAGTCTTGAACTGAATGCGTGCCGCTATCGGGAGCCAGTGGAGGGAGTGGAGCAGTGGAGTAGCGTGTGCGAATCGTGGCAGAGAGACACCAGACGAGCCGCAGAGTTCTGGATGAGTTTAGATAATATTCAAACGCTTCTAGTTAAGGTCAGCAATTTTGTGATAACATTGGTTTATAATTTGATTTAAGGTTACACTGCTTATCTGCTTTCGCCAGCAATCTCAATCCAAATAAATTGGATATCAGTGTTTGTATAAGAAAAGTATTTTACATTTTTTGCATCTATCGAGGTGTTGTGATAGTGAAAGCTATTGCTTCAGTGTTTGGCTATATTTCCTCACAAGGTGTCTGTTTTCCTTTTTCTGGGCAGTACTGGAGTGACTACTACCTCCAGTGGAATATCTCTGACTATCCTGGTGTGAAGAATGTCAGATTTCCTGATGGACAAATATGGAAGCCAGATGTTCTTCTCTATAATAGGTAGGTGGCATCTTTATTGCTCCTTCTCATGGGGGAGGAAGGATTATGATGGTTTCACTGAACTCCTGCTTAGACCAGCTGAAGTGTCCTTGGGGTTATTTGGAGCCTACAGAAAACCTAATCTTGCATTATTGTTTCAGATAGTCAGAATTGACTGACATTTGGTGATCTGTGAAATGTATTGTTGATGGGTTAAACTTCGCTGGTAGTCAATTGAAGCCAGCACAGGGCTTATGTACTGTTAATTTACTCTACTAATAAGCACCATAGTGGCTGTATTGTACACAAACTGCAGATGGGATGAGGGACCGGATTAAATCAAAACTTTGATCCTCCTGCTAGTAGCAAACTACAAAGCTGTACATCACAGAGGTTACATTTATGATTAAAAGAAAGAAGCATCTTACTAAAAATGAAGCCACAACAGAGGAAGGTTTTCGTAGTTTTTTTTGTTATTAGCGGGTGGGTCAAAGTTTTGATTTAATCCTGACCAAGGTATGGTCCAGTCACCCAGGAAATAGAGCATACAATGACTAGAATTAGGTTCTCAGCTTCAAGCATTATTAGAAATGTCTGGGTCTTAGAGGTTGAATTTTTGAGTATTTGCTTCCCTTACTGTTATGTTCGCCCTGGATAAGGGCATCTGCCAATAAATAATAATAATAATAATAATAATAATAATAATAATAATAATAATAATAATAATAATGTTTGTTCAATAGAATCATCCTTGGAGGCACACAAATACATTTGTGATTTCAGGAACATTTTATAATAAATTATATATATTTTACCAATGAAATTTCTATTGGTGTCCACATTTGTGTTTAGCATTCTGATATGATATTTGCATAATTTATATAAAAATCTGAAGAAAGATAAAGGACCCAGTTCACTGCTATGAGCAAACTGCCCACTCCAGACTAAATTAACAACATGGGAAATTTGTCCAGAGAAAACTGCCTCCAAAGATTCTATTTTGTGACTAAATTGGCTGGTTTGGTGTAACAAAAAAGAAAACGAAACGACACTGTCCAGTCATTGCAATGAGAGGTGACGGACACCTTTCCATCCACAGTTGAGCCATCACTGAAATTGAAGGATGTGGTACGACTGAATGTGAAACAGCTGAAGTTGCCTTTTCTACAATCAGCAATATGCATATTTGCAATTCCCTGTGCATCCTTACATAAACATTTTATTGACACTTAAATAAGTGTTATTTATTGTGTGGTCCACCTAATGACCTGATTTATGCCACTTTAACCAAGGCAGTAACAGTTCATTACTACAAACAGTTTACCGTCATGTTTCTCACTAAATCTAGCAGATTGAGTTTTATTGGGGAAATAAAACATGGACGTGGCCAATAACAAGTGACTTGTTCCTTACACAGTGCTGATGAGAGATTTGATGCCACCTTTCACACCAATGTCCTGGTGAATTCCTCTGGCTATTGTCAGTACCTCCCACCAGGTAAACCAAATCACCTCTCATCACTATTAAAGCTCATTTTACATCAACTCTCAGGACAGTAATGATTACACAGCAATATTTTATTTTTGTATGTATCAAATATAATTTATATTTTATTTTTCTGCACTGTAATACATTTTATAAGGTATTGTGATTTATAATTATAATATGTATTATTTATTTTCCATAAATGTATGTATGTTCAATTGCTTTGGCAACTCAAATTTGTTTGTCATGCCAATAAAGCACCATAAATTGAAATTGAAAAATTAATTTAAACTACAACCTTTAAATGAGACAAGAACTGTCAAAGAAGTTAAATAAGGGAAGCACAGAGGTACAAACTACACTGGTATGAAGCCATGAATAATTAAACATTCTATGTTTTGCTTTTCTTGCATGCAACTCCAATCCGATTGAGTACAAAACTGGAATTTGGATCTAACTTGTGTAATCTCTAGCACACTCCCATAATTAACCTCTTTTCAGTGTTATGGATGAGTACAGAAAATGTGTCCCTTCTGGTTTCAGCTGATCTAAATCAAAGCCTTTTTCAGTGCACAGTCTACTTTACTGGACTTAAATGATAATGGAGTCAGTTCTGGTTTGATGTGTCTATTTGCAGCATTTGATCATGTAGGTCATACTCAATGTAACTCAATGAAATACATCCAGCACCACAACAGGTTGGTTCATTTCTTTATCTTGGCCTGTCCATCACTAAAATACATACGGTCTTTAACTACTTCCCTGCCTAGGTATCTTCAAGAGCACTTGCTACATAGATGTGCGCTGGTTCCCCTTTGATGTGCAAAAGTGTGACCTCAAGTTTGGCTCCTGGACCTATGGTGGCTGGTCCCTTGATTTACAGATGCTGGAGGCTGATGTGACTGGATACATTGCCAATGGGGAATGGGACCTTGTAGGTAAGGTGCTAAGCAAACATCTGATTTAGAAGCAAGCTGCAGGCCTTTGAAGCGGGAAGCTTTAGAAAAACCCTGTCCGGTATTCATGAATACCAAGATTTCCCCGTTCTCAATAGTATCCAAATCCTGTTGTATTGACTTTGCTGCTACTGCTCCTTCTGCCTTGTTACACTATGAAGATTTAATAAGTTTTCTGACAATACCAGAGTCAAACACACTGATAAAAATTAAGAGAAATTGGTCTAATAATGATCCTTGTTCTCGCCAACTATTTACCTCACCTAAGAACTCTCTGTCTTTCCTTAATCACCTCTTAATCCACATGTAAGCCTATACACTCACCTAAAGGATTATTAGGAACACCTGTTCAATTTCTCATTATTGCAATTATCTAACCAACCAATCACATGGCAGTTGCTTCAATGCATTTAGGGGTGTGGTCCTGGTCAAGACAATCTCCTGAACTCCAAACTGAATGTCTGAATGGGAAAGAAAGGTGATTTAAGCAATTTTGAGCGTGGCATGGTTGTTGGTGCCAGGCGGGCCGGTCTGAGTATTTCACAATCTGCTCAGTTACTGGGATTTTCACGCACAACCATTTCTAGGGTTTACAAAGAATGGTGTGAAAAGGGAAAAACATCCAGTATGCGGCAGTCCTGTGGGCGAAAATGCCTTGTTGATGCTAGAGGTCAGAGGAGAATGGGCCGACTGATTCAAGCTGATAGAAGAGCAACTTTGACTGAAATAACCACTCATTACAACCGAGGTATGCAGCAAAGCATTTGTGAAGCCACAACACGTACAACCTTGAGGCGGATGGGCTACAACAGCAGAAGACCCCACCGGGTACCACTCATCTCCACTACAAATAGGAAAAAGAGGCTACAATTTGCACAAGCTCACCAAAATTGGACAGTTGAAGACTGGAAAAATGTTGCCTGGTCTGATGAGTCTCGATTTCTGTTGAGACATTCAGATGGTAGAGTCAGAATTTGGCGTAAACAGAAGGAGAACATGGATCCATCATGCCTTGTTACCACTGTGCAGGCTGGTGGTGGTGGTGTAATGGTGTGGGGGATGTTTTCTTGGCACACTTTAGGCCACTTAGTGCCAATTGGGCATCGTTTAAATGCCACGGCCTACCTGAGCATTGTTTCTGACCATGTCCATCCCTTTATGACCACCATGTACCCATCCTCTGATGGCTACTTCCAGCAGGATAATGCACCATGTCACAAAGGTCGAATCATTTCAAATTGGTTTCTTGAACATGACAATGAGTTCGCTGTACTAAACTGGCCCCCACAGTCACCAGATCTCAACCCAATAGAGCATCTTTGGGATGTGGTGGAACGGGAGCTTCGTGCCCTGGATGTGCATCCCACAAATCTCCATCAACTGCAAGATGCTATCCTATCAATATGGGCCAACATTTCCAAAGAATGCTTTCAGCACCTTGTTGAATCAATGCCATGTAGAATTAAGGCAGTTCTGAAGGCGAAAGGGGGTCAAACACAGTATTAGTATGGTGTTCCTATTAATCCTTTAGGTGAGTGTATATTACCTCAGGTTGCATTTGAAACAGCAGGCTTTCTATGTTGTTGTATTCCACTTTGGTCCCTTGACGTGTGCTATATAGAAACCAATTTAATCACTTAATTACAGTGCTAATGCTAATTGAATAATTTCCTTGATTTCCTCTCATTAACGTTTCCAAAACTTTGCATGTAGTACAAACAAAAGCCATTGGTCACTCATTACCTTGTGGAAATGTGTTCTTATTTTTTGTTGGCAGATCTGTATGTAACTATTACCTTCCTCAATTTAAAAAAAAAAACAACCAGCAAAAAACAGTGACATTATTCTATGATTTCTTGACATTTGCACCAATATTATTAATAAGAACAAAAAGAGACTGTCAAAATAGTGTGTTAAATTAGTACATTAAAAGAAGGTGTTTGCAATTTAAAGGTGTGAAATTCTTTCTTGGTGGTACACACCAAATCTGAAGATTTTGTAAAAGTACTAATGTAATTCTCCAGTTTTGTGTTTAACTTGAAGGTGAATGGTTTGCTTTTCAGTAGTGCTGCACACCTCGATGAATGCCCTGTTTGTATGGTATTTTCTGGGGGAGGGGAGAGTGTCACTGACTGAGAGGATTGACCCATCTCAACTTAATAACAGCTGCAAGAGGTTGGGTTGATTAAACTGCACTGTGGGAAGAAATGAGGGAAACGGATTCACCTGGTGAGAGAAGAGAGACATTCTGCACCTGATCATGTTTTCTGAGTTTTTCTAGCTCCCTTGTCAGGTGAATAATTTTTCCTCATTTCTTCTCACATCACTGGTGAACGACACAGCTGTTCTTTAATTACAATCGTCAATCACTCCAATTAGTATTTTCTATCCCCCTTGACCAGAAAACATCATTCAAATTGTCGCTGCATCTTTTTGTGCAGTTCTGTGCCTATTGTACAGTAACTCTGTTGATGCTGAGAAACTCCATTGGGTTGCCTGATTGGTCCCCTCGCTCTGTGCCTTGGGTTGTTACAGTGAGGGCTTTGCTCATGCCTTGCCTTTTTAATGCAGAGGTCCAGGGGCGTCGGAATGAGAAGTTCTATGACTGCTGTGAAGAGCCGTACCCCGACGTGACGTTCACGGTGATCATGAGGCGCCGCACTCTCTACTACGGCCTGAACCTGCTTGTCCCCTGTGTGCTCATCTCAGCGCTGGCTCTGCTCGTCTTCCTGCTTCCTGCTGACTCGGGAGAAAAGATCTCTCTGGGTGAGTTGGATATAAACAAAACTAATTAATGGTAAGGGATTAAAGGGGGCCAAGTGCAGTCCCTAAAATGGTGATCATCAGAGTGTAGAAGTAAAGTATCTGCGATTTTTCTGTTCCATTGTTAAACTTATAAGTATGACCATCACTATTGTGGCTACTGTAAACACCCCAAAGGAGAGAAAGCTCTTCTATGTTTCAGGATGTGACATTTCAGTTACTGGATAGCAGAAAAGATTACATCTACAAGAGCACAGGATTAGTCTTCCCCCAGCAGCTCTTTACTTTACTGAAACACACCTACTAACACATGCACCCCTTTAGTGCATCAAATGTACAGTGTGATTTTTGAAGAAAGGGGAACAAGTGAAAGAAGATGGTTGCACAGTGATTTCTTAAAACACATTTGGATCATTTAATGAATTCTGTCTGAAAGGTTTATATAAAATGTATCAAGTATCCACTTTCTGCAGCTTGTAAAATATACATGAAGTCATTCAGGTATAGCAATCATGCTTTAAAACTCTCTTTGTGACGGGCCCCTTGGGAAATCCAGGCTAATAGCTATTTACTTCATTGTGGATTTCATGAATCATGCAGAAAATTTCAGTTGCTCAACATCTAATTTTACAATCCTTTTGGTTTTATGTAATGTACTTTTTGAAACTGGACTAGTTTGTAACCCAACTTTGGATTTGTAACAATCATGTGGAATCTATTAATCAAGAACTCGTATAATAAACATTTTACTCAGATTAAAATTGCAGTTATTACCTAAACAAATGGAGAAAATGAAACAAAAAGGAAATAGAAAAAAAAGACTGGAATAGATAGGTATAGAGTCTGGAAAGAAAAAATCTAACTGAATTAACATCGATCGAGGATCCCAGTCTACTCCTGATGAAATTAGTCCAAATTACTTTCAGTTTTCGTCTCATGACCCTAAAAGAAATCGCATTAAAATAAATCGTGAAGTATTTACATTTTTTATTTAATGTGCATATTTAATGTCATTGCAATATAATTTTTTAAAGGTAAAGCTTTTGATATGCAGTAAGAAGTTAATCTGATGTTTAGCTTTGGATTCTTTTTTTTACCAAGACCTGTCAAGAATAGGCTTTATTCTTTTTTTAGGGATCACTAGACTCCAGGCAGCTAGTCTGGCTTGATGGACCAGCTGTTCCAAGTTTTGAGTAGTGATGTGATGGTTTGGACTGTTTTTGTTCTGCATTGCAGGAATCACAGTGCTCTTGTCACTCACTGTCTTCATGCTGCTGGTTGCAGAGATCATGCCAGCGACGTCAGATTCTGTGCCTTTGATAGGTGAGCCGTACATTCCCAAGAGGATTAACACTTGCATTTAGTGTCTTAAACATAAATTGGAAGGGCTGTGTGTAACTGTCTTAAGCTGCCGCATGTTAAAAAGATGGAGTACTAATTTTTGCTTTGAATAAGATGTTCCCTGAAGGACTTTTACACTAGCTGCCCAAGAATTTTATCCCAGGTAAACCATGCAGTGTCATTTCCCAATATATGAATTTGTGCATTTGCTTTTAAAGTCGAGGAATATAAGATGAATACATAAACATAAATACACCCACATATATATACAGACGGGTGACAAACGGAAAAACCTGAATAAATCAGTGGAGGAACAAATGTAGATCCCTCCAAACAGGTGTACTGCATGATACAATTAAGCAATTAACATCCTATCCTAACATCCTAGCTCTGTGGCATGTATAAAAATGCTAAGCAGGCCCAGTTGACCTCAATTTCGGATCAAGATGGCAAGAGGAAAGTGACTTAGAAAGAGGGGTCATTATTGGGGCACGAAAGGGAGGAGCTTCAGTCACAAAGATTGCTCTTGTTTCAATAGGAACAGTGACTAAAGTTACATCTGCGTTTAGACAGACATCAGTAAATAGGGTTGGAAATTGTGGTCGAAAGCGCACATTCGATGACCGTGATGCTTGTGCTTTACTGCGATATGTAAAGAAAAACAGAAGAGCAACTCTTTCCCAGGTGACTGAGAATGTCAATGCAGGACGTGATCAGACTGTCAGCAAGAACAGTCCGTCGAGAACGACACAGAGAGGGATATTATTGTAGGGCTGCAGTGCATAAACCCCTCATTACAAAGACAAATGCACATTTAGGCACTGATCTACAGAGATGAGGAAAAAAGTGATATGGTCAGATGAGTCATCCTTCACCATAATCTTGACAAGTGTGCGAGTGCATGTGTGGTGACACCAAGAGAACGGTACATGCCTGACTGCTTGACCCCTACAGTGAGGGGGTCCAGAGGCTCTGTTATGCTGTGGAGGGCATTTTCCTGGCATGGTTTGTGTCCACTTGTCCCCTTAGAGGAAAGGGTCACTGCAAATCATTACAGAGTTATTCTGAGTGATCACCTTTATCCTATGGTGAAACATTTATCCTGATCCCCAGGAACAAGCAGGAACTAAAGACAGCTGTAGTACAGGTCTGGCAGAGCATCACCAGGGAAGAAACCCAGCATCTGCTGATGTCTATGGGTTCAGACTTCAGGCAGTCATTGACTGCAAAGGATTTGCAACCAAGTATTGAAACTCACAATTTAATTCATGATTATGTAAGTTTGTCCAAATACTTTTGAGCCCCTAAAATTGGGGGGACCACACATGAAAATGGGTGTAATTCCTACACCGTTCACCCAATTTGGATGTGAAAGATGAAAGTCTACACTTAAAGCACATATTGACTGTTTCCTTTCAAATCCATTGTGGTGGCATTCACAGACAAAATTATGCCAATTGTGTCACTGTCCAAATATTTATGGACCTAATTGTATATATACACTGATCAGCCATAACATTATGACCACCTGCCTAATATTGTGTATGTCCCCATTTGGCCGCCAAAACAGCCCTGACCCGTCGAGGCTTGGACTCCACTAGACCTCTGAAGGTGTGCTGTGGTATCTGGCACCAAGATGTTAGCAGCAGATCCTTTAAGTCCTGTAAGTTGCGAGGTGGGGCCTCCATGAATCGGACTTGTTTGTCCAGCACATCCCACAGATGCTCGATTGGATTGAGATCTGGGGAATCTGGAGGCCAAGTCAACACCTTGATCTCGTGATTCATCAGACCAGGCCACCTTCATCCATTGCTCCGTGGTCCAGTTCTGATGCTCACGTGCCCATTGTAGGTGCTTTCGGCAGTGGACAGGGGTCAGCATGGGCACCCTGACTGGTCTGCGGCTACGCAGCCCCATACGCAACAAACTGCGATGCACTGTGTGTTCTGACACCTTTCTATCAGAACCACCATGAAAATGTTCAGCAATATGAGCAACAGTAGCTCGTCTGTTGGATCTGACCACACGGGCCAGCCATCAATGAGCTTTGGCCACCCATGACCCTGTCGCCAGTTCACCGCTTTTCCTTCCTTGGACCACTTTTGATAGGTACTGACCACTGCAGACCGGGAACACCCCACAAGAGCTGCAGTTTTGGAGATGCTCTGACCCAGTCGTCTAGCCATCACAATTTGGCCCTTGTCAAAGTCGCTCAGATCCTTACGCTTGCCCATTTTTCCTGCTTCTAACACATCAACTTTGAGGACAAAATGTTCACTTGCTGCCTAATATATCCCACCCACTGACAGGTGCCATGATAATGAGATTATCAGTGTTATTCACTTCACCTGTCAGTGGTCATAATGTTATGGCTGATCGGTGTATATACACTCACCTAAAGGGTTAACACCTGTTCAATTTCTCATTATTGCAATTATCTAACCAACCAATCACATGGCAGTTGCTTCAATGCATTTAGGGGTGTGGTCCTGGTCAAGACAATCTCCTGAACTCCAAACTGAATGTCTGAATGGGAAAGAAAGGTGATTTAAGCAATTTTGAGCGTGGCATGGTTGTTGGTGCCAGACGGGCCGGTCTGAGTATTTCACAATCTGCTCAGTTACTGGGATTTTCACGCACAACCATTTCTAGGGTTTACAAAGAATGGTTTGAAAAGGGAAAAACATCCAGTATGCGGCAGTCCTGTGGGCGAAAATGCCTTGTTGATGCTAGAGGTCAGAGGAGAATGGGGCGACTGATTCAAGCTGATAGAAGAGCAACTTTGACTGAAATAACCACTCGTTACAACCGAGGTATGCAGCAAAGCATTTGTGAAGCCACAACACGTACAACCTTGAGGCGGATGGGCTACAACAGCAGAAGACCCCACCGGGTACCACTCATCTCCACTACAAATAGGAAAAAGAGGCTACAATTTGCACAAGCTCACCAAAATTGGACAGTTGAAGACTGGAAAAATGTTGCCTGGTCTGATGAGTCTCGATTTCTGTTGAGACATTCAGATGGTAGAGTCAGAATTTGGCGTAAACAGAATGAGAACATGGATCCATCATGCCTTGTTACCACTGTGCAGGCTGGTGGTGGTGGTGTAATGGTGTGGGGGATGTTTTCTTGGCACACTTTAGGCCCCTTAGTGCTAATTGGGCATCGTTTAAATGCCACGGCCTACCTGAGCATTGTTTCTGACCATGTCCATCCCTTTATGACCACCATGTACCCATCCTCTGATGGCTACTTCCAGCAGGATAATGCACCATGTCACAAAGGTCGAATCATTTCAAATTGGTTTCTTGAACATGACAATGAGTTCACTGTACTAAACTGGCCCCCACAGTCACCAGATCTCAACCCAATAGAGCATCTTTGGGATGTGGTGGAATGGGAGCTTCGTGCCCTGGATGTGCATCCCACAAATCTCCATCAACTGCAAGATGCTATCCTATCAATATGGGCCAACATTTCTAAAGAATGCTTTCAGCACCTTGTTGAATCAATGCCACGTAGAATTAAGGCAGTTCTGAAGGCGAAAGGGGGTCAAACACAGTATTAGTATGGTGTTCCTAATAATCCTTTAGGTGAGTGTATATGTATGTATGTGTGTGTGTGTGAGTGAGTGAGTGTGCTTATTTAATGTACACTCCTAGATCTCCTAGGAGGAAAGGTACTCAGCTGATGCTTCAGATCATCCCACACTGATATATACACCGATCAGCCATAATATTATGACCACTGACAGGTGAAGTGAATAACACTGATAATCTCGTTATCAAGGCACCTGTCAGTGGGTGGGATACATTAGGCAGCAAGTGAACATTTTGTCCTCAAAGTTGATGTGTTAGAAGCAGGAAAAATGGGCAAGCGTAAGGGTCAGAGCATCTCCAAAACTGCAGCTCTTGTGGGGCATTCCTGGTCTGCAGTGGTCTGTACCTATCAAAAGTGGTCCAAGGAAGGAAAAGCGGTGAACTTGGATCCTGCCATTCATGTGGATGTTACTTTGACACATACCACCTACCTAAGCATTGTTGCAGACCATGAACACCCTTTCATGGACATGGTATTCCCTGATGGCATTGGCCTCTTTCAGCAGGATAATGCGCCCTGCCACAAAGCAAAAATGGTTCAGGAATGGTTTCTGAGTTTGAGGTGTTGACTTGGCCTCCAAATTCCCCAGATCTCAATCCAATCAAGCATCTGTGGGATGTGCTGGACAAACAAGTCCGATCCATGGAGGCCCCACCTCGCAACTTACAGGACTTAAAGGATCTGCTGCTAACGTCTTGGTCCCAGATACCACAGTACACCTTCAGATGTCTAGTGGAGTCCATGCCTCGATGGGCCAGGGCTGTTTTGGGACCTACACAATATTAGGCAGGTGGTCATAATGTTATGGCTGATCGGTGTATGTGTAGAATTGGGAAATTCCCACGTTGAGGAGCCATGCTTTACCAGTGGTCATTAAAACATAATTGTCTATGTGTCATCCTGTGTTTTTAAACCCCAGTGAGAGACACTGCAGGTAGCAATCTGCCGGGTCAAAAATCTGTGGCACGCGCATTGGTGCCTTGGATCAGCGAACGTGTCAATACATCATCTTTCCCAGATCTGTGTGGCAGGAACAAACGATTATGTGAGGGATTGCCGGTTTTCCTGCAGTCCTGAATTGACTGGATAGGTAGTCAAATGCACGCCGTCTGGCAGAGGAGAAATCTTCCGTGGCATAAATGCTCCAGGCTGGATCGTTAACATACTTGCCAGCTCGTCCAGGTCAGCCCCTAACTACTCCTCTGTGAAGCGGGAGCTACTGGGGACATCCTTTCAGAAACATGTTGTCCACAGAGTGTGGCTGATGCACGAGTGTCAATTCACTTGTTCAACTGGAGATCTCCATAAACAATTCAGAAAGAGTATTCGATTGACAATGATGCAGAACCGTTTTTCTTGACAGGGTCAGAGCTAAGTGAGCCGCTGTAGAGAGACGGAGAGAGGGAAAGAGGAGAGGGGCTCTGTGAATCACAGCTTAGCTGAAGCAAGCCTGGTGTGTGTGTGTGTATGTGAGAGAGAGAGAGAGAGAAAGAGAGTGAGCTGTAATAGATTACTGCACACCCCTACGTCATTGAATGGTATTATGTGGCTGTTTAATTAAGTTTGGGCACAATGCCGTGTACCTCCTGTACAAAACCCACTGAATTGAACCAAGCTGCAGACTGAGAAGCGTACGGAGCGTCTGTGACAGAGATAGATCTTGACTGGTAATAGAAAACTGTGAGTAACCTTGATACAAATTATACTATTACCATAGAGCTTTGGCTGTCCTTTCAGTAATAAAGTGCTCTCGGAATTCATTCATGACCAGTTTCTGCAGCAGATGAATCCCACTTGAGCTAAAGGAGAACCCATTTGCTCTATGGTGCTCTAGTGGTGGCAACCCAGTGGATGAATACATGGAAATAAAGGGAGAAAACACTGTCTTAATAAAGAGCACAACCTGCTCCAGCAAAATTTAGGATGTTCTGAGTGAAAGCTTGCCACACAAACTGATGAAAAATACACACACAACCAATTAAACCCCTTTGGTTCCCCTTAAGGAATCTAATGTAATGAAATTGGAGTTTTAAATTATCTTTTTTTTTTCCTCTTTGAAACTTCATTAAGAAAGCAATTTGTTTCTTTGGTATGCTGCATATTGCTCTTGTGTAACTAAAGCAAGATGGTAAGAACATAAGAAAGTTTACAATTGAGAGGAGGCCATTCGACCCATCATGCTCATCTGGTGTCCATTAATAACTAAGTGATCCAAGGATCCTATCCAGTCTGTTTTTAAATGTTCCCACATTTTCAGCTTCAACCACATCGCTGGGTAGTTTGTTCAGATTGTGACAACTCTCTGTGTGAAGAAGTGTCTCCTGTTTTCTGTCTTGAATGCCTTGAAGCCCAATTTCCATTTGTGTCCCCGGGTCCGTGTGTCCCTGCAGATCTGAAAAAGCTCCTCTGGTTTGATGTGGTCGATGTCTTTCATGATTTTGAAGACTTGAATCAAGTCCCCACGTAGTCTCCTCTGTTCCAGGGTGAAAAGGTTTAGTTCCCTCAGTCTCTCAGTAAGACATTCCCTTCAGACCTGGAATAAGTCTGGTTGCTCTCCTCTGAACTGCCTCTAGAGCAGCGATATCTTTCTTGAAGTGTGGAGCCCAGAACTGTACACAGTATCCAGATGAGCTCTAACTAGTGCATTGTACAGTCTGAACATTTCTGCCCTTGTTCTCAATTCAACACTTTTGACAATATACCCTATCATTCTGTTTGCCTTTTTTATTGCTTCCCCACATTGTTTGGATGGAGAAAGTGAGGAGTCCACATAGACTCCTAGGTCTTTCTCATACGTTGCTTCTTCCAGTTCTGTTCCTCCCATAGTGTATTTATAGTGGACATTTTTGTTACCTGCATGTAATACCTTGCACTTGTCCACATTGAATTTAATCTGCCAGGTATCGTCCCACAACTGAATATTATCGAAGTCCCTGTGAATAGCCTGTGCTGCCAAGATTGTATCTGCTAAGCCACCTATTTTAGTATCATCTGCAAATTTGACAAGTTTGCTAACTATCCCAGAGTTCAGATCATTGATATAGATTAGAAAAAGCACAGGCCCTAGTACTGATCCCTGTGGAACTCCACTAACAACCTCACTCCAGTTAGAAGCAACTGCTCTAATCGACACCCTATGTTTCCTGTACATCAACCAGTTCAAAATCCATCTACTTATATTACCCTGAATGCCTGCAGCTTCCAATTTGAGGATCAGTCTTTCGTGTGAAAGTATATCATATCATATGCTTTCACATGATCTACAGCTGCAGCTGCAAAAAACTCCAGTAAGACTGATTGGTCTGTAATTTCCTGGCTCAGTTTTGTCCCCTTTCTTGTGGATTGGTATGACATTTTCCATCTTCCAGTCAGTTGGCACGTCCCCTGTTCTAAGTGTCATTTGGAATATTTGAGTTAGCGGCCTATAAATAATTTCCCTCATTTCTTTAAGTACTGGTGGAAAAATACCATCTGGCCCAGGTGATTTGTTTCTTTTTAATTCTGCTAGTCCCTTTAGTACCTCCTCCTCATTTATCCTGATCTCTCTTGGGGTTTGACTGGACTGATTATTAACCTGTGGCATGTTATCTGTTTTTTCTTTTGTAAAAACCTCTGTGAAATACTCATTTAGAATATTTGCCACATCTTGTTTGTTTTCCAAGATACTTCAATTTTTGTCCTTTATCTTTGCATAGTTTTAGCTCCAAGAGATATGTTTCTTTCTATTTCCCTCCTTGCTTTCCTGATCCCTTTCTTAAGATCTCTTAGCAGTTCAACATATTCTATGTATTTTGTTTAATCTCTCTCTTTTGTGTGCGCTATACAACATTTTCTTCCTCTTGATATTTTTTTGCATATTTCTATTAAACCATTTTGGCCAGTGTTTTTCGGTCCTCAATTTGCTAAGTTTTGTTACAAATTTCTCCTGAGCCTCTAGTAGTATATTCTTAAAATATAAACATCCATTTTTAACTGAATCTGTATCCAGTGTGATCCAGTCTAACTCTTCTAAGTGCCGCCTCATACCTTCAAGGTTTGCTTTTCTAAAATTGTAGACCATTGTTTTAGACTTAGTCCTTGTTTTTTGAAAGAATGCCTCAAAGCTAACCATATTGTGATCACAGTTTGCCATTGGTTCTCTAACTATTGTCCCTCTGACTCTATCTTGGTCATTTGAAAATATCAAGTCAATGCATGCGCTCTCTCTGGTTGGTTCCCTTACTAATTGAGTTAGAAAGCAGTAATTTACCATTTCAACCATTTCTATTTCTGCTTCTGTAGTCTCAACTGGGCTTTCCCAGTCTATGTTTGGGATGTTTGAAAACCCCTATTATAATGGCCACATCCTTGCTACATGCAGTCCCGATTACATTGTATAAAGCAACATCTTTCTGAATATTTGAATTGGGTGGTCTGTAACACACTCATACCACTAATCCTCTGGATCTTTTATTGTTTTGTTACTAGGATCTAATTTCAGTGTCATTTTTGACATATAATGCTACCCCACCACCTGTTTGATTTTGCCCGTCTCTCCTAAACTGTGTGTATCCTTTCAACTTGTATTCATCCCCATCATTTTCTGTAAGTCATGTTTCTGTCACTCCTACAACATCATAGTCACACGCCAGCACTGTTGCTTCCAGGTCTAACATCTTGTTCCTTATACTCCTGGCATTGAGGTACAAACATTTCAGGACTTTCCTGCTAGTAGTTTCCCCTTGGTTTTCTTTCCTTAGTGGAACATCTCCCATTGTCAGAGCTCCCTGCCCCCCTGGTAAGGTATTTTAAATAGATTTCAGTGGAATTTTCATGGTAAATCCAAATGGGTTAGTGATGGGATTTTCATTTTGAAATCACTGTAAATTGGTTTAGGAATTAATTTGATTTTCTTTACCACGCTGAAGAAGTGTGAAAGTAGACAGTTCCCAATTAAAATGGGTAAATGCTAAAAGTGTGTCATTCACAGATGTATTCCCCTTCAGAATTTTGTTCTGTTCAGCGACGTATAATCAGAATAATTCCTGTAGATGTATGGCCTGCTCAGACAGATTAAAATAACTGCATCTCTTAAGCTTAGAGTAAAGAAGCCACAGGGAGATGTGACTGTTGTTAAAAATCCTGATAGGGATTAACAAAAGCAGACTAACCCCCTACTTCAAATCAAAATGACAAAAATAGAAATTAGGAAATGGCTTTATGAAGGTATTTCATCTTTCAAATACTCATTCAGTCTTATTTTGAGCAAAAAGTGGCTTTGGAAATGGAAGAAGTGTATGTATGTCAGCCTTTCACACCTAAAGTGTTACAAAATAAATAGCACTCTGAATCCTGTTTGCTCTCAGTGATGTTTGCCATGACTTATTTTCTTTAGGTAAGAGAATGGAGTGTCATTGTTCTAAATCAGTAGGCACTCATCTTACACATAGCAGAGTGAACCCATGTTATTGAATCAAAAAAGCATGTGGTGAATAAGACTTGTTTTTTTCTTGCAGCTCAATATTTTGCTACAACCATGGTGATTGTGGGTCTGTCAGTAATTGTCACCGTCCTGGTTTTACAATACCATCACCACGATCCTGATGGGGGTAAAATGCCAAAATGGGTAAGACACACTACTTTACCTATACCTTCTCATCACTGAATATGATCAAACATGACACTATACTGTTGACATTTTGATGAACGTGTCAGTGATTGGTCAGGGATATGTGTTCTTGGTGATTTTCATTAATACAAGATTCATTAATTAAGCCAACACCCGCTTGAGCATTACGTCACATGTAGGGGTGGTTATTGACTGGTAGTAGGACAGCATTTCAGGCAATTTGGCTGTAGTACATTTACAGTAATTACATTATGGTTACAGGTGACAAGCTTCACATTCAAAAGGAGAAAAGAGCCCAATCAGTAAATTCTTTACCACAATCAAGTAACATAAATAGTTAATAGATTTTACATCACGTAACTCGGACACAATATATATTTAAAGGCAAGAAATTCAATACGAAAGATATGCATTTTGCCCACAGTATTAGTATTTCAAGACTTTTTATTTTTAAAACCCTTAAATGAGGAAAACAAAGATCTGTCATCAAGTACGTTGCTTCTCATGGAATGAGTTACATAAATCCACATTTATATTGGCAAAACAATTATGTGCTGAATGAAGTTCTATGGTCATAATAAATCACTTAAATCTTCTTTGGGGAGCTGTTTATAGTGTGATACGTATTGTGCAAATGTACAGAACAGTGAAACACTAAACACTGGTTATTTAAAAGGAATTAGTGGGAAGATTGTGTTTTTAATCTGTGTGTTGCATTATAGAGGCTGTGTAGAGTGTGAAATACTCTTCAGCCAATCAATCAATAGATGTTACAATTGTATGATGCATAAGCATAATGTTGTTATGAAAGGTGCTTTCATTATTGGTCACCATGCTCTCAAAAATGATATTGGTATCCTATGGATCGAGTACAAAATACTAGAAATATTCCTGATCTGAAACATCTGATATAAACAAGGAGTTCATTTGGTCAAAATAATATGGGAAAAGTGAAGTTCTTACTACTTCTCCTCACATGTTTTTCATTATTGTCTCTGTAGTAAACTTGATTTTTTTCCCACAAGGTTTTCTCTCTCTGAAGAACAATTGCATTGTTAGTGTGAGACATCAGGAACTCTTTTCGTTCTTTGGCAAAGACATTATTAATGCGGGAAATGAATTGCAGGTCTAGGTTGGGTTCAATAATACACAGGGATCTTTCCAAATTTAGTTTGGCGCTTGTGAATCACTAAGTGTATGAGACTTGGTGAGCTAGGATGGGCTGAACGGCCTTCCTCGTCATGAATACGAAGGTTCTGTTCCCATTTGATTTCTGTTGAGCTTGTGTTTTTCTACCCAAGCAAGGATATTTCACCTCTCCCCTCTTTTTTACTCCCTCCCTCCCTCCCTCGCACTACAGACACGTATAATCCTCTTGAACTGGTGTGCCTGGTTCCTACGAATGAAAAGGCCTGGGGAAGAAAAAGTCCGGCCAGCCTGTCATCACAAGCAGCGGCGTGGCAGTATCTGCAGTATGGAGCTCAACGCCAGCACTGGGGCACAGCAGCCCAACAATGGGAACATGCTCTACATCGGCTTTCGCGGGCTGGAAGGCGTGCACTGCGCGTCTACTCCCGACTCGGGGCTGGTGTGCAGCCGCTTATTGGGCGCAACTGAGGAGGAAGTGTTGCTGCCAGGGGGCCATGGCTCCTCCGTGTGCAGCGGAGACCCCGAGCTGGCCAAAATCCTGGAAGAGGTGCGCTACATTGCGGGGCGTTTCCGAGACCAGGACGAGGACGAGTCGGTCTGCAACGAGTGGAAATTCGCGGCGTCTGTCATCGATCGCCTCTGTCTCATGGGATTCTCCGTCTTTACCATTCTCTGCACCATTGGCATCCTGATGTCAGCCCCTAACTTTGTGGAGGCCGTCTCAAAAGACTTCACCTGAGTTGGGTTTCCTGGTACTGGGCCGTCTCCAAAGTCCACTTTTGTTTCTTTGACTCTGTAGGGATCTTTCTGAATACACACCTCCTTAATCCTCTTATAAATACCAGTATCTCTAGATATCTCAAATACTTTCTCACTGTGTGCTTATTTATATGTATTTCGGTTTTCATTATTTTATATTACCCTGAAGTCGATGTGGTTCTGATCCTGCAACTTTTGTGTTGTCTTTCTTTTTTTACTGAAACTTCTGCAACAGTTGCTTCAGACAACACTATTTAGAGAGTGAAAGAGCGAAAAATACTTTAGCTGAACAATCAGTATGTTGAGATCACTGCCTCTTTTTCTAGCTCAGGTGTAGACAGTTGTAGATGTAGCTTGCACAGCACAGAATGGTACCAAATGTACAACAAGATTGAACAGGTCAGAATAGGCATGTTTTAAAACAAATAAACTTCTTTCCCTGTATTTTAATACACCAGAGAACAAAATATATCAGTTGTGTTAGTTTGAAATAACTGCCTTAATAAAAACATGAAAGTGCCATGGCAAGGATATGTACCTTAGTATTAGGATGGACAGAGTAGCAATAAGCTAAACAAAAAAGTGAAAAATGTAACCAACATGTAGCAGCAATTATATAGACCTTTTAATAAAAGCTTAAATTGTTATTTTAAAAAAGTGTGCCATGACCATTATACTCTGTTGTAGGGAATAACAAATACTTTAAAATGAAAAGCTAAAAGCTGAATGCCTATCAAAACTATATAAAGCAATCTATTTCATGGTATAATCTGGGCCTTGAATCCTCAATATAGTCCAATGACAAAATTGAGGTGCTAGGATTGATTTTAAAAAGCAATTTTAGCCTTACTGGTCTAATAAGTGAAAATATGTATTTCCTGGGTATATTTTCCTGCAGGAAATATATAGTTTAAATGTTCACATGAAGTGTAGTCCCTTAAATTGGGTATTCTGGGGCCTCACATATCCTCAAATGAATGTACTGCCTGACAACTTAATTTCTCTAGACGTCTTCTGACAGTTTAAGAATTGGTAAATCTAGTCGTAGCATTGATGGAGTGGAGGGAATCAGAGCGGCATGTGCTAGACTGACAGGTAAAATATGATCCCAGCAGTCTGATTTGGAAATGTCATAAATCAGCAGACTGTGATTCAAATAAGTGGTACTGATGTTTGTTGCAAATTAAAAACTCAGTATTCTGGACAACGGAAAAGCGACAAGATGCATTTTCTATGTAAATTGGTTATCTGTGCGGGGGAAAAAAATAGATTGACAAGCAAAGCATTTACTGAACGCTATAAAAATGCCAGCACTGTCACTTTGATCAAAGTATGCAACTACTTGGGCTATTGCAAGAAATGTTTATAAACAGTGTTCCAAAATATCAAATCAGATTTGTGGACAATTTAAGCTGTATGTTCCAGTTTTTAAAGCTCTTAGAGGAATCAAATATAAGTAGTCTGACATCTGAACACGGAAACCTCATGTCTTCAAATGCAGGTTTACCTGATGTGTAAGAAATCCAACCTTCAAACTGAAGGCAAAACGCCCCAAGAACAAGCAGGAACTAAAGACAGCTGCAGTGCAGGCCTGGCAGAGCATCACCAGTGAAGAAACCCAGCATCTGGTGATGTCTATGGGTTCCAGACTTCAGGCAGTCATTGACTGCAAAGGATTTGCAACCAAGTATTGAAACTCACAATTTAATTCATGATTGTTAGTTTGTCCAAATACTTTTGAGCCCCTAAAATTTAGGGGACCACATCTAAAAAGGGTGTAATTGTAACACTAAATTTGAACGTAACTACCCTCAAATTAAAGATGAAAGTCTAAACTTAAAGCACATATTGATTGTTTCCTTTCAAATCCATTGTGGTGGCATACAGAGCCAAAATGATGACAATTGTGTCACTGTCCAAATATTTATGGACCTAACTGTATATGTTGGAAGGTAGATATTTTAGCTGTTTAAAATGAGAACATATTCTTACGAGAACAAACCATTTAGCCTATGAGTGTTACCCATTTTCCAATGCAATGCACTGACTCTATTACTGCATCAAGGGGAAATTGGAAGTATTCTGACATTAGCCTAAACAATTGTTCCTGGGAATTTAATCTTAAAAAAATAAATAAAAAAAAACAAACCCTATCCTTGCCAAATTTCCAATTATATTCTTGCAGTGTGCCTCTTGCTGAACTTATTTTGCAATCACAATTAGAGTCAGCATTATTAACTGCCTTTACAATAAAAATACCATTTACAGCTGCATTAAGTTTGCCTTTGGTTTTGGTGATTTATTCAAAGTCACCTTGAGACCAAAGCCTGTCTGCTCTCATACAGCAGTGCTACCGGCATGGCAGTCCTGCACTGCCACATAAACAGATCCTACACTGCAATTCATTATAAAAATGCAAATAAACACAAATTAAGTGTTTTCTGAAGTAAAAGCAATATAAAAAGAAGTGTTAAGCCATCACGGGAATACACACATTAACTAATGAGTTATTAACAACTGTAAATATTCAGGAACACACCCTGTAGTTGGATGGTAGATGGCAAACTGTGCCATATCTTATGCATAGCCTTGAGAATGAATGATGAAAGCCTGAGTTGATACTGATAATCAGTGCGTGGTGTAAATTAGCCCAACCTGAGAAAATGAAAAGTAGGCAGCTTGCATTTCATTACAGCAGCCTGCATGCTTTTGTAATATTTATCGAATGCAGTAATTAACTGGGAAGAACTAGTGATACCACTACAGTTTCGGGGCAGATGTATGTGGAGATAGGGTGCTTATCTTTGATAAATTCTGCCTCTTATCTCCAGGAGCGGAGTTTTGAGAGGGGACAATAAAGAATCACTTCGTCCTTGAGAGTGTTCTCCCATGTGCGGCCCTCCCCGCTCATTCACTCCCCCGTTCGGCCTGTTTGTGTTATTAATGACACACAGCCTCAGCAGGACTCTCCTGCCATTGATTATCACAAGCTTGAAGTAACACTGAATATTTATGACTTTCCACGATTCAATTTATGAGGGGGGTTTCAATTAGACGATGTAAAGTATTTTGAAAGTGTAGGGACATGCTGATGTGGGGTTCTTTGTCCGGGATGAAGTGAAAACTGACTAATTCAAGGCCAGAGTATCGGGGTGGAGAGAAATATCACAGATTCATCACATGGCAGCACCTTACCGGTTTATTGGGCAGAGACTCACTCATTACAAACTTCTTGCAAGGGGAGGAAACCTAATTTACGGTCATAGGCACAGGGCACTTTTAAAATTGTATTAACCTACTGAAAGAAGCAGCAGCAAATGCTGAAACACTTAAACGAATTATGATAATGATTATTAAGTTATGGTTTAATCACTAACATAATGTTTTACAGCTGTTATATAAATAAATGTGTCTTAGGTTTTTGAATTAAATAAAAATACTTACGCAGGGGATTGCGGAGGAGAGGTTTGCCAGCTGTGTGTTGAGAAAAGCACAAGTGCATCAACAGCACTGAATAGGAGCATCCAATCTGATATATTAAGGGGGACATTACATAAAAATGGTCTTGAAATTTAATGGTCAAAATTCTACTGTACTTCGGCAATGTCCTGTTGTAATCACACATTGTAAAGTGCTTTGAGATTGTGGTTGCCAAGAAAAGAGGCAATCTATAAATTAGAACAGGGATTGATGGGCTGGATACATTTAAATTAAGACATCCTCACTGCTTATATTTCCAGGGAGGAGCAGAACTTTGAAAGACTGTCTATCTGGCAGATTTCAATATATTTCACAGCAACCATTTCATAAGGAATTTTAACCTCAGTGTGATTCTTATTTTTAACATCTTTAAAACTTCATAATTTTTATGTTGGCTTTACTTTTATATAATTCTTACTTGGTTGTATCTTGCAATCAGTGTGACTAAATGTATCTGCACTATTTGTTTACACTGCAAATGGCCTTTTTGGCTTGATCACTCAAAAACTCAACTCTTGAAACTTGTACTGCAAGCCAAACTTTCACATACCAACATTTTATTCATTTTAGGAACACTGATCATGTTCTTTGTTCATCTGCCAAGTTGGACGGTAAGACACTGGGTAAATTGAACATTTCGTTAATGCACAGAACTCCTCACATTGGCCCTGTCGAAATTAAAAGCATATTCATCACCGACTTATATTAAGCCATGATGAATTATACAATTATTTCATATGTAATTAATCATTAAATAAAGACACTTATTATAAACCTGTACGGGCTTATGGAAGAGAAGTTATAATAGATTAAATGCCTCAATGTCACTTAATCCCCTCAGGAAGGTAACTAGTGGTTGAAGGATTTGTTTTTCAATGTAATGATCCTACACCAACAGCTGGACAAATTACATAAATGAGACTGAAATGCACCAGATTTTATTATTGATACCCTGCATTTTCCTGTCCCCTGCCTTTAACTCTACTCAAATGACTGTAAAGACTATGCCCTGGGAAATTATTATGATTGAATGGACAACAATACAGGACAGACTTGATTGCCAGTACATATATTATTTGGTACATTTGGTTTGGGGTTATCTATTTTAAATCTATTTTAAAGTAATGTTCTGATATGAATGCAGACTTTCCATATTGCTTTGCTGTTGTAGTTGTGTTTATTGTGTTGTGTCTGTTTGTTGTATTATTATAGCTTAAAAATGCAAACACTTTGAAAGAGAGGAATGAGAGATGGGGAAAAAGACAACAGTGTGGCGGAGCAAAGTTCAGACTAAGTCAAATAGCTGTGCTGCTGTTCATCTGTGAAATAGCCCCGGCTATCTATCATTGCAAGTCCGCAATCAGTACGGAAAACATTCAGATTGGTCTGCTGACTGGCTCGTAGATGCAGAGCGATGGCGGTGGGCTGACCTTTACTCTGATTATAAAGCTCCATCACTTTCTCTCTTTTGGCCCATTGGTACTCAAACTGTCATTGTAGAGGAAACATTTGCCTTAATTGACTACTGGAGATGAATGATCCCGGAGACATTGTGTTTAGCTTTACAGAAGGGAGTTACGGTGAGCTTTTCATATCAAACTTGCCTAAAATACCCATTGGCAGTGACTTTACAATTCTTCCAGTGATGTTACAGAATTTCCCATTAAACCTTTGCTAAAATGATATGGGTGCTACATTCCTGAGAAGCAGCTCAGAAATACCACTATCGTTGATGAAAGTCAGAAGAAATAAAAAGCATATTGATCATGCGTGTTTGCCCATATTTTAAGTTTGCTGTTAAAGCGGATTAACAACATATCTCACCCTAGGGTGCATTCTTCCATCAAGTAATTCTGTCTATGTGGCAAGAGATCAAGAGGTTGGAAATACAAAATCATTCAAGCTAAACTTAGAGCCATCCAACATCAACCAATCTAGCACTTGTCTGAAACTGTGTTTGTACTGCAGAATGCAGGCAGAGATGAAAAGCATCTTAAGATAAAAATAAACACTCAGGGGAGAAAGCAAGCTGAACCATGTGTAGCCTGTAAAAAATATAACTATTGATACAAATTGAAGTTAGGTCAGCGCAGTGTATTGTGTTTAAATATCTAAATATTATTATTATTATTATTATTATTATTATTATTATTATTATTAATAATAATAATAATAATAATAAAACTGTGAGAGTCGCAGGTCTGTTGATGGTATTTACTATAGTGTATTTCAAGTTGTTTTCATTTCAAATGTGTATGGGAGGAAATAAGTTCTCATGTAAACAACATTTACTTAATTATCTGCATGATCATGAAACCACAATATTTGTGGTATTTCTCTTGATAACAGTTTACAAAAATTGGTGTTGAATAAGAGAACATTGATTGTACAGGTGATTATTACCATGATACATACATGCTTTACACACATAAAATCAAGTATAAAATCAAGCTAACAGACAAATTGAGCTAACATATTCATATTATTATTATTATTATTATTATTATTATTATTATTATTATTATTATTATCACAGTTAGTCTTGAATACACCAAGGCACATATATACATATCAGTTTTATTAGTCCAAAAGATATTCAATACTTTTTGTTAGGGATTAATATTATATATATATATATATATATATATATATATATATATATATATATATATATATATATATATATATATATATATATATATATATGTTGGCCATTTTAGCCATTGAGCAACGCCATCCAGGAATGAAATCTCAGAACATTTTCAGCAACTCAAACTGAATATTTCTCAAGAAGTAAAGCCAAAAGAAACTATAACTGCACTAGCTTTGATGCATCAAAACAAATTATTCTACAGGCAGCCCCAAACAGTCCAACTCAGATCCAACCTTCTGTCACATGTTTTTTTCATTTTACTTGGATGCAGTACTGTACCAGATTATGTGAAAACATTTTTACAGATTGTCAGAAAGTGGTTGATAAAAATAACTGATTCTCTCAAATAAAATGAATGAATACAAATCTAAGGCTTTAGTTACTGAACTGTCCTTCAGTCGTGCACACCAGTGCCAATGGACCTGCCAGCACGTTGAAGTGGAATGTGCATTCTGTGTGATTTGTGGAACGGTTCACCTCTGTTTACAGCTACCATTGATCATTGAAGTCTGTTCTCCATCATGTAGTAGGTCAACAAATGATTTAAGACAGTGGTTCTCAACAACTTCTCAGTGGTCCTGGAGGAGCCCCTACCCTGCTGGTTTGTGTTTCAAGCTCTCAATTATTTAATTTAACCCATAATTGTGGTAATAATTTGCTTACATACTTTGAAATTGTGTAACTGATAAAAAGTTGGTTCCTTAATAAGATAAGTTCCTTATACAATTAAATATATATCTACTGTTTAAAATAATTAAAAGGTTCTGATTTAGGAAATTATTGATTCAATTAAGGGTTCAATTAAGTCAGCAGTTCCCAAACTTTATGGGTGGCGCCCCCTCCAAAAACATTTGGGTCACAGTTCATGTCCCCCCATGTCTCACACGTTCATATTTATATTACCATTTATATTTTGATTTTGATTTTAAAATCTGTTCTATTTCAATTTGAAAACCATCGCCCAGTTTGGGAAACGTGTGACTCTGAGACTTTAAATCAAAGCAACTGAGAGGCTCTTCTATGAAGTTATATGTGAAGCCTGCCTCTGAAACCCACTTCTTATTTTGCTTGTCAGCTTCAAGGGAGAAGAGGGTTTTCTCTTTTCGATAAACAGCTGCAACCTAACATTGTTTTGTCCTCGTCCATTTTTTTTAAATGTAATTAAATCCTACTTTATTTTGTACTCTGCCATAATTCTATCAAGACAAATTAAAGAATGTGCTTGGAGGCTTGCCATACTTCTATGTCTGAGACTCATCTGCCACAGCCCAATATGATTTAATAATCAAGAGTGAATCAACCCTCTCTAATAAGGACTGTCATGGTTATCATTTCAGAAATCCATTATCCACTGACCTTTATCCATCAAATTTTACATTACACTATTCATTCCTGCACACCAGGGGACTAGGATGGTGGTACTGGAGCGCCATAGTCCAACAGGATTCCCAGCTCTCCATAAATCACGAAGTCACCCAGCACTTGGTTCAATTAAGGCGATAATTAGTTGAATTGGGCAGTTAAGTTCTCTGGGGGAATAAAAAACCCTAATGAAACACTGCGGCTGTCTGGGACCAGGACTGAGGTCCCCTGCTCATTTAGGCTGAGTCCCAGAGCAGTTGTGGATATTCAAATGGTAATCTCAAAATAACCATCCTTAATTGAAACCCCCAGAACCAACAAATCTGGACAGACAATCCAGGTCAATCAATTATTAAGAACAAGAGAAAAAGAGGGATTTACTCTTAGTCCTGTCACCCATTGGGTCAAATTCTGCGTGGTGAAAAAGATGCCTTCATGCAGCTGTGTGTAAAAGGCAAAAGTCACTGAAAGATGTTTGGCATGACTCAGCAAACTTGGGGCGTTTATCTTGCGCTGATGAAACGGAAGGGCTGAGCAGTTTGTTGACGAGGGACCTTGGATTAATTCGGTCTCTCCACCAGTCACACCCCACGCTTCACTGCCTGGCTAAATCATCAGACTGGCATGCAGCACATCACTTGTTCAGGTTGATATCATACGTTAACAGCAGAACAGGCCGGTGTGCTTCCTGCAGTATGAATTCAAAGTCACCTCTGTAGAATGGCCAGCAAATGTGAGTTTGAGTATGTTTACTTAATTTATTATATAGAGAAATAGAGGATCACTGATAAGCTTGCCCTTTGCATTAATGCATTCAGCAAGAATAACTCATTTTCTCCTTATTTTCCCAGACAGGCTTGATTTAGGTGATGCTAACAGTGCAGTATGCTTGAGAATTAATGAAAGCAATGGGAAGTGTTTAGTCTACCTAATTACTCTCATGGGGAGACAGAAACTAACAGGCTTCTGCAGAAACCCTACCGAAAATAAATGCTGTAAAAAACAACAATCATCTGCCAAGGATTACTTGATTCATAATACATGCCATTTACTTCAATTATGTTCCTCTATATATGTTTGTATAATGCTAATGGGCTTCTGGAGCAAGATAATGCAAACCAAAGAAAGATGCACACACACTTACACACAAAACACATATAGGTATGGAATCTATAAAGCAACATCATAATATAAACTAATATAAACTAATATATTACTACTAATAATAAATGTGGCCCCAAATTGAGACCGGAAGACTGGAGACAATATGGGTGAAATACTACTTCTCCTGAAACTACTACAACTACTACTACTAATAGTAATTATAGTAACAATGTGGGACATTCCAGTTTTCCTGTCTTTGTTGTGTCTGTATTAGGCCTGCATTATGCCTAATGTCAAGAAACCACAAACTTCTGTGCTGACATTTGCTCAGTCTGCGTTGCATACAAATGATCTCTATTTCAAGGTTGATGATTTAGGTATGCCAAGGCTTGGTACGGCACTTTCTTTTTATTGCTGTGATTGTGGCTTTCCCCCTAGGGTATATTTTCAACTTTCGGGTCTGCTGCTCTCTAAAATCCGCTTTTTCCTGCCTGCTGCCATCCATTTAGGCGCTGGATAAATGACACAGAGCCCGCAGATTTCATTGCAGCCAAATATATATTCTCAATTAAGAAAACAAAAGAGTAAACACACTGCATGCATAACGAACTGCAATGCTTTTGTTTTTTTCTTTTGCTGGCTTTGCTACTTAATGGAAGTCAGGCATAACTATAATTACATGCCACTGATGATAATGCATTTATTTTCCAAAGCATGAAATATTAACCTACTGTTATTATCATTGAGGCAGTTTGTGCCAGAAAGATTATTTCTTGCCAGTCAGTGTGAGGAATCGAGGTCTGTGCTACAAGCTTCCTAGAAAAGACACCCGTTTTCTTTGGATTGAAAGACATGTCTGTGGGCAGAACCCTGGCATATTTTAAAACAGTTGCCATGTCGAATTTAGATTTGTATTTTAATGTAATGTTTGTCTACTAAAACATACACATTTGAATAAAAATAACCATAGAATTTAGTATGTCTTATTTTCTCTCTATAAAATGAAGAACCTGTAGTTGGAAACTATTCACATTAATTCAAAGAGCCTGCATGGTGGTTTCATTAGTTTATTAATTTTCACAATCATAAAAATAAATTAGTTGTAAACAAAGTTATTATTTTCCTTCTGAGTGGGGAGGGCAGTTATATATATATGTATAAGCAAAATGAGTGCTTCTGAAAGGGAATGTATCCTTGGCAACAGCTTTCCACCAATGTGAATATAAAAATGTAGATGTGAGTGAAATGAAAGATTTAGGAACAACAAGATAAAGATGACTCACACAAAAATGGGGTTGCAGTATTGCACAGCAAAACATTTGTATTAGATGAGTAAGTATGAACAGGATTTCACAACGATGGGTAAAATAAGTGTTTTCTATTTACATACTGTACACAATGACTGTATTTATGGTTTTGTTTTTACAAATAACTTTAAAAACAGCCCCTCTCTATACTGTGTATGATATAGTTATTTAGGTCATAAACTGCTAATAGAACACTTGTCTTAGTGTTTTAGTCTTTTAACAAACATTTAATATTGTACAAACATATTTAACAATACTTTCTACAATCTTGTTGTATTTTTATTATTTTTGTTTTTCGTGCAGCCGTGTCTTTGAAAAGCCTGCATACCACACTTGAAGTCACTCCATTTATACATATTGTATAAAAGGCTTTAAATTTCAGACACACTCAGAGGGAAGAGACCAGCGGTTGTTGTCAAACATATCCTAGGAGACATGTAACAAAGACTTCAAATATACGCATTTCTGATGGATCAACATTACCTTAAAAGATCAAAAATAAGGACTAAGGCTATGCTTTGTTGTAGGGAGAACCATGCAGATTATGAGATACAATAACATGTAGCGGAAGCCAAACACCAAAAACTGTAATTGTCAAACATTTTGAGGAAGTTCTGGTGGAAACAGAATTGGGGGAATTTATTTTTTGCAGAATATAATATTTTAAAATTATTCTTTGACAGCCTGTAAATGTTTATATATATATATATATATATATATATATATATATATATATATATATATATATATATATATATACACACATATCTAAAAATTGTTTTACAGTTTTAACAGCAGACTGTGTCTTTTGTTTTTAAGTTTGTGATTCTAGGATGCTATAACACAGAAACACAGGGCAGAAACACACTGGGCTCACATATGAGGGTACATTTATAAAAAACATCTGGAAAAACACAAGACTGAGTGAAGGCTAATCAATGACATCATCAAGCTGCTGATTTCACAAACTTTCACAAAATACAGATGTGTGTTTTGAAGTATCCAGGTAGGTGCAGTTAGGGGAAATTACTGAGCATAGCACTTTATTTGAGAAAAAAGCAGCTTCAGAATGTCAGATTCACAAGTTTGACTGATAAACGGTAAAAGCTCTTATGACTTTGCTTTCTCAATGATAAATAAATAAAAATGATGCATATTATTACTTATTTCTCAGTTTTCTGCAGCCAGTAATTTCTATTTTTGTGCAGTTGTGTCTATGTTTTCAAGCACACCTCTGAATTATTTACAAATTAGTCCCTCCAAACATCCCTGGGAACACATCCTTTGAAGCAGAGAAAATGGGAGTTTTTACACACCGTGTCTGGCTTGCTCCACTGTGCATTGCCAATGTGTACAGCTAAGAGGGAACAGAGGCGCTCTCCACTTTGAAAGAAATATGTCATGGGTGAAATTGAAAAAAATGCATTTTCATATTTGGTAAATGAAGCAAGAGGTCTTCAAAGTTCACCAATTAAAATGACAAATGTTCACTGCCAATTATTGCTCTTTGGATTTCTGAGGAGACAGTAGTCATAAAACCCATTAGAAATATTATCTCTATCATTTAATATATACTTTGATCCTTAGTTATTTTTTGACAGGCAGTTTTAGTTGAACTTTTGACAGTCACTTTTATAAGTCCAAATTAAAACTACCCCTTTAATACAGCTATAATTATAATTAGTTTTGAATGACCCTGTATGTGCACCCTCACAGTTTAACGTTACTTATTACTCAGGTTAGGCACATCACAGTCCTTTGAAATTTTCAGTGTTTTTAGCAAAATGTTGAGGTAGTTATTTGTTGCATGTACAAAGAAAGCCTAACATAGTGACATTTTGACTTGCAATTGTAAAGCAGAATCATGTGTTTATGTGTGCATGTGTTTTTTATATGGTATATGATAGTTTATCTTCCACGAAGGTTCTAGTAAATAGATATTAGAGGATTAATGAACTAAAATCTTGCTAATTAACCTTTGATTGATAAATGCTGTGTCTGGACAAAACTATGTGGTAACTGCATGTACAGTGCCAATAGAAAGTCTACACCCTCTTTCAAAATTTTAGATCAGGTGTAAACAATTGCACAACCAACCGAAATCACACACCAAGTTAAGTGGCCTCCACCTGTATTAAATTGTAGTGATTCACATGATTTCAGGATAAATTAATCAGTTCCTATAGGGTCCCTCTACTGGGTATTCCATTTCAAAGCAAAGAACTCCGGACAAAGTTGTTGAAAGGCACAGATCAGGGAATGGGTATAATTTATTTGTATCAAAGGCATACAATATCCCTTGGGACCACCAAGACCCTGCCTAGATCAAGCTGTCGCTCCAAACTGGATGACCTAGCAAGAAGGACACAGATCAGAGAAGCTACCAAGAGGCCATTGGCAACTTTGCAAGAGATATGGGCTTTTATGGCCAAGACTGGTCAAAGTGTGCATGTGACAACATTATCCCAAGAACTCAACTAATCTGGCCTGTATGCCAGGGTGGCAAGAAGGAAGCCATTACTCAAGAAAGCCCAATGGAGATTCGGGGATTCAGGAGATTCGGTTGCCAAATGGCAAAATCGAAAAGTCCTTGAGGAAAATCTGTTGCCCTCTGCAAGATAGCTGAAACTGGGACGTAAGTTTATCTTTTAGCATTACAACCCCAAGCACACAGCCAACACCACACTGGAGTGGCTAAGGAACAAAAAGGTAATTTGAAGATTGTTGTCCATCTATGCTCCCCGAGGAATTTGAAAGAGCTTTGAAAAGATGAATGGTCAAATATTGCCAAATCTAATTGTGCAAAGTTGTCAGAGACCTATCCCAACAGACGTAATTGCTGCCAAAGGTGCTTCCACCAAGGATGAACTCAGGGGACTTATCCAATTATATTTCAGTTTTGTATTTTAAATACATATATATATTTCACATTTTTATTCTCCCTGTGGATTGTGGAGTGGAATAAAATCCCCATTTAAATGCATGAGGCACTGACACAACAAAACGTGAAAAAAGGGTGTGTAGACTTTCTATAGGCACTGTACATTATTCATTTACAAAGGATGTAGAAATGCAAAATTAAACAGATAGGAACAACTGAACGATTTAAGGCACTTAATTCAGCACCACACGCATACACTGCCTTTCCTTGAATTCTGTGCTGACAATGTTCATTATGGTTTAAATAATTGCACAGTACTTCTAAATCAGTATGAAAAGAAAATGCATGCAACATTACCACCGACCGATAGGTATGGCATGAAATCATACCAAATTAAGGATAACTTAAAAGAAAACAATTCATGGCATTTTGCTTGAGTCCATATGATCAATACTACTACTACTACTACTAATAATTATTATTATAATGTTTGGCTACAGAACTTTGCTGTATCAGAGACTGTATCAGATCCCAGTGTATAATTGTAGCTCGACTGAATTCAAGAATACATGCATAATGTGAGGCAGAAAATAACCCAGGTGAAAGAGTACTTTGGTAGTTACCATGCAAAAATTATTATTATTATTATTATTATTATTATTATAACAACAAAAACACTACTTTTTTGTCTTTACTTTCAATAAAAAAACATATCTGACACATTATTTAATGAAATTTGTACTTAATTAAAATTTAATTTTGTTTCTACATAGCTTAATCAAGCCTGTTACTCATGTTTATAAGCATGGATATACTGTATAAGGGGCAATATTTTAGTATTATATATATATATATATATATATATATATATATATATATACACACTCACCTAAAGGATTATTAGGAACACCTGTTCAATTTCTCATTAATGCAATTATCTAACCAACCAATCACATGGCAGTTGCTTCAATGCATTTAGGGGTGTGGTCCTGGTCAAGACAATCTCCTGAACTCCAAACTGAATGTCTGAATGGGAAAGAAAGGTGATTTAAGCAATTTTGAGCGTGGCATGGTTGTTGGTGCCAGATGGGCCGGTCTGAGTATTTCACAATCTGCTCAGTTACTGGGATTTTCACGCACAACCATTTCTAGGGTTTACAAAGAATGGTGTGAAAAGGGAAAAACATCCAGTATGCGGCAGTCCTGTGGGCGAAAATGCCTTGTTGATGCTAGAGGTCAGAGGAGAATGGGCCGACTGATTCAAGCTGATAGAAGAGCAACTTTGACTGAAATAACCACTCGTTACAACCGAGGTATGCGGCAAAGCATTTGTGAAGCCACAACACGTACAACCTTGAGGCGGATGGGCTACAACAGCAGAAGACCCCACCGGGTACCACTCATCTCCACTACAAATAGGAGAAAGAGGCTACAATTTGCACAAGCTCACCAAAATTGGACAGTTGAAGACTGGGAAAATGTTGCCTGGTCTGATGAGTCTCGATTTCTGTTGAGACATTCAGATGGTAGAGTCAGAATTTGGCGTAAACAGAATGAGAACATGGATCCATCATGCCTTGTTACCACTGTGCAGGCTGGTGGTGGTGGTGTAATGGTGTGGGGGATGTTTTCTTGGCACACTTTAGGCCCCTTAGTGCCAATTGGGCATCGTTTAAATGCCACGGTCTACCTGAGCATTGTTTCTGACCATGTCCATCCCTTTATGACCACCATGTACCCATCCTCTGATGGCTACTTCCAGCAGGATAATGCACCATGTCACAAAGGTCGAATCATTTCAAATTGGTTTCTTGAACATGACAATGAGTTCACTGTACTAAACTGGCCCCCACAGTCACCAGATCTCAACCCAATAGAGCATCTTTGGGATGTGGTGGAATGGGAGCTTCGTGCCCTGGATGTGCATCCCACAAATCTCCATCAACTGCAAGATGCTATCCTATCAATATGAGCCAACATTTCTAAAGAATGCTTTCAGCACCTTGTTGAATCAATGCCATGTAGAATTAAGGCAGTTCTGAAGGCGAAAGGGGGTCAAACACAGTATTAGTATGGTGTTCCTATTAATCCTTTAGGTGAGTGTATATATATATATATATATATATATATATATATACACACACACACACACACACACTATATTACACTAAGAACAATATATATATATATATATATATATATAGGTATTTGAGTAATATAGCAATACAAGCATACATGTAATCAACACAATTTCACTTTCAAACACATGGCCAATTTGAAAATATCTGTGGATGTTAAACATTCTGGTACATATAGTGACTAAAAATGGACGATCCATATTAATGTACAACCAACAGTAATTAAATAGTAATAAATGTATGCATTCATGGTCTGTAGTGATCCAGACCTTGATGAAAGCATGACTGTTAGCAAATGCCAGGACTCACAATGCTGGCAGGCAGGTGAGTATGGAAGAGCAGACAAGGATTGAATCCCTAGTCACTGGTGTTACCAGTACCATGCTGAAGTACTTTTGAAGTACATTTACTAATGTCATGTAAAATGCCAATTTTCAAATACAAAACACATGCTTATACTTCCTGTTTGTGACAGACAATCTATATGATAAAATGTGTGTGTGTGTAGGGGGGGGGGGGTCACCTTTCTTAAACTGAACTCAAGCACAGATTTTTATTGAGAAGAAATCGTGAACAAATTCCTGTCTCTGACTGAACACTGCCAGTAGAACAAAAACATACCAGACTGCCTTTCTATAGCTCTCTATAACTCTTTCAGTTACTGAAACTGAGAAACTTTTCAAACAAAGAGTCACTCCATTAGATTGTCCTGAAAACTGCTGACCTCCCGTTTTGTTCAATTCATAAACACACATTGTAAATATTGAAAAGCCCCACAAGCAATACAGTATACAACAATGAGTCCAATACTACAGCACAAACTACCAACAAAATCTAGCTTGCCATTTCAAATCTGATTTCTTCCCCCGGTCTATGATTTCACATTGTTCATCAGGCCAGAATACACTTTACAAAATATAAAAATGTCATATTGGAAAGTTACGGATAAATCTGAAATAAGCTGTGACGACTAAGACCCCCCCCCCAAATCTGTAAGATTTTCTTGCATCCAACAAAAGGGAAAAAGACTACTTAGTCTATTATGAGCAGTGGCGGTTCTAGCCCCTTTCAACTGGGGGGGCATGTCTGGGGCCAGTTGTAATATTAGGGGGTCACTGGGGGGGGGGCTGCTGACAGCGTTCTGTCCGCGGTGCTAGTTAGGGGGGCCACGCTTGCTGTGACAGTGGCACTGGCCCCCCCTCAGAACCGCCACTGATTATGAATGAGAGTCATGACAAATACAAATAGTGGCTACATTAGAAGTCAAATGTGACAAACTTACAATAATTAACAAAAATAAATACTGCATTATTACAGAAAGATAAACATAGTCATAAAAATATAAAGCATATTGTTCCCAAAATGACCTATTCTTAGTATTCAAACAAAATTGATTGCTTTTAGAAGACAATGACAAAAAAGAAATACAGATCTGAAGATTTTCACTTAAGGATGGCAATAAATAATTTGTCTTTTGGATGTTTTATTGGGTGGCCCTGTCTCTGTTCACTTGAACAGATGAGCTCAATGGACTCAATTTTGGAAACAAATGAACTGTCATGGACAAGGCCAGTTATTTTGTTATGCCCCAAACATATATAAAAACTGAAGGTATTTAATCAAAAAGATTTACTTTACTAGATGGGATTGTAAATAATAAATGTTATAATACATTTCTGCCAGCAAGTTTTGAAGGATTTTCTAAATTTTGAGGCTTACCAGCCTCGACAACAGAAATCCAAAATATTAATGTTCACAATAGCAGATTAACCAACTTGTCTTATAAAAAGTATTATTATTATTACTATTATTATTAAATAAAGATACAAGTTGCTATTTACATTTTAACAAGGGTCTGTTTGGCACTGGAATAAAACATTCTTTAGTTTGTTGCTTTCCTAATTAGAACAACATGCACCACAAACTATGCAGAGAGAGGTATGCTGAGACCCGTGTTGCTGTACGGGTGGTTGTTCAGAAGCTGAAATCCCTGCAGTTTAGTGAACTGCTGTACCAGGGCATTGAGGACCAGTGAATGCTCAAATCACATCATTGTAAACGACTCTAGCTGCCAGTTACATGAATATGTTACACATACAGTACTTGATTTATAGATTTGGTAAGGCTTTTGTGCATTTGCATAAATACTTATTCTCAAAAGCAACTCATCTGGATAGAGCTGAAGTAAGCTTCCTTGGGATTTTATTTCTTGACAAGTAAGTCTCTCTGCAGATGCTTTTAACAATTTTGCTTCACACAAATATTATGGACATTTAAGAAAACTGAAAATATAACAGGAGGGAAAAGGCAAGGGGAAAACAACCTGTGTAACCCTTATTTTGCAAGATTCAGCTGCTAATTCCTTCCTTTATTGGACTAACAGTCAGGGGAAAAAATCTGTGAAATTTGCAATTTCAACTACACAATTATCTCCCTTACAAAACAAAATCAAACTACATATATTATGGGTCTCCTACCTAATGCTGCAAAGCTACATTCCAACTAATTTCCCAATAACAGAGTTGATCCAATACCTGTCTTAGTAAGTCAAGCTGCTGATTGATAATGTGTCTATTCCAGGACAATCGGCTCAAGGCTTTGTAACAGACATACAACTGAGGTAGAAAGTCTACACACCCTTCATCTGAAACAATGTCATTCAGCGATTCCTTTATGTTCATAAATATTGCTCAGTATACATATTTTATTAAGTACATATTTCCAGAGTTCAGACTACCACTCTCTTGATTTTCAGATATATAGCTTAATGAACAATATTTCTATGAGTCACAGAACAATGTTTCATATAAAGGCGGTGGATATTTTATGTTATACATGTATAGATAAATGCTACCTCGTTGCTTAAAAGCAGCCTCCATGCTATTTACTATTTAAGACTTACTGGTTAGTCTAATTCTGTAGAGTTATTGCCACTGGGCAACTTGACATTGTAAGATATTAACAAAATCTCAGTACAGGTGAATGTGGGAAACCTAAAGAAGGAATGGGAGGGAAAGCACGGGAGTGTGTTAAATACAGTATATTCTAGGAATGTGGAAAGCATGTTGCAAATGATAACATTGACTATCATCCCAATATTCAGTCAAATCCGTAGTACAGGAAGAATGAAACATCTGTGAGTGCTGCCATCTACATATCTTTGGCAAACAAAAACATTAATGCAAAAGATTACATTGGGCTTATTGAGAAGAGTTAAACTATATACCTTTTTAACAGAAAATGTTCTGACAAAAGTCATCAACTTATTGCATTATGTGGTAGACCTGCTGGGTATATCATCCCATTATATTAAAAGAGGGAAGAAAAAAATGATAAAAACAAAATATATAACAATGTTTGGTGGTGTGAATCTAACATATTTTGCCCACTGAACTCAGTAACTCGTGTAATGACATAATATTCCCAGATTTGGAAAGAATTGTATATTTCAAGCACCATTATGGCCCAGTCAATATTATTAAATTAGAGAGGGGAGGGGGATTGGTGGCACAGCCTCCTACCCCACAATGAACAGAAGTCAGCAGTTAAATTCCTCACAGGTTCTGTCCAGAAAGCTGAGACAGATGAATACCTCACAAAATCCAGATGCAGCTGGATGGTCTTGGGATCCCTCTCACACCATCAGAAATTCCGATGCCACAGAGTCACTTACATTTGGCACCCCGACGAGGAGTCTGGAACCTGGAAACCACAATAACTGCGCATCCATACTGTAGCTCCTGAAGCATTCCCTGGAACAATTCACCAGGAGCTAAAGGCTTTTCGTTTCTGTCTTGTTTAGCTTACCTCTCAGCAAGTAGTATGTGTGTTCTTGTGTGTGTGTGTGTGTGTGTGTGTGTACTCTAGTGTACATTCACAGAGTCTGTTGTACCAGCCCCGACAACCAAGGCACTGTTGTCTTCGTGAGGAGTAGTCTCTTGGGCGGAGCCATGCTGCTGGTACAGTCACGAGGCTGTGCCAGTATAGCATGTGCTTGGGATGGAGTGGTGGGTTAAAGGAAGGAGGTGGAGGGGACATGAGAGTATTTGGTGTTATCGGCGTCCCAAGAATCCTGCCTGTCGATTGGCCACGCGTGTGCAGGAAGCACAGCAGGCAGTTTTGTAGTAATTGTACACACAAAGGCGAGCTTGCACAACCACATTGCAGTTGAAATACTTGTCTCTGCAGTTCTCATCTGGAAAGACAAACAAAGGTGTAGGGAGAATCAGTCCACAAATAAGACACGATTCACAATTCTCCAAAACAAATATACACCCAAACAACCAAAACCAGTTTCACATTACTAGTATTGTGTTTATTTTTGTTGTTGTTATATTGCGTTCAGAAGTTCCAGCTGGAATGATGAACAACTAAATAAGTAAATACATCGCTACACTGCACTGCTAAAGTATCACTGGAGATTTGACTTTCTCTCACTACCACAATATATAACACGCAGGGAGCATCCCCCCATGAAACTCCTCTCTCGTCTCTCTCTCAAGAATTCTAGCGCACAGGGCTTACTGGGTCATGGAGGAATGTGACTATCAATGGGAATGATGCTCTTTAGTCTTGTTACCATCGTACCTATCTCTGGCACACAGGGCTCAGGATTGCAGGTTTCCCTTTCCTCCGGGCGCAGCTGTGGCTCACAGCGGTCGCTGGGCACCATGTCGTCTGAGAGACAGCGGACCTCTCGCACCCGGAAACCTTCTTCACAGGTCTTAGAGCACTGTTGAAGAGAGGGGGTACTGTCAGAGCAATCAGAACTTGCATTGCAAGGACAAGGCCATGCAAGGACACATATCAAGGCACTGGGAAAAGCAGCCACAGAAAAAGAGAGAAAGTGATGAGAACATCTGAGAAGGGCAATACAAAGCCTGCCCCACTTCAACAGAGCAGAAGACTTAGAAGGGTAAGCTTATAGAGGCATAGGGAATTTACAAGGGGAATACTTAAAACCATAGGTGTAGGTTTGGGGGGGTGGGGGGACGCACCAATGTTGAGAGAATGTGAAATTGTCCTCCCCAATATTGTATGCTCGGCTCCATAGGCATATGCCCACAAAGGATTTGAAACGCTGGCATTGGTCATTGAGTAATTGTCAATTATATTGTATGCAGTCAATCACTTTGCAGGAAATACTTTCAATGCGGCCAATCACCTGCAGAAGGAACTTGTAGGTAATTTATTATGCGGCCAATCACCTTGTTCATTTATAAAAGTAAGGTGGTTGAAAACAAGAGGAGGAGGGAGCAAATGTGTCTCGGTGGTGTGTTTCTATTCTAACGAAGAGTTGGTGTTGCTGATAGTAAATGGATAGCGTGTAGTTTTGAGATCGTTAATCAGGAGATGCAACTGCTTATAAAGTAGCATGCTATATTTACAATCACACAGATTTTTTCAATCAGAGGGATTTTATAATTTGTATGTTATTCTTACAATCAGCTGGGTTTGTGGAATTACGATGAAGTCTAATTTGATTGAGCATATTGCATATTGACCTGGTCTGAAACTATTATCAAGCTGAATACATATGAGACTGTAACACTGTACAGGGAACACACACACAGTATTATGTTAAAATGTAACGTTTTAATGTTCAGCTAATAAAAATATGATATTCTTTATTAATGTGAAACCAATTGAAAACACTCTTTTCGATACGTTAGTTATTTTCTAACTGATCAACGCACCAAGTGCATGGCAATTGCTTTAAGAAACACTTGAAGTAGGACAGCTTTGCTTTATAACCTTTCTGTTATAACTAACTACCTGACATACAGAATCAAATGAAACTCAGTACAATATAATAGGTGCAATTAATGTGAGGTAAGATCTCTGCTTACACAATTGTTTATATATTTGATCTCAAAATTGATTTGGTACAAGGGTTAACATTTTTGCATTCTATATTAACAAGTACGTCTTGTTTGGGATAAGAAATGAGCGCCCCCAATATTGATAGGGTATCTGCTTTATATGAATTATGAACAATCTGGTCCCCGCTCGGCAAACCATGTCCCCCAAATCATGAAATTAAACCTATGCCCATGCCTAAAACAGTGCAAGGAAACAGTGAGAGGAACAACCAAGATAGCAGGGATATAGCTTTCTAAGCAATTGGTACATTTAAATGGTCTGACATTAAACTCACAAGTATTTTTTTATAATCCATTAGAATGGAAATTACTTTTTAGGTTCCACTCAAAAAAGTGGATAATAGTTTTCGGAATAAGTTAATGGAAAGGCTTTAAGGGATGGGTACACATTTATTTATTGCCCCAATTAATGCAAACATGGGCACAATGTCCACAAATGCTGTTGTTTTAAAATGCACTCTTAAGTCAGTGTTTTTCAAACATAGATCATACGAAACTGGCACACGATTGTCATTTCCAGTGGACGAGGAAGAGGAGAAGCCAGTCGAACAAATGCAGTGAAATTAAGCTGCAGGTGAGATGTAAGCAGGGGCTGATGTCCTGGTACTCACTGTGCTCCACTCGGTGTGGTACCACTTAGCGCCGCAAGCCTTGAGCTGGCAAGTCTGCTGGCTGAGCGGCCGCTCCAGAGAGGCACAGTCACTGGGCGGCAGCACCATGAAGCCGTCCGCTGACTTCTGCAGACAGACCACTTCCCTTTGCTGGGTCCCATTGCCACACTCCGCGGAGCACTAGGGCCGAGGAGAGCAGAGCTGTTAAACACTCACGTCTGTTATAGGCAAACTAACAGCAACTGGGCACCGATTTAGCAAACTGCATGATGAAGGAATCGAGACTAAAAGGGCCTACATTTCAACCATACCAAGGCAGAGAAGACGTGTGAGGCAGCAATACACTAGTTGCCCTGAGCTCCTGGTGTGGTTTGGGAGCAGGACAACGATTGAAACAGATTATGGAAAGTAAACCAGGATAGAGTGACCACAGTCTATAGCAAATGTGGTGCCGGTTGTTTGTCTCTTGGCTTTTTCTCTGTAATAATAATGTTCAGTCAATTACACACCACAATCAATTGCATCAATGGGATGCTGCCTTCAGGACTTGTTTCCCAATCATCCAAGTATTATGCAAAAACTTAAGAGCTAGTTAATTCTGCTGTTGTGAGTGTGGGGTGAGAATACATGATTTGCTCAGGGCTGCAGGGTGTTGGATTGGAAATAACTGTAAGTGTTATCATTTTACCATGACCGTTAACACCTTTTTCTGGCTGGGCAAGAATTAGCCTGGGTTTTGTCAGTAGGGACAAAAAAAAAAAAAAGCCATGCGTGTCTTTGGTATATTTCCCCCTACAGAATATTTTTAATAGCTGATTTATGTGTTATATAGTTATCAGCAGCTGTGAGGATTAAGCATTGAGATTGGTCACAGTGGATTCATATTAATTTGCTCCTGGTTTAGACCTCGGTCTGTGGCCATGCAGAATCAGGTCTAAATTAATTAAAAAATTGGCACCTGCGTGTGTGTGTAATGGCAGGTACAACACAGATGCAGTGTATCGTAAGAAGATTAATTGTCACCTGGTTCCAGCTGCCGGTGAACCACTGCACCCGGCTCTCACAGGGGCCATTGTTACACGCAGTGGTCTCTAAGGGGCGCTCGTGGCCACACCCCTCCAGCGGCAGGCTGGTGATGTGATTGGTCATGCACAGAACAGAACGGGTGCGGACCCCCACACCGCAGTCTGCAGAGCACTGCAGGAACAGGCACACCAGGGTCACGGGTGTACAAACAGAACAGGCAACTCAGACAGTTTACAACACTAGAATGGACAGATGTTGTCATAAAGGCACTTCATCTAATATAAGCAACTCATCACATGCACTGTTCCACTTTACATACAGCCGTGGAATTTGTAAAGCTCTTTCAATCAATTATTTTGGAGGGAGCATCAGCTCTTCCTTCTCTGTACAGGCAAAGAGAGGTTATGTGTTGCAGGCAAAAGGTATTGAGGACAAAATATATCAAAATGCCATAACTTCTGCTGGACAGATAAACTAATTTATCCAGTGAGATGCCTGTTTACAAAAATCAATACAACCTACACATTCTATTGTATGTTTTATTTTGTTTGCACTCAAAAGAATTTAGCCAAACAAAATAAATGCGTTTTTTTCCTTCCACAAGGGGGTGGGGGGTAAAATAGGCTTTTATTAAAAACAGTATATGTATTAAAGATTGTTGAAAGCAATAAGCCCACAGCTGCCTCATACTATTTCTTAATTGTTTCACAAAGTCATTCTTCTAATTGCAATCAAATAAAACTGACTGGAATTGACTGCAATTGACTATGAAGTAGACTTACTACTACTTAACTAATATAAGTCTGCCAGCATGCAATGAATTCCCTGCTGTGGAAAAAACTGCGCTCTGTGGCTTATTAATTATACAATTAAATGCGGGTAGGAATCCTGAAGGGGTTGTGCACCACGTAGCACCAAGGAACCAATTAGCTCATAAATGGATGGACTTCTCATTATTAGTATTTCTGCAGAAACATTCCTACAGTGCTTTGAGAAGGTAAAAATGATAGCGTAATAGTCTGGGAATTTGAATGTATATCTAAAGAAAAAATACTGAGAAAATTAATTAGAATGCTCTGTTGCTATTCATGTGTTTTTGCTGCTACAACTGAAACTCAGAAAGTAAGCAAAAAGGAAAGCTTACGTACAGAGGGGAGCTGGAATAGTGAGTGAATGCATGTATTTTTTCAGATCTTTGGCTTGGCTCTAGTTGAGTCACAATTTTGGCTAAATGTTCCTCAATAGTGCTGCAAAACCTCTAAGCCTGGAAATCCTAAACTCTCAAAGGAGGTTGATTAGTGTAGTTATGTTTCATTTCTGTCCATAAATCAATATATTTCTCTATTTCTTCTTGTGTCTGTGTCTGGCTTTCACGTGCATTGCCTGTAGAACATCCTTTGCTCAGAGTGATGGCACCTGAACGTGTTGAACATATTAAAAGGTTGGAAAATGCTATGGTCTTTATTTTGTATTATTATAAGCTTACTTGTAATTATCTTATACGTTCTAGGTGAGAAACAATTAAAACACTTTATTAAAACCCTATCTGTGTTTAACAATAGTTCTAGCAACATTTTACAGCACAGTTGGTTACGGTAATTGTTTTGCTGCCACTTACCAGGCTCAATAAAATATTGGCATTTTTTACAGCTCAATAACAAATTGGCCTTTAGCAGTTTCACTGTATAATTACTGCTGATCTTTAACAAAGCATGCTACACATGTAAATTATTCTAACACCTAGGAATGTCAACTGAGAAAAAACATCTTGAACAAAAAAACAACAAGAAAAATAATTGCAATCAAAAGAACAAACAAAATAACATTTCTTTGAGGTAAACAACATCTGAAAGGTCTTACCCTGCTGCCCCATTCAGTGAAAAACCAGCTCTTGGCACAGGTTCCCATGTCGCAGTTCTCAACATCATTAGGCCGTAATTTCATATTGCATTCCTCGTCATTCACAAAGTCGCCCACATTGCTGACACAACGCACTTCCCGTGACCTCTGACCTACGCCACATGGGACAGAGCACTGCCGATACACAAATGCAAAAAGAAAAGCTGAAAAGAGTTTCAGTCTAGTCTGCTCCACCTTTTCTCAAGGTCACATCAAGGCATATTATCAGTTCATCGAGCTGTGAGAGAATCTCTTCACCTGAATCAAGTCAAATCACAATGCCCAATTTAAACACATTTCCACAGGGGGCTTCTTCTGCCTGGTCTAAATAAAACATCCCAATGTAGTTTAATTGACTAAACAAACTTCACTTCTTCACCAAAATGACACCTTTCACACAGGACTAATACCTAAATCAACAACACACACTTTCTAATAAAGAGAGCTCCATTTCCCTTGTTCTTGATTGATTGACCTGCCAGTTTTTAAAGCCAAAGCAGTTTATTAATTAAAGTTAAGTGAAAACTTGTAATTGAAATAAACTTTAAAATAAACTTGATTAAAACAAAGCCATTTCTGCAATTGCTTACATTTCACCAGCAGCCCCCACCCCCTTCCGTTGTTCACATTTTCCATGGAACTGATGACACAATTGATCAATTGGGCCCCGCTCAACGATTAGAGCTGCTCTTGCTCAAGCTGTGTAAGAAAACCACTTAAACCATTTTCTGTATGAACTGACATCATAAGAGATATAGATGGCTGAGTGACTTAATTCCACCTCTAAAAGCAGGTATACCCTGCACATGGAAATACAGTGGAGCTGTTTGAGGTTTTATAAATTAGACATGAGATGCCACTCACTGTGCTCCATTCGGTTCGGATCTGCCACTCACTGCAGATCTTGAGCTGGCAAGTGCTGGTGGTTTCAGGCTTCTCCAAATGCTGGCAGCGGCTGGTTTGGACGGTCAGCGTTCGGTTAGCATAGACCTGCCGGCAAAGGACCTGCCTGTGCTGCATTCCCAGACCACAGGTTTTACTGCATTCAGACCACTCGCCAATGTCCCAGCTGGCAAACACAGAGCAATCTCAGTCAGACACCCTGCCTGCATTCTATTGCTGGGACATTTGTGTTTCTCTGGTTATATAATGTGGAAGCATTATACAGTTCCTTGTATATTAATCATGTAATTATGGGTGTGTTGCCAAATGAGGAGGAGGGGGAGAAGAAGAAGAAGGTGACCAAGAACTAGAAGAACAACAATAAGATGTAGAAGAACTAACATTACAAGCATTCAGAAATGAAAATAGGTCGTCTTCTTTATAGGAGGATTTCTGGGGGGTCTGGAACAAGCTGTCCTGTAGTGAAGAGGATTTCCCAGATTCCTTCAAGAAAGCACTATGACATTCTGCAACTTATGTTCTTAAATGCCATATAAATGTGTCAAACAATCGAAAGTGTCTCACAAGGCTGGGCACGGCTGTACATTGCAGGGCTGCTCCTCTGCGGTGGGGCGGGTGCTGCTGTCACACTGGCTGTCTGGCACCTCTTCGTGGCTCAGTCTGTGCACACAGCCGAACACCATATACCGAGAGCCTGTCAGACAAACAGCAGGTACACAGCTGACATTTCTAAAGATATGCCCTTTAAGCTCATTTTTGTTTACTCAGGACCATTTCATTTGGTGATATTTAGGATTTGCGACCACAAGGCACCAACAGGCTGGGAAAGGTTTAGATATTGTAATTCAGAAATTGATTACGTGAAACACATTCATTAATCTAAGGTGTAATATGTCCAGGCCTAGCAAACACATTAGATGAAAATACCATTTGATAGTGATAAAAAACATTTTCTAAGCCCTAGACGTCTCCTACAAATTCATTATAAAATAATACCACAAATAACCCAGAAAATGAGATTGTGAAAGATTGTATTTTACTCTCCATCCTAAAGCTGAGATATGCTGAAGCAGCACCTCAGTAGCCTTGAGGCCTATTGAAAAAAGCTGAAGTATGAAACAGACAGTGAAGCTGGCTTTGGCATGGGCCTTCAGGGAGCACCTGTCTTTGATCCAGGGCACCTGTATGCATGGGTTACTGGGTGCTGACCCATGTTCTGACACCAGCCTTTTCTGCTTGGTTACTGAGCATCAGGAGATAATGCTTAAGGTTGCATCGGTGCCAATTCCCTTGAACTTTGCTGACCGGCTCCGATGGCTCCTCTCCCTGAGTTAGCAGGGTGTTTGTGAAAGTCCAAGTGAAGGATGTCCACACTGCAGAACGAGCTTTTACCTCGGCCACATGTTAAGCTGCATTCCGTAGTGCCGATCTGTTTCCAGTTGTGCTCCCGCTGTCGTCGGGGGGGTTGGACAACTGGCCCCTGGTTTTCGGGGACCCTGCTCCCGTGGGGATTGTCATAGTCTCCTTCACTTGGGCGACTGTCATCCTCCAACCCAAGCTGACCGTTCAGGTTGTTCCCTGAAAAGTGGAGAAAGAGTGAGATGTACACCTGCAGAATGGGACACCCAGCTGGACTATCAGTACCAAAAGGGACGTCTTTTAACCGATTCCAGGTCCACACAGGGAACTGACTGCAGGGACAAGGGTTTCTTGACTTTTTTTAAATATCCCGTCAGGTTTGTGGTTAACATTTTGTGTCTTCCTTGGCAGCTCACCTGGTCTCCTATCAGGAGGGATTTGAGGGTTGATCAGGTTTTCCTGCGGCAGTATGAATTCATACTGAACTCCTGGATTGGGTTGCTGGTAGATCATCTACAAACAGAGCAAAGTCAAACTGCTTTATGATTACAGTGCTCGTTGAAGTGATTAAATAAAGCAGGATTACAGCATTTATGCCTTTAAGAGCACAACATTATTAGCATTTATTTGATAGCCTCCACAATTTAAACCTTCAGCGTTCTGGGCCATCAGATGGTGAATTATGGGTCTGGCAACTGAGGATCAGACTTGCTGTCAGATTTCAAGGATTGCTGGGAGTATTTTATTTTTCTCACCCTGAAAAGCTGAATGGTAAATGTATCCTTGTGTGAAAGGAAACGCATGCTTGAACTGAAACAGCGGAGGTGTATGTGCTTATTTTCTATATTGAAAGTCAAGCAATATCCTTGTTTATTAAATAATATTCTACAATTGTTATAGTTACACCTTATTTAAAGATGTAAATGTTTATTTTGAATTTTATTTTGCAGTTTTATTTTCACTCAAGCCTACATGCTCTCTAGCACCTAAAATGAAAAATCTACATTCCTCTGCATGTAAATAGTTATTCATAATGTCAGGTTTCTTTAGCAATGGAGCAAAGACTGTAATTTTGAAAGACTGAGTAATTATAACAAATGTGAAATAAGTATTCAGAATGGCAGAAATTGATTTATTTGATATATATGGTTGGTGTAGGTTCACATGCAGAGTGACAGTTTTTTATATGATAATATGTTGAAAGGTTACAAATAAGGTGAAGCCATTCTACCCATATTGTTTATTTGGTTGATAAAAGCCTGCAATCCAAAAATATCAAACAGCAGTTTACTGAAGCACGAATTATCATTAGCACGAATGGTAATTTAATTAGCACAAATTGAAACTGGTTGTATCAAAATGATAGAGTGCGCGACCTTAATGTTCAGGCTAATTTAAAAGTGAATATGTAGAATAAGCATGATGAAATGTATGGATAATCTGTCCTCCAGCACCTATTACCCAGTCTGGCACCAAAAATATTTTGCGCTACAATTTTGTTTCCTTTGGCTGACTCACATAAACCTCAAGAATCTCATTGGTTGGCCCTTCAGCCAGGAAAGACTCCCCAGCTGTGCTGCTAATCTCGTTGGGCCTCCGGTAGGTGAACATGGTGCCAACACCTTCGTACTTTCCTGGTCGGTCAATTGCCCAGTTCCCATTGACAATGGAGCGCCCAGAACGACTGCGTAAAGCTGAGAGAGAGAGAGAGAGAGAGGGTGGGAGGGGGAGACTGAGAATAAACAACCACCTTTGTACAAAAACAGAAAGAGGTTCTGGGAATGGTATGGGATTCCTGTTTCATTACTAGGTATTGTCTGAATTTGCCATTTCCAGTTTAATTTGAGATGTATTATGTTGTTCATTATTTAATTGCTGTATTCAGCTGTGTTTTAACTGCATTACAGGGTTTTGTAAAACTGTTTAGCTTCACTGAGATGAACACAGTAATGTGGTTGTCCAAAAACAAAAAAGGAAAAAATCTTGTTATACAACATCTCAAACAATAACTTCACATTGTCAGTCTTTCCATCCATTAATCAGGTTTCACCCCCACCTAAAAATACTTTCTTGTCAGGTAGACTGTTAATCTTAATAAAAATTTGCAATTAATGCTGTACCACAGTACATCTAATTATAATTAAAAGGTAAATTGGATGACCTTGGGGTCTTTAGCATTTTTTAAATGGAAGCTTCCGGGAAACACATAAAAACCAATAAATCATCCGGATTTGATGAGGTCTGACTAAATGTACTTACAGGAATGAGGGCTATTTGTATGGAACTTGTGAATGTTTCAGACGAGTCATTACAATTAGAGGCTGCAACAGCTGACAGGGATACAGAGAACGTTACATCCATACATATGATGGCAGAAAAAGTGGTGACTAACTATTATATATGAAGTGGTGAAACCAATACTAATGGCTAAACAGGAAGACTTTCCTTTGGGTGACAGCAAAATAGCAGACGGAGAGCACTGGTTTAGAAAGGAAGGATATTGTCTGCTTTGACAACACAATTCTGTATTGGACAGGATCAAGCCCAAGGCATCTTTCTTATCACCAACATAATTTACAGGAACCAGCTGACAGGAGAAATTGGTGATGTGATGAGGGCTCTCTCAGGCATCTCAGAAACTGCCCCAGCACCACAAGTTCAAACGATTGGAGTAGATGGGATCTGTCACAATTATGTTCATTGTACGGACAACATTAGTAGTATGAATTATGGAGTACATATTTACAAATATAATAAAGCATGAAAAAGCATGAAAAAGAGACCAAAGCTGCCTCTCTATGCTGTGTTACAACCTTAAGTATAACTGTGATATGTCTGGGTGTGATATTCCTGTAGGAGACCCAGCTTACCACCCATACTTCAAGTAAAGCCAGGTGAAGCCTCCTATTTTACTGTACACAAAACTGTTTCTATAAATACACAGCACGTCATTACAATTTAAGCATGTATACTTGCCTCATAAAAGGAATTGCAGCTTAGGTACTGCAATGAAGGGCTCTACACTCGGAGAACCATGAGAGGCAGCGACAGGGAGACTGCATCTGGCTGCTGTTAAGCTGCCATGAGAGACTCCCGCTGTGAGTCTGATAGCTGTAATATGCTGAACATTGCTAGCAATCACCCTTATTTTCTTTACACACCACAGTATCGAACTGCCAGTTGTATAGCAACTCATCTCATTGTAAAAAGCAGCAAGTGAGAGATGAAAACAACATACACATCCCATCAAAACATCCCACCAGCAGGCCATCTGATACGATCTACACTATAAATACCCAGTACAGCTATGGCAAGCTGAAAAAACCCTGGCCAGCTTCAAGTCTAACCTGTAGCACAAACCCTTGGCCAGTTCTGTGCTGCCACTTGGGGAAAGCAGGTCATAGTCAGTGAATGGTATAGTCCTGTATTGAATCAGAAACCATGGGACTACTGAACTCAATCTAATTTCTGAGCTGAGGTCTTGGCCAGCTGATCCACTCAGAATTGGCCTTTATTTTATTTTTTTATTTTTTTCAGGAGACAATTAATGGCATTCTTGCAAGATGTTCTTGTCAACAAATACAATATTTCACTTTTCTCGTAAAATGAATAACTAGTAGTGTTGTTTTTGTTTGTTTGATGTTATGTTACCCAGTTATGGAATCCTTCTGCTTTTGGTGAATTGTAGACTGTCAGCTGAGGGACCTATATTATGTTTCAGCCTCTGGCAATCATCCCAGTCAAACCACAATTTGGAAAAGGGCATGTCTATACACATTAAGACAGCTGATGCGGTAAAAGAGTCAAGAATGATGGGGAAATAAACAATGGGCTACATATTCGTAGGGTTTGCACACTGGGGTTAGCACGGCGCACATGGCTATTGCACAAAAATGTGCATTATTTGCCCTATTCAAAACCCCGTTTTTATTGTTGCAATCCATTCTGCGCCATTCACCCTTTAATTGTATGCAAGCTGCAAAATGTGGGGAGTGGCTGAAATTACATGTGATTCCTGCTATTTTCGTAGCTGTTGCACTGCTCAAAAAACAGGTTTGCGATGTGCAAAATAACGTTGAAAACCATGACGTTAACTCCGCGCACAGCATTATTTCAGGTTGCAGAGACTGGAAAGCAACATTCCAGTGCACAGTCAACATTGGGCCTGAATGTTTTTATTTATGGTTGTATGCGTGCTGCACCAGAACAAGTTCCTAACATTAAAAAAAAAAGACAGAATTACAATACATACATGCATACATAAATACATACAAAAGAAACATAGTTGGTAGCATGCATCGTGTCCATGGTCATTACTAGTACTCGTGTTGTTTATATTGATTGTCCCTATGTCCCTTTCCCCTGAGCTATTAACTATGTCTATATCTTGTCTACAATTATAAGCTCACAAATCTAGGATGCAGGACTTGTATTCTCCATCCAAACAATGTGGGGAAGCAATAAAAAAGGCAAACAGAATGTTAGGGTATATTGTCAAAAGTGTAGAATTGAGAACAAGGGCAGTGATGTTCAGACTGTACAATGCACTAGTTAGAGCTCATCTGGATACTGTGTACAGTTCTGGGCTCCACACTTCAAGAAAGATATCGCTGCTCTAGAGGCAGTTCAGAGGAGAGCAACCAGACTTATTCCAGGTCTGAAGGGAATGTCCTACTGAGAGACTGAGGAACTGAACCTTTTCACCCTGGAACAGAGGAGACTACATGGGGACTTGATTCAAGTCTTCAAAATCATGAAAGGCATCGACCACATCAAACCAGAGAAGCTTTTCCAGATCAGCAGGGACACACGCACCCGGGACACAAATGGAAATTGGGCTTCAAGGCATTCAAGACGGAAAACAGGAGACACTTCTTCACACAGAGAGTTGTCACAATCTGGAACAAACTCCCCAGCGATGTGGCTGAAGCTGAACATTTGGGAACATTTAAAAATAGACTGGATAGGATCCTTGGATCACGTAGTTATTATTGGACACCAAACGAGCACAATTGGTCAAATGGCCTCCTCTCCTTTGTACACTTTCTTATGTTTCTTAACTGTATATATTTTTGAATGCACTTATGTAATTTTGAACTTGTAATTTGTACTGTTTTGAGCTGTAATTTTAGACTGTATTGCACTTTTATAATGCTCTTATGTTTTGTAAGTCGCCCTGGATAAGGGCGTCTGCTAAGAAATAACAACAATAATATCAATAATAATGTGGACAGTAATGTTGCACTGTACACATGGCAACAGCAAACCCAACAGGGTGACCGGGCTCACACAGACACAATTTGCCCCCTCAGATATATCTTTAAATCATTTAGAGATATCTGTAAACCATTTAGAGATATCTAAATAAGGTGCTTTTTAAAGATATCTCTAAATGATTTGCTGATATCTATAAATGATTTGAAGATATCTTTAAATGATTTAGAGATATCTGCAAATAATTTCATGTTCATTTAGAGATATCTCTAAATCTACTTTTAAATAAGATATCTTTAAATGATTCACAGCAATCTCTAACTGATTTGTACATATCTTTAAATGATTTAGAGATATATTGAAATCCCCAGAAATTGTTTTCAGATACACATGCTCATAAAGGACCCACTGCTCTGCAACGATGAAACCAAGAGATCTTTAAGTTTGTTAATCACCGGGTATATGTAACAGATGCAATCAGAATATGCACTGTTCCCTTTATTGATTTTGCTTTGTTTCGATTTTGCTGTTATTAATTGATTATAGTTATTCAATCGGAAGAAAGTAAATCGTAATACACCTAATAAAAAGTTATTGTTATGGGTGGGTGCCCACAAGCGGTTCAAGATATGTAACACAAAGCTCTTTCAGACCCCAAATCAGAAACGGCAATAAACCAACAGATCTGTGAATCCTGCTTGAGTTGTGTCTTCTTGATGTGGGAGCCCGTCTGGAGAGGAATTCTTATAGATTATACGCCCACACCAGAATAGCAACGCAGAGTACTAAATAAGGTTATATATGAGATCATTCATAATGAAGATAAATAGGTCTCGGATTTACTCTGAACATGTGCTTCATGCCATCTTCAGCTTTAACTCATGCAGTTATATTCAATCATTAATTTAGAAACTATTGTGCTGATGTACATCCTCTGTCTGTAATATGGAGGTATCTTCTGACAGCTTGAGTGCCAATCCAACCAAAGCTGAATATACACTCACCTAAAGGATTATTAGGAACACCTGTTCAATTTCTTATTAATGCAATTATCTAACCAACCAATCACATGGCAGTTGCTTCAATGCATTTAGGGGTGTGGTCCTGGTCAAGACAATCTCCTGAACTCCAAACTGAATGTCTGATTGGGAAAGAAAGGTGATTTAAGCAATTTTGAGTGTGGCATGGTTGTTGGTGCCAGACGGGCCGGTCTGAGTATTTCACAATCTGCTCAGTTACTGGGATTTTCACGCACAACCATTTCTAGGGTTTACAAAGAATGGTGTGAAAAGGGAAAAACATCCAGTATGCAGCAGTCCTGTGGGCGAAAATACCTTGTTGATGCTAGAGGTCAGAGGAGAATGGGCCGACTGATTCAAGCTGATAGAAGAGCAACTTTGACTGAAATAACCACTCGTTACAACCGAGGTATGCGGCAAAGCATTTGTGAAGCCACAACACGTACAACCTTGAGGCGGATGGGCTACAACAGCAGAAGACCCCACCGGGTACCAATCATCTCCTCTACAAATAGAAAAAGAGGCTACAATTTGCACAAGCTCACCAAAATTGGACAGTTGAAGACTGGAAAAATGTTGCCTGGTCTGATGAGTCTCGATTTCTGTTGAGACATTCAGATGGTAGAGTCAGAATTTGGCGTAAACAGAATGAGAACATGGATCCATCATGCCTTGTTACCACTGTGCAGGCTGGTGGTGGTGGATTAATGGTGTGGGGGATGTTTTCTTGGCACACTTTAGGCCCCTTAGTGCCAATTGGGCATCGTTTAAATGCCACCTGAGCATTGTTTCTGACCATGTCCATCCCTTTATGACCACCATGTACCCATCCTCTGATGGCTACTTCCAGCAGGATAATGCACCATGTCACAATGGTCGAATCATTTCAAATTGGTTTCTTGAACATGACACTGTACTAAACTGGCCCCCACAGTCACCAGATCTCAACCCAATAGAGCATCTTTGGGATGTGGTGGAACGGGAGCTTCGTGCCCTGGATGTGCATCCCACAAATCTCCATCAACTGCAAGATGCTATCCTATCAATATGGGCCAACATTTCTAAAGAATGCTTTCAGCACCTTGTTGAATCAATGCCACGTAGAATTAAGGCAGTTCTGAAGGCGAAAGGGGGTCAAACACAGTATTAGTATGGTGTTCCTAATAATCCTTTAGGTGAGTGTACATTAAAAACACATTCAACAACATTCAAAAACAGAAATTTTCCCTGAATGATACAAAGTAAAGCTAGGCAAAAGATTTAGGAAATTACTGCATTGTGATACTGTAATCCAAACTAAACAGATATGTTGGTTTTGTAATGGTACATTTATTCTAGAGAATCAGTGAAGGATGATTACTAAAGCAGTTTTGGATTTGTCTTTGGGTTTAGTGAGCTGTGTACTATGAATATAAACAGTCTGGTCCTGAAGCCATGACTGCCCCACTTTCTACCCCTTTGTTACTAATTGTATTCAATAACCTACATCATTCTTAATCATTCTTCATACATCATTCTTTTGCATACAGTAGCAAGGTTTGTGCTGAACTGTACTGTGCAGTGAGGTGAGCTGGGGCACCAGGTACAATGTCCTGAAACCATCTCTTGAATTCCTATCATAAGTATGACACTGAAACAGCATGAAACACTTACTGAATTATTGCAATAATTCATACGAATGGGACAAGTTCAGAATTAATACCAATACCAATACTCAGATACATTTTAAAACACAAGCAGAATGCTATACCACAGTCTCAAAACCACAGACTGCAGAAAGTGCTGAGACTCTTGCATCAAGAAGGTTTGGTGTTTCTGTAAAGTTGAACATTTTTCACCTTGGAACGAAGTGAATGAAAAACTCCCACCCTTTATTTTCCTCTGAAGCCAGGCTATACCTAAATCCCAATCCCTAGATTTGGGGGGGGGGGGGGGGGGGCAATAAAGTGCAATAAATTAGAACTACCGCTTTGGCTCCCAAACAGGTTGTAACCTACAAACTAATCTCAATAGAAAACGATGAGTCATGGTCACCAAGGACTAACCCAGCTGTGAAGTAGACACTCCCCGGGACTGTTCTGGAAGATTTCATGGTTATTAACAATGTACTGCTGATTTGACTGTCATCAAGGGCTCATAGAGGAATTATTTTACTTTGGCAAAGGTTTCCCCCTTTCTATTCACCGAGGAACTTCCCTGCCTAACAAGCCAGTTTTTTTTACAGGGCTCTAGTCATTTCTTTTGCACAGAATGAATTATGGAAGGAAGTGTGCTCTTCCAATTTCATAAAGCTCAGTAAGAACTGATTTCTGGAATCAAGGTTATATTGGGAAGAGTGATAGAGATAGTATCCTTTTTGAAAGAAAGAGTAAATGGTGACTTATGTACCTATTCCAGATGACCACAGAGCAGGGAACAGAGAATCCGCACAAGACTGGCTATTGAACTTTCTCAGCATGACTTTGGCAGCAACATTTGAGCTCGAAATCAATAAATGTTTGACAACGTTCGACCGCCTTCCCCCTTTCCTGCCACAAAAAAAGTGACAAGAAAAGAAAGCCATGAATTCACTTATTCAGTTGAAACTGGCATCAAATATTCTCGGTTTTCATGAGGCTGTGTCCTGCACCGACTATGTTCTCCCATGCAGTTTTCAGACAGGCAGACACGAGGAATGGACTGGGGAGTGTGACTGCTGACCGTCTGATGATAATCTGTCGGAGGCTTCTGGAGCTACAGTGCGAAAATGGGTGCTTAATGAATACGGTCCATGTTAATAGCTGAGAAACAGTTACAAATTAACCCATTCAGTAAGTGCTGATTATTTCCATTTGTGTGTTAGGGATTTCAGTTCAGCCTGAACACCTCACAATGGCTGTACAATTACTAGAAAATTGAGTGTGTACTGTCCTCCCCCCCCTTTGATCTTTCAAATCATTCATTGTGACACAGGCAGGCTGAGACACCTTACATCACTGACAGGATTAGGGAAAGCCCAGGTAAAGCCAGGTATCAGAGAGAATCAAGTTAAAAGTCAATCACATCACTTCTCCCCACAGCACATGTCTGCTTATACATGTTATAGTTGTACTTCACAGTTTTTGCTCACTGGCCTCCTGGACCTCTCAAAGCCAGAGCCTGTCCCTGCAGTTTGTTATACAGATTTTACATTAAAAAATACATTCCTTCCATAAAATGCTGTGGACAGAGCAGGGAGGTAACATGAGCTGGTTTTACATGCTGCTTGTGAAGCTCTGAATTTCCGCAGGAGATTTGTGCGAATGCTGCATAATGAAAAAGCGCTCACTTCACAGAAAAGGTTTGACTGAAACATGGAAAGTCTAAAAAGAGATTGGTATTTGCTCTCTTTCAATTAAACGGTGCGCACCTTGTCCACTAACATGGGTTTTGGAGATGGCAGCTGTATCTTCCCATTAATCAAAACAAAAAATAATTGATAATATACATACATCTCATGTTACTGAACGTTTGTACTTCTTGTTTGTTCATTCTTTCAGCATAAACAGATAGGGAACACACATGGATCTTCAACATAAGTAAGTTCTGGTTTGGCTGGAAAAGGATAGCATGGAATGATAACCCCAAAAACATACCTATAAAAAACTGTTTTGCTTCAAAGGGCACTGACAAAGTAAGCATTTTCCTAGCACATCTTCTATATGCTTTTCTAAGTATATATTTGTATGCAGAATAACAATTATGTTTTTATTTTTGAAGCAAGGGATTTCATGTTCCTCACAGTCATTCTAGTTACATGTCCTTCTTGTCAGCACTGACAGGAAACCAGCTCAGCAAAGAACAGACAGTCGTATCTAATTATTTTGTTTTTGTTATTTCCCAGAAGGTATCCCAAATCCCTTCTTAAAAAACAAACCAAAAAAACCCCACTGTGCTGGAACATGCTTCTCTCAAGAACTATATAACGAGCAATGTCACCACTGAGAGGCATCGATCGCATTAATGCGGTCTCTTCCGGGTGGACCTCAGACCTGGACCAAATCAAACTTTTGCCCTGCCCACGAATCTCAAGTTATAAACTTGTACCCCCTTGTGATTTATTTTATTATCAGAAGCAACTTTCTATTATGTATTAACAAAAATGAAACGGTTTGTATGTGGTGATTCACAGACAGGTCACAGTATTGATTTGGTCTAGGCGTAACAAGGAGAACCCAAAATGGTTTAACAGATTTGTCAAGTTGTTATCAGAACTTGAGGTGTTAATCAGAACTAGATGGCTCCAATTATTCAAAGAAGACCATGAGTTGCTTCAGTAGGTGTAAACCCTGGAGCTCTAGGTAATATAAACCAAGGGAATGGGTATAATTTTGGCAGGAAGGCCACCTTGCAATTGTGCAGGTTTGCTATGCTCCACAGTTTTTGTCCGCCAAGAGGTGTATTATATTACACGTGTTTCTGGTCCCAGAAATCCCTTTTAGAAGGCCCTGAAGAACAAACAGTCCACACAGTCATGGCAGCAATTTGATACCATTCAGAGTTATCTTTGCACCTGCAAACGTCTTAAGGACAAAACAATTATTAACTACTGATGGATAAGAAATCATCAAGCAAACAAGAGAGGTTTTATTGCTCTAACTTTTTCTCCCTGATAAAGAAAGGCGGGGGGAATAATCAGAAGAGTTGTGGTGCAAGAGATTCTCAAAGCAACATTATTATAAGATTATTTAAATACAATTATTCTCCAAATTTGATTGTCAGAAGCTATGATTGTAAACGATAAACTAGTTACCTTAGTATGCTTATCTGTAATTGATTTCTTGTGACTGTATGTAAGGTATTTCTTTAATGCATTCATCATCTCCTTATTATACATGAAAGAAATAACACTTTAAATGTCTACTGGATCACGGTTTTCATTAATATATCAACTGTTTCATTGAATACATTTTTAATGACTTTCAAGTCACTGACCTTAGAAATGTTATGTATTCTTCATGAACTAGCAGGGGCTTATATGTAAGGTTTACAAGACAGGTCCATTACTATTTAGGATTACTGATGAATAATTAACAGTATTAAATCAATAGTACAGTTCATGATATGTAAACACCTAAGAGGCCTTCAAACAACTATTGTGAAAATGATGCATAGTAGAGTGATGGAATTTGATCCACATGCACATAGGGATTAAGGGGAACATGGACAATAATAGAACACAGCATGGGGTGGCTAAAAATGACCCACAGGAGAGGTCAAGAGGTCAAGAGGGCCCTATAAAGTCAGGTGGCTTGTTTCCTGTGGTCCCATTTGTATATATATCACATTGCATTGCTGCACATTGCACAGTTTTCACAATAGTTGTTTGTTTGAACAAGCACCACCACCTCATAAGCATTCTGTAAAATAAATACACTTTCAATTTTGTGAAGCATTGATTGCTTGTTTTGGCTCTAATGTGAAACTGAGGGATACATAAACATACAATTTCATTTGTGCTCAAGTTATGTAATGAAAGCTTTGGAAAGTGTCTCCTCTTCTCCTATGCCACCCCTCCCTTTAGCATATACCTGGGACTGTGTTGTGTCTGCGTTTGTTATCTCATTGAACTCAGATGTGAGCTTATTATAGTTTGTATTAATTGTACCACTGCACTTTTGTAATGCTTACATTGTATTTTATATTGATTGTATCACTGCCCTTTTGTATTTAAAATGCTTATTGTGTTAACTTTAAGTCAGGCCTGGATAAGGGCAGCTGCAAAGAATATTATTATTATTATTATTATTATTATCACCAACAAAGCAGTTCTGATTGTAGGCTGGCATCACCATTCTCCCTTTTCTTGATAAGAATTATATATTTCAGAAATAACACACACACAGAATGGGGGCAAAGACTTTCAATTAAACCAAAGGCAGAGGGTGTGACCAGAGGGGACAAATTGTGTTGCTACAATCACATTACTATATATTATTATTCCTATTCAGTTATAGTTGCATATGTTAGCATCTGTGATCTGGTGCAATTACTGTCAAAATATTTTCGAGCACCTAAAACTAGTTTGGGAATTATTTATTTTCTATCTGCCCATCACTGTGCATCTGTCAAATCACATTTTATTCTGTGCAGACAAATGTAATTGTAGCTGGTGATTCAAATAGTCAACAAGTCCCAGTTCTGTTTGTGATAAGGCAGTTATTTTTGTGTAATGCAGTAAATGGAAAATTATCTTATTTAGGAATCTGTTTAATATAACAGTGAAATATATTTATACTCCAGTGCGGTTAGACCAGAGCTAATTTTCTCCTTCGGTTACAACAGCAGGAGGATTTTCATTTAAACATTTCTTGGAAAGTTGACAGCTAGCAAAAGGGATTTTTCTTTCATGCAGTAGTGCTTGTTTTCAATAACCTGTAAGCCATTTATGCATATACTTGTTTACTGCATTTCCTCTGTGCTTTTTGTTGGAAAATAGATGTTGTGAAATCCTGCTTTGTGTGTTTTTAAAGTAGCAAGTAAAGCATCAAAAATTTAACCAAAATAAAATGCACACTTTTCTTTAAAATTTGATTCGTATGTGAAGTACATCCCTTGATTTTAAGAACACCTGTGCATCTGAATGCAGTCAATTTTAGAAACACAATACTATACATAAATAAATAATAAATAAATACATTGCAAACACTAAGATTAATTCTTGATATGAATACCTTGTTTTACAAAGGAGCTCTATTTATGGGGGTTATTTTTAATAATACCTTTGATTCCAATAAACTTCACTTAATTTATCTTTGGAAAGTCTATAAATTATTTGGCTGGGGCTTTTAAAATGTCAATTTCACAATGAATGTCTACCCCTGCTATTCAGAATGGTTTTAATATAGACTGGGCAATTTGGCAGCGTTACCTGGGTTGTTCTTGTTACAACCCGTACAGTCTTGGCACTTCATGTTAAATAAACATTGTGCTAGAAACCATATCAATTGTCCAAAGAGCTGTAACTTGGGCTAGTGTCAGATCACTCCAAGAGACTTCACAGGTCTTTTCTAGTCTTACTACCACCAGATGTCAGTGCAATACAGCAATTACACTTTTCAACTAAATTAACTGCGATATAAATTAATTTACAGAAAACAATGTCATGTTTCATAACTAAATACAAGTTCCCAACCTAGTAATGGGCTTGTCTATCATTTTGACTTATTTATTTATTTTACCCAAACAAAAGCATAGTTGATCATATACTGGTGGAAACATACCCACTTGGGCCTTACAATTTTATAATTTATAACAATATATATTTATAATACAATAATTTCTGTACTAGGCTTAATACACAACACTGTTGAAATTCAAGCACTATTTGTTGTATCAACATTAACTTAAACACAATTCTACAAACTTATAGCCTAGTATGTCCCATCATTACATTTGAAATGTACTTATTTTAGCTATTAATTTTTGTAAGTTCTTATCTTATATTTACTCAAATTACAATTACATGATTGTGCATTATATACCTTTCATAGAACACATACTAGCAAACAATTACCTACATTTACAAAATACATAAAAATGGGAAAACTATTTTACAACTGTATTAATGTCTATAACAAATACTAATATTTTAATAACATGCTTATACATTGGTTATTACTCTTTATACCAGATTGGCTTTTGTAATGTAAGTATCAAACAAAAATAAGCAGGCATGGTGCTATGCTCACCCAGGTAGTTTCTGCTCTTGATCATCTCAGTGATGTTGATCTTGGTGGCCCCCACGGGTATTTCCACTATCTTGTGATAGCCCACCTTCATCAAGGCATGTTTGAAGACCCCTGACACAACTCTGCAGGCGGTGTTGTCCCCCCCACACACTCCACACTTGTCCATCACCTTGTCCGAGCCCAGGTACTCATCACAGCCCAGACTCTGAGGGAGAACCGAGAATTGATACATATTTGGAAGGTCAAAAACAGGCATCAACAGATGTTCTTGATTGATTATACAACTTGCATAAAATCATCCAGACTCATTTAAAGTTAACATTTGAAAGGAAAAGGAAAAGGAAAGGCTGTGAATATAAAACAGCCTGCTGCAGATTTGTGTAGAGAAATACCATTACATTACACATGAGAAAATATATAGTAGTAATAGTATTAGTAGTAGTAATTTTAATACTATTGTAATACTATTTTAATTTGGTGCTTGCAACCAACAGAAATACAAAGCACTCCCATACTGCTTAAATCGTTAACCGTTATCCATAATTGTATAGTGCTTCCAGGCACAAGAAACCGTGTTTTATTGTCCTACTCATTCAACACTTCAGCACAGTTGTCACTTAAATGATTTCTTAATTTTCTTCATGCTCCTGCATATTACAACAGGCAACTGCTTGTTAGTGGCACAGGTAACATTATGAAATAGAAGTGCTATAATAAAGCTTGTGGTTCTGAATTTGGAGTTGTTGCATTGCACTTTTTGACAATATTCTGCCATTAATGTTTAATTATATATATATAAAAAACATTTTTTTTAAAGCACATGAAATATGTGGGAAGACAGTTTTGAATGGCTATTCTTTTGTAGACCCATGTTTTGTAAACCTAGACTATAATGAAATTCAAAACCAATAATTTCTTAAATTGACTTAACAGTGTGCCTTTTCATGGTGGCATTCAATTATTGTTCAATGGCACTGCCAGGTTTCCAGAATGAAAAACTCATATAATGCTTGGCCTGCAAATAAAATTCTATCCATGGATTTCTTAGTGTTTTATGCTTTTCTCCCTTGTGCTTTTATGGATATACTTGGGAACAGCTAAGTAGGAAACACAAGAAGCTAAAAAGCTTTATATATCCTTCATATCACTATTTGCCTTGTTTGATTAATCTGAAACCCAAAACAGAACCTCTGCAAAACGATGTATGCAAAATCAAAGTTACATTATTTTTCTTTATCTGGTTTATGAAGTGTTAATACTTTTGGGCATTGAAGACAGAAAAACATTCATCTCCAGATTTAAAAAAAATAAACCTTTGGGAAAAACATTGGAGATACTGTACAGGACATTCAAAACAACACTCTATAAATTCATACAATACATTTGCAAAAGGGCTAATTTCATACACAGGTACTGGGAGGATGTCCCAGTGGAATTCTGAGCCGTTCAAAAGATCTTTACTATTGTAGCGAAGGGAATGGTACTCACAATTTATGTTGTAGTGCAATTGCTTTGTTAAGCACAGCTAAAGCTAGCATGCAGTCTCGTAGTCATTGGTAGTAAATTAGGAAGAAATCCTCGGACAGATCGCATTAGGAGGTCTACTACATAGGGGCGGTTGAAGAACCTAAAGAACTTATTTTGAGCCACCTGTTAAATCATTTACATAGACTTGGAGAAACTGGTTGGTTGTGTTGTTGTTGACTATTAAAGAGATTTGTCTTCATACTTTTCCTGATGAAAATTATAGCTGCAATTTAAAAACTGGATGTCTTTCATTTGACAATTACTCACACTATGCTTTCATTGTAGGCTGGTACTTAACATTCATTTTCTTTAGAGCTTTTGAGATGGATTGGATACAGCAGACAATTTTTAGTTATTTTGAGTTTCACTATCACCCCTTTGATGCATTCAATCACATCCTGTGGCAAATTATTTTAACACTCATTTAATCATGTTAGTTATGGTTTTGATTGTGTCCCCTGCTGTACTTTGAATTTTAAGCAAACCAAAAAATAATGAATCTGTCATCTTTTCAAAATAATGCAATGATAATACCTTTATTTCTACTCCTGTCTGAATCAATTTCAACACAGATAAACGTATTTAAGGAATTTCTTAAACTTTAGTACCAATGGTTTCAGAATTTTTGTTGCTGCTCATCTTTACATTGTCAGCAAGGTCAGTTTTGCATTGAAGAACCAAAAAGTGAATACAGTATTCAAAATGCAGTCAAACAAGTGCATTTTAACATTTGAACCATTACCCTAAAGAGGCAACTAAATAAGACCATGTCAGACGAATGAATCCTACTAATTTCAAGCTGAACTTCAGAAAATATAGGCTATAGCAATTCAATTACACACAATCTCAAACCTAGTAAGGATGTATGGTATTTAGTATTGATTAAAAAAAACTGAAAGGAAGAAGTGAGCACCTGCAAAAGAATTTCATGTATTATTATTTAAAACTAAATATATCAATAACTTATGGAATTCAGCTGTAATTCTTCTACTGTAAAGTAGAATTCCTTGTCAACATATGTAGAGTGTGAGACATTCTTTGGCTTAACTGTGTTAAGGTTCATGGCTAGGTTAAGGCTTAGATAAAACCTGGAAATTCATGAAGTGAAGAAGGGTGATGAAAGACAATAGGGACAGACAGATCTGATCTTGAAGACAAAGTGTAATGAATTTTATGAGGCAAGTAGGCTTGGCCTCCAGAAAACGAGACAGAATTGTGATTTAAAGAAGTAAAGCGACAGATCCCATGGCAGAACTAAAATAAGCAAATGCGATGCAGAGACACGCATGAACGGAGCTACTTTTACACGGCTGTTTTCTGCAGAGCTGAGATATTAAGCAATCAGCACCATATTACTTGTTTGTTTTTTCTGAAGTGAGTCTAAAGGGAAAATATGTATTTAATAAAAAGCAGATTAATACTGCATTCATATCTGACTTTTAACTGTACTTCAGGGTCATTAAATAACAAATGGTATGCTGACATCTCGTAAACAGCCGAGTATCAGCAATCTGGTTCCAATCACTATGGAGAGAGTCCTGAGAGAGTATGGAGAGGGCTTGCTTGCAGTCCCGCAAGAATTCTAAATGTTACTTATTGCTCATAATCTTCTCAGGGAGATACTAAGCCAGAGGAATAATGAGTGAAGCTTGGAGGTACATAGTAGATTGTCTGGCTTCAAATGGTGATTTCTCTCTGTTTTTCAAAGCTTACAAAGAATATAATAAGAGTAAAATACACAGAACAAGCATTATTCACGTTAGATTAGGGTTTGCAGCAGGGTTGGGGTCAATTCAATTTAAATTGAAATTCATGGGCTAATTCCAACTCAAATCTTATATTTTTTTAAATGTATCAATTCCAGTTTGAATTCTTAATGATTCTTGTAATTCAAATTCATGAATTGGAATTGTGATTCTTCTAATTGGAATTGTGAATATTTCAGTCTATGGAATTGGAATTTAGACATTTTAAGCTGGAATTGATTTTGTAATGGTCAATATCTCATACTTCAGAATTTGAATTGGAAATGCTTTTCATGTGCCTTGTTTTTTTTTTTTACCCTTTTTAATCCATTATGAATCCTCTATACTGATGTATTATCTGTTCTTAAACTATTTTATTTTGTAATAATTGTGTTTTCATCCAATGTTTCTATGATTTAGGCAATACAATGTTTACAAGACAATGTTTTATTATTAAAATTACAGGCAAATGCATCTCAGCAGCTCAGGTCAATTTTTCCTGGCCTCCTAGCAACTGAGGAATTTCTATTAACTAAATCTCAGCCAATGAGTTCCTCATCCACCTAATAGACACTCATACAAGACAGTGTCCTAGTCCTGCCCTGTTGTTGGGAAGGATATATCACAATATAAAGAACGAACTCAATTACTTGCAATTACCCACTGTTCTAAAACTTACTATATAAAGACCTACCTCTCTCTCCTTGTTTGTTGGGTAGAAGGATTGTGGTGGTTTTGACTGTGTTAATATTTTTTTAAGGATTGCTTGTGTTTTTGACTTGGACTGTTACTGAGAACCCAGATTTTGTGATTGAACCTGGACTGGCTGAGGACCCACTGCCTACCGATTTGGACAAACACTTTCAATGTCAGAGAAGCCTCTGGTGTTTGATCACTTTGAAAACTTAAGTGATGGTAAGAAAGAAGGAAAGCGTTAAGGATTAAGGAATTAGTGTGGGAGAAATATCGAATTGGAATTGAGTTGAATTTAACTGAAAAGGAATTTAGGAAAGTGTTTTGGATAATGAATTTATTTGATGGAATTTAAAGGGATAAAGAATTGAATTGGAATTGAATTAGTGGAATTGACCCCAACCCTGGTTTGCAGTAAGAACGCTGATTGAGAGTGCATTGACAAGAGTATTTTTTCAGGCAGACATACCACAAGCAGAGAGGAATCAATAACTGACCAGGGTTCTTGTATTCTTACCAACACCCTAATAGTATCACCCTTGTTAGGTGTTAACTATTGAAAGTACTGTTTGGAACAGAGAGATCAGTTGGAATGAGAACATGGCATTATGCTTATGAGCCTGAGTTCAATTAGTGTTCAGTTCAGTTAGTGAGTTGCACAGACTTGCGTTCCGAGTTATGTGCAATTATATTATCTGCAAATAAATCCGTTCATGGTTACAGGTGCCTTTGGACTGCTTATTGGATCATCTTACCTGGTTAGGGAACATAATATCAGGTTACTGTGTATCGAAAAGAAACCGTATCATAGGCAGAGTGAGTCATTACATATACTATAATGGTGAAGTACAAACGAAAAGGAACCAACTGAGTACCACTCTCACAACGGTGTTACTGTCTCAGTAGTGGTCTTACAAATCGAGTCTCTGGAGATGTAAGTCAGTGCCCTCTTGGAACCCCTGCAAAATCACCTGGTGTTGGTACAAATTGGAAGGTCCTGTCTTCATAAAATAAATAATGTAGAGATTCTGTAAATGGGCCACACCCTCTACACTTACTTAACTTTTTAGCCACCTGAAAGTGGACTGAAACCCATCAAAAAGAAGAAAAAGGGACTGAATAGGAATCAATGAATTATGCAAAGGAAAATGGAACACAGGAAGTGAGACATGGAAATGTGCATGTAGACAGATGGTGAGATGTGTGGAATTAAATTAATAAATGGTATGCTATGCCACCAGAGAGAAGGGAGAGGGCAGAGAACACATGATATTTTGATGAGATACAAAAAAAAAACTTGAGTGGAGACATAGAAAGCGCAACACTAAAAGATAGCCCTAACGAGATTGGAAACACATGGTAAGGCAGCATAGTACTGCTATGAATAACATTAAGTATATGCATAAGAATATATATATATATATATATATATATATATATATATATATATATATATATATATATATATATATATAATGTATAACTGTGGTTCCCAAACTCTGTCATATTATGCACAAATATGCAAAACTATGCAAACTATGCAAAAACAATTCAGGACACTTGAAGCATTTTGAATGATTTAATTCATATTTTGATTGATTCTTCTAGTGTGGATTTACGAAGAAAGTGCTAAGGTCTATATTTTAGATCCAATGCTGTATAGTGCCAGTACAGTGAGTGTTAGAACCAGTATAGTGGCTCTGCTTTGGGACAGTGTCAGATACACGGTCAAACCAAACTTAAGGTGTTTGTTTTAACAGAGAGCCCGACCAGGACACAGAGTGTGACAGTTTGTATTTTTTGGCAACGTTTTGTAAGCACTGGCTCAGTAGCGAACTGTGAACAATGGGTCATATTCACAAAACTCTCACATCATGAAAAATGTACCTCCCCTGTTTTAAAGATGAAAAACAAACCCAATAAGACTAAATCAAAAAGAAACATTTAATATACTTTTGTTAATTTAGGTTTTATGCCACACTATCCAAATTATGAGTTTTTATCCTTATAAGGAAGAATAGCTGCTAACTTATCACAACATAATATATATCTATGTTTTGTCTTCTGTTATGGCCTAGTGTTCTTGACAAATAAATTAACATTTTTGTTGAGTTCAAATAATTCAAAAACAGGATGTTTAAGCTCAAAATTACTATAGAAAATTGTAATTATTTAATTTGTTGCATGCACAGCCTTACTATTATTACTTCATATTTAACTTGCATGGCAACTACCAAAGCACTCTTTCACCTGGGTTATTTCGTGGCTGACATAGAAAATGTATGTATTCTTGAATTCAGTCAAGCTACAATTATACTCTGGGATCTGATACAGTGTGTGAGACAGCAACGTACTGTAGCTGAACCTTAGTATTACAATCCTCTTGAAATAGTGTACTGTGGCTGACCTTCACATTGGTTTTTCTGTCCCATGCTTTTCCTGGGGTTTCACACACAGTGTTTTCTTGGCTTTGCTAGATCCTCTCCCTGGGCTCTCTCTGTGCTCCTTTCACTGCTCTGCTTGCTTTCATGGACCACAGTACATTTTACAAGGTCTTTTGAAGGAATGCTCTGTAAAGCCATCATGGCAACATTGGTTTTTGATTTTGCAGTGCATATAATTAGTTGCATACCCGTTTTTTTGTTGTTTCAGTACAGCTGCAGATTGTGTTTCTAATCGGTGTGTTTTTTCTGTTTATCTACATATTTATAAGATCATTAATTAGGGAAATGTAAGCAGGATAAACCATATGAAAAAGATAAAATAAAACAAAACAAAAGCTGTACAGACCCACATTAGTACAGTTATTTCACAGTAATGCCATGTGTATCTTGTTGGTCATTATCAGAAGATGTGGAAAGTAGCTGAAGGTGCTGTCTGGAGATAGCAAAGCAGTGCCCACCCAAAGATCAGAAAGATTGAAATTGAAAATAATACAATTAGTAGTAGTAGTACAATAAAGTGGAATTCCTTGAAGTGAACAAATTACTTTTTATCAAGAAATCATCAGCAAAATAAGTACATACATATCCTGTTTTATAACAATCAATTTGCTTATGAGGTACCTTTAAAAATCCAGGCATTCAGTTCTCACATGCATTACATGTATGAACGTTATTTGTATGTTATTCAAAAATACTTAAAACAATTTGTTAAGCAAAAATCTGTGCTAACGATCCCCCGTAATTCCATTACAGCAACACATAGGATTCAAACTTGCCTCTAATTATGCTACGACCAGGGTAAGCAGGCCTATCATTTCTGCCGTTCCACTTCACTTTTTGAACATTTCTATATTGACAATTTTCCAGCGCCCTGGAATTTCCCCAGTTTGGAAAGAATAACGCAAAGTGGTTGTTAACAGCTTGTATGTGGCTTTCACTGATCTCTTTCCGAACCCCGAGGCAGATACAGTGAGGACTTATTCATCTGAAGCACTGTTTAGTGCGCACCAGTTTCCCATATTTCAAAGTCATATAATCTTTCTTGATCATCATCCAGAACAGCATGCATAGTTGTTGCACCTTCACCAGAGATAAAATAAGCATTTAAAGTATCAACACTGTTCTCGTCTCTATCTCCAGCCTTTTGCTCATCTTGTGTGGCTGCAAAGGTAAATATAATGGTTGTTAGGCCTGTTCCCTTCCAACACGTTTACCCTACCTGCCTTTCAAGACGTCTTTCATATTGTTAATCCCGTAATGTCTTGAATTAAAAAACAAACAAAAAAACTGTACATTGGAAGAGTGAAAAAAAACTGAATATTTATGCTCATATAATGCCCTGACTGCTGATGTCAATTCCAAATGAAGATAGTCTCTCTCCTGGCAGCAACTGACATGTTGATGTGATTAGAAAACGGGTATCTGTACCTTTTAAAGGTTCCATATAATGTCTGAGCATATCTAGCCAATCCTTCTACCTGGATCCAAATGGAAAGCTACTGTGAGAATGTAATAAAACAAATAAAAAGATGGAAAAAACACATTCCTAATGACTTTAACTTTGACACTGCCTCAGTATGGCATGCAGCTCCCAGATCACACTGCCTTCTAATTCTTCGATTGTAATCCGCTAAGCCTCAATACATTCAGTCGCAAAAAAACTGGAAACACAATTCCCCACTTCTCCACATCCAAATCTTCGGTCCCTGGGCCACTCTCTTCTAGCCACTATGAATGACAATGCAAAGCTTTTAAGCTGAGGACTTTCACCTTTTGCAGAACAAAAGAGATCACTTTCAATCTCGCCTTGACTACCTAATCTGTCAGGTCAATGGGATCCAAGGCGACACACAAAACATCTGCACTCTGAGGAGTGGGGAGGTCAGGCCACGGATCACAAGGTTATAGAACCAACGTATTAATTGACAAGGATCTCTATTCGACTCCTTCTTCTTAGATCACTGCGAGTGAAAAAGACCAGTGTTGGGTAAAGTTGGAGGTGGCAGGCCTCACCAATTAGCTCATTAACTCCTTTATTTCCCATTTAAAAACTCTTCAATAAAAAGGGGCCTGTAGCCAGGGAATTGTAAATGAGAGCTAATCTTTCTCTCAAAGGCTCTGGCAAACCAGAACATCTTACATCATCAGCTTTTCAAGTAAATCTATTACCTATGACAGCCTGTTTCCAAGGGGGCAGCTGTTGAAAACCTTTTTTATAGTCAATATGTAATAATCATTAATAAAAAACTTATTAAAAACCCTCCAGAAGCAGAACCATACAAGTGCTTGCTTAGTAGTTATGACATATCCCATCTCATCAGTTTCATTACTTGCACAATATTAAACGGCGTGGAATCTCACAGGACTGTTGAGGTTGTTCAATGGAGCCTGGGCAAATTGTCTAGGTAATGTAAATTGTTAGAAGAAGGGATATGTAAAACTACTCAAAATGCACACATATGTATCTGGAGGATGTGTCGAACCCTGCTTCTTTAGCCCTGAAACCACAGCTCTAATGTGAGACAATATAAAAGAAGATTTGGAATTGGGAATAAAGACTATACATTTACTTTAAATGCAAATTACATTCATTAATATATCATCAATAATACAATCTATTGCCTTTGTGTTAGAAATAACTGCTAGAGAGGGAATAACAGCAAAATATCTATAAAAGTGGGTATTAGATGGGAAAAATACCAAGTCCTGTGAAAAATGTATGAAAAATTAAACCTTTCTTAACTTAGCTTCCTAGAGCTATCAATGATCAATGATTTTGCATGTTGAAGTCCCCAGCAGTATCATATTTTACATAGCAGTCTTTAAAGTTATGAGTGACACAGTAATTTAATTCTGATAGAATTCACAGGGAGACAAGATTGCAGTTAGCAGACAGGCCTGTTAAAAGTAACAGCTCATTCTTTATAGTGCTATATAATCACTGTTACTCACTGGAGCCAGTACAGTTTGATAATAATAGAAACCAAACTCAATTGCCCGCCCATCCTCTTTGGAACATTCATACTGCTGCCTAAAGGTTCACTCACTTTCAGCAAAGTATTTCCACACTTAAACTGAATATTCTTCAAAGATAATAATTAAGAAATGTATAATCCTTTATATGTAGTGAATTCGAAATGTGACAAAAATATATCAAATATTATTATTATTATTATTATTTATTTATTGGCAGATGCCCTTATCCAGGGGTGACTTACAGTACAAAACTGCAAATCAGGCATAATACAAATTACAAAATTACAGGAGCACACAGGTAAAATATACAGTTAATATAGAATACAAGTCAAACATCATAGATCTAATAGCCAACAAGTGCAGATAAGGTAAGAGCTAAGGGAAGGGGCATAGGGGAAATCACAAATAAATTACAGGAGCACAAGCAATGCAAGAGTAAGCAGTATAACGAAACAGTTATATGAGTGCTGAACCACTCAGGAGAATAAACTGCTAAATTACAAGTACAGTCTGAAACGATGCATCTAAATATGCAACAGTTCTGTAGATAAAGGATTATACATATTATTAATAAATCCTCTTACTAAATAATACCAATTTAGATTAAAAAAATAAATTAGCACCAATAATAATAATACAAAAAAAACTATTACACGGTTTTATCATATCAAATTGGTGTGTTGATAAGGATTATCTTTACTGTGAGTGTGACATATTGCTGCCAAGATGGGATTTGCTGATATGCCAAAAAAGAATACACCAAGAGCTTCTCCAAAACTTGAATTACACGGCAGTAAAATAACATAAAATGGAACCAGTTTCTTAATAATTTGCATCATAGTTTCAACCAAAGAAGATGCACCTGTTTGTAGTGCCAAAGGAGATGACAGTCAGGACAAAATAAGTGTTAGTGGAAATATTATAATTCCAGTTTTCTCAGGTGTTATAACTCCCTGCACACAGCTGTTAAAGGATGTCTCAGCAGGTAGAGATAATCCCTATAAATACTACACAGATTATGTGGAGCCTAAACTTCAAATGAACCGAAAAGAAAAGCGGACTGTGTCACCAAGGTCATGGCGTCAGACAGATTCAGTGGGAAGTTTGCTGGCTTTTCACTTATTCCAAGGAAGAAGAAAAAATCATTGCTGTTTAAAATAATGTACACAGAATGTCTTCAGTGTGGGTTGTTTGATTCCCTCAGTGTTGCAACATTTATATCAACAAAATAATCCAACAGCATACCATAAACGTCAGTCACATTGAAGAAAGAGAATGTGGCATTATAACACTGTTTATGTTCTTTCACAAAAGGCAATAAAACAACTATGCTTGTCTGCAATGCCTTTGTGTAAAACATTAATTCATGTGAAGTTTGTGCCCTGAACGTTCTGTATAAAAATTATGAGGCTCAGTTCTCCTTGCCTTGCCGCACTTTCACAGCTGTGTACAGAGGTATAACTCCTGACACTCTTCCTCCTAAAATGCACCTGCCAGCATTAATCATTCCTGTCATCTTTCGCCTATAAACAACAGAAGTTGTTCAGTTCTGTTCTCCCTAGTCAGGTTGAGTCTTAATGGTAATTTTTTTTTTGTTTCGTTCTCTCAACACAATTTCTAGGTACTCTTTAAGTCCATATTATTTTATAACCCGTTAAACATCATGACAGCTATAAGTCCAACGAGCATTAACCTGGGCTGAAACCACCACAAAAACAACATGACCAGCAACGGTAGAGCTAAAAACGCATAAGTGTTTCCACAGACCCCCCAGGTATCTTCTACACTGGTGGCTGGCGATGTCTGTGTTTGTGTTCTCCCTTCGAACAATTTTCCAATTCAGGTAGAAAATGATTCATGAAGGGAGAATGTCGTGGGGATGGGGCACAGAAAGAAAGGCTTCGTTGTGGGTGCACTGCTTTGCTCTAGTTTTATTGGAAGGTATCAATTACACACATGAACACATTCAATCCAGTGAGGCGGGTGGCCTGTTTAAATACCAGGCTCTAGAAAACCACATTGACAATAATTACCACATGCTTTTGTGGGTTAATGTATTCAAACCTGGAGTCCGGCCAGCGTCATTCTCCTACGGTCTGCTTCACTGATTCAAGGGCCCTCCTGATGAGATGTTTTGAAACAAACGGCTTCCAGCTTCTGAACTCTCAGACAGCGGTCTATAAACAAGAGTGTGAGCTGTTCACTGTACTTGCTAATCCATGCTTGGGACTTTGGCAATCAGCACAAAAGAGTCCTCGAATAAAGTGCACAAAACTACTGTGGTCTTTCCGAGATGGGAGCACCACACAGCAAGGCACTTCAGGAGAATGAAATATAGACGACTGCACTCCTTTGCACAGAATCTTGATCTTGTGTCTAGTTCTGTTGCAAATACACAAAGGACACCGCTAAATAAACCACACAAGGGGAAAAGCAAACCCTTGACAAGACATGGAAAATTCTCCACCCCATCCCGAATGGTTTAAGTCTCTTTTCCAGACACAATCATGTAATTCTTGTTAGTAGCTGGACACATTATAGACTTTTGGATTTAGATACATTTAAAGTATACACAATGCACTATATTATCAGAAGGATTGGGGAACAGACTTAAACCAAAAGGACAGCTGTTCGCAATGAGTTCAATAGGTTAGCAGCTGGATTTAGGCCTTTTTGATAGGCAGCTATGTAGCATAGGTATTAAAAGTGATCCCTCTAGTCTGATAGGCACATTCAGTTACACCAAGGGAGGCTTGTCAATAGGTCAAAGAAAGCTGTTCTCCATCTACATTTTGCAGAAGTCCTAAAAGAAGTGACTGAATGTCTCCACCATGAAACCTCCAGAAACCAAAAGGGAGGTTTTCGGAGAGGGACACTAGTCATATGTTTGGCAAAAAAAAGTAACGCTTATGACATGCACACAGTTTAGGTAATGTTCTCTGCACTCCATACATGGAGATAAATTTGACTTCAGGGTGGTCATTGCCACCCCTGTGACCATGTTAAAACTGAGGGATGGATGGATTCCAGAGTATTCCAGAATATTTTTGACAAAAACAATTGGTGCTGTGTGTCAACAAGTCTACATGACAATTGACTTCCTAGGGACAAGACCAAGCCTGCTACCAAACAGTAAAAGAGAGCATAAGATCAACATTCTTCATAAGCCATCACAATCTCCAGATTTCAAACCAACAGTATGGACAGAAGAAAGAACATCACAAAGACTGTACAACCAGGAGGAGCTGGAGAAATTCTGTATGAATCCTTCCTGCATTCTCTATTTTAACAAAGCCAAATAGGTTCCCATTGAACATTTCTTATTCACACATGTGATTGTGTGTGAACGATATGCTACTGAAACATACAAAACTGTTCATCATGATGTGCTTTACATTTTAGTTCCTCTATGTTGGAAAATGTGCTACATGCACATTTCTCCAACAATCAAGCTCTTTCATCATATAATTTTTCCACTATACTCAACATGACATACCAAGGCAACAGGGCAGGCAGAAAACAGACTTTTATCATCACTAAGGCTTCAGGCTCAGTTCTGGCCCGTTTGTAGAGTGTGTGTCAGTATAAATTCCGCTTGTCCGCATGGAGCTGGAATAAGATCAGTCAGCACCACAAAATTTCCTGAGGCGGGCTCTTAACTGGCAGAGGACCATCTTCACTGCAGCATTAAGAGTTAAGTAGGAGGATAAAGAAGCCTGGTATTCCATTCACTGACATCTTTAGCTTTTGTTGCTTTCCTGGTAGGAATCAAGCCTGTCTTTGAACTTGACAAAACACTTTCCATACATTGCTGATGTATGCAGAAATAATGTGTTTCCACAATATCAGACTTAATGGTTTCAAGAAGTCATATCATCCATTGTAGAAAGCGCTGAGAAAGACAGCTAACAAAATATAGGTCCATTCCACCAACCCCTCGCTTTCTCTTCAATTCTGACAGTTTGTTGCAAAATAACAAATCAATCAACATCAAAGCTGTAGCAGAGACACATATGGGAGATATTAAAATGTCACCACTGCATTGTTTTTTTTTTAAACTTTTTTGATTACGGTAAAATTGATCTACAAGTGCAAATGTTTTGTAATAGACTTATTTAAATTATTGAGGCACTTATTCAGGCATATATGTGTGTGTGTGTGTGTGTGTGTGTGTGTGTGTGTGTGTGTGTTGTGTTAGCATAACATATTACTGAATAGATGGACAGTAAAATCAACAAGCTTTGTATACATATTGGACTCCTAACACAATCAGATTAGGGGCCGGATTAAATCAAACCTTTGACCCACCTGCTAATAGAGAACTACAGAACTGTACTCAGTTGCAGCTTCATTTTGAGGACACTTTCTTCTAATCAGAAATGTAACCGCTATGATGTACAGGTTTTTAGTTTGCTATTAGCGGGTGTTTTTTTGTTTTGATTTAATCCGGGGCTAGATTATTTTATTTATTTTTTATTTCATCTGCTGTTTAAGCGAGGGCTTATTATGCATGTATATATAATACCTATACTATTGAGTACCCTTGAGCAAGGTACTTTACCTAGATTGGTCCAGTAAAAACCCAGCTGTATAAAAGGGTAATTGTATATATAAAATAATATGATTATACTGTAATATATTGTATTGTATAGTTGCCCTGGATAAGGCCATCTGCTAAGAAATGTAATAATAATAAAAATAATCTCTATAAATAAAAAGCAATCTTTGTACAGCTCATGTAACTTTTCAGGTTCCATAACTACAAAACACAAATATTCCTCTGAATACTGAAACAATTAATTTAATATTTTTAAGGTAATAAGCGTACATACCCTGTTGAGTTTACCTTGGATGGTATTATCATAACACTACAAATAATAAGCTGGTAAATGCAATATTACCACTGAAAATTAAATTTGAGCTCAGGAGAAGCCTAGGAGAAGTACACAGTGCAGCACATCCAAAGGGCTGTATGGGATTCCTATAAACCTAAATGTAGTATTTGTAGTGGGAATTATTTCTAAAGTAAAAACTCAGGCTGATGCAGGAAATTAACTTTACACAAATTATGCTGAAAGTTATGTACTTCAACTTAATATTACAACCTCGCCACTTACCTGTCTGTTCTCTCAGCCTGAACTGCTCTCATTTCTAGTAACCTTTGAGCTTTATCTTGGCGGTAATGTCCATTTTAAATGGAAACCACTTAACTATTACACTATAAAGGGAAACGTTAAGCTTTTTATGATTGTAAACTTTTTTCTGTCATTTCAGAGGATTCCCAAAATTCACTCTTCTACCAAAAACATCACAGAATAAGACCTTGTAACCAGCCGGGCAGCCATTAGGATTTTAATTATACAGGACTTTAGGGATGTATACATGGTCAAGTCATTATTACTGTTGTTGTTATTGTTGATGAAATTAAAGGATTTTTTAACAAAGATATTCTAACCTATACCATTGTTGTATCTGCGATACAGTTCACAAGGTTATTCAGTCATTTGGGGATCCTGAGAAGTAACACCTTTAAATATCATCTTAATAGGTTTATATGTTCCCTTTAAGAAGTCTTTATATCAAACTGCTTGACAGCTGATTCTGAAGCCTCCTGTATACATTAATACCTACAGTAAGGAGGTTTGTTTTCTTTCTCCGTTGCAAAAAGAGGATGGGCAGATGTTTCTATTAATGTCGCCGAGGAAACAGGGAGCCAGTCTCTGCTACCCTCTGCTCTACAGGGGACATTGTCCACAATCGCAATGTCATAAAACTACAGCTGACAGCAAAACCAGACACTGCCACCTGGGGGTTGGGAGGGTTCAAGGGAGGTCAAGCCTAAATCCCTGAGAGGTATTTCTGATTGCAGTCTTGGCTCCAGGAATTTTTATACATATATATAGAGAGAGAGCGAGAAGGGGAGGATTCACCCTTTGCCTCTTGTGTTATGCTCATTCAGACATATATATTTGAAGCATACAGTTGGAGACAGGCTAATAAATGCAGCCTTAGCCTTGACACAGAAGCTTGGTAACATGTAGCGCAGCAAAGAGTCACAATGAGCTACACAATAATAATACTGAGACCATTCATGTGAGGGTCCTCAGAAGAAGGCAAATCAATGTGTGGCTTCTTTGATTTCACAGATACATATAGAACACTGTTGGGGGAAGGTGCTTAGATACAAATTATATTTCTGCACGATAACTCATTGAAGAAGACATTATGACAACATGTCCCACACCACCTTTGAGATGTTAATGCATGAAGTACAGGGATTAGTAGGATAAGGTGATTTACAACAGCAAATTAGCAAAGCACTGGTATAGCTCTGGGGGGATAGTCCAAAATAAGACCAGACACTTATGTATGGCTGTTAAAGATGAACCATGCAATGTGTGCCAAAAACATTTACATTTAACATCAAGTAGAAGCAGTATTTATGAATCCTGTTCTGGGTTAGATTCTTGGCCATGAACTGAAAAGTGGGCAGGTTTGAGTTACTTTAGGTGTAGTTCTCTACTGGGCTTGATTTGCCCATTCAAACCGCACATCTCTCTCTGCCTTGCAAAGTATATACTCTTATCACCAGCACTGTGCTACTCAACACAGTCACTTATTGCTATTGAAGTGTATTCAAATAAAATAAGTGAATTCACAAATTAAGGGGAAGACCTACAGATAAAAATTAGAATAGTGTAACACTGGGTGTATGGGGGGGGTATAGGCCACGAGCAACTATAACCATGTATGATGACATAAGAAATGCCTGTGCAAAAAGAGTTGTTATGATAACATAGGATTTTAATGATCCTGGGGAGATCCTTGTCTAGACTTGGTTTTCTCAAATAATAAGGTCAGGTTCCATAACAATGAGGTAATCTGAACCAATGTCATAAAACCTCCATACATTGACTGTTTTGTTTGAGACACAAGCCCCTTCAGTTCAGTGATTTATAATTTTAGGAGGACTTACCATGTGGCAAAGATCGCTCACCCTCATAAGCGACACACTGCATGAATATGACTGTTTTTTATGAAATTATTAGAAGAAAGGACAAAGTTACTGCCCATAAAATACATAACATAAATGAAGACTTAGCCATGGACTAATTTATCAATAACATTCCATTTAAATGATTAAGACCTAACTTGAAAGAGGCAGCTAGATAGGATTCTAATATCACTCAAGGGACTCCAGAATAAAATCAATCTTACTCTACATGAGGAAGTATTGCTACAAATTATTTTAGCAGGCGAGGTCTCCTTTGAATGAGGTCAGAACTCTCAGTAGTTATGCCTACAGCTTTGCAACATTTCTGTAGAGCTAAAAGTTGTTACACAGGATGTGGTGAAAGCATGACAGGAACTGAAATTCTGGAGCCAAACAATCTCCATGAAATTAACAGAAATGCCTCTAAAACATTTAAATGCAATTTTGTAAAATTATTGAAATACCTTGGGTTTTCAATTGGAAGCACAGATGGGTGGACAGTAAGCTGTAGAGTATCTGATGAGCTGAAGAATGCTAACTGGTGATGGATATAGGCAGGCCAGGACAGTGTTGCAGTAGTCCTGTCTAGAAAGAACCAAGGAGTGTTGTTGGACCAGGAGTGGTTAAGACAAGATGGCTTCTTGTAGGTTTATAATGAGGTGATCAGCATTTAGTACTAATTGCAATATCTTGCTTTAGACTACTCCTGTTGCACACTAGTGACAGTACACAGAATCTTCAGAGGGTTCCAAAGTTAGAACCAACAGAATTCAGAATTCTTCTTGGGGTGGCACATTACATCGATTTATGGGACTAGGCCATAATTTAATTGTTCTACTTGGATTCTTTAGTTCAAAACAAGAAGCATGAGCAATACAGTGCTGCAGTAACTCATTCATATTGGCAGGTAGATGAAAAAGAGGCCATTACTGAAGGTGTTGTAGTGTCAAACCACACAGGCACTGTGAAGCAGCTTAGAGTTTAGACCTTTGTGGGAGGCTGTTGTAGCCATTACATATCCTGTTTGATCAGGATGTTCTGTACCATGGTCTGAAAATGGGGTTGTTCAATTCACCTCGCCTTGTAATGACATTCCCCCAAAAACCACCGTCATGCTTTTATTTATGGACATTTCAGCTCAGTTGAATGAAACATCTGTGTAGACATTTCTCCACCCCACCTCTTTCCCCTTTGGGTTCTCCCAGTATATTTAGCTTTCATGTTAATACATTATTTAATTTTCTAGCATATTAATGATGCTGAACAAAAAATGGCAGTTTCATTTTGGATGAAAAATGTGTGATAGTCACACCTGCAAAAAACTAACAACCACATTTAGAGCAAGCTGCTATGTCCTTAAAAATAAAAAAAAATCACACTTCCACAGTTTTCCTTAAAAAGGAGTGTGGCTGTCATTAAGACTGAGGTTGGTCCCAAGCACTAAACATCCAGTTCCTGCCTGCCAAATTCATTATTTGGCATGGACTCTAGCTGAGCTAGCTTTGGTATTATGTATTTTTATATCTCTTTATCAGAAACTGGTACACTAAGTTAAAGCAAGGGTTTTCCACTGTGAACAGCAGCTGTGTGTCATTTGTTATACTGTAAAATGTGAAACACCCTCTTTATACAATATAAATGTGCATGTATGTATAAAACATGCAGACAAAACTACTTTACTTTACCATGTTTCCTGCCCTGTATGCCAAGCTACTCAATCTAGCCAATTCCAAACCCAATTTCATTGTGATTTATCAACAGTAAGAATTCAAAGTCTTGTCTCCCCACTGTATTGTGCACCTTGTGTATTTCCTTGGATCTCTTTTTTTCACAATGAAGATTTGCTCTGAGTACTTAGCTGAAAACAGCACATCCTTCCCGAGATCGACATTTATTATAGCAGAATGACAGGAGCTGTTTTTCTACATTCAGCCTATGGGAACATCTTCACTTATATAGTACAGCCAAAGACTCTTGGAAAGCTGCCGCTCCTGTTATCACAACTTGGCATGAAGTGATATGGCAGCTCATCTGGAAATGTAATATTTACATTAATGGGCTTCCAACCTGAGAATGCAGTGACAAGCTCATCCTACCAGTAATTTATTAAGGAGATGGCCCAGCAGTAAGTTAGCTGTGGGATGGAAATGGCATTACTGACTAGGGAAAAGCTGCAAAGTTTGCAAGACTAGGCAAAGGATTATGGAAGTAAAAAAGGAAAAGAAAGAAAGACTTCTCTTAAAAAATGTTACTACTGGTTATACTGCTTAAATGTAGATCCTTTATTTCAACTGCTTCATAACCAAGAAAACATTTTCATGTTCAGGTTACCCCTAGGCAACAGTCATGCCTATGGCGATAATAAATTACAGAAGCGTGCACATAAACGCAGTGTTTTTCTATTTTGGCTTCACAATTCATGATGCTTTTTACCTTTCAGTAGGGCATTCACACAGTACAATGAAATAAACGGAACATAGTAGTCATAAACAAGACTATATGTATGATTATGTTCTTTTGGTAAATGTACTACACAGGCAGTACTGTACAGCATTTTCAGGAAAATTCTCTGACTTCTCTGACTGAATTTTTGGGGAAAACAAGGGAGGAAAAAGCTCTAGCCAAATTGAAGCAAAACCAACACAGGAACCAGCAACCAGTTAATAAGAGGAAGTTATGAGAGACAGTGAAAAAAATAGAGAGAGAAAGAGGGAGACAGAGAGAGAAAAATGCTTTGAGGGTCTTGCCATAAGAAAAGAAAGCTTGACCCTGCAGTGTGTCTTCAATGTAATTTTGAAATTGTTCACTATGTATTAGGGCAGAGGTGCCATTTAAACCTCAAACAATTGTATTGTATTAATACTAGACACTCCCTGAGACAGAATTAAAACACTGTGACTATGAGACTTAGTGCAATATTGCACATTAATTTTACACGTATGTAAAATAGAAAAAAAAAAGGCTTTTCTGGGATCATATTTGATCATATTAATTTTTCAGATCCTTAATGACCAACCACTCCTCAAAACATTGTACACATGTACCAAACATTAAATACCAGCAATTAAAGAGCACCACAAATTATCAAATGGGAAGCAACCAAACCAGAATAGGCAACCAATGAAAAAATGCTTGGTGTTCGTTTTAAAAGAATTTCCTTGGTCAGGGAAGGTGGGAAGTATCACTTAAAAGCAAACACACATTCCTGCTCTGGAAAAAGTACACAGAATAGAAACATACGACGAATCCTACGTTGAACATGTTGCACTCAAAGAAAGACTACTTCTAAATTAAGATGATCCTCACTATTTCAAAAATGTACAATAATGAACTCTGAAACCAATGGCACAATAGTCAAGTAAAAGTACATAGGATGCTAGAATTGGTAAGATAGGCTACTGAATCTATTGTTGAAAGAAACGGTGAAATAGAACCACTGGGAAATACTGAGTGAATGTAAGAGCTGGGTAAACAGGATATCAATTATTATATTAAATACATATTGTTAGATTTGTGAAATTGATTAAATTGATTAAATGAAATGTAATGTAACACAGATTAAATGTATTTAGTGATAAACATTCTGATCCTATTTGTTTGCATTTTAGAAATGTTTTACACCATCTTTCACATTTTGCCAGGTGATTTGATCTTCTTTAGGAAAACAAATAAATAGATAAAGTGATAATTATAAATTGCATTAGGAGACCCCTCTATGTATATGCATTTAAATGCAGCATTTTCTTATTCATATACAGTGAGGGAAAAAAGTATTTGATCCCCTGCTGATTTCGTACGTTTGCCCAATGAAAAAGAAATGATCAGTCTATAATTTTAATGGTAGGTGTATTTTAACAGTGAGAGACAGAATAACAACAAAAAAATCCAGACAAACGATTGATTTGCATGTTAATGAAGGAAATAAGTATTTGACCCCTTCGACTTAGTACTTGGTGGCAAAACCCTTGTTGGCAATCACAGAGGTCAGACGTTTCTTGTAGTTGGCCACCAGGTTTGCACACATCTCAGGAGGGATTTTGTCCACTCCTCTTTGCAGATCCTCTCCAAGTCATTAAGGTTTCAAGGCTGATGTTTGGCAACTCGAACCTTCAGCTCCCTCCACAGATTTTCTATGGGATTAAGGTCTGGAGACTGGCTAGGCCACTCCAGGACCTTAACGTGCTTCTTCTTGAGCCACTCCTTTGTTGCCTTGGCTGTGTGTTTTGGGTCATTGTCATGCTGGAATACCCATCCACGACCCATTTTCAATGCCCTGGCTGAGGGAAGGAGGTTCTCACCCAAGATTTGACGGTACATGGCCCCATCCATCGTCCCTTTGATGCGGTGCAGTTGTCCTGTCCCCTTAGCAGAAAAACACCCCCAAAGCATAATGTTTCCACCTCCATGTTTGACGGTGGGGATGGTGTTCTTGGGGTCATTCCTCCTCCTCCAAACACGGCGAGTTGAGTTAATGCCAAAGAGCTCGATTTTGGTCTCATTTGACCACAACACTTTCACCCAGTTCTCCTCTGAATCATTCAAATGTTCATTGGAAAGCTTCAGACGGGCCTGTACATGTGCTTTCTTGAGCAGGGGGACCTTGCGGGCGCTGCAGGATTTCAGTCCTTCACAGCGTAGTGTGTTACCAATTGTTTTCTTGGTGACTATGGTCCCAGCTGCCTTGAGATCATTAACATGATCCTCCCGTGTAGTTCTGGGCTGATTCCTCACCATTCTCATGATCATTGAAACTCCATGAGGTGAGATCTTGCATGGAGCCCCAGACCGAGGGAGACTGACAGTTATTTTGTGTTTCTTCCATTTGCGAATAATCGCACCAACTGTTGTCACCTTCTCACTAAGCTGTTTGGCGATGGTCTTGTAGCCCATTCCAGCCTTGTGTAGGCCTACAATCTTGTCCCTGACATCCTTTGACAGCTCTTTGGTCTTGGCCATGGTGGAGAGTTTGGCATCTGATTGATTGATTGCTTCTGTGGACAGGTGTCTTTTATACAGGTAACGAACTGAGATTAGGAGCAGTCCCTTTAAGAGAGTGCTCCTAATCTCAGCTCATTACCTGTATAAAAGACACCTGGGAGCCAGAAATCTTGCTGATTGATAGGGGATCAAATACTTATTTCCCTCATTAACATGCAAATCAATGTATAACTTTTTTGAAATGCGTTTTTCTGGATTTTTTTGTTGTTATTCTGTCTCTCACTGTTAAAATACACCTACCATTAAAATTATAGACTGATCATTTCTTTGTCAGTGGGCAAACATACAAAATCAGCAGGGCATCAAATACTTTTTTCCCTCACTGTATTGACGTATCAGTTAAGCCTTAGAACAAATATATAACAAACAAGTCATGATGTTGGTTTAGAATACAGGCACTTTGTCAAAACACAAACATTTTACAAATATATTTACAAATTTATATATTAGAAAATTTAAAAAACTTGTATAAATGGTCTATATTATATAAATGTGTGTGTGTATATATCTATATGATTGATTTGTATAATAACATAAGGGAACATATTACAATGCTTAAGACAACAACAGGGAAAGAGAGCATTCTTTATGTGGAGAAGGTCTCATGTTCTTTCATGACAGTCTCATGAATTATTTTGCATGACTGTCGAATCTGTTGCTATAGGACCAATTAGGCCGATTACCCCTCACTTTATCGTGTTTCACCAAAGAATAATGACACTTCAGTGACACACGTTTTTTTCCAATGGACTTTTGGAACGAACACAATGCATCATTTGTGCATGACACGACAGGAATGCCCACTCACGGTGCGATTTAAACTTACATGCAAATACCTCCAATGCGTATCTAATTTAAATACCTATTATAATGAAATACCATTCCTGTGATAGAGCAATCGATTCACTGTTAAATGGCATTAGTACCATATTGTAATATAATCCATAGATAATTGTTGTAATCCTGATTTTTTTTTCCCCCACATTCAAGATAAACCAACGAAAAGAAAACCTTTTGGGGAAAGAATGTACTTGATAGATTTTGACGTTTATTTCAGCTGTGCCTACCCTGCATGTGATGTAACAGTTCATTTATTAGTAATAAATGTGATGATTCATCCTCAGCATGGATTAATAATGCTAATTACAGTTTACAGAAATTAATGTAGAAATCTACCTGCTTATACTTAACCAGGACAAGAACAGAGGCTGCAGTTAAGCCAAACAGCAGACAAGCACATAAATTAACTCATTGTCAGTGTTTGCAGAATTAGTTTATTTCTCAAAACAATTTGTTTGGCAGTCTTGTTTGCAAGACATAATAGCAATATAACAAGTACAGTTAAACAAAAGCAATGTGTTTTTTCAATTTGAAAAGCTGTTCAGATTATTACTTATATAAACATTGTGCACTGGTAGTTTGCATTGATCAAATACGTTTCTCTTCAGGCAATAGATTGCATATCCACCTGCACTGATTTGTTGTCCAACATTGACAGACCTGTAGACTTCTTCAAGTATTTTGATCTACTTTAATTTTCTTTACTTTCATATATATATATATATATATATATATATATATATATATATATAAATACTGTGCTGAAGATCAAAGCAAGTGGAAATATCTTGGAAATGTTGCTGTGATGAATTTTGGAGCGATTGTGCTGAAGGATTACCATTTATCTGGGATTTATATATATATATATATATATATATATATATATATATATATACATACATACATACATACATACACAGACACACACACACACACACTTCAAATATGATTAAAAATGGTCAATGGAGATACCTGAGCTCCTGTTTATACCCTAGCCTAGCAGTGAACAATCTATTATTAAATCAATCAAATAAGACCGCTTATAAAAACAATAAATAGAGACTGACTTAGAACTTTTTATTTAAAGATGGATGCACGAGTTTCCCCACCAGATGGCAGAGACCTAAATAGGGCCAGATGGGAGAATCTGAACCGACAATGCAATAAAGGCCAATTTGATTTACACTGCTTGCCCTGTCAAGTGTCTGGAGAGACGATCGCAGAATGCAGGAGGGGGTAATCTGTTACGATCTGTGTGGAGCCGAGAAGAGAAAGGCAGGAAAGGGCAAATCAGCCCTTGCAATATCGAACAGGACCAGAGTGATCGCAGCCCAAGTGCTTGAAGCAGGAAGTCGGGAGGCATGTGGCTTGGCGGGAGAGTGGAGCAAACCTCAGTTATGTTTCAGGCATTCCTTTCATTGTATCTGTATTTCCTATTCAATGTGGGGGATAGGTGGTGTAGGATAATATAGCAAAGTAGTTCTTAAACCTCTATTTATTTGGGCACAAGGTTCATGAAAATGTCTTCCAATATAACATGTATATTGCATATATTCACAGCCGTAAACATGCACATTTGGAACTCAAATTTACAGGCCTTCATATGTGACCTCAGCTCATCCTGGATTGCTAAGTGTTCAGGACACTGTGCACTGGGATATTGTTACAAATGTGTACTGCCAGTATTGTTGTGTAGAATTTTACACTAAGGACCCTTATATCTACACCACGTACCACGAAACAAAGCTGGGAGTGCAACACTGCGCTTCAAGGATTCACATTAGGATAACATTCAAAGGCCTGCTCAGTGATCGAGCCACAATCCCATCGATTCATGTTGAACTTGAAAGGCAAATCAGGAAGAGACATCTATCAAATGAATAGCAGCTTTCAGTAAGGCTCAGGAATCGTGGACTACGATTTGTGAACACAAGCCAGGGTGTTCTGTGAAGTAAAAAGTAAATGTTTAACTTAATGGGATACTGAGAGAATAATCACACACATTAAGCCGAGGAAGGTAGAAATAAAACAAAGAACACTAAAACAGAAAGCTCACTGACTGTGTGAAAGGCCATGGATAGACGTTTCCAAGCACATACTGAACTTGCTGTTGATTTTAATTCCACATCAAGTCTTTCAAAATCAAAGGGTAGAAGATATTGGGCTGGGGCAAGCTGCAACCTGCAAGCTGTGCAAAGATGGGAAAAACACTGAACACTGAATGATACCTGGAACTGGTGGTAAACCACGAAGGCCGTTAAAACCGCTTTGGATAACAGTGCTATGGACATATGAAATCCGATTGTTTCAGCTCCAACAGCGCGTACAGTGGTAATGTGGCCGTCTGGGCTTATATTGCTGATGGGTTGCTAAGCAATAGGTTTGGTTATGCACACAAAACTGCAAACACACACACACGCACACGCACTCACGCACACGCACACACACACTCAATTTCGATTTATACGTAGAACAAAAGGTTTTGACACATAAATCTTCTTAACCCCATTTAAATCTTGGAGGATGATGCTGACAAGAAAAAAGGTTATAACCAGCATAAATACGCACTGGGAAATAATTAAGACTGAACAGACAACAACACAAGGCAACAGACAACAAAGCATGTGACAGAATGCCTGAGAACTGTAGATGTAGCTAAGATTGATAACAATGGGGATATGCATGTGAAAAAAAGCTTATACTAAAATGAAAGCAAAACTGTGCTCTATTGTCAATTCATTCACAAGGGTTATCATTTTTGATGTATATAAATGAATATTGCCTTTATTCTTGATACATCTCAGTAGAATTTCAAAGTTAACCAATAGCCAGTGTATAAAAAAAATGTATGATTACATATAGGATCATACTTATTCTGTAATGAAATAATAGGTATACATGAAGGTATTGAAGCACAGTCAATCTATTGACACCAAAAAAACATTATATTCTTATATTCTTTTTGGACACACTGTAGTGGCAGTTTACTTACAGTTTAGGAGAAAACAAACACCAAAAGATCAGCCTCAGCACAACTTGATTCTAACTAGGAGTGCTGGAAGTAAAGGCATGATGCACCATTAAACAAAGTATGAATAGCTACACAGGCGCACAATCATCTCCTGCCCTGCAGCCACTCTTCTTTCCTCTAACGGTGTGATCAGTCACCATAAAACCTACGAAGGCTAAAGGTTAACAGATGTACTCCACTTTAACTGGGATTTATTTTTTCATTAACCCTTGCTGTAAAACTAAATACAGGCAGATTATTAAGCAGCACAACCCTACTTGGTATTGGAAGCCTCTCCTGAACCTACTAATCTGAATACTTTCCCAACACTTTAGATGGATGTATTTTAACCAATTGTAGTTCTGCAAATGCACACAAGATAATCAGCATAGAATGCTTCTGTTGATGCACATTAAATAAATTACAAACCCTGAAAAAGTTGACTCTTGATCATGTCTAGAAGGCACCAAAGGTGCTTGTTCCTTATTTAATGTGAAGTATGACAAACTGTGCAATATGTGGACAGACCTTTAAATTAATACCATGCAAAAAATCAGGACATGAACAATGTCTATTTTTTGTCTGAACTGATCATTAATTCATAAAGCGAAAAGTCATATATACATAGATGATAAAATAATTGCATCTGGAGGTTCACTGGCTGCGAGATGCGAGATGAAAGCAACAGATACTGTGCGGATTGTAGAATTAATGCCTTTCTCGGATGCTTGGAAGACAAGGGGGCTTCATCTGTGATCAGCGCCACCGAACTGAGCAGTTACCGGCGTTTAAGATACGTGGGCCCTGGGAACAATATGCTCTAATAGGAAATTGAATGAAGCCGAGGAATTAGCTATCAGTGAGATGGACTGCATACCGAGAGCAGGATGGGGAACGATTTCACACCAGAGGCAGAGACAGTTTAGTAGTTTTAGGCCAGTCATAGGAAATGGCCTGCACAAGCTCCCTGTCAACCACTTCTGAACGGTTAGCAAAGGATCCCTCGAGGAGGTGTAGCTGCCTGGTCCTGGAGTCTCTAGGCAAATTACGCACCTCTGCCAGCACTGTGCAAGTGGGGGCGAGAACAAAAAGCAAGGAACAGCCGAATGCTTACTAACATCAAAGTATTTAACAACACTAATGGAAACTACATCTGGTTAACAACACAACATTTTTTCTACACATCTGCTTTTTCAATCTTTTTTTTGAGGAATACTCAGGACTGAAAAAAATAAAATAAAATAAAAAATGAATGTCCACCTTTCATCTATAACTTTTTTCTATTGTGTAAGAAACTATGGTTGGTCAAAATTCATTGTAGAGCTCTCAGAATATGACGTGATTAATACATTTTTGAATGTAATATTTTAAAATGTTAACATGCTCATATTTATGATCTTCGGCACGGGAAAACTGAATGTTATATCCTGCATTTTTGGCTCAGACACAAACCTGTGAAAATAAGTTTTGCTAACATCACAGTTTCTTCTCTAAAGCAAACAAACATATATATTATAGCTGTAGTACTGTAATTGTTTGATAATTTTTAATATAATTTAATATAATATAATAATTTAAGTGGGAGAGTAGAAACATACTTAGAAGGGACGAACAAAGGATAATTGTTACTGTCAACATTATGAAAGGAAATTTAATTTAATTTAATGTTAAACATACAGTTGTATTAACTGTTGAGACCTGTGTGATGGTTGTAATAATGAAATTCAATATGTGTGACTCCCAAAACTAAGACCTTGGACGTTTATTCTCCAGGAAGAAATGTTGATTCTGGCAAATATGTTCTTGCAAATATCTTGACTTTAAAAGGTCATATCTGCTAAAACGATAAAGATACAAATGTGGGCTGTCATTGCCTCAAAGCTCTCTGTTAAAGCTTGTCCATAAGGTCAATAAAATAACATGGCAAATGATTCTTGACAAAGCCTTCTTTTCAGAGAATAGTTCACAGATAAACATATCGGTCTTTTCTTCTGTAAAACATACCCAAAAAAAAAGATTTGTGGGTGTAATAGAAATAGGAAATAAACAAAACCGCTTAAAGCTAACCCAGTCCATTGTTTTGTATATTGCTAAGAGTGTTTTCTATTTATTTTCACCAAGTCAAAATGGATATAGAAGCAAGTGTAAAACAATTAAGACAAGAGAAAATCTCGTTTGGTTAAATCAAGACAAACCTGTAAATAATTTTAAACGGATGCCTTTAAGCATCAATAGGTGCCTTGATCCTTTACAGACATCTTTTTCATAAACAAAAGTTCAAAGAAATACTGACGCAAATACAACTCCTTACATATACACACATAACCAAACACCTACACACACATAACCAAACATCAATAAGCACACAGATACACACGTATAGTATTATAAATATTAATTAAGGACATGGCAGACCTGGGGTCCAATGCATTTTCAATGCTATTCAAATACTTCTAAAATGTTGATTATCCTTATTCATCCTGCGGAGCCCCTCTTATCACTCCTCCACCAATTACCCGCCATCACACTCCATTCAAACTGTTCACAAACTGTTCTCCCCCCTGTCAGAACTGCCACCTTCACCAGTGGGAAGAGCAGGAACAAGCAAGGTTAATTGGATTGGAGGAGCTGTGGTTTGAAGGATTCACTTTGATGAATACGGATCAACATCATCTTAAAAATATTTCAAGAACAATGCAAATACATTTGACAGCAAGTCTGCAGTATTGTTTCACTTGGAACGCTTATAGAAACCCTAAAACAAAAAAGAGAGGCATATCATCAATACTGGCCTTTTTGAAATATTACTATTTGTTTAAAATTAAATATAACAGTGTATAAGTTCTGGTATTCAACTTGTATTTACTCCAACGAAACTATTATCTTTTACCATAATTTATAATATGTTGCTGTGGCAAGGGTTTCAATATAATGAATTCTTGTCTACTGTATAGTTAACCTTCAGAAAGAAGGAATCTTTTGTCTGAAACTGCAATACAATCAGCATGTTTCAAACAGAAAGACTCGTAGCTATGCAAACAAAAGTGCCCAGAAGAGGAAAGGAACAACAACAGACGTTTTTCCAAGTCAATTCCAATCACTTAACTTGGCTACTGATTTAATCCGATTTAAGTAAACAGTAAAACGAAGTCCAATGCCAGCTCAAATACTATTATAAGACTACATTTGAATGGGCACTAAACCATAAAGATGGTTTAACAGAACAATGGGGAACCATGGCTTTGACCAATTAAATAATTGTGACAGGGAAACCAGAGGATTTGGCTGGTTTAACTGGCACACAAACCAGAGATATAGTAAAGGCAGGCCACCTTGGTCAGAGCACTGTAAATCCCTGGAGAAGGGGACTCGTGGCGGCTGCAGCGTTTGTTTTCCAAGCGTGGTAATGACCCTGCTAAACCCCTCCTTAATTACATCACTAAAAAGGAGTGACAGAATTTGAAATAGACATACTAGCCTCCCTGGTCCTTGACCTTAACCCTCATTAAATGTTATGGGATGAGCTTCACAGCAAGGTTTCTTTTTTTTTTTTAAAGGAGTGTAACCTGAATAAACAAGCTCTTGCTAGCCTGAACTGACAAAAGCAATAGCAATGGTTTGCAGAGTGCCGGATTATGTGCATGTGGGATATATATCAAAGCAGGACACTTTCATTATGAAAATTATGAAATCTATACTTCACTATTGGGGGTGAATAGAGACATGATCATAGCTGAGACTGACCTAAAACCCCAGTGTATTTCTATTGAAACATTATACCATAATCTGGAAGGAAAAGACAGACACCAGTAGTTCTTTGAAGAACTGCAGGTACTGGCATAACCCAGTTAGGCACTGAATAAACACAAGTTTGATAAAATAGAAAGAAAGCTGGGTCCAGACTCAATAGATGGGTAAGTATGTCATTCAGGTTGACCACATTAGAGGGACAAAGAGAATGTTCTTCTCTAAACAGATTCACGGTCCCGTCCTCCTCTACAGGTCAAGTCCAGTCTAGGAGGTATTTATTTATGTGGAAGGGCCTTTTGTAAAAGCCCAGCCCAGTTTTTGGAGGTTTGGAAGGTTCACCAGTCTGCTGTGTTCTCAAGTAATGGCAAGAGAATATAGTACTGTTGTAAAATGTGAACCACAACAACAAAAAAAAAAAAAAATTGATCCAACTTGTTTGTTTTGTGGCCGAAAATGTATGAAACAAGAACACGCAGCAACAAAGTTGCAAAGTAACTAATGTATCCAAATCCAATTAATGTACTCATCAGAACTAAACTCTCTAGACCTCGGGCACAGTCTGAATGCGATTCAAAAGAGCTGATTTCTAGTCTTATTAAATGACGAGATTGCACTCTACTCATAACTGTATGAAATACTAGTATATCATTTTCCACATCAATAGTTAATATTTGACTTAATTCTGAAAATATACACCGATCAGCCATAACATTATGATCACTGACAGGTAAAGTGAATTACACCAAAAAATCTCGTTATCATGGCACCTGTCAGTGGGTGGGATATATTAGGCAGCAAGTGAACATTTTGTCCTCAAAGTTGATGTGTTAGAAGCAGGAAAAATGGGCAGCGTAAGGATCTTTTGACAAGAGCCAAATTGTGATGGCTAGACGACTGAGTCAGAGCATCTCCAAAACTGCAGCTCTTGTGGGGTGTTCCCGGTCTGCAGTGGTCAGTACCTATCAAAAGTGGTCCAAGGAAGGAAAAGCAGTGAACCGGCAACAGGGTCATGGGCGGCCAAGGCTCATTGATGCACGTGGGGAGCGAAGGCTGGCCCGTGTGGTGCGATCCAACAGACGAGCTACTGTAGCTCAAATTGCTGAAAAAGTTAATGCTGGTTCTGGTAGAAAGGTGTCAAAACACACAGTGCATCGCAGTTTGTTGCATATGGGGCTGCGTAGCCGCAGACCAGTCAGGGTGCCCATGCTGACCCCTGTCCACTGCCGAAAGCACCTACAATGGGCACGTGAGCATCAGAACTGGACTACGGAGCAATGGAAGAAGGTGGCCTGGTCTGATGGATTACGAGTTCAAGGTGTTGACTTGGCCTCCAAATTCCCCAGATCTCAATCCAAATCGAGCATCTGTGGGATGTGCTGGACAAACAAGTCCGATCCATGGAGGCGCCACCTCGCAACTTACAGGACTTACAGGATCTGCTGCTAACGTCTTGGTGCCAGATACCACAGCACACCTTCAGAGGTCTAGTGGAGTCCATGCCTCGACGGGTCAGGGCTGTTTTGGGACCTACAATATTAGGCAGGTGGTCATAATGTTATGGCTGATCGGTGTATATTTTTTTAACCTTGGATTTAAAAACAGATATCAAATATATATAACGAAAGTAAAAAAGATATCAATCATGGTTCATCTTCATTGTGTCTTTATGTAAAGGATTGAGAGTTCTTACAAGTACATTCATAGCTCTATAGTTCGGTGTCTAAGAATGGCTAAAAGCAAGACTTGACAGGAAGCTGCAAAAAATTGAAAATTCTCTTGAAAACTATTATGCCTTTCCAACTTCAGTATAGCCTATATTATTAAAATATGCTTAGATGAGAAATACAAAATTGAATAATGATTTTTTGATTTGTTTTTGTTCCACATTTCCTGAAACATAATGTTTAATTTTTCCATGCGCCAGCTTAGTGATGTTGCCTGTAATGAATTCTGATATCTTTCCCATTCTGCCAACCTTAATGTACACATAATGACAGGAAACTTTCAAAAGCCGCACTTGAGATTCTTCCACGGTGAATCTGACATTGGAAGCTTTTGGAAAACGTTTCATGCAGTGGAGGCGTTTTTCCACCAGAGACAGATCTGTATTTTACCTCACTGACATTGAAAAATGTATTAGAAAATGAAAATGTGTGAATACTCAGAATTCAGTTTAGCACAAAACAGTCAGTTATGTTATTCTATTTTACTCAAGGTCCTCTTATTCAATTCAAATAAGTCTGTATCGCTGCATGCTTTCTTCCACATAATTGCCAGGAAGGTGGATTGGTGATTTTGTTGAGGCCTAGCTGGAGATAATTGTGCTCATTTTTGGCTACAGATTTAAGGAAATTATACAGCAGTCACATAGCCCCTTTAACTAAAAGAATGATTGCCAAAATGTACATTTTTGCACACACATATATTTGCCATTTAAAACATTTACAAATGCTAGAATAAAAAATATATTAATTGTCACACTAGGTATGAAATATATATATATTATTATTATTTATAATAATATTTTTGAGACACAGGGTCTAATTATTTAATTAGGTTACTCTGTCTGAAACTATCAAGCAGCTAGAATAATTAAATAAATGGAAGAATTGTATTATTTTTTTGTTTCATTATGACATGTGTCGCATCAAGGGTTCTATATATACCACTTTATTTTTACAATACTAATACTAGCCCTGACTAAAATGCTCCTTTTCTGTCCAAAATCTGCTTCCAGTCTATTCCTATATGTCATCTGGTCTGGCTGTCTGTGCTGCTGTTTCAGCTAGGCCGGATTTGTTGATGGCTTAAATCACTTCAGCATTTTATGTTTTGAGTTTCTCTTCCAGGAATTTCATAAAAAAGGTGTCTGAATCGAAGGACATTGCTTTCAAAAAGTTATAATAATTAAGCCCAGTTTAAGGTTCATTCTGTTTTAATGATTTCCAGCACAGTCCGTGATGGTGAGCTTTCACTACAAATGGGCTAATAAATGAATAACATGTTTATCTTTTAGACAGTGAGTGAGTAAGCACTCATCTCGTACGGGAGTTCAGTTCAAAGACTGGGGAATTGAAAAGGGAAGACTGGTGTATGACAGAGATGACTGTGTATTGTAAGAGGTATTTTATTAGCCGACACTCTCTGAACAGTAAACACCAAACCATGTAATGTTTTTGAAAATGACTGCTAGTAAATTAATATGAAGCTTATCTGGCACTTTTAAAAATACCATGTGGAGTCCATATGTAAATCATGCTGTGCTATAAGACATTTATTGGTAGCAACAATTGCAAGGAAATGCCAGTCATCCTTGCCTTTCCACATTTGTTGTTTATACAATATGTGAAATATCCCTTTAACCGGAGGCTTTCCCTCTAGAATTAGTAATTAAACTTAACATTATCATATGTAATAATCACACAAAGATATTCCATTCATCACCCAAACAAAACACACACACACACATATACACACTGTACATGAATGATATCTTTCCAGAGCTTGTTGAACAGTCTAAAGATTGCTGTAAAGATTCCTGTTGCTTGAAATTAGTTAAGACGTGGGCTGTATAAACTCTTGACTGCCAGCCCATTGATTTATATGGACTAGAACATGTACGCACCCTGGGGCACTGGAATTTGACAAGTACAGTAACGGCAGTATTGGCAGCACATCATCCAACATCACATTGCCCTGAGGCTCCATAAGAAATTATAACAAAATAACACGAACCCATCAGATTAACTTGCAAAGGCTGCTTTCTGATCTCGTTTTGGAGTTAAAGCTCGGTTCAGCAGAGTATTCTCCAATCACATTAAACACAGTAGAGATGAGGGAACCTTTGGGGGCAAGGGATCATAAAATGTTACCCTTTAAAAACCCTTTAGAACTATAAGAAGTGTCTATTCGTGATTAACTCAAACTGAGTAACGTCAACTGTATAATATGTTGTGAATAAATGCATTGAGAAACATGCATTACTTAACATACATTTACACTTAAAATATGAACATTATGAAGTGTAATCAAAGTGTATTTGAGATGTAACAGAGTTTTTGGTTTAGAATTTAAGAGAGACAGTGTTTAAGACAAGCAGACAGGGGTATTTATGATTATAAATATGAAACTAAAAGCAATTGGATGGTAAATGAGACAACACGGCTGTCCAGAAGACATTAATTCCAAGTTAAAGTACAAATAACATACCAGAGGTTTAAAGTAAATTTACAACATGCTGGTGGTTGTGTGTTATAGTCCTGGGCTACTTCAGCTGTCCTGTAGAATTAACCTTGAATTTGTATGACTATTTATTCAGCTGTGTGAAAGAACAACATTTGGGGTTTTAATAATCACTATTCAGATACAAATATTAGTGGGCTTTGAATTAGTTTTTTTAGTGTGCTGCAAACATTTCATTATTGTGTGTGTAAAAGTATGATTTATTCTTTTATCTGAAGCACCTTTTCAAAGTATATATATGTCAACACATTCATATTGAGTGGGTTGCCACTCTCTTTTAGCACACCTTTGCACATTTTCAGGGGCATCTTCAAGATTTCAACTTGAATGCAATGTAAAATCATGACTCTCACATTGTTTTCCAAAGAGAGAATACACTATATAGAATAAGATGAGAAAGCTGCATTCATGTGGAAAATAAATATTCTGATGATTCACATTTGAGAATAGTCAGCTTTCTCACATTTTGAAGTGCTGCTTAGTACAATGACAATATGTGCATTTGTGTACAGCTGTTCTGCAATGGATTATTGCATTTTTTAAATATTTAAAATGTTTATTTGTATGTATGTATTTCTGTTTAGGTGTGAGATAGTGGATTTTTACCTTAACAAACCTGAAAGAAGCAACTTGGATCCTTGAATGATATGAAAAAGAAAGATCTCTGCACACTGGTAGTTAACCCCACACTGACAGAGGAAAGGAGACAGACAGCAATACCAACAATGCTTGTTAAATGTGTTGTTTCTAGGTCTATAAAAATGAACAGGTGTTTTTATCATTTCGGGAGAAATTGACATAATGACACATTGGAATAAAATCTAACAGGAATGTATGAGTGAGTAAATTGCTCGATGAATCATACATGCGAACTATACATCACTCACATTTTGGACTCCTGCAGCTCATCAGAAGATGTTTTTCAGATTAAGAAAAGTCGATACATTTTAAGGGATCATGCATGTCATTAAAGAATTACTGAAAATTATGCCGTCAACTGGAGGGGGAGAAAATAAAATACTCATCTTATTTTAACACTGCCAAAGAGCCAACACTGTTAAAGCCACTGAATTGGGCTCTGCGGACTTTATTTAACAAGACTCTTACCAGACACACACTATAAGGACATGAATGGTGAAAACTGAGCCAAGATGCATCTTAACTAGGTCTTTTGAGAAGTGTGTTAGAGGTCAATTATACATTGAACCTAAGAAGAACAAATGTGTTAAAAAGTAAATCTGAAATGAAAAACACCAAACCAGACCAATTTAAAATGACTTATATGACACAAAATACCTTGAGACTCACAGCAGCATAAGTTCACATTCTGCAGTTCACTTTCTTTGAATCTTGCATCGGTGGACCTACACGTCACTTATCAGAAACCATATTCCTTATGAAAGGATACACAGTCACACATACCATCGCTTACACGTCACTGACCAAGTCCCTGCATCTACAGAATACTCGTCTAACTGGAGATTATTCAGCACAAGTTTAAGACCTCCCATAAGAACACCTGAAACTCTAAATCTTTTCTCTTTTTTTTTAAGTGACAACACACACATGCAATAATAATGCTTTGGAAACCTGTCACAGCACATCTGTCAACGAATGCCTCTCAATAACTTCCAACTGCTTTTATTATTTTTCTATGAAGTCTCTGCCCGTCAGAGTCTCTGTCAGAAACGAAGCTGCTATGTAAATCACCTTTTCCCTGTGGGACAGCGCAGTTCACTGAGGTTAAGCACGAGCTAGCTCAATTCTATGCCTGATCCCTCCGTGGTTACCATGAGTTTCGACAGGAGGTACCAACACGATTCCACAAGCATATCATAGAAATAATATACAGTCTGACACATTCAGCACCACCTGAGATTGCAAGGCTGTCAATATTGATGCAATCATGTGATGACTTCATTGTGGCCCCAATCAGGAGAGAGAGAGAGAGAGAGAGAGAGAGAGAGAGAGAGAGAAAGAGAAAGAGATGCTCTTGCTATGACATTGCTATAGAATATCACATTTTAAAAAGGGATCACTTTACAATAAGCACAATATAGAATAAAGGAAATTAAGGAAAAGTGTAGTAATACTTGTGTGTGGATTCGCAGCTACTCTAAACTTTTAAAAAGCAGACATTGTGGATAACTGGGCTGAGAAAAAAGCAGTATATTTTCACATGCAGGTTGATGGTGATGCTTAAATGTCTACTCCCTCACGGGTCATTAAGAGTAAACAGCTTAAAAACTAAGGTAAAGTATGCACTGTTTAGTAGAACAGAAAGGAAAAGAAAAAGGCATTTTGGTGAGACGCAGTCTTAATACAAGTCGCCAAATGTTATGCCTATAACTTAATTTCAAAGCGGGGTGCATGATTTTGGTCAGTCTTTGATATTCACCACTGTGCCCCGAGTAAGATAACACCAGTAAGGAGGAATATATTTACTATGGCTCATTTAACTAGACAGATTTATTGCACCTCCTCATTTCCCATATCACAAAAATGCTCAAATTCATGAATAAATAATAGACACCCTCAGCTTACCTGTGCCAGAGGCAAGCCCAACACACATGTCTGAAAGCAGATTAACAACAGAAGCACAAGAGCAGAGTACATTCTCGTACAAACACCAAAGACGGGGACCAAGTTTCAGTCAAGCATTAAAGCAAGTCCGGTAGCTCCCTCTTGCTAGCTCTCTCTCCCTGATTGTGCACCTCTGTGAGGGGGCTTTACCACTACTGCACTGAGTTCAGAAACTTGTAAATTGAGCTGGAGGAGGAAAGTAGGGAGGGAGGGAGGAGGAGGGGGTGGGGGGGTGGTGGTTGTGCCTTTTAGGAGAGAGCAAGGGGAGGGAGGAAGAGAGTGAAAGGGGAAGGGGGGGGGGGGTAAGCTTGAAAAGTAGCATAAGTCACTGGGACACCAGCTATAACATTAAAGCACAGTTGCTGGCTTGTAACTTCAGCCGGAGGCAGGTGTTCGAATACCTATTAAGAAAACTGCTTGTTGAGAATTGCTCCACGGATGGAGATAAATTTCATTTGTTCAACACAGTTAAAACCATAGATTTGTCAGCATGAAAACAACAACACCAAAAAACAGAGTTGAGAAATAAAGTGAAGGTCCAATCTATGTATCACATGAAATTGTCCGTTCACAATACAGACTTTTTTTAAATCTCTCTTTTTGTCCCAGTGTAAAATGTACTCTATTTCTGCTCCACTTGAACCTTGCTGTTTGATTTTTCTAAAACCCATTTTGCTCTAAAGCACTTCATTAAAACTGGTAATGTAATTTATAAATGGGTGAACCACTTTTTATTTTAAAAACCTCCAGAGAGTATGAATATACTGTACTCTTCAAGTCTTTAATGTTTTCTGATTTACAAAAACAGAAAATACAATTAAGTACTTCAATGTGCCATACATAACTAAAATAGACATGTTCTTTTGAGCTAGCACACTGTCCAATTATGTGTAAGCCTGTTACATTTCCTACCTTAATTTCTACAGCAGACATACATTACCTAACACTACAACTGCACCAAGCTGGACTGAAATAATATTTATGGAGTCATGGAGTGTTTGCAGGTCACCCACGTCAATCTATAGAATAGGTTTAGGTCTCTTGATTAGATTCCTGGACTAATTCCATTGATAAATGCCAAACATTAACTTATTATACAGTACACCCTAGCAGATATAGACTTATTAAATGAAGCGTACAGGGAGCTATATCAAACACATAACATGCTATACTAAAACAAGCCAGATGACCTTCATTCTTCTGTGGGGATTGGGGATTGTTTGTTTGATTGCTTTTATTGATTTTCAAATAGGAAGTACACCTAACACCTATCAATTAATACACATAAATACATGAGCAAGAACAAGATCTAACCTTCTCGAACTGTGCAGGATGGAAATAAAAATGAACTGATCAGTATGAAGGGCAACGTTTTGTTGGCATTCTGGGCACATTATGGTTACAAACTAAACATGCAAAGTTGTAGTCAAACGTATTCACATCCTTCATTTGAAAGACTTATTTTTTCTGGAATTTCATATAGGCTACTTTAATAAAAATGGTTAATTGAAGTGAACTTATTTATCAATTTTAACTTTTCAGAATTTGTTTGAACACTGATGCAGCCTGGAAAGAAAACTGGAAAGATTTAAGTTAAAATTGAAGTTCAAACAAGGTGTGTTTGTGTAAACGTCTGTCTGCCACTGTGTGTAAACTTTTGGACTGCAGAAATTAATCACTCGTGCCTTTTCTTTCATCAGAGGACTCGACGCAAGTGCTCCAACTTGTTTAAGACACACTAACAGAAACATTAAATATTAGCGCACATCTTCAAATGTTGAAGAATCCTACTCACAAGTGAGAGCTTCAGTTTCATGCGATCTCAAACTCCACCAGTTTACTGCTTCGATTTTTAAAACATTTCTGACAGTTAGTGTTCATCTGCCACTCAGTGTTGCAGTGCAGTGTTGTATGACTCTTCCAGGCTTCTTGCTTCCCTATCCTTTCCTAGCCAGTTAAATCATAGCTACATTAAATACACCAGAGTGAGGTGGAAATGTCCTTTTCTCTTAGGTGTTCCCGACTCTCATGACTTCTACACATGGCTAAAACCATAAATATTTCATTCATTTGGTCAGCATATCTAGAGCACTAATTTTGAACTGATTTTCACTGGTAGGACTGCGGTGGTGTCTGGTTCATCTGACAGTATCACATAATAGTGTCTGGGATAGCAAGTAACTCCTGTAGTGTTGTAGTTGAAAGATGATTGTTGTCTCTTCCATAAAATACATGGAAAAGTGTTGGGGAAATGCAAGGAAAAATAATACTGTCCGGCATTTGGATTTTGGAGCACTGAATAAAACCTAGGAAACATCTAGGTTGACTTCCTAAGTAAATGTTTTGTTGGGGAGATTAGTTGTAGAAGAAGACAAGCCCAAGTCTGAGGCTCTGGGAAATGGATGTCTCCTGACAGAATTCCATGGTGAGCATTTGGTAGAAGTAAAACATTATGTAATTTTCCCAGCTGGGAGCATACTGTATGCTGGCCGAAAATGAAAAGGCATTTAAGATTCTGCTGGCTTGCCTGTTACAATCATAAAACGCCCATTGGTGTCTATACCTTGGGTGCTATAAACTAGGAGAGCCGCACCCCTTGTCTTACCATGAAAATCCAATTTAAAAAGAAAGAAATAGCCAAATATTTTAAAATATACTGCAGTTCAATGCTATGATTTCCCCAAAGAAGGCTTTTAACAACCACGTTGTGGCATCAGCTGTGAAGTCTGTGTTATGCCATTTACAAGTGGGGTATCACAGTTGGTCTTTACTTGAATTATCTCTGCAGTTTACACCGAAACAATGAAAAGTCTCCCTGTGTGCATAAGCATTACACTGTCCACATTTGATAGCAACTTCAGTTTCTCAGTATATCTAAAAACCCCATTACAAAATAAATGATAATATCTGACTGTATCTCTAATGGGATAAGCGTATCACAGACATAATGTCTGGAAGCTTCTTGGAAAAGGAGTTTAATGAGTTTAATAAAATCCTGCTGGACATTTGGTCACAAACACTTAGGTGCATCTGCACTTTTCAGTGCCTTTCTGCTGCTGCCGTCGCCAAGGCAATTTAATTATCAAAGTCATGGCAAGAGCAGAAGGTGGAGTTGGGGGCACTTCATTCTGTCCCCAGTGAATGAGGTCAGGAAAGCGGAGGATTGCTTTGGAAATCTAAGGGGTGGAAGTCAGTTTTGCTCTTTGACAGTGAAGCAGAATTTATCTTATAGATGTCAGATGACTAAATTGGAGTTGAGCACTTACAGTCATGAAACAATACAATACAAAATAATATTTTTTATAGTGACCTTTATGCCAAAGGTATACTTGAGGAATCAAGAATTTCTACCATCAGCTGGAATTTGAGCCTTAGACTAGTTAAGATAGTGTCTTCAAATAACCAAAGATCTGCAGTTTGAGATCTTGGGAAGCGATCTGGAACATACAGTATTTCTTCTAGGCAGCAAAAGCCACAGGCCAGGAATGAGTTGTAGCAAAGAAAAGGTGTTTTGCCAAACCTGTTTTGTTTCATGAACATTATAAATTGTACATTTATAATACAAAGTGATAAACACAACAGGGATTTCTAAAAAACTGCTGCCTATGCTGAAAGTTATGGAAGTATGTTTTTCTCCTCTGAATTGGAATCTAAATGCATTTTACTTAGAAATGTATAAAAGTGTACAACTTGGCAACAGATAGTCCACATAAATGCAACACTTCGACATCCAACGTGTATGTTTATATGAACAATATCTTAGCTGTATCAAGATAAACAACTATCCAAGCAAAACTGTATTGATGACTGAAGTGTTTACAGATTGAGAAAAGAAAAACAGAACATGCTTTGGGCAGGTTACCAAAATATTACACTGAACAGTCTTAACTACTTACCTCTCAGATGATGTATTTATTTTCTTGCAACATTATCTAAACACCTAGAATTACGGACATTTGCTTATTTGATTGTGATCTTAGTTTTGAGAAGGAAGACATGATCGCAGTTTCTGGAAGTGCACATTCCAAGTGTCAGTAGAAAAGTCTGTCATGTGCAAGTCATTACATGAGTTTGCATGCATATTTTTTTTGGATGCTTGTGAAGGTACTGTATCGAGAGTCCGCCAAAGGGAGAGATTGTTAAAAGACTTGGATTCAAGGATGCCAAGGCTGACACTGGAATACAGAGAAGCTGTTATAGAAGCTGCCAGCATACAGTAGGAGATTGCTGGACGACGGCAGGGCCACATCATGTGAGGTTTCTACCAAAGGGATAATAGAATGGAGGAACTACCATGGTCTCAAGTGGTCCATCTGATTGTATCTCAACATTCCTCCTCATCCTTAGAAGATATGCTGAAGGACCGGCCTGTTTCACCCATTTATTGATCATGTATCCACATGGATATGTCTATAACTGTATCCCAGAACTATTCAGTAGCTATGGGTACATTTGCATTAAAGGCCTTTTGTCGCTTGTTCATCTCTTGGAAGTTTTCTGAATTTTGAAGATCTTAGAAAGCTTATCTAAGAATGTTTAGCAAAACAGCATTTATTTTACATTCCAGTTTTATCTTTTCTTTCCAAGTTTCTTCAGCTGTTAGTCTAGGTTTTTTAATTGACCTCTTGAAAAACATTAATTTTCCTGTCTCTACAAAAGCTTTACTTGGGTGTCCCAGATGTGGACGGGTCCCTAGATTCTGCTTGTAATATCCTTAATTGATCTTGATTTACATCAAGGCATACTAAACATGTTTGCCACCTTGGTCTGCCTTCTTTGGGTAATTATTTTGGAATTACATGTCAGATGTTTGAGTCTTGCCCAATGTGAAAGTAATTAATTTGTTGTTGAGCTTTTTATAGATCAACTCTTCAAAGGTTTTCACTATTATATAAAAATGAATGGGATAAGAATAGTTCTGTATCAATAATATCCTACTTTAAACGTTTGTAGAAACTTATTCATTGAAATGAACAGTTCAAATATCTTATTATTTTGGACAAGAAGTACCAATTTCAAATTAAGTAAATGTTTCAGGTATGTTACGCTCAAACAATCAAATACATACAAATCTAAATAATACTATGAATTAACAGTCATGAGAGAGCCATTGGTTTCCACAAACTAAATTCCACATGAATCCCGCATTAACTACACTTCAATAAAAAGGGTTCCTACACAGGACTGCTCACAATGTCTGGTTTCACATCATAAAAATCTCTGCCTGCAGTTTGCTCAACTGGGTAACATGGATGAATTGCTTTGGATAAATTCAGAAAAAAAATGACATGTGTGATCAATAACTTGAAACGGTTATCCAACAGTAGTTTCACCAATATTTTTCCACCTACAAAAACAAAAAATGCTCAGAGATCAGCTTACCAGTACTGTATTTGTGCAGCAGCCACTCAAACTTATGCACTTGAGACAGCAATAGAAGTTAGCGTTAAAAAAATGAACAGCAGCTTTCACCAAACAGTAATGGGATTAGTCTCCAACTATAAATATATGTATGCATTTATATATGTATTTATTCAAGGGCACTAAGACCTTCAGTAAGTGTATTTCAGTCAGCAAAGTGGCACCATCAAACTTTTCTTGAAGGAACCCAGAGAATACACACATACATATTCAATGCATATGTGGTTTGTTTGTTCCACACACACATAAAATATAAATAAAAACAAACACCCTGTAATGTATATCCTTATTTGTCCTTTTCCCAAACAAAGACTTTATAACATATTTGCTCAAAGCTATCCAAACAGAAAGAGAAAAGGTGCCTGAGATATTGTGGATTATATATGAGGATTATGGTGTTAGGGTGTTATCAGAGCCAGTAAGAACAGCAGGAAAGGCAAGAGATTGAAAATATGCACCCGATCCTCGCACTTCCACATGCATTGAAGCGCCTAGTAGAAGAAAGTTTTATGCAAAAAAGTAACTGAGTAGATTGTGAAATACTCAGACCGGCCCGTCTGGCACCAACAACCATGCCACGCTCAAAATTGCTTAAATCACCTTTCTTTCCCATTCAGACATTCAGTTTGGAGTTCAGGAGATTGTCTTGACCAGGACCACACCCCTAAATGCATTGAAGCAACTGCCATGTGATTGGTTGGTTAGATAATTGCATTAATGAGAAATTGAACAGGTGTTCCTAATAATCCTTTAGGTGAGTGTATATACAGCTCTGGAAAACCACTGCAATTTTTTCTTAAATCATCATCTCTACATGTATGGCAGCCGTTCCATTCCATTCATATTTTTATTTGGAATTTGGGAGAAATGTGGTCAAAATAAACTCACTACCTGAAAGCAGAAAGTAATTACCTTTATTTTATAGAGTGGTGCAACAACATACTTTCAGTCATACAGACACTTTTGTCAAATTACATTGTACTTTCTTTTTGTAAAGCCATATATATGGTCGCAGTTTTGCCCCTCAGGATGAGGAGAGTTTGTAAGATGGAATTACTTACTGTAGGTTGTATTACCTTACAAATGTGTTTGATCTTATATGTCATATAAAAATAGGCATACAATTAGTGATCTTTATTTAAATCACATATCTAGACTGAAGCTAAAAGACTACAGCCCCCATAATGCCTTGCTGTTTCTCCTCTATAGGTTTCACTCAGCTGTGTCGCTCCAATGACCAATGGGAGCTGTAGTTCTTGAACCAAATTCAGACAGAAACATACACACAGTACAGAGATTAACATAATAATAATAACATATGTGCTGATCGTTTTACATGGCATAATCTTGCCTTTGAATATGATTATTTAAAAATACATAAGGAAATAATTACCCCTATTGCTAGATTATTGAAGAAAAAATATTATTATTATTATTAATTTGAACTACAACATTTTTATTATTATTATTATTATTATTATTATTATTATTATTATTATGAAGTTAATTATCCTATTTTGCATATTTTATATATCATTGTCCAATGGTGTTTGTTTGTGTAACTGAGTTGTCAAGCTGAGGATGTTGTGGTATGGCAAGCCAAATTGTCATTTAGAGATATCTCAAAATACAATTCAACATATCTTAAATTGAATTGCAGATATCTCAAACTAACTCTATTTCAGGATATAGGACAGGTCAATTTGAGATATCTCGAATTCAATTTGATATATCTCGTTTAATGCTCCATTTCAAGATATCTCAAATTGGAGCTTTAAATGAGATGTCTCAAATTAAGCTTAATTTCAGGATATCTCAAATTGCATTTGAGATGTCTCAAATTGACTTCCTGTCCTATTTCAGATATCTTAAAATAGACAGGAAGTTTATACAAAACATACAGAATTTTCAAGAATTGAATTTGAGATATCTCAAAATAGACAGTTAATTTGAGACATCTCATTCAATTTGAGATATCTGCAATTCAATTTAAGATATCTTGACTTGTATTTTGAGATATCTCTAAATGACAATTTGGCTTGCCATAGGGGGGTGGGAGGTCATATCACAGAGTGGGGGGTGGGGGCGAATTCTCTATGACAGGGGTGTGGGGTGGGGAGATATGTGAATAAGCTGCACATTTACAACGGACTTTGGAAGGGGCACAATTGCAATGAGGCCACTAACTAAGTCGTGCTCCCTCACTATTTAACCCTTTACACTGTAGTAGAGGTTCTCTCTCTCTCTCAATGTCTCGATGTAATGATACATGTCTATATATCTATATAACTATGTATATATCTATTTCACCCAATTATATTATGTAGGTATTAATTTAATGTAATTGACATAGGCTAGCAATATTGGAATAGCTGCATGTGTCTGCATCTCTCGCTCTCTGACTATAAACACACAAGGACACACAACTGGTTGTTGTCATGGAAATGCCTGATGCGTCAGTCAGTGCAGAATATTCGACTGGCATAATTATAGTATTAATTATATACTCTTGAAAGACACAATAGGGCATCAATGATAGAATTTGGATGGAAATCAGGGACATGCAGAGGGGAGGGCAGGGGCCGCTACTAGCCACTGCTGATTCGCCCGACAATTCATCCACAGCCTCGCACTATAGTCCAACACCTCCCCCTTGTTTGAGTTTCTGAACTGCCCTGTTATTGCGTGGTCTTGGTTATTAAAATAAATATATACACTTATAGGCTACATAAAGGCATCTTCAAAACACAACACGTTTAAAATGTAGCCTATCCATTTTTCCCCTCAATAGGATCACATAAAATGTGAGAAATGGAGGCTGTAAGAGACAAAACTGAGACCAGTAAGGCTAAAGCAATATGGGCTTCTGGAGGTGCCGAGCTGGAGGGTTAAAACATGCAGTGTGCAGCCCCTGGGAGCTGAGAGAAATAAGGCTAAAGCAGGTGTATTGCGGCTTCTGGAGGCAGCGCCTAGTTTCCATACAGAGCGCATTAAGCTGTCCTCATTCTATTACGTTGTCTTAAATACACTATGTATACATACATAAATAAATACACAAATGTATAAATAAAGGCTCCTTCAAGACATCACATGTTAAAAATTTAGCCTATCCATTTGCCTCTCCATGAGATCAAATGAAAGGCAACAAATAGAGCGCTGTTACACAGGGAACTGAGAGAATAAGGCTAAAGCAAGTGAATATCGGCTTCTGGAAGTGCGGAGCCCGTGGGCTAAAGCATGCCTTGTGCGGCACCTGGAAGCTGTGAGATTTAAGGCTGAAGCAAGTGAATGCCAGCTTCTAGGGGGCCGGGAAAGCATAGGATAAAGCAGCGTTTTTATGCCAATAGCTGGAACCTGCGATAGTTGTTCCATAGACTACAAGAGCGGGCTATATCGTGAAGGCTCAATGCATATGCCTTTGTTTCCAGAGCTACAGGGGCGGCCTCCCCTCGCCTCGATTGCGTACAGTTGTCTTCTACTAGGCACTTCGATACATGTAGAATCACAAGGATTGGGTAAAAGTTTGTTAGTTTACGAGCAAAAAAGTTTTTGCCAACACATAAATGACCTAGAGTTACAGTTCAAAGGCCATTTTTAAAATTAGAGCTACATTAGTACCAGATACCCAGATGCGCAGCTTGTGAACAGGCCTTTGTATAATGATTACAGTCGCTGCCCAGTAAGAAAGCCATCCATAGTCAGCCAGGATTATAAACCAAACGGGGACAAGAAATAATGGTAGCACCCCCCCCCCCCCAACCACACACACACCCATCCACCCGTTTTGATCATTAACAACCCTCATTACCTTTCCTGGTCAAATGTATTGCTTAAATGAAACAATCAGGGGACTTAACTTGTCTGGCCTGCCTGTAGCTAATATATATCCCAGCTGCACTAAATGCTCCTTTAGCTAGTATAGGGTTTCTTACTCTAAATCCCAGGAAAGCACAATTACAATGCCATACACACAATACTGTACTTGAAAAGACATTGGGGGTGATTAAAGGGAAACAAATTAACTTAACCAAATAAAGTGGATGAAACTTAAAACTTAAAACTAAACATCTACCAAGTGGCCCATCTACTAAAACCCTGTTGCTTTGAATGCTGTGGTTGCCAGCTCAAACCCAGGCTGTGCCACCACTGAGAGTTCCCCTGAGAAGATGCACACACACAAGCGAAGTCAGGGATTTTTTGTATGTTTTTTGGTTAAGAATGCACTGGTGTTCACAAAAGTTGGGCGGTCTGTGTTCTGGTAAAGTGGGGTGGCATTAATATTCCATGTTCCGTGATAGTGTGTATTTGTGTACATCGATTCAGTGTTGTCAGTATACAATTGACTCATCAATGTTATACACCTGCAACTTCAAATATGTTGGCCTCATAAAGCCATTTTTGATACCAGAACACAGACCGCCCAACTTTTGTGTAACACACCGTTATTTATCGGTTAACATAACCGATAAATCCATAATCATTGTAACATTTCTACAACTCATTCTGCTGTAATTGTAAGGGCAGTTTTATAGTTATAATTACTTAGGGAACAGACAAATGCATTCACAAGGAAATAAAACCTAGACAATTGCCAAACAGAAAAAACAAACAAAATAATAAGCATAAAGATTCCAAGGGACAAAATAACATCTAATCCTCCTAATAAGCCCCCCAATAAACCTGTCGCCAGCCCCAGCCTGAAGGGATTGCCTTCTGTCACACGACCACCCAGGGAGATAGGTCACAAAGCTCAGGGGTCACAGGGAAACTGGGGGACTCGGGGACAACGACATAGGAGTGCAAATCTAACACACAAGATTCTGCGGAAAATAAATCCTTCACACTTGAATTGAATTAAGGAGAATAGGTGTAATGATAAGTATAGCTTGTGCAGCAACTACCAAAATGATTTACTGAATGTTTAGAGATACTGGTGTGTTCTTACCCTGTGTAAGTGGACATACCTGCTCCTGCCTGATCTTTTGCATTACTGACCAGGTAGGAATTATCTACAAATGTCTGCTTAGATTCTGTTGTAGTCTGACTTCAAGCACATCTGGTAGTTTATGCAATGTAATGCAGCAGACACAGAGCCCCAGCTCATGCCTAAAGCTCAACTTTGAACATCATAAATAACAACGAATACACAGCACTTCTTGATTTTTCCCATATTTAAACAATGTTACAATCTATCATATTTAAATAATAACATTTGGGAGCCAAATCTGGGACACAATCCCACAGGAAAAAAACTGCCAAATGGACAAAAATCCCACAACAAACACGTATTCCTTTACAGAAAAGAGTTCTGGTTAGCTGCAGCACTAATTTGGTGTGCTTTTAATTAACAAAACCAGCCTTTTGGGTGAGGTGCACTAATAAGTAATTGTACTCATTCCATGGCTTGTTATTATGATAATATATACGTGTAGGATTGTGACATTTTTTTCATTGGTGGGGAGTGGGAGGGGTGGTATATTATTTCCTTTTTTTGCCAGTGAATATTATCTAATGGGGGATTTTGTCTGTGTATGTTACTGCCATACCCTTACCCAATTTGAAAGGCTCTTGTAATCCTACTCCTTACTTACATGTAAATAATTTGTATTACAAGTTATTTACAGCCTTTTTGACTATAATGCCACACAGCCTGCCTCTTTTAAGGGAGTCTTTAAGCTCCACCCTTATCCTGACATCCAGACAAAACTCTCAGAATCTCACATTTAAAAGCTGAACCACAGTCCTGCTTACCATTAGACCTAACTATTTCCCACTGTTGGCTTTAATTACAACCTCACACCATGACTGACACATTGCAGCTGAATACTGAATACTGGCATCCTTTGGTTAATCAGAATCAACAGGCATTCTGTCTCCTGAAGCATTTTCTCTGGTGTTACATCTTCATAGATCATAGTGGGACAACATCCACAGCCCCTCGCACTGTTCTGAATTCTTCACTGTCTGTCATACACAGCATGAAGGTAGTATCACAGCATAGAGGCAGTGCGGTGCCCTGTGCTAATGAGGTATTTGATTAAGATCAATACCAGACAGGACCTGCAAAGCAGAGGCAGAATTTGCTCAGTGGATTAGGAGCTGACTGAATGCAACAGGAGGTAATGGCTACTCAATGAGACTTTATTTTTCTCTCTCTTCTCTGCGAGACACCGCAGCTGGGAAAGAGCATTGAAGAAGTAGCTGTGTACTGGTGAGTACAGGCAGAGATTCCACTTAGACATGTACATATAGTGGATCAATGATACTAAAGGTGATAATTGTTATCATAAATTGATATACCCTGGCAGGGAAAACTCCAGGGATACCAAAGGAGTCAAGGTATGTTGAAAAGCAATAAAGGAAGTGGTTTCATGCAAATGCAAACCTCTCTTTTCCATAATATTCATTCTTGTTAGCAAGGATGCTGCATGTTTGTATCAATTCAATCAGAGTAATATACTAGGGACACAGTGGCGCTTCTTCGTTTGCTTAGTATGCTTTCAGGTTCATCCGGTAACATTTCTAAACAGTTAAGGTCAGAGAACTACACAGGTCAGAGGATCAAATAGTGACATCGTACACTCTTCATTTAGATTTATGTTATGTAGGTTGATTCTGGCTGTGTGGGCAGGGTCATCACGTTTGCCTCATCTCAGGGGTTAACGTACAGTGTTCCCTTCTTAGTAAGTTTTCAATAAGATTGTCCAGGTAGCCCCATCATTTTAACTGTCAATGCATATGCTCACACATATCACACGCCACTTATAACCATTACAAATTTAATGCAAATTTCTACATTCTTCTACAAAAATCACTGCTTTTCAACACAGTTTGTAAAGGCTCCTGCAAGAGCTAACACATGTAAAAACACACGACTCTGCCAGAATTAAATCAGTAGAAACAGGAGAGTCATTGCAGACTTCTGATAGAAGTGAACCAGGATATGTTCCTAGGAAAGGGGTTCAGTAGAAAGTGGGTAGTTAAAGTTCAAAGACTCTGCTCAAAACAAATTCCACCACAAGGACAGCAAATGGAGGTCCATTCACCAGTCAAAAAAAAAGAGAGTCAAAAATAGATGAATCAAGGGGAAAGTTATAAGAAAGTGTTGTGTGCTAACAGATTCATGATCAAAAGAAGTAAAATTAATGTAAGGAAATTGCTAGAAGTCAGACAACAGATTAGAAATGCCAGAGGGATGGAGAGAGAGACGTTATTGCTCTGAGTGCTGAGAATAACACTGAACAGTGAAGAAGAATTGAAAGAACAAGAGACAATAATAGCACACATACTCTGCTCCAGACTTTCCAGAGAAGTGATTGAAGAAATACATTTATAAATCAAAACCTGTGGTATTAAGTCTAAACATATATATATAATCCTTTCCCATATGATAGCATACGTAGCTGTCCTGTGTGTGTATACATAATTTTAGTAGTACATCATTTAGTTGTATTCATTTGTTGAGTTAATTTGCCTGGATTGAGTTTATTTATGGCACACTGTGTTGCAAAGAAAATAATGTCTCTGCACCTTTTAGTCCAAAACAGAGTGTAATGTTTAAGAATGATAATGAACTTTGAAACTTTATTAAGAAAACATGCCCCTCACTTCACACAAAGAGAGTTCACTGCAGGTGACACCAAACTAAAACAGACCCATCACCTTATTCCTTAATTTCACTTATTCTCCAGTCTTCACAAGGCCTTATTTAACACGTATTGCATTTAAGCCATCTGATACATTGTAATTAAATATATCATTATGATCTCACTTTAGACATACTTTAGAATATCTATGACATGGCACACATAATAGTTAATATTTTACTTCCCGCAAAACAGGAACTATTTCATGAAGAGGAAGGTTATTTCCATGTTTTTCCCATTAAAATCATGTTTACACACATTCAATTAATCTAATTTGGGATTTATTTTGTATTTTTTTTTAGTGTGTGTGTCTTTCTTCAATAAACATAATGCACTCCAGGTTGTGTGTCGTTGTGGGATAACATCACTTCTCATCTTGCAGCCTAGTGCTCAACCACCCAGGGCTTGATGTTATCCCAGCAGGACACACGGCCTGTCGTGCATTATTCCTCCAGTATCAGAGGCACAGGGAGTGCTTACAAATAATCAGTTGCCTGGTTCTAATTATATTTATCCAATTCTATGCAATATGGGAAGATTATCTCAATTATTATGGGAAGAAATATGGGAAAGATGGCTTAGATATCCTGTCAGACAAAGGCTGAGCCAGATGACTTGAAGAAGAAAAACTGAATTCACCAGCATAGGAAGGGAGGGTGACGGGGGACTGACACCAGGTTGTCTTGTATCTATCACTTGCACAATGATGGAGCCTTTAATAAGAGGGCAGTGATTTAATACTTTAAAACATACGTATTACAGGCTGCTTGGAATTGGACAGATCTTACCTATCCACTCCATAAGGATGATGCCACCTCTAAATTGGATATCAGCAGGGCCTATTGGTATACAGCAAGATTTCAAGAGAGGTTCATCTTACACAAAAATCACTTGCAAGGCAGTAAAAGCAAGAGGGTTTAAGGAATGGCTAAAGTACTGAAAACACTGTAAAAGCAGTAATGTTTATCCAGGGCCTGGTTTCACAGTTGAGTTAAACAAAGAATCGGATTAAAAACGAGTTTGTAATTTACACCAACCACACCTACATTCTGTTTTCAATAGACACATTTGAGGTAATATTAATATTACTTATTATATACGTTTATGTGGTAACAGCCCATACTGTAAATAATTATTGAAGTTTGGAATTAAACACTGACAAACCAACCCAATTTAGGCATGTTCAGTCTTAAATACTTACACAGATATCTTTTTTTATGGCAAAGTTGAATAAAACTCTCAGTAAAAAGCGGACAAGTAGATAATTGTAAATACACATTCCACATGAGATGTCCAGCAGCTTTCATCCAAGACACAGAATAAAAGGGTTTTGCACTAATCTAACACATCCATATTCTGACACTGCTGTCCTACTGAGCTGGGAATCAATGGCAAAATAGGTTTCATTACAAAAGTAGCTGGTTTAGCACGTACAAAAAAGAAAAAACACTAGATCACAGGGGGCAGCAAAAACAGGAAGCAGCTATGGACTAAAAAGGCATCATGTGCTTTCTAGTTTAAAAGGAGACGCTTAGCATTACTTTTCACAGCGTGAAGGAGTTAACATGCCCCTGCTTCTTAGGTTAATCACTCCCCTGCCTCTGGCTGTATTCTTTATGGGCTGTGTGTTTAAAATCCCTGTGCATCCCAAAAATTAGATCTAATTCTGCAAGTAGCATTCTTGTCACACTAAAGAGTGCAAATCTGAACCCCCACTCGCTAAGCAAGAAATACACCCTCTTTTCAAGCACAGAATATCCTCAGAATGCATCTTTTGTTGTCTCATATGTTATTTATAGCTGCCCGGTTGCCTGTTTTACTGTTGTTGACAAAGGTTCTCTTCACACAGAACAGAGATAATGGCCATTGGGTTTGTAGATTGGATCTGTTGCCACAAAATGAGAGGAAGGTCGCACCCCCCACCCCCAGTCCCCCATGGCCCATGCCAGCCATATTTCAAAGTTCTCATCCCCCTTTTTAACAAGTTAGTCTATCCCCTGACAGTGGATTCTTAAAACAGATGCAACTGTCGGTGGAGGAATCAAAAATTGTGGCTGTGTTTAACAGTGCCTGGCTGAGACCTGTGGAAACCATCAAGGCTCATCAGCTGAATGAACGATCTGCTGTGCTGAGAGCCGCAGTGAAGTGTTTAGTGTAAAAATCAGTGCAGGTTGCCTCTTAAAATATATGAAGGAAGGCCCAGAATCTGCTTTTAATCACGAATAAAAGTGTTCACATACTGTATAGGCCTCGAAAAAACACATTACAGGGTGTAGGTACTATCTGCCAAGAGGTGTATGTATTTTTCATTTGGTTTAAAAGGCATTAGCCAGAGGAATTGCTGACAGTAAATGGTCACACAGAACTATTTGTATATTGGAACTGGATCTTCACTTTCCAGTTTGTAGAAATGTCAGTTTCTAGAGAGTGCTAATAAATTGTAATGTTCAATGTCAGCTTGAAAGCTCCTGGTTGGCTTTTTCCCACAACTTCAGAGAAAGTAGTTAAATTCAACTGTGTTTATTTTAAATTACTATTTATTTATTTATGTATATAATTTAGAATCTCCAATTACCGCCAACCCCCTTTTCGCCCCCAATTGGAAATCACTAATTACTTAACACAACTCACCACTACAGATTCCAAGCTGTTTTAGAAGGTATGAGATGTTTTTAAAGCCATCTGCTCTTCTGCGTCTATCTATAACAGCAATCAGAAGACAAATTCAGCAATGGTACAGGCTGTGTTCAAGACAAGATGGCCCAAATGGTCTCTGGCCGAATGCTTTTACTTGGATGCCCAAAAAAATAAAGATTTTAAATGTGCTTGTTGTTAATCTATAACATAAATCAAAACATGCTGTCAAATATTTTTTAACCATGATATGGAACCTTGACATCTGTGAGACTTTTTATGTTTTATATATCATGTAGTTATTTAGTCTTCAACAGTTAAAAATAGATGGCTGTTTGCAAAACAAAATTAAAAAAAACACAGCCACAACCACAGGCTGACGACATTCTTTGTATTAATTGTGCAGGAGGAGTTTTAATTAGTTAGGAGATTAGTTAATTAATTACTAAAGCAGCACTGTGCAGATCTGTAACTACATTGGTTGCATTCAAGTCTTAAAAACAAACAAAGCTTTTCTTCATATGGAGTTAAGTGGTAAATACATATAATAAATATGTTTATATATAGTGGCAGACGTAGCTTGAAATCAATGAATTCAAAATATTTTGTAGAATGTAAACTACCACTTGACTGTTGAAGGTGAAAGTTTTGTTTGTACATTTAATTTATATTTAAAACTTCAAGACTATTACAAGACAGGACATGAATTAATAAGTACGTTTGCAAACAGACAAGTAAGTACTAAAAATGACAGCTCTGTATGCCTGAACTGAACACATTACTTGTATAAGCTGGACAAGAACTCTCCCTAGATCGATTTCACCTTCTCTAAATCCACACTCTACTAAAAAAATGTGTTCGGTCAGAGATCAGCCTTTAAAAATACACACACCCTCCTGGAACGCACTTCCTATGAATAAAAGAAAGCTTACAGCTTAATCATATCATGAAATATCCTTTATAAAGAGAGCTTTATGTCTGTAACTGAAATCTGTAACCACATCCAAAAGTTTCTACTGCTCAAGATTTCTTTTCCTTTCTAAAGAAACTCTGGCTGAACTCTTCACAAAACCACAAAATTGAGCATTTTTTAACCTCACCCAACAAACAACTCAATTGTACATGCAATGTCAAACCTTCACAAGTCATCCAAGAGGTTCATTCCAAAAAGGCACATTTTCAAAATAGTTCTTGGTTTATTTTGGTGTCTGTTCAATACATCAAACACTTTGGTGATGAATTAAAATGTTGTTTTGCTGTTGGTTATGAAATGGACCAGCTAAAGCATTTATCTCCATGATCCCCATGTTTTGTTACCTGATTGAACCATTACATTACCTCTGTCGGTTTTCAATATCACCATGGAAACTAAATGAGACTCTTTTGCTTGATCACAGCGATTAATTTGGACTTCATCAATTCCTATGCATTTCAAATTAGAAATATTTATGGAATGAGAGTCTGTACTGACGCATATTTAATATCAGATACTCAATTTTTGACGACAGCAGCAGCGTAACTCATCAATGCACATGCAACTTTATGCTTTTTACATTGTCATCCTAATTTCCATTTGTGTATTTCTTCAGACTGCAAGGATATGAATCAGTCACCTCACCAATAAAGATTGATTTAAACTTTAAAAAAGGACAGTGTGGCCCATCAGCTCTAGTTTCTCCACTCTCTGACATGGAAGGACTTTTTCTTAATACCTTTATGAGAAGGATCAAGAACTAAATAAACTGGAGTCCCCCTAATCCCAGGCGAGTTCCACAATTCCACAAAATCCCACAATATGTGCACCCAGGAATTCATGGCATCTGAGCACTATCAGGAGCTTCTGCCAAAATAGCCAAACAAGCAGCTGTGGGCCTCGCAGGGTTGTTGTGATTTGTAAATTAGACAATCAAACATTGCACACAGCTGGTTGGGCCGCCTCCTCCAAAGGCAAGAGTCTGAGAGTGGGTCCCAGGGAAGCAGTGTGTACTGTACTGTCTTAACAGTAGTAATCATAAGCGGAGTTGACTGAGCAAAAAGCATTGCATGCACCTATTGTCAACTGTATAAAGAGCTGGACATGCCATGACAATCAAGCTGTGGCCTCGGCTATTTTGATTTCTGGGGGGTGTAAGAAGGTGGGAGGGTTCTTTGTGCTGCCCTTGGCTAAATGCCTGTCCTCATTCATTTTAATCAATCGTGCTATGATGTTTTATTGCAAGGCATTTACTTTTTTTGGTGGGAAAGGCACAGCTGGAGAAATAGAAATCCCAAAGCAAATGTCGAAAACTCAACAGTAATCCATGTAGAGGTTTACAAAACACTCCGTGGGGCTGAGAGGAAACACAATGCATGGGTCTCACGTTGCTTTAGTCAGGTACTCCACTGTAAGTAAGCCATTCCTGGTCACACTAACCTCCAATGCAAACATGAAAGTGGTGTGGCCAGACGGAGAGAGCCCACCTGGAACACAGAGATGCTCCTCTATTCAATCCTCTATGCATTTCAGAGCAGTCAGATCAAAAGTGGTATTTGCCCGTGGTTAACATGTACATACGCTTCTAACAAACTTGTCAAAATACTGTTTCATTGGGTGAAATTTTCCCATTACAATGCAGATTGAAGCTCACATTTCAGAGTGGCCCTCGCAGTTTGGGGAGGTGTGCTCTCCTATGACATTGATGTTTGCTGTAATAGCAGGGGGAGCAGAGGTCTCACAATATTAGATAACTAAAAACAACAAGCCATCATCTAATGCTACCACTTACGCCCCTCAATGCCACTATGTTACTACATCCAAAGTGTCGATCATTCCTTCACACACACCTCAGCGAATCTTTCACCCATTCTTTCGTAAACTGTTGCCGTTTTGTATGTTGGGTCTTGCATTACCATCAACAAATGAGACAGAGTCCTGAGATGCATCAGAAAACAGCACCCGCATCTCCTTCACTTTGATGTGCGTATTGAAACAACGCATTTCAGTGACGACGCTGGCAGCCCCAAGTAGTGCGATGACTTTACTCGCATATATGGGTCCTCCGTGATGCTCACATTTCTCAGCAACTCTAGCTGTTGGTGCAATCTCTCAAGTTGCCCCTCTGAAACTGACACTCCTGGTGTGGGATCATTACACACTTGACTGCATGTTTCCTCTCTGCTGGTTGTACTGTTGGAGTGCAGTCATGGTGGATGCAGCATTTGAGCTGAATATTAAATGGGTCATGACTGCAGGCAGAAATCAAAAGACTATGTAAAACCTGAGAAAAGTTTATAATTTATTTTTAAGTGCATTCCCCCACACACACACACATTTTAATAGTGACAATAGCCATTCTAGCATGAAATGTAGCCTCAGAACACTTAACCCTCATTACTGTCACTAAAGTAATAATCGCTGAACAGACATAATGCTGAAATGTACTTTTTTAATTGTTATTAAGGTGTTAAAAGCTATTATAAATGGAAGGTTTATAAGTAGTTGGTGCTTGAAGAGAAAACATTCCTTTTATAATGCAGAGACAGATCTCAGAGTTGGTAGAATTCATTCTTTAAACTGGAATTTGATAGATTTTCTTATATTTCTGACATTCATTTTATATGGGTTCTGAAGAGATTGTTTATATGAATTCATAAATAAACATTCATAAATCTCACAGGATTGGATGGTATTAAATAGAATATGTATCTGTGTCTCTGTACTGATCCCAATGCAGAAAATATCTCATATCTCAATCCCTGACAATAAGTACAATGCTGAAGTCCGAATATGGCAAAATAAAATCCAGTCCCCTACGAAACAAAATTGGAAACAGATTTGTCTCCGCTTAAATGTTCTTCCCAAGATGTACCATGCCTACTTTCCAATCATTTGGGGAAAAGGGTATTTGAAGTTTAAACAAGGAAATGGGCGCAGTTGTTATATTGTAGGATTTGTGTGAGAGGGTAAGACCAGGCACTGTGCCAGGGGTGCTCAGGAGGCTGGAAAACAAACTTTAAAGAAAATTGTATTCATGAAAAATAACTGCACTTTCCCTGTAGAGAGAGGCTGGCCAAAACAAAGGGGAATTGGTGGCCTACACTAAAACAAAATGGATTTCTTCAGCCCAAATAGTGTGTTCACACAGTCACTCTCTTTTCCCAAAAGCTTTCCTTATTCCAACCAAAACAACAATAATAAAAATAAACTCAAGCCCTGGTACTCTGCAGCATCACCTAGATTACACACATTTTAGAGACATTTTGCAGGTTGGAAAACTCTAGACAAACCCTGAGATCGAAATGAAACTTGCATATTGCACAGCAACTCTACAAGCTTCCGTGCAAAGGTACTCAGAATAAATAAATAAAACTAAACAGACAGGAATTCAAGTTTACTTCTGTTTTGCCCTTTAAAGTGTAAAAGGTAGGCTACACCAGGTTACTGTTGAATATAAAATGTTTATTGTTGGGAATGAGTGAAATCCTTAGTGACCAATGACATTTTACTGCTGAGATCTTGTGAATCTATGTTATAGGTTCCGAAAGTGTTGCCATAAAAAATTCCTACTTGCACAGCTATTTTGTGATACACTCCCTTTTTTAATCAAATCCTATCTTCGGCCCCACATTTCATACCGTGTGAGAGACGCATGCTGCTGCACACTTTCAGGATCACAGCAGAGAGAGTGTAAACCCTGGCAGCATCTTTGATCAAACAAGTGGTCCTTGTATTTATGAAATAGATGTTGTTTTCTGGGACTACATTTCCTGAAATTCTTTACTGTTTCAATTAATTCCTTTATGACCAAGTGTAATGGGCAGTGCTGGGGGTTTACATAAAAGGTAGACTCAAATTCAACTGCTCAATAAGTGAGTGATTCTTTAGAAACTGGAGGTGTTTAGAAAAACAGGTAGCATTGTGTGACTGTGGTGTAATTATTGTAAAACACAAATTATGTTGTCTGCTGTTATGTCTGCCACTTTTCTTTGCTGCTCATAAACACGTGACCACATAAATCATAGCTCCCTTGCTTATAATTAAAATTACCTGTATAGTTAAAATCAGCTTGGAATTTATTGTAATACTTTTTTTTTTTTTTTTTCAGATTCTTCTTTTATGAGATTCTCAGCAAACTACTTTACATTGCCATTTTCAGATAGTAATTGTAGTGATTTTCACAGACAAACAATGAATAAATACAATGTGTCTTAGCTATCAGTTTTTATATGAAATTATTATTAGTTGCTTTAATTCAACAAAGCTTACACAACGTCTGTCCCCAGCATTGGCAAGCTAGTATGTCTGTGTTTTGCATGCATAATGTTAAAATAATATTTAGTGTTTGTTTGTGCGATTTTATTTGTGTATCTGTTATTCTTCAGTTTGATGGTAAAGCATTATAAAAAAATTACACTGAAATAATGTTGTGGTTTCAGCAACAAGCCCTAAAGTCATAACCAGAACATCTGCATAGCAATTGAAACCGCATGTTGGATGGATGGATATTGAAAATGTAACAGTATGAAAATAAACCCACAGAATCGATGCAGAATGTCCTGTTTTGTTTCAATTCCCATCATTTCGCAAGCCCATGTTGCAACAGGAGCATTCCCAAAAACTACGATTTCAATGTCTCCTTAAATTACTTTTGCCAAGAGTGCGTGCAAACGTGCGTCTTGAACCGTGCTTTCGTGTAATTAATAATGAACTTTAAATGGGCTTTATGACAGCAAACAGCATGTGACTTTCAACTTTGGACAATGGACCCTGGAATATTCTAGCTTTGCCCAAAACACTGACATTGCACCTGACCTGAGATGGTGCTTTTCATGTCTCGCGTTTAATGAGCTCTGGGAACAGGAAAAAAAAAAAGAGGCCAAGCCACTTTTGGAAAGGGTCTGACTTGCAGTACGATTCCAAGACTTACTGAAGTCGTAATGACAACAAATTAGGAGGGACTAAAAAGGCAAAGAGCTCAATTAATAGCCAAAGGTATAAGGCAGGGTGCCAAGTTCAGAGGGTTCTGTGGGAAAGCAAGAAGGCCAGGAATGCGATCATCATTCATTTTTTTCATCCCCTCTCTTTGTGTGTGTGTGTGTGTGTGTAAGGACTCAGTCTCCCCATGACACAGGCTCTCTTCATAAGACCAGTATCAGGGATTCTTGTACGTTTCCTGTCTCTTACTACCTGTCTCACATCACATTACAGACTATCTAAGGAATGCTTATATTATTTATTTATCTATTTATTTATTTTACCTTTAGGGAAACATTTAGCAAATGGGTTACCAGACCATTAGAGACGTAGAGGTGTATATAGCAGGGTTGGACAGTTGCAGTATTTTTCACCGACTTGGCACAGTGGCGAGTGAAAAAGGATCTCTCAATAGTTCAGCTTCCTAAGATCTGTGCATAGTGTTCGTATCGTGGACCTTGCCTTATCCCCTGTGTCTGCTGGGTTATGTTCCTGCCTCATTCTGACCCTGTGCTAGATGACGTGGTTTGTGAAAATCGATGGATGGATGGATTGATGCATGACTAATTGCAGAACATTTTGTATTAATCATATATATGTATTGTTTGGTTTATACTGACAGAGTTCTATATAATTATCTACCTACCTAACCTATGCAAGACATTTAGGTAACACTTAACATTAACAAGTCGTATTTTATGTGTATGTACTGAGTGTTACTTACTTACTTACAGTCTACTTAGTGTACATTTACACATAGTTACAATGCAGGTAATAAAGTCCTCAGTACTAGCACCATAAACAATTGCCAACATATTAAGTGTTCCCAATCATTATTATTGCACAGCATCATTACTTCTCTTGTTGGGTGTAACTTTCCCACTTTCCCAAAGGTCAAAGTAAAGTCCCACATAAGAACAATAAAACTCTATCCCCTAGAGACACATGAACTCATAATCTCATTTATGAAATCAAGATGCTCATGACGAATGCCCATATAACAGAAAACATTATTCTGTCAAAAGAAAATGAATGTCTCCAAACAGGATGTCCTTTGCTCACTAGAGTTGCTCTCCCTGCTGCAAGGTGGTGAAACGCAGTGTGTAGACTGTCCTCTAGGCAGTTTACACAGACATTACAAATCGTTCAGAAAACGCTTGCATTGATAGGGAGATGTTCAAGATGTTTCCTGTAGTGCTCCCATTTTGTATTCACTAGGACTTAACCCCCCCGAATAATGCCACCATGCCAAGACATTGAGATGGGAATGAATAGAGAATATGTTCTTCAAGTTAATTTACTGGAATGAAAACAAAACAGTTAAAGATTCCTCAAGCATATTCTGAACAAAGTGCTGATTTTTTTTTAATTACAAGGAGGCTTTTAAGACAACACCTTGCTATTCTCTATAAACCATGGAAGTTTGAATTCTTCACTTACAAACAAGCACAGCTGTTTAGAAAAGAGGAAGGACCTAAACAAAAGGAGGCTTGTAAAACTAAATATTTGTTTTCTCCAGTGCATGAGAATATTGTGACTTTAATCATATGTGTAAACCGCAAAAATGAGGCTTCTATCCATCTTGATATTTAACAAAAATACCGCCTCCCCCGCAGGAAAATAAATTAAATCTGCTCAAATTACACACTGACCTCACAAGTTAATAAAGTTGGAGGCAGAACTGAGCATGCCAATTGTTGGCTTGGTAACACATTGCCAAGTTTTAATGGGGTGGCACTGCGACACTTAAAAACGTCATGTGAACAAGCACAAAAGGTTTTTTCATAGTTGTCTGGCTGTCCAACAATAACATAAGGAGCAGGACTGAAACAAATACAGAACACCTCAAGGGGATAGGACAACAGCAAATAACTATTAAAACACTGAATGATGCAAACAGAATCAATATTCACGATGGAGGTGTTTGTCAAAGTTTCGGTTAAGGAATCTTAAGACTTTTCTGTGATGTGGCGAAACCATCTTTTCAAACAGTGGGGAACATTTTGGACATGAGAAACGTGGTATGCATAACCACTTGTAACTGAAGCTTTAGATTCATTCATTAAACATCTTATAAGTACAGTAAGGTATATTCAGGGTTGTTGAAGGAGGTAAACGATTTGGTCTTACTCCAGGAAATGGGCAGTTAGACCGGGAAATGAATAGCAGATGTTTCTATAGCCAATGGCCTCTGTTGTTTGGACCTGCAGTTTAATTTACGGCAGCATCTCATTGCTACTGTGGGACGAGCCCTGACCTGCTCAAATCCCTGGTGAGGTATATAAATCCATTTGGCTTTTATGCTCTTCTTTTCCCCCCACATTCCCTCTACCGTTCACAGCAAAACCAAACTGGCCAGGAATCAGCGTAGATCTCCTGAGCTGGGGAAGGACAGGCCTGATCGAACTCAGAGAGGGAAGAGCACTCTGCCAGGGAACACCTGCTGTGCTATATAATAGACGATGTCAGTGCCTAAGCAGGGGGGTGAGGTTTCTCTTTCCGCCCTCTGATTTTAATCTAAAAACATTGCTATTCTGGGACTTCCAACCTGTTCTTCACTTTGTCAATCCTGAGCATTTTCTTTAAACTACACAACCATTACTTGACCATTTCAATTCACTTTTATCGTGAAATCTCAGTGCTGTGGCAAGCAGGAGTCCTAGTTACCCTGTAGGACCAGCAACATATATATGTTTTAAGGTCATAAATATGTGACCTGGCATTTCAAATAAAATGTATTCATTTTTTGCTTATGTTTTATGCTTTGTGTTCGCACTGTGACTTTGAGAATTCAGAAGTTACAAAGATGATCCAAAACCATTAAGTAATATCTAAAGTGTTGTCTTGTTGCTAAAATCTTGGTTCCTTTAGAGGCAGCAAGAAATGTCACATAGATCACTAGTGACTATAAAACTATAAAACCCAAGTTATAGCCTTGCATTTACACACATACATGGTTGGTTTATGTGAGGATGAGTGCGTAAATTATACTATTAAAAATAGACTTTCGATCCTCCCCAGGGGCACACTGGGGGTTTCATGTTTCCACGTCACACAAAAGCTGACATGGAGTTCAGTATAACTGTGCCAGTGATATCTGTACCTTAAATATGAAACATCAGTGGTAATGGCTGCTATTGCTGCTAATTGGAAACCTCATCTAGGCTCTCCCTGTGGCCGTGTTGGGTTTCACTGGGCGCTCTGGTTCCCTCCCACATCAGACACACATGCTGCTCATATCTGTGGGTGCTGCCCTGCGATGTCCAATGTTTACACCTATGACTTATGCCGTGAGTCTGCCAGGTTAGGCTCCGGCTATCCGTGGTCCTGTAGTTCTTGAAATTGAATGGATGGATGGACATAATTTACATAACTTTGTCCACTGTCCAGCATGGCAGGGCACTGGTCTCAATGATAGGAAAATATTTATTAACCAGTACATTTTAATATGAACCAGAGCAGAGGTTGTAAATATATTATTATTATTATTATTATTATTATTATTATTATTATTAATAATAATAATAATAATAATAATTTGATCCAAAGGACCATAAATTAATATTTTTAATTATAGAGAATTACTAAGACTACCAATACCTATTAATAGGTATGGAAATTCAATCTTTACACTTTTCACAGATGTTATAAACCTACAAAGAAGCCATTAAGTCACACATCTGTTTAGCTGGTGCTGCACACCAGTGTATTTCCCTCACAATCACACAATTTCTAATCAATCTACACAGCAATACTCTACTGACCTCTACTGGGGCGGCTGAAATAGCACAGATTACATTCAACTACTGTACTTTAATTCTAGCACAGCATTAGACATATTCAACTTCATTTGGCTCACTAATGTTAAACTAAATTATGAGTGAAAACAAATTGCCTGGATTTCTTTAAGAACATGATGATATAAATTTAAAAAGAATGGAATAACAACTTTAAGTGTTTCAAAAACAACAAATAAATAAACAAGCAAAAAAAAAAAATACATATAAAAAAGCAGCTTACAGAAAAGTGTGCTTAAGATATAAAATGTCCCAAAAATAATATCACTTAATAACCTTACAAAGGACAGGAATTCTGGTATAAAACAAAGCCAAAAAATGACTATTTGTTCAATTTGTATAACTTCCTAATGGGTCTATTTACCAGAGAGCCCACTGAGGTGTCCCGAGCTTATGACCCCCCAGCCTCTACCCTGCTAACCTCCACCCCTGTGCCCAGAGAGACGCTGCCCCTACCTTGCACTGGCCAGCCACGCAGATGAAGGTGTCATTGTGGTCACATGGTGTCCCATCGATGACTGTGTCTGCCTGTCGCACGTAGAAGCGGTAGCCAATTGCCCGGCAATTCAGCTCACAGCGCTGGTCCCCCCGCACTACAGCACAACAACAAAGCAAACAAAGCGTCTGCGTCACAGGATGCAGATAGCACAGCAACATCCCTATCTCTACTCACCAGGCCTCTGCTCCAGTCTGATTAGCATCATGCAGGTCATTCTTTCAGGGTCTGCGCTCAGCACATATTCACTGGTATATAGTGGCCATCTCACTTTTTAACAAACAGGGGTCGTGTTTGTACAGGAGAGTCAGAATACAACACTGGCCTTTTCAACAATCACCTGCTGAATGCCTGGGCATTGAGATAAGTAAAAAGCTCTTTTAAAGCTTAGATGGAAGAATTTCTTATGAATACACACACTTGGAATTTTGAAATATAAACAAAATGAAGGAAAATAACTGTTTGCTATTAATACGGTAACAACTTATCTGGCAAACTCAGTTATATTAATCCCTACACATACATGTTCAGATTTAACAAGGGCAGCTGGACCAGAGGATAGAATAAAGCCTGACAGTAAAACAAATCTGCCAAACTTTGCAGGGGTGTGATGTTCTTCTCAACATAATTAGAAATGTTTTGGCATCAGGAATACTGTCGGTCTGCTTGCCTAAAAGTATGTGAATATATATTATTTTTCTTCCAAAATGTATTGCAAACTTTTGCTCCATGTCCAAATTTCGATTCCAGAGATCAACATGAAATGAAACAGGAAATCCATATGCATACTATTACATGTAATTTTTACTCTACTTTCAAAGCTTTTTAGAGTACTTGGATGAATAAAAATATTTGGCTGTAGTAAAGTAGAAAGAGGAGAAGATGGATAGTGAAACAGAAAACACCCTAGTGTATTACACAGAACTTGTGGAAATGGTAACTTTTGTTGTTGATCTGTTGTTAATTCAATTACTTTCGGGTCATAGGAAACCACTTTGTCATGATTTATAGGTAATCAATCAAATCCAATGTTTTACATTAAAATGAATAGCTTGCTTAAGATGAACTGACAATATTTTTAAAAAAGTCATCCTTCAGTTCTACTGTCTTCCTTTTAAATGGCCATCTTGTCCCTAAATTGTGTGCGACAAAGTAAAACATATAATCATTCATTACAAGGGATTCCCAGCATTGGTGACAACTGCGATTGATTTACCAAAAAATATATGTGAAACCACCACAAGAGGGTGCTCTAGTATTAGGTTCAAATCAAAATCATGGAGCCAATCTAGCAGAAATCTTAATCTACCCCATAACAAGGTCAAATGTTATCACTGCGTGATGCACTGAATATAATAAAAACAAAGTGTACAAGTCTAAGTGAACAAGGTTACTCATATTAAGAGATAAATATATGATCAAATATGTATACTGTCGATGTTTAATCTGCAGCGTTACGGAAGAATACCAACCACTTCAACCTTAAGTCTAGCTTGCAAAGTGGATATGATGTATAGGCTGTTTGTTCAACAGGTTTCCATTGATTTTGTTTACATTCATAGATTCCTGTCTGTTGTCAGCTTCTGCATGCAATGAAAAGCTTTCAAGACACAGTGCCCTCTCAGGTGGGTTTATCACCTCATTTACACATTTTCAAACAACAGAAAACAGTTTTCTCAGTCTCTGAAAGATGTCTCTGCCTTCAAATACAATTAATATGTATTCTAACCTTAGGAGAGCTGGTACATGATTAAGTCTACATCACAATAACTGTTTTTAATTATCCTTACTGCAGCACGGAACAGGAACTGTAACTTCCGTTCCTAGTGTGGCCTGTCCAGAGTGGCAGTTAATGATGTCTGGGGTAATAACTGGAGTCTACCAAAAGTGATGTGAAAGTCTTGCCACAGCAGGGGAGAAGAGGGAAGTAATTGAAGACTTATCTCACTGGCAGCTGAATGTTCGCCAGGTCAGGTTCTAATTTATCCCCCTTCATGAAATGCTTTCCCCTCACTGAACTGTTCAAGAAGACCAGCCTGCTATATTTGAGCATATATATTATGTGCCTAACACAGCGTACTCTAGGAAGGTAACCCCCCCATTGGAGGAGGACCCACTATATTGCAATTCTTTTCCAGGTCACGCCAGTAAAGCATCTTATTTCATCTTCCTATCTTTGTGGGCTTCTTCTAGGTATTTTCTCATCTCTTGGGGTCTATTCTATAGCTTCTTCGGTCCATCTTTGATCTGTTTTTCTTGCAATGTGTCCAGCCCACTGAAATTTTAACCGTTTCAATTATATTACATACTTTTTTCTATTTGCTTTTCTCTCCCTTTGTTTTATTCCAAATCTTTCCATTCTTCATGTTGTTTCCAATTTCTCTATCATTTTGCATTTGGTGACCGGTTTTCAGAGCCATAAGTAAGCACAGGTAGTATGCATGGATCAGTGATTTTTCACTTCAGGAAAATGGGATGGATAAGATTTGGAAGAAGTTCCACCCATTTTCACTCGTTTTGATTTCTTCAATAAGATCTCCATCTGCGTTAATTTGCTATCCAAGATAGACATAACCTTTGACTTCTTCATTTTTTTTTTTTTTTTAATCTACTTTGATCTAAATTGACCAGTTTTAACAAAGCTGTTGCACATGACTTTGGCCATAGTCCAGTTAATTTTGAGTTCAGGTTTGTTATTCGCATTTCTTAACATTTTAATCTGTAGGTCGTTTAGGTATTTTTTGCAATGAGAAATTATAATTTGGTGCTAAAATGGATGTTCTTGGAAGCAAAAGGCGAGACTCTACTCTGTGGCTAATCAATAACACACAAATGTGTAATGCATCATTACACTTTACTTTTACCTGGCTGATAATTGTAGTGAACCGCATTTCACTTTCCCTTGTTAGAGGCTTAACTAAAATATTGTTCATCTCCCATGACGTGGACAGTCCATCCAGTTTAATTCTGCAAATGTAAATATTTAGTTTTACTTTCACAATCTATTCTTTCTCGGTTTTGTCTCACAGCTTTGTACCACCGGTCTCAGTCTCTGCTACAGTAGTTTAGTCAACAACACGATACTCTAAACAGAACACCTGTGTTTACTACATTAAGAATGATACGATCCACCCACGTACTTAGAAACAAAGAACCACAGTGTCCTTTGCTTACAGGGACTAGCCTGTAGCTTCAATCTAGCGAGACGTATTCAAATCTCAGATCATTCTGGCTCGGAAGCAATAAGCTATTAGTGCAGCCCGGTTTGCTTGTCAGGGTTGAGGAAATGGTCATTTTCAGACGGCAATCTCCAACCCCCCACTAACTCTGTCCCCACCAGCCATAACAATATACTCTCACTATTCCTTGCTCTAGAGATCTGTGTGTTTGATCTCAAGTGTTTGATCTCCTGGACACAGCAGTTGTGCAGTCATCTCCAGGCTGATGAAGAAATATAATGAGGCAGGGATGGGGGAGGCAGTGTCTGGGGAGCAATAATGAGAAATAAAGCTCCATTTCAGTATATGCACCAGATTTGTTCTTTAGAAACCATTTAGGAAACAGCTGCATAATCTTCCGATAACTGCTTTTGGAATGAGATTTTGGTCACACTTTAAAATAAGGTGGTGTGATTCCTCATGAATTAATATATGAATACCACAGGATTAACACATTAATATGTCATGCACTTCACCTGAGTTCTGATGTTCCTCACGTGTATAACAAGGTTAATGTGCTCAGCATCATAACTCAGATGAGGTGTGTGAGGTATTGGTGTTCATGAGGAATCACAGCACCTTATTTCATTTTTTCTTACAGAGACATCATTATGTAGGCTGAATTATCTTAAAGCACTCACTTTGTCAAGGTTTTGATTTACCACAAAACACTGATATTTCTGATGCATTTCAGTCTAGAAATATTACATATATATGTATTTTTTCATTGTTTTGTTTTGTCATGGCAGCTAATTTCATCACATACCAGAAGAAACATTGGAATAGTTTACTTAAAGTTTAGTTTGTTACTATAGAAGCAGCAAAAATCACAAAAAATACATAAATCATAAAAACCTGTAACATTGCTTTTCTCTTCCAGATCTGTCATTTCTTGCAATGCCCAACTTAAGCTTTAGATGTATGAGTTTATAAATCAGAATATTGTAAATCAAAATAGCTGCTGGCACTTCCTTTTCATCAGCTGCTGAATAAGTTTGATTTAATAAGTACAGATCTGACATATAGAAAATAATTGGCTTAAAATAGCAGAAGGTAATATTAAATAGAATACCTTTTAAAAAAAACAATGTTCTCAAATGGACAGTCTGTAAATGATTACAGCAGGCAACTGTTCCTTCGGACTCATATTACCATAATATGGATAACTGTTGACTAAAAGCCATGGGGACAAATAGATTCCAAAACAGCAAAATATATAAGCTCAACAGTGAAAAGAGTTGGCGCCAATAGCTGGTTGCAAATGGTGCATAATCCTGATGAACTGTTATAAAGGGTTATGTTTTTCCATTATGTTTTTCTCTGCTGCTTAAGCAATCAATGCACTGCTACTATGATGACAATGACAGACCCCAAAACTTGCACAATTAAAACAGCATTATTCTTTTAGCTTAGAATGGAGCTTCATATCAGATCTGTTCTTTAAATATATAATAATAAAAGCTTGATGGTTGGTAGAGGGTAGAGATCAGTGTCAACATGTTTATCTCGCCTGTGCTGCAATAAGACCGAAGAGGTCCAGAAGAGATGCATATGCATTCATATTCACGCGAAAAGGGCCGAACTGCTTCTAAAAACGCAGAATGTGCTGATGAATTGGTAATGAGTCCATACAAATGTGAGAGTTTACTTCCTGTGTTTGGGTGTCGTGTGATTTTGAGGTTTAGAGATTAGACAGCAATTTTGCTTTTGGTTAAGGGGTGGAGGCTATGAAAAATAAACGTGAGAAATAAACAATGAGGCTTTTGAGTAGTTGATGTCTTCCCTGGGAGATAATGAAATTAGATCATTAAAATGACAATCGGCAGAAGACTGATTTCCTGTACTGGGGTCACATGGTTAGCATGTTACAGATCAGAATGATAGCTGCCTGTTGCTTAGCAGATTTCTCCTAGGGCTGCTAATTAGACCAATGCTTGTTAACGATTTGCTTTCTCTTTATAGTAAACAGATTTCATCATTATAATTGGATTTGTAAACAAGCAAGGGCTCTGATTCATAAAGACCATTTGTGAGAATTAACAAGATCCAAGATTTAGAAAAGTTTTGGAAATACCTTGAACAGTTTTAAATTTCAACATTCATAATTGCTTTAGAAACTTGTATTTTTTCATTCTTTTTTTTTTTTTTTCCTTATGAAGAGGAACTCGTTATGAACCATTCAGAACAAAGGGCACATTCACACAATCTCACTTAAGATGATGGCAAACAAATATGAATGGGTTGAGACTAAATTCATAAAATTAACAACAACAACAACAACAACAACAACAAAAAACAGATCAAATCTCTCACAGACTAATATTGTTTTGTCTGTCCTCCCCTAAAGCTTATATTCCCTATTCTCAGGCAAAAGCAAATCACTGTTCCTGAGACACACAGAAATAATTTAAAAGGTGTGTGGCTACAACCTGATGGCCTCATAGCACATGGCTACAATTACATCAAAATGGGGAACTCACAAGTTTTTTAAAACAAAAAATAATAGCACACATGCATAGCCATATTAATCAAATTAATCAAACCCAGATTGACCTTTCATCAACTGCAGACCTATAAAATATTTCACAAATGTGGGAGAATTTGAGGATTTGGAAGTGAGCTTCAAACTTTTTTTTTTTCTGTTACACTATTTTGGGGAAATAATAGAAGTAGAAAATATGATCAACCAAAAACTCTCAAACACAATATAAAAATCTAAATTAAACACATACTCATATATATTGTTTTAGTATTTTCTGCCAGTAAACACAAAAGGCTAACGTGTGACCTACATAACATGTGAGAAATGTATTTTGTGGCAACTGTACGTCACCCTTAGCATCTGCCAAATAAATAAATAAATAAATAAATAAATAAATAAGACAAAGTCTCTCCTGATCAAAACAATAGCTTTGCTCAGCTATTTGCTCAGTAGCAGGATTAATTAATAATACCATTTTAAAATATACCACAATGATAGGATAGAACAGAAAAATCACAAATTACTTTAGTTATAAACTCCTGCTAACACATGAGTACATATACACCAATCATTGTAGGAATTGTGCAAGTTACCATTTAACTGTCATTGATTAACCATTTCACTAGCAAATAGTGAATGTTTTACTGACATTTGACCTGACTTACTCCCACAAAACTTTCATCCCCATGGTTTCCATGGTGAGTTACCATAACTCCAAGCAACTAAAATAAATAGGAAGGATTGATTTTTTATAGCTACAAGGAAGGATCTTCTGAGAGTGAATCATCACCCTGACAGAACAAATAAAGGGAATTCATAAATAATAATAATAATAATAATAATAATAATAATAATAATAATAATACAGAAATGTATCTTATTTTTCCACAATGTCTCCTGTGTGAGAAGCAGCAAAACTATCCTAAACCATGTCAACCATTGGTTTTATTGTAGGTACTACACAAATATTCAACAAAACCCCTCACCTGCTTTACCTATTAAATACACAATCTTAACATACATCCAATACTTGTACAGCTTGTTAGTAGTTTTCTATGCGACTCGTATCATAGCGGGTTGTATGGTGGTTTGATGTTCTGTGTATTTCATTGGGTTGGGTTACTGAGGATCTGTACTCCAGTGTTCAGTGTTGAAAACACTTGGAGGCTTATTCATGCAAGTCTTCAGAAAACTGTAAGACATTAAAAATCCTCCCTTTGTGTGTGATAGCAGTTCAACTTCAAGTTAATTTGAATTTGTGTTAATAAAACTCAAACCTTACTGTGATGTTGTGTTGTGACTGTTGCTGGGTTACCTGCTCCAACTCCGGCCGTAAAGAATTCCAATATGGCTTAATAAAAGAAGATGGAAAAATACCAGAGTATTGAAGTCTGGTGTAATTCATAAAATATAAAAATAGAATTAAAAACATACCAAAAATAAAGGGTAGTATTGGGCAATAATGTGTACCAGCACATCTACTTGCATCCCGATCGTTTACATGTCAACTGCACATTTTACAGCCTAGCAAACGTCCTTTACAGTAATGATTTAGTCCACCAACATATTTAAGTTGTCCACCGTATTTGGTGTTAAACAGAAGTCAGATCTGTACCTTCTACCTATGACCCAGAGTAAGACAACTCGTCATACTAGGGGAGCTCCACTGCAGTCTTTTAAATACACCTGGTTTAGGTTGCAGAAGAAATCTCCATTAATCAAATGTTTTGCTTTACTACACCAGTTTAATACTTCTCTCATGTGCGAAGGATTCAGTGCAAAGGAGACCTATAAACCTTTCAGGACTGCAGGGCTCCAGGACTTGCACTGGACGCAGAGAAAGCCCAAGTACGGCCTATTAATATCAGATTCTGTCAACAGAATCTTAGTTTTGGTGAACAACAGTCTGAAATGGACTAATTGCATGTTGTTTTTGAAAAGACTGATGTATTATATGCCTGTCATGAACTAGTACCATATGTTTACAAAAGCAGAATTAAAAGCAGCATTATACAGAAAATCAATTTTAAGAATATAAAATATTACAAAAGGTTAATATGTCAAGATTATTATACTGTCCAAACATTAGTAGTAATTAACATAACATTTGAAAAAGAAAAGAAATACAAAAAAATGAAGCTGAACATTTGGGAACATTGAAAAATAGACTGGATAGGATCCTTGGATCACTCAGTTATTAATGGATACCAAACGAGCACGATGGGTCGAATGGTCTCCTCTCGTTTGTAAACTTTCTTATGTTCTTATAGTTTCCACCACCCCCCCTTACTAATGTGCTGTCAACCTAAACTGGTTTATGGATTTTCAATGAAGTTACGTTCAAAACTAGAATGGATGTTTCTGAGTGACTTATTTTAAAAGATTCCAGCTGTCCACAGCAAATTCTTCCCACATGTGAGAAAAACTAAATTTAAAGAAGAAGAAAAAATGGCCATGGTGGTTTAACACATTAATGAGGAAATTAAGCAGAAGACAAAAAATCTTTTTTGTGAGTTGCACAAACAAAGTGGGCATTCTTTCTATTTTAAATGTGGGCATTGTGATTATTCTACTGGTTATTCTGGAAATACTTACAGATCATACCAAGATGTTCTCTCATGTCCCCCACGTAGTTGCGATTAACGCAGGAATGTTGGTCATAAAGATGTGGAGGCATTACAAATTTTGCCCACAGAAATCTGGGGCTCTCGGGACATATACAAATTCATCATTTAAGTGTTTAAAATTATACAATTTGTGTTTACTTTACTGTGGCCTGGATTAAATCAAAACTTCAACACATACGCCAATCGCGCATTACAAACCCAGTACTTTTTGGCAGCATTTTATTTACCCGATTCTTCTTGGTCCAAACCTACTGAAACCCACCATTGCTTTTAAATTTGTGATTGGCAAGTAGGTAAAAGATTTAAGCCAGGTTTGTGCTTTATCACCTTGTATGGTATAGTCTGAGGAAGAAATAGATCAATTCCAATCTCGCAGCATCTTCAACAATAGTTCATAAACAGAGCTATTCACTGTAGCTGAATGCTGTTTCCAAGCTCTTGAACACTTTCTAATCAAATACGCTCCGCACATCTGCTAAAGCTTAATTAATTAATGAAACGCCCAAATCATTCTCCAAACCAGCATGAGTAAAACTCTGACACCCCCTTTGAGACATTGGTGAGATAACGTCCTTTAAGGCACGTAAACACAATTGCTATGAAAGACAATGGTTAGAATTCACCAACAAGTGTCTTAAAAAAAGTAACAAAATTGATTACAGACGAAGGATGTGATAATCGAAACCATAACACTTTCAGCAAAACAAAAAGTTGTTCCTCCATTCAACCCAGGTAGAGGACTCTTGTTTAGAAAATAGTCACATGCACATTTGCATCACAGAAAGGTATGCACATCTTCAATCATACTGCCTAAGGGAGAAGAGGAAACATGTGGCATTTTTTCTTGCATTTTGTTATGTTGCCTAAATGAACACTAGTACTATTACCTGTTAAAAACGCATCAACTATAGCTATAGACTATAGAATGACAGACATACTGCCATATTATCAGAACATCCCCTACCAATGACTCTGGATTCAACCAAATAGATGTCCATGTAAACATTTATTTGAACCTTAGAGATACAAAGTAAATGTTAATGATGAACACATTATTGTATTTGTTTTAGACTTCTATAAAAACAAATGACAGGAGACAGATATTTTCTGTGCAACCACACTTAATGCTCAGAACAAACACATGTGACTTGTGGAGAAGCTGATAAATAAAAAGTCAAGACACAAGCTTTTCTAAATCCAGTTTGATTCCCCTGTACAGCTGGGAAATCACTTACCAGGGAAATACACTGAACAACATTTAGGAATACATTCTCTGGTGTCACCCTATATTCCTTATTTTTATTGGCATATTTTTATGCGATACCGAGATAATCGTGTTGCCCAATTTTCACCTCGACACCTTATTCCTTTCCCAGCCAAGACACAATATGGCCAAAGGGCTGTATATATTTCATATAAAAAGAATTATTAAATTGCACTACTTGGTACAAGCAAATTATTCTGTTTCTATTTTACTTCCTAACCTGAGATTTCCACTGGTATGCTTAATCTGGCTTTCATAATAGACTGTATAAAAATATTCCATATAAAAAGCAATTAGACCTGCAATACCAAGGCCAGAAGATCTGAACGACAGCTTCCATCATGCAGTATACAGACACACATTTACCCCACTCCCTGTGGTCATTAAGTCCCATCTCTACAGCTCAACCAATCTTACCCTCAGTGAACGGCTCCCATTCGTAGAGTCTGCCCATGAAGGGTTGGTTGTTGTACGAAGCACACTGTACTTCACGGATATTACGGCTGGTTGAGGGACAGACCTGCAGAGAAAAACACACACAATGTTAGACTCAAAGACAATGGTAAACCATGCTCACTAATCGAAATTAAGCATGCTTATCACCAATATACATTAAGTAGCAGTGAGAATAAGTGAAAAGGGTTAGCTGGATGCCAAATTTCTATTTCAATTTGGAAATAGAAAAAATATATATATTATGACAGACACAAATCAGGTTGGGCTGCTTTTAAAAATAATAATAATAATAATAATAATAATAATAATAATAATAATATTACTCATGTCTAACCAGGCATTGTGGTTGAAGCTGAACATTTGGGAATATTTAAAAATAGACTGGATAGTATCCTTGGATCACTTAGTTATTAATGGGCACCAAACGAGCACGATGGGTCGCATGTCCACCTCTCGTTTGTAAACTTACTTATGTTCTTCTTATACTCATTCAGTAACTAGCACTGGATTGACTATTTACCTAATTACTGCCTATAATATTGACTACCTAATATTGGGCTTTGTAATTAACAAGATGACTTTTGTTAGTCATGTGACTATATTATTATTATAATTTGTATACATACAAAATAGGAGACCTCCCTACACAAGTACATAGTGTGCACAAGTGTTGGCAAATTGGACCAATAAGCAGAAAAAAAAAAAAAAAAAACACCTTACATTTGCCTTAATTTTGTGCTAACAGTTAATCTCCCTTCGTCTCCACCAATAACAAAATATTCAGTGTTCCTCATATCTATTTGTTGCACAAAATATAATTCTCAATGTTTCTCACTGATTTGACAGTGAGGTTTTCTCTATTCACTGATGAAAAGAAGTGAAGCTCTGAAGAAGTGAACCAGGGTTTCAGCAATTAACAGTCACATAAAGTATAAAAGACTAGAGTCGAAAACCTGAAAACCGTTATAATTCCCAAGATTAAGAAGACAGTTTGGCAAGTAAGTAAGCAGGTTTAGTCTTAGGCAGAATTCCACTATAAGTGTGAATAAAACTGCATACTATATCATGCATTGTGCATGTTATTGAGGTTTTTTATTTTTAAGATCCCACTCCCCAATAAAATAAGACTGGCCGTCATGTAGTGGAAAAACAGAAGTATGCACAGACTGTAAAAGCAAAGGTAAGTCATACTGCATGGCATGACGTCAAATATATGCCAAGCTACACAAGGTCCTAAATACATTGATTTGCACATTTAGAGCGAGCAGAATATATATATTATAGCTTGGCTCACTGTCAGATACCTGAGGCAAGAAAAACTCAGATTTCCAGAACTATTAAATCGTCCGTTTCTGAAGTTTGATTATCAAAATTCCTTGAAAGTGAGTAAAGCCATCTCAGAAGGCCTTAACAAAATGCCAGCCTTTTTACGTGACTTTATGTTATTAATTAATTAACACATTAATTAAAACAACCTTGGGTATTGTAACTAATCTTAAAAGAATATGTTTGTACATAAAGGGAGAGTAAGCAAAGACAGAAATGCTTAAACAAGCATTAGACAAAGAAAACACTGAGATTAACTTTATTATACAAAGTTGTAAATTACGAATATTAATAAAACTCTGCCTGAGGCTAATGTTTATGTTTGCAAATTGGCTAAATCCCAGTTACAAAAATACGTTTAGTACAAACAGAAAGAAATACATAAAGACTGATCAGCAGATATGATAAATGAATGTGGATCTTTCTATTTATATGTTACTGAATAGCCAAATGTTGATTTATTCCTCTGTATTATGTAGTTTGCATTCCCACTGCATTGCATGCTATAAAGGCTGATTATATACTAAATGTTAGGTATCAGAATAAACTGTGAACAAACTGTAGCTGCAGTTTATCTGGTGATTCTCTGCCTCACTAATGGGATTAGGAACACCCAAGCCTCACAGTGGTGTTCATCAAAGAAGCAAGGGTCAAATCAGCAGTGAAACAAGATCTGGAGCAGATTCCCAACAGTGTGTAAAATGAGAGCTTTCAAAGCAGAACAATGCTGTACAACGTTTCCCTCTTGTACAGCAATCTCATTTACAAATCGTATGCAACACTCATTCCCTATACAATGTGCCACTCAGTGTCATTACAACTCCCTAGAACAAGCACAGCAATCTCCACAAATCCAAATCATGAGCGTATGTGCCCCATTTCACCTTGTGTAATACACCCTGATATACACTCACCTAAAGGATTATTAGGAACACCATACTAATACTGTGTTTGACCCCCTTTCGCCTTCAGAACTGCCTTAATTCTACATGGCATTGATTCAACAAGGTGCTGAAAGCATTCTTTAGAAATGTTGGCCCATATTGATAGGATAGCATCTTGCAGTTGATGGAGATTTGTGAGATGCACATCCAGGGCACAAAGCTCCCGTTCCACCACATCCCAAAGATGCTCTATTGGGTTGAGATCTGGTGACTGTGGGGGCCAGTTTAGTACAGTGAACTCATTGTCATGTTCAAGAAACCAATTTGAAATGATTCGACCTTTGTGACATGGTGCATTATCCTGCTGGAAGTAGCCATCAGAGGATGGGTACATGGTGGTCATAAAGGGATGGACATGGTCAGAAACAATGCTCAGGTAGGCCGTGGCATTTAAACGATGCCCAACTGGCACTAAGGGGCCTAAAGTGTGCCAAGAAAACATCCCCCACACCATTACACCACCACCACCAGCCTGCACAGTGGTAACAAGGCATGATGGATCCATGTTCTCATTCTGTTTACGCCAAATTCTGACTCTACCATCTGAATGTCTCAACAGAAATCGAGACTCATCAGACCAGGCAACATTTTTCCAGTCTTCAACTGTCCAATTTCGGTGAGCTTGTGCAAATTGTAGCCTCTTTTTCCTATTTGTAGTGGAGATGAGTGGTACCCGGTGGGGTCTTCTGCTGTTGTAGCCCATCCGCCTCAAGGTTGTACGTGTTGTGGCTTCACAAATGCTTTGCTGCATACCTCGGTTGTAACGAGTGCTTATTTCAGTCAAAGTTGCTCTTCTATCAGCTTGAATCAGTCGGCCCATTCTCCTCTGACCTCTAGCATCAACAAGGCATTTTTGCCCACAGGACTGCCGCATACTGGATGTTTTTCCCTTTTCACACCATTCTTTGTAAACCCTAGAAATGGTTGTGTGTGAAAATCCCAGTAACTGAGCAGATTGTGAAATACTCAGACCGGCCCGTCTGGCACCAACAACCATGCCACGCTCAAAATTGCTTAAATCACCTTTCTTTCCCATTCAGACATTCAGTTTGGAGTTCAGGAGATTGTCTTGACCAGGACCACACCCCTAAATGCATTGAAGCAACTGCCATGTGATTGGTTGGTTAGATAATTGCATTAATGAGAAATTGAACAGGTGTTCCTAATAATCCTTTAGGTGAGTGTACATGCTGTTGCTGACTTTGACTGACTGCACGATATGTAAGACTTTGAAGATGTACTTCTTTCTGTCTCTTTCTCAGATCAGAAGTATGAAACATGTGGCTGCGTTCTTCAGTAATGATCCCAGGATTCCCCCAGGACACTTTCTGGATTCAGAACTTTTTGTGTGAAATATGCTGTTTTCCCTGATTCTGCATGGTCAGCCTCAACAAGCCTCTGTTGGAAAATCAATACTTTTGACAACATTTTAGGTTCACAAAAACATTTGAAGTCTTTAATTTATTTTAGACTTGAATTTGCATTTTTGCTGGGGTGTGTAATTCCATGTACAGCCTCAGTCTCTTGTAGGCGGCACAGTCCCATCGGGTTGGAGTTTTGTTATGGCACTTGCGACCACAAACGACCCTTGTTAAAGCAAAAGACAATACAAACTACTTTGTGCATATTCCAGAACTGGAATAAGAAAGTTACTATTTACCTTGTGAACGCACACTGTACCATGTATTGCTGTGCATTAGCCAATTCATACAACCAGCGCAAGCAAGTGGCAGGATCAGGTGATGTAAAAGTGATCACTGCAGATTGCTGTTTGACTTTATAATATCTGCCATGAGGAAGACAAATCTGATGATTCCATAGTTTTTCCGATAACCAGGAGTTATGACACAACACATCTGAACAAACAGAGAGCATGGGAGTTTGGCATCCCCATTATTTGTAAAAAAAAAAAATTAATTGTAATACTATGATATTGAATTGATATGAAAGATTTGTATGTTATTGTCATCAGGTATACACACTCAACTGCTTGTTTTTCTGACATTTAATAACCCAATCTAATGTTTATTCCAGCTGTGGTTATATTAAGTCGGGCACAAACAAACAAACAAACACAAAAACACAAGTTGGAAACTTTTAAGATTGGTAAAAACCTCAACAACAAGCAGAATCACTGGCATAAAAGACAAACGTTTTTAGCCTCCATATTCTAATGGGAACCACAAGGGAACGATTAGTTGCCTCATATAAGTTGATTTGCAGGCTTTTCATATTTTTTCAAACAGTGTAAAAACAGAAGGAGGAAGAATATTTTTTAAATGATTTTACCATGAATAAAGCACACATGTATATTATGATGAAGGATTGTATAGAGAGGCCAGCTTCCTGTGACAGTCTGGTCCTTCAAACATTCCACACCCCCGTGCTAAATGGAATAAATAACCTTTCCCTGAATGTGAATGTGACCTTTTTCACATCTTTCAGATCACAACTTCCACTTGTAACATCTTTACCAATACTCCTGTTCCACAAGGGAGACCAGGTTGTCATGGATCGTTTTCTCTAGTTCTAGTACTCCTCTAGAATACTATCGCACAACCATCCCAGTGTAACCCACCCATTTTTCACCATTCAGTCTTATTAATCTGTCAGTGCAAATTGTACTTACAGGTCTCCACTACCCTGTAGAGCTCATACAATAGTATTTCCATTGGATGAGGGTGAGGTGACTGGGGAGGCTATGGAGCCATCAGTTTCAAAACAGGTTCTTTCTAATCAAAGTCATTTTGTTTTAGTGTGGCAGTGAGTTTTGAGTCCTTATGTTAAAGAAACGACCTCTTTATCACCATATCACCTTCCTGAAGGTACAGCATTACAGTTTCATTCCTACCCCACATAGACGTACCGTTTTGTTTTGTTTTTTCCCACGAATGGCTGTGTTTGGGGTGTGGAGATGCAACGTACTTACATTTGTGTTACATATCTTGTACTGCTTGTGGGCGCCCACACATGATATGGAGGCGGCCCCAAGGCTGGGAGGTCTGACCGGAGGAGGAAGGTGGACAGATGGCTCACTGTCAGGATAGATGCTCTGAGTTGGCTGGTAAATGGACGTCCTGCCCGGGTGAGTCCTGACCTGAGGCCCATGGTAGAAGTTATGTCCAGTGTCATAGTTGTGGTGCAGGTTTTGCTGTCTGTAGCTCTGGCCCTGACCCTGGCCCTGGCCCTGCCCTCTCCTACGGCCGTACACCTGGGAGGCTTGGCGCTGTCGGCGGGCACGGGGGGCAGGGATTGACTCCTGTCCAGTGTCAGTCTGCAGAGGTACAATGTAAGGAACCTTTCCATACCCAAAGTTTCCTGGAGTTATCCGTTTATCAGTATTCCCTCTGGAGAAATGGAGAAAGCAGTTCATAATAAAGTGATAGCATATGTGCAAATGAAGTAAAAAAAACTTAACACAGAGCAAAATTGAAGTTGTCTGGACACTGTGGTTGCGATACCTTTAATAACTTCAGAAACATTCCAGCTGGATTCTGCCAAAGTGAATGCCTGAGGGGCATCACATTTAGCAACAGGCCAAAAGTAGAATGGAGGTGAATTGATAGTAGTTCATTATAGCATCTTTAGAAATAGTCAAGTGACCTGTGAAATAGTTAGACTTGCGTAAAATAATTTTTTGGATGATAAGAGGAATGTTCAACAAAACAGAAAACAGAAAACTGGATTAAGGGCATGAGTTTTGGGGAGGTCTTCATTTAGGGCTCAAGACCAATGTGGTAAAGGCAATCAAACACCATGCATTTTAATCTTAGGTAATGGTATAGCTTTTTCAAAACTTTTGACAGGGAATCTGTAATAATATATATGAATTTGTATTATTTGTACTATTAAAAATAGGAGATTAACAGAGGAAATTTTCAGTTTAAAGTTTATGAAGGCAATGAGCCAAACAGGAGCTCTGACTTACTGACTTTAAATAATACAATAGGATGTTTAATAATTTTCTCTCCCTCTCTTTTTTTTTTGCAAGTAATGGTCCTCCAAATATCAGATGTACTATAAAATTCATATAAATAGTATCTTATCTGAAAGAACAAAATGTTTGGCTAATGTACAGTAAAGTATTTTTTTGTAAAATAATTTGTTTATGCTTATGATATTATTAAGTATGCATTACAAAAATGGTTCATCAATAAAAAAATAAAATAAATACAAAGTGTTTCGAGTTTCTTTTGCTTAAGGAATACAGAGTGGTGGGGCTCTTTCTAAGTCACTTAGTAATTTCCTTCACGGAGTTCCTTCTGTGAAAAGAACTGCACATTCTGGCTACAAAGCAAGCTTTGTGACTTGAAGTTATTAAATGATATCAAGATCATTTTTCAAAATATGATGTTGCATTCAGGGACACAATCTCTGGGACTTTTGCCAAAGAAAATGTTTCACATATTACATAAACTACAAGTATTGAAATGACATTGTCCTGATTTTTTTGACTGCAAGTGTTAGTTAGCCTTCTTTTCTGTTGAGTTGGTTTCACAAAACAACACCATTACTCAACTGTCATTCTTTTATTTTAAGCACCTTCAAAAGTGGCTCAGAGGAAGTGCACCACAAACAGACTGAGTTTCAAACTGAAACACTGGGTCTATTTTTAAAAGAAACTTTAAATAACTGGAATGGAGTCAAGAAGGTCTCTCCATTCTCTCCATTGTTATAAATGTAAGCAGGGCTGCTCAACATGCAGCATATTCAACCCATCCTGCTTAAAAATGGTCCTCAAATATACCCTGTTAGCATTTAACACAGTAACAATTCACTGAATAATTATTATTGCTCACCTCTGATGGCCCCAAATATTATTATTATTATTTGTAATATTATTATTATTATTATTATTATTATTAATAATACAATGAGAGTTAAGTAATGATGTTCTTACAAATACTAGTAATTATTTTGCATTTCCTAGTTTGCATCCATGATTCATAACAAAATATTGTATTTTAAATTATTCACAAAAAGGCAAACATGAAAAGCATGTTAATTCTGAGCTAAATTAGAGTAAATAATATTTTTCATAATTCTGTATTTCTCATTTCAAGAAAATAGTAATTTCCATGTTTCAATCATATGTATGCATTCATATATCTAATTCAATTGTTGTATATGACTAATCTTAACATAACAATAGCTTTGTACACTAAATCGTCAGAATAATCTTAACTGTTAAAACTGCTCAGTGCACAGATTAAGCCCTATAGTCCGTTATACTACATGGCAGTTAATAACTCCTTGCAGTAGTGACTGTTTCCTGTGCCTTTCAGACACTTTTGTATTATTTGTAACAGCAACACACTACACTATACATTTGTATTATTTGTATTAAAGTAAGAAAAGTGAATACATTGTAAAACAGTGGTAAATAATAATAATAAAATCAGACCCTGTAGTGGAATTGAAGGGTAAGACTAACTATCTCATGCCATACCTGCGGCCAAACCTTGAAGCCTGTGCCCTGCCCGCCCTCAGCTCGCCCGTGCCCTGGGGCAGGCTGCCGTTGGAGCGGTGTGGACGGCTACTGTCACGGTGCAGTGGCACAGAGGGCCTCAGGGCCGACACTACGCGGCCGGGGGGGAGCGGCTGGGGCTGCACTCTGTGAAGGTACCCTCCTGCAGGGGGGTTGTAGGCTGGCAGACAGGGCCGTGTCTGTGCCCTCACCCCTCCTCCACAGGAGCGTGAACATGCGGCCCATGGCCCCCAGGCCCCCCAGGTACCAGACGCATCCGGCTCCCTCTCAGCCGTGTCCTGCTGGGGCTCTATCCTCTGAGGGACCTGCAGGGGAACAGGAACAGGACCTTCTGTTATTATTAGATCTAAAGGAGGTTGCATCTTGCCAGCTTCTCAGAGCTAAGGCTATACATAGCTGATCCTCTTAACAAAATTGTTTGTGTTGGATGCCAGGTCTTTAGCAGTCTTCAATCCTCATCATTTTGTGTCAAATTATATATATATATATATATATATATACCCATGAATTCAAACACAAAGAAAATTCAGTAAGTCTTGAGTCTGACCTTTCAAATTCCATCCACTAACGGTCATGTCTAGAAATTGTTTCATTATCACACTTGTCATTTTTGTCTTGATTGTTCATATTCTGGGGGCACAATTAAAACTTGTAATTCACCAAAGATCTCTTCCAGATGTAGAACTTGTACTACTGGTAGTACGTTTTTTGTTTCTTACACTTTATGGTTTGTGCCTGATATGAGATGTTTAGTTTCAAAATATACAATACAATTTTCACGTGATTATTCTGCTTTTAAGATCTACATCAAAATAATCCATCCTGTTAAGTAAATGTCTTTAGCCTAATTCAACTGTTTTGTTTACCTATATTTGATTATGAATAGGGTGACTGAAGCTGTAGTGCTTATGTTAAAACTACTGAGGAAAAAGGGTAAAATTGAAAATGCTTTGTTTTGTTTACATAAACCAAATTGGCTGTATCATTGTGAATATTATTGTAAATGTTATTGTTATTGTTTTGCTTGGCATACAGTAAGATTGCACTTTCTATTTTTATTACATTCATTTGAAATTGTTGTCATGTTTAGCTAAAGACTAGACAAAATCAAAACTTTGACTTCACCAAAAATCACAAACTATAAACCTCTACCTATCACAGTTTAATTTAAGGTCAAAAGCCGCTTTCTACTACTTATAAATCATGTAACGATAGGTTACAAGATTGTAATTTGCAGTTCATGGGTGGATCAAAGTTTGATTTGGTCTAGCCGTAAGTCATGTTAAATTGTACCTATGTAGGCCAACATGTTTTACTAACTTAGACCTTTTTACTTATACCACACCTGTTTCGAGCAGATCCCTGTTTCTGATTTGTCCGTTTTGTTCTCAAGCAATGTTTTATGTCAGATTACATATACACCTTTCGCAAAATGGCACGGGAAAAGTTGGAAGCTGAGCAGCATCAAAAGGCTTCCTTGATCTGCTTCCATTTCAACACATATAACTTGAAAAGCATTTTATTGGCAATGAAAATTAGTTTATATTCATGTCGCCAAGATTTAAACTTACTTCAAATTAGTCTAGAGGCTGTTTGCCAGAGCTCAGAAGGATAACTTGTGTTACAGTTAGAAAAGAAAGACCAGTGTTCATTCATTCAGAATTATTGCTCTCGCAGGATGTAATGTACACAGCCTCGGTTAGTTATGATGTCCATGTAGACTGTGGAACATACTGGAGCTCAATGTCAAGGTGACCACTGAATGACCAAGGCAGAATTCAAACACTTTGGCCATTGTTAAACAATGTTTTAGGTCACAGACACTGGTTGGTATAAGTATTTAACATCCTTTTGCTGCGATCCATATAATAATGTTTTCCAAACTGGGAGTTTTTCTGTGTGCCTGAACATCTTTTGAGGGGCGGGTGAAAATAAAAACCTGCTAAGTTGGCATTAGTATTGGCTGCGTTCACATACGTGTTACAGTTGTGACAAATGAAACTGGTAAGGCTGAATTACAACAAACTGTTGTAATTCAGCCCAACCAAATTCAATTAGTCACTTAAAGCATGACCTTTGGCACAGCTGAAAGTCACATGCAAATGCAGCAAATGAGTCTCAAGTAAGTGAAGGAGTTCATCCAAAGCATGGCAGCCCTCCACGACAGCTCCCTGCCTTTGCTTTTTGCTGTAGCATAATTTGCTGAGGCTGCATTCCTTCCATTATTTAGTGTTGTTATGCAGATACATCACATAATGAATGTATCCAATGAAAACCTGTTGTTTCAGTTCAGCCCTCGATTCAGTCTAAGCTAGACAAATTTTGGATTTGTTTTATTTCTACTTGGCCCCTGCATTTCCTGCCATTGCTCTAATCTCTCACCATGACTGCATGATTCAACCCCATCCTTATCTCTGGATGGCTGCTGGTATAAAGACAAGCTCAAAGGTTGACAGAAACCTTCCAGACAATTCTCAGCGACTGTGTGAAAAGCTGCCTTTTATTTAGACTTTTTCCCAATGACAAAACATCTGAAAACATTCACTTATTTTCTTGCCTCACAGGCTCTACCTTGCACCACAGATAAGGTGGGTGGCTATTATACCTGAGAAACTGTGCCACTGCATACAAAACAGCCATTGACTGTATTGACGTGAGGTTCCTGGATTCAAAGATGAGGCAAATGACCTGGAGGACTGCCTCATCCAAGCTGAGAGCTCTACTTGTGTCCTGCAGGCCACTGAAATGTGACTCTGCTATCATCTCCTAGGGTCAGGGGCGGGTCAAACAGCTGGGCTGGGGTAACACATTTCCACAGCTGACAAAAATATCCTAGACTAAGAGGAATGCCCAGAGAAAAATATCATGATACGCCAGTTTTGCTCCTCCAGTGGCATCTCTTCTCTTCATCTGCTGTTGTGTCCATTCAGCTCTCCGGGACCCGACTGCGTGAAAGGAAAATGTGACAGCTGGCATCGGCCTGCATCTCTCTCTGCTGTTTAGGAAATCAGCCAGCTGCTGATACTTAGTGGTTTTCTCCTTGGTGTGAGCAAAACAGTAAACACGCTGTGTTAGGGCTTTCCTAGGTGCATTTTCTCAGACCAGCTGCTGTCTGCACTAAACCAGGACGTCCTGACTCACCACTAAAGCGATGCTATTAGAAATGGTCTTTCAATAGTCACCACAGGCACAAATAAAAGTAGTGGCTTACAGCTTTACTTTCTCTCAATTTCCCTAATCGATTAGGCAGGTAAGCTCAGGAAAGATGAATGATTCAGTGTCTCAGGCCAAGTCCTCGATCAAGGTTTAAAGGACGAGCTGAAGAAAAGCAGGAAGGTAGCCTCTTGTAATGGGACTGACTCCTTCCCAAATACATTACTTGTTCAAGTTTTAAGGGGGTCAAAGGGGTTCGATCCCTAATCCAAATGCCTGGGACAATCATAGTGAAGGCACATCACAGTATCAGTCCATAGCCAGTCAGCAGAAACATATCATATTATAAATAACAAATCAAATAAAGTAAAATACAATAATGAATTAGTATATAATGCAGGAACCAAGAACTAGCTCCCAGGTGATGTAGTACTGTTTTATCGCCAGTAGAGGTCAGAGTCTAGCCACTGAAAATTGATTTCTTTGAATAACATTTCAGTGTTACATATTGGCCACAATTCATTTAAAATTTAAATAAGTGCAATAAATTAAATCATTTAATAATAATTGTTGTGTCATAATGTAACAATACTTCTGGTAGGGAGGAATGTAGTAGTTTTGGATATTTCCTTAAACTCTTGAGCCCTGAGAATGATCTAAAATCAGTAAAGTGTTTGTTTGGAGGATTTGAAGTGCACAGGTGAATTGCAGGGTGGTGCCGCACCATCTGGGAATGCCTGGCTCAGGCTTTTTTGTGCCAGCTACATTTTCTAGCTTGAAAAATTACTACAGCATTTCACTCACATTCTTCTTCCTGACAGCCTTTGACTGGATGATTCACACCGGAGCTCAAAATGGAGATACCGGAAAATGATTTGTGGAATGTAACACATACACCATAGTCCTTTTATAGCTGTTTTTTGGGGATGGCTGGAGTTACCTCTGCCCTTATACCAGACAAACATGCTGAAGGTGCTTTAAAAGGCAGTATTCCAACAGAAACAAAATTACATTATTAGTTTAAATCTTCCTCCCTCCAAACTAAGGATGCTATCTGTGGTACATTTACCTTTCTGTGTTCTGTTGAGTGTTGACAGTCCACCAGGTAGGGCCCAATCAGCAACAGAAGCACAGGAACTCTGTATGAATAATACATATACATAAATACATAATTAGACAGATAGATAGATAAATAAGTTGACCCTGAGAGGTCAATTAAGTCCGTTGAAATTAGTATCCATAAATATCAAAGGCGAAGAGCATAGAAATCTCTTGAGTTTTACTCTAGGAATCCTGGTACTTAACAGTTATGTTTATTGCATAATTCAGGCTTTTAAGATAAAAGGTATAATTATACTGCAATATAGTCACTTCAATGTTACAAAGGCATCAAATAAATGACTGTTGTAATTAAATATAAAAAAGTAATTTGTAACTCGACTGTGTTGTGCCTTAGAAATACTTTTCTTATACGGCATGTGTGCTGGCAGAGCCATTCTTCTCCACTGCTGTGTTGTATTTTTCATTCAGCAGCTGTTAAAATTACAGCAATACCAGATCCTTGGGGAAACCTTACCAAGTTGAGCCTTTTAAACTACATCCTTCATCAAACCAAAAGCGATAATATATGAACACTGCATTACAACCCCAATGTGCTGAATTTGTCAACAAACCTCAAAGAATGACAGCCTTGTTTTCAGACAAGAACCACATGGATTTTGTTAATCTTTTTTCAAGAGTACTGTATTTTTTTTCAATTCTTTTGCTTTATCTCAAATTGCATTTTTGCTTCAGCTTACTGCTTTAGATACAGACTGCATCTTATTTTTTTTTATTAAACCCTTTGTGACGCAGTGGATACCATATGCGCTCCTTCAGTGTGGGTCTACTGTTTGAAATGTATACATTAACACACTTTCAGCTTTACAGACGATGAATGTGTATAATTATTCTTAACTATATAGAGAGATTAAAGATATTTGTATTTACCTAATTAATAATTACCTATTCATTGTATAGCATTCAAGACAAGTAGTTGCAGGGAAAAAGTGAAGCACAATGAAACGCGCTACAGTTTTAATTCTTAGATGCATTGTTAGTTATATTGTGCACACCTTTCATTCGACAAAGTACTGGTGTTTATATAACCAAGTTATATAAACACAAATTCTCCGACAGCGTCTATCAGTGTCAGGACAAGCTCAGTCTGCTGGAGGTGTCTTGTTTGTTTTAATGTATGCTGAATTCGGTGATGATAAAATGGAAATTATATGAATATGATTGAAGATGAGATCATTTAAAAAATAAATATTTGAGGGTGTGTAATTCTGTTCAGTGTTTGTACTTATTATTGTGAATCACCCTACCCTGGTGACATATCTCCAGGTGGTTTCAGTTTTGTGTCAGTCTGTACTTTTATGAGACCCACAAGAGTGTTTATTCCTAGAAGTCCAGGTTTATTTTTTGTTTGATTGTGAACTTGAGTTATTTAGGTCATATTAAGTTAATAACTGTGTTCTATAGTTCTGTGTGCGAACATCTAAAAACATTAACTCCAACCTTGTCTTCCATTGATCATGCTCACAATAAACCACCTTCATAAAGCTGCTTCCTGTACATCTCCTTGCTTGTGGTCACTTTCCCACATTACTCTGTGAAACCATCCCACGAAGTCTTAGCTCTTGTTCTTAAACGTGTCGGATTTGCTACAATGCCTTGTTTTCAGTGTGACACTTGGAATACACAACTCAAAGAGACCAGCCATTATTTTGCCACATAAGAAAAACAAAATCAGCATCTATATGATAAAGTGGGTAACATGATTGCTAATTTAGAATAAAGACCAGTAATCCTATTAGTGTGTTTAGATGTATGTTAGCTTAATTCAAATCATATTTGTGATAATTACTGCAGCATATTATTAACAGTAATGTGACAACATATAATTATTATAATAACATGTTACAATAACATTACAGTTTTGAGATACATACAACAGGCCTCAAAAACGGCAGCAGAGATGACTCTTGGGTTCTGAGACTTCCAGGCTTTCCATACAAGCAGAGGCACAAGCATCCCACAGAGTTTACCAGCAAAAGGAGCAACAGGTAGAAAGCAGGTGTCAGCCACTTATAAAGTGCTGCAAGAAACTCATGGATTGAAGGGCGAAGGTTAACTGCTTCCAACTTTGCCAACAGCATCTTGGGACTAGATCAATGCAAGCAGCTCCCCTCGTACCCCGCAGTCTTCCAGTCTGGAGTCCTCTGCGCCTCCCAACTAAACAGACTAGTCAGACAGACCTGCTAACTCTAGGCTCACACCTCACTCCATCATCAAACCCTTGTCCTCGGGTTGTAGGTGACAGCAATACAAAAGTACAATCGCAAAGTGCAGAGAGATCGGACACACTGGGCTGCCAGCTAGTAGCCAAAACAACACTTATGTTAATAGCACTTAGGCCCCTGTGTGCATGATAGACATGGTTGAGTTGTCTCCCACCAACCAAATGCATTATGTGATCATATAAAAGCTTGGTTTGAAAAAAAATAGCATATTGTGGCATAACAAAAAACTTTCAGGTGTGTCTATCCTTAATTGGCATGAAAACATGAAAATGTCTCCTGTATTGCAGGACAGAAGGTACAACCCTATATAAGGTCATCCTTCTCATTGGGCCACACAGATCTACAAAGATCCCAGAGAAGCATTGACAGTTGGATCTAAAACAAGAGTTTTGAATAAGCCTCATTTGTTGGTTGTTGTGTTAGACCCTTGAGTTGGTGGTTCTATTTAATTAGGCCTATGTTAATAATAATAATAAAATAAATAACAACAAAACCATTGAAATCCTGTAGCCTGTCTCCTGGCTGTTAACTAATATTCAATATGAAAATGAAATATTTAATTTGTTTAAGAGGCCTTATCTGTGTACTTTACTGCCTATTTGACATATTTCAAGTTGTTGTGTTACTCTCTAAAGAATAAAAACCCATTTCTGTTGCAGGCATATTCCATGAAGCTGTAGTTCGTGCGTCGCTTGTGCTTGTTTAAAACTTGAAGTCTCACGCAAATATAGTGCTATCAGCCCTTACCACATAATGCAACTTACCTTTTCTGCATTCCTCTGAAGGAGTAACTTCAGGGGAAAATCATTAGAAATATCACAAAGGCTTCAACACTGGACATTTGCCCAAGGGAGGGAATAAGTCTAAGCAAGGAGGCAGGTTTTAGCTGTTGGGATTATTCAAGAAGCAGCATGAGTAGGTCACTGGGATCAATAAGCTACTGGCAAGCACATGAGCTAGACAGGTCGAGAAGTTTCGTCCCTTTTCTGTGTTCAGAAAATAATTAAACGCACAGTCATCCAAACCTTATCTTTCATTGGGCAACTGTCATTAAGTGTTCTCATTGAAGCCAGTATTATTCTTGACAAGAAGGTATTGTTAGATGAACGCTTTACTAATGAAATAACAATTACAAACTGGCTTGCTAAATGAAAATATAAATATTAAGCTGTAGCAATAGTCAATATCTCTGCTTGCACAGGTATTACTGCTACTCCTATCAACTGCTGTCTGCGCAGTTCCTCATTTCCTTCCGTTCTACAGGCCTTCAGTTCACTTCAACTACAACTCTGTAAACAGGGCTGCATCTCTACTTATATACATAGCCCAAGGAACCTCTTCGCACATAAATCCAAGCCATATGTTCAAAATTTTTTTAGTTTTTTCACAAGTCAATGGAGTTAAAGTTAAGAAAACACATAGAAAAGGACTGAAGAACAGGCTAGAACATTCTATCTCTGAGAAACGATGCCAATCATGTTCTGGATTTATTTATTTGAAATTTGTTTCTATTACTGCAATCTTCTGAGTTCAGTACACATTGGATTCATCCATTTGAACTTCATAGGGAGACCACAAATAGTAGGGCCTGGCTTTAATATTATCCCATTGTTATTTCAGTTTTTAATTACAGAACTAGTATTTCCTACAGCACACTTCCATTCAAACATGTAATCAACTAAGTTAAACTTTTGAAATGGTTTATTGAAACTACATTAAAAGGACATACTGCACCCAGCAAAGCATTTAATAAAACAGCACAAGAAAAGTGCTGAAAAATTCCAATCCTCGTGTGTCATATACCACAGATTAAAAGGAGCATGCACCAGTACACAAAATAATCATAGAAACCACGGTCAAATTGTTCAAATATCGTGCTATCTATTGTACATAATTTGTAACATTCAAAATTGCATAATATATTTCTGAAGGATATCACCCACCCCTAGTCAAAAACATACATGCATGGGACTGAGTCATAATGAAAGCTCACTTCAAACTGCAAGTTCACATTGAGAGAAACTCAAAGCCTTATTCTGATGCAACAAAATGCTAAAATGATTTTGTGATGTGTTCAGACTTTATTGATGTGCTTTTTGTGTTCTACTATCAAACACAACAGTTGCCAGTTCATTATAATCCTAATAATGATGTCCTTATGTTCATGCAACCACCTGAAGAAGGATATGGGTATTTTCTTTTGGGTAGTTTAATGTTCATTTCTGCTATTTCACCAATTCTAACTAAATCATCTGTCATTTTCAAGAGGACGGGCTAGACCAAATCAAAACATTGACCTACCCACAGTACAATTCTGTATCCTGTCATGTTTAAATTCATGATCAGAAGCCACTTTCTACTACTGATAAAACCAAACACTCTACAAGGTCAATTATATTTGTTTCCAGTCTGTTACAACCAAGTTCCTGGGAAACCTCTAAAATAGCCGAGCATTTCCCTGCCAAAAAACAAAAACATTGACTAAATAAAATACCAGCTCCCTGATCCCTGATAACAGAAAGCATGTAGACTGTCCAAATACATTCTTTAACTGTCCATTAACCTTGGTAGCATTGGTTTCACACTTGTCGCAATCATGGTCTCGATAACGCCATCGATGGAATACTGCAGTTCATAATGGTTTGACCTCCGACAGGTCAGATGGTGGCCTCACCTCTTTGAAAACAAATGGGGTTCCATAGGCTGTGAGAAGATCTCTCGGTAATCCTACCCACAAAAATATTTCAATCAAGGCTTTGGCAAACATCCCAGAATATATATTTCTCAGTGTTACTGCCTCAGGGTATCTACTGGTGTAATTCAGTACTACTTATATATATATATATATATATATATATATTGATGACCTTGTGCTGACTGCTCCAGAACTCCATCTAAATTAATAGCAATCATTTTTTTTCAATAGGCTCCTAACTATGGGTAATGAGAGTACCTGTGGGTAACAACACAATGAGGATTTGGAAAGAGGTAAGCAGGCAAGCTTCCTGCACAGTTTGTATGGTTAATCACAGTGTCTCCTTTAAAAGGGAATTTCAGCAGGAAAGACCTCAGGTCCTCCACATATAGGTTTAAATTTTTCAGAGAGTCTGTATAACCGAACTCTCTCAACAATGACTATGGCTTTATTTTACTCTTTCATCCTGGAAAATATTTAGGAATGAAAAGGCAGCTCCTGGTTGCTTTTCCAGTGACCATCAACTTTCAAAACACATTTAACAGAGTTCATGAGTCTTGATTATCATTATTATCATTATTATTATTATTATTATTATTATAGATGTTGAAGGAAAATATTTTAACCTACACCACTGTTGTGTCTTTGCTAGTGCTCACAAGGTCACACTGACAAGTTTCCACAGTCTCCACAATGACACGCAAGGGTTTACATTTCTGAACCGTGTTACAATTGCAAATCAAATCCTTTTCAATTATCTAGGGATCTGGATCAAAGCTATTTCATATTATACCAACCGAGATATATGATCCTTTAAGAAACTATTAGTTTGTCAACAGCTGGAAGGCTACAGGTTTTCGGCAGGGCAACGCAGCATCCGGTACACCGCTAGCTGGGCCCAACGGTGCAGAATGGGCTTCGTTAACCCACGTGGTTGCAGTGAAGGTCATTACTGATAATAAAGATAATCGGGCTCGTGGTGGGTCTCAGCCTCGCTGGGGATTGCAGGGGAAATCATGCATGGCCGGGAGCACTTCAACAATGGGTCCCTCGTTAGTGTTTCCACCTGTACATCTGGAAATGGGCTGCAAGGCTGGGATCTATCTTGCTTGGTGGTAACTGCGCAGTGAGGGAGGCTGCTCTGTGCTGCACACAAGAATACTTATTTAGAGGATTCTTTCCTTCATTATTTTAGGTTTCCATGGCTAAAGAGCGGCAGGAATACTGTGGAGAAGAGCTGACATTTTTGTTGTTTATATTTTTCCCTTTCTTTCTGCTACTGTACTGAAGAAGAAACAGCGTCTATCTTTTACAAAAAAGAAAGCTGAAGAAGGACAGAGCAACAGAGCCTGCCATGGCCAGTCTGAATGTTTAAGCTACATCCTCTGGCGGGTGTCCAGACATCCCAGAGAAAAGGCAGTCCCTGTCACTTACTAATTTACATGAACATCGTCAGCAGTACATCAGAAGAGTGCTGGAAGTGAGGGAGTGAGGATGTGGCTGGGAAGGAAGACACAGGGGTAATGTGGGGGAAATGTTGCTGGTCATTTTATAGTGTTAATGGCAGGTTTGCAGATATGATGACATTCAAAGAGAGTCAGCTCCTTATTCAATTCAATGCAGATAACTATCATAGGGCCCATCTGGAAGGGGTGTCATGGGACCAGTATGGGACTAACAAACATTGTCTTTGTTATACACTGACTGCACACTGTTAGTTTAACTCCTATGTTTCTGTTATTCATCCAGCTGGATAGAGCCTACTTTTACTAAACACCAGCATGACTCCTTGCAAAAATTCTTATACATGATTAACATTTAAATATTATGTGTATGTGAATGCATATGCCTGCAATACTGTGATTATGATAGTATTTTTTCCCTCTATATGATAGACTTACACAATTATGCAAGACTCCTGAGGTTTGAGAATATGTTTTTGTGATTTCAAACGTTTCTCCTTCCCCTTGCAACCACAACTTTTGAGTTAATTTACTTACACACCATTTTCTCAAGGCTGCGTTGCACAGGAAGACTACAGTTAATTTAAAAACCTGGCCCTGAAGTCATTATAAACAGCAACTTCTGAGATGCATTCTTTATGAACTGGAATCAACTGTAGTTCCACTTCATTTTATTGTTACTCTACCACATCACATTCAATATCATCTTATGAAAATAATTCATTATTGACCAAATACGCTTTACAATTTCCCAGTTAATAAATGTATCAAATTAAGCATTATTTGCATCGCTCCTGCAACTTCTTAATGAAACATGTTTCCTGCAAACACGTGTTGGAGTGAAAAAGTATTGTTTCTATTAAGACTAAATACAAGAGCATTGTTTTCTTTTATTTTTTCTGAAAATACAAACATGTTTTTATAGCCCTTATGATAAGAAACATTCATCTGCAGATTCAGTTAACAAAGCATGGGAGAGATACATAACAACTGTAAAGTAGTAAAATGAATGAAAACCTCCATTTCTTCTTTACCTTGGGATCCTGGCAAAGTGTTTTATCATATTTCCACTTCTCGCACAAAAGGACATAACAGAGTTGAGGATGTGGGAAGCAATTCCTTCTCAACAGGACCACGTTGAAGTTCTCTCCTAGAAAACAGCATCACAAATGTATTAGTATGTGTCCTAAACAGTACAGTGGGGAGTGGTGCAAATAGTTCTGTACAGGAACTAAAGCACTATAGGTTGGATCACTCTTATTCATGTAATACAATGAGAGTGCTAGTCTGTCACGGTCCTTTTGTAAAAAGAAATGCAGACACAGTAACACAAAAGTTGCCAATAAAAATTGTATCCTTCCATGCCTACATCATGTGGAGCTACAAAACTCAAGAAAGAAATGTTTTTATCACTACCACCGCCCCCCCACTGCCTGCATTTGAACAATGTCCCACCCCAACGTTTGAAATTAAGTGTACATTTCCCATTATTATAAACTGTTAATGTTTGCTGTTCAAATCATGTCTCTTTGCGGATCATCTATTTTGTTGCAGTCTATTTTGAGAGAATGCATATTATTATAGCCATTTAAACAAACTAAACAGTTGTGATCTACTGCTCACAGTAATAAAAGGTAATTGCATGTTGTTAAAGTGAGATATAAAGTAATTCCAAGTAATGACCTATCTTATACTGCATCACAGATGGAAACTCAGATTCTGATATCAGTTGTGTGCATTATATATAGATAGAGAGACAGATAGACAGACATATATATATATATATATATACACACTCACCTAAAGGATTATTAGGAACACCATACTAATACTGTGTTTGACCCCCTTTCGCCTCCAGAACTGCCTTAATTCTACGTGGCATTGATTCAACAAGGTGCTGAAAGCATTCTTTAGAAATGTTGGCCCATATTGATAGGATAGCATCTTGCAGTTGATGGAGATTTGTGGGATGCACATCCAGGGCACGAAGCTCCCGTTCCACCACATCCCAAAGATGCTCTATTGGGTTGAGATCTGATGACTGTGGGGGCCAGTTTAGTACAGTGAACTCATTGTCATGTTCAAGAAACCAATTTGAAATGATTCGACCTTTGTGACATGGTGCATTATCCTGCTGGAAGTAGCCATCAGAGGATGGGTACATGGTGGTCATAAAGGGATGGACATGGTCAGAAACAATGCTCAGGTAGGCCATGGCATTTAAACGATGCCCAATTGGCACTAAGGGGCCTAAAGTGTGCCAAGAAAACATCCCCCACACCATTACACCACCACCACCAGCCTGCACACTGGTAACAAGGCATGATGGATCCATGTTCTCATTCTGTTTACGCCAAATTCTGACTCTACCATCTGAATGTCTCAACAGAAATCGAGACTCATCAGACCAGGCAACATTTTTCCAGTCTTCAACTGTCCAATTTTGGTGAGCTTGTGCAAATTGTAGCCTCTTTTTCCTATTTGTAGTGGAGATGAGTGGTACCCGGTGGGGTCTTCTGCTGTTGTAGCCCATCCGACTCAAGGTTGTACGTGTTGTGGCTTCACAAATGCTTTGCTGCATACCTCGGTTGTAACGAGTGGTTATTTCAGTCAAAGTTGCTCTTCTATCAGCTTGAATCAGTCGGCCCATTCTCCTCTGACCTCTAGCATCAACAAGGCATGTTCGCCCACAGGACTGCCGCATACTGGATGTTTTTCCCTTTTCACACCATTCTTTGTAAACCCTAGAAATGGTTGTGCGTGAAAATCCCAGTAACTGAGCAGATTGTGAAATACTCAGACCGGCCCGTCTGGCACCAACAACCATGCCACACTCAAAATTGCTTAAATCACCTTTCTTTCCCATTCAGACATTCAGTTTGGAGTTCAGGAGATTGTCTTGACCAGGACCACACCCCTAAATGAATTGAAGCAACTGCCATGTGATTGGTTGGTTAGATAATTGCAATAATGAGAAATTGAACAGGTGTTCCTAATAATCCTTTAGGTGAGTGTATATACATATATATATATATATATATATATATATATATATATATATATATATATATATATATGCTGAATAACAAATGTAATTGATTGCATATACATTCTGAAAGTCAAATGTTCTCCACATATTTTCAGAATGTAATAGTAGGCATGAGATAAGCTGGGAAATAGCCTTAACTGTTTTCTGTTCCTTTAAGTGTGACATCACATTCACATCCTATAGTAAATGTGACAACATCAACCAATTAGATGCCACTGAGGGGAAGTGAATTTATGACTGACAGATGTGGCTGTGGTTAATGGAATGCAGCTGTTCAGCAGGTTCAGAAGGTGAACTCTGTCTGTACACCAGGGTGGCACTAAAAAGATAAAAGGAAGGGTAGAGAGGTCTTCTATTTTAGTCTGTGGTTAACGTTACGGACCTAATGCCCTCACAACAAGCATGGTTGCTGCTGTCACTTACCTAAAAACAATAATCTACCTTACATAATAAAAAAGTCCAAGTCTAACATTTTAGAATGACAATTACATTTACAGTGTGTTCATTTTCACACGCAAAACTTTGATTGGCTGAATCAGAGAGGAATGCATGGGACTTTAACTGAGCGGTGTTCACAGCTATACCTATTAAGTGAGACGACCTTACCGATACGGCCACAGATAAAACCACCGATTGATTCACGACTAATTTTTTTAAGTGACTTTGACGGTTGGAGCTCTAAAAGAGTACAAAGTATCAAACCATCCTAGGACAGCTGAGACACAGGGATTCTTCAAAAAACATCTAGTTCAGGTTACTCAGTTACAAGTTACTCAGAACTGATCAAACAACCTCTTCTTGTGTTTAATTTCATATGTTAATTATATTATAAACCATTAATTCTATATTTTATTATCATCTTCTAAAGTCACAGTATGACAAGTGGCAACCATTCATACTAAGTGGATCATTAGCAGCTCCTCTCCGGTAAGCATGGTGTAGTTCTCAGCGTTGCTCTGAACTCACAGCTTCCACCTCCTCCCTGAATGCAGTTTGACCCTCCTGTCAAAGGACATACAAAAAGAGGGCGAAATGGCTGTGGAGGAGGTTCTTTCATGTGTTACATTGGGATCATTAGTCAGCCCCTTTAAGCGACTCTTTCCTACATAAAGATGGATATGTCATCTCCCGACTGCTGTCTCTATCACCTTAATAATAAACCAGAGTAAACACAACCACTTCTGGCATTCCTTCCAAATTAGTCATAACTGCATTCAAAAAAACCTGCCCGTTGTTCTCTGTAAACATCCAACTAAATTGTAATACAATGAAGGTTATTGAAAGTCTTGCGTGTCTTAAAGGCTTAATTTGTGCCTAGTCAGTGATGGGGTTCTTCTTGGTTCTCGAACAGGGTTTCCCATCACTTATAAAAGAGAGTTTGCTGTAAACCCCAATAAAACTATTTAAGCAGTGTAAAATTGCAGTAAAGCATGGAGAGGTAAACCATGATGCAAACCATGGAAAAACATGGCAAGAGTACCTGCATGGTCAATTCATGTGAAAATGCTCAGTCAGCATGTAAATGTCCTATATTAAACTTTTCACAGGGGAAGTAGCAAAGGACCAAAGCATATCTGAGGTTCAAAAGGACAATTGAGCTCTCATACCTATTTTTTTAGGACTTCAGATCTAATCACAGGAAACCCCATATCTTACACTACTCTTTGTTGCACTGCATTCCCTATCCTGTCCCAGTCATCCCTCTTACAGAACTTGGCTAGTTTCGTACGGGTGGACTGAGACTATACAGTCAACCTGGCTGAACTTCTGTCCCTCAATTAATCTGAATCACTGACTGCCTTCAGTTGTGGGGGGTGGTCTGAAATTGCCAAACATCTCCAGACAAAAACAATACTTTGAGGCAAAAGACTGTAACAGCTACACTGAAGGATTTCCATTCCATTTTAACACCCATTATATTTTCTTTACATTGGTTGTGATTTACTGCTCACAGTAATAAAAGGTAATTGCATGTTTTTAAAGCAAGATATAAAGTAGGATTCCAAGAGACAATCCTGCAGCATTCTGGGAAGGCGCCGAGCAAAATGAGACTCAGGAGGGGAGGGGATATACAGGACTGCTTGGGAAGAAGAGACTGTGCATCTCTATAATAGTCATCATCAAGGCATCATGAAAAACAATTTGATTGAATGTTCCATCAGTATGTTCTCACATTCCGTTTCTTTCCAGACTCATGTATCTATGTCCTGCTAAAAAAAAAGTGAGGTTGTCTCGTATCAACACAGGAAATATTACTATTGTACCTGTATGGTAACCCAAGCACTTCACCCGCTAAGACACCACAGAGATAGGAAACGCATTGTGAAATAAGTGTACAGTATTACGGGATGTGGTACATGTTTAAACAAAACAGAAACTAAAATAAAGTAAAAGAAAGCTGTATTGTCTGTTTACTTGGATATTCTCCCCAGTCATATTGATACATTGCAGTTGTGTCTATAAATTAGTGGAAATGTAACTTAATAATTAATTAAAACTTTCTGACATTTTATTTGATTCATAAGCAGACTATGTCTACTATTTTAAACACATTTTAGCAGGTTGTCCTTCTTCTAAAACAGGGGTGTCAGACTCCAGTCCTGGAGGGTCACAGTGACGCTGGAATTTATTCCAGCCCAGCTCTTGGCTCCTTAATTGGTCTAATTAATCAATTAACTGGATTAATGTAAAACTTCTCTACAGACTCTAAAATGTTCTGTGGGTTCAATGTTTTGAGTAATTAACAAATTGTAAAGTATCGGGCATAAAAATAAAAAATGAAAGTTTTAGATAGAAGTTTTCTGAGTAAATAATGATATTAATTAAGTAATTGGCAGCTCCTGTTGGAACAAAAACCAGCAAGCACAGCGGCCCCCCCAGACTGGAGTCTGACACCCCTGCTCTAAAACATAAAAATGTGATGTTGCCAAATGGCAAGACTGAGAAAAAAGTATTATGAATAAAACAGCATATCCTACACAGCATTGAACTACAAGTTTATTTCACAGACCTATCATTGAGTTCTTTCACTGCAAAATAAATAGTTAAACACTTATTATGTCTGACATATTTACTAATATGAATCCTATGATTTGTAAATACATGCAATTTTTATGACACTGTGTTTAATTAAGCCGATAGTTCAGTTCTAGACCTGCGAACTTCTTTTGAAAACCTGTTTTTATTTTACTATATGTTGCATAATGTGTAACCCTAGTGTTTAATCACTTAACTTGTGGCATGTGTTCTTGAAATTAATCATATATGTTTAAGTGTTCTCAGATGTGGAAGGAGATTTCACTTGAACCCTCATACAAAATTGTATATTGTAAAATAATTGTGAGTACTTCGAATGGGGAATTTAACAAATGAGCCAGTTAATATTACATTAAATTCAATCTGAAAAGAAAAGAAAAATATCATGGTCTTTATTTCCAAGGCAAACAATTTAGAGTTGATGGGTTGTGTGTCAGAATTACCCTGCTACACTTAGTCTTTATAGCATCACATTCTATACACTCGCATGCATGGGATGTGGATATATTGCATTAAATTGAGTAGTTTAATTTTAATTATTTTTGCAAGGCAGAAAACAGTTATTAAGTTGGAGACTATAAGCAAAGTTGCCTAAAGGTCGAGTAATTAACTTGGCATCTGGACAAAAAATAAAAGGACTTAAAATTAATAATTATAACAGTATCATTCAAAAGGGGGCTTCTGCTTAGACCTCTTCTGATTGGTCGTTTACGTTTTTACTGTAAATCCAATCCAACCTAACCACAACATGAATTGTCCCAGATTTCATTTAGAACAAGAAAAGCAACACATGTTGTTGTTTTGTATTTTGTTTCTTTGTTTTGCTCTCTTCTTCTTTCATTTTTTCTCTCTCTCTGCTTTCTGACAGATGTTAATCAACTTCACAAGAAACCCACATAAAAGTGGGCGGTTGTTCTCTGCGGACACAAGCGAATGGGTCTGCAGTGCTTCAGCCCAATCATCTGGGTGGGAGTCGTGAATCGAAAATACTGTCATATCCAAAGAATTCACAAACCTGAGAGGATTCATATAAGCACGGCCTCTAATGCACATGCTCCTCAGGGCACGTTTTCATGAGCTGAGGCTTTGGAAGCAAAACATATGCACTGCTAACAAGCAACTGTAAAGCCTGCCCAGTCCTCACTGTGCCACAGAGTCCTGTTCTTTTTGGTCAAGTCAATTATCTGTGAAATAACACATCCTACATGTCGGATTACAGTAAAGGTTCAAATATTAATTGATATAAACGTCTTTCTCCAATGTTGCAACTGCAGTACTTCTCAGGGGGTATTGAAGCCTGGCAGACTCAGACTGCAGGTACAGGACTTGTCATTATTTTGCTCTTCTCAGTGAGTAGCGTGGATACATTACACTAATGTTACACAAACACACTCAATAGGTACAGGATGCCTGGCCATTTCATGTGTGACGTTTGGCTGCATCACTCAAAACTGCTACAGAAACACAGACTGTGCCATTCTGATACAGTAAAGCACCAGCGGTTAATATGCGCAGACGCAGAGAGCGGACTCAGACAGTGTGCAGTAGTGTGCAGATCTGCACATTGAGGAAACTGTGGCCATCAATACGAGTTCACCTCATCGATACCGGGGGGAGGGGGGACTCAAGCAAGAAAAAAAGCGTTCATCTGGAGAAACTTGCTCTGCACTTTCTGCTTTGTCAGTTTGTTCGTCTACAAAGAATGTGCATAACATCCTATCTGTACAGAGGCATACTAAGTACAAAAATAAAATGTGTAATTAAAGTATCTGCAAAACTGGAAATACCACAGTTACCGATCTACATCCACCTGAAACATGAATCTCAACATGAATGAAGTGAAGTATGGGTTACACCTACACTGGGTTATTCATCTGTTTATCTAGCACAACTACCCCGACTAAATGTGAGCATAATGGCATAAGCACTAACTGCACGGAATAGCGCACACACACATCAATACAATTAGTAAATACATGCTGTGTACAAACACTACACTGCTGTAGGTTTTGGACTGTGCGCTTTAGAGGCAACGCATACAGAAGAAGCGCAAGGCATTGGAGAGTCATATTCTCATGTTGGGGTGACAATACGCATGGCACTGTCCAGGTAGGGTCAGTGTGAGTGTGAAAGGTCTATATCCAAAACACACATGCTGCCCGACTCAGGAACAACAGCCGCATGCCTTGCTTTCTTCGCCAGTGAAGTTACATTACCTTGCCGGGTGAGAGGTGAGAGATGAGTCCCGCACCACAGATCGGCTGCTCTGCTGATCCCCAACGCGTCGAGCGGCACCGCGCAAAACTGCCTTCACTGCAGCCCTAAATATCCAAGGTAGGTGAGCCAGTGCACACGTTACAATCAAATCCACTGAAGGGTACAATCGTACTTCCGTGTGTGTCCCCAGGAAAAAAAAAAAAAAGTAACTAAAAAAGTTTATCCAGATCCAATTAAACCCGGCACCGCAAAAGTGCTCTTCTCTCCAGCTGCGGTCCTCCGCCTCTCCCGGCTGTGTGTGAATCCGAGCCCTGGGAGTGCGCTGCCACAGCGGCCCTGTGCGCCCCCTGCTGCCGCTGCTCGGGGGTCGGGAACGCAGCACGGTGTGAAGGTCAAGGTTTCCACTTTCACGCAGGACATAGAGACTGTGAAATGGTTTTCAGGGCTTCAGCTACCTTGTTTGAACCTGTAATGAAAGATGCGATAAATATGCATGCGGGTGATGTTGAGGTCCTTACAATCGGGGGGCATGATGAGCTATTTCCTTTCAATAGATGCATGTCTTTATCATGTTCTTTTTGTATATTGTACTAAAATAATGTTGCTTTATTTTTGTTCAAGAGATTACATACAACAAACGACGGTAATTATTATGCATAAGACATTTATTGTGCATTTAGACACTTTGAACTACATAAACCGATCAGCCATAACATTATGACCACTGACAGGCGAAGTGAATAACACTGATAATCTCGTTATCACGGCACCTGTCAGTGGGTGGGATATATTAGGCAGCAAGTGAACATTTTGTCCTCAAAGTTGATGTGACTTTGACAAGGGCCAAATTGTGATGGTAGACGACTGGGTCAGAGCATCTCCAAAACTGCCGCTTTTGTGGGGTGTTCCCGTTCTGCTGTGGTCAGTACCTATCAAAAGTGGTCCAAGGAAGGAAAAGCGGTGAACTGGCGACAGGGTCATGGGTGGCCAAGGCTCATTGATGCACGTGGGGAGTGAAGGCTGGCCCGTGTGGTCCAATCCAACAGACGAGCTACTGTAGCTCAAATTGCTGAAAAAGTTAATGCTGGTTCTGATAGAAAGGTGTCAGAACACACAGTGCATCGCAGTTTGTTGCGTATGGGGGGTGCCCATGCTGACCCCTGTCCACTGCCGAAAGCGCCTACAATGGGCACGTGAGCATCAGAACTGGACCACGGAGCAATGGAAGAAGTTGGCCTGGTCTGATGAATCACGAGTTCAAGGTGTTGACTTGGCCTCCAAATTCCCCAGATCTCAATCCAATCGAGCATCTGTGGGATGTGCTGGACAAATAAGTCCGATCCATAGAGGCCCCACCTCGCAACTTACAGGACTTACAGGATCTGCTGCTAACGTCTTGGTGCCAGATACCACAGCACACCTTCAGAGGTCTAGTTGAGTCCATGCCTCGATGGGTCAGGGCTGTTTTGGCGGCAAAAGGGGGACCTACACAATATTAGGCAGGTGGTCATAATGTTATGGCTGATCGGTGTAAGATACATACATTACTTTAATACATTCACATAGGCCACCTGAAAGCCAAACTGAGGTTATCACTCTCCTTTATAATAATATAGCAAAATATTATGAATGTCTGTTAATGCAAAAGTAGAAGATATACACATGTATTTCCTTATCATCTTATTGGTTATTATGCATAAACACTACAGTAATAATTCTGAGATTGAAAACAAACAATTTAAAAAGAGGTCTCGCATAAACAATCTTACATGGCACTGTCTGACACATTTATTGTTTCTGCTGTATCAGTATTGCAGTGCAGATGAGAATACAGTAATAAACATCTTTGACTGTACTATAATAGATAAGAGATTTCTATCAACAATTGTCCAGCATTTCCAAAACGCTTCTTAGAAACTATAACTGTCAATTAAATAATTGAATCTAATAAGAGTGCCTGGTGCTGTATTAATCATTTCAATGTAGATGCTACCTCTGGGATCCAGCTTTAGAAAGTTCACAGTATGATGACACCCAACTCATGGCTACACAGATCACATACCTCAAAGCTGGGCCTCTCCAGGATAAACAACTGCCTACACAAAATCCTGGCCCGGATGACAGGCAATGAATGCAGAAGGCCTAGTTTTGAAATTCCCCAAAGAGGTTAAAGTCAGTGCCTCCTGATGCCATCTGTGTGGGGACTTTGAACATGTCCATCTCTCCCACTTAGAAATAGTGAGAGAGTTTGCTTTATTGAGATGCATGTTGGCAATATTGTTCAAATCTCTTGCTATCGCCATCAAACAAGAAACAAGTCCATTTGGTCTGATGGGGTTATGCATTCCAGGTTGAAAATTGACTACTGTAATAAACTCCTTGTGGCATTTTCTTCAAACAAAATTAAGACATAATTTAGGTCAATTAAATTAAATGAAAACCCTACTGCTACAAAGTTGTGCTATTTGAGGTATGGCTGACTGATATACTGGGGGGTGCAGTTGCTTTAGTCATGTCTGGGGTCTCCCTTGTGGCAACTGGAAACTTCACTATTTTGCATACACAACATTTTTCCATATTGATTCGTTCTTTTTTTTTATTTGATTGATGGATTTATTCATTCATGTATTTACTTCTGGGCTCCAAAAGGCATTATTTGTTTAATCTGTGCATTTGTTGTTCTTATAACCAGGACAAGTACATTGGGGTAGTTTGAAATACATTTTAAAATACCATCTGGCACATATTCAGATTGTATTTAGTTATATTATTCTTGTTTCCAAACAGAAGAACACTACCAACCTGCAGAAAAATATATAATTAAATATTTCCAGGCGTCATCGATTTTTCAATAATTCGAGCCATGGACAAGAAAGAAACATCTGTACAACCGGTTCTATCGTCCGCAGTACAACAGCCATTTCCTTAAAAACACAGTAGATGGCAGCACTATGAAAAAGCTCAAAAGAAATCAGAAAACCTAATACCCACCTACAATATCTATATAATGATATGAGCAATTCTTTTGGAGCCAAGTAATCCCTCCTTAACGACAAACAAACAAACAAGAAAAAAAGGATTGAACTTGTATGACTGTGATATTAGCTACAAATATAAAATTGCTGTCGACGGTGTAGATATACTCGACACCTTTTAGTCTCACAGCAGCTGTAACATTATTTACAAACCTATACTATATTTCTTTCATTTCAGGGATCCTTTCAAAAACAAGTGATTAACATTTGCTTAGCTACTGGTCTTACAAACTCATAAAACAATCCCTGAAAGGTACTGTATGAATGCACGGATGTTGTCTATCTTCACGAAAGAGGCGCACAGGGCAGGTGGGGAGTTGGTGGAAGCTCAGCTGCACCTCTTTCAATTATTACATTTGATACTTCAGAGATAATTCACATATTGTGATTGGATATGAAATCTTACAGCTGTCATTCAGACAGCGATTACTTAAAATAAAAGGCTATTATTAATGATGATAATAATAATAATCAACTATATATTTCCATTCAGTATGTGCCTTTTGTGGATGATCTGATCACACATAGCTTAGGGGTTTGTTTTTGTTTCTGGCTATTTACTTTCCATTATAAACACTTCATTGTGCACAGCTGTACACACCTTTGTGTAGGGAAGTGGAAATCTGACTCACTGTCATTTTCAGTTTCAGAATCTGAGTCAGCCTGTGTTATAAAGGATCAACACAATCATTGAAGCAGCAGCAACGATAACACCTAACAAGTGTAATACATAATGTTTGATTGTATACCAGTAACTATGGTATATAATATTCCATTCACATCATACTTTTAATATGTTACAGTGGGTTTCTGTAATATGTAAGATGTTTTTCAGGTTGTACAGTTTTTGGGTGATATAGTTGTCTGTTTGGGTTTGATTATAATTTTTCAACAGTGTCTGGTTGCCCTGTGTATTATTGCTCCTGCTCACACCCGGCAAATACATATTTTAATACCCATTAAACATTAACAACACATATCACATGTTAGGTATAACAATATGAAAAGCGTTATGTACAAAGTTAGTGCATGAATAGTTGGATAGCTGGCAAGGAAGCTGTTTTGACTACCAGGGTCAAGAGATAAATATCCATATTCACTAAGCTACCTTATAATTAATACATATGATTGTAAGTGAAAACCTGCATGTCGCTCATTATTTAATTGAAACATATTCCTTATGTAATGGATATCAGAATTCTGATTAGTTTATAATCAGCACCATAATGATGTGTATGCATACAAAACCAATATATAAGCATAAAAACTCAGAATGTCTACCAGCCTCTTGCAAAAGTACAGACTCATTTTGTTTCATCTGCTTGGGATGGCAATGTAAGCTAACTTTACTTGTAAAAACTGATTAACATCGATTTTGTAGTCATAATCCCAAGGAGTGACAAGGCAGCAGCAACCTGGAAGACAAATGTCCTTATTTGGCTGAGGTAACAGAGAAACTGCTCCCGGATTCATGGTAGGGGGTAAAGCATTTATGGCACTCATTAAGTGAAATAGTTTACATAAGAAGGGGGCAGCTCTGAATGAAAGCATTGATAAACTCACATTAGCAGGCAATCTGGACCAGGTGCTTTACCACACTTAAGATCCCTAATTGCTGCAGAGACCTTCTCTTTGTCAAAGTGTTTTCCACACAATGCTCTCTCAGCCTCCCTCCCTAAAGGAAGATAATACATTCTCCATCTTAAAGAACAGTTTTCTTTTTTTTAAATGTAGAATGACTGTATATAAAGTGTGTGAACGGTCCAGAAATGTCCATAGACCTGCCAGATATCCATTCACTTTTGTTGATATGTATCATGCTTGTCTTTATATTATTTAATTTCTCCAAATGAAAATGAATATTTAAATATATTTCCAGATCTATGTGGCCGTGGAGTACTGGGCCATCGTTATGTAATACAGAACAATTGTATACAGTAATTACATAATTATTGTATACACATTTCAGACCATCTTCAAGACACACATGAAGAGCAAGAAGGACACAGGATTTCACCCTTTTACAGTCTGAAAACCTATTAGACTGTAACAGTCCTGTTGCTCACTAAGTCCTATAGCCCCCACTGCACTTATTTTTAGCTTTCAATGTCACATGGCTGTCTCAGTGACCGATATGATACCCCTGTGTGAAGCCAAGGCCTCATCTTGAATAAAGGAAAATAACAGGTCTTACTTCTTAGACAAATTGTAGTAGCATGCCAAGACACTTTCAGGCGTGAGGCACAAAGTGTGATTGTGGAGGTTTTGTAAGAGGTTGCCTGACTCCTCCATTCTGTTACATTCTTTGGGACATTCAAGACATTGCTTGTAGTAGTCACCTACTTGGCACGTGTAAGTGAAATATCAAGATTTGTATCTCTGGGAGCCTTGATACTTTGATGTGCACCCCCTGACAAAGTAAGTTTCTAAAATAAAATAAAAATGTATAGTCTAAAACTCTTTTCCTACAGATTATGCAAGTAACGAATCAAGACCAACGCAACAATTAAGCTACAAGCTGACACCAAATGAGTGTGATGGGCTGAATGGCCTCCTCTTCTTTGTAAACTTTCTTATGTACAATAAACACCACAGTGCATTTTAAATGATGGTGAATAACTATTGGTTGTGCCTGTTTGTGACATTCTATGTGTCGGAAGCAGAATATCAGATAGAATATACCTAGTTGGTTTTTACTTCTAGGAGTATATTCTTCCAGCCCTCTGAAAAGTTCAGTTATTCCATTTTTTCTAGCATTTGCATTATTCCCTACTCACTCAGGTTAAGCCTGTCTTCAGCTTCAATCAAACCAAAACTTTAACCTACCCACAAATAACACGTCAAACTTGTACCCGATCCCTATTTATTTTATTCTCAAAGGCCGCTTTCTACTTCTGAATAAAATCTGCTAAATGAAAACATGATAGGGCACTCGTCTGTAACTTGCGATTTGCAGGTAGGTCAAAGTTTTGATTTGGTCTAGGCCTTCGCCTCTTTCAAAGGCATGTTCACTGTATCAAGTTGCTAACACATTTTGCAGTCAGCAGTTAATTATAAGGGTTAAATTACACGAACAAGTGGATTTGTGCTCCCAAACAGTGCATCTCCTTCTCTCTATTCAGTACAGTAGCATTCCTAGTAGCACCATAAATCTGCCCTTGAAAGCCAGCATTCCTACTCTTGTTGGACAGCATCCTCCGGCCATGAACCCTGAAACCGGATTACACTGCCTTCCTTCAACACCTGCCCCTATTGCAAAGACTAGTATCTGGTTAGAGCTTCGTTATCATGTCTATTTATCCGTCATCTCAAATATCTGAACAACAGCCTGGAATTGTTCTCATCTCTCATGCAGTCTTCCCCAATAAAGATCAACACCCCCACTAATCTTCTCTTGTACCTTCATTTTATTCACCATAATATGTAGAGGCCTTTTTACACTGATGTTGTTATGCTTGTGATATTGTGTACTGTATACATTTGACATTATATATATACAGCTCTGGAAACAATTAATAGACCACTGCACAATTATCAGTTTCTCTGGTTTTACTATTTATAGGTATGTGTTTGGGTAAAATGAACATTTTTGTTTTATTCTCTAAACTACTGACAACATTTCTCCCAAATTCCAAATACAAATATTGTCATTTAGAGCATTTATTTGCAGAAAATGACAACTGGTCAAAATTACAAAAAGATGCAGTGCTGTCAGACCTCAAATAATGCAAAGAAAATAAGTTCATATTAATTTTTAAACAACACAATACTAATGTTTTAACTTAGGAAGAGTGCAGAAATCAATATTTGGTGGAATAACCCTGGTTTTCAATCACAGCTTTCATGCGTCTTGGCATGCCACCAGTCTTTCACATTGATGTTGGGCGAATTCAAGCAGCTCGGCTTTATTTGATGGCTTGTGACCATCCATCTTCCTCTTGATCACATTCCAGAGGTTTTCAATGGGGTTCAGGTCTGGAGATTTTGCTGGCCATGACAGGGTCTTGATCTGGTGGTCCTCCATGAACACCTTGATTGACCTGGCTGTGTGGCATGGAGCATTGTCCTGCTGGAAAAGCCAATCCTCTGAGTTGGGGAACATTGTCAGAAGAAGGAAGCAAGTTTTCTTCCAGGACAACCTTGTATGTGGCTTGATACATACGTCCTTCACAAAGACAAATCTGCCCGATTCCAGCCTTGCTGAAGCACCAGTGGGTGCGAGACACTGTGGCTTGTAGGCCTCTCCAGGTCTCCGTCTAACCATTAGATAACCAGGTGTTGGGCAGAGCTGAAAATTGGACTCATCAGAGAAGATGACCTTACTCCAGTCCTCTATGGTCCAAACCTTATGGTCTTTTGTAAACCTCAGCCTGGCTCTTCTTTGCTTCTCATTGATGAAGGGCTTTTTTATAGCTTTGCACGACTCCAGCCCTGCCCCTAGGAGCCTGTTTCGAACTGTCCTCGCCGTGCACTTCATCACAGCTGCCGTTTGCCATTTGTTTTGTAGGTCACTTGATGTCATCCTATGGTTTTGAGGGACTACTAGCACTGTTTTTGCCATCCAGCTGGTCCTATTGCAAGAGGATAGTGATGACCACAGCAGTGGTTTTTATACTTTTCCTCGTTTAATAAGATTTGGTTCAGGTGATCACCTAATCAGTAGATGAGGTGTGTCTGTGTTGGAATTCAACAGACACTGGAATGGAATGGCTGCCATACATGTAGAGATGATGATTTAAGAAAAATGTGCAGTAGTCTCTTAATTTTTTTCCAGAGCTGTATATTGAATCAAGGTGTCTGCTAACTTGCTTAATAACTAATTCAAACTATGAGCCTCCTTTGCTCTTCCCACCATCACAACAACCCTATCAGTTGTCAACTGGGAGATTTATCAGACACTCATCCCTCTGAGTCCTATAGACAGTGTTATTGAGCGTGCATTAGCAGACTTGGCCTTATATGTCTGTATCTCTAGGGGGCTCATCCCAGTTGCTGTCTTCCTGGCCTATTGGCCAGCTGGAGAAGGAGCAGAATTCCTTTATCTCACTGCACAGTCAATCAGCCACCTGGGTAGGCACCTTAAGCTATAAAAAGAAGTCTGTTCTGATCCCTGTAGAGACCACTGAAGTCAAACACCAACCTAGGTCATCAGTCTGTGTTTTGTTTCACTACATTTCTGTTCCATTAAAATCACGGCACTTTCTTTTGTTTAATATTCTAGGGAGTCTGAAGACTTTAAGGCCCACTTTGTAGTTATTTTGTTTCAAATAAAACTTCCTTGTTTTTGTTCTGACAGGCCTGTCCCAGGCATCTCTGACCCCCAATGTGGGCTGTCCTGTCTCATGGGCAACTAACCAGCTTCGTATTAGTATTGTATATTTTAATCAATGTTTGGAATCAATGTTCTGTGTATTTTAACACTGGCAATTACGTTTTCTAATTAGTTTTTTCATTTTCTCGTAAACAGATTATTTATGCTTGTTTAGGTCAGAGTGAAGATTTCACCAGCAATGTGATTAGTTCAGCCCCATGAGATATAGACAGAATGTGGAAATTGAATACTTTGGAGAAGGGTGCTACAGTGGAGAGCCAAGAAGAGATGTTTTCGAGGGCTCTTTAACTGAGAGCTGCTAAAAAGGACGGCGCCCAGGTTGACGACAGCTACAAGTGGGAAGACTGCTTAGCTGCAGGCTAATGGGAGCTGAACGTCTATCTGACAGACATGAGATGCAGTATTATTACCTCCAAAATGCAGCAACAAAGTATCAGGTCTTTGGCAGTGTTCCTGATTAAAGAATGTAGCTGTGCTCTTTCCTTCGAAGGGTTTGAGAATACTGCTACCCTCAATTTTGAGCGTTGCTGACCATTTTTACTTTTTTTTTTATAGTTAAACATGGGCTTTGCACACTTCATCACAGTCAGATAATCCTTTTATTTTAAATACATTTTACTTCTGTATAACTCAACAATATATATGTTGATATTATTATTATTATGAGTATTATGATTAGTAGTAGTAGTAGCATGTACTTTTACCTTTATACGACAGAGAATTAAAATATAATTCTTTTTGGAACCCTTTCCTGGATCAGCACTTACGGAGCTCAACAATGTGAAGTTGTGTTATTTTTAAGAATCTTATCTCAGATTACCTATATGGTTCACCTTTTAAAGAGTAAATGTATTCAACAGCCCAAATTAGACTACATGCATAAAAGATAGTGATCTCCAGAAAGATTTTAAAAGCCCAATCAAAGCTTCAACACATTTGAAACTCCAGTAGACTGCTGATTTGCTGTAGGGATGTTTTTTTTATTTTTATGACTTTAGCAGGCAAACCAACGCTACATGGAGTTAACGTGTCATTGGAAAGTCTCGCCCTATTAGTAAAAGGAAACTCTCACTCTGGTAAGTTAAAGAACCATGGCGCTTTGTTCTCGGTGGCTTGTGGAATTGCCTAATTTGACTTGATAAATTAAGTTTATGCTTGGTTGAGCATGCCTTGAACAGCTCTCTCCAGGCTGAGCTGGGCATGTCGACAGTATGACACAGGTCTTTCAGGTTGGAGGTTTGCCTCCAAAGGTCATTGCAACATAACTATTTACCTTAAATCCCCTTTCCCCTTGTAAATGTCTTTAAGCCTTCGTTTATTATCATTGTCATAACGCTGGTCTTTGTTATGAAGTTTGCCATTAACCCTCCAACGGTCAGAGACAGGGTCACGTGTGATTCAACCCAATTAAAAGTCCAAATGAATACCAGTTCCGGCCCACAATCACAAAGTATACAAGGAGAAAGTGTTTTTATAAAAGATTACTGCTACAGTGTTACAATGAAAACAAAAGGAAAAGCAAAGCCCCCAGCCCTGTTTTAGAGATTGAACATCACAAAAAGAAAACTGAGAAGTTGTTCTGTCATACAACACCCTGAAAGACAGAGAACGAGTTGCAGACAATACTTTGCATTCTTCCGGCAGCACAACGGAAACCAACGCCAAAGAAGTGTTTACATACATTGTTGTAGGCTAAACTCTTGGATGGTCCCTCAATCTATCAGTAACAGCCAGAGCACTGTTTTCAATCTCTTTTGCATAACATAAGATATAAGTTGTCATTTTACACAGAGAATCCTTTTGAGATGTGATGACAAAAATCAGGGGAGATTTGTGTAGTGTATTGCGATCGATAATTAGAGGATAGACTTCTTCGCGTTGCAAAAGAGTCTTTTATGACCTCAGCTGGTCAGTTAGATCATTAGATTTGTGTGGTAGAACATTATCTGAAAGAGTATTTCAGGATAAGAGGGTTGGAGCAGCAGAGACTCTCTCTCCCTTTCAAAAGAAGGCTTGTTTCTTTATATGGCTTTACAAAGACATATTTCCAAAGAATAAAGGCTGGTTACTTGACACCTTTGCTAATCGCTTGTCTTTATTTAGAGTGTTGTCACTTTTAACTTGTTTAAGCTGCTTCCATTATTACAATAAAGTCACAGCAGCACATAAGGGACGACCAGCCATGTGTCTTCCCTGCAGCTTTTCCTGTTATTATTGTAAATGTACATGCTACATGACTGAAAAAAATACCTGTCAAGATTTCTGAAGGTTGAATGGGTGAAAGGGCAACGAAAAGGCAAATCAGTGCCTTACAAAGCCATATGCTGTGTTGCTGTTCTCTTATGTGTCTCGCCACGTGACAGCTAAAGTAATGAGGACTGTGCGGTAGACTGAGGCACTGTCTCCTCGGTAACCGGTTATGAAAAAACACATCCTGGCAACAGCCAACGCTATTGAAAGTGTTGTCCTCACTGACAGCGGATTAAGTACCTTTTCTGAATTCTTTCAATATTTTTCTTTTTGCAACGTAGAATATACCCAGCTTACTTTGCCATAGTGATGATAAATGGCCTTGTCAAAAAAGGAATGCATTCATTTTATCAATGATAAACATTTTCTCACATTTTAATAAGAAAAAATAACTGGGAGTGTGTAAATATTTGATTCCATGGATTTTACATGGCATGGTTAACAGCTCAATCAACAGCTGCAGTTTTCTCCCAGCTTAGAAAAAGCTCAGAAATGATATAACTGATCAATGAATATAGTTAAGTGAACTATATTCATACCAGTAAATTCATTGCCAAATAATAAAAAAAAGAAAGCATGCAAGTATTTTCAACGACTTTAGAATTTCATATTACAATATTTGACTGGCCTGCTTATTAATGTGTCTGGCAGAGGAATCAAATCCATCCATATATGGGATAAATACAAACAGTATGTAATGGAGTAGAATACATTTTCAACTCATCACTTTAAATCACTACATTTCATCTGTAGTGATTTAAAACGGCTGCTCCTTGACTTAATTAAACCAATCGTTGTCTTAATTAGTCATAATAACCACTCTTTCCAGATGTTGGGGAGCTGTAATACCTATGAAACTGCAGCTCTGTGACATTTCTTGGACCAAGGAATAGGATTATTCCAGAACATTGTATCAAAAGATCTGCAGAAGCTTGACAATTTCAGGCCAACTGTAATGTGTTGTCTTCTTGTAATGGAAAGCCTGTGTTAAATTAGAATGTAAAACCTTGCTGCCAGTAAAGTCCACAAGCCCTTCTGTCATTTCCCGTCTCGATTTATAGCATGTAACTTGCTCCCACATGCCCTGAGACCTTACCAGAAATTTGCCTGTTTGTTCTCATGACTAAGATGCTGGTTTGAACTTGATATAAATAGAAACACATATGTATTTTCTGTCTACATCCTTAGTGTTCAATATAATTGCAATGGTACTTGAATATCAATCTTTTGTTCTGCAATCACAGGATTATACTATATATAGGCAGATGTGAAAAAATGCTGTAAAGTAAGAATGCTTTCAAAAATAGACATGTTAATAGATTATAGTTATCAATTAAATAAATGCAAAGTGAGTGAACAGACGAAAAATCTAAAATCAAATCCATATTTGGTGTGACCACCCTTTGCCTTCAAAACAGCATCAATTCGTCTAGGTACACTAGTCAGGTGTAGTCATATTCATCAGTTTTAGTTTGCAAGGCATTAGAAAAGTGTTGGTAGGAGGAGAATTGACAATATGTTCATACAGTGGTGCCCTGCTAAATTACTAGGAAATATTTCCAAGGCAGTTTTGTTTTTGCAAAATGAATATTTTTCTCCAGCACTCCCTCCAGCACCCCCAGCCTCTCTCCCTCCCTCCTTCCCTCCCTCTGATCCTCCAGGCCAGTGTCAGTCAGGAATGACTCATTAATTGCTCTGTAAGGAATGCTGTGTAAAGACAGGATCCACAGCGCCGGGCACACCTGGATTACGAGGGGCTGCCGTGTGTGGAAGACAGAGACTCTTCTTTTGCAGTCTATAGCCAGGGCCCTTGTGTCTCTATGCTCAGTTGGAAAATAAATAAATAAATAATCATTAAATAACAATACATGTTATTTATAGATGTAAAGAATTATTATTATTATTATTATTATTATTATTATTATTATTATTATTATTATTTTATATTTCTTGGCAGACACCCTTATCCAGGGTATATACTTACAACATTATTATTATTATTATTATTATTATTATTATTATTATTATTACCCAAGTTTTAATTGACTTATTCTTGTATCAAACCCCAAGGGTATCAATCCATGGGAAACTGCATAGTGTTGCCAAAGCACTAAGGGATGAGTAAAGTTATTTTAATCACTACCATTGTAGTTATGGACAGGTGACTGAATTGGTCTGATTAACAGTGTGATTCAGCCTTTGAATCAATCAGTTTGTTTTTCTCAAATATAACAATCTGCCTCAGATTATTACTATAATGTGTTTGTATATCATCTCTCTAAGTCAGGTTACATCAAATATAAACAATTAAAAATCAATAAGTGATAGCTGAAATGGGTTTAGTTTGGCTTGGCATCAGTTTGGTAAGCTACTTTTTGGCACTGTATTGTTTTTAAATGCAGAGCTCAGTAACCTACCATCACAGCATTTCACTATTTCTCAAAATAAAGCTTTTACAAATTGAACTAAAGTAGTTTTTTCTCCATAACTTATATAGCTAAAAAGTAAAGTAATTACCATAGATTTACTCTGTGGTTTAAACCATTAATTCTACAGCTTGTCACAGCTGAACCAATTTGATACTACTTCTTATCAGTGATATTTTAACTTAAAGTACAGAGACTCCTACATCAATGCATCATCGGAATTGAAGCCCAAATAGGTTGAAAGATTGAATGGTCAAGCCCTCGCAACCAGCTCTATAATTAACAAAGATTTATCACGTGGAAATGGAAGAATATTTAAATAAACAAAGTGAGGAAGCAAATACAATACATTATGTTGTAATTTTAAGCAGAGCTTTGCAAAGAAGCAGGAAAACATAGAAACTAACATATAACATTATAATTAATTACTTCTTATAGTATGATTAAAAAAGTTACAAGCTACTAAATTCTGCTAAATATATAATAAGTCAAATGATTTAAAAAACACAATCTACTGTAATCTCTATGTATATACAGTAAAGATAGATCATGAGCACTTGCTTTGGATTTCTGTTATGTTCATATATATACTGATCAATGGCATTGCATAATTGCTAGCTGTTATTTTTATCACAGTGAAGAAGCTGAGTGGAGTATAAACCCTCAAAAAACCATATCCATGTCTTTGTACAATAATGAAAAGTACTTAGTTCATGGTACTAATGCTTTGAATGGGCAGATGGCAAATTAGATTTTGTATGATGGCTTTAATGACAAAATATTAAGGTAGTGCTGTGAGCATTATTTAGGTGATTTCAAGGAAAGCTGTAAATTAATTCAGATCCAGTTTAATTAATACACAGTGGTTTGTCTTCCTCAAATATTACATTTTTTGCAGCACGTATATAGTCATGTAGGTGATTTTATCCGGACATTTATTCTTGTGGACAAGTCTGTAAAACAAAGCAATTCCATCACACCTATTGATTACAGAAGCACAATTCTCCCATGAGGCCCGTGAGTCAGTTAGCAATTGTGTGTGTGACAAGTGTAAACTGTGTGTCCAAACCAATTCAGGGTTTCTTCAGGCTGGATTTGTAAAGAAAGGCCCTACATTTTAGGGCATTACACACTCATCTAAGCAGCTCAGAAAAGACAAAAATACAGTGATGTGAAACTACACATACCAGGTGCTGGCCTGCAGGTATTCTGAGGCTTTCAAATACCCTCCGTGTATGATTGTCAATAGCATTACATTAGATTTTGTGCATGCATTTTGGACAAAATAAATTGAAAGTTCAATATAATGCCCTGTTAACTCCCCTCCCTTATGTTTTAAACCCTGACTCCCCATCTCCTTCTTGGCTAGCCTCCCATAGATTTTCCACGTGCCTTTCCCTGCATTTGGCTTCTAAATCTAAGTCACAGAAAGCCTGTATTAGCCTAAGCAACATGGCCTAATAAACCAGCGATTGTGGTCAGATTGCTGTGTTTGTTTTAATCTCTCTGAAGACATGCTAATCTCACAGGCCTGGTCCTCCTGTGTGCTGAAACAGGGAGTCCGCAGGGGGAAGGCGTGATTTAGTGCAGCTCCCCCTGCTCTGCCTTTAGGGGCATTCTTGCTTGAGCATCCAAGAGACTGAACTCCAGATCCAATCCCCTTGTGTTTTTTTTTTCTTTGCCCCCACCCCCTGCCTCTCAGGACAACCTTGTTTGCCTTTTACTCCTTGACAGATGGGCCTCGATAAAACACCTTTAATTGCAGGAAGGCGTGTGAAGGCCAGCATTCAGAAGGACTTCCTTGTCAAAATCTTGTTAGACATGTTGTGTTAAAGCTGCAGATATCAAAACGTAAAAGCTCCGGTATCCCATAATATGTAATTATGAAACATTCGTGAATTATGCCGTAAGTTTCGAGTTGAACCAGGCTTAGCAAAGAAAGAAAGATCACTGCAGCCCGAAACATGTTTAGCAGTTAGGGGAAAATAACTGGAACAAGGGAATCTATTGAGCTGTCCTTCATCGCTATGTCAGATATGACTTTATAAAGCTGGGGTTTTTCTGGCAGTCAAAGGTAGATTAATTAAAATCAATTTTCATGGCAGACACACCTGAAGAAGAAATTCTGTGTAGTGCAGTACCTTTTTTTCCTCTCTCTTTGTTTTCTTACACTGTTGTCTGTACAGTTCTTGGTCACTCTGGAATATGAAAGAAAACACTTTCAATTATTGTGTTACAGAAATCAAAACATTCCAGTGCTAGGCTAATCAAGGTCAGCAATTGAAAAGCGTAGGCACCTAAGCTTTGCTTTATGTGCCCAGTGGTGTCACCACAGGCGCCCGATCAGCTGATTGACCATGCAATGAGAATTAAATGTTCCACTGCACTCAATGCCAACCACTCAGAACACTTAAAGGACCAAGCATTTTCTAAGGGCTAATTTACTACTGTGACATGCAAAACAATGCATGTACATTATTAGTAGTAATAGTAGTAGTAACCTATCATTAATTAGAAAATAGAAACAAATACCACATATTCTCATGTGTTATAATGAGAAATACACACATATTATGTATTTCCAGATGGTGTTCCTCATGAACATTTGGTTATTAAATGTGTGGTTATACATTTCCTTGTGTTGTTATACATTTCCTTCTTTGATAATTTCTCAAACTGAAATGTTATAATGAAAGAGATTAATATTTTCCAGCCGCCGGAGTCAATCTGAAATATTGAAGATTTGTGCAACACTCACAAATCATTAAACAGAAGTGTTTAATAAAGTTTGAACGGGATAATATGTACCTCGGGCTGTTGATAAATCACCAGCTGTCTGTGCTTCTACACAGCTGCAGGAGTCTGCATGTGACTGTACTGAAAACACTGACCGCGGTGTTGTACAGAGAGGCATAGCGCAGTGTCTCTTACCTTTTCTGTCTGTCTGTCTGTCTGTCTGTCTGTCTGTGTCTGTCTTTCAGTCTTTTTGTCTGAGAACCAAATCTTTCATCTGACAGTGTAACGTATATGTATGTTTGAACTGCACCTGCAAGGAAAGAGAAGGAGAGAGGGGTGGTCTCCACAGTCAGAAGACAAATTGGATGGAAGCGACTAATGTTCCCCTGTATAATTTATTAGCAGCTGTGCAAGGGAAAGTAAGGAGAGTTGACCTGCGCACACGGTTTCCTAACCATGTAAAAGCCGTTGGTGTCAGAAGGACCTCATCTGGATAAGCCAGTTTTCATTTCTGCATGAAACGGAGCAGGGTTTGAATGCTCCCCACAACATCACTTTACACGGAAGCTGCCACACAGCTCTGAGTCTGGCCTCTGCCCTAAAAACTTTTTTCGCATAATTGAAAACCGCTATAACGTGTTTTGAGCCAAATGGATGTCATCACTCACGAACTTGGCACTGTCACCCCACTTCAGGCTTAAAGTACGGTTCACAGACAATAAGAACATACAGTAGGGGGCATTCGGAGAGCTGCTTCAATCACTGTGCACCAACTGAATAGGAAATCAGTTAGAAAAAAGAAAGACACACGGTATAGGAGGAAAAAGCATCTAGATATTTCACTTAAACATAATATTACAAGATTCAAGCCACATCCATTTCAGTCATTGTTGGTTGTCATTGAGTTTAAAATGTAGACAGAAATTAAACTGTGTTCGCAGAGATAAAACAATAGAGGAACAAAATAATGATCTTATCTTGGCAAGTGACTCCTTTTTCAGTCTTTTTTGTAGACTGCATTTGTTTTTTTCTCCAAAGATCCACATGTATTGGAGAAAATGTTCTGCCACAGCACAGTACTTCCCCAACCACACACACATTTAATTCAAGATTTACTGCTGGGTGAAGTCTGAGACATCTCTCTTTTCAATTAGCATTTGTGAGCCTAAAGGGGTTCTGTGCGTCTTTGGGTTGTTTATCAAGCGCTTAAAAATCTATTCCAAGCCAGCAGTTTTGAAATACACAACAACAGCTACATATAAGCAGATTCTGTGGAAGAGACATAACTAGTTAGTGTTTGTTTTGTTGTCCTAGGCTCTCCTAAATTCAGTGTTGATCATCTGCAATAAAATGGATGAGACTTCTCTGGTCCTCAGACAGTGACCGTCTGATTCCATTTGAGCACATCCCAGTAGCTACCTGCCCCCTAGTGTCTTTGTTAGCATGCCACAGTTATGTTGTGACGTAAGTTAACACCTCTCTTCCGTCTCTTTATGGGATCAGCATAGTTATGCGTTTCTGTTCAATTCACTGTATTCTGAACAGCCTACAGACAGTCGAGCAGTGGGTACAATCCATATGCTGCTATAACACTATAAAAAGTCTTTCTGTAACTACCGTTGTCTAATTCCTGTATAACTAACTAGCATCCACCAGCCCAGTGACTTTAACATTATTATTAATATTAGAGACCAGGCTGGACATACCACCCTAAATATGTTGAGCCACCCAATAAAGCGATGATACAACAGAAGTAAGACCTGCAATTTTGGATTGCATTTTGTGCGGTTTATTTCATTGTAAAGAATGCTTTTAAGACCAGATTCCTGAACCATTGCTGTACTTTACATCATAAATATCAGACACAGTGTGTATTTAAAACCAAGGTGTCCTCAATCTGCACTGCCTTCAGTGAAAACATACAGTAAAAACAATTCAACATTAAGAGGAGCACTAAACTTTCTGTTGTATGTTGTGGAAAATGTCTGCAAAATAAAAACAGTTTTTGTAAGGATGTTAACATACAATGAAGAACTTCGGTTTACAGCTGTTGTGATGCGTTTAAACGCACTGTGTTAGTTGAACTCTGTGTTTATGTTTAGTGACTGACACAGGAATGTTAATCGCATAGAGCCCATAATCCCTTGCACACATGCCTCTCCTTAACAACAGCCCACTGTGTGTTTGCTATAGTTTCCCATTCTGCTGTTTATATACACATGCACCTACAGAGTGCAGCACTGCATGAAGGGGTGTGTAAAAAATGAAAAGGTCACATAGGCATATAGTAGCAAAAATACCACAGAATAGCATGGGTAGGTCTTGTCTGCAGTGCTACATAATAGGCAGGGCCAGCAAAAGTGTGTAATGGATTCAACAAAGAGATTCAAAAGCAGATCACTCCCATAAGCATGTGCATAGTCATGTTTGATTAAACTGATCATGGTGTCGTGGGACAATGACTCAAATAACATGTCACTGACCCACTAACTGAAGCCAGTGTACAACACTTCCTGTGAGTCCTATTTCAATACTGGATGTGATCACACACAGACATATGAAATCACAGACATATTAACCTCAGTCACAAGAGACACAACTCAAAACTACAAGGCAGCCTACAAAGTATTAAGTCTCACAGAATTACTTACTTAATTTAAAAACTCTGTTTCAAACCAATAAAAACATGGCCTATTAATTCCATAACATTTTAAATAAGCTAAAAGGATATGGAGAAAACTGTCAAAAGCAAGCTTAGTATCTCATGATCAAAACAAGATAAAATATTATTTAAACAACATGTATGGTAACTTCTGAGAGCTTCTTTACATGTGATGCAAATCTCCTGTCAGTTCCAGGGTTTATGATTCAACACTGCAGGCCAAGGCATAGATCAAGCTGAGAGTTAATGATCAGGAACAGGACTCTCACAATGTTGGCTTACAGTAAATATGACTGGTAACTGCACACACATGTGGAAGTGGTGGTGATAGTGCAGTGGTACCATTGTATGCAATTCAAACAAAAAACAAACATCTTTCAGTTCATCTTTATTCGGAGCCGCTGTCAAAAGTAGTTATAAATGCTGCTGTTATTGTGATAATCAAACTGTAAAAGAGGTTCATCAGATAACAAAAGTTAGTGTTTTCATATATTTTGTTAACATTAAAGGCAGGACTTCACACACACACAAACTCCAGAGAAAAAGAAAAAAGGATTTAGGCAATTATGTACTGACCACCTTTAATTATGCCCTACCTAAACATGTCGTCTGTGTTGTAGCAATATTGGGTTAAAAACATGCGATGCCTCATTAACCAGCTGTGTCCTCCAATGCATATTCTCCATGTCCGTAAGATGTCCTACAATGTGCATAGGCAGATCCCTAGCGGTTCATGTGTGTGCGCTGTCTGCATGCAACGGAGGGTACGATGTTGGGAAAGAAACGCTTCTTACATTCCCATTTTGTCTAATTTGGAAGACACAGGGATGCTGAGATTGTCATTAGAAAGATGTGGGAGATGAGGACTTTTGCAACTGGACAGACTGCATTACAACTGGCAATGTGACCATGTACGAGATACATTTTATAAACATAACCAACACGCCGGCAGCACGTGCCAGGATCGGCCTACAATTCCTACGCCTAGTGGGATAAAAGGCATGACATCCTGCCAGCTCTGTGCGAGTTTGAAAGTTGTGTAAATAGGAAGACTTACTTCACTGACAAGGACTTGAGAGCTGTTCTCTAACAGCTATTCAATTTCACACACCTTCAAAAGTGACAAAGCATGTGTTCGTTTGGCAAGAGTGGTGTGCCCACAGCCGTGGAAAACGTCAGAACATCTGAGACTTGCCAGGGAGCGCTGTCCCTTATTAGTGACAACCTGTTATACTGGTCCGTCTTTAAAGAATATCACTGCCCAGAACTGAAACATGATACAGCAAACAACAACAGCATAAATTAATACACTTTTCTGTGTTTGACCTCCTAATTTGGCATTCCCAGTTGTTAATCAATTAAACTACCGGTTAACGTAGGACAGATGGGGACAGGTAAGCATCTTCTGAAACATGTATTGTGAGGGCATCTGCTTTATTACAGTAGAGCCATAGCACAGTATGCAGGGTTCATCGAACTTTCCAGACATAAAGCCCCATGGATCACTGCTGGGTGGCCAGCGGAGGAAACCCAGGCTGACTTGGAGCTCACCCAGCCCCAGCTGCACTCCATCAGTTGCGTGCCAAGCAAAGGTTTTTACCAGTTGCCCTACTAAGGCCGAGCTGCTCAGCCAGAATGTGATCTCCCAGTAAAATGTAATTTTTGTGGATTAGAATTTCCTTTGTCTTTAATTCCCCAGAGTGTGGTATAAGAATTGCATATCAGTGAAATCAAATTGAGCTTTGCGTCTCATTATTAAAGATGGTCAGCGCTATAAAGGATTTTGTTTTACGGGGGGAAAACAACATTTGTTCTCAATTGGTCTCCATGCCATGCGTGTAGATGTCTTGAAGATATTTCAGTGGCATCCCAGGGTGATAATAAGGGATTCACATCATACTACTGAAGCCGAGGGGATATATACACTGAGTCCTCTTACAGTACGATGAATGGGAAAAAGGAAGACACTTCATGTGCGATGGCTTTGCTTGATCAGAAACAAGTTACTTTCCAGCCTAATCAAAATAAACAAACATAAAGCATTCATACACATGCTTTAAAACTTGGTAGACCAAAAGAAGTTATAGAAACACAGTCCCATTGTATTTCTGCACCCGTCACTGGCAAGTCAGAACATATTTTGTTCTTGTTCCCTATATCTAAACAGAACAGGCATTAGAGCCAGGCTCCTGTTTGGAAGTTCAAGGTATAGAACACAAAGCAAATTAGTGCAGTTACTGGAATCCAAAATAAAATCTAACAATTAGAATAGCAGTGTATGACAGAACAGTCTGAGAAGAACTCACAAACTCTCAGAGACGCTGGAGTGTGTCCTTAAGCACAAAAAGCAATGGTCGTCTGTTTGGAAACCCAGTTGGAAAAGAGTCTTGCAGGCTTTTATTTGGCCTGTGAAATCTTCTGTAAACAGGCTTGGCGGTAGGATGGTTGGTCCCTCATGTCAAGCACGCTGTCTCTGACCAGCTCCACAAACAGTGAGGGCCACAGCTTGTGCAGGGACTCTCCTTTCAAATTCGTGTCAGCGGCCCTCTGCACCAGTTGCCGCAAATACTCCTGGCTCTCCTGAGTCCTGTCTGGCCCATCTGGGTCAGCTTCCTGAGGCAACAGGGAACAAAGCAGGGAACAAAGCAAAGTGCTGAGGTGTTTGGCCTTGAAGGCTAGGTGTATTTATTTGTTTTAGATAAAGGTTAATAGTCTGTTTATCATGGAAATGGTGTATTCAGAATACGATCTGTAAAGTTATGAAAATTATGTGAATACACTACAGGTTAAAATATAAAACTAACTGCTTGAAAGTTGCACAATATCAGTTTTTGCACTGTTGTACTGAAGAACATACACTCACATGCACATACGCACGAACACACACAAACCAATATATATTTACACAGACCATTTATTCATCCATGTTTTGTGTTATAAATGCAAACTACAAGCTGTCCTAAAATAAGACATGAGTTGGCTGGAGAAGGATAGATCGTTGTTGGCTTCAATAATGAGGCTCAGATGAAGCTGTGTGATATGATGTCAGCTCTGTTCCTGTGCCTTTACCTCGCTGCTATCAGCGCCAGGGTCTCGGCTGGGGTAGTTGAAGAGGGACCTGCCAAGTCCCTCACCCAAGAGCTTGCCATTCTCCCTCAGCTCCTCGGGGCTCAGACCTGCCCTCCGCCCTCGGCCCTCCAGGACAAACTGCAGCTGCCGCTTCCTGGAGCCACAAGAACACAAAAGGCAAGTAGTCACCAAATGAGAAATCCTCTAAAGCAAATCAAACTTTCATGAGACTGTCCTACAACCTCCTAAAGAGGCATCCATTCAGACACCTGTAGACAATTCTAATATTTTCTTATACCTTCATCTTATTGATTGGAATGTGCTCTTCAGCTCCAGTTTCTCAAGAAAGCAATGGGCAGTGTGCGTCTTGTGTAGCAGAACCATTACTTCTTAAGCAGTGGCGTACGGGAAATTATTGTGCCCCCCCCGCAAGATCAGAACGCGATCCCCCCCCCCCCCAAGATCGGAGCGCGATTCATCCCCACCCCCCATTGAAGTTATATACACTCACCTAAAGGATTATTAGGAACACCTGTTCATTTTCTCATTAATGCAATTATCTAACCAACCAATCACATGGCAGTTGCTTCAATGCATTTAGGGGTGTGGTCCTGGTCAAGACAATCTCCTGAACTCCAAACTGAATGTCTGAATGGGAAAGAAAGGTGATTTAAGCAATTTTGAGCGTGGCATGGTTGTTGGTGCCAGACAGGCCGGTCTGAGTATTTCACAATCTGCTCAGTTACTGGGATTTTCACGCACAACCATTTCTAGGGTTTACAAAGAATGGTGTGAAAAGGGAAAAACATCCAGTATGCGGCAGTCCTGTGGGCGAAAATGCCTTGTTGATGCTAGAGGTCAGAGGAGAATGGGCCGACTGATTCAAGCTGATAGAAGAGCAACTTTGACTGAAATAACCACTCGTTACAACCGAGGTATGCAGCAAAGCATTTGTGAAGCCACAACACGTACAACCTTGAGGCGGATGGGCTACAACAGCAGAAGACCCCACCGGGTACCACTCATCTCCACTACAAATAGGAAAAAGAGGCTACAATTTGCACAAGCTCACCAAAATTGGACAGTTGAAGACTGGAAAAATGTTGCCTGGTCTGATGAGTCTCGATTTCTGTTGAGACATTCAGATGGTAGAGTCAGAATTTGGCGTAAACAGAATGAGAACATGGATCCATCATGCCTTGTTACCACTGTGCAGGCTGGTGGTGGTGGTGTAATGGTGTGGGGGATGTTTTCTCGGCACACTTTAGGCCCCTTAGTGCCAATTGGGCATCGTTTAAATGCCACGGCCTACCTGAGCATTGTTTCTGACCATGTCCATCCCTTTATGACCACCATGTACCCATCCTCTGATGGCTACTTCCAGCAGGATAATGCACTATGTCACAAAGGTCGAATCATTTCAAATTGGTTTCTTGAACATGACAATGAGTTCACTGTACTAAACTGGCCCCCACAGTCACCACATCTCAACCCAATAGAGCATCTTTGGGATGTGGTGGAACGGGAGCTTCGTGCCCTGGATGTGCATCCCACAAATCTCCATCAACTGCAAGATGCTATCCTATCAATATGGGCCAACATTTCTAAAGAATGCTTTCAGCACCTTGTTGAATCAATGCCACGTAGAATTAAGGCAGTTCTGGAGGCGAAAGGGGGTCAAACACAGTATTAGTATGGTGTTCCTAATAATCCTTTAGGTGAGTGTATACGGGAACATATATACGGGACAATATACGGGAAAATACCACCAGGGGATCGTGACAATTTTAAAATACATTTTGTATGGAATTAAGGGGAAACATTATTATTATTATTATTATTATTATTATTATTATTATTATTATTATTGTCTTGATTTATTTATATATTTTTTTTACTAAATGTTGGGTGAGGCCTTTACATCTGCGGGGGCTGCGGGGGCGTGTCGTACGCCTCTGTTCTTAAGATGTAAAACACTTACTTTTATCTTCAGCTGTATTCCCTTAGAAATAAGAAAAATCTATGAAAATAAATATTCAATCCCCAATAGTCTTAAACTGGGCTGGAACCAATAGAATTTCAACACACACATACTTGGATATTTGCTAATTAAAACAATGTTGTTTTTTGGGATTTAGATCAATGTACGTGGAATTTGCACACAGGCTAGTGGGGGACCTAATTTGTCTATCAGGCTTACAGACTGTGTTTATCCAGGACTGCAATATAATGGAGTGTGGATTTTGGACTGTGACTACCAGCTGGTAAAATCCTTAAAAATATTTTAAACAAGGACTAGGTGAGGGGTTGTGATTTATCTTTATAGTCCACATTTAATTGATAGTGCTGTAAGTGTACTGTGTGTGTGCAAGTACTGATCTAGTTATTATTGCATTATCTGTAATGCAATTGCTTATTTTCGGAGTAAAATGTACCTGCTGGATTCTATGTTGCAAGTAGCTGTATTTATAGATCAAGTGTATTCATGAACCAGGAGGAAAGATAGTGGGAAAACAGTGTAAGCATCGACAAATTACACTTAATTTTCACATGTCTGAACATGATCTTAATTGTTATATGGGGATCCACAGCATAACTGTACATTGTGACACCAGACTAGGTTATATAAAGTTCACATCTCAGTACAACCAGGCAAAGCATTTCATGGCATGCAACAGAAGTGTATTTTAAAAAGATTACCAGAATAGTTTGAATGTCAATATTTCCTGTTCCCTGGAAGAATGAAGGAGGGATTACAAGCATATGCCTGGTCACATGTAGAAGGTAAAATAAATAGCAATGCAAGCTGCTGAAATAAAACACACTGGCAAAACTATAAACATGCCAACACAAAACCTACAAAACTGATGATATACATTACCAGTACATCGAAATATTTAACTGCAAAGCCACCTGAGGCACAGAGGGACATGTGTTTCACTTGTCAAGTTTAGTGATGTAGGATAGCTGACATCTGAAGAATCCATCAAGTCTGAAATCCCATGTGTGTTTTGCTTGCTGTCATAACTTTTCATATCGCTGTCACTGAAGTCTGATTTTAAAGGTGAAACGACAGTAATCATCAGGAATCCAGTCTTCGGAAACACAGTGTTACTTTACAGAAACATACAATTCTTGTCTGGACATTTCTGCATTCTCCATTGTTGCAATTAACCAACTATTTAAAGAGCTGTTCTAGTCAGATACCCTGTATCTTGGAATTATATTTTAAAATGTTATTTTATTGTTTAATCAGACGGAATTACTTTGTGTGTGTGTGTGTTTGTGTGTGACTGAAAAGGTTCTAGAGAGAAAAAGTAATACATTAATAATAATAATAATAATAATAATAATAATAATAGAGAGCTGAACTTGGTCTGTACATAGTACAAGTTGAACTCCTGAAATACATAACAGATTTTACAGTATTTATGAAATTGTACCTTTTTGTACTTGAAAGAATAACAGTGATGTTTTACAAGACTTAAAAACATAATATATAAAAATCTAGCAGTAGTATTTTTAAAGATGTTAAGCAGGTCAGAACAATGTTTAATGTCATTACTTCAAATGTTCCTGTCTAAACGATCATTATACACGGCAAGAAATACTGTAATGTAGCAACTTGTTCCAAAGTTGGTGCCAGAAAACTGAAATTGTCATTTTCTGTTTGACTTAAGGCAAAAAATACCTGATAGGATTAGTTTTTGTCTGTATGAAATAGGAGATATTTATGACTGAGATGTTTCTGTTATTTTATATGAAAATAAAAACATGTCCTCCAAAGCATTTGATCAATCATCGCAATTTTTACTCTGGTTCAAGTCTACATAGCACTTTAATGATATGAAATTATGTTAATTACCATGAATCTTCATCAGTCTATGTCAGACATTTTGGACTGATGAAAACCATGCATCTTTGAATGTCCATGACTGTAGACACACCTGAATATGTTTAAGGTCCTGGGATTCTGGAGGAGAAGATTTTTCATAATGCCAAGGACAGTGATACATTTCTGACAACACTCTCATCTTCTTCCCAGAAGGGATCATTTGGATTTCTGTCTCCCAATGTACAATCGTTTAAAGACCCTGGTATTTAATTTCCCATGCATATAACTCATAAATCTCAACTTCATGTGCTGGCATTTTCGTAGCAGCCTGACTGATGTTGGCTTTTTCCACAGCAGTAAACTGAACAAGATTATACACCAAGTGATTTTCCGCATGCAAATGTCAGTGTCTGTTCTGCATGCATTTAAAATGATTTATTTAAAAAGAAATATGGCATGCCAGCCCTAGTGTTTTATGTAATTTGGCAACCCAAATCTAAAGCTACAAAAAACAGTATTCCTACAGTCCCCTGTAGGTACAGTATATGAACTCACTCCTACACTGTATCAGACAATGACAGCTTCAGATGTCAGCGTGATACTTCTGCTTTTGTTCTTAACAGCTAGGGGTGATTAAAGGCCTGCTGAAAATGCACACTCAGCTGTCTATATGCTCAGATACTAGACAGTTTCGACCTCCTTAATGAGCGACTTCTGGAAGTGTATGAAACCATTTGTAACCTTATTCACCATGACCCCCTTCACCTGCAAACTGCGGGGTCTAATTTATAAGCAGCCTGTAACAATGACTTTAATTGATCCTGAGCCCTTTCCACAGACCCCTGTCACAGCAATTATAACACCTTGATCTGAAGACCTGGGTCTCCTCTCAGAAGGAAGCATGGACACCAAATTTCAGAGTGGATGAAAACAGCTGTAAAGGCTTTTCACAAAACAATCTAACCTTAGGAAATACAAGTGTGGATGGTAGGTCGATTGCATTCAATAAATACAAATGGAAATTTGGAAAGATAAATGGGGAAATTATAAAAAAAATCTTATTTCTATAATAACAAAATGAATTGCCATTGATATATAAATCAAATCACAGTATATGCATGGACAAATAATATTCTATTCACTACACACAATTGTAGATGCCTACTCACCTGATGATCATGCACTGTTGGTTTAAGTTAACCTTTTATGTCCATGTTTGTTTCATAATCATGTTACCTACTAATTGTGTTATTTCATTATGTGTCTGATCTCATTGTACCAAAGTGGCTCACATTCAGAAAGTAACCATAAGAAGTCACATCCTGCAAAGGATGTAAATTAAGGTGAAGTACAATATTGCAATAAGTTAAACAGTGAAGCAGCCTACAGGCTAATATATAAATGTAGCAAATAATTCAGGAATACAGTACATTTGAAAAAAGCAAGCATGTAAAACCTAAAATGAAAAAAAACAGAACCTTGATCTGGAGTAAAGTAGAGCAGGTTGCTAAGAAAAGGCAGATGCTGTGCATGTTATTTAGAAAATGAAGATGGATGATTGAGGATAGAGGAAGAGGGAGAGAGGGTGATATAGATGGGCACTAGAGAACAACAGAGATCAGATTAATACAAATTGATCTAGTCGATATAGAAAAATATTTGCTGCAAAAACCACAAGAACCAACTAATTGTTATTTTGTGGATATTGTTTAAATAAAGATAAGATGATAACTTATAATTTATCACTTGATAAGATTGCATGTTCTCTTAATTTAACTTCACAAAAATCATGTGGGTATGTTTGACTAGCACAAAGATACCCATGACTGCTTTAAACTTCAGATTCAGGGGGCAGATTATTGTCTTTATGCTCATCTGACTTGTGACAACTGCTCAACTAAGCCTTTTTGTAATTGTGGCACAAAAAATTCACTAAAACGATTTCCTGGTGCTGATGAAAACTGGTGGCACTATACATGGCCA